>NC_062579.1:11225000-13625000 GCF_022837055.1 Prionailurus viverrinus
TGCAGGGCTTGAACCCATGAACCTGAGATCATGACCTGAGCTGAAGTCGGACGCTTGATCAACTGAGCCACCCAGGCACCTCAGTTTCTTTGTTTCTTAAAAACCTGATATATTATTCTTCACAAATCCTTATGGCACTTATTTCTGACCCCTGGGGACTTCTCAAGGCTAGAGCCTGGATGGTAGAAATGGAATTGGTCTAGGAGAAAAGGTGTCATTGTATTCTCTGGTGCTGTCTCCCCTGCTAGCCTTGAGGTCAGCACCTGCAGTTGATCAACTATAGGTCTGTTTCCATTTTTGGTTTTTTGGCTCAGTCACTATTCTAGAAGAGTATTGGCCCTCTCCCCCAGCTGCTTCAATCTCATCTCTAGAAGTCCCTCTGAATCCCTGTCACAACCTCCTTCTCACCCCCTAGAAACAGAGTTTACCCTTTATCCTCTGCTCCAGGTCACTGTGCCCTGTGGTGGCCAGCCGCATGGCAGGCTTTTGGGCTCCAACAAAGGATCCATACCACATGGAAACTAAGGTTGACTCAGATGTGTTAACCAAGTCCTCACTGCTGAGGACACTAGTGGTGCTCCACAGTGATCCCCTTTACCAACCAATTCAGCAATCCTCCCAGATGTTGTGTGTTGGTTGCTAACAGCTTACAAATGTCCCTTTCTTTAAAGAACATGACCCACTGAGTGGGGACCACTTTTGCCCAGGAAGTTATGCTCATCCCCACCACTGGGGTACAGCCCACAGCAAATGACTAAATGCTACAGAGGGGTAAGGGATTCTGGCCCCCTTGTCTCGAGGGGAAACAACTCTATGGTACAACTCATGCTACAGAACTCCCTATGGGATCAGGCTGGAGCTAACAACATCCCCTTGCTTAGTACCTTCCCCTGCCCTGTCCCACTTCCCTCATTCTCTTTCTGCTGAGAGCATTCCTTAAATAAACAGCATGCATCAGAATATTTGTTTCAAGCTCTAGTAAACATGACCTAAGACACTCACTATGTCTAATAATGCCTCTCTTTACTAGGCTGAGTCATCCCATTTTGACAAATGGGTCTCTGTCCAGAGGACTCTTTTGAGACTTTCAGACCATGAATGAGACAAAGGTTCCCTGTTTTCCCCAAATTTGTTGGTCAGCACTATCCCATAATTTTCCCCAGGCCATGCCTATATAAGAGTTTTTAATACATCAAAATACTAGTTTCCTCGGTTTTGTGAATTGAAAATACCTTCCCTCATTCTATGGTTGTTCTTTTCACTCATTTTTGATAGACAGAAGTCTGCTTTCCTTATAATTAAGGTATCTTGTGTATATTGTTTGTGTAATTCTTCCCTACCCACAATTTCATGAAGATCTTTTCCTATATTACCTTCTAGGAGCTTTTTATTTTTCCTTTCATAGTTAGGGTTTTAATACACCTGGAATATATCTGGAGATACACTGTGAGATAGGGGCTTAATTATAGCCACTAATCTCAGTACTGTTTATTCCAAAGATGACATTTATCCTCTGTTCTACATTGCAAAGTAAGTGAAATACTGACCTTATGCATGGATAGGTTTTTGAGTTCTTCATTTTTTTCCACTGGCCTATTTTTCTATCCATGAAAAAATAATATACTGTCTTGATTACTACAGCTTTATAATAGTCCTCTTATCCAGTGGATAAAGTCTTCCCTTTAATCTTCTACTACAAAAGGGTAATGGCTATCCTTAGTCTTTTTATTTCCATATGAATTTTAAAATCAGTTTGTCAAGTTCCACCAAAACACATTTATTGGAACTACACTGAATTTAAAATTAAATTTGGGGAATTTGAAGATGGCGGCATAGGAGGACGCTGGGCTCCCCGTGTCCTGATGATCACTTAGATTCCACCCACATCTGCCTAAATAACCCAGAAAACCGCCAGAAGACTGGCAGAACGGACTCTCCAGAGCCAAGCGCATACGAGAGGCCCACAGAATAGGGTATGAAGGGTTGAGAGGCAGTGTGCACTACACCTCCCCGGAGAGAGCCAGGGTGGAGGAGGGGCAACCCGCTCGGCAAGGCAGAGCCCCCAAGTCTGGCTTGCAAAAGCGGAGGAGCTGGACTGCATGAGTTCTGACAGCCAGCGGGACTTAACATCTGGAATGTTATAAGTCAACAGCTCTGCTCAGAGAGCGGGAAGGCTAGAGGACAATGGGAGGGAGAGTTGTTGAGCCCCAGAAGACAGAGCTCAGCTTGGCGGTGAACAAAGGCGCTGGCCAGCGCCATCTCCCTCAACCATCCCCCAGCCAAAATTCCAAAGGGAACCAGTTCCCTCACAGAACTTGCTTGCACTGTGCAAATGCCCAACACTGTGCTTCTGTAGATCCATCCGTGCGACAGGTCTGCCTCCCTCCCAGTACCGCAGGGCCCCTCCCGAAGTGGACCACCAAAGGCAAAGTGAGCTCAGCCTGCCCCTCCCACCCCTGTGCACCTAGAAGATCCACCCCGACTAATACGCCAGACCCCATGAGGGCAGCACCACAAGCATGGCAGTGTGCAAGTAACCTAGACAGGGACCACACCACTCCACAATGAGCCCTGCCCCTGGGAGAGGGGAAGATAAAGTACACACCAGTCTGACTGTGGCCCCAGCTGTGGGTTGGGGGCAGACAGTGGGTCTTAAAGCGACCCCACCCACCAACACAAATTACTCCAGACAGCACAGGGGAAGAGCCATGCAGTTCCACGCCACTCCAGGGACTATCCAAAATGACGAAATGGAAGAATCCTCCTCAAAAAAAACTCCAGGAAGTAGCGACAGCTAACAAATTCATCAAAAACGATTTAAGCAATATAACAGAACATGAATTTAAAAAAATAGTCATAAAATTAATCGCTGGGCTTGAAAAAAGTATACAGGACAGCAGAGAATCTATTACTACAGAGATCAAGGGACTAAGAAACAGGAAGGAGGAGCTAAAAAATGCTATAAATGAGGTGCAACATAAAATGGAGGCGACCACAGCTCGGATTGAAGAGGCAGAGGAGAGAATAGGTGAATTAGAAGATAAAAATATGGAAAAAGGGGAAGCTGAGAAAAAGAGAGATAAAAAAATCCAGGAGTATGAGGGGAGAATTAGAGAACTAAGTGATGCGATAAAATGTAATAATATCCGTATAATAGGGATTCCAGAGGAGGAAGAGAGAAAGGGGCTGAAGGTATACTTGAACAAATCATAGCTGAGAACTTCCCTGATCTGGAGTAGGAAAAAGGCATTGAAATCCAAGAGACACAGAGAACTCCCTTCAGACGTAACTTGAATCGATCTTCTGCACGACACATTATAGTCAAACTGGCAAAATACAAGGATAAAGAGAAAATTCTGAAAGCAGCTAGGAATAAACATGCTCTAACATACAAAGGGAGACCGATAAGACTAGTGACAGATCTATCTACTGAAACTTGGCAGGCCAGAAAGAAATGGCAGGAAATCTTCAACGTGATGAACAGAAAAAATATGCAGCCAAGAGTCCTTTATCCAGCAAGTCTGTCTTTCAGAAAAAAAAGGAGAGAAAAGGTCTTCCCAAGCAAACAAAAACTGAAGGAACTCATCACCACTAAACCAGCCCTACAAGAGATCCTAAGGGGGATTCTGTGAGACAAAGTACCAGAGACATCACTACAAGCATGAAACCTACAGACATCACAATGACTCTAAACCCATATCTTTCAATAACACTGAATGTAAATGGACTAAATGAGCCAACCAAAAGATAGAGGGTATCAGAATGGATAGAAAAACGAGACCCATCTAGTTGCTATCTACAAGAGAATCATTTTAGACCTGAGGACACCTTCAGATTGAAAGTGAGGGGATGGAGAACTATCTGTCATGCTCCTGGAAGTCAAAAGAAAGATGGAGTAGCCACACTTATATCAGACAAACTAGACTTTAAATTAAAGGCTGTAACAAGAGATGAAGAAGGGCATTATATAATAATTACAGGGTCTATCCATCAGGAAGAGCTAACAATTATAAATGTCTATGCGCCAAATACAGGAGCCCCCAAATATATAAAACAATTAATCACAGACATAAGCAACCTTATTGATAAGAATATGGTAATTGCAGGGGACTTTAACACTCCACTTACAGCAATGGATAGATCATCTAGACACACGGTCAATAAAGAAACAAGGGCCCTGAATGATACATTGGATCAGATGGACTTGACAGATATATTTAGAACTGTGCAACCTAAAGCAACAGAATATACTTTCTTCTCGAGTGCACATGGAACATTCTCCAAGATAGATCACATACTGGGTCACAAAACATCCCTTCATAAGTATAAAAGAATTGAGATCATACCATGCATACTTTCAGACCACAATGCAATGAGGCTTGAAATCAACCAAAGGAAGAAGTCTGGAAAACCTCCAAAAGCACGGAGGTCAAAGAACACCCTACTAAAGAATGAACGGGTCAACCAGGCAATTAGAGAAGAAATTAAAAAATATAAAGAAACAAATGAAAATGAAAATACAACAATCCAAATGCTTTGGGATGCAGCGAAGGCAGTCCTGAGAGGAAAATACCTTGCAATCCAGGCCTATCTCAAGAACAAGAAAAATCCCAAATACAAAATCTAACAGCACACCTAAAGGAAATAGAAGCAGAACAGCAAAGACACCCCAAAAGCAGCAGAAAAAGAAATATAATAAAGGTCAGAGCAGAAATAAACAATATAGAATCTAAAAAACTGTAGAGCAGATCAATGAAAGCAAGAGTTGGTTTTTTGAAAAAATAAACAAAACTGATAAACCTCTAGCAAGGCTTCTCAAAAAGAAAAGGGAGATGACCCAAATAGATAAAATCATGAATGAAAATGGAATTATTACAACCAATCCCTCAGAAATATAAGCAATTATCAGGGAATACTATGAAAAATTATATGCCAACAAACTGGACAACCTGGAAGAAATGGACAAATTCCTAAGCACCAACACACTTCCAAAACTCAAACAGGAAGAAATAGAAAACTTGAACAGACCCATAACCAGCAAAGAAATTGAATCAGTTATCAAAAATCTCCCAACAAATAAGAGTCCAGGACCAGATGGCTTCCCAGGGAAGTTCTACCCAACGTTTAAAGCAGAGATAATACCTATCCTTCTCAAGCTCTTCCAAAAAATAGAAAGGGAAGGAAAACTTCCAGACTCATTCTATGAAGCCAGTATTACTTTGATTCCTAAGCCCAGTAAAAAAAAAGAACTACTGGCCAATATCCCTGATGAATATGGATGCAACAATTCTCAATAAGATACTAGCAAATCAAATTCAACAGCATATGAAAAGAATTATTCACCATGATCAAGTGGGATTCATTCCTGGGATGCAGGGCTGGTTCAACATTTGCAAATCAATCAATGTGATACATCACATTAATAAAAGAAAAGAGAAGAACCATATGATCCTGTCAATCGATGCAGAAAAGGCCTTTGACAAAATTCAAAAACTTTCTTAATAAAAACCCTCGAGAAAGTCGGGATAGAAGGAACATACTTAAAGATCATAAAAGCCATTTATGAAAAGCCCACAGCTAACATCATCCTCAATGGGGAAAAACTGAGAGCTTTCCCCCTGAGATCAGGAACACGACAGGGATGTCCACTCTCACTGCTGTTGTTTAACATAGTGTTGGAAGTGCTAGCATCAGCAATCAGACAACAAAAGGAAATCAAAGGCATCAGCATTGGCAAAGATGAAGTCAAGCTTTCACTTTTTGCAGATGACATGATACTATACATGGAAAATCCGATAGACTCCACCAGAAGTCTGCTAGAACTGATACATGAATTCAGCAAATTCGCAGGATACAAAATCAATGTACAGAAATCAATTGCATTCTTATACACTAATAATGAAGCAACAAATACAGAAACTGATCCCATTCACAATTGCACCAAGAAGTATAAAATACCTAGGAATAAACCTAACCAAAGATGTAAAAGATCTGTATGCTGAAAACTACAGAAAGCTTATGAAGGAAATTGAAGAAGATATAAAGAAATGGAAAAACATTCCCTGCTCATGGATTGGAAGAATAAATATTGTCAAAATGTCAATAGTACCCAAAGCTATCTACACATTCAATGCAATCCCAATCAAAATTGCACCAGCATTCTTCTCAAAGCTAGAACAAGCAATCCTAAAATTCATATGGAACCACAAATGGCCCCGAATAGCCAAAGTAATTTTGAAGAAGACCAAAGCGGTAGGCATCACAATCCCAGGCTTTAGCCTCTACTACAAAGCTGTAATCATCAAGACAGCATGGTATTGGCACAAAAACAGACACATAGATCAATGGAATAGAACAGAAGCCCCGGAATTAAACCCACAAAAGTATGGTCAACTAATCTTTGACAAAGCAGGAAAGAATATCCAATGGAAAAAAGACAGTCTCTTTAACAAATGGTGCTGGGAGAACTGGACAGCAACATGCAGAAGGATGAAACTAGTCCGCTTTCTCACACCATTCACGAAAAGAAACTCAAAATGGATAAAGGACCTGAATGTGAGACAGGAAACCATCAAAACCCTACAGGAGAAAGCAGGAAAAGACCTCTCTGACCTCAGCCGCAGCAATTTCTTACTTGACACGTCCCCAAAGGCAAGGGAATTAAAAGCAAAAATGAACTCTTGGGACCTCATGAGGATAAAAAGCTTCTGCACAGCAAAGGAAACAATCAACACAACTAAAAGGCAACCGACGGAATGGGAAAAGATATTTGCAAATGACATATCAGACAAAGGGCTAGTATCCAAAATGTATAAAGAACTCACCAAACTCCACACCCAAAAAACAAATCCAGTGAAGAAATGGGCAGAAGACATGAATAGACACTTCACTAAAGAAGATATCCGGATGGCCAATAAGCACATGAAAAGATGCTCAACGTCACTCCTCATCAGGGAAATACAAATCAAAACCACACTCAGATATCACCTCAGGCCAGAGTGGCTCAAATGAACAAATCAGGAGACTATAGATGCTGGCGAGGATGTGGCGAAACAGGGACCCTCTTGCGCTGTTGGTGGGAATGCAAACTGGTGCAGCTGCTCTGGAAAACAGTATGGAGGTTCCTCAAGAAATTAAAAATAGATCTACCCTATGACCCAGCAATAGCACTGCTAGCAATTTACCCAAGGGATACAGGAGTGCTGATGCATAGGGGCACTTGTACCCCAATGTTCAGAGCAGCAGTTTCAACAATAGCCAAATTATGGAAAGAGCCTAAATGTCCATCCACTGATGAACAGATAAAGAAGTTGTGGTTTATATACACAATGGAATACTACGTGGCAATGAGAAAGAATGAAATCTGGCCTTTTGTAGCAATGTGGATGGAACTGGAGAGTGTTACACTAAGTGAAGTAAGTCATACAGAGAAAGACAGATACCATATGTTTTCACTCCTATGTGGATCCTGAGAAACTTAACAGAAATCAGGGGAGGGGAAGAAAAAAAAAAGAGGTTAGAAAGGGAGGGAGCCATAGCATAAGAGACTCTTAAGAACTGAGCATTGATGGGGGGTGGGAGGGAGGGGAAATTGGTCATGGGTATTGAGGAGGGCACCTTTTGGGATGAGCACTGGGTGTTTATGGAAACCAATTTGACAATAAATTTCTTTTTTTTTTAATTTTTTTTCCACTTTTTTATTTATTTTTGGGACAGAGAGAGACAGAGCATGAACGGGGGAGGGGCAGAGAGCGAGGGAGACACAGAATCAGAAACAGGCTCCAGGCTCCGGGCCATCAGCCCAGAGCCTGACGCGGGGCTCGAACTCACGGACCGCGAGATCGTGACCTGGCTGAAGTCGGAAGCCTAACCGACTGCGCCACCTAGGTGCCCCGACAATACATTTCAATTCAAAAAATTAAAAATAGAATTACCATATGATCCAGTAATTTCACTATTTACCAAAAAAATACAAAAAGACTAATTTGAAAAGAATATGCACATATGTTTATTACAGCATTATTTACAATAGCCAAATTATGGAAGCAACCCAAGTGTCCATCAGATGAAAGGATAAGAAGACATGGGGCGTGTGTGTGTGTGTGGGTATGCATGCATGCAATGGAATATGATATATATATATATATATACACACACATATATATACATATATATACACACACACATATACATATATATATATACACACATTATATATATATATATATATATATATGCGCACAATGGAATAGTACTAAACCATAAAGATGAAATATTGCCATTTACAACAACATGGATGGATCTAGAGTATAATGCTAAGTGAAATAAGTCAATCAGAGAAAGACAAATATCATATAAATTCACTTATATATGGAATTTAAGAAATGAACGAAGAAAAAAGAGAAGAATAAAAATCACTCTGAAATACAGAGAACAACATGGCAGTAATCAGAGGGAAAATGGGTGGGGGAATGGATGAAACAGGTGAAGGGATTAAGAGTACACGTATCATGATGAGCACTGGGTAATGTATAGAATTTTCTAATCACAAGCAGGGGAAGATGGCAGTGACTGTTCCACAGCAGCACTGGACCATAGAGTAGCTGTGCAATGGGCAGCTACCCAAGAAGGACATTATCAAGTTTCTACAGGACCACAGCTCAGATTTCTTTCTTTCAGAACATAAGGTATTAGTAAACATTAAAAATGTGGCCAAAACAGCTAACAGGGACCATTTGGTTTCAGCCTATAATCATCTTTTTGAATGAGTTTCAAGGGTACTGAAAGTATAAGTATCTGAGCAGGTGAAAAATGTGAAGTTTAATGAAGACAAACCCAAAGAAACCAAGCCTGAAGAGACTCTAAATGAGGGTCCACCAAAATACATTCTGTTCTTAAAAATGGAGATAAAACCAACTTTCCCCAAAAGAGACAGGTTGTTCACTGTTAGTATACAGGAACACTATAGGATAGGACTGTTTATGATATTAATATTCAAACAAGTTCAAAGAAGAAAAATGCCAAGCCTTTAAGTTTTAAGGTTGGAACAGGCAAAGTTATCAGAGGATGGGAGGAAGTTCTCTTGACCATGAGTAAAGGAGGAAAGGCTCGACTAGAGATTGAGCCAGAATGGGCTTATGGAAAGAAAGGACAGCCTGATGCCAAAATTCCACCAAATGCAAAACTCATTCTTAAAGTGGAATTACTGGATATTCTTTGAAATAGCAATGCTTCAGGTATAAAGACATCAGCAACAATAAAACATGGCCCTGAAGAAACTTATATAACTAATTTGAGCGGGTTACTATTGTAAGGGAAGAGTCAACTGGAAAATTCAAGAAGTCAAATATTATTTACTCTATCCCCAACTTTTAAGATATGCAATCCATCATAATTCCCTAAAGTGTGAAATATTTTACTACAGCTGCATAAAATATTGGTTATGGGGAACTGATTTTCCTTTTACCTCAGGTTGTAAACTAAAAGGTTCAATAAAAATGTATCAAGTGTCAAAAAAAAAGAATTGTTAAATCACTATATTGTATACCTGAAACTAATAGAACACTGTATGTTAATTATATTGGATTTAAAGTTTAAAAGAAAAAAGTAATGTTCTTTTCTTCTATTTTGCTAAGAGTTTTTAATCATGAAAGAATGTTTAATACTGTCAAATGATCTTTCTTCATCTGTTCAATAATCGCATGATCCCCCCCTTATTCTATTAATGTGATGAATTAAACTGCTTGATTTTTAAATTTTAACCCAACTTTGCATTCCTGGGTGAAGGCCTACTTGATCATGATGTGTCATGCTCTTTGAACATTCTTATACAGGTCTTTTGGTGCACTGTGCACACATTTCTTTTAGCTACATATATAGGAGCAGAAATACTGAGTCATAAAGTATGGACATTGATTTTAAGGAAAGAGTATGGTTTTAGGGGTATTGAGTCAAGGCTTAAGGAAGACTTCTGGGGGTATATGTTCAACAGGCAATTAAAAATGTGGCGCTGGAGCTTGCGTAGAAGCCAGAGGTGTGGATTTGGGAGTCATCAACAAAAAGCTTACATATGAAGCCACTGGGATGGAATGCTGTGTGTGGGGGAGGATCAGGGAAGAGAGAAGAGGACTCCAGATTAACACTTGAGAAACACCTGTAGCTAAGAGGCAGGAGGACAAAGGACCAGGAGAAGCACGACTTCAAATGGGTGGGACAAAAACTAAGAGTATCAACTTTTCAACATTATGGATAAGCCAAGGAAAAGAACTCCTTAGTTTTGGTGACCATGGACCTTCATACTATTTTCTCCCTTGCTATAGCTACTGCTATGCTTTTCTGTTTAATTTTCATCTTTATAAAGTTCTTCGGTTACTTTTGGAGTCATGCCAATTTGCAAGACTGTTATCACCCTGGCAGCTGCTAAGAACATTCTATTCCACCCCACAGAAATACTCAGGACAGAGTACTTAATGAGGACTTACTAATTATAGGCCTATCAGTCAAAATTATGGCCCCCAAAATAGCAGAATTTCAAAAGTCAGCTGAAGGTGTATGTGGCACAGGACAAAGCAGCCACACAAATGGATAAAGAGAAAAAAAGGTTCTCTTTAAAAACTATTAACTTCATAGAATTGGGTAGCTGAAGTTTCATAACTTGATATACTGAACTTTCCTTCATGCTACCTCTTGCAACTTTCTGTCATACTATGTAAGGCTCCTTTTCAAAGGCAACTGGAGGAAAATCACAAGAAAAGACAAAGGGGAAGAAGAGGGGCATGTCAGCTGAGTTCTGTGGATAAAAACATTAGAGAAAGTTTGGGAAGATTTCACTAGCTTGCCTCTACATTCTCTTTGAGCAGAAAGTAAAGCAACATATACACTATAGGTCATTAGGTACACAGCAGCATCCTTCAATATGCAGTGAATGTTATTCCACAAAATAAATACCATGCTTTTACTGTATTCCAAGCAAAAGAAAGATAATTAACCCTGCAGTAAATATCTCTCATCAACAACATAAAAGCTATGTTCCATGCCTTTTAAGGCAATGGAAACTAAGAGCATAAAATAAGTGATAAAGAAATAAGATGGATAACTTCCAAACCAGAAGAAGAAAAAAAAAACTTAAATAAACAGGAACAAGAAAGCAAAAATTAAACCCAAATGTATCAGTAATCTATGTCTTTAACCACTATCTTTAATAGATAAGTAAGTCTGTTTATATTGAGCGGGTGAAAACAAAAGCTAGAGATAGGCTTTTTACAAAAGGCACACCTAAAACACAGTGGATATACTAAAGCTAAAATAAAAGGAACAGGAAAAAATATACCAAATAACAAAAAAATCTATCTAGCAAGATTAATATAAGCAAAGCAAAATCTAAAGGGGAAAGACTTAGTAGTAATAAAGCAGGACCTTACTTGATGATAAAAAGAACAATCTACCAAGTAGCTTTAACAATTTTGAACCTCTATGCATTAATAACATAGTTTCAAAATATATAAAGCAACATTTTTATAAGATATTCACCATTATTGAAGATTTTATTAACTTCTTTCAAAAAGTTACCAATCAGGTGGGCCAAAAATATACATATTAAAAATAGCAACGGGGGGGGGGGTGCCTGGGTGGCTCAGTTGGTTAAGCGTCAGACTTGGGCTCAGGTCACGATCCCATGGTTCATGGGTTTGAGCCCCACATCAGGCTCTGTGCTGACAGCTCAGAGCCTGGAGCCTGTTTTGGATTCTGTGTCTCCCTCTCTCTCTGCCCCTCCCATGCTTGCACTCTGTCTGTCTCTCTCTCTCTCAAAAATAAATAAACATTATTATTTTTTTTAAAGCAAGGTGTGCCTGGGTGGCTCAGTCAGTTGAGCATCTGACTCTTGATTTCAGCTCAGGTCATGATCCCAGAGTTGTGGGATCGACCCCTAAGTCGGGCTCTGCACTAAGCGTGGAGCTTGCTTAAGATTCTCTCTCTATCCCTCTGCCCCTCCCCTGCTCACACATGCATGTGCAGGCATTGTCTCTCTCTTAGAACAAAAAAAAAAAAAAAATTGCAAAAACTTAATCATGTCAGATTCCAAGAAGGCTTTCTGATTAATCAGAAAATATGACATAAACTAAGTCACTGGAAACTGGAAAATACAACATAAACTAAGTCACATTTTGGGGTTCAGAAGCAAAACCACTTTAAAACTCAATAAAATGGGAAATGACTGCAATAGTTTTATTTTACAGTTTACTGCTTTTCTTTGATTCATTTTCCTATCCAGTTGCAAACTGTCAAGTCATTTCAACTGCCATCTTCTATTTCTGTTATATGTTCAGATATTAATTGACTTGTTTCTCATAAGCTTGCAAGGTGAAAAAAATACTGTTCTTATTTATTAAACTCAAGTAAATGAAACCCGCCTTCCACTCATTACCAGAAAAAAACAATTCTTTGGTGGTAGAGGTACCAGAGCTTGTTGAAAATTATCTGAATGGTATTCTGGATATCCAATAGCATCTTTGTAGCACCCACTCATACCCCTAACCCACCAGCATTTTAAAGCCTATTTTGCCACCAGGGTAGCAGGTTGAAAGTGCTGGGAAATTAACCTAACAGTCTTCAACCCAGAACTCAGTGGATTTGCTATATAAATGCTTCAGCTTTCTCACCCTCAGGTGGCAGAACCTTGAGGCACATTTTCTACACCCTTCCCAGTGATCCCCAGCAGGCTTAAGGTCAAATAGCACACTATAATGGCTCCTTCCCTTGCCCTTCTCATTTCTCTCCAGTGTTTCCTTCCCCTTCCAATTCAATCATTTGCACTTGAATCTTTGTCTCAGGTCGACTTCTACAGGAAACCAAACTAAGAAAATCTCACTGTGGAAAAAAAATGCATGCTTTACACAATTTCTGCTTGTTGCTTAATGTCAGAGATAATGGAGTCATTAACATTTGTTTCTGATCTCCTAAAACACAGAGATTCCACAATAAAATGTAGTGAGCATCCCAGTGTGCATAGCAGGGAACTAATGGCCTTATTTACAACAGAGCACCACAAAGTAAGTGCCATACTGGGCGACTGCAGAGGGAGAAAGAAGAGTAAAATATTAAGGAATTTAGTAAGGACTTGGGTCTAGGGAGAGTTTAACAATTCTTCATGCTATGGGTATCACAAATGATTCGCGTGTGTGCTCTAAAAAGCTGCACAGGTCAATGCTCCAAGGGCTCCTTGAGATTGCAATGGGGGTTCACATGGCGCCGATTCCAAGTGGTAATTGCTACACTCAACATCACTGCCACTTTCAGTGGACTTTCCCTAGGGACCTTCCCTGAAAGTAGAGACCTTTTCTGGGCAAACCTGCTCACTCTCTGTAAGATCAGAGAGAAGCCTGGCTCCAGACAGCTCAACTCTCATACCACTTCTGGAGTAAATTATTAAGGAACATTTCTTCTGCCCTTTATGCTTTACAAGAAGATTTGCAACCATTCATTGCTCATTCCTTACAACGGTCCTGAGGAAATGCAGGGGAAAGCTGGGAGACTGTGGATGAGTTACTTGGTTCAAATACTTTCCAACATCCTTACACCCTTCCTTGGACAGAACAAAGTCTCTAAAGATCATGCCAAATCTTCCTTTGAAGTGACATGTAGGACAGTAAAAAATAGTTCAAAAAGATCTTTCATTTTCTGAAAGAATTTAAGATCTTGCTTCACCACTCTGCAGTTTAAATAGCTTTATAGAGATTTGGGGGGTTATATTTACACTCCCCCTCCTGCTTTGTATCCAAGTTTTAGAAGGCCAAATCCATTCTAAGATAAAGCTTTTTCCCCAGGAAAAGTGACTTTGAGTTCTTTGCAACGCGTGGCTTCTGCTTCTGGGGCTATTGTTTTTCTTCTCCAGTGGGAGAATGTTATCCCCTTGGCTGAATAAATGAAGCACGTATCACAAACCGTGGCAAAGAGGGGAAAAAAGAAAATGAGAAGGAAACAAATGCTTAAAATGACAACCAGAAGAGAACTTCCCTTGTTCATTCTTGTCCTTGTTCCAGGGAGCAACTAGTGCAGGCAGAAAGGGCACAGTGTTCTTGCTCACTTATGATCAGGACGGAGAAGCTCAGCAGTCAGATGCCAGTTATGCTTAGCATCACAAAACTTCCCTTTTTATCTTTTATTGTTTTCAAACTTCATATTCATATTTGGAAGTCAGAACTTGGCTAGAGATAGGAGAGGGATCATAGGCCAATGGTTTTCAAAGGGCAAATTCCTTGTTAAGCAAAATAATCTTATTTGAATCTTCAACATAAAAAGCAGATTTAAAAGTGGCATGCTGTCTAAATTTATTTTGTAAGTTCTAAGTCAGATAAGAAGCACCCAAGGCTTAGCAAAATTTTTTTTAAGTATATGAAAAGAAGGAAAGAAGAAACCTAAAATCCTACAACTGTATGTAATATGATACTGACACAATGAAAGCTACTACAAGTTCCCTTTTTGGGGGGACAAGGACATTTAATTGAGCGTAGTACACATAAGTTTGAGAAGGTGTTTTACATGAGCACTAATCCAAAGGCCTGAATTCCTGAAACAAAACAAAACAAACATCTGACAAAGTTGTAACTTCACAAAGTAATGATACATCTACAAGAATGTGACTGCAATAAACAAATTAAAGAAAAGCTATGTACTGGATACTGTGGCGAGCCACCCAGAACCCCCTTCAAGAACGATACATCCATCTCCCAGATGCTATGAGTGCTGCCTCCCTGCTACATCACCCTCGGCCCCTCTACATGCTCCTACCTCCCCATTCCCAGGGTAGCTCACATCCAATGACTGGTGGGTGAAGAGGCATGAAGCCCTGGCCCCCTTGCCTCAAGGACAACCAGGAAGCGTCATCCCAGCTGCGGAGCTCCAGTGATTTGGGCTGAGGTCTTGGTTAGTACTGCATCACAGCTCAGCTCCTCCTCCTGCTGAATCCCGCTGCCTTCCCCGACAGAGCACCCACCATTAACTTGTGCATGTAAACATCTACCTTCGGGTCTCAGACACGTGAAAGTACAAGCAATACCCATGGAGCCTACATGTGGATCCAATAAGCACTCTCATTTGGCCATATTTAACTCGGTCGCTCCACAGAGTTATATTTATATACAGTATTTAAAACATGTATATACATATTTCCCCTAATTTTTATTTTGAAAATTGTCAAGCCAACATAAAGAATATCATAAATGCTCATATACTCCCACTGAGATTCAAGAATTCTTAGCATTTTAGCATTTGTCCTTCCACATCTACATTTTCTTTTGCTGTACCACTTGAAAGGATGATTAAAAACCTCACACCACTTGTCTTCTAAACACTTCTGCATGCATCTCCCAAGAATAAGCACAATATATACCACCACCACATTATCATCACACATAAGAAAACTAACAATTCCATTAATTACAGGCTTAAAATATTTTAAATGTTGTTATCAATGATACTCTAATCAAACATTTGTGAAATCCATAGGGTTTCTTAGAATGAAGTTTGAAAAATACTTTTCTAGAGTAATACCTAGAAAGAACAGGCCCATCTGAGGGGGGAAAAAAAAATCAGCCTTCAATTTCATCCATGACCTGGTTAGTATACAAAGGGTAACTAACAAAGCTTGATCCCCTCCATCCCCAACAGACCCAAATAGTATTCTACACCCTTGTGTATCAGACCCATCACACATTAGAATACCGACCCGCATACACAGATACACGCTAAGGTCTAAGAATTGGTTAATATCCTTTAATTAAAGTGACAAACTGGTAGGTGTGCTTATGTGAACACTTCTGTTCTCAAACCCAGTCGGTAAATTTGGTAATGGCTTTTCTTATTAGGCTGGTATTCTTAGGCAGATCAAAAGGGTGTTTAAACAATAATTACTCTTGGAACTCAGTAAGTTTACGTACAGATACTGCATGGCCAGGCATCACAAAAACATATCAATGTGTTATGTCTTCCTTAAATAAACATCATCCATCACTTAAGTAAACCAACAATTAGGTTGAAAACACAAGTGCTAATACATACAGAAAAGCGCCATCCACTAAAATGTACATTTTATTTCAGGAACATCTCTTGAGAAAGTGCCTTACTTGGAAACTCACTTAAGTAGTGCCATTAAAAACTTGAAGTGTCAACAGTCTTGGGAAATGGAATATATTAACAGTGCAACTGTACAAGCACCTCCTCAGACTGGGCTTTAATAGTCCTGTTCAAGTCAGGTGTTTCAGTTAAGCAGAGCCCTTATCTGGCCATTTAGGGATAAGGAAAATATATTGGACCATAAGTATGCATAAGTATCCATAAGTATGCATATATATGCTTCTCTTATTCTCTCCCCCCTCTCTTTCTCTTCCCTTCCCACACCTCCACACCACTCTTCCTGTGTTTGAAAAGGGAAAATAAAAGAAACCTACCATCACCTACATCTTGAAGGCTGGCAGCTGCCATTTCCTTTAAACAGACATCTGAAATAGCTTCTGTTTAAAACAACAAGGATTTCAAGGATTAAAAAGCAAGTATTTCAAGGGTCAGATGATGGGTGGAATGTAAAATGTTCATTCCACTAAATACAATCCCACTATGATCCAGTCCCTCCCCTAGTCCCTCCTAAGCCTGATGTGGATGCCAAAGGCCATCCCTGAAGGAGTCACTTGGGGCTCTGCTTAAAGGGAAGGTGGTGTCCCCCTTGTAGCCTAAGGTAAAGTCATTCCCACTCCTGCTGTCCCCCAAATCTCTCTAAATTACAGAGCAAGGGAGAACCAGTAAACCTACACTTGTCAATGCAGTGAGCTAAGCAGAGCAGAGAGCTGAACTTACTAGAGCCTGTGGCTTTCAAATATTTTTGAATTGTGATCCAAATAAGAAAAGCATTTTACATGGCAGTCCAGTTCCTATATACAGTAGAAATACAAAACTAAGATGAACATTTTCCAAAATAATATTGTCCTGTGATATTTTCTATTTCATTTCTTAGAAATACTAGTCCCACGGGTCCCTGGGTGGCTCAGTCGAATAAGCGTCCGACTTCGGCTCAGGTCATGATCTCACGGTTTGTGAGTTTGAGCCCCACATCCGGCTCTGTGCTGACAGCTTGGAGCCTGCTTCAGATTCTGTGTCTCCCTCTCTCTCTGCCCCTCTCCGACTCCCCCTCTCTCTCTCTCTCTAAAATAAGTAAAAACATTTAAAAAATTTTTTCTTAAAGAAATGCTAGTCTCAACTCATTAAACTGATTTTATCACCCACTGACAGGAAATGGCCTGCAGTGTGAAATACATAATGCTAGAAGGCATTGAAATACCAAAACTGTATTTTTGTCCTAGACTGGATTCATAGATCTTTGGCTATGGCTTTATAGAGAGCTGCTAAAAATCCCACTGTTTAACCAAAGGAAACTTTTCTCATAAGACATCCAGGTGAGGTCTCAGGACCAGCACGGCCCAACTGTGTAACTATCCATTTCAGCAACGCTTCTTCTAGAGCACGTATTCCAGTTTCTGCTAATATTAGTTAATTAAAATTGGCCTATTTTTTTAAGTTTATTAATTTTGAGAGAGAGAGAGAGAGAGAGAGAACGAACAAGTGGGGACGGGCAGAGATGGAGAGAGAGAATCCCAAGCAGGCACCGTGCTGTCAGTGCAAAGCCTGATATGGGGCTCAAACTCACAAACCACAAGATTATGACCAGAGCTGAAATCAAGAGTTGGATGCTTAACTGACTAAGCCATCCAGGCGCCCCCAACTTGGCCTATTTTTAATTATGCATACATTCCCATTGTCAATGATTCAAACAAGAATGCCTGTCCACACCTATTCCTATTCACTGCCCAGGATAGCCACAATAAAACCAGACAAGTATCTTCCATCTCTTGTGATACGTTCACATATTACACATAACCACACCCATGGTTTTTAATAACGTAAATGGAATTGTATTACATTTACTGTTCTGTGACTCACTATTCAAACTGAAGAGACGAGCCTTTTTTGAGTCAGGACATGATTGTCACATCAGTCTATCTAGACTGGCTACATCCTTTTTTTTTAAACAGTAATTTGTTGAGGTATAATTTATATACAGTAAACGCACATAACTTAAGTACAGCTTGAGGACTTTTTACATATATATATCCCCATGTGATCTACATCCAGATCAATACATAGAACATTTCCATTATCCCAGAAAGTCTCCCTCATGGCCCTTCCAGTCAATGCCACCCCTAGAGAAGTATTCACTACTCTGACTTCCAACACTATACATTAGTTTTCCCTGTTAAATCTCACATTCATGGAGTCACAGTCCTCTGTGTCTGGATTCTTTCACGCAACCTAGTTATTTTTTTCCTTTTTTTAAATGTTTGTTTATTTTTGAGGGGGAGGAGGGGCAGAAAGAGGTGGACAGAGGATTCTAAGTGGTTTCCGTGCTAACAGCAGAGAGCCCGACACGGGGCTTGAACCCATGAACCGCAAAGTCATGACCTGAGCCGAAGTCTGATGCTTAACCTACTGAGCTAGACAGGTGCCCCTCATGCAACCTAATATTTTTGAGATTCATTTCTGTTTTTCCATGTATTGGTAGTTTTGCAGGGGATTTTGTTTTTGTTTTTATTGCTAAGTGGTATTCCCATCACAGTGTGGGTTGTTTTCAGTTTGGGGGGGGGGGTGCTCTTGTGAATGAAGCTATGAACATTCTTTCAGAAATCTTTCTGTGGACATGTGCACTCATTTCTCTTGAGAATATACTTATAATTGCTGGGTGATAGGTGGTGTATAACTCTACTAGAGACTACAAACATTTTGCCCCAGTGACTAGGTCATTTTACATTCCCACCAGCAGTGTATAACCTTCCAGTTGTCCAATCCTCATCAGCACTTTGTATTGTCTTTACATTAGCCATTCTGGTGGATGTATGCTGGTATCTTGCTACAATTTTAATTAGCATTTTCCTGGTGACCAACGACGTTGAGCACTTTTTCATGTGCTTACTGGCCATTCCAATATGTTCTTTTATGAAATACCCATTCAAGAATTTTGCCCATTTTTTTAATTGGGTTGTTCATTGTTTTATAGAATTCCTTAATATATAATGGAGACAAGTCCTCTATCAGACATAAGTATTGTGAATATTTTCAATCTCTGGGGAGCACCTGGGTGGCTCAGTTGGTTAAGCATCCAACTTTGGCTCAGGTCATGATTTCAGTTTGTGGGTTCAGGCCCCACGTTGGGCTCTGTGCTGACAGCTCGAAGCCTGAGGCCTGCTTCAGATTCTGTCTCTCTCTCTTTCTCTCTGCCCCTTCCCAATTCATGCTGTCTCTCTCCCTCTAAAATAGATAAAAAACATTAAAAAAATGTTTTAATGTATTTTCAATCTCTGGTTTCCCTTTCACCTTAGTATCTGCCACATTTTCAATGGATGTTTCTTTTCCCAGTGTAGTAGCAGTTTATTAATATTACCAGTTCCCTATTAAGGGATATTTATACTCCTGGGTAAAAATTTGTGCTTCAGTGGAAAAATGTTCATTGTTTGAAGCACATCATTCTTGGTTACCTGGTTCTGATTTTCCATTCTGTAAGTTGTATATAACTGATAGCAATGGAAAATAATTTTTATCTATAGACATGCAAATAAATTGGTGGAGATTCAATTAATTCCTTCTCCAACTGTGGGAGGAGCCAGTTTTGCCTCTATTTGCACTTTCATTTCAATATTACTAATCTAATAAAAATATGTTGTTTGGTTATCCTTTGAAATGGTTGTGACATCTTATTGGTTCCCTAACAAGTTAAATAAAATCTCTAACATATGTTCATTTTATATCTGAGAGCCATAATTTTACTTTTAAAAAATATTCTTTAACACATTTCTAATTTTTTATCCTATTGCAGAGAATGCTGCAACACTTATTGCACTAATTTATTTGCGTAGAAGTCTCTCTCAAAACGAACATGTCCTCATGCTCTCTCACACTCCAAACTGAACCAACTGTGAGGAATGGATTTAATAAGTTCAGCTCCATGAAAGCATACAGGATGAATGCAGACAGAACCTCTATTTTTACAGGGGAAAAGGTCAAATTAGGCTCAAGCCAAAGAGATCAAACTAATGGTGGAATTCCAGGTGTGGTAAGGCAGGGTGAATGAGGAACGCCCCTGCTTACTGCACACCTGCTACTCCCAGACCGTTGAGTTAGGCAAAGATAGGAAGGTCAGGCTAGAGGGGGAGCTTCCGTAAATCTCACATCTGCCCTCATTGTGGTGCAAAACAGCTTCTCCTTTTCTTCAGCCCACAAATTTCATGAAAGTTCCTCTCATCAACAAACTCTGAACTGGAACCATACTGACACAGGAGTTATGGGAAATGTGGCTCTCAGCTTCTCTTCTGCAAAGCAGAAATTCTAAAAGTGGGAGGTGGTGATGCTTAGGTGAAACCTGGCACACAGCTGGAGCTCATTAAGTGGTGACCATCATCACCACCATCCACGAAGCAGCAGGGACACAAGCACTTAACTTCACAGCAGTTGGAGTATGTACTATTTTTCTCCTAGGTTATCTGTCCGTTGTTCAGTATCCCCCTTCTCCTACTTCACTGTGAAGGTACCAAACAAGGACTCGGGAATCACAATCCTAAAAGGCAAATGCTGGGGTGCCAGTCAGTTAAGTGTCTGACTCCTCATTTCGGTTCAGGTCATGATCTCACGGTTCATGGGACTGAGCTCTGGGTTAGGCTTTGTGCTGAGTGTGAAGCCTACTTGGGATTCTCTGTCTCCCTCTCTCTCTCTGCCCCTCCCCAACTCGTGCTTGCTCTCTTTCTCAAAATAAATAAACATTTTTAAAAGGCAAATGCCAAATAAGTCAGTAGTTTGGGAAAATATACTAAAGGATTTATAGGTTTGTGTTAACAACCCTAGCATGAAAGTGAGACTTGGGGTCCAGTCCTGGCTTTGGTGCTAGCAACTCTAGGACTTGGGACAAACTACCAAACCTTCCAGTAACTTTTTTATTGAAATGTTCAAGAGGCTGTGATACTTTGAGAAGAGCACATCATTCCCAAGAATGCATAACCTCAGTCTCATCAAGAGAACACTAAACAAACCCAAATTGAGAGACATGCTACAAAAAGACTGACCAATACTCTTCAAAATGTTAAGGTCAGGAAGAACAAGGGAAGACAGAACTGCCACAGATTGGAGAGTAAGGAGACATGAGAATTAAATGCAATAGAGGATCTTGGAATGAATCCTGTAAGTGAAAAAGAGCTTTAGTGGAAAGCCTGGCAAAATACAAAAAGTCTGGAGTTAATAATATTGAACCAATGTTAATTTGAGTTTTCATAATTGTGCCATAGTTATTAAAGCTGTTAACATTATGAGAAGCTGGGTGAAGGGTGTATAGGAACTCTGTACTATTTTTACAATTCTTCTCTAAGTCCAAAATTATCCCAAAATAAAATGTTAAAATATAAAACTGTGTTACTTAAACAGTATCAAAATTGAATTCATCATTTTGCATTGGGCCGTGCAAATTATGTACCCAGTCCTACATGGAAGTCTATGGAGAACTGGATGAAACTCCTTTCCTGGGGTGCCTGGGTGGCTCAATCAGTTAAGTGACCAACTCTTGATTTCAGCTCAGGTCATGATCTCAAGGTTGGCGAGATGGAGCCCCGTGTGGGGCTCTCCACGACAGCACAGAGCCTTGATTGAAATTCTCTCTCTCCATCTGTCTGCCCCTCCCGCCCCCAAATAAACTTAAAAAAAAAAAAAAAAAACGGCCTGTGACACAAAATAATGAAGCAGCAGCAAAATGATTCCCACCAGCTTGAAGGGAACTTGGAAGGAGCAGAGACAGGAGCTTCTCCACCCGAATGGGTCTTGCAGACAAGAATAAGAATGGTTCTGGGTCAATGGCTAAAGACCAGGTGAGTCAAGTAATTATCTCAGCTGATGATGGCTAAGAAAAATGACAATAACCTGATTCTGAACCCCCTCCTCATTCTTGGCATTGTATAAAACCACTTAAACTTAGAATCAATTCTGGAGAAAAGGATGAAAATACCCACCCACTGGTATTCTCCCAGACCTACCTCTGTTCACCTCCTGGGCTCTTCACTTGCATTCTCGGCAAACTCAAAAGCCTTGAATGACTAAGGCTAAGCTACCCGCAGCGCGTAGAGGTTCAAAACAGAAATTAAGAGTGATGTCACCAAGACGGCAACACACAGGTCTGTGATTTCACCGTCCCTCACTGGAACAACCATTCCTGAACAAGACCACTGGGAGAATCTTGAAGCACCGGCTGAGGCTGAGGCACCCCCCTGCACCACAGAGACCAAGGCAGACCGCCCGAGATGGGTAAGAGAACTACACACGGACCGCAGCGCCCCTAACCCGGACCTGCGAGCACCACACGGACAGGCCTCCCTGAGCCTCAGGTTCCTTCCTTCCCTGGGAAGAGAGCCCGGGCGACAATTGGTGCCCCAGCACCGTGGGTAGCTTCGCGGGAGCCCCCGTTCTGGTCTCGGCCCGCAGGGATTTCAGGAGAATCTGAGGCGGGCTGAGAAAGGGCGGGGTGGGGGGGGCGGTCTCAACAACAAGCACGGGGACTGGCGGGCCGAGGCTGTAGCCCCAAGCGGGGGTGCTGCTCACCTGAGGAACGTGACTCGGCAGGGTGCACGTCTGCCGGACCTTGGTCCTCAAACAAGGAGTTGTGCCACCTTGGAGCCGCGACCGCCCAGGCCCCGGCCGGGTACTGAGTCACGGCCGCACCCGCGTCGAGGAGGCCGTCTCCCGCCATACCAGAGGCACTGGCGGGAACAGCTTGAAGCCTGCGCCTGCGTACCTGAGCGCAGCCGTAAGTGGGCGGGGCTGCTTGCCCGCGGGGCGGAGCAGGTACCGCAGGTGGCAATAACATTGTTACTTAAATATATGGTAACAGTTTACGTGGCCTTGGCCAGTAAGGCTTAGATTTTCAGCTGTTTTTCACTTGTCTTTAGAGATCATTTCTGCATCTAGTAGAGGACCATCTCTGCAGCACTCCGGAACAGTGGCAATCTAAACCACTTTCACGCTCACTACCTCCTTTACCCTAATTTATTATTTTTTAATTTCCCGTCCCGTCCCAATGTTATTATTTTATTACAAATAAAAATGTGTCATATATTTAAATAAATATTAAAGTATAAAATGATATTATGCTTTAGTAACACTTCTTTTTTACCCAAGAAGAGTAAAACACTTCCAGTTTTCAATATCCTTATGACTATACCCACAATAGTAAGTCACTGTTGCTGGGTTCAACTATTCCATTTTGCTTATTAAGCAAGAAAGTAAACATTCTAACTGTACCACTTTTATGGAACGGGATGAAAAATATGTTATTAATTTTTTTAAAAAAACATTGTGGGGGCGCCTGGGTGGCGCAGTCGGTTAAGCGTCCGACTTCAGCCAGGTCACGATCTCGCGGTTCGTGAGTTCGAGCCCCGCGTCGGGCTCTGGGCTGATGGCTCGGAGCCTGGAGCCTGTTTCAGATTCTGTGTCTCCCTCTCTCTCTGCCCCTCCCCCGTTTATGCTCTGTCTCTCTCTGTCCCAAAAATAAATAAACGTTGAAAAAAAATTAAAAAAAAAAAACATTGTGGATTGCATTAGTAAAAGAACAACCAAAGCATCAGTATTAAGAATATTTTAAATATTTATTGTATTTATTTGTAAAATAAGACGACATATGAAAGATAAACTTATTTATCAAACACAAGTCTTGTGAACAGCCATTTAAAATCTTTAACATTGAACTAATACAATAATGGAGTGATCCTGTGACACTTTGAAGACAGAAAAGGTTTCATTTAGTTTAAAATAAAATATGCAGCACCTTTATGAAATTTATTTTGCTCAATCAGCGTGACTGTAAAGTTGTGCACAAAAAAATAAAATAAGTTGTGCGTATATTATGATTCAAACTAAGAAATCATTTTAAACACTTTCTTAAAAGAAATAATGGGGAAAAAAAGGGGTGGGGGCACCTGGGTGGCTCAGTCGGTTAAGCGTCCGACTTCAGCTCAGGGCACGATCTCACAGTCCGTGAGTTCGAGCCCCACGTCGGGCTCTGGGCTGACAGCTCAGAGCCTGGAGCCTGTTTCGGATTCTGTGTCTCCCTCTCTCTGACCCTCCCCAGTTCATGCTCTGTCTCTCTCTGTCTCAAAAATAAATAAACGTTAAAAAAAAAATTTTAAAAAAAAGAAATAATGGGTATTATAAACTGTGCTAGCCAATACAGCACCCACTATCCACATGTGGCTATTTTAATTTAATTTTTAATCAGCTAAAATGTGGTAAAGTTTTAAAATTTAGTTCCTGTCTAATTAGCCACATCTCAAGTGTTTAAGAGCTACACGTGGCTAGTGACATTACCATTATGTTGGTAATAGTATTAGACAGGACTGGTCTAGTAACTTATATCAGCAGCCACCCTAATAAAGTTAACAATGTAAATCTTGGAAACTTTTGTTGAATATAAAGTTTTTGTTCTTGTAATTTTGCTTCTAATCCAGGGGATATTTCAGCTAACACAAAATAAAAATCAAATTTGAAATCTGCATATAAAATTTGAAATTTAACCTTGTCTAAGATATAATTTTATTACTTTTCCATATTAGCTATATTACCAGTAGTTTGTAAAATTATTTGTGAAACTGAATGGTGAGGCCAAAGATTATTTTAGATGAATTAATCTGAATAACTCTGTCCAAACTCTTTGGCCCTCTATGGAAGATTTTTTTTTACTTGAATTATTTACTTTTTAAGATCACTGTAACATAGCCTAAACATATAAAGATATGCATAGAAATACTATAATTTTATTAACCTAAAGGCAACTAACAGCAAATTATATGTTTGGGTAACAGAGTCATAAAAATTATATCTTACATCTTATTCTTCTAAAATTAATTATACTATATTTCACTAAAATATTCTAAGTTGAGTTTTCAAAAGATAATGTCATTTGAAAAATGTATCTATTCTACAAATTAACCATATAAAACAATCCTAAACTATTTCACAAGTCACCAAAATAACAAGACTTGTCAACTTTCACACAAATTACATTGACCTATTTATTACTTTCTATTGAATTTCTTCTTTGCCTTATCAAAAAACTGATCTAGGATCAGAAAACTTATCTAGGAAAATCCATGGGTCATAAACAAATGACTGCAGATAAAGAGTGAACTCCCACAAGGAAAAAAATTTGCTTCTTAACAATAACTAAAGATGCTATAAAATGAATGTAACTGAAGACCATTTGATAGGGTGAAAGCTAAAAGATGGCATTATAACTAACAGAATATTTCTCTTTTTTGACAAAATGTTTCTTAAACATAAATGATCAAACAATGAAATTATACAGTATTTCTATGGCTCACACATTCAAGAACTTTAAAGTGCTTAAGCTAAAAATAAAATCCTACTCATGAGCAAAATGGAATTTTTTTTCATTCTCCAATATTCTTGCCAATATCCTTTAAGATCACTTTTTTCTAATTGAATCTCTGATCAATTTTTTTTTCATTTAAACACTGTAAGATTTAGGGGCGCCTGGGTGGCGCAGTCGGTCAAGCGTCCGACTTCAGCCAGGTCACGATCTCGCGGTCCGTGAGCTCGAGCCCCGCGTCAGGCTCTGGGCTGATGGCTCAGAGCCTGGAGCCTGGTTCCGATTCTGTGTCTCCCTCTCTCTCTGCCCCTCCCCCGTTCATGCTCTGTCTCTCTCTGTCCCAAAAATAAATAAACGTTGAAAAAAAAAGTTTAAAAAAAAATAAAATAAAATAAACACTGTAAGATTTAAATTTGTATGCATTTCAACAGTAAAATCAATCAGAAAAACACGGTCTGTTTATAAACCTTCACCCAGACATTTCAGAAACAACAACAACAAAAATGTTAGTGTCTTAATCTGGTCAGATTCTTTTTATTCATAGTGATATATTCTTAAATTTAAATTACTTCAATGGAACCAAAAAGCCACCTGATAGGATTTTCTATGTTGACTCTTAGAAAACTGCTGTGATAAAATATTAACTGGAGGTAATTAGAAGAATGCTGTTTTTTAATCAGGAGTAAGTCAAAAAAACAGGTCTCATGTCTGGAAAGCTTGGGTCAAACAATGAGATGTCAATCCTATGAATCCCCTATGGATGGATGTATAAGAAAACCAACATGGGAGATTTGGTTATGTGCAAACCATACCTCCCTGCTGAGTCAGTGGAGCTCAGGCCTAAGATCTACAGTGACGATTCACTTGACAAATATTGAATATCCACTACCTACAAATTCCTACACTTGGCATTATGGTTTGCCTATCCAACTATGGCTCTCTACCTTACCACTGTGTCACTGGTGCTCAGATTTCCTCTGTCACTAAGAGCTAAATGTGCTATTCTCATTCTATATTAAAACAGCAGTGAAAACAACCTTCAGGAGTTTACTACCATTCCCTTAATTAGAGGTTCTTATCGGAATGCCGCCCATCACTTTGTTCATGAGATGAAACATTACACATCTTCCTAACGCAATTCTTCCTAATGCAATTCTATGTGGGCAGAAAAAGAACACTGGATATTTCTTTGGTTGTGAATGCAGAACTACACTGCCACTACAACAAGCTAATTTTGGAATTATAACTTGAGAAACTTACAGGATGATACAGCAGTAAAAAAAAAAATGTAGAATTAGAATGGCTGACATTCAAGTACTTCAGTCAGTCAATATCTCTTGGCTCTGACTCTGTTAAAGGGTTTGTTGCTGGAAGCGGCTATGCTTTGGATGTGGACTTCTTGAAGTCACATCTAAGACTACGGATACAACTATTGATAGCTGTCACACACAACTTCCAGTCATATCCACTTTCTGATAGATCGCAGGTTGGGTAGGCGTCTCCAAGAAATTCTGGTGGTAAAATCCAAAAACATTAGTTACTCAGAAATCACTTCTCAGAGAAATGAATTTATTCAGCCTCAGTTCTATTGCTGTGTCTATGAAAGAAACGGTCATTAAAACTTTAAAACACATGGACTATGTTATTAAATTAGCTGAACAAATCTTTTCATCTAAAAGGATAATATGAAATAGCTCCATTCTTAAATCATAGTAAAATAACAATATCCCATGAACTTACTACATAACCAGAATGGAAATCCTCTCCTGCCTTCAGTACCCAACGTAAACTTTTCTCATTCTTAAATTTATCAAACATGCATGTTATTCATTATAACTTGACATGCTAAGTCTTTATAACACACAAGATGCTGAAGTATCTTTTTTACTTTAATTTTTTTCTTTAATGTTTATTTATTTTTGAGAGAGAGACAGAGTGTGAGCAGGGGAGGGGCAGAGAGAGAGGGAGACACAGAATCTGCAGAAGGCTTCAGGCTCTGAGCTGTCAGCACAGAGCCTGACACGGGGTTCAAACTCACAAGCTGTGAGATCATGACCTGAGCCAAAGTCCGATGCTTAACCAACTAAGCCACCCAGGTGCCCCACTTTTATACTTTTAGAGGCAAGAAGCTGTAACTGCTAAATTTTTTGGTGCTGCTTGGTTTATCTCAGACAAGAAAGAATGAGAGTCTCTAGATCTTGCAGTTACAGGAAACCGTCTATAAGGGAAGGTAACAAAGCAACAAAGCTCAAATTAGAAAAATTTAGGATATTAGAGAAAGGAGGAGCACACACAAAGGGAAAGGTAGAGAAGAGAGATGTTATTTAACTGGAAGAGCAGAACTGTCCTCAGATACTTTTTTAGGTAACTTCTTTTTTAAAACTTATTTATGTATTTTGAGAGAGAAAGAGAGAAATGAGGGAGGGGTAGAGAGGGGGGAGGGAGAGAAGAATCCCAAGCAGGCTCTGCACTTTCAGTGCAGAGCCCGACGCAGAGCTCAAATTTATGAACCGTGAGATCATGACCTCAGCCAAAATCAAGAGTTGGACACTTTACCAACTGAGCCCCCCAGGCGCCCCTCGGTAATTTCTGAAGTAAATCTGAGGTCTTACAAAAGGACCTGATGAATAATCCAGGCCAGCATTAGTTGGGTACATTAATCTCATTTATTTTTCAATAAGATTAAGAAGCTGGGAAATCAGGATAATGACATAAAAACAGCCTAAGTCCAAAATTTTTAGCAAGGTATGTGACAAAGTTAAAAAGTTTTCATATTCAAAGGACTACTTAATACATCAGTGGTAGCCTGGAAGGAGGCTTTCACTGGTATGTCACTAGTGTTTTTTATGCTGCCAGACATTTTCATTCACAAAAAAAGAAGTTATGGAAAGCAGGCTTGGCCCATCTGCCCATGACAGCAAAGCTGGGATGGATAACTAATAGACTGGAAGACAAATACAGCATCTGCAAAGCTTTCAACCGGCTGTAACAAGGAGCCTAAAGTGGTTGGTGTTTCCCAAAAAAATGTTCTCTGAAACACTAGTCATGAAAGAAGTTTCCTGGGGAAAAAGTTTACAGTTGTGCAAATGAGAAATGCTACACTCCAGAGTTAGTTCCCACTGAAAAATCCCACAGTGAAGAGACCTGCTGATTCAAAGGTGTCAGAAGCAGATGCGTTCATAGGGCTTATAAACAAGGAAAGTAGCAAGGCATGCAACAACAGAAGGTCAGGACTGTGGAAATCTGGGAGCTAGAAAAAGAACAATAAACGAAGCCTAAAACGAACAAAAGGAAGGAAATAATAAAGATCAGAGCAGAAATAAATGACACAGAAACTAAAAAAATGGATCGATGAAACCAGGGGCTGGTTCTTTGAAAAAGTTAATAAAACTGATAAACCTCTAGCCAGACTTATCAAAAAGAAAAGAGAAATGACCCAAATAAATTAAATAAAGAGGATAAATAACCACACCACAGAAATACAGACAATTATAAGAGAATATTATGAAAAACTATATGCCAACAAATTGGACAACCTGGAAAAAATGAATAAATTCCTAGAAACACATAAATTACCAAAACTAAAACAGGAAGTAATAGAAAACTTGAATAGACCAATAACCAGCAATAAATGGAATCAGTAATCAAAAAACTCTCCCAACAAACAAAAGTCCAGGACCAAAAGTCCAGATGGCTTCACAGGTGAATTCTACCAAACATTTAAAAGAAGAGTTAATACCTCTTAGTCTCAAACTTTTCCAAAAAAACAGAAAATGAAGGAAAACTTCCAAACTCATTCTATGAAGCCAGAATTACCCTAATACCAAAACCAGGTAAAGACTCCACTAAGAAAAGAGAACTACAGGCCAACATTCCTGATGAACATGGATGCAAAAATGCTCAATAAAATACTAGCAAACCGAATCCACCAGTACCTTAAAGGAATCATTCACCACAATCAAGTGGGATTTATTCCTGGGCTGCAAGGGTGGTTTAATATTCACAAATCAATCAACATGATACACCACATTAATAAAAGAAAAGATAAGAACCATATGATCATTTCAATAGATGCAAAAAAAAATCATTTAACAAAGTGCAACATCCATCCACGATAAAAACACTCTACAAAGTAGGTTTAGAGGGAATATACCTCAACATAATAAAGGCCATGTATGAAAAACCCACAATATCATCCTCAATGGAGAACAACTGAGAGCTTTTCCTCTATGGTCAGCAACAAGACAGGAATGTCCACTCTCACCACTGTTATTTTTTTAAGTTTATTTATTTTTTTTTTAGTCATCTCTACACGAAACATGGGGCTTGAACTCATGATCCCAAGATTAAGAGTTGCTCTTCCAACTGAGCCCTCTAGGCCACCCTCACCACTGTTATTTAACATAGTACTAGAAGTCCCAGCCATGGCAATCAGACAACAAAAAGCAACAAAAGGCATCCAAATCAGCACAGAAGAAGTAAAATTTACACTATTTGCAGATGACCTGATACTCTACGTAGAAAACCTGCAAGACTCCATCAAAAAATTGCTAGAACTGAAACACGAATTCAGTAAAGTCAGGATATAAAATCAATGTACAGACATCTGTTGCATTTCTATACACCAATAATGAAGCATCAGAAAGAGAAATTAAGGAATTCATCCCATTTACAACTGCACCAAAAACCATAAGATACCTAGGAATAAACCTAACCAAAGAGGTATACTCTTGGTTGAAAGACCTATACTCTGAAAACTATAAAGCACTGATGAAAGACATTGAAGATGACACAAAGAAATGGAAAGACATTCCATGCTTGTGTATTTAAAGAACAAATATTGCTAAAATATCTAACATTTAATGCAATCCCTATCAAAATACCACAAGAATTTTTTTACAGAGCTAGAACAAACAATCCTAAAATTAGTATGGAACCACAAAAGACCACAAATAGCCAGAACAACTCTGAGAAAGAAAAGCAGAGCTGGAGGCAACACAATTCTGTACTTCAAGTTATATTACAAAGCTCTAGTGATCAAAACAGTATGGTACTGGCATGAAAACAGACACATAGATCAATAGAACAGAATAGAAAATCCAGAAATGAACCCACAACTATATGGTCAATTAATCTTTGACAAAGCAGGAAAGAATATCCAGTGGGAAAAAGACAATCTTTTCAACAAATAGTGTTGGAAAAGCTGGACAGCAACTGGACCACTTTTCTACACCATATACAAAAATAAATTCAAGGGGCGCCTGGGTGGCTCAGTCGGTTGAGCGTCCGACTTCAGCTCAGGTCATGATCTCGCGGTCCGTGAGTTCGAGCCCCGCGTCGGGCTCTGGGCTGATGGCTCAGAGCCTGGAGATTGCTTCCGATTCTGTGTCTCCCTCTCTCTCTGCCCCTCCCCCGTTTATGCTCTGTCTCTCTCTGTCTCAAAAATACATAAACATTAAAAAAAATTAAAAAAAAAAATAAATTCAAAATGGATTAAAGACCTAAATGTGAGTGAGACATGAAATCATGAAAATCCTAAAGGAGAACACAGGCAGTAACCTCTCTGACATCAACCCTAGCAACATTTTTCTAGATAGGTCTCCAGAGACAAGGGAAACAAAGGCAAAAATAAACTATTGGGACTTCATCAAAATAAAAAGATTCTGCACAGCAAAGGAAACAATCAACAAAACTAAAGGGCAACTGCTGGAATGAGGGAATATATTTGCAAATGACATATCTGATAAAGGGTTTCTATCCAAAAAATATAAAGAACTTATAAAACTCAACACTCAGAAAACAAATAATCCAATTAAAAACTGGACAGAAGATATGGTCAGACATTTCTCCAAAGAAGACATACAGATTGCCAAGACACATGGAAACATGCTCAACATCACTCGGCATCGGGGAAATACAAGTCAAAACTACAATGAGATATCACCTCACACCTGTCAGTATGGCTAAAATCAACAACACAAGAAACAATAGGTGTTGGTGAGGATGTGGAAAAAGGGGAACCCTCCTGTACTGTTGGTAGGAATCCAAACTGGTGCCGCCACTCTGGAAAACAGTATGGAGGTTCCTCACAAAGTTAAAACTAGAACTACCTTACAATCCAGCAATTGCACTACTGTGTATTTACCCAAAGAATACAAAATTACTAATTCCAAGGGACACCCCCCCCAATGTTTACAGCAGCATTATCTACAATAGCCAAACTATGGAAATGGTCCAAATGTCCATCGACTGATGAATGGATAAAGAATACTGGTATGTATGTGTATAAATAAACACACACACACACACACACACACACACACACACCAAGTATTACTCAGCCATAAAAAAAATAATGTAATCTTGCCATTTGCAATGACATGGATGGAGATAGAGAGTATTATGGTAAGCGAAATAAGTTAGTCCAAGAGAGACAAATACCATATGATTTCGCTCATTTGTGGACTGTAACAAACAAAACAAATGAGCAGAGGGGAAAAAAAGAGAAGGAGGCAAACCAAGAAACAGACTCTTAACCACAGAAAGCAAACTGATGGCTACCAGAGGGAAGGAGGGTAGGCAGATGGGTGAAATAGTTGATGGGGATTAAGGAGGGCACTTGTGACGAGCACTGGGTATTATATGTAAGTGTTGAATCACCAAATTGTACAACTGAAACTAATATTACACTGTATGTTAACTAACTAGAATTTTAAAAAAACTTAAAAAAATGTAGTGGATTGCCATCAATGGAAGTGTTCAAGGTGAGGAGAGGTGACTATATGTCAAAGCTGAGATCACATTCCTGCTCTGGGGCAAAAGCTGTATCAGAGGATGTGTGATGTACTTCCTATTGCTAAGCTTTTATAGTTATGTCATATACAGACATAGATGGGAAGGTATAAGGATTGTTCGCTGATTGCAAATCTGCAGCCTACTAACTTTCTCCATGTAAACCATTCTCTAAAGAGCCCCTAAGTGATACTGAACTCTCATCATAGAGTGTGAACAATAATTTCTTCTATGAAATCACACCTTTGGCTACTAGACATATTTGACTACTAATTTCTGTAAGAGTTCCCTCCAAATAATAAAATCTGAGAATAAGAAATTATATTAGAATAGAATAAACTGGTTTATTCATTCAATGGGATTCCAATCAGCAGTTAAAATGCATGAACTTCAAAAACATAATGTTGAGTGATAAAAATTAGCAAAAGGATACACACTATATATCCCCATTTATGTACATTAAAACTATAGAATATTATATAGTATTTATGGATCTATCAATACAAGTAGCAGAAGTGTAAAATATGCATGCAAATGATAAATCTAACTCCAAGACTGTGGTTACTTCTGGGGAGAAATACAGGGAAAGGGATGATGGGAGAGAATTTTAATTACATCAGTAATAATTTATTATTAAAAAAAAAACACCTGGAGCACAAAAAGCAAAATACCTATATCTGTACTGGATTGACAAGTGATTATATTACTATATCATTTCTGTACATTTCTGTGTGTTTTATACTGAACTGATACTTTTACACAAATTATGTTGGAGGCCATAAAGTCCAGTCCTTCTATGAGTACAGTAATCGCCTCTCATCTCTGCTCACTGAGATTTTGCTCTGACTCTATTCATTCTTTAAGTTCATTTTGTCCTTATATTAAAGTAAAATATGCTTTCTGGTCATATTCTCCTCCTTGGGCCTGGCTCTGCCCAAGCCTCTAGGACAATGATGATTCTATCGTATTCTCCCTGCTGAGATCACTCAATGGCTGCCCTTCTACATGGAACAGAACTTTGAGTCTTATGGGAAATTTGTTAAAATATGCCCCATGTGGATAGTATGTCAAACTCATACTGAATATTTTTTACTACAAAAGACATCTTCTTGATTTGTAATATAATAAGGGATAAAACAAAATGAGATGCATAGTGTAATATCTTTAGTCTACTTTTAAGGAACTAATATATTCCAGATATTAAAAGAACTATAAAAGTCACCTTTTCCCCCTCACTTAAAAATTTTTTTAATTACAAAGATAATATTTCTCCTATAAACACCTTCATTTCCAGATTGGTTACAAAGTCTGTGTCCTTTTTTTTTTTTTTTTTTACTGTAATGTAAGAGGAATTAGGTTTTGGTTTTTTGCCTGGTGGGTTAGCTCAGTGATGTCCAAATTGCAAACTGTGACCAATTACTAGGTCATGAGATCAGTGATGGCAGCACATTTTTAAAAATGTATTAGAATAGAAACCACTGGAATGTAATTCTCATAGAAATAATAAGCATTGCTTGTGAAACTTTTGCTTGTGTTTTTAAAAACCCATACACACATGTACTGAGTCACAACATAAATTGTATTTTTGACTATGAGTTGCAGTAAAAAACACATTTGAAAACAATTGGATTAGATGACAGCAGATGCTTACAAAAGGTGCTGTAAGCCAGCCTTCTTTAGTTCAGTCTGAAACACAAAGCGCTGTTCAAATTTGCTGGGTATGTGTGATATGCAGGCAGGAACCAAAGAAGAACTAACTAACTGAGATGGTGCTCAGAACTCTCTCTTTGCTGGGGACCAGCGATACAAATAAGAAATATTCTGCATCCTGCGTTTTCCAAATTAACAATTTCATAGAATTGCTTTTGGAAGCTTCATCCATATACATCATAGATAAAGACTACACTGTACTCATATGCACAAGAAAAATCTACCAAATTAACCCGCTGTGCTATTGTTGACACTTTGGCAAATTGATAAAGCCCAGCAGCTTCGACCCTGATCCTCAGTAAACAGAGGTGTTTGAGTTTCCATATGCCTGGCAAGACAGAGCAATTAGCCTGGGAAATCCAAATGTAAAAGGAACACAATTTATGAAAACGCTCCTTGTTATGCTCTAAAGAGGGAATTAGTTACAGCTCCATCTTTCCTTAAAATACACACAAACTGAATGGATTGTCATTTCTGTCCTTCTGTAACATAATTTGCTTTTTATTTATTCTCACATACTCAACTTGTAACCCACCTCGAAGGGCGTTAATCCTATTCGGATTAAGGGCATACAAGCCATGCCCCAAGCTGCCATAGATGTTACTTCTTATCAGGACTTCCTCTGTGAACAGGTTGCGAATTAAGTATATGGCTGACAGCTCTGGGCGAGACTTCACTTTTGCCATACTTAGCACTGAATGCGGCAACTGGATATTTCTATCTGGATTTCCAAGATATTCTAGAAGCAAAAGAGAAAGAAGATGTCAACTTCCATGGTAAACGTAGGGTTCAAGTTTTTAAAAAGGCTTTAACAGAATGGTTGATTTTTCTGAATTTTTAGGCTCCAGAATTTGAGACGTTAAAAAAATTAAAGCCTTAGGGCACCAGGGTGGCTCAGTCAGTTGAGTGTCTGACTTCAGCTCAGGTCATGATCTCGCAGTCCGTGGGCTCAAGCCCCACATGGGGCTCTGCGTTGACAGCTCAGAGTCTGGAGCCTGCTTCAGATTCTGTGTCCCCCTCTCTTTCTGCCCCTCCCCTGCTCACACTCTGTGTGTGTGTCTCTCTCTCAAAAATAAATAAACATTAAAAAAAATATTAAGGCCTTAAGTTTTTAGTGTATCATGAGATAGCATGACAAATGAAACAGGAATCACTGCTGATATGATTACACATGTTCTGATCATTCAGGAAAGTGATTTAGTGTTCTTTTGCCTTTCAAGATATAATCAATCTTAACATTCCATTTAGTAATAAATTCTAAGTAATTTTCATTCATCGTTGTCCTCTATAAAAAAAAAAACAACGCTTTTTCAAAAAGAAGCAACAGGAGCACCTGGATGACTCAGTCAGTTGAGTGTCTAACTCGTTATCGGCTGAGGTCATGATCTCACAGTAGTGAGATCAAGCCCCCAGTCAGGCTCCGTGCTGAGTGTGGAGCTTGTTTAGGATTCTCTCTCTTCCTCTCTCTCTGCCCCTCTCCAGCTCGCACTCTGTCACTCTCTCCCTCTCTAAAATAAATATATAAACTTTAAAAATCATTTTTAAAAAAGGAACAAGGTTATTACTGAAATTTTTATAATTTTTAAAATGTATGTTTTCTGGGGCACCTGGGTGTCTCAGTTGGTTAAGCGCCCGACTTCGACTCAGGTCATGATCTCACAGTTCATGAGTTGGAGCCCTGTGTTAGGCTCTGTGCTGACAGCTCAGAGCCTGAAGCCTGCTTTGGATTTGTATCTCCCTCTCTCTCTGCCCTTCTCCTGCTCATACTCTGTCTCTCTCAAAAATAAGTAAATGTTCAAAAAAATGTAAATGTAGGGTTTTTTTTAATTGGTTATTAAACTCATCATTTAAAAATCAGCAAACTCCAAAGGAAACAATCAACAAAACTAAAAGGCAACCGACAGAATGGGAGATGATATTTGCAAATGACATATCAGATAAAGGGTTAGTATCCAAAATCTATAAAGAACTTATCAAACTCAACACCCTAGAAACAAATAATCCAGTGAAGAAATAGGCAAAAGACATGAATATACACTTCTCCAAAGAAGACATCCAGATGGCCAACCGACACATGAAACAATGCTCCACATCACTCATCATCAGGGAAACACAAATCAAAACCACAATGAGATACCACCTTACACCTGTCAGAATGGCTAACATTAACAACTCAGGAAACAACAGATGTTGGTGAGGATGTGGAAAAAAGGGGAATGCTTTTGAAATATTGGTGGGAATGCAAACTGGTGCAGCCACTCTGGAAAACAGCATGGAGGTTCCTCAAAAAACTAAAAATAGAACTACCCTAAGACCCAGCAATTGCACTACTAGGCATTTATCCAAGGGATACAGGTGTGCTGTTTCGAAGGGACACATGCACCCTCATGTTTATAGCAGCACTATCCACAATAGCCAAAGTATGGAAAGAGTCCAAATGTCCATCGATGGATGAATGGATAAAGAAAATGTGGTATATATATATATATATATATATATATATATATACAATGGAGTATTACTCGGCAATCACAAAGAATGAAATCTTTCCATTTGCAACTACATGGATGGAACTGGAGGGTATTATGATAAGTGAAATTAGTCAGAGAAAGACAAAAATCATATGACTTCACTCATTTGAGGACTTCAAGAGACAAAACAGATGAACATAAGGGAAGGGAAGCAAAAATCACAAAAACAGGGAGGGGGACAAAACATAAGAGACTTTTCAATATGGAGAACAGAGGGTTACTGGAGGGGGTGTGGGAGGGGGGATGGGCTAAATGGGTAAGGGGAATTAAGGAATCTACTCCTGAAATCACTGTTGCACTATATGCTAATTTGGATGTAAATTTTTAAAAATAAAAAATAAAATTAAAAAAATAATGTTTAGAAAAATCAGCAAACGCAACTTAGTTATCTTATTTTAGATAACTTATTTGAACCCAAAAATAAATTTTAAGCCTATTCTCATTCCTCAACTCTACAGCCTAATTATCACCAACTGTCATCAGTCCTAGTCATTCAAATTAACCACACTTAAAAATATCGTATTATACACATAATAAAGAATTATTTGTTGGAGAAAATATATTAGAGAAATACAATAGGATTCTTACAGGTCCATAAACGTATTTTTCATCTTGAATTTAATGAGTAACAGTATTAATTACTGAATCCCCCAGATCCAACATTTAGCAAGAGACATTAAATTATTCAAAAGTTCACTTAGTGGGTCCAAAGACTTCACTCTGGAAGATTAACCTAGCAATATTTATCAAGGCCTGAAAAAAAGATTAATACCCTTTAACCTGGTATTTCAAATTCTGAGAACCTAACTTGAGAAGAGAACCCAGGGGTGCCTGAGTGGCTCAGTCACTTAAGCATCTGACTTCAGCTCAGGTCATGATTTCACTATTTGTGAGTTCGAGCCCCATGTTGGGCTCTGTGCTGACAGCTCAGAGCCTGGGGCCTGCTTCGGATTCTGTGTCTCCCTCTCTTTTTGCCCCTCCCCCACTCAAGCTTTGTCCCTCTCTCTCTCTCTCTCTCCCTCTCTCTCTCTCTCCCCCTCCCCTTCTCTCTCTCCCTCTCAATCTCTCTGTCAAAAATAAACATTAAAAAATTTAATAAAAAAAAGAAAAGAATCCAAAATATGTACAGAGCTATACAAAGGAATTTTCTGGCAGCACGAATTGTATGACTAATAATCCTCTCCAAAAAAAATCTGCAAAAAAAAAGAGGGAGGTAGTTAAAGAAATTAGAGCACTTAATGGAATATTATATACCTGTTAAAAGCAATGATCATAAACACTGGAGATTCTAGAGGAAAAACATACACCTATCATATTTAAAAAGAAGAGCATAGAAACCATAATGTTTTAAAAGGTAAGAAAAAAAGTAGAAGAAAATTAAAATGCCCATAATAGTGTTTTACAGTATCTTGATGGGATACAGTATCTTGTGGGAGCTTTTCTTCCCTCCCAAATATTTTCCAATTTGTAAGAATCAAATGGTGTAACAGACTATACACAAACTGGGCAGCTCAGCTGCGTGGCTCACAATTTGCTTAATTGGCTCTATCCCCTGGTTCTAGACCTCTGACCTAAGCACCCCAAATCAGATTCTTTCTCCTAGGAATCTGAACGGTGACCAGAGAAAACCAGACCTAGATATCATGGAAGACACAGAGACCCACAGACCTCAATAGACCCCAGAGGCTGCACTCTGGGGCCTGGCAGTTTGGCTCCTGCATGTGGCTCAGTTTGTTCTTTCCTTCTTTAAATCTCAGAGCTATTCACCCTCTGATTTTTGTTATGGTTTAATTGGGCCAGAGTTTGTTTCTATGGCATACAACCTGAACAAATAGAGTAGTTCTATTACTTTTATAATGGAAAAAATATAAAGATGCATCATTTGAATAATTTCGTCTAAACAGGTTCACAGGTAATATTCTTCCTTAGGGGTGACATGGGGGCTGGGGAGAAACAGAAAATAGTTTTGCTACCTCCAGTGCCACTACACCCCAGCATACTGAGGGAGGGGTATTGGGAAGCATGAGTGGCAGGTGGCGTGGTCACCTACAGAACCGACTGCCGCTTGACACTAATCAAGTGGGATGTGCCTCCAGCAGACAGCTAGCGGTAGGGGCAAAGTGTTCTGACAGATGGGATTCATCAATTCACACAAAAGCTCTTTAAGGAGCGCCAGCCATGTGCTGGGCACAGAGAGAGCAAAACACCTGAATTGCTTCTGGCTCATCCAGCTGTAGCACCTTCTCCTTCACCTGCGGAGCAAGATGCCTAAACTAAGGGGCAACTGGGTGGCTCAGGTGGTTGGGTGTCCAGTTTCGGCTCAGGCCATGATCTCACGGTTCATGGGTTCAAGCCCCATGTCGGGCTCTGTGCTGACAGCTCAGACCCTGGAGCCTGCTTTGGATTCTGTGTCTCCCTCTCTCTCTCTGCCCCTCCCCGGCTCACACTCTGTCTCTCTCTCAAAAACAAATAAACATAAAAAAAAAAAGATGCCTAACCTGAGGGTTCACACTGGCTGAAAGAATTAGCTGAGAACTGCTTTTCAAAGGAAAAGTAACAGGTTTAGCTTAATGTTAAAAACTACCAGTCTCAGAACTAGGTTGTCTGTTTTCATTAACTCCTTAATATAAGAGATTAGGTTGTTTAGATTTCTTATGAAAACTTTCAAACATACATAAAAGTAGTACAAGGAGATCCATAAATGCATCACCCAGATTCAACATGTATCATCAAGAGAACTTATTTTAACTCACCCAATGCTTCGTAAGATACCAATGAATTATCAGTGGAATGTTCTTTAATTCCTTTGGGGCAAGCGCTGCTGTTCTGCTGAGAATTCCCATTTCCTCTTGTTTCTGAGGCAGCTGCTTGCTGAGATAACTGGGAACTGCTTTCACTGCCTTTACCATACCTCGTACCGTTCAAATCTGCAGCCACTGGTGTATCAGGATTGGTAGGGCCTTTACTGTTGTCACCAGCTTTCTGCTGAAACACCAAATTGTATTTATAAACAAAGTCCCATTGGGAGAAAATATGGACATGTTCTATCAGGTACCAGAGCCCCCCAGGTTGGTAAGGAAGCAACCATCTCCAATAAGGTGAGCGAAAGCCGTGATAGAAGGAGAGGTGTGGCTTCCTCCTCAAACCGCCTTAACTGCCTGCTTTTTGGAGAACCTGGCAGCTTTATCTAATTACCTGAATGATAATTGCTGGCACAAAATAAGTGCTTAGGAAACATCTCATGAATAAACGAATAAATCAGCTTCTTGGAGATGACAACTTGTGGGGTTTTTTTTTTGAAATATTTTTGTTTTCTTTCTCTTTCCTTGGTGGCTAGAGACTCTAGGGATGTCTAAAGACCCTCAGGATCTTTTTAATTTTAAAGCTGTGCTTGAGTCCCATTTTCCTGGGACAAGGAACCAGAATTCAACCAGAATCTTTGATGGAAGGAGTGGCAAAGCTCAGGCATTAATTACATTCTTTAAAAGTGTCTCGCACGATTCTAATACATACCGGGGGCTGACAACCACTGCTCTAGGTCCGGGCTTCTCAAACTTCAATGTGCACACAAATCACCTGCGCGTCTTGCGAAAATGCAAATTCTGCCTCAGTGAGTCTGGTGTGGAACTCAAGACTCTGCATTTCTCACAAGCTTTCCTGTGGTGCTGCTGCTGCTGCTGGTCCGCGGACCCACTTTGAGTGGCAAAGACCTATCCCTCTCCTAGTCAAGTACACAGCAGACATTTGGCAGATGCTGCTTCTCTTCTGACGCCTAAGCAAATATGCAAATCACCATTTTCCAGGCAGTATCATAATTTTACATTCAAATGTTTAGGGTGCAGTTTTTGTAGGATATAAAAGGGAATGTGAAAAATAAGCAGATTTGGTTTCAGACAGATGGTGCGTGAGCTATCACTGAAATCAAGCCGTTCACCAGGAAAACATAAGCTCAGCTACAAATATTCTTGGCAGAGAGTTTCCATAAACTCACTCCAGAGACGCAGGAGTGACTGTATGTGGTGAGAATAACATGGGATTTTTAGAGGGGTGGGTAGAAATGAGAAATTGTTGAGTTAAATGCTTCTTCAGGAGAAGGCAATAGATAGGACACTCTCCCTCTCCCCTACTGGCCTGTTCATGTTAAAAAATCTCTAATGAGAGGCGCCTGGGTGGCTCAGTCAGTTAGGAGTCCGACTTCGGCTCGGGTCATGATCTCACAGCTCGTGGGTTGGAGCCCCACTTTGGGGTCTGCACTGAATGCTCAGAGCCTAGAGCCTGCTTCGGATTCTGTCTCCGTCTCCTTGCCCCTCCCCTGCTCGCGCGCTCTCTCAAATATAAAATAAAACATAAAAAAAAATCTCTAATGCACTTTGAAGATAGAATGGATGAGAGAAAAGCTAGATTCCTGTTTACCACGTAACTGTGGAAAGTACAACATATCTACGATTGCTTAACCTCATGACATGCATGCTTTTCACCAGGTCCTGCCATCACTGAAAGCGAACAAGCACCTGTGCCATCCATAAGTACCATTAGAACAGCTAAGCAGCACCACAGTCTGCTCTTTTCTGTGTTACTCAATGGGATACTGAAAAAGATTTACCAAATACCTTCACAGCTGAAACTTTTTTCTAGTATACACCGTGGCTTCAAATATACGAACTCTAACACTCCATTTGATTGCTTTTATCTTTAGGGTATTTGTATGGAGGATAAATGTCAAAGAGTGAAACAAACAGGCACAGAACATACACTGCCCCTTAATTAAATAAACAAGAATTGAGCACACAGCCTAAAGATGCAGTGTCTCATGCTATCCATTCCGGAATTGTACACAGTATGCAATTGTACAGCAGCGACCATATTTAAATAAAAAAGAACTTACTCGTATTGTGTTGGCTTCAGAACGCAAACAGCTGATCAGAGAATTGATATCGGCAATACAGGTTTGCCAGTAATTTCCATATTCACGCAAATCATAGTCGGGAAAAACTGATTGCAGATGTTCTGCAAAGAGCAGAAAGCATTTATGAAAATTTTAAAAAAGAAAAAAACCCAAAGAACTGACACGACATTTTTTATTTAAAAAGCTGAAATTTTCTATTTTGAATTGTCATTCTCTTCTCTCTTTCTGAGAGTTTAGAAATTCCATCCAAAGAGGATGCTTTGCTGAGTATATCACTTCTTCTAATGCACAATTCCCTATAAAACATTGACCTAGGGAGCCGCTAACGAGCCACTGGTGCTTTTATTAAATTAATAAGAACATATACTACACTTGATCTTAGCCAAAAGGCTGAGAAGTGATGACGTTTTGGTGCTTTTTAAAAAAAGTGTGGGCTCAGTTGGTTGAGCATCCAACTCCTGCTTTTGGCTCAGGTCATGATCTCATGGTCGTGAGATCAAGCCTGGCTTCAGGCTCTATGCTGGGTGTGGAGCCTGCTTAAGATTCTCTCCTTCTCCCTCTGCCCCTCCCCAACTCACACGTTCTCTCTCTTTGTCTCCAAAAAAAAATTAAAAGTTAAAAAAGTATGTAACAGAAAGTCAAATATTTCTGGGTGTTAATGCCCTTGAATAACCCTATGGATAAGTTAAAACTAAAAAGGAAACCTGAAAATAAACAGAAAATCGTGTTATTGCAAATATTATTACACCATAGTCTATTTGTGCCTACATGTCTATCTTCCCCGTAAGCTAGTCCCTCTGCCTAGAATACCCTTCCTATTTATCTAGCTAAGGAATCCTCCCAAATCTAGCTCAAATGTTTTGTCCTTAGTAAGCCTTTCCTAATGCCCTCACAGTATTTGCTTTGCTCTCTGAGCTTCTACATTACTGCCTGGATGAGAATTGATCTGTTTCCCTCAACAGTTCCTTTCTAGACTGTGAACTCCTTGTGGGCAGAAATACTTATTCATTGTTGTGGCCTCAGTGCCTATGAGTTCTAGGACCGTCATACAAATTGCTGGAAGGCGGGAATACAGGAGGCTAAAATGGATTAATCATGACATTCTATTTCTGTGTTGCCAGTTACTAGCACAGAAGTGTGTTTTATTCTCCTGCATTTTGTGGGGTGGGGCGGGGGGGGGGGGGTTCTTTATTTTTTTAGTACCAGGTTTCAGCACTGAAGAAATGACTTCATTCTAGCCATAAGCAACAATAATCAAGAAAGCTGGTCTTGTTCCATTAGCCTATGGACAAGTTTTACTCTTTACAAGCTGTTACCCATTGCATAATATTAAATTGTAAAATCTGGGTCAGACAGGTGAAAAAATAAACAGTTCTAAGATTTGCATCGACCTCATCACTATCTCTTCAACTGCCAATGACATTCATCAAATGACCAAATGATGATAAAACAAGATTCCATAATGACTTTACATACCTCTTAATGCAGCCATTTTGTTTGCATCTAGAGGTCGGAGGCCTTGGGAATTGACACCTACCCAGCCGTCCGTCAGAATTTCCTTGGAGAACAAAATATGAATCAGGTAGCGGACTGCATGCCTAGGATTAGCCTTCCTTTGTGCAGTCAGCAAATGAGCATCAAGCACCCTGACATTCCTTTTTGGATCACCGAGATACCCTTTTAAAACAGAGGGAAAAAGTAAAATCTTTGTGTTTTTTTCATGCAAGGCTACCATGAAAGTGCCCAAGAAAAGGAAACTAATTGATTTCTAATTCACTAATTTCTACTTGGGTGATTTTTTTTCTGTACTTCTCTCTTCTTTTCCTTAAATGAGTCTCTTTGATACCATCTGCATAACAGCATTTTTCACCTTTTCTAGTCTTGAATTCTCCATACTTGAACTAATTGTTTCATTGTCTTGAATAAATTCAATTCTTAGGCTAAAGATGCATATGTAAACATGTTGCTCTGAGATCCCATTGCTCCCTTTTACAGACTAAAAGTACACTCAGAGCTATATTCCTGAGTGAGTATATGTTCCCTGAAAATGATTTGGAAAAAATGGGTAGGTATAATTAAGAAAATTTTAAGGGGCGCCTGGGTGGCTCAATCAGTTAAGCATCCGACTTCAGCTCAGGTCATGATCTCACGGTTCGTGGGTTCGAGCCCTGTGTTGGCATTATGGTGACAGTTCAGAGCCTGGAGCCTGCTTTGGATTCTGTGTCTCCCTCTCTCTCTGTCCCTCGCCCCCACCTCTCTCTCTCTCTCTCTCTCTCTCTCTCTCTCTCAAAAATAAAAATATACATAAAAAAAGAAAATTTTAAAATAGCTAGCATTTATTGAGTAACTACTATATATCAGTCACTATGTTAAATATTTTGCATCTATAATCTCAGTTTCATCACCCTAATGACATTATGCCCATTTAGAAGATGAGGAAACTGAGGCCCACAGAAGTTACTTGTGAACAAGATCACAGAGCCAGTTTTTAAATCTGTTTATAAACCAAGTTCTCTGAACCATTAATCTGCTGATGTCTTCCATTCTTTTTTCTATTTCTTGTTTTTAAACGCAAAATTAAAATCATACTTCATATATACTCTGAATCCTGCTTTTTCAATTATCTCGAACATGTCTCCATTTTCTTTAGTTCTTGTTTTGTTTTGTTTTTTTTTCCAAGTCTGCATCTGCAGTCCTATCTTCATGATTTTCCTGACAGGTGACACTCAGGTTGGACTTGGGTTCTGAGCATTGCGTTAAGAGCTTTAAATGAATAATTCCATTTGATCCTCACAATTCTATGAAATAGGTACCAGAATTTTTGTCACTTCACAAATGAAGAAACCAATACTTAGGTTATATAAGTGACTGAAGGTTACATGGTTAGTAAGACCTAGAGCTGGGATTTGAACCCAGGCAATCTGACTCAAGAGCCCATGCTCTTAACCACGATGCTTTACTGCTTCATGTATGTCCATGGATATACCAGGAATTACTTCACTAATTCCCTATGGCTGCTTATTTGGCTGTCTCCAATTGTCCATGATTCTCTAAAGAAAGTTCTTGTACCAAAATTTAAATATAAATCTTTTTTATTAATTACATCTTCAGACAGAAGTGGGATTACTGAGTCAATTGGCATAAATACTTTTATGGATTTTTATAGAAATCACCCTTCAGAAAGTTTTCGCCAGTGTATACTTCTAACAATAGCATACCACGGTGCCCATTTAGTAACAGAACAATTTTGGAACTTTTTTCTACTTTGGCCAACAAAATGATTTAAAAGAAAAGCATCTCCTCTAGGACAGGAGTCAGCAAACTACAGTCCACAGGGCAATCTCACTACCATTTTTTGTAAATGAAGTTGTATTGGCACATAGCCACGCTCATTCACCTACCTACATCTGTGGCTGCTTTCATGCTACAGCAGCAAAGTTGAGTAGTTGTGACAGACACCAGATGGCCCACAAAGCCTAAAATAGTTACTATCTAGCCCTTTACAGAAAAAGTTTGCTGAGCCCTGTGCTAGAATATTAATAAGAGATTATCTACTTAGAAGTAGAGACACAAAGGAACTATAAAATATTAGGAAGGTTTGCCCTTAGAAACCATGGAACTTAGGGTCACCTCATCTCTGCCACTGTGGCTTGGCAGGCAATACACAGCTCAGGTCATGATATCACGGTTCATTGGTTGGAGCCCCGCATCGGGCTCTGTGCTGACAGCTCAGAGCCTGGAGCCTACTTCGGATTCTGTGTCTCCCTCTCTCTCTGCCCCTCCCCCGCTCGCACTCTATCTCTCTCAAAAATGAATAAACATTAAAAAAAATTTAAAAAAAAAGAAATATGAGATTTAAAGCCAGAGAGAACTGAGTTAGAGTTCCAGAATTGCCACTCACCAGGTCTTAAGGCTTTGAGAAAGGGAGTAATAAAAGTACATACATATGGGGTCATTTGAATGTTAACAGAGAAGAGACATGTCAGTTCATTAGTACAGTGCCTTGTACACACTCAATAAATGCTAGCCATTATTATTAATATAACCTAAAACCAACCCTTAAAATAGGAAACAAAAACCTTCCATTTGCCTGTATCAAGAACGTTTAAGGGGACGCCTGGGTGGCTCAGTCGGTTGCGTGTCTGACTTTGGCTCAGGTCATGATCTCGTGGTTCATGAGTTCGAGCCCCATATCAGGCTCAGTGCAGAGACCGCTTCAGATTCTCTGTCCCTTTCTTTCTCTGCCCCTCCCCTATTCATGAATGCTCACTCTCTCTCTCAAAAATAAATAAAACATTTAAAAAAAGAATGTTGAAGAATATATGTTAAGTGGTGCTACTTGTGATGTGTCATCACACAGTCAGTCACCAAAATAGGACCGGATGCAGAAAGATGATGAGCTAGAATCTTGGCTATTGTCATTTTCCAATATAGTTGAGTAAGATCTGTTTTCCATGACATTTTCTGCTTTTACCAATATTTCTATAGTTAAAAGTGCTGAAAGAAAAGAACTCTCGATAGCAAATTTGCTATCCAGCAAACTATCCTTCAGGTATGAAGGGGAAATAAACACATTCTCAGACAAAGAAAACTAAAAGTATTTATCACTAGCAGACAGACTCTTAAAGAATGGCTAAAGGAAGATCATCAAACAGAAAAGTTATGATGACAGAAAGAATCTTGGAGCATCAGAAAGGAAAAGATAACAACAGAAAGAGCAGAAATATGCATGCAGAGAAATTTGATCATTCATTCAATATGAAATGGAACAGCTACACTGGAAAACAGTTTGGCAGTTTCTTATAAAACCGAAATCTTCAATTACCACATGACATAGTAATTTCACTCTTGGGCAAGTACCCCAGAGAAGTAAAAGCTCATGATATGACATGAAAACCTGCACATGAATGTTCTTAGCTTCATTCATAATAGCCAAAACTGTGAACAACCCAGATGTCCTTCAACAGGTGAATGGTTAAACAAACCATGGTAAATCTAATACCATAGAATACTATTCAATAATTAAAAGAAATAAAGAACAGAAGAGGCAGAGATACGGATAAATACAATATGATCGTGAGTTTTGTAAACCATATGTGACGACTGAGACAAAAATGAAAATACCATCTGACATCCAAGACAATGACAGTTAAAAATGAGGAGGGCAAAGGGAACTAAGTGGAATTAAAGTTTCAACACTTTATTCCAAGTGGTAAAATGCTGATACTGGTAGACTGTGATAAGTCACATACATATATAGTAACATCCAGAGGAACCACTCAGAAAACTATATAAAACAGCATATTTAAAAACATAAATAAATCAAAATAGAATCCTAGAAAGTGTTCAGGTAACCCACAGGAAGGCAAAAAAAGATAAACAAAAAAAGAATGAGAGGGGTGTCTCACTAGCTCAGTCACTAGAGCATGCAACCCTTGATCTCAGGGTGGTGAGTTCGAGCCCCACAATGGGTGTAGAGACTACTTACAAAAATAAATAAAATAAACTTTAAAGAAAATAATGAGAAAAAGAGAAAACAAAAAGAAAAATAATAAAATGCTAGACTTAGGTCTATGATATCAATAATTATCTTAAATGAAAATAACCTAACCATATCAATTAAATGGCAGCAACTGGTAAAGTAGATTAAAAAAAGTCAACTATGTGCTGTTTACAAGAAACTCTACAAATTCAATACATAGGTAGATTGAAAGTAAACTGATGGAAAAGCATACATATACCATGCAAACATTAATCAAAAAAAAAAAAAACAGAATAGCTGTACTGCCATTAGATAAAGTAGACTTGAGAGCAAAGAAAGTTACTAAAAACAAATAAAGATGAAAAGACCAACCCCAACGAAGACAATGATTCTCAACATACCAAATGACAAAGTCTCAAAATACATGAAGCAAAAATGGAAAGAGCTAAAAGGAGAAAGAATCAAATCCATAATCATAGTTCTGGACCTCACACACTCCCTTCTCTCAGCAACTGATGGAACAACCAGACCAAAAATCAGCAAGGATACATAAGATCTGAACAACACAATCAATGAACAGGATTCTCGTTATAGAACATTCCACCCAACAAAACCAGAATGTGTATGTTTTTTCAAATGCCTGTGGATCATTCACCAACACAAACCACATCCTAGGCCAGAGGAAAAAATCTCAACAAATTTAAAAGAAAATAAATCAAAAGCATAAGAGACTCTTAAAAACTAAGAACAAACTGAGGACTGAGGGGGGGTGGGGGGGGGTGGGTGATGGGTATTGAAGAGGGCATCTTTTGGGATGAGCACTGGGTGTTGTATGGAAACCAATTTGACAATAAATTTCATATATTTTTTAAAAAAACAAAGAAAAAAAAGAAAAGAAAATAAATCATATGTAGTATATTTTCTGACCATAAGAGAATCAAACTAGAAATCAATAATAGAAACACAAGAAGAAAAATCTTTAAACACCTGGAAATTGAACAGCATATTTATAAATAATAGATGTATCAAAGAGAAAGTTTTCAAAGAAATAATAAAATACATAGGACTTAATGAAAATACAACACATCAAAATATATGAGATGTAACTAAGTCAGTACTAAAAGTGAAATTTATAGCCCTAAATGCTTATATTAGAAAAGAAGACAGTTCTAAATTTATAATGTAAGTTCCTACACCAAAAACTAAGAAATGAAGAGTAAAATAAACCCAAAATAAGCAAAAAGAATTAAATAACAAAGAGCAGTAATCAGGTACCTGGGTGGCTCAGTCAGTTAAGTGTCCAGCTCTTGATTTCGGTCAGGTCATGATCTCATGGTTTGTGAGTTCGAGTCCCACATCAGGCTCTGTGCTGACAGCATGGAACCTGCTTGGGATTCTCTCTCTCCCTCTCTCTCTCTCTGCCCTTCCCCTTCCCGGGCATGCTCTCTCTCTCTCTTTCTCTCTTTCTCTCTCTCTCTCAAAATAAACTTTAAAAAAAAAAACCAGAAATCAATGAAACTGAAAATATGAAAACAACAGGAAATCAACAAAGCAAATAGCTAGTGCTGCAAAAGATTAATAAAGCTACTAAACCTCTAAAAAGAAAAAGAGATGACACAAATCATCAGTATCAAGAATGAAGCAAGTTATCACTAGAGATCCAGCAGTCATCAAAAGGATAATAGGGAATGCTACAAACCACTTTACATTCATAAATTTAGTAACTTAGAAGAGTTGAATCAATTCCTCCAAAATTACAAATGCCAAAACTCAACCCAGATGACATAGATAATCTAGATAGCCCTATAACCATCAAAGACATTAAATTTGCAATTAAAAGCCTTCTGAAAGGGTGCCTGGATGGCTCAGTTGGTTAAACGTCCGACTTCGGCTCAGGTCATGATCTCACAGTTCAAGAGTTCGATCCCCGTATTGGGCTGTGCTGACAGCTCAGGGCCTGGAGGCTGCTTCAGATTCTGTATCTCCCTCTCTCTCTGCCCCTCTCTCGCTCACACTCTGTCTCTCTCTCTCAAAAATAAATAAACATTTTAAAAAATTATAAATTTTTTAAAAAGTGAAATAAATAAATAAAAACAAATGATAAAATAAAATCTAAAGTAGAAAAAAGGATCTCTCTGTATTATTTCATGCACCCACATGTGGTTCTGAAATATCTCCAAATGAAAACTTTCATTTTGAAAAAGCTATCACTAAGAATTCATATTAAGAATGTTGATGAACCTAAATTAGAGAGTGCTACTTATAATATGTATCATTTTAAACTCAAACCAGGAGTGAGGAAGAAAGACTCTGAATCAGTGTCACGGTCCCTGTTGTTTTTCATTGAAGTTGAGGAATCCATTGTCTCAGAACTCATTTCTGTCCTGGATTCTGTTTGCACAACATTTTGATCAGTAAAACATCTTTCAAGTGCTGAAAGACAAGGAATCTCAAGAGTGATTTTTGTGTCAGGCAAAACTACCCTCCAAGAATGAGGGAGAAATAAAGACATCCTCAGACAAAGGAAAATTTAAAAAAAATGTTGCTGGCTGACTTAGCCTTAAAACATGGCTAAAGGAAATCTGACCAAAAGGATATAATGAAGGAAGGAGCCTCGAAGTACAAAGAAGGAAGAAAGAACAAAAGAAAGAGCAAAATTATGCACGCAGAAAAACTAGATCACTCGTATATCACTGGTGGGAATAGAAGACAGTACAGCTACGCTGGGAAGCAGTTCAACAGTTTTTTACAAAACTCAACTTACCGTTATTGCAGGACCCAGCAACTGTGCTCTTGGGCTTTATCTCAGAGAAATGAAAACTGATGCTCACATTGAAACCTGTACATGAGTGTTCATAGCAACTTTACACCTAATAACCAAAAACTGGAAACCCAGACATCCTTCAACCAGTGAACAGATAAACCCCAGTACACCCATACTGTGGACTAGTCCTCAGCAACAAAAAAGAAAGAATTACTGATACACGCAGCAACTTAGTTGAAGCTCCAAGGAATTATGCTGAATGAAAAAAAAAGGCCATCCCCAAAGATTACATACCATATGAGTCTATTTATATAAAACTCCTGAAATGAAAAAAGTATAAAGGAGAAGAGCAGATTAGTGGCTGCCAACGGCAGGGACAAGGCAGGGTAGGAGTTAGAGAGTAGGAGGAGAAAAGCAGGTACAGGTTTAAAAGGCAATAGATGAAAACTACTCACGTCATGAAATTAAATAATATAAAGCTGAATACACATACACACACAAACATAAATCTACACACAAATACAAATAAAACTGAGAACATCTCAATAAAAATCTGTGGATTCTATCAATGTCTACATACTGGTTGTGTGATACTATACTACAGTTTTGCCAGATGGTGTCATTGGGACAAAGTGGGTAAAATGTACACAAGATCTCTCTTACAATTGCATGAGCAGCTACAATTTTCTCAATATAAAATTTCTAATTTTTAACTAATTAATTTTAAGTATCTTAAAAAAATTTTTTTAACATTTATTCAATTTTGAAAGATGAAGAGAGACAGAGCATGAGCAGGGGTGGGGCAGAAAGAGAGGGAGACATAGGATCTGAAGCAGGCTCCAGACTCTGAGCTGTCAGCACAGAGCCTGATGCGGGGCTTGAACCCACAGACTGAGAGATCATGACCTGAGCTGAAGTCAGATGCCTAACCGACTGAGCCACCCAGGTGCCCCTAAGTAATTTTTAATTAGGAGAAGCTACCAGTAGGTGACATTAAGTGTGTTAAGGAATCCATATTAAATAGTGCTACTTGTAATATGTATCATTTCAACTCACCAAAACTGGAAGGGATGAAGAAATATGCTGAAGTATCTTGACCACTGTCATTTTCCAATACAGGTGGGCAATTTGTCATCTTAGTGTTATTTTCCAGGCTGGTTTCTTCTTTGCCCATCATTTCTATAAAGACAACATTTTTTAAGTACTGGAAGAAAAGACTACCAAACTCATGTTCTATACCCAATGAAACTATCCTTCTGTAATAAGGCAAAAATAAAGATATTTACATACAGAGGAAAAACAGAAGTATTTGTCACTAACTGACTTAGGCTCAAAAATGGCTAAAGGAAACTCTTCTTACAGAAAGAATATGAAAGAAAGAGTTCTGGAGCATCAAGAAGGAGAAAGAACAATGGAAAGAGCAGAAATCTGGATGCAGAGTGACTGGTTCACTCATACATTGCTGGCAGGAATGGAAAATGGTACAGCTATGCTGGAAAGCAGTTTGTCCATTTCTTATAAAACTAAGGATGCAATTACCAAAGGGCCCGGAAGTTGCACTCTTGGGCATTCATCCCAGAGAAATAAAAACTTGTGTGAGAGAGTGAAATGAATGAAATGAAGCAAAGCTAAAAACGATAATAAACAAGTATTCATAGCAGGTTTACCCCTAACAGCTAAAAACAGGAAACCCAGAGGTTTTAACAGCTAAATAAATCATGGGGTATCCAAACAGTGGAATAGTACTCAGCAGCAAAAAAGAAGGAATGACTGACATGTGCAGCAACAGGAGCAACTCTCCAGGGAATTACACTGAGGGAAGAAAGAAGCCAGTCTCAAACACCATGTGATTCCATTTATAGAACAATGCTGAATGGACACATTATAGATCTGGAGAGCAGATTCCTGATTGCCAGCAGAGAGAGACAGGGCATGGCCTGGAATTGGGGAGAGAAGTCCTCTGGAGGGAGGTGGGTGTGGCAAAAAAAGAGCAACATGAGGGAAAATGGTGCTGATGGAACTGTTTCGGGGCTTCCCTGTGGTAGAGGCTACATGAATCTCTGCAGACGGTAACATTGGTAACATCATATAGAACTAAATACACACCAGCGAAACTGAAACCAGGGACATCTCAATCATATCTGCTTGTGTCTGCGGATGGTAGAGTAACAGTATCTTGGTTGTGATAATTTGTCACTGTTTTGCAAGATGTTAAGATTGGGTAAAACTGGAGAATGGGAACACAGGACCTCTCTGTATTATTTTTTATAACTGCATGTGCAGCTAAACTTTTCTGAAAATAAAAACTTCATTAGAAAAAGCTACCACTGGGGTTCCTGGGTGGCTCAGTCAGTTGAGTGCCCGACTTCAGCTCAGGTCATGATTTCATGGCTCTGTGAGTTCGAGTCCCGCATCAGGTTCTGTGCTGACAGCTCAGAGTCTGGAGTCTGCTTCGGATTCTGTGTCCCTCTCTCACTCTGCCCCTCCCTCACTCATGCTGTGTGTGTCTCTCTCTCAAGAGTAAATAAAAAAAAGAAAAAGAAAAAGAAAAAGCTACCACTGAGGTGCCTAGGTGGCTCAGTCGTTTGAGCGTCCGACTTTGGCTCAGGTTGTGATCTCATGGTTTGTTCGTGAGTTCAAGTCCCACAATGGGCTCTCTGCTGTCAGCACAGAGCCTGCTTTGGATCCTCTGCCCCCCACCATGCCCCATGCCTCGGCTCCTCCCCTGCACATGTGTGCACGTTTCTCTCTCTCTCAAAAACAAAAAATAAACAAAAAAACTTTTTTAATATTAAAAAAAAGAAAAAGCTACCACTATCTCACACTAAGGATGTTGAAGAATCTAGATTAAATATACTACTGTATCAAATGTATCATTTCAAAATCACCAAAACTGGGAGGAATGCAGCAACATAAGGGGAAAAAGTCTTGGCCACTGTTGTTTTCCAATAAAAGTGGATAACTTGTTGTCTCAGGGCTCTCTTCCAGGTTGGTTTGAGCCTTTATCGATATTTCTATGAATAAAATATTTTCAAATACCGAAAGTTAAGAAATCTCAACCCTGAAGTCTGTATCAGGCAAAACTGTCCTTCAGTAATGAAACAGATTTATGAGAATGGTAATGAGTGAACCTGGAGGGCATTAATAAGCCAAATAGTAAACAAGACAAACACTGCATGGTATCATTTATATGTGGAATCTAAAAAGAAAAAAATTCAAACTCATAAAAACAGAGAGTAGCATAAATGAATGGCAGTTCAATGGCAGCCAGGGGCTGGGTGGGGGTGGGGGGGAATGGGGAGAGGCTGGTGAAAAGGTACCAACTTTCAGTTTTAAGATAAATAAAGTCTGAGGATCTAATGTACAGCTGATAATACTGGACTGTATAACTGAAATTTGCTTAAAGTGTAGAACTTAAGCATTCTCACCACAAAAATAAATAAATAAATAAATAAATAAATAAATAAATAAATAAATAAAAAGGTATGTGAGATGGTAGACATGTTAATTAACTCAATGATGGGAATCATTTCCCCATGTATACGTATATCAAATCACACCGTACACTTTATAAATATATTACAACTTTGTCAATTATACCTCAATAACACTGAAGACAAGATATCAACATCCAAACTGGTTTAAAAAAAAAAAAGAATGAAGGGGAAATCATGACATTCTCACACAAAGGAAAGCCAAAAGTATTTGCCACTAGCTGACTTATGTTTGAGAATGGCTAAATGAAAATCTTCTATCACAAAAGAATGATGAAAAAAATTCTGGAGCATTGAAAAAGAAGAAAGAGGGGTACCTGGGTGGCTCAGGTTAAGCATCCAACTCTTGGTTTCAGCTCAGGTCATGATCTCATGGTTCATGAGTTCAAGCCCTGCATCGGGCTCTGCACTGACAGCACAGAGCCTGCTTGGGATTCTTTCTCTCCCTCTTTCTCTCTCTCTGCCCCTCCCCTGCTCATATGCATGAGCTCTCTCTCAAAATAAATAAACACTTAAATAAATAAATAAACAAAAAGGAAGAAAGAAGAATGAAGGCAGCAGACATGTAGATGCAGAGAAACCAGATCACTCACACACTGCTCATGCAGAAGTAAAATGGTACCGCCTCTCTGGAAAACTGTGGCAGTTTCTTATAAAACTAAACATGCAATGATCATACAACCAAGCATTTGCACTCTGGGGCATCTAAAAGAAATCAAAACTTATGTTTACATGAAAACCTGTACATAAACAGTCACAGCAATTTTACTTGTAATCCTGAAAAGTAGAAAAAAGTCCAGACGTTCTTCCAACAGTGAACCAATACACAAACCTTGGTACATCCACGCCATGGAAAGGTACAGAGCAATAAAAAAGAAGGAAATGCTGATACACGCAATAAGTCAGATGAATCTCCTGGGGACTTATATTGAGATGGGTGTGGTTACAAACAGGCAAGATGAGGCATCCTTATGGTGGTGGAAATGTTCTATATCTTGACCGTGGCGGTGGACATCCAACCTACTCATGTGATACAATCAAATAGAACTAAACACATACACAAAAATCAATTTAATTAAACTGGGTAAGTCTCAGTAAGAGCTGTGGATGTGGGGTGCCTGGGTGGCTCAGTCAGTTATGCTACCGACTTTGGCTCAGGCCATGATCTCATGGTTTGTGAGCTTGAGCCCCGCGTCGGGCTCTGTGCTGACAGCTCAGGGCCTGGAACCTGCTTTGGATTCTGTGTCTCCCCTTCTCTCTACCCTTCCCCTGCTCACGCTCTGTGTCTCTCTGTCTCTCAATAATAAATAAGTATTTTTAAAAATTAAAAAAAAAAAGATCTGTGGATGATATCAGTGTCAGTCTCCTGGTTGTGATGTTCTACCACGGTCTTGCAAGATGCTATTGTTGGCCGAAATGGGTAAAGCATAAATGAAATCTCTCTGTATTATTTGTTACAACTACAATGGGTATCCAAATTACCACAATATTAAAAGTATGATTTCTTACAAAGAAAAAGCTATCATGAGTTCACACGAAGGATATTGATAGTTCTAACTTAAACAGTGCTACTTGAAGTAAGTATCATTTCAAACTAACCAAAACTGGGTGGGACGGATTGAGATGAAGAGGCAGGATCTGGGCCAGTGTCATTTCCCAATGAAGTTTGGTAATACACCGTCTGACAGCTGTTTTCCAGGCTGGTTTCTGCTTTTTCCGGCATTTCGACAAGCATAACTTTGTCAAGTGCTGAAAGTCAAGAACTCTCATCTGTAAATTCTATACTGAGTTAGATTATCTTTCAGGAAAGAAGGGGGAAATAAAGACATTCTCACACAAAAGAAAATTAAAAAAAAAATGTTCCTAGCAGATTTACTCAGAAAAGATAGCTAAAGGAAAATCTTCAAACAGAAAGGATATTATGGAAAAGGAATCTTGGGGCATTAGTAAGGAAGAAATAATAGAAACGTGAGAAATCTAGATGGGGAGAAACTGGATCACCTATACATTGCTACTGGGAATGTAGAATAGCACAGGCTCTCTGGAAAACTGTTTGGCAGTTTTTATAAAACCAAACATGCTATTACCGTAAGACCAAGCAATTGTACTCTTGGCATTCATGACAGAGAAATGAAAACTTGTATTTACACAAAAATCAGTATGTGACTGTTCACAGCAGCTTTACTTCTAGTATCCACAGACTTGGAAAGAAAAAAAAAAAAAAACAGATGTCCTTCAATGTGTGAATGCGTTTTAAAAAAAAAATTGCTGTGTATCTATACCACAGGAAACTTTTTACCAATAAATGAGAAATAAAAACTTATATTTACCCAAAAATGTGTACATGGGTATTTATAACTGCTTTATTCCTAATGGCCAAACACCAAAAAAAAACCCAGATGTCCTTCAACAGGTGAACAATTAAACAAAATGTAGTATATCCGTAGCATAGAATACTATTTTCAGCAATAATAGTAATAAACTATTGATACATGCAACAAACTGGATGAGTCTCCAAGCAATCTGAGTGGGGGGGGGGGGAGCTACATCATATATGACTCCACTTATATAACAATCTGAAGAGACAAAATTATAGAAACAGAGAAAAGATTAGAGACAGCCAGGCATCGGGGAGGGGTCTTGGGGGCAGGGCAGGTAGGTGTGGTTCTAAAAATTGCAATAACAAGGGATCCTTGAGTGATGGAAATGATCTCTACCTTGACTGTGGTGGTAAACGTGCGAACTTACACGTACAATAAAACTGCGTAGTGCTAAATGCACACATGAACACATATACACATATACACACACAGATGCAAATAAAACCGGAGGCATCTCAATAACACCTGTGAATTATATCGATGTCAATGTCTGGGTTGTAGTAACACTGTACCATGGTTCTGCAAGGTGTTATCATTGGGGAAAATCCATAAAGCATAAACGAATCACTCCATATTATTTCTTACTACTGCACTGAATCTTAAGTTACATCAAAATAAAATTTTCAAAAAGAGCTGTAACTGGCTTGTATTAAGGATGTTGATGGATCTAGATTAAACAGTTATACACGTGATATGTATCATTTCAAACTCACCAAAATTGGGCAGGAGTGGGAGAGATGAAGAGTCAGTATCTGAGCCCCTGATACTTCCCAATAAAGCTGGGTAATAGATGGTCTCGGAGCTGTTTTCGGGGCTGGTGTCTGCATTTCCTGACATTTCTAGGAGTATGAACTTTTCAGTTGCTGAAAGATAAGAACTCTCAACCATGAATTCTACCTGAGGCAAAACTATCCTTAAGGAAAAACGTGAAAGAAAGACATCTTGAAACACAGGAAAACTAAAAAAATCTGTCCCCAGCAGACTTACCTGTATAGAAAGGCTAAAGTAAAATCTTCAAACAGAAAGGACATGATGAAAGAAGGAAGTCTGGAGCATCAGGAAGGAGGAAAGAACAATGGGAAGAACAGAAATGTGGATGCGGAGAAAGCAGATCACTCACACTTTGCTGGTGAAAATGCAAACCGGTACAGTCTCTCTGGAAAACTGTTGGACAGTTTCTTATAAAACTGCACATGCAATACCATAAGACTCAACAACTGCACTCTTGGCATTCGTGACAGAAATAAAGCTTATGTTTATACAAAAGCCAGGACACAGATGTTCGTAGCAGCTTTACTCCTAATACCAAAAACTGGAAAAAAGAAAAACCCAACAACGACTGTCCTTCAACGGGTGAACGGGTGAACAACTACTGCACGTTGCAACCACAGAAGACTATTCAGCACTAAAAAGGGAGAAAGTACCGATACATGCAACAACCTGAATGAGTCTTCAGGGAATTGTGCCAACTGAAAATTCCAAATAATCTTCAGAGGTTACATCCCGTAAGATTCTCTTTATACAACACTCTTGGAGAGACAAAATTATAGAGAGCAGCACTTGCTAAGGGTTAAGGAAATGGGCAACGGGAAGGAAAGGGCAGCCTGAGAGAGGCAGGTGTGGTTATAAAAGGGCACGACAAGGCATCCTGATAGCGATGGATATGTTCTGTATCCTGACTGTACTGGTGGACATCAAACTTACTCATGTGATAAAATTACGTAGGCATATGTACAAATGCACACAAATCACTACAAGTACAACTGGGAGCATTTCAGTAACATCTGTGTATTGTACCGATGTCAATACCCTGGTTGTGTTATCATCCCATAGTTTTGTAACATGCTAATGTTGGGAGAAACCGGTAAAGAGTAAAATGGATGTCTTTACATTATTTCTTGAAAACATATGGGAATCCAAAATTGTTTCAAAATAAAAAGCTTAAAGTATGAGCTACCTCTAGCTTCCATTAAGGATGTTGATGCATCTAAAGCAAACAGTGCTACTTATTTTAAACTCACCAAAATTGGGTGGGAGAAAGACAAGTGAAGAGCACTGGTCCCTGTCATTTCCTGATGAACTTGGGTGATTCATTGTCTTGGGGTTGTTTTCCAGGCTGGTTTCTGCTGTTTCTGGTATTTCTACAGAAAGGACATTTTTCAAGTGCTTCAGAAAAGAACTCTCAGCCATTAATTCTATATGTAGCAAGACTATCCTTCATTAATGTATAGGAAATAAAGACATTCTCACATGAAGAAAAACTAAAAGAACTTGTCCCTCACAGACTGACCCTTAAAGAAAGGCCAAAAATATTCAAAATATTCCCAAAATATTCAAACAGAAAAGACATGAAAAAGGAATGGCTCCCTGAGCATCAAGAAGAAAGAACAATGGAAAGAGAAAAAAATAGGCATAAAGAGATATTGTATCACTTATGTATTACAGGTGCAAAGTCAAATGGCACAGCTCCTCTGAAAAAAATTTTAGCAGTCTCTTATAAAACTAAACATGAAACTGTCCTATGACCCACAATTGCCCTCTCGGGCAGCCACCTCAAAAAAAATATAAACTTAAGTTTACACAAAAACCAGTATATGACTATTTGCAGAATCAAACATGGGAGAGTGGAAGAAACTGTTGATACATGCAACAGTTGGCATGAATCTCCAGGAAATTATGTTTAGGAAAAAAAAAAGCTATGCTCAAAAGGTTATATGGATTTTATTCCATCTAAATAACAATATTCAAGGGGCACCTGGGTGGCTCAGTCAGGTAAGCATCTGACTTTGGCTCAGGTCATGATCTCATGCCTCTCCTTCTGCCCCTCCACCCACTCACACTCTCTCTCTCTCTCAAAAATAAATAAACATTAAAAAATTAAAAAAAGAAAAAAAGCAATATTCAAGTGACAGAATTATAGAAAGTGAGATCCGTTCACTCTTCGCTAGTGTAGGAGGAAAAGGTGACCAGAGGGAGGTGGCTGTGGTTGTAAAGGGCAGTATGTGGCAACAATGGAAGCTTTCTGGATCACAACTGTGATGATAAATAACACTCGTGGAATAAAATCGCACAGAACTGAATACATGCACACACACACACACACACACACACACACACACACAAATGTGGATATAATCAATGTCAGTACCCCCTAGTTGTGCTATTTTACTATAGTTTTACAAGAGGTTATCGTTGGGGAAAATGGGTAAAACATAAATGGGATCTCTACATAATTTCTTTTTTTTTAACTTTTTTAGCGTTTATTTTTGAGACACAGAGAGACAGAGACAGAGTGTGAGCGGGAGAGGGGTAGAGAGAGGGGGAGACACAGAACTCAAAATGGGCTCTGGGCTCTGTGCTGCCAGCATAGAGACAGACGTGGGGCTCAAACTCATGAAGTCATGAACTGTGAGATCATGATCTGAGCCGAAGTCCAACACTCAACCAACTGAGCCACCCAGGCACCCCTAGACATAATTTGTTACAACCACACATGAATCTGCAATGATCTCAAAATAAAAAGCTTCATTAAAAAGAAGAGCTGGCACTGACTTGCATTAAGGATGCTGGTGAATCTGAATGGCACGACTTATCATATGTGTCATTTCAAACTCACCAAAATTGGGAAGGATGAAAACAGATGAAGAGGCAGTATCTTGGCCACTGTCATGTCTCAACAAAGTTGGGTAATACACTGACTTAGCGCTGTCTCCAAGGCTGGCTTCGGCTTTTCCTGGCATTTCTATAAATAAAAGGTTTTCAAGGGCTGTAATACAAGAACCTGCATTCATGAGTTCTATACTGGATGAAACTATCCATCAGGAAAGAAGGGGAAATAAAGACATCTCACACAAATGAGAACTAAAAGGTTTTGTCCCCAGAAGACTGATTCCTACAGAAAGGTTAAAGGAAAATCTTCTATCAGAAAGGATATGAGGAAAGAAGGAATCACGAAGCATCAGAAGAAAGAACAATGGAAAGAGCAGAAATACGGTTGTGAAGAAACTGGGCCACTCATACACAGCTGGCAGCAACATAAAATGGCACAACTATACTGGAAAACAGGTAGTTTCCCATAAAACTGAATATGCAAATAAAAGATAACCAAAAACTGCACTCCTGGGTACTCATGTCCAAGAAATGAACACTTCTATTTACACAAAAACCTGTACATGAATATTCACAGCAGCTTTACCCCAATAGTCAAACACTGGGTGGGGGGGGAATGAAAATTTTCTTCGACAGGTGAGCCGTTAAACTACAGCATACCTATACCATGGAACAGTAGTCAGCATGCAGTGATACATGCAACAACTTGGTTTAATCTCCAGCGACTTACCTGGGGTGAAAAAAAGCCAGTATGAAAACGTTACATACTACATGCATCCAACTATATAACAATTTTGAAGTGACACACTTTTAGAGATAGAGAATAGATCAGTGGTTGCCAAGAGCTGGGGAAAGGGGAAAAGGGAGGGCAGGGCCACCAGAGGGTGAGAAAAATGTTCTGTACCTTGACCACAGTGGTGGATGTGCAAACCCCACGTGATAAAACTGCCTGGAACTAAATGCACAGACACACAGTGAAACCAAACTGGGGATGGCTGAATAAGATCCGTGGGTTATATCAGCATCAGTCTCCTGCCCTTGATATTTTACTGTAGTTTCACAAGATGTTACCTTTGAGGGAGACTGGGTAAGGGGTACCACTCGATTCTTTCTTAGAACTACATGTGAATCTACAATTATCTCCTAAAACTTTTAATTAAAAAAATAGCTATAGCCAACTATACTTCAGCTTAAAAAATAGCTATTGCTAGTTTGCATTATGAATGCTTTTTAGGGGCACCTGGGTGGCTCAGTCGGTTAAGTATCTCTTGATCTCACCTCCGGTCTTGATCTTAGGGTTGTGAGTTCAAGCCCCATGCTGGGCATGAGCCTTCTTAAAATAATAATAATAATAATAATAATAATAATAATAATAATAAGGAATGCTCTTTAATCCAGTTGAAAGGATGCTATTTCTAACATGTGCCATTTCAAACTCACCAAAACTGGGAGGGATGCAGAAAGCTGATGAGGCAGCATGTGGGTCCATGCTGCTATTTCCCGGTAAAGTTGAGCAGTTTGCCGCCTCAGGAAACTGGACCAGACTGGGCTTTCCTTGTGGCAGAAGGGCTGGAGGTACTGCTGGAGGACACTGGGCAGACAGGGTAACACAGCTGGCACCTTCCGCACCTTCGCTGACAAAGTAGGAAAGGGCGGCAAGACCAGGAGCTGGGCCGCCTGGTGTGCGATTGGACTGTAATGAAAACGTGGGGACAACCTTGGGAATTGGTGGCTTCTGCCTGAGGTCCGGCTGCTGTAGCTCAGGGGATGCTGCCGACTGAAGAGGAGCTCCCACAGAGTTGGTCAGGGGCTGGGTTTCCTGCTGGTCCTCTGGTACAGAGGGGCCCGCGGCTCCCTGGCCAGGGGAAGAGAATACAATGGGTTACGCTCTTTGCTTTGGTTCCTGGACTTGAATTTCTCCACGAGGTACAAAATTAAAACTGTTTTGTGTAAATCCAGAGGACCTGTAAAATCACACAAACCCATGATAAACCAATTGTGACAATAATAAGTAAAAAGCTGATAAAAGCATGAACACCTGCTTTCCTGGTGAAATCATTTTCCATAGTTAAGGATAAATGCTGAATTTTTATTACATGATTTTTATTCCTCTTCAACCCTACATTTTGAGTGCATTTTATAGATTACAGTTACAAACATAAAAACACTCAGTATCAAAATTTCTCAATCCTCAACTATAGCATTCCTCCAAGAGAGGTTTAATCTCCCATCTGCTGCTACAGTAAGTATATCTCAGCCTTGCTAATCTCAGAGTCATTAGTTCTCTCTCACTTCTAATCGATTGGTATCTTTAGGAACTAGAGGTTTATCAAAGTAGTGAGAATGTTTTTATGACACACAGTTTGGCAACAGGGGCTTCTCCCAAGAAGGTTGCATTTTTGAGACGATTCTGCAAAGCTGGTTTACCTGCCTATTTGTGTTTTCAATAAGTTCTTGCAAACCCTATTATAACACAAAAAGTATTTTAGCAGATCCTATTTCAAAAGAAAAGTAACAGACAAGAAAATACCAGTAAGCCAAATCTTTATCGCTAGAAACAAGGGAAGCTCTGAAGCCATCAGAAAGATCGTTTCCCACTTGACGCCCGGTTTTGGTGACACAGAGCCGAGCTGGCTGAGATAAGGGGCCCCAGCCTCCTACTCAACTACTCATGCCATACAGGCGTTTTCAGAAGCTTTACTACCCGCAAGTAAATGTACTACCATTCTTATAAGCCACCACATTTAGGACGGAGTCGGTTTACATCAAGGAGAATGCTATTTTAGGAAAGAAAGTTTCAAATCTGCTAAAAGGCCAAAGAGCCTCTCTGCATAGAATGACGGTGCGAACTCCTAGGCAGTGAGCATTCCACTCCGGAAAGAACAGTGAGCCAGATATAACAGATGTGACTTCTGGCTTCAAAGTATTTTTAACTCAGGCCATCGACAGTTACCCTTACAAAACCTTTGAGTGCATGTCCCGTACAGGCCAACCAGGTTCGGGACTAATAAAACCTGAGAATTCTTCAAACACACAGAAACTTCATTCAGGGAAACAATACACTTCAACCGGAGGCTGGAACCATTTCCCTTCATTCCTCCATTCATTCAAATAAACAGTTCTTGGGGGCCTACGACCTGTCAGAACTGCTTTGCTAGGTGCCGGCAATATGGACAGAAAACACAACACAACACAACAGATCACCGGATCCTGCCCGAAGAAACTCCCATTGTAGCTGGAGAGGGATGATTTCAATCAAGTGACCGGCAGCCGCAGCAGTGGTTCTCCAAGTGCGGCCTCGGGCCAGTAGCATCCACATCGCCTACTGGCTTGTCGGAAAGGCACCGTCTCCCACCCCAGACGTACTGAGTGGGGAACCCTGAGGATGGGGGCGGCGATCTGTTTCCACAAGCCCTCCAGGTGGTTCTGCTGCGTGATCCAGCGAGACCCACCGGTCTGTAACGCTGAGGTAAATGGCGCAGGCGCTAGGGGGACATGCTTGGGTTCTGATGCTTATCAGCTGTGTGACCTTGGGCAAGTTGCTTAACTTCTCTGTGCTTCCGTTTCCTCACCTACAGAATCGAGATGAGCGCATCTCTCAGAGTTCCCCTGAGGACAAAGTGAGGCGCTGGAGTATGATGTTACTACGAACGGAACGTAACCACGATACCACCTGCCGACCGCTCCGCTAGCGCTCAATCACCCGCTGATATTCGTATTATTTATTATTACACTCGGACGGCTACGGCACAGGTAAGAACGGGAGGCTAAGCGCACACAAGAGCAAGCCCGAACCCAGGCCGGCAGTCGTGGCAGGCCTTCCAGAGAGGTCTACGCCGAGAATTCCAAGACCAGCCGGTGTTCGCTAGCTAAAGATGCATGGCAGGGCATAGAGGGCAGAAGGAACGGCACATTCAAAACTACCCAAACAGAACACGGGAAGGCACACGTTAGACAGTGAGCGTAAACGACGTGCAAAGAGCAGCGTTTCCAGGGAAGGAGAGAGACAGGGGGACAGAAAGACGGATGGGGGGCCCAAAGAGGAGGTTTTGTTGAGCTGCGGGAGGACGTGCGCAGAGTGATGCAGACCGAGGCTGAAGGGACAGGAGGTGGTGACCGACGAAGGGAGGGGTCCCGGCACAGGGCAAGAGGCCTGGGGGCAGAGCCCCGTGCAGGTGCGGCTGTTCGCCCTACAGGGGAGACGCCGCCCTGAGGACAGATGCCAGGCTACTCGGTGGGCCCTGGGGAGAGCAGTTGGGACCGGGAGGGATTTCTGCCTCACACCCTGCCTCGCCTCCGTGAAGGAAGAGTTAGAAGCGGGGGGCTGAGCTGTTGGGAGCTCGTGGGGACCGGCAGGGAGCTGGCCAGAGAGCTGCGGAAGGGCCAGGGCGCAGCGGGCGGGCGCCCCCTCCGCCTCCCGGGCTGCGGAGGGCTGGGGTCTTCCAGAAGGGGACGCCGAGCAAGGACGGAAAAGGAAAAGATGGCGGTGCTGCCGCAACCGGCCTGGGCTAGGCAGGGAAGGGGTCCAACAAAGGAGCGAGCGAGCCCGCTGGGAGCCGCGGGGACCGCCGAGGGCCCGCGTCAGGGCCGTAACTCGAGGCCCCGGGCATTTCTCCTCGTAGGCGCGCGAGCCCACCTCTTCCCAGGGGCTCAGGGAGAAGGCTCGGCAGAGGCGGGGGGGGGGGGGGGGGGGGGGGGGGACGGGGATGCTTCCGGAAGTGGGGGGACAGCCCTGCTCCTGCTCCGGGGCGGAGCCTCCCTCCTGCACCCCGCCCCCTGCACGTCCTTCCCCCCCCCCCCCCCCAGCCCTGCCGCGTCCCCTCCAGGCAGTCCCCCTGCAGGCAGTCAGCTTCTGCTCTCAGCGACAGTGATAAAGACTCACGTAATAAACTCTCTTCCGCACCCTACCTGGTTTTAATCCAAGACACTTGGTTTGTCAAGAACTACTTTTTAAAAAATAACCTTTCATTACCTCTAGAGGATGCAGCTCACAAAATACTTGATTTACATACTTCTATCAATCTCTACCAACAGGCTCACTTTTACAACATCCCCTCAAAACTATGTAAGATACTCCTTAAAAAGCAGTAGTGAGCTGCCATTTTCTTTCAATTGAGATATCTTGATATGCATTTAGGCACATACTAAATTCTATCGAAATCAGCCAATTTCCTTAAGAGAGTATATTGGAGAAATCAAATATTGAACAATCTAGATGAAAGACACTGAACTACATTGGACCAGTTATGGGCTGTTGGGCTTTTTAAAGCTACAGAAGCCATATTCTTATTTCAAGTGTTCCACCTAAAGGTACTGTTCTAACTAGAACTTTTTTTTTAAATATATTACAATGGAGTGATAATCATACAGAATTTGACACGACAAAACAATGACATTAAATGAGGTTAAAAAACTTTTACGCAAAATTTTGGAAAACTACATTTAAAAGACAGAAACTTGATACCTCACAATGGTGTTGAAGTTCCATAAGTTGATTTTGATGATTTTCATCAGAGAAACTTTCAGATGCATTGCTCTGCTATTAATATTATAAAAAGAAGTAGTCAGTGCTTAATATCACTAGGACCCAAACTAAGCACTAGAAAACCCAATACTTTATATTATATAATTTATCTATTTTAATTATTTCCTTTTTCATCTACATTCCAAAAGCACTTCATAAGTCTTATAATATAAAGCAAACATAAAGTAAAACCAAAACCCGTATTCACATGAGAATGAAAAAGATAAAAGCTGATTAAAAAGGAGAGTGAGGAAAGAAGTTATTAGATAAAAACCTAGATTTAAGAAAAGCTACTGAATATCAGTATGAACACATAGTTTACAATACATATAAAGACAGATATAGAAATAAAAATGTATGTGTAAGCTTGGGATAGTATACATATATTTCCTAGCTCTGTCCACTGGGAGGACCTAATAGCAATGATACAAGAGTAGCAATGAACATATCTAGTGTCCAGATCTTGGTTTCTAAATATCACTCTCCAGTAAAGGAACCAGGGCCCCTTGGGGAGAGGTGACTTCGGAGCTGGGTCAGGGAAAGTATAAATGAGCCTAGAATATCTTGTGATATCAGAAAATAAGGAAGTGCTCAAAAAGAAGTAGGGGCATGTGAAAAGGCCACAGGATCCAACTAGAAGGAACTCCCAATAACCAAAGTTGTAAAATTAGATCAATAAAACAATGATAATATTGGATTATTTAAAAACTCATATAGGAGCACGTAGGCAGCTCAGTCTATTAAGCACCCAACTCCTGATTTCGGCTCAGATCATGGTCTCACCACAGTCATGGGATGGAACCCCGTGTCAGGCTCCGCACCGACAGCACTGAGCCTGCTTGGGATTTGCCCTGCCTGCCCCTCCCCTCCTTGCACACTCTCACTCTTTCTCTCTAAGATAAACTTAAAAAAAATTTAAAAACTCATATGATACAATAAATGCCCATGAGTCCATACAGATATAAAATATATAATTGAATAAATAAGTAAATGGGGGAGAAAGGACAGCTCTTCCTTATAAATGAATTCCTATTAATATATACATAAGAATGAGGGAAATAGTTAACATTTGGCAAACACCACAGTAGTGAATGTTGCAGGTAAAATACATGAATCAACTCAGTGGGCAAAATAATTGAGGAGAAACAGGATATTAGCATAGTCTCAAAGTACCTCCCACCAGGGTATTTATTAGTCACAAAGGGAAAAACATTAACTTTACGGTGGAAAAATCCAGAAGATACCACATTAACCAAGAGACTGAATGTTAACATCACCAGTAAAAAGATATATATGCACACCATGTGTCCCTGATAACGATTTAATAAGGAGACAACATCATTTGGATGGCATGTTTGCCAAAAATGCATAATCTCAAGCTATTCAAGAGAAAATAATCAGACATACAAAAATTGAGAGACATGTTACAAAATAACTGATCTGCACACTCATCAAAAATGTCAAGGCCATGAAAGACAAGGGAAAAATGAGGAACTGTCACAGACTGCAAGAAGCTAAGGAGACACCACTGAATTCATTGTGGGATACTGGATTGGATCCTGGAGGAGAAAAAGGACAAGGGGGAGAGGAATGCTGAAATTCAAACAAGGGTTGCAGGTCAGCTGACAGGACTGTAACAGTGTTAACATCGTACTTGCAAAAACAGTCCTATGCTTCAAAATTACCCTAATTTTAAGTTATACAGGTAAGTTAACACTGAGGGAAGCTGTATGTATGAGAATTCTCTGTAATATATTCGCACCTCTTCTGTAAATCTCAAATTATTCCCGAAATTAGAAAAGCTACTCAAACAGGGTACGAAACCACTGTGAATTTCCTATCAGATAAGGAGAAGGAAACAAAATGGTTAAGTGTTCATTGTCTTGTTCATTGCTAAGGAAGCATACAAATTCATGAGAGAAATATTTCCTTCAGCTCTCAAGTTCAGAGTAACTCCACAGTATGTGAAGGCTGAAAAAGAATTTAAATCATTTTCTGTATGATAGTAAGTGTGAATATATTTGGCAATTAGCAATTAATATTATGTAAATATTCAGTCAGATATGCATTCATTAATTATGCTTCCACCTTCTTCACAATCAGGCATTCATGTTCTTGTCCAGGGAAGATTTATTAATAAACCAAAAGGAAATAGAAAAGAAAGAACTGAGAGACACATTGAGGACTTCAATTCCGCTTTCAACAAGCACCAAAGACATAAAGGACCTCTGCCCTCTGCAAGTAGTACAACAACACAAAAAGATGTACCACTGACCCTTGAACAACATGGGTATAAATTGTGCGAGTCCACTTATACATGGATTTTTTTTTCCCGAGAAATACAGTACAATACTATACGTGTGTTTTTTCTTCCTTACGATTTTTTTAAAGTAGGCCTCATGCTCAGCGTGGAGCCCAACACGGGGCCTGAACTCACCGACCTGAGATCGACACCTGAGCTGAGATCAAGAGTCAGATGCTTAAATGACTGAGCCACCCAGGCACCCCTTTATGATTTTCTTAATAGCATCCTTTTCTCTAGCTTGCTTTATTGTAAGAATACAGTATATATTACATATTACATATAACACACAACACATGTGTTAATTGACTGTTCACCAGAAAGGCTTCTGGTTAACAGTAGGCCATTAGCAGTTAAGTTTTGGGGGAGTCAGAAGTTATACGTGGCTTTTTGACTGTGTGGGGATCAGCACCCCTAACCCCCACATTGTTCAAGGGTCAACTGTACTTACTTAACTGTTTTCTTATTAACCCAACTACACTCAAGACACCATTTTCTATCAAGCTTAACCCCTTATGTACTTTGGGGTAGAAAGACTAGTCTTCTAGTAATCTGGCACTAGAACCGCTTTGAAAGCAAATATTTCTAACCATCAACAAAGAACCAAATGTTGTATGGCTTGTGACTTTCAAATAATCCAACAGTGACACTCTGTGGACAAAATAAGAAACACTAAAGCACCTATTTTTCTTAATAAACTAATCGCTAAGACACCTTAAATTGTTTTTTGGAATAAAACAGGGTATAAATAAGTAAACGGACAGCAAATAGCCACTATACTTAATTACAATGGACCATAATAATAATTTTAGCATAAACATTCCAAGTAGTTATCAATGTCTTTGTGTTAAAAGTTTATGAGGGGCGCCTGGGTGGCTCAGTTGGCTAAGCGTCCGACTTCGGCTCAGGTCACGATCTCACAGCCCGTGAGTTCGAGCCCCGCGTCAGGCTCTGGGCTGATGGCTCAGAGCCTGGAGCCTGCTTCCGATTCTGTGTGTCTCTCTCTCTCTGCCCCTCCCCCGTTCATGCTCTGTCTCTCTGTGTCTCAAAAATAAATAAACGTTAAAAAAAAAATTTTTTTTTAAAGTTTATGAATCAGCCCTGCATTACCAACTTACTAAACAGCAAAAATTATATGGAATTATAATATAGATTAGTAATTATAAAAACAATATTGCTATCTTACTCTTGTGTAGTGTTTTATACTTTTCAAAGTGCTTTCACATAATTATGTCAGAAACCATGACTCGTGGTAGGCAGTTAACATCATCCCCAAAGATGAACATACTGGGGTTGATAGAAGTTAAGAGAACTGTCTGTACTACTTAGGTATAGGTACTACTGTCCCCATCCTTATATAAGTAAATAAATGCATTTTTTGTTAAGCTAAGTTATATACAGTCTAATAATCTATTTCATTCTACTTTTAGAGATCAAGAAGAACAGCAGAATATGAGGGAAATGTCAAACATTACAACTATGTCAGGAAACTGGCAGTTTCCTCTAAACTTCATCTATCCAAATACTTTGAACTAGTATTTGCACTCCTGAGTCTTTACTTAAATTAAATGTAAACATACATTCACAAAGTGTTCACATTCTGAACATTATTGTTCAGAACCACTTTACTCATAATAGCCTGAACTGGAAAAAAACCAAATGTGCATCAAAAGGAGAATGGATAAAAAAATTATGGACACTCATACAACAGAATATTACTTAGCAATGAATGGGAATGAAATGTCACTACAACCAGATGAATCTCCAAAATACTGTTCTGGGAAAAAGAGACAGTGACACAAAAGATTACATACTGTATGATTCTACTAATATCAAGTTCTAGAACAGGCAAAACTCATCTATGATAGGGAAAATATTAGAATGGTGTTTCTCCAAGGTTGGGGGCGGGGGCAGGTCTTACTGGGTAGAAGCATGAGGGAACTTTCTGGGATGATGGAAATGTTCTTCTTGATGGCGGGTGGTCGGGGGAGGTATACATATTTGCCAAAACTTGTTGAACTGTTCACTGTATGAAATTAAACTCAATTTAAAGAAAAAGAAATAAAGCAGAATGAAAAAAAACCCAAAGATTTTCACTTTAATATACAAACCCTATAATCTCCCCGTGGATAAGATGATCGTCTTTTGTGTGATAGGAGAAATTCCACTTCCAATGAGTTGGAGCTGTGTCTTTTTAAAGTTGCTAGATGGCTCATTTGTGAAACTGCCTGGTCACCTGGGACTGGTAAACCATCTACTCCTGAAAAGCAACACATAAAAAAGTTACTTCACAGACTTACCACCATAACAAATTTAACATGGATCTGTCCTCCGAATTCCAACTTCAACTGAATTGGAGTCCTGGTTGAATTTTAGAGAGTGACAAAACAATAACTTTTCCATTAGTGATTTCGAATAAACCTTTAAAATTGAAGGGCTAATATTGCCACACCCAGGAATAAGAATCAAGATCAAACACAAATTCAAAACTGTGAAGTGAATGCTTCACAACTTAAAGGCTACAGAGTAAAAGCTGGAAACAAATGAACAAGAAAACACAATTCCCAGCTTCTTTTTAAAAGGAGCCCAGGGGCGCCTGGGTGGCTCAGTCGGTTAAGCGTCCGACTTCAGCTCAGGTCATGATATCACGGTTCGTGAGTTCGAGCCCCGTGTCGGGCTCTATGCTGACAGCTCAGAGCCTGGAGCCTGTTTCAGATTCTGTGTCTCCCTCTCTCTCTCTGACCCTCCCCCATTCATGCTGTTTCTCTCTCTGTCTCAAAAGTAAATAAACGTTAAAAAAAATTAAAATTAAAAAAAAAAAAAAAGAGCCCAAAAGGCTTTGTACTTAGGGAGGCAGCCGGCCTCCAAATGTGAGTCAGGAGACTGTTCTGGCTCAGGCCCCCACCACGGTAAGGACTGGGCAGACCATAAAGACACCGCCCCCCCATCTGCCAGGTCAGAATGGCTTGAGATCATCTCTAAGGTCACTTGAACTCTAAGATCATGACTGTTCCATTTTATATGGAACTGTTCCATAGTTACATTTTATATTAAACCTAGATAAATGTATGTGAAGTATAAACCCCTGAATATTCTAGAATTATGTAGGCTCACTTATGGTTCTGAGTCATTTAAGTCTGCAACTAGAAAAAGACATGGAGCGCAAGATCATCCTATTACACCCCGTAGTAGAGACTTGGGTGCTGGCATTACGGTACTGGGAGGGGCGCCTTAATAACAGACCTCCTTCCCTTTAGCCATCCTGAGCCAGGGAAGGGGTGGGAGGCAGAATGAAGGGAGAACGAACTCCCAGGTGAGATAAATGCAGGCTAATATGGTGGGGAGGGGCGCCTGGGTGGCACAGTCGGTTAAGCGTCCGACTTCAGCCAGGTCACGATCTCGCGGTCCGGGAGTTCGAGCCCCGCATCAGGCTCTGGGCTGATGGCTCAGAGCCTGGAGCCTGTTTCTGATTCTGTGTCTCCCTCTCTCTCTGCCCCTCCCCCGTTCATGCTCTGTCTCTCTCTGTCCCAAAAATAAATAAACGTTGAAAAAAAAAATTTAATATGGTGGGGAAAATTCAATTAGAAAATACCTCCAATTTGAGCTGCAACTTCCATTTTTATTTTTTAAACTGGTTGTTTTATTATGACTAATAATGAATAATTAAACCGGGGTATTTTCATACAAAGGAAGACTACACAGCAATGAGAATGAACCAACTACTGTTACACACGAGGACGAATCTCACAACCATAACACGGAGTAAAAGCCAGACACCAAAGAATATAGTTGTGATGTGATTTATAATAAGAAACATGTATTTGGTCTTCATCTGTTTCTGGCCCAGCCCCTACAACCCTTGGAATTTCTTAAGTGAGGAGAGTGATAAAGGTGTCTTTTGCTATATTAATGAAGTGACTTTTGGAAAGCCCCAGGATCACCTAAGGATAGGGGGCCTGGTCACCAGGGGAAGCAAGCTGTGATTAGAGGACTGGAACTTTAAGTCCCACCCACTGACCTAGCGGAAGGGAGAGGGGCCCGGGGTTGAATTAGTTGCCAGTGGCCAGTGAGTTAATCAATTATGACTATGTAATGAAGCCTCCATAAAAACCCAAAGCACAGGGTTGGGAGAGCTTCTGGGTTGGTGAACACATGCAGATGTGGGAAGGATGGTCTGCTCTGAAAGGGTATGGAGGCTCCGTGTCCTCTCCCCATACCTTGTCCTCTCCCCATACCTTGTCCTATGCATCTCTTCCATCTGGCTGTTCCACAGTTACATCCTTTTATAATAAACCAGTAATCTAGGAAGTAAAGTGTTCCTCTGAGTTCTGTGAGCTACTCTAGCAAATCAATCAAACCTGAGGAGGGGGTCACAGGAACCTTTTATAGCCATGCAATCAGAAGCACAGGTAATAGCCCAGGCTTGTGACTGGTGTCTGAAGGCTGCACGGGCCGGGGCGGGGGCAGTCTTCTGGGACTGAGCCCCTTAACCTGTGGAATCTGACGCTATCTCTGGGTAGATAGTGTCAGAATTGAATTGAATTCTCAGACACCCTGCTTATGTCCAAGATTTGCTTGGTGTTAAGTGAGAATCTCCCACCACCACTACTAACACACACTGTGCAACTTGATCCTGGAACCTAAAAAAGTTGTATATGATTCAATTGTTCTAAAGCTCAAAAATCGGCAAAAGTAATCAATGGTGGGAGATGTCAGGATAGTGCTACCTTGCAAGAGGTACGGTAATGCCTGGAAGGGAGGTGAAGGCTGATTCTGGGGAGCTCATACCCTTCTATTTCTTGGTGTGAGTGCTGGTTACATGTGTGTGTTAACTTGAAACTTCTTTAAGCTGTATATTTATACATATACACATTTATACATATACATACACATATGATTTATACATATTTTTGTATGTGATAGATTTCTATTAAAAAATCTACCTAAAAAAATAAGCTTTTAAAAAATTCAGAATCTAAAGTAGTCCCTAACCAATAAATATCATAACCTTTAAATATATTTCCTTTTTTCTTACCCTATGTATATTTTATATAGTTTAAATCACACTGTACATATATCCTGAACAATTTTGTATGTCATATATAATTTTTAAAATATTTTTCTCGGGGCGCCTGGGTGGCTCAGTCGGTTGAGCGTCCGACTTCGGCTCAGGTCATGATCTCGCTGTCCGTGAGTTCAAGCCCCGCGTCAGGCTCTGTGCTGACAGCTCAGAGCCTGGAGCCTGCTTCGGATTCTGTGTCTCCCTCTCTCTCTGACCCTCCCCCATTCATGCTCTGTCTCTCTCTGTCTCAAAAATAAATAAACATTAAAAAAATATTTTTCTCCTTTATTTTTTACTTATTTTTAATTGAAATATACTTGACATACAATAATTTAAAAAATATTTTAGAAATGCCTGCATAATAATCCACAGTGTGGATGTCCATACGTTATCTGTTTTCTGTTGTGGAACATTTATATTGCTTCTAATTTTTCACTATTTTGCTATAATGATGGGTACACATTCAAATGTAAATATTTATGCACATCTCTGAAAGGTTCCTTATAATGGATATTTAGAAGAATCACCAGGTTAAAGGGCTCCTGATAGGTGCTTCCAAAGTGTCCAAAAAGGTCACAGTAACTTACATTTATAATGAGAACTACCATGCAATAGTTCTTCTCCATTACCAGTAAAGTGAATTACCATGTAAAAATTGCTAATTTGGTAAATTAAAGTTCAAAGTCTGTATCCCATTTTAACTTGCATTTTTTGTTACTAATGCAGTGGAATATCTTCCAAATGTTTTCTATCCATTAAGATTTCTTGTGCTGTGATCTATTATTTTTCATATCCTCTGCTCAGTGCCCTGTTGGAATTTCAGTGTTTCCTGTTTGATTTGTATGAGGTCTTGCTATCTTAAGAATAACAACCCTAGAGGGGCACCTGCGTGGCTCAGTCGATTAAGTGTCTGACTTAGGCTCAGGTCATGATCTCACCATTCCTGGGTTCGAGCCCCACATCGGGCTCTGTGCTGACAGCTCAGAGCCTAGAGCCTGCTTGAGATCTGTGTCTCCCTGTCTCTCTCTGCCCCTCCCCTGCTCTCACAACTGTCTCTCTCTCAAAAATAAACAAACATTAAAACATTTAAAAAAAAAAAAGAGTAACAACCCTTGACAATGTATATTTTCAGCAAATATTTTTCTCAAGTGGTGATGTAATTTTGAACTAATCGGTTTTTGAGATAGGGAGAGGTTCTATTTTTACTTCATCAAATTCATCAATATTTTTGTGATTTCTTGAACTGCTGTATGCTCCATCTTTCACTAGGAATAGAAAAACATTCAACTATATTTTCTCCTAGTTTTCCATACTTCCATTCATTAGATATTCAGCTCTTTAATCCATCTTGAAATTATTTAAGTGTGTGATATGAGGTGAAATCCAAAGGGCTTTTCTCCCCAAATAGTTAAACATCTGTACCAGCATGATTTACTATCTATGCTTCTCTTATTAATACTACAGTATATTAATTCTAAATTCTTTGCTCTTTTTGTGAACTTCCTACTGCATTAAATCTGGCTCTTTATTTCAAAACTAGTACCATCATATTTTAATAATTGTACTTTCAAAATGTTCTAGCGTTTGATATGGTAAATTACCACCTGTCCCTTAAACAGATTTTCTTTCTTTTCTTTTTTTAGTTATACAAGAATGTTTTTTCTCCTCTAGGAACAATTTGTGTCTCTCCACATACTCAAGCCTTATTTTAAGGCCTTCAGTAAAGTAGTTTTTGCTTTCCTTTCATACAGATTCTGCTATTTTTATCCATTTATTCCTTAGAATTTTTAATATTTATTTGTAGCTGTTATCAGCTGGGTTTTTCCCATACATATATAATTTTTTTAATGTAAACTCTACGTGCAATGTGGGGCTTAACTTCACAACCCCGAGACTAAGAGTCACCTGCTCTGCCAACTGAACCAGCCAGCCACCCCACCCTATATATGTTATAAATGCTTGATGTTAGTATATGAGAAAACAATTTGCTTTTATAATTAAAAAAAATGTATTGTCTAAACTGACTCTAGAAAAAATAGAAAATCTCAACAGACCTATAACAGGTCTGTTGAGAAATTGAATCAGTCCTCACAAACCTCCCAGCAAGGGAAAGGCCTGGACCAGAGGGCTTCACTGCTGGATCTACCAAATAGTTAAAGAATTAACACCAGTCTTTTTCAACTTCTTCCAAAAAACTAAAGAAGAGGGAACACTTCCTAACTCATTCTGTGAGGCAAGAATTACCCGGTTACCAAAGCCAGATAGACATTACAAGAAAAGAAAATCACAGACCAATATCCCTTATTGAATATAGATGCAAAAATCCTCAACAAAATAATAGCAAATCTAATCCACCAGCAAATTAAAAGGATTATTCACCATGACCAAGAGGGACTGATCCCAGGAATGCAAGGTAGTTCAACAAAAGAAAACCAATCAATCAGTGTAACATCCCACATTAATAGAACAAAGGGAAAAAACATGATGTTACATATATTTTACCACACACACACACACACACACAAAAACTACCTGGTCACCTTTTCTGAAATTCCTTATGCTAAATTTTTGCTTCAGTTAGAAAGATCAAAGGGATCAGACTATAAGGACCAGACTGCGACCTCCTTTGCTTCACTAAACATGTGTTGGTCTTCCAAACTACTACTTTTAGATCTACTGCAACCACTTCAACAGCTCTTAGTTTCCTTTCATGTGGATAGGTCATGATTCATTCAACTAGTCCCTAATTCATGGATATTCAAGTTACTATTAAAATTTTGCCCATGCAAAGCACACTGCTGAACAGCCCTGCACTTCTGAAAGTAGTTCTATGGGATAAATTCCTAGCAGTAGAAATGACAGGTCAAAGGGTATCCACTCTAGCTCTCTCCCACTAACGAGGGCTGTTGGAATCTGTAACACACTAAGAAAGTATTCTTCTGGTTCTACATGTAGTATTAAAACCAGAACATGGAACAAGTGGTACCAAAACTTTGTGGCATCAGTTAGATCACGAGTTGGCAAACTATAGCCTACAGACCAAACCCACCTTGCCACCTATTTTTATACAGCCCACAAGCTAAGAATGGTTTTGGTTTTTGTTTGTTTTTTATATTTTTAAATGATTAAAAAACGGGGGGAGAGACTAGGGAAGATGGCGGCAAAGGAGGACGCTGGGCTCACCTCGTCCTGCTGATCACTTAGATTCCACCCACATCTGCCTAAATAACCCAGAAAACCACCAGAAGACTAGCAGAACAGACTCTTCGGAGCCAAGCATAGACGAGAGGCCCACAGAAGAGGGTAGGAAGGGTGGAGAGGCGGTGCGCGCTACACGGACTGGCAGGAGGGAGCCGGGACGGTGGAGGGGCGGCCTGCCCGGTAAGGCAGAGCCCCCAACTCTGGTTGCGAAAGCGGAGGGGCTGGACTGCGTGAGTTCTGACAGCCGACAGGGCTTAACATCTGGAATGTTATAAGTCAACAGCTCTGCTCAGAGAGTGGGAGGGCGAGAGGACCCTGGGAGGGAGAGGTGTTGAGTACTGGAAGACAGAGCTCAGCTCGGTGGGGAACAAATGCATTGGGAAGCACCATCTCCCTCTCCAATCCCCCAGCCAAAATCCCAAAGGGAACCAGTTCCCGTCACTGAACTTGCTTGCACTGCGCAAACACCCAGCGCTGTGTTTCTGTGGATCCATCCCTCTGACGGGTCTGCCTCCCTCCCGGTAGCTGCAGGGCCCCTCCGGCAGGGGACCACTGACAGCAAAGCAAGTTGAGCCTGCCCTTCCCACCCCTGTGCACCTTGCGGATCCACCCCGGCTAATACGCCAGATCCCATCAAAGCAGCACCACAAGCCTGGCAGTGTGCAAGTAGCCCAGACAGGGGCCACATCACTCCACAGTGAGTCCTGCCCCTGGGAGAGGGGAAGATAAGGTACACACCAGTCTGACTGTGGCCCCAGTGGTGGGCTGGGGGCAGACAACAGGTCTGACTGAGGCCCCGCCCACCAACGCAAGTTACTCCAGACACCACAGGGGAAGAGCCCTGCAGTTCCACGCCACCCCAGGGACTATCCTAAATGAGGAAACGGAAGAAGTCTCCTCAAAAGAAACTCCAGGAAGTAGCAACAGCTAACGAATTGATCAAAAACGATTTAAGCAATATAACGGAACAAGAATTTAGAATAATAGTCATAAAATTAATTGAACAGTCAGGAGAAGCTAAAAAATGCTATAAATGAGGTGCAAAATAAAATGGAGGCGACCACACCTCGGATTGAAGAGGCAGAGGAGAGAATAGGTGAATTAGAAGATGAAATTATGGAAAAAGGGGAAGCTGAGAAAAAGAGAGATAGAAAAATCCAGGACTATGAAGGGAGAATTAGAGAACTAAGTGACGCAATTAAACAGAACAATATCCGTATCATAGGAATTCCAGAAGAGGAAGAGAGAGAAAGGGGCTGAAGGTGTACTTGAACAAATCATAGCTGGGAACTTCCCTGATCTGGGGAAGGAAAAAGGCATTGAAATCCAAGAAGCACAGAAAACTCCCTCCAGATGTAACTTGAATCGATCTTCTGCATGACATATCATAGTGAAACTGGCAAAATACAAGGATAAAGAAAAAATTCTGAAAGCAGCTAGGGATAAACATGCTCTAACATATAAATGGAGACTGATAGGACTAGCGACGGATCTATCTACTGAAACTTGGCAGGCCAGAAAGGAATGGCAGGAAATCTTCAATGTGATGAACAGAAAAAATATGCAGCTGAAAATCCTTTATCCAGCAAGTCTGTCATTTAGAATAGAAGGAGAGATAAAGGTCTTCCCAAACAAACAAAAACTGAAGGAATTCATCACCACTAAACCAGCCCTACAAGAGATCCTAAGGGGGATTCTGTGAGTGAAGTGTTGCAAGGACCACAAAGTACCAGAGACATCACTACAAGCATGAAACCTACAGACATCACAATGACTCTAAACCGATATCTTTCTATAATAACACTGAATATAAATGGACTAAATGCTCCAACCAAAAGACATAGGGTTTCAGAATGGATAAAAAAACAAGACGCATCTATTTACTATCTACAAGAGACTCATTTTAGACCTGAGGACACCTTCAGATTGAAAGTGAGGGGATGGAGAACTATCTGTCATGCTATTGGAAGTCAAAAGAAAGCTGGAGTAGCCATACTTATATCAGACAAACTAGACTTTAAATTAAAGGCAGTAACAAGAGATGAAAAAGGGCATTATATAATAATTACAGGGTCTATCCATCAGGAAGAGCTAACAATTATAAACGTCTATGCACTGAATGCAGGAGCCCCCAAATATATAAAACAATTAATCACAAACATAAGCAACCTTATAGATAAGAATGTGGTAATTGCAGGGGACTTTAATACTCCACATACAACAATGGATGGATCATCTAGACACAAAATCAATAAAGAAACAAGGGCCCTGAATGATACATTGGATCAGATGGACTTGACAGATATATTTAGAACTCTGCATCCCAAAGCAACAAAATATACTTTCTTCTTGAGTGCACATGGAACCTTCTCCAAGATAGATCACATACTGGGTCACAAAACACCCCTTCATAAGTATAAAAGAATTGAGATCATACCATGCATACTTTCAGACCACAGTGCTATGAAACTTAAAATCAACCACAGGAAAAAGTCTGGAAAACCTCCAAAAGCATGGAGGTCAAAGAACACCCTACTAAAGAATTGAATGGGTCAACTGGGCAATTAGAGAATAAATTAAAGAATATGTGGAAACAAATGAAAATGAAAATACAACAATCCAAATGCTTTGGGATGCAGCAAAGGCAGTCCTGAGAGGAAAACACCTTGTAATCCAGACCTATATCAAGAAACAAGAAAAATCCCAAATACAAAATCTAACAGCACACCTAAAGGAAATAGAAGCAGAACAGCAAAGACACCCCAAACCCAGCAGAAGAACAGAAATAATAAAGATCAGAGCAGAAATAAACAATATAGAATCTAAAAAACTGCAGAGCAGATCAATGAAACCAAGAGTTGGTTTTTTGAAAAAATAAACAAAATTCATAAACCTCTAGCCAGGCTTCTCAAGAAGAAAAGGTAGAGGACCAAATAGATAAAATCATGAATGAAAATGGAATTATTACAACCAATCCCTCAGAAATACAAGCAATTATCAGGGAATTCCATGAAAAATTATACGCCAACAAACTGGACAACCTGGAAGAAATGGACAAATTCTTAAGCACCAACACACTTCCAAAACTCAAACAGGAAGAAATAGAAAACTTGAACAGACCCATAACCAGCGAAGAAATTGAATCAGTTATCAAAAATCTCCCAACAAATAAAAGTCCAGAACCAGATGGCTTCCCAGGGGAGTTCTACCAGACGTTTAAAGCAGAGATAATACCTATCCTTCTCAAGCTCTTCCAAAAAATAGAAAGGGAAGGAAAACTTCCAGACTCATTCTATGAAGTCAGCATTACTTTGATTCCTAAACCAGAGACCCAGCAAAAAAAAAAAAAAGAGAACTACAGGCCAATATCCCTGATGCATATGGATGCAAAAATTCTCAATAAGATACTAGCAAATCAAATTCAACAGCATACAAAAAGAATTATTCACCATGATCAAATGGGATTCATTCCTGGGCTGCAGGGCAGGTTCAACATTCACAAATTAATCAATGTGATACATCACATTAATAAAAGAAAGGATAAGAACCATATGATCCTGTCAATCGATGCAGAAAAAGCACTTGACAAAATTCAGCATCCTTTCTTAATAAAAATCCTCGAGAAAGTCGGGATAGAAGGAACATACTTAAAAAGATCATAAAAGCCATTTATGAAAAGCCCACAGCTAACATCATCCTCAATGGGGAAAAACTGAGAGCTTTTTCCCTGAGATCAGGAACACGACAGGGATGTCCACTCTCACTGCTGTTGTTTAACATAGTGTTGGAAATGCTAGCATCAGCAATCAGACAACAAAAGGAAATCAAAGGCATCAACATTGGCAAAGATGGAAGTCAAGCTTTCATTTTTTGCAGATGACATGATACTATACATGGAAAACCCAAAAGACTCCACCAAAAGTCTGCTAGAACTGATACATGAATTCAGCTAAGTCGTAGAATACAAAATCAATGTACAGAAATCAGTTGCATTCTTATACACTAATAATGAAGCAACAGAAAGACAAATAAAGAAACTGATCCCATTCACAGTTGCACCAAGAAGTATAACATACCTAGGAATAAACCTAACCAAAGATGTACAAGATCTGTATGCTGAAAACTACAGAAAGCTTATGAAGGGAATTGAAGAAGATATAAAGAAATGGAAAAACATTCCCTGCTCATGGATTGGAAGAATAAATATTGTCAAAATGTCAATAGTACCCAAAGCTATCTACACATTCAATGCAATGCCAATCAAAATTGCACCAGCATTCTTCTCAAAGCTAGAACAAGCAATCCTAAAATTCACATGGAACCACAAATGGCCCCGAATAGCCAAAGTAATTTTGAAGAAGACCAAAGCGGTAGGCATCACAATCCCAGGCTTTAGCCTCTACTACAAAGCTGTAATCATCAAGACAGCATGGTATTGGCACAAAAACAGACACATAGATCAATGGAATAGAACAGAAGCCCCGGAATTAAACCCAAAAAAAGTATGGTCAACTAATCTTTGACAAAGCAGGAAAGAATATCCAATGGAAAAAAGACAGTCTCTTTAACAAATGGTGCTGGGAGAACTGGACAGCAACATGCAGAAGGATGAAACTAGACCACTTGCTTACACCATTCACAAAAACAAACTCAAAATGGATAAAGGACCTGAATGTGAGACAGGAAACCATCAAAACCCTAGAGGAGAAAGCAGGAAAAAACCTCTCTGACCTCAGCCGCAGCAATCTCTTACTTGACACATCCCCAAAGGCAAGGGAATTAAAAGCAAAAATGAACTATTGGGACCTCATAAAGATAAAAGCCTCTGCACTGCAAAGGAAACAATCAATACAACTAAAAGGCAACCAATGGAATGGGAAAGATATTTGCAAATGACATATCAGACAAAGGGCTAGTATCCAAAATGTATAAAGAACTCACCAAACTCCACACCCAGGAAACAAATAACCCAGTGAAGAAATGGGCAGAAAACATGAATAGACACTTCACTAAAGAAGACATCCAGATGGACAACAGGCACATGAAAAGATGCTCAACGTCGCTCCTCATCAGGGAAATACAAATTAAAACCACACTGAGATACCACCTCATGCCAGTCAGAGTGGCCAAAATGAACAAATCAGGAGACTACAGATGCTGGCGAGGATGTGGAGAAACAGGAACCCTCTTGCACTGTTGGTGGGAATCCAAACTGGTGCAGCCGCTCTGGAAAACAGTGTGGAGGTTCCTCAGAAAATTAAAAATAGATCTACCCTATGACCCAGCAATAACACTGCTAGGAATTTACCCAAGGGATACAGGAGTACTGATGCATAGGGGCACTTGTACCCCAATGTTTATAGCATCACTTTCAACAATAGCCAAATTATGGGAAGAGCCTAAATGTCCATCAACTGATGAATGGATAAAGAAATCATGGTTTATATACACAATGGAATACTATGTGGCAATGAGAAAGAATGAAATCTGGCCTTTTGTAGCAACATGGATGGAACTGGAGAGTGTTATGCTAAGTGAAATAAGTCATACAGAGAAAGACAGATACCATATGGTTTCACTCCTATGTGGATCCTGAGAAACTTAACAGAAGACCATGGGGAGGGGAAGGAAAAAAAAAGGTTCAAGAGGGAGGGATGCAAACCATAAGAGACTCTTAAAAACTGAGAACAAACTGAGGGTTGACGGGGGGGTGGGAGGGAGGAGAGGGTGGGTGAGGGGTATTGAGGAGGGCACCTGTTGGGATGAGCACTGGGTGTTGTATGGAAACCAATTTGCAATAAATTTCATATTAAAAATAAAATAAAATAAGTAATTAATTAAAATAAAACAGGGGTGCCCGGCTGGCTTAGTTGGTAGAGCATGCAGCTCTTGACCTTGGGGTTATGAGTTCAAGCCCCACATTGGGCGCAGAGCTTACTTAAAAACATTTTTTTTAATGTAATTGTATATGAAGTGTATATAACTCAAAGAAATGTAGAATAAATGTAAAATATCAAAAAATTAAGGTAATTTATTGGTTAAACGGGCGAGAGGTATTAAGGAGGGCACTTGTGATAAGGACTGGATATTGTATGTAAGTGATGAATCACTAAATTCTACTCCTGAAACTAATATTACACTATGTGTTAACTAACTGAAAGACATTTTTTCAAGTTCATTTATTTATTTTGAGAGAAACAGAGATAGCACAAGCAGGGGAGGGGCAGAGACAGAGGGAAAGAGACAGAATCCCAAGCAGGCTCCACACTGCCAGCACAGAGCCTGACGTGGGTCTCAAACCCACGGAACAGTGAGATCATAACCTGAGCCAAAACCTAGAGTCAAAAGCCCAACTGAGTAAGCCACCCAGGTACCCCTTAACTAACGAATTTAAATAAAAACTTGAAACAACAACAACAAAAGAAACGGGAAGAAAAAAATTAAAGTTATTTTTAAAAGTGATTACAAAAACAAAAACAAAAGAAGACTATTTCATGAAATGGAAAAATAATGGAAAGTCAAATTTTGATGTTCATAAATAAGGTTTTACTGAAACACAGCCACACTCTTCTATTTATATATCAGCTGCTTTCTTACTTCAACAGCAGAGGTGAGTAGTTGCAACCGAGCCTTTATGGCAAAAAAGCCTAAAATCTTTACTGTCTGGCCCTTTACAGAAACAGTTTGCTGAGCTCCAATCTAAGCAATAACATTTTTAAAGACTAGGAAACCCGATTCTCTAAATAACGGGCAAAGAACGAATTGTCACATAGCTCCCAAAGAAATGTTCCAAAGGGTTAATGTCCCTTGGCTCTGTGTGTAAGTGAGGAGGTGAATGGCTTCACATTTCCTTCATTACTGTGACTGGGAAGCAACCCCTGAACAGACAAGTAGCCACAGCACTTCCGGTTACAAGATTCCGCTTTCCACGCACTCCTTTTGGGGTACTAATGCAAATAGTGCTAAGTCTTTAATTTCAAGTTCCAATTATTTATTGCTGGTATATAGGAAAAGGATTTACGTTTGCATATTAACCTTGTATCTTACGACCTTGCTACAACTGCTTATTAGTTCCATGAGTTTCGGTTGATTCTTTAGGTCTTCTACATAGACAGTCATGTCACCTGTTCCATGTTCTCTTGATCCAAGATGTTTTCCCCATAAATTCAGTTTTTCCCTTTGCCACCAAATAGTTATAATTATAGTTGCCAGGTATAAAATAATTTTTCAGAGACCAAGACTGTATTCTCCCAATGCTTTCTGAGACTACTTTCCCACCCCCATAGAGCAAAAATGGAAAAGGAGACATGACAAAGTTTAAATGAAGGAAAAATGCAAGCACACGTAAACATTGTGGCATAACCATGAAGTCTGCTCTCTGATAATAACTGACAAATGTCAAAGTTATAGGAATATTTAAGCAATTTACTGGATATCAGGACCAGGGAGCAAAGTTTCGCACAGGAGCAAATTTAACAAAATTACCATATGACGTTTGGGATAGTTGCCGATAGTTACCATTGCTGCCTTGAAAATCTGGCTGTGTGGTCAACGTGCCATCAGTGGAAAACATGTTCTCAGGAAGCTCAGTTTCAGAATCTTGTATTATCACAACTTTGGTATCATTAGTGCTATCACCATTGTCCTCAATAGTGATAATAATATAACCTAGGAATAAGTAAAGAGACAGTTTAGATACCACATAAAATAATCAGTTTCTAGAGGAAAACACCTTATAAAGTTATGGTATGTTTACAAAGCATTTTAGCTGAAAAAATTGCATGAAATATTTTCACATCTCTAATCCCTGCAAGTTAGCTAAGAAATAAGCCTAAAATACATATGTATGTTTATATGCACACATAAACACACATATATTATTATATCTAGTACTTCCAATTTGAGAGCAATAAATGTCTTCTCATTTAAGAAATGTGACCACCTGGCCCATACTACTATCTGTCCGGTGATATGCTTTTAACTTTTCAAGTATACAGCTGATGTTACGTAGCCACAGTCTGTGCTGACCATGAATTCCCAAACTTGTTCTCTACAACTTACTATTTATCTTTATGATAATAAATAATACAGAAATAAAGTACGAAAGTAGCTGCTGTTATGAAACATTAAATTCAAATTAAATCTCATAAAATATGAAATAAGTGGCCACAAATAAACTAGATGTGAGATATCAACTCAGTAAACCAGTTTAATGAATATGAAAAATAGCACCGATGCAAAACGTATCCTCTATAAATGGGCTTTCTTATTTCTTACCATTGGCCTGAAAAATAACATGTTTAAGCTTCAAGTATTAACTCTCAGATCACATGTACACTACACCGTAACTTGTATTCAGTACATTTATTTGAAACAGACCAAAGCATTAGAATCAAGTAATTAGATAATGCGAAGGAATGTGCTGGTGTGAAAATGATACTAAATCAGGAATCAGATGATGTAGGTTCCAATTCAGGTTCTGTAGCCATCCAGAGGTATGACCTTTCGAAAAGCCAGATACATTTATTCTCTTGCCTCTGTTTTCTCATCCGTAAAACATGGCACTGGGTTTGAAGAGTCGCTGTGAAATCTACTTAATTGTTTTAGAAATTACCTAATTATCCAAATAAAAGGGAATTGGTTAAATAAATTATGGCATTTCCATATGATGAAATGGTATACAGCCAATGAGAAATGCATTTTCAAAGAATATTTGTTAATATTAGAAATGCTAGTGAAAGGGCACCTGAGTGGCTCAGCTGAGCATCTGACATCAGTTCAGGTCATGATCTCACAGTTCATGGGTTTGAGCCCCATGTTGGGCTCTGTGCTGACAGCTTGAAGCCTGGAGCCTACTTCGGATTCTGTGTCTCTGTCTCTCTCTGCCCCTCCCCCACTCACGCTCTGTCTCTCTTTCTCTCTCTCAAAACTAAACAAACATTAAAAAAAAAAGAAATGCTAGTAAAATAATGTCGGGGGGGAGTTTCAAAGCAGGAAAATATGGTATAATCCTAACTTTGAGAACAAAAGGAAACATACTAATGGTTATCTGTAAGTCACTATGGGGGCAAAATGATCTTCATTAGATTTCTCTGTATCTGTTAAGATTCTCTACAGTAAACTTTAGACTTCATAATCAGAAGAAAATAACAAAGGTAATTAAAGTTTTATTTCTAACACAAGATTTTATATGTCAACAGATTTATCACCCTGGGACTAGTAAAGCTATTGACCCCTCCACCAAGGTTTCTCAGTATATTTGTAAAATTACCATTGATTCTTTTAGGTATATACATAACCTTCATAAGCTATTTTTAGAAGACATTATAACATTTAGAAGCTTTTTTCTTTTAAAGAGAGAGTGAGTTGGGGAGAGGCACAGAGAGAGAGAGAAAGAGAGAGAGAATCTCAAGCAAGCTCCATGCTGAGTGTAGAGCCTCTTTATCCCACGATCATGACCTGAGCTGAAATCAAGAGTTGGATGCTCAACTGACTGAGCAACCCAGGCACCCCAACATTTAGAAGCTCTTTGAAAATTATGCTTCTAAGATGCAAGGAACCAAGTTGCCATGAAGTTATCAGATCAGGCATAGTTCACAATGATAAAGGCTGAACACTTCCTTTCACACAAGGATGACTGCAAGAAATCCACACCGAAACAGGGCAGATTACAATGGCCAGAATGGTCTGATTTTATAGGAAAACCTTGTCAATACGCTGAACAATCACTTTTTAACTCAACCGTCAGAACTTTCCAAAGCAGCCCTTCCACATTCACATCAAACTTTAGACTACAAAGTCATCCAGGTGAGAGATAACACCACCAAAACTGTACCCCAGAGCGCAGCGCTTGCCGCAGGGGGCTTAAAACTAAATCAAGCCCATACTCTACTTTATAGAACACTGTGCAGAAGAGTTGCTTGTAAAATAATTATCTCTAAACATTAAGTCAGTTTACCACTTAACGTCATAACACCCTAAATTAGTCCCAATTTGGAGAGAGCTAGATAGAGGAGAGGAGGCGATTCCCAACACATTAAGTTAAAGCCTTTTCTAATAAACCATGGTGCTCACTTGAACAACAGGTGGGATGGGCCCTGGAGCATGCTGGGAAGGGCCTCCCTGTTTTGTAGGATCCTCACATTTTGTTTTTTCGTTTTTAATTTTTTAAAATTTGTTTTTAATATTTGTTCATTTTTGAGAGACAGACCATGAGTGGGGAAGGGGCACAGAGAGGGAGACACAGAATCTGAAACAGGCTCCAGGCTCTGAGCTGTCAGTACAGAGCCTGATGCGGGGCTCGAACCCACCAACTGCGGGATCATGACCTGAGCCGAAGTCGGACGCTCAACCGACTGAGCCAGCCAGGTGCCCCGGGGTCCTCACATTTTGTATATCCTCTGCCTCCTTTTGAAGTCTCCTCTGCCCTCTCAGAAGCCAAGAACTGGCTCCATATGCGGGGACTTCACACCTACATCTTTATTTTCTTTCTCCTTGTTTATGTATTCACAATAAAACAGCAAGGCTGCACCATCTTTGAGCAAATGGTGTTACCATCAAAGTCTCAAAGTCAACGTCTCAATTTCAAAGGATGTTATAAGGAATCAAACTGCTAGTTTGTTCTTTAAACTCAAAATTCTAGGGGGAAGATGGCGGCGTAGGAGGACGCTGGGCTCACCTCGTCCTGCCGATCACTTAGATTCCACCTACAGCTGCCTAAATAACCCAGAAAACCGCCAGAAAACTAGCAGAACGGAGTCTCTGGAGCCAAGCGCAGATGAGAGGCCCACGGAAGAGGGTAGGAAGGGTGGCGAGGCGGCCATCCAGGAGTATGAGGGGACTGACAGGAGGGAGCCGGGGTGGAGGGGCGGCCCACCAGCCAAGCAGAGCCCCCGAGTCTTGCTTGAAAAGCGGAGGGCTGGACGGAGTGTGTTCTGACAGCAAGCAGGACTTAACATCTGGGAGGTTATAAGCTAACAGCTCTGCTCGGAGAACGGGAGGGCTGGAGGACAACAGGAGGGAGAGTTGTTGAGCCCTGGATGACAGAGCTCAGTTTGGTGGGGAACAAAGGTGCTCGCCAGTGCCATCTCCCTCGCCCATCCCCCAGCCAAAATCCCAAAGGGAACCAGTTCCTGCCAGGGAACTTGCTTGCACTGCGCAAACACCCAACGCTGTGCTTCTGGGGAGCCACCCCTCCGGCAGTGGGTCTGACTCCCTCCCGCTGCCACAGGCCCCTCCTGAAGCATATCACCAAAGGAGACTCTAGCTAAGCCTGCCCCACCCACCCCCGTGCACCTTGCTATCCACCCCAGCTAATACGCCAGATCCCCAGCATCACAAGCCTGGCGGTGTGCAAGTAGCCCAGACGGGCCACAGCACCCCACAGTGAATCCCGCCCCTAGGAGAGGGAAAGAGAAGGCACACACCAGTCTGACTGTGGCCCCAGCGGTGGGTTGGGGGCAGACATCAGGTCTGACTACGGCCCCGCCCACCAACTCCAGTTATTCAAGACAGGGGAAGTGCCCTGCAGTCCCGCACCACTCCAGGGACTATCCAAAATGAACAAACGGAAGAATTCCCCTCAAAAGAATGTCCACGAAATAACAACAGCTAACAAACTGACCAAAAAGGATTTAAACAATATAACAGAAAGTGAATTTAGAATAATAATCATAAAATTAATCGCTGGGCTTGAAAACAGTAGAGAGCACAGCAGAGAATCTATTGCTGCAGAGATCAAGGGACTAAGGAATAGTCAGGAGGAGCTAAAAAACGCTATAAACGAGCTGCAAAATAAAACGGAAACGACCACGGCTCAGATTGAAGAGGCAGAGGAGAGAATAGGTGAACTAGAAGATAAAATTATGGAAAAAGAAGAAGCTGAGAAAAAGAGAGATAAAAAAATCCAGGAGTATGAGGGGAAAATTAGAGAACTAAGTGATGCACTAAAGAGAAATAATATACGCATAATTGGTATTCCAGAGGAGGAAGAGAGAGGGAAAGGTGCTGAAGGTGTACTTGAAGAAATCATAGCTGAGAACTTCCCTGAACTGGGGAAGGAAAAAGGCATTGAAATCCAAGAGGCACAGAGAACTCCCTTCAGACGTAACTTGAATCGATCTTTTGCACGACATATCATAGTGAAACTGGCAAAATACAAGGATAAAGAGAAAATTCTGAAAGCAGCAAGGGATAAACGTGCCCTTACATATAAAGGGAGAGCTATAAGACTTGTGACTGATCTCTCTTCTGAAACTTGGCAGGCCAGAAAGGAATGGCAGGAGATCTTCAATGTGATGAACAGAAAAAAATATGCAGCCGAGAATCCTTTATCCAGCAAGTCTGTCATTTATTTTTTTTTTAATTGTTTTCACGTTTATTTATTTTTGAGACAGAGAGAGACACAGCATGAACGGGGGAGGGGCAGAGAGAGAGGGAGACACAGAATCGGAAGCAGGCTCCAGGCTCTGAGCCATCAGCCCAGAGCCCGACGCGGGGCTCGAACTTGTGGACCGTGAGATGACCTGAGCTGAAGTCGGACACTCAAACGACTGAGCCACCCAGGCGCCCCAAGTCTGTCATTTAGAATAGAAGGAGAGGAAAAGGTCTTCCCAAACAAACAAAAACTGAAGGAATTCATCACCACTAAACCAGCCCTAAAGAGACCTAAGGGGGCTCCTGTGAGACAAAGTACCAGAGACATTGCTACAAGCATAAAACATACAGACATCAAAATGACTCTAAACCCATATCTTTCTATAATAACACTGAATGTAAATGGACTAAATGAGCCAACCAAAAGACATAGGGTATTAGAATGGATTAAAAAAACAAGACCCATCTATTTGCTGTCTACAAGAGACTCATTTTAGACCTGAGGACACTTTCAGATCGAGAGTAAGGTGATGGAGAACTATTTATCATCCTACTGGAAGTCAAAAGAAAGCTGGAGTAGCCATACTTATATCAGACAAACTACACTTTAAATTAAAGGCAGTAACAAGAGATGAAAAAGGGCATTATAGGGGCGCCTGGGTGGCGCAGTCGGTTAAGCGTCCGACTTCAGCCAGGTCATGATCTCGCGGCCCGTGAGTTCGAGCCCCGCGTCAGGCTCTGGGCTGATGGCTCAGAGCCTGGAGCCTGTTTCCGATTCTGTGTCTCCCTCTCTCTCTGCCCCTCCCCCATTCATGCTCTGTCTCTCTCTGTCCCAAAAATAAATAAATGTTGAAAAAAAAAAAATTAAAAAAAAAAAAAAAAAAAAAAAAAAAAAAAAGGGCATTATATAATAATTACAGGGTCTATCCATCAGGAAGAGCTAACAATTATAAATGTCTATGCGCCAAATACAGGAGCCCCCAAATATATAAAACAATTACTCATAAACATAAGCAACCTTATTGATAAGAATATGGTAATTGCAGGGGACTTTAACACTCCACTTACAGCAATGGATAGATCATCTAGACACACGGTCAATAAAGAAACAAGGGCCCTGAATGATACATTGGATCAGATGGACTTGACAGATATATTTAGAACTGTGCAACCTAAAGCAACAGAATATACTTTCTTCTCGAGTGCACATGGAACATTCTCCAAGATAGATCACATACTGGGTCACAAAACACCCCTTCATAAGTATAAAAGAATTGAGATCATACCATGCATACTTTCAGACCACAGTGCTATGAAGCTTGAAATCAACCACAGGAAAAAGTCTGGAAAACCTCCAAAAGCATGGAGGTTAAAGAACACCCTACTAAAGAATGAACGGGTCAACCAGGCAATTAGAGAAGAAATTAAGAAATATATGGAAACAAACGAAAATGAAAATACAACAATCCAAATGCTTTGGGATGCAGCGAAGGCAGTCCTGAGAGGAAAATACATTGCAATCCAGGCCTATCTCCAGAAACAAGAAAAATCCCAAATACAAAATCTAACAGCACACCTAAAGGAAATAGAAGCAGAACAGCAAAGACCCCAAACCCAGCAGAAGAACAGAAATAATAAAGATCAGAGCAGAAATAAACAATGTAGAATCTAAAAAAACTGTAGAGCAGATCAACGAAACCAAGAGTTGGTCTTTTGAAAAAATAAACAAAATTGATAAACCTCTAGCCAGGCTTCTCAAAAAGAAAAGGGAGATGACCCAAATAGATAAAATCATGAATGAAAATGGAATTATTACAACCAATCCCTCAGAGATACAAGCAATTATCAGGGAATACTATGAAAAATTATATGCCAACAAACTGGACAACCTGGAAGAAATGGACAAATACCTAAACATCCACACGCTTCCAAAACTCAATCAGGAGGAAATAGAAAGCTTGAACAGACCCATAACCAGCGAAGAAATTGAATCAGTTATCAAAAATCTCCCAACAAATAAAAGTCCAGGACCAGATGGCTTCCCAGGGGAGTTCTACCAGACGTTTAAAGCAGAGATAATACCTATCCTTCTCAAGCTCTTCCAAAAAATAGAAAGAGAAGGAAAACTTCCAGACTCATTCTATGAAGCCAGTATTACTTTGATTCCTAAACCAGACAGAGACCCAGCAAAAAAAGAGAACTACAGGCCAATATCCCTGACGAATATGGATGCAAAAATTCTCAATAAGATACTAGCAAATCGAATTCAACAGCATATAAAAAGAATTATTCACCATGATCAAGTGGGATTCATTCCTGGGCTGCAGGGCAGGTTCAACATTCGCAAATCAATCAACGTGATACATCACATTAATAAAAGAAAAGATAAGAACTATATGATCCTGTCAATCGATGCAGAAAAGGCATTTGACAAAATTCAGCACCGTTTCTTAATAAAAATCCTCAAGAAAGTCGGGATAGAAGGAACATACTTAAAAAGATCATAAAAGCCATTTATGAAAAGCCCACAGCTAACATCATCCTCAATGGGGAAAAACTGAGAGCTTTTTCCCTGAGATCAGGAACACGACAGGGATGTCCACTCTCACTGCTGTTGTTTAACATAGTGTTGGAAATGCTAGCATCAGCAATCAGACAACAAAAGGAAATCAAAGGCATCAACATTGGCAAAGATGGAAGTCAAGCTTTCATTTTTTGCAGATGACATGATACTATACATGGAAAACCCAAAAGACTCCACCAAAAGTCTGCTAGAACTGATACATGAATTCAGCTAAGTCGTAGAATACAAAATCAATGTACAGAAATCAGTTGCATTCTTATACACTAATAATGAAGCAACAGAAAGACAAATAAAGAAACTGATCCCATTCACAGTTGCACCAAGAAGTATAACATACCTAGGAATAAACCTAACCAAAGATGTACAAGATCTGTATGCTGAAAACTACAGAAAGCTTATGAAGGGAATTGAAGAAGATATAAAGAAATGGAAAAACATTCCCTGCTCATGGATTGGAAGAATAAATATTGTCAAAATGTCAATAGTACCCAAAGCTATCTACACATTCAATGCAATGCCAATCAAAATTGCACCAGCATTCTTCTCAAAGCTAGAACAAGCAATCCTAAAATTCACATGGAACCACAAATGGCCCCGAATAGCCAAAGTAATTTTGAAGAAGACCAAAGCGGTAGGCATCACAATCCCAGGCTTTAGCCTCTACTACAAAGCTGTAATCATCAAGACAGCATGGTATTGGCACAAAAACAGACACATAGATCAATGGAATAGAACAGAAGCCCCGGAATTAAACCCAAAAAAAGTATGGTCAACTAATCTTTGACAAAGCAGGAAAGAATATCCAATGGAAAAAAGACAGTCTCTTTAACAAATGGTGCTGGGAGAACTGGACAGCAACATGCAGAAGGATGAAACTAGACCACTTGCTTACACCATTCACAAAAACAAACTCAAAATGGATAAAGGACCTGAATGTGAGACAGGAAACCATCAAAACCCTAGAGGAGAAAGCAGGAAAAAACCTCTCTGACCTCAGCCGCAGCAATCTCTTACTTGACACATCCCCAAAGGCAAGGGAATTAAAAGCAAAAATGAACTATTGGGACCTCATAAAGATAAAAGCCTCTGCACTGCAAAGGAAACAATCAATACAACTAAAAGGCAACCAATGGAATGGGAAAGATATTTGCAAATGACATATCAGACAAAGGGCTAGTATCCAAAATGTATAAAGAACTCACCAAACTCCACACCCAGGAAACAAATAACCCAGTGAAGAAATGGGCAGAAAACATGAATAGACACTTCACTAAAGAAGACATCCAGATGGACAACAGGCACATGAAAAGATGCTCAACGTCGCTCCTCATCAGGGAAATACAAATTAAAACCACACTGAGATACCACCTCATGCCAGTCAGAGTGGCCAAAATGAACAAATCAGGAGACTACAGATGCTGGCGAGGATGTGGAGAAACAGGAACCCTCTTGCACTGTTGGTGGGAATCCAAACTGGTGCAGCCGCTCTGGAAAACAGTGTGGAGGTTCCTCAGAAAATTAAAAATAGATCTACCCTATGACCCAGCAATAACACTGCTAGGAATTTACCCAAGGGATACAGGAGTACTGATGCATAGGGGCACTTGTACCCCAATGTTTATAGCATCACTTTCAACAATAGCCAAATTATGGGAAGAGCCTAAATGTCCATCAACTGATGAATGGATAAAGAAATCATGGTTTATATACACAATGGAATACTATGTGGCAATGAGAAAGAATGAAATCTGGCCTTTTGTAGCAACATGGATGGAACTGGAGAGTGTTATGCTAAGTGAAATAAGTCATACAGAGAAAGACAGATACCATATGGTTTCACTCCTATGTGGATCCTGAGAAACTTAACAGAAGACCATGGGGAGGGGAAGGAAAAAAAAAGGTTCAAGAGGGAGGGATGCAAACCATAAGAGACTCTTAAAAACTGAGAACAAACTGAGGGTTGACGGGGGGGTGGGAGGGAGGAGAGGGTGGGTGAGGGGTATTGAGGAGGGCACCTGTTGGGATGAGCACTGGGTGTTGTATGGAAACCAATTTGCAATAAATTTCATATTAAAAATAAAATAAAATAAGTAATTAATTAAAATAAAACAGGGGTGCCCGGCTGGCTTAGTTGGTAGAGCATGCAGCTCTTGACCTTGGGGTTATGAGTTCAAGCCCCACATTGGGCGCAGAGCTTACTTAAAAACATTTTTTTTAATGTAATTGTATATGAAGTGTATATAACTCAAAGAAATGTAGAATAAATGTAAAATATCAAAAAATTAAGGTAATTTATTGGTTAAACGGGCGAGAGGTATTAAGGAGGGCACTTGTGATAAGGACTGGATATTGTATGTAAGTGATGAATCACTAAATTCTACTCCTGAAACTAATATTACACTATGTGTTAACTAACTGAAAGACATTTTTTCAAGTTCATTTATTTATTTTGAGAGAAACAGAGATAGCACAAGCAGGGGAGGGGCAGAGACAGAGGGAAAGAGACAGAATCCCAAGCAGGCTCCACACTGCCAGCACAGAGCCTGACGTGGGTCTCAAACCCACGGAACAGTGAGATCATAACCTGAGCCAAAACCTAGAGTCAAAAGCCCAACTGAGTAAGCCACCCAGGTACCCCTTAACTAACGAATTTAAATAAAAACTTGAAACAACAACAACAAAAGAAACGGGAAGAAAAAAATTAAAGTTATTTTTAAAAGTGATTACAAAAACAAAAACAAAAGAAGACTATTTCATGAAATGGAAAAATAATGGAAAGTCAAATTTTGATGTTCATAAATAAGGTTTTACTGAAACACAGCCACACTCTTCTATTTATATATCAGCTGCTTTCTTACTTCAACAGCAGAGGTGAGTAGTTGCAACCGAGCCTTTATGGCAAAAAAGCCTAAAATCTTTACTGTCTGGCCCTTTACAGAAACAGTTTGCTGAGCTCCAATCTAAGCAATAACATTTTTAAAGACTAGGAAACCCGATTCTCTAAATAACGGGCAAAGAACGAATTGTCACATAGCTCCCAAAGAAATGTTCCAAAGGGTTAATGTCCCTTGGCTCTGTGTGTAAGTGAGGAGGTGAATGGCTTCACATTTCCTTCATTACTGTGACTGGGAAGCAACCCCTGAACAGACAAGTAGCCACAGCACTTCCGGTTACAAGATTCCGCTTTCCACGCACTCCTTTTGGGGTACTAATGCAAATAGTGCTAAGTCTTTAATTTCAAGTTCCAATTATTTATTGCTGGTATATAGGAAAAGGATTTACGTTTGCATATTAACCTTGTATCTTACGACCTTGCTACAACTGCTTATTAGTTCCATGAGTTTCGGTTGATTCTTTAGGTCTTCTACATAGACAGTCATGTCACCTGTTCCATGTTCTCTTGATCCAAGATGTTTTCCCCATAAATTCAGTTTTTCCCTTTGCCACCAAATAGTTATAATTATAGTTGCCAGGTATAAAATAATTTTTCAGAGACCAAGACTGTATTCTCCCAATGCTTTCTGAGACTACTTTCCCACCCCCATAGAGCAAAAATGGAAAAGGAGACATGACAAAGTTTAAATGAAGGAAAAATGCAAGCACACGTAAACATTGTGGCATAACCATGAAGTCTGCTCTCTGATAATAACTGACAAATGTCAAAGTTATAGGAATATTTAAGCAATTTACTGGATATCAGGACCAGGGAGCAAAGTTTCGCACAGGAGCAAATTTAACAAAATTACCATATGACGTTTGGGATAGTTGCCGATAGTTACCATTGCTGCCTTGAAAATCTGGCTGTGTGGTCAACGTGCCATCAGTGGAAAACATGTTCTCAGGAAGCTCAGTTTCAGAATCTTGTATTATCACAACTTTGGTATCATTAGTGCTATCACCATTGTCCTCAATAGTGATAATAATATAACCTAGGAATAAGTAAAGAGACAGTTTAGATACCACATAAAATAATCAGTTTCTAGAGGAAAACACCTTATAAAGTTATGGTATGTTTACAAAGCATTTTAGCTGAAAAAATTGCATGAAATATTTTCACATCTCTAATCCCTGCAAGTTAGCTAAGAAATAAGCCTAAAATACATATGTATGTTTATATGCACACATAAACACACATATATTATTATATCTAGTACTTCCAATTTGAGAGCAATAAATGTCTTCTCATTTAAGAAATGTGACCACCTGGCCCATACTACTATCTGTCCGGTGATATGCTTTTAACTTTTCAAGTATACAGCTGATGTTACGTAGCCACAGTCTGTGCTGACCATGAATTCCCAAACTTGTTCTCTACAACTTACTATTTATCTTTATGATAATAAATAATACAGAAATAAAGTACGAAAGTAGCTGCTGTTATGAAACATTAAATTCAAATTAAATCTCATAAAATATGAAATAAGTGGCCACAAATAAACTAGATGTGAGATATCAACTCAGTAAACCAGTTTAATGAATATGAAAAATAGCACCGATGCAAAACGTATCCTCTATAAATGGGCTTTCTTATTTCTTACCATTGGCCTGAAAAATAACATGTTTAAGCTTCAAGTATTAACTCTCAGATCACATGTACACTACACCGTAACTTGTATTCAGTACATTTATTTGAAACAGACCAAAGCATTAGAATCAAGTAATTAGATAATGCGAAGGAATGTGCTGGTGTGAAAATGATACTAAATCAGGAATCAGATGATGTAGGTTCCAATTCAGGTTCTGTAGCCATCCAGAGGTATGACCTTTCGAAAAGCCAGATACATTTATTCTCTTGCCTCTGTTTTCTCATCCGTAAAACATGGCACTGGGTTTGAAGAGTCGCTGTGAAATCTACTTAATTGTTTTAGAAATTACCTAATTATCCAAATAAAAGGGAATTGGTTAAATAAATTATGGCATTTCCATATGATGAAATGGTATACAGCCAATGAGAAATGCATTTTCAAAGAATATTTGTTAATATTAGAAATGCTAGTGAAAGGGCACCTGAGTGGCTCAGCTGAGCATCTGACATCAGTTCAGGTCATGATCTCACAGTTCATGGGTTTGAGCCCCATGTTGGGCTCTGTGCTGACAGCTTGAAGCCTGGAGCCTACTTCGGATTCTGTGTCTCTGTCTCTCTCTGCCCCTCCCCCACTCACGCTCTGTCTCTCTTTCTCTCTCTCAAAACTAAACAAACATTAAAAAAAAAAGAAATGCTAGTAAAATAATGTCGGGGGGGAGTTTCAAAGCAGGAAAATATGGTATAATCCTAACTTTGAGAACAAAAGGAAACATACTAATGGTTATCTGTAAGTCACTATGGGGGCAAAATGATCTTCATTAGATTTCTCTGTATCTGTTAAGATTCTCTACAGTAAACTTTAGACTTCATAATCAGAAGAAAATAACAAAGGTAATTAAAGTTTTATTTCTAACACAAGATTTTATATGTCAACAGATTTATCACCCTGGGACTAGTAAAGCTATTGACCCCTCCACCAAGGTTTCTCAGTATATTTGTAAAATTACCATTGATTCTTTTAGGTATATACATAACCTTCATAAGCTATTTTTAGAAGACATTATAACATTTAGAAGCTTTTTTCTTTTAAAGAGAGAGTGAGTTGGGGAGAGGCACAGAGAGAGAGAGAAAGAGAGAGAGAATCTCAAGCAAGCTCCATGCTGAGTGTAGAGCCTCTTTATCCCACGATCATGACCTGAGCTGAAATCAAGAGTTGGATGCTCAACTGACTGAGCAACCCAGGCACCCCAACATTTAGAAGCTCTTTGAAAATTATGCTTCTAAGATGCAAGGAACCAAGTTGCCATGAAGTTATCAGATCAGGCATAGTTCACAATGATAAAGGCTGAACACTTCCTTTCACACAAGGATGACTGCAAGAAATCCACACCGAAACAGGGCAGATTACAATGGCCAGAATGGTCTGATTTTATAGGAAAACCTTGTCAATACGCTGAACAATCACTTTTTAACTCAACCGTCAGAACTTTCCAAAGCAGCCCTTCCACATTCACATCAAACTTTAGACTACAAAGTCATCCAGGTGAGAGATAACACCACCAAAACTGTACCCCAGAGCGCAGCGCTTGCCGCAGGGGGCTTAAAACTAAATCAAGCCCATACTCTACTTTATAGAACACTGTGCAGAAGAGTTGCTTGTAAAATAATTATCTCTAAACATTAAGTCAGTTTACCACTTAACGTCATAACACCCTAAATTAGTCCCAATTTGGAGAGAGCTAGATAGAGGAGAGGAGGCGATTCCCAACACATTAAGTTAAAGCCTTTTCTAATAAACCATGGTGCTCACTTGAACAACAGGTGGGATGGGCCCTGGAGCATGCTGGGAAGGGCCTCCCTGTTTTGTAGGGTCCTCACATTTTGTTTTTTCGTTTTTAATTTTTTAAAATTTGTTTTTAATATTTGTTCATTTTTGAGAGACAGACCATGAGTGGGGAAGGGGCACAGAGAGGGAGACACAGAATCTGAAACAGGCTCCAGGCTCTGAGCTGTCAGTACAGAGCCTGATGCGGGGCTCGAACCCACCAACTGCGGGATCATGACCTGAGCCGAAGTCGGACGCTCAACCGACTGAGCCAGCCAGGTGCCCCGGGGTCCTCACATTTTGTATATCCTCTGCCTCCTTTTGAAGTCTCCTCTGCCCTCTCAGAAGCCAAGAACTGGCTCCATATGCGGGGACTTCACACCTACATCTTTATTTTCTTTCTCCTTGTTTATGTATTCACAATAAAACAGCAAGGCTGCACCATCTTTGAGCAAATGGTGTTACCATCAAAGTCTCAAAGTCAACGTCTCAATTTCAAAGGATGTTATAAGGAATCAAACTGCTAGTTTGTTCTTTAAACTCAAAATTCTAGGGGGAAGATGGCGGCGTAGGAGGACGCTGGGCTCACCTCGTCCTGCCGATCACTTAGATTCCACCTACAGCTGCCTAAATAACCCAGAAAACCGCCAGAAAACTAGCAGAACGGAGTCTCTGGAGCCAAGCGCAGATGAGAGGCCCACGGAAGAGGGTAGGAAGGGTGGCGAGGCGGCCATCCAGGAGTATGAGGGGACTGACAGGAGGGAGCCGGGGTGGAGGGGCGGCCCACCAGCCAAGCAGAGCCCCCGAGTCTTGCTTGAAAAGCGGAGGGCTGGACGGAGTGTGTTCTGACAGCAAGCAGGACTTAACATCTGGGAGGTTATAAGCTAACAGCTCTGCTCGGAGAACGGGAGGGCTGGAGGACAACAGGAGGGAGAGTTGTTGAGCCCTGGATGACAGAGCTCAGTTTGGTGGGGAACAAAGGTGCTCGCCAGTGCCATCTCCCTCGCCCATCCCCCAGCCAAAATCCCAAAGGGAACCAGTTCCTGCCAGGGAACTTGCTTGCACTGCGCAAACACCCAACGCTGTGCTTCTGGGGAGCCACCCCTCCGGCAGTGGGTCTGACTCCCTCCCGCTGCCACAGGCCCCTCCTGAAGCATATCACCAAAGGAGACTCTAGCTAAGCCTGCCCCACCCACCCCCGTGCACCTTGCTATCCACCCCAGCTAATACGCCAGATCCCCAGCATCACAAGCCTGGCGGTGTGCAAGTAGCCCAGACGGGCCACAGCACCCCACAGTGAATCCCGCCCCTAGGAGAGGGAAAGAGAAGGCACACACCAGTCTGACTGTGGCCCCAGCGGTGGGTTGGGGGCAGACATCAGGTCTGACTACGGCCCCGCCCACCAACTCCAGTTATTCAAGACAGGGGAAGTGCCCTGCAGTCCCGCACCACTCCAGGGACTATCCAAAATGAACAAACGGAAGAATTCCCCTCAAAAGAATGTCCACGAAATAACAACAGCTAACAAACTGACCAAAAAGGATTTAAACAATATAACAGAAAGTGAATTTAGAATAATAATCATAAAATTAATCGCTGGGCTTGAAAACAGTAGAGAGCACAGCAGAGAATCTATTGCTGCAGAGATCAAGGGACTAAGGAATAGTCAGGAGGAGCTAAAAAACGCTATAAACGAGCTGCAAAATAAAACGGAAACGACCACGGCTCAGATTGAAGAGGCAGAGGAGAGAATAGGTGAACTAGAAGATAAAATTATGGAAAAAGAAGAAGCTGAGAAAAAGAGAGATAAAAAAATCCAGGAGTATGAGGGGAAAATTAGAGAACTAAGTGATGCACTAAAGAGAAATAATATACGCATAATTGGTATTCCAGAGGAGGAAGAGAGAGGGAAAGGTGCTGAAGGTGTACTTGAAGAAATCATAGCTGAGAACTTCCCTGAACTGGGGAAGGAAAAAGGCATTGAAATCCAAGAGGCACAGAGAACTCCCTTCAGACGTAACTTGAATCGATCTTTTGCACGACATATCATAGTGAAACTGGCAAAATACAAGGATAAAGAGAAAATTCTGAAAGCAGCAAGGGATAAACGTGCCCTTACATATAAAGGGAGAGCTATAAGACTTGTGACTGATCTCTCTTCTGAAACTTGGCAGGCCAGAAAGGAATGGCAGGAGATCTTCAATGTGATGAACAGAAAAAAATATGCAGCCGAGAATCCTTTATCCAGCAAGTCTGTCATTTATTTTTTTTTTAATTGTTTTCACGTTTATTTATTTTTGAGACAGAGAGAGACACAGCATGAACGGGGGAGGGGCAGAGAGAGAGGGAGACACAGAATCGGAAGCAGGCTCCAGGCTCTGAGCCATCAGCCCAGAGCCCGACGCGGGGCTCGAACTTGTGGACCGTGAGATGACCTGAGCTGAAGTCGGACACTCAAACGACTGAGCCACCCAGGCGCCCCAAGTCTGTCATTTAGAATAGAAGGAGAGGAAAAGGTCTTCCCAAACAAACAAAAACTGAAGGAATTCATCACCACTAAACCAGCCCTAAAGAGACCTAAGGGGGCTCCTGTGAGACAAAGTACCAGAGACATTGCTACAAGCATAAAACATACAGACATCAAAATGACTCTAAACCCATATCTTTCTATAATAACACTGAATGTAAATGGACTAAATGAGCCAACCAAAAGACATAGGGTATTAGAATGGATTAAAAAAACAAGACCCATCTATTTGCTGTCTACAAGAGACTCATTTTAGACCTGAGGACACTTTCAGATCGAGAGTAAGGTGATGGAGAACTATTTATCATCCTACTGGAAGTCAAAAGAAAGCTGGAGTAGCCATACTTATATCAGACAAACTACACTTTAAATTAAAGGCAGTAACAAGAGATGAAAAAGGGCATTATAGGGGCGCCTGGGTGGCGCAGTCGGTTAAGCGTCCGACTTCAGCCAGGTCATGATCTCGCGGCCCGTGAGTTCGAGCCCCGCGTCAGGCTCTGGGCTGATGGCTCAGAGCCTGGAGCCTGTTTCCGATTCTGTGTCTCCCTCTCTCTCTGCCCCTCCCCCGTTCATGCTCTGTCTCTCTCTGTCCCAAAAATAAATAAATGTTGAAAAAAAAAAAATTAAAAAAAAAAAAAAAAAAAAAAAAAAAAAAAAAGGGCATTATATAATAATTACAGGGTCTATCCATCAGGAAGAGCTAACAATTATAAATGTCTATGCGCCAAATACAGGAGCCCCCAAATATATAAAACAATTACTCATAAACATAAGCAACCTTATTGATAAGAATATGGTAATTGCAGGGGACTTTAACACTCCACTTACAGCAATGGATAGATCATCTAGACACACGGTCAATAAAGAAACAAGGGCCCTGAATGATACATTGGATCAGATGGACTTGACAGATATATTTAGAACTGTGCAACCTAAAGCAACAGAATATACTTTCTTCTCGAGTGCACATGGAACATTCTCCAAGATAGATCACATACTGGGTCACAAAACACCCCTTCATAAGTATAAAAGAATTGAGATCATACCATGCATACTTTCAGACCACAGTGCTATGAAGCTTGAAATCAACCACAGGAAAAAGTCTGGAAAACCTCCAAAAGCATGGAGGTTAAAGAACACCCTACTAAAGAATGAACGGGTCAACCAGGCAATTAGAGAAGAAATTAAGAAATATATGGAAACAAACGAAAATGAAAATACAACAATCCAAATGCTTTGGGATGCAGCGAAGGCAGTCCTGAGAGGAAAATACATTGCAATCCAGGCCTATCTCCAGAAACAAGAAAAATCCCAAATACAAAATCTAACAGCACACCTAAAGGAAATAGAAGCAGAACAGCAAAGACCCCAAACCCAGCAGAAGAACAGAAATAATAAAGATCAGAGCAGAAATAAACAATGTAGAATCTAAAAAAACTGTAGAGCAGATCAACGAAACCAAGAGTTGGTCTTTTGAAAAAATAAACAAAATTGATAAACCTCTAGCCAGGCTTCTCAAAAAGAAAAGGGAGATGACCCAAATAGATAAAATCATGAATGAAAATGGAATTATTACAACCAATCCCTCAGAGATACAAGCAATTATCAGGGAATACTATGAAAAATTATATGCCAACAAACTGGACAACCTGGAAGAAATGGACAAATACCTAAACATCCACACGCTTCCAAAACTCAATCAGGAGGAAATAGAAAGCTTGAACAGACCCATAACCAGCGAAGAAATTGAATCAGTTATCAAAAATCTCCCAACAAATAAAAGTCCAGGACCAGATGGCTTCCCAGGGGAGTTCTACCAGACGTTTAAAGCAGAGATAATACCTATCCTTCTCAAGCTCTTCCAAAAAATAGAAAGAGAAGGAAAACTTCCAGACTCATTCTATGAAGCCAGTATTACTTTGATTCCTAAACCAGACAGAGACCCAGCAAAAAAAGAGAACTACAGGCCAATATCCCTGACGAATATGGATGCAAAAATTCTCAATAAGATACTAGCAAATCGAATTCAACAGCATATAAAAAGAATTATTCACCATGATCAAGTGGGATTCATTCCTGGGCTGCAGGGCAGGTTCAACATTCGCAAATCAATCAACGTGATACATCACATTAATAAAAGAAAAGATAAGAACTATATGATCCTGTCAATCGATGCAGAAAAGGCATTTGACAAAATTCAGCACCGTTTCTTAATAAAAATCCTCAAGAAAGTCGGGATAGAAGGAACATACTTAAAGATCATAAAAGCCATTTATGAAAAGCCCACAGCTAACATCATCCTCAATGGGGAAAAACCGAGAGCTTTTTCCCTGAGATCAGGAACACGACAGGGATGTCCACTCTCACTGCTGTTGTTTAACATAGTGTTGGAAGTGCTAGCATCAGCAATCAGACAACAAAAGGAAATCAAAGGCATCAACATTGGCAAAGATGAAGTCAAGCTTTCATTTTTTGCAGATGACATGATACTATACATGGAAAACCCAACAGACTCCACCAAAAGTCTGCTAGAACTGATACATGAATTCAGCAAATTCGCAGGATACAAAATCAATGTACAGAAATCAGTTGCATTCTTATACACTAATAATGAAGCAACAGAAAGACAAATAAAGAAACTGATCCCATTCACAATTGCACCAAGAAGTATAACATACCTAGGGATAAATCTAACCAAAGATGTACAAGATCTGTATGCTGAAAACTACAGAAAGCTTATGAAGGGAATTGAAGAAGATATAAAGAAATGGAAAAACATTCCCTGCTCATGGATTGGAAGAATAAATATTGTCAAAATGTCAATAGTACCCAAAGCTATCTACACATTCAATGCAATGCCAATCAAAATTGCACCAGCATTCTTCTCAAAGCTAGAACAAGCAATCCTAAAATTCACATGGAACCACAAAAGGCCCCAAATAGCCAAAGTAATTTTGAAGAAGAAGACCAAAGCGGTAGGCATCACAATCCCAGGCTTTAGCCTCTACTACAAAGCTATAATCATCAAGACAGCATGATATTGGCACAAAAACAGACACATACACCAATGGAATAGAATAGAAACCCCAGAACTAGACCCACAAACGTATGGCCAACTAATCTTTGACAAAGCAGGAAAGAATATCCAATGGAAAAAAGACAGTCTCTTTAACAAATGGTGCTGGGAGAACTGGACAGCAACATGCAGAAGGATGAAACTAGACCACTTGCTTACACCATTCACAAAAACAAACTCAAAATGGATAAAGGATCTGAATGTGAGACAGGAAACCATCAAAACCCTAGAGGAGAAAGCAGGAAAAGATCTCTCTGACCTCAGCCGCAGCAATCTCTTACTTGACACATCCCCAAAGGCAAGGGAATTAAAAGCAAAAATGAATTACTGGGACCTTATGAAGATAAAAAGCTTCTGCACAGCAAAGGAAACAACCAACAAAACTAAAAGGCAACCAACGGAATGGGAAAAGATATTTGCAAATGACATATCAGACAAAGGGCTAGTATCCAAAATCTATAAAGAGCTCACCAAACTCCACACCCAGAAAACAAATAACCCAGTGAAGAAATGGGCAGAAAACATGAATAGACACTTCACTAAAGAAGACATCCAGATGGCCAACAGGCACATGAAAAGATGCTCAACGTCGCTCCTCATCAGGGAAATACAAATCAAAACCACACTCAAATATCACCTCATGCCAGTCAGAGTGGCCAAAATGAACAAATCACGAGACTATAGATGCTGGAGAGGATGTGGAGAAACGGGAACCCTCTTGCACTGTTGGTGGGAATGCAAATTGGTGCAGCCACTTTGGAAAACAGTGTGGAGGTTCCTCAAAAAATTAAAAATAGACCTACCCTATGACCCAGCAATAGCACTGCTAGGAATTTACCCAAGGGATACAGGAGTACTGATGCATAGGGGCACTTGTACCCCAATGTTTATAGCAGCACTCTCAACAACAGCCAAATTATGGACAGAGCCTAAATGTCCATCAACTGATGAATGGATAAAGAAATTGTGGTTTATATACACAATGGAGTACTACGTGGCAATGAGAAAGAATGAAATCTGGCCCTTTGTAGCAACATGGATGGAACTGGAGAGTGTTATGCTAAGTGAAATAAGCCATACAGAGAAAGACAGATACCATATGTTTTCACTCTTATGTGGATCCTGAGAAACTTAACAGAAACCCATGGGGGAGGGGAAGGGAAAAAAAAAAAAAGAGGTTAGAGTGGGAGAGAGCCAAAGCATAAGAGACTCTTAAAAACTGAGAACAAACTGAGGGTTGATGGGGGGTAGGAGGGAGGGGAGGGTGGGTGATGGGCATTGAGGAGGGCACCTTTTGGGATGAGCACTGGGTGTTGTATGGAAACCAATTTGACAATAAATTTCATATACTGAAGAAAAAAAATAAACTCAAAATTCTGATGGTCTAAGATGGTCCTTCTGGACCCCTCCCTCCTCCGACACAGAAAGAGAAAGGATAAAGGTTCAACTCGTCCCAGGAAATCAGCACCAGGTACTTAATAAGTGGCCAAATCTCAAAAGCTTGTAGGTGCTGGCATCCCATGAGCGGTAGTGGGAACCACCCCAAAGCCTCCTTCTGCCGCACTGGTGAACAGGAGTCTGTGAAGTGCAGAATTAACCTCGGAGCAAAGCAAATGCTCGCCTCCCAGGAGGGCCCCCAGCCACTAAGCCAAGCTGCTTTCATGCCCTAAGGATCGCTCCACGGCTCTGTGGCGTGGACACATACCAGAAGGCCTTGACAGACCTGTTCTGGTGCCAGGGCCCGCCACGCCACGCTCCGGACACACAGGGAAACAGATCACGGCTCCTCAGCCTCCCAAGTGGCGACAGCCGAGATTATCTGGCCACGAGAAGTCCTGCAAAGAACACCGCCCTCGTCCTGGAAGCCAGACCCCGCCTCTCGCCATGCTGACCGCCAGCCGCAGTGACACCTCAGACGCCATGAGCCCCGGTGACGCCATGAGCCCCGGTGACGCCATTAGCCCCAGGGGCCCCTCGAGCCCCTGAAACACCATGAACCCCAAGGACACCGTGGTCCAGATCCGGCATGCAACACCTGGGTTCCTAAATGCCCCCTGAGCAAACAGCCACAGTGGCCCAGAGGCCACCACCGGACACGCCCTGGTCGGTGCCAAGATGACGGTTTGGTGGCCTGTGAGGCCCTCTAGCCGGGCACAGCGCGAACGCTGTCGGGGTGAGGAAAGAGGTAGAAGCTGGTGGGACGGCTTGGGGAAGGGCCCCTTACCCTCTTCCTCAGACATCGTGAGGCAGGGAATCCCTCTCTGAGCGCCTTGGCCTCGGCGTCGACGGTGCGGTCAAACAGCGACTGCCCACTCGGCGACTGCAGGGCACGGAGGCACCACACGGAAGGCACACGCAACTCCCGGCCCAAGCCCCGCTTCTGCGACTGCGCGGCAGCGCACGCTCGGGAAGAGCGACTATTGCGGGGGGGCGGGGCGGGGGGTAATGGTGCCTTTAAGTGTGGTGCCTCCCTCCCTTTCCACCTACGTGGATACATTTTTAAGTGTGCCCCTCCCCCATGTAAACAGGTCGCCGGTGTAATTCCGCTCTTCCCAAAATGCTCTTCACACAATACATCACAGAAAAAGTATAGAATCTAAGAATTCAGACTTATGTTTTCCAGATTGTGTACTCACGTCCAATGCCATATTTGGGAGGAAATCCTAAAATCATCCAACTTTTCAAATGTGCCCCTAATCCCCCCGAAATCCATGCCACCCTGCCCTTCAGCTGTCCTAGTCCCTACTTGCCGGTTTCCAGACAGCCACGTGCTTCTTTCCTCCTTAACATAATAATAGCTATAATTTTACCATGCACTCACCACAAACCAGCCACTTACTATGTCTGGCCTTATGTGGTCCTCTGACACTGTAAGAAGTCAGTATTACTGTCCCATTTTAAAGATAAGGAAACAGAGGCTTAGAGAGTTTCACTTGCTCAAAGCCACACGGCTAGTGGCAGTTAAGATTTCAACATGCATACCACCCCCTTCCCCCACCACATCACATGCTCCTATCCTCTATGTCAGTTTCCCTCCTCTCCTTAATTGCTTCTGGAAATTTTCCACACCCTTCAAAGCCTGTTCCAGCCTGGCATCGGTTCTAATAATATCTGCACCAAGACAGTTTCCTACAGTCCCCTGGAAAGAATGAGCACTCCTTCTCTAGGATTCCTCAACCTTAATCTCCTTTAGCACTTAAATCACTGTGGATGCCTTTTCACCATGCCTCTCTCCTAAGTTCCTGGAGAGCAGCACCACACCTTACTTATGTTAAACAGCACTGCTATCACACTTCTAAGAATTAAATGTCATAAAATATAAATCACCCAGCACAGCAACTGGAATTCTAGTTCCATTTCCCTCTGTCAGTTACATAATGACTTGGCACTGTGCATCGCCTCACTTTAGGGGAAGGGTGAGTTTTTTCACTTGCGAGAAGGAAAGGCACGTTTTGTTAGGTAGAAATATAGTTATTTCACTGTTGTGTGGGAGCATAAATGTGTGCAGGAGGGTGCATTATGAAGCTGAAGAGAGGAATCGATGTACTCTACAGATTATTGGTGTTTTACCTCTTGACTTCAAATTCACCCCATTGCCTACTCTGAGAAAATGGATATGGGCCCTTTAAAGTTTTTTTTCCTTTGCCAGTAGCACAGTTTAAGCTTTTTTCACTACAAAACACTGGAAAGAGATTGCAGAAGAAGCTAGTTTGGCTTCCTAGTCCCCATTTGCTCTCTAGGCAGGTTGCTGCAGAGTGCAGCACCCTACCCCAAACACACACCTGACAGGGCAGATTTCCAGCAAGTTCTAGAAGGTAGCTCTCCAACAAGTTCCACCAATGCGCCACCAAGTGACTTGTCTCACTCTGAGTCATAGTTGGGCCTTCTTGGGCATAATGTCTCAGTCCTAGAGCTAGTAGCTGTTGTTTATAGCTCTTATTCTGATACTCTTGAGTTTTCTGTGTTTCTTAGTAGCCAGTCCCTTGTTCCTCCAATCCTGTTATACTTGATATTTCTTTACATTACACTTTCTCTGTTCAACTTACTGGGTGGTTTTTCTCTTCGTCTTAGACCCAGACTGATCCCCTCACCCTTTTGGGTTCCCTTCCGTCACCTAGAACTCAATAGGAACACGATGTCTGCTGCTGGGATGTGATGAAGCATCCAACAGATGTTTATCAAACACTTTGTTTCATTTCTAGTGAGTCCGTTTGCTTGATCCCTCTTCTGCAACAGAGGGACACAGAATACAAGGAAGGTACACTTCCTTACTCTCACTCCAACCGCTAGCTTTTCTTCTGGTCTACTTAAGCTGCATCAACTAGAATAGGGCCGAATATCGTGCCCAACAAGCAAGGGAGACCTGACAGCAATAGAAGTGCAAAGAGATGCTGATAGCACAAGCCACCTGTTCTCAGGTCAGAGCAGAATCACAGAAGCTGTGGACAGAGCAGTATTTCTATCTGCACAGCCTGGGAACCTGCACTTTTCATTCTTTTTTTTTTTAATGTTTATTTTTGAGAGAGACAGACAGATAGAGCATGAGAAGGGGAGGGGCAGAGAGACAGGGAGACACAGAATCCAAAGCAGGCTTCAGGCTCTGACCTGTCGGCACAGACCCCAGTGCTGGGCTCCAACTCACGAACCGTGAGATCATGATCTGGGACGAAGTTTCACGCTTAACGGACTGAGCCACCCAGGCGCCCCTCTAATATTTTTTTTAAAGATTTTTTTAATGTTCATTTATTTTTGAAGGAGAGAGTGGAGAAGGGGCAGAGACAGAGGGACAGAGAATCTGAAAACAGGCTCCGTGCTGACAGCACAGAGCCCAATTAGGGCTCGAACCGACAAACTGAGGCATCATGACCTGAATCAAAGTCAGATGCTCAACCAACTAAGCCACCCAGGCTCCCCTGGAGTTCCAGTTCTTATAATGCAGAGCTGCCAGTCCCCTGAGAACCAACTAGAAAAGCTGGATGAAATGATCTTAAAATAGTCTGAAGAACACCAAAAAGTTTACAAAACAGTAAGCAATGACTGAGCTAAGAGCTGGGAAAGACCAGAAACCTAGAAAAATGTAAAAAGCTGAGAGGGCTGCTTTTGCTCTAAGGCACTTACTGATCCAGAAAAGGCTAAAAGAGGCCAGGCTGTACTTATGGTGGCTTTGTAGGACTGAGAGACAAGAGTCAGAATCTGGGACCCACGATTGGTAGGGGGCTGGTAAACCACCCCTGCCTTGGTCAGGGGCCATAAGGAGTCACCCCTTCAGAGTAAAAGTGACCCGAATTAACCAACAGTTAACCCCATAGATAGTAGTTCAGTCTCTTATCATCCAGGGGTTTAACACTCCCAGGTGCCTCTCATAAGCAAACAAAAATTCATTCCTGTGAATATAACTTAAAGTTATTCCTATAAACAATATTTAAATAGAATGTCCATGGGGCGCCTGGGTGGCTCAGTCGGTTAAGTAACTGACTCTTGGTTTCAGATCACATCAGGATTCCACAGTTTCGTGAGTTTCAGCCCCATAGGGGCTTTGTGCTGGCAGCTCAGTGCCTGCTTGCGATTCTCCCTCTCTGCCCTCCCTCACTCACGCTGTCTCTGTCTCTCTCTAAACAAAAAAAAACTTTTAAAAATAAGTAAATATAATAGACAGCATTAAGTGAAATAACCTAGTTTAGGAGAGAAGACAGCCAAAGAAACCAAAACATCTATGCTCAGTGACAGCGCCTCCTGCCGACAGCCACGGCGACAACCGCAGGGCACTCCCGCACACACAGCGGTGGGGACACAGGCACCTTGCTAATGACTTTGGTCCTCTGGAAGAATTTAGTCTGTGAGCAACTTCGAGGACATTCGTGGGAAGGATCCAGACCGAAAATCCTCGGGGGCCCACGCTTTCAGGAAGGAGCCCCCTCACCCTTTAGTGGTGGATGGAAAACCTCGCTTCAGCCAAGCCAGGGAGAGAGGCCGAACGACACGCCGGAGGACGCCACGTGCTCAGAGCGCACGGAGCCCAAGCGGCTGCCCGGACCCTCGCGGGGACGAGAGAAATGCAGGCGGCAAAGGGCGGTGGGGCTGTCGGAAGGCCACAGGGAAGGACAGACGGCCAGGACTCCGAGGGAGCGCGAGCCCCTGACTCGGGCCACTGGCCTCGGGGGAGGCGGGCCCCTTGCCCGCAGCGCCAGGGCCGCCACCCGTCGCCCCTCGAGGTGCCTGTCCTTAACCCGGGCTGCCCCTGGATTCGCCAGGGGAGCTGTAAGGAGTCCCAGCGCCCAGGCCTGGGGCCCAGAGGTTCCCGGGGCGCGGGGCAGGGGAGGCAGGGCGCTGAACTTGCCCCATTCCGGGGGATTCTCGGGCATCGGGCTGAGGGGCACCGCTCTGTAGGCCGCGTGGAGCCGGTCACCGGATCCGTGCCTTTGACTCTCGCGTCGCCCCGGCCGGTTCACGTTACCGACCCGGTTTCCGTGCAGCAGGAAGCGGCGAGCCAGGCCCAGGGTGCGGCAAGGAGAGCTGGGAAGTACTGTCCATGCGACCCAGAGGACCGCGGCCCACTCTGCCCACGAGACACAAGGGTACAGCATGCTCACAGAGCAGCGCTGACCTTGTGGGGCGCGGGGTTCTCGGCGGGCTTCTAGTCGACTCCGTGACAACCTCTGCAACGCGGGGGATGGGCCCCAAGGCCCGCCTAACGATTGCCATCCGAGATGTGTGTGTGTCCGTGTGCGAGGGAGAGAGAGTGTGCCTGGGAGAGAGTGTGGGGGGGAGGGAGGGAGGGAGGGAGAGAGAGAGAAAGGAAGGGAAAGAATGCGTGGGAGAGAGGGAGAGAGAGAGCCAGGGAGACAGAGCGAGAGACACAGACGTGGAGGGAGGAGTGGGGCTTCCGAGGGGCAGAGAACAGGAAGGAGACGGGCCAGGAGTCGGTAGGTGAAAGCCGACACCTCCCCATCGCTGTGCCAGTCTGACCGCAGCCAGCCTGCCTTCCAGGCTGAGTCTGGGCCTCAGACCCCTGGGAGGCAACCACCGGGGAGCGCTGGTGACCAGTGGTGACCCGGCTCTGGGGAGCCGTGTGGCAACGAGCCCCCACCCTGCTCCGGCCTGAGCGACACCTTGTCCTGCCCGTGGTGGCCACGCGCCGTCCACCAGGCTCAGAAGTCGGGACCTCTCCTCACTTGCCGTTGTCCTGGCGGTGACGCCAGTCCCATGTTTCCTGGCAGTGGTCCCCGACCTCGGGCAATCTTGAACGGAACTCCTTCCCCATTTTCAAGAAAAAGGTGGCTGTGCCTGATTATTTGCTGGCTATGTTTCACCCAACAACTCGGGCCATCCTGAGACGGACACCTCCGCCTCTGAGAACAGCCCGGAAAAAGGTGAAACGGAGATGCTGGAGTCGCCTCCAAAGAGAATACCTGGACGGGATCCCATCAAGGGCACTGCGCATAGCGGATGATGGGTTCTGTCTGCTGACGGCTCGCCCCACCCCCACCCCCAATAGCTGCCAGAATGATCTGTCCAGAATGTCCGGAATGCTGGTCTGGCTGTGAGACACCCACCCCCCATTTACGATCCCTTCAGTGCTTCCCACGGGCCCTGAGATCCCATCCAAAGGTGACCCAGGGGCCTTCCTGTTCCAGGCCTCGTTCAGCCCTCCAGGTTCATAATGACTCCCCAATACCCGGCCCACATTTCAAACTCTCTCGACACTTGTGGTTCACCACGTGCCTCAAGATCACACGGCCTGGAAGGGACCTGGAATGCAGGGAATGTGAAGTCCTTCCGGTGTGGCCCCAACTGCTCTAGTGGCGGGCCGAGCACGGGCTGTTGTGAACATGAAGAATCTGAACCTGAACCCAGGTGGACCGGGGGGATGAGTGCTCACGGGCAGAGCCAAGATTCTTCTTAGAAACTTGGGGTTAGCTTTACCTCACAGATAAATAAAGGGCCACTCAATCCCAGGTTCCCAGGCCAAAGGGCTAAGATCTGACATTGGCAACACATAGGTCAGATTAGGCCTGCGTGCACATTTTGTTTGGCCTGTGTTTGCATACACCTGCGCCCACATCTTAAAACTGGGACATTTCACGCTCCAGTCGGCCTTTCTACTTGCTTTCGAAACACGGGAAGATCTGGAGCCTAAGACTCAAACTGTTGCATGTCAACAACCACAGGGATTACTGCTGTCCTTAGGGGCAACGGAGGGGGGGGGGCCCAAGCGGACGCAGCCCCCTCCAGGCACCCGGGCACGACACCCAGCCAGCTTCTCACAGCCCGGCCACTGACCTGGCCCGGCCCGAAAGTATGTCTGCAGTCACTTGAGCCTGAAAAAACCGTTGACAGCCTCATGCTAGAAGCAACGCTTCAAGTTCTCCACATCTTCCGTTTTCCTCTTCTTGGGAAAGCCGCTGTACCCAGCCCTGGTGCACGTAAGCAGGGCCACGTGAGCTCTACCAGTCAGCTCCGAGTACGAGTACCACGTGTCACCTGTGGACCGAGGCGATGAAAACATCTTTGGAGGCCACGTGTTCTATGAGCAGAGCGACCACAACCACATCTTAATCATTCGCTTTACTTATTACATAATCACAAAGCTCACGATCCTTCGCACTCTTGTCGTAAGTATATCCACTAGCAGGCCGTGCAAACGTTTGGCAACGTCTGGAGTGGAGCTCGGTGCTCATTGTCAACCTTCTCCACTCTGGCCAGTGCCTCTCCACAGTCGGCTGACGGAGGGAAGCTCGCACGTCACTGATTAAACCAGGCGTCTCAGGAAGGGATCGTTTCGGGGCACACTTTCCTAACCAGAGTCATTTCTTGTGTACCTGCAGTTTTTCTAACACAAACATTGCTGTGGATCTCAGCAGCATCCACGCTAACTTCTGAAATAGATGAGTACGTAAATGAATAAAGCAAGATGCCACATTAGAAACCAGCAATCCTCACACTGTCGACGTTTCCAAACTTCGTTTCCAAACGGTGACCCTCATATGCTGATGGTACATTGTAGATCAATGTCCCATACAGAAATTAGATATATACTCATTATAGGAAAAGCAGGCAACAAGAAAATACTGTAAAAGGATAAAAGGGGAAACCGAAAAAGAAGAAATAAATCTACATGACCACACATAACTTGCCCACAAAGTATATGCAGTAACTCCTTCTTCTTCTTGAGAGTTGACCTCATTGTGTCACCCGCACGCACTGAAAGACAAGTGAAGACAAGAGCCAGGCACTCCATCAGAGAGAAGACATACAAATAACTACCGGAGCAGGTTGCACAAATCAACTATTTCATGCAACAAGAAGAAACTTTGCACATTTTCCTTTACAGGAAAGAGCATTCACTCCAAAACCTCACTGGGATGTTGGGCAAAGATTTTCCCAGCTCAGATTTGAGAGATGAGAACATGAAACAGAAACCAGCCGCCAAGAATTTCCCATGTGCCCATAGGCGACAGACAGCTTTCCAGCAGATTTTGTGGTTGTTATCAGGGGGAGAAGGGTTCGGTGGTGAGGTTTGGGGGAAGATAGGATAATAATCGTCAAAACTTTTGCCTTTAAAAACGGGGCAGAAAAAGTAGAATGGCTGTTTCAGTTAGAGATGGTTGTGTAACAACAAACATTTGTTCTCTCACATTTTCCGTGGGGCAGGAATTTGGCAGTGACTTAGCCAGTTGCCTGTATCTCAAGGCGTCTCGCTAGGTGGCAGTCAAGCTGTCAGTGGGGCTGTGATCTCATCTGAAGGCTCCACGGGTGGTGGAGTTGGGATCTGCCTCCCAGTTCACTCACAAAGTGGTTGGTAGTCCTCGGACCTCACACCTGAGATCTTTCAAGGGCTGCCTCACGGTATGGTCGCTGGCTCCCCCCAGAGCAAGCAGTCTGAGAGGGTGCCTAAGACAGAAGCTACAGTCTTTTCAATCTGGTCTCAAAACTGACATCTCATCACTTCTCCTGTATCTAGTCATGAGAAAGCAGAGAGCAAGTCCAACCACATTCAATGGGAGAGGAATACACAAAGGTGTGGGGACCAGGAAAATGGGATCATGGGGACATCTTCCACAGTGAGGAGAAAAGAGCTGCTTTCAATATTTCTAATGGGGTTTATGAGTTTAATGATAAGAGAGTACGGAAAATGGAAAGAGGACGAAGATGCCTTGGCTGGTGTGAAGTGTGTGGGCCAGGACACAGCCAGAAACGAGATTAGCCAGGTAGGGGAGAATCCTATTAGAGTTCGGAGGGCCACAAGTTTACAAATGTATCCAGCTGATGTAAAAATTTAATTCAGGTTCATGGTGAATAACATCCTGAAGAGGATAGGGAGGATTGACCATGAACACAGGTAACTTGTGTGTATAAAATACTACAGCAGAGATGATGCCAAAAGGGATGAAGAGACTTAGCTGTGTGCTACAGAAGGAAGCAACAGAACCTGATAATTGACTGTGTGTGTGTGTGTGTGTGTGTGTGAGAGAGAGAGAGAGAGAGAGAGAGAGAGAGAGAGAGAGAGGTATTAGATACCAACTTTGAGCATGTTGAGATTTCCAAACTCCAGGAAATATCACCCCTCCCCCTGCCCCCTGCTCCCAGGTTCTGAAAAGTTGAGAAATCAAAGAATAAAGATGGGCGGCCTCACTCTTGGTTTCTGATTCTGCAGGTCTGGGGTGGGCCCGAGAATATGCATTTCTCACAAGCTCCCAGGTGAAGCTGATACTGCTGGTCTGGACTTAGAGACCCACATCTGACCTGTTCGATGGGGCCTTTCAATGCTGCAGCCACACGTGGCTGGTGAGCACGTGAACGGGGCCAGGCTGAAATGAGATGTGTTCCAAGTGCGAAACACACATCGAGCTTTAAAGACAAGACACAAAAACAGTGTATACTATCTCTTTAATAATTTCATTTACTTATATGCTGAAATGATAATATTTTAGATATGTTAGATTAAGTCATAATGTTAAAATTGATATTACCTGTTTATTTTTACTTCTTTAAATTTTTTTTAAGCAAACTGATACCACATGTGGGGCTCAAACTCACAGCCCCGAGATCAAGAGATCAAGATCACACTCCACTGACTGAAGCAGCCAGGAACTCCTGTTTATTTTTACTTATTTTTTTTTAAGTTTAAATATTATGAGCGAGCTAGAAAGAGAGAGAGAGAGAGCAGGGGATGTGGCATCGAGAGAGAGGGAGGAAGAATCGCAAGCAGGCTCCGTGCTGTCAGCACAGACCCGACATAGGGCTCAATCTCATGAATTGTGAGATCATGACCTGAGCCTAAATCAAGAGTTGATGTTTAACAGACTCTTAACTACCCAGTTGCCCCTATTTTTACTCCTTAACGTGGTTATTGGGAAACTTAAATTACGTGTATGGCTCGAATTATATCTCTATTGGACAGCACTATAACAGACAATTAAAAGAGGTAGGATATCAACCTGTGAAAAAGAAGGATGACAAGGGCGCCTGAGTGGCTCAGTCGGTTGAGCGTCCGACTTCGGCTCAGGTCGTGATCTCGCAGTATGTGGGCTCGAGCCCCGCATCAGGCTCTGTGCTGACAGCTCAGAGACTGGATCCTGCTTTGGGTTCTATGATTCCCTCTCTCTCTGCCCTTCCCCCACTCTCTCTCTCTCTCAAAAATAAACATTTAAAGTTTTTTTTAAAAAAGATGACATTGGGGGCGCCTGGGTGGCGCAGTCGGTTAAGCGTCCGACTTCAGCCAGGTCATGATCTCGCGGTCCGGGAGTTCGAGCCCTGCGTCAGGCTCTGGGCTGATGGCTCAGAGCCTGGAGCCTGTTTCAGATTCTGTGTCTCCTTCTCTCTCTGCCCCTCCCCCGTTCATGCTCTGTCTCTCTCTGTCCCAAAAATAAATAAACGTTGAAAAAAAAAATTAAAAAAAAAAAAAAGATGACATTGGGATAATCACAAATTTAAATACTGCATGGATGTTTAGTGATCTTAAGGAGTGGTTAAGTTTTAAACTAATTGTTAAGTTTTAGAATAGTTTTAGATTTAGGTAAAAGGTGCTGAGACCCGCTTGCTAGTGTCTTGTAGTACATTCACCGCAAAGAATGAATCAATATCGACACGTTATTACGAACAAAAGCCCACCCTGAGTTCAGATTTCCTTGGTTTTCACCTGTTTCTGTTTCAGGATCCCATGCAGGAAACCACATCATGTTCACTCACCGTGCACGCCTCCTTGTGCTGCGACAGTTTCTCTGACTTTCCTTTTTTTGATGACCTTGGCAGTTTTGAGGAGGACTGGTCAGGTATTTGGAAGAATGTTCCCCAGCTGGGATTTGTCTGGTGATTTTCCTCATGATGGGACTGGGGTGATGGGTTCTGGGGAGGAAGACGGCAGGGGTGAAATGCCCTTCTCATTACATTGTCTCGGAGGGACGTGCTATCAGCATGACCGATGGCTGGTGCCGTTGACCCTGATCACCTGGCTGAGGTCGTGTTTATCGGGTCTCTCCACTGGAAACCTACACTCTGCCCCTGTCCACACTGTCCTCTTTGGAAGGAAGTCTCTGCACACCCCACACTTAAGGAGTGGGGAGCAGTGCTCCACCCTTGAGAGTGAGAATCTACAGAATTTGGGGTTCTCCTGTCTCTTCTCCCCCACTTTTGTTTCCTCGCTCCCTCATTTACAGCAGTGTACACTCGTGGGGATTTCGTTCATGCGCTAGGTTCTAATCCTACACTACTTCACTTGTTGCTCAAATTGTTCCAGACCGAACCGCTGGGAGCTCTTTCACTTGGCCCCTGTGTCGCTTTGAAATGCCCCACCGTGGGTGCTTTGTGGAGCACATCCCTCTGACACTACAGGATGCTCCAGACTCACCTGGAATGTTCCCTGCCCCAGTCCTAGAGTCAGACATTTCTCCGAGGAGCCCTGGTTCCTTTCCTTACAGAATAGCGTTAGAAATGAATTATTAAAGTGTGACAATAGTAGGGTTACTTTAAAAAAAATTTTTTTAACGTTTCTTTAGTTTTGAGACAGAGAGAGGCAGAGCATGAACGGGGGAGGGTCAGAGAGAGGGAGACACAGAATCTGAAACAGGCTCCGGGCTCTGAGCTGTCAGCACAGAGCCCGACGCGGGGCTCGAACTCAGGGACCGCGAGATCATGACCTGAGCCGAAGTCGGCCGCTTAACCGACTGAGCCACCCAGGCGCCCCTAGGGTTACTTTTTTAAAAGTCTCTTTATCTTTTCGATATACACACTGACCTGTTTAGATTACGTGGTAAGTCATAGTTGCTTGAAAACAACTTGGAAATGAGGGGTGTGGGTGGGTGTATGGATGAAACAAGACTGGTCATGAGTTGATCATTATTGAAGCTGGGTGATCGGTCTGGGGTTCCTTTTACTCTTCTGTTTTTACAGGTTCTTGAAATGTACTATCACAAAGCTTTTTAAAAAGAAGGGAATAGTTGACAGAGCTGATGGAAACAGGTGTTTTATTGGAGATACCAGCAATAAGCACATCTCTGACCCTTTGTACTTTTATTGTTAACTTCCAAGTCCAAAGCATGAAAAAAGTGGCCTCTCCATTGTAGAGAAAAATAGTAGCCTGGCTCAAACAAAATGGCATCAGCCACCAAATGGTTTGGAGACATAAGATATAAATTGTCTATAGGACGTAGGACAGCTTTATTAAAACTTCAGTGTTTACAAGTCACAGTTAGATCTTCAAATCCTAGTTAAGCACACACACACACACACACACACACACACACATAGACACACCCGGAACACCAAGCCACTTATCCAAAGCACTTGGTTCATGAGTTGGACAAATTTTTCAGTATATTCATACTTAACGGTCAGGATTTCCTCAGTTCTCCTACAAGGCGCATCTGCCTTGGTCACAAGAATCCTCTGGATCACTCATCTTTCGTGACCATTCAAACATATGTGACGTGTCTCATGGTGGTAGTGGGGAGCCACACTTGGATTCATGAAGTACAAACATCAGTAACGATTAGTTTATCTTTAACTGGGAGACATACTGGAAATGGGGCCATGTTTTAAAAAGAAATTTGGCTTTTGTGTGCTTTTGTTTTTTCAACCGACATTTGAGTATCTCTACGTGGGAGATGCTGGGCTAAACCCTGGGAATACAAAAATAAATAAAAGTACCAGCCCTGGAAGTGCTCACAGGGAGGAAATTGAGCATTTCCGGGATGCCATCTGGCAGCAAGCTCGGGGAACGACACACTGGGGGGCCCAGGGGACCAGAGAGAGTCGCGGGAGGTAGGATGTGCAGGACCTGGTGACCTGAGGGCCGCGGCCGGCGAGGACGACAGTGGCAGTCGCTGTGTCAGGGGCCCGGACGCGAGAGTGGACGGCGTGCTGTTGACAACACGGGACTGGAGAGGGGTGGATTGGCAAAGAGAAGGCAGGAGAAGAGTTGGGTGTGATGAGGATGAGATGTGTCTGGGCTCGCGGGTGGAGACGTCACTAGACAACCGGCTGTATGGCAATCCCCTTAACCGCGAGGGGACACGTTCCAAGACACCCAACGGGAGCCTGAGACTGCGCTTAGTACCCGACACTATATATACCACGATTTCCCTGTACATACATACCTCAAATGGAGTTCAATTTCTCACGGAGGCAGAGAAAGAGATGAACAACACTAAGTAATGATAAAGTAGGGAGCGCCTCCGACTCCTGATTTTGGCTCTGGGCATGATTTCCCCGTTCATTAGGTGGAGCCTCACACCGGGCTCTCCACTCAGCGCTGAGCCTGCTTGGGATATTCTTTCTCTCTCTCTGCCCCTCACACACACACACACACACACACACACACACTCTCTCTCTCTCTCTCTCTCTCTCAAAGTAAATAAATAAGTCAATTTTTTCCAGTTTAAAAAAATAACAAAATACAACCATTGGAACAATATAATGAAAGTTACGTGAACGTGGTCTGTCTCTCAAAATGTCTCGTGCTGCACTCACCCTTCTTCTTCCTCCTGTGATGCTGTGAGCTGACAAAATGCCTGTGTCAATGATGAGATAAAGTGAGGCGGGAGACGCAGGCCTTGTGACTTGGCGTCAGGCTACTATTGACCTGATGATGCTCCCGGAGGATCATCTGCTTCCGGACCCTGGTTGACCTCGGGTAACCGAAGTCCGTGGGTAAGGGGAGACGACGGTATAGGCCTGGCACTCAAGGAGAATGTTCGGGAAAGAAGCTGTAGCTAGAAAGGTAGGCGTGATGATCGTTTTTGTCAGTGGTGTCTCAGAACTATCCCCTCAACTTCTCACTTTACGTCGCGGCCCGTAGCCCGTAGTAACTCTGCTTTCTGTAATGCACAGTGCACTTGCGACCTCGGTCCGTCCTCAATTTGGTGAACGTTCCGTGCGTCCCTGAAAACAGTGAATTCGCTTTTTGAGTCTAATGTGTATCAACAATACCTTTTTACCCTTTATCTACCGATATCTGCCCTTTAATTTGGCTTACTTATGTTCAAGGCTGAAAAACACAATAAGGTCTTTTTTTTCTATTGCATTTCTATTCGAGTACCCATATGGTCTATCTGGTGTTGATTCCTCCTTCTGGATTCGATGTAATTGATCACATATACTGGTTTATGGTCTGCCTTCCCTGTACTCGAACCTCTTACCAATGTAAGGACTCCAGATGCGTTGACTGCTCTTTGCCTGTAATTCTCCCTGGCAGGGATCAGGATCGTCACCGCGGCCCACTTTTTGTTTACTTGCGGATCACCGCCTGCCCAGCCCTTTATTTGTAATGTTTAAAGCAAATGACAAGGTAGGTAAATGCATACAGTTGTTTGTAGAACCCATCCTCGAATCTTTTTAATATGGGTGTTTAATCTATTTGTACGTCCCATTCAACTAAAGTGACCCTCTGACATATGTTATGCTTTCCTGTTACGGTTTTGCGGTTTCTGCCTCCCACTAAATGGCAATGTGTTATTTTCTTTTATCTTCCACAGTGATTTGAACATGATATGGCCTGTGTTTTTGTAATGAAACAACCATTGTAAAAGCAATACACTGCAGACAAATCAGAAAGTAAAGATAAGCACAACGAAATGGAACAGGCCCAGAATCCCACCTACCCAGAGACGCCCACTGTAAACATGTTTGTGTATATCTTCCCAAATGTCTTCTAGAAATGTAAACACATCTGTATATAAACACACAATAGAATCCGCCAGGGAGTCATCCTACACATCCACTCCCGTGACCTACTTGGATGGACGGAGCACGAATGCCTTTCCTTATGAATAAGTCCCCTCTACTTAATTTTGAAAATCCCCTTATTGTGGCCCTAGTCAGGCTTCATATAGATATCTGCAAACTGCCCTTCGGATGTGTTTGTACCGAATTCACTCCTCCTCAGCATGAATAATTAATACTGCTTTTGATGTTTGCTAATGTGATAAAAGGGGAAGAATAACGCGCATCCTGTTTTCATTCGTACGAGTGTCATACCTAGTCAAGCTCAACATTGGCATGCTTCCTTATCAGTTTTCTTTCAGGATTTAATGTATGATGAAGGTGATGTTTTGCAACTAGTCGGGAAAGGATGGATTGTTCAGCAAATGATGTGGCCACCACTGTGTTCCCATGAGGAAAAAAGGTAAAGGCTTTTTGATAAGATGCTCACCGGATGTATTTATGATGTCTTCAGAAGAACCACAGGGGCGCCTGGGTGGCTCAGTCGGTTAAGCGCCCAACTCTCAGTTTCGGCTCGGGTCGTGATCTCATGCCTCGTGGGTTCGAGCCCCTCATCGGGCTCTGCACTTGACGATGCTTCGGATCAGATCCTCTGTCTCCCTTTCCTTCTGCCCCTCCCCAGCTCATGCTCCCTCTCTCTCTGTCTCTGTCTCTCTCTCAGATGATTAAACGTTAAAAAACAAGAAAGAACCGCAAATCTACTGGAAGAGACATGGGCGTGTTTATAGCAGCTCACCCCTGCTCAGTGGCCCTGGCCTTGAAAGCACACGTCCCTCCGCCCCCCGCTCGTCGTCCTTCTGGTCTGGGCTCAAGCGACACTTCCTCGGGCGGGTGGCTCATCCTCCTCTCCACCGGGCAAAGGTCACCTGGCGTATCTCATGCCTACCTCGCCTTTGCCACATTTTGGACATTTGTAAGTTACCCAAGTATTTGGAGGGTTTTTGTTTGTTTTGAGAGACAGAGAGTGCACGTGCGAGCGAGCGGGGGAGAGGGGCAGTGGGAGAGAGAGAGTCTTAAGCAGGCTCAGCGTGGAGCCCACCGTGGGGCTCAATCCCACGACCCTGCATCCAGACCTGAGCCCAAATCAAGAGTCGGACGCTCAGCCAACTGAGCCACCCACCCTCCCCCGGAGGGCGATGCTCTCTTCTCACTTAGACAGGAAGGTGCCTAAGGTGTGAAGGAGAAAACTCTTTCCTTCACTCTTCCCTGCCAGGCAGCCTGCCAAGCATTTAGCACCTTTCTGGGGGTGCTTCCTCCCATCTTTTAAAATGCACGTTAAATACTTTTTTCAACACACATTAAAGTCCCGTTGCCAGTGCACGCCCGCTGCTACCAGGGACGCTCTTGTTGTGGCTTCTACCTGCAACGCTAGGCCTGTGGGGTCTCTCGCTCACCTCCCCAAAGAGGCTCACTCCCTCTGCCTCCTTTTCTAAGGTTTGCCGGGTGTTTGGGAATTGACCTAAGGGAATGAAAAAGCAAGGGGCAGAGCATGGCAGGGCCACGAATGACCGTACTTTGTGAGACCTGAAGATGCCGCGGGTTGTCACACACGCCCGGAAACCAGACGTGCTGTCGCGCTGGTGGGGGGAGTACGTCTTCAAATGGATGACACAGGACTTTTCTCACTCCGGCCCCCGGGACCTTAGACTTAGTGGAAATATTTCCGGAACCGTAGCCAAAGCAAGCCTGCCCATCTTAGTTTTCAGGGGGACCGTGCATCTCCATCATTTTCCGTTTCTTACAGACTTTTAGTGAGGTGGCAGGAGTGAGTCCATGGCTGGGACCGAGATGTCACGTTAAGCCAGATGACGGGTTGGGAACTTAGTTGTTAATTCTCTTCAGAGCCACACTGTTCTCTGGTAACTCACTCTTTCTCCCTCTAGTTTCAAAGCTTGGCACTACGTATGTAAGACCAAGCAGAAAATGATCTAAAGGCCAAATGGCAATTTATGACATTCACTCATTAACTCTCCTACTTGTGGAAAGGCTAGGATGAATTCAGTCCCAAAAAAAGGAAAAAAAATCAAGCTACATTTGATTCCTGGGAGTATGAGTCAGAGCACAAATACTTGGGCCCTGCTTCGCGTTAGGCGCCCTTCTCGACGCTGAGGACACAGGAAACAAACGAGTGAGACTCACTGCCCTTATGAAGAGTTCGTTCTAGCGGGGAGGGCATCCGGTGTACAAATAAACACGATGGCAGCAAGTGCATCGGCTACATTGCACCTTATTTTGAGCTGTGCTACCGAGGCTCCCAAACCCAGTAAGTCACACACATCGGCTTCTTACTCACACGCTGTGTAGGAGGCGGTGGGTTGGCCTGGTGCTGCCCCAACATGCCTTCTTGCTCCCGAAACCAGTCTGAAGGAGCAGCCCCTGCGTGGCACAAGCTGTGCTCGTGGCAGAGGGGAATGGGAGAGAGATGACCAAGAAGCCATCGTAACGCTTCTGCTGGCACTTGATGTGCTTCAGGGCCACTTATGTCTCGTTGGCCAAAGCAGAGTTCAGGGTCAACAACGGCATGGGCGATAGACTTTGTCTTCAAGAAGGAACCGCGAGCCCCATGCCAATGGATGGATGCAAGATCCTCTTACAGGGAAAGGAAGAGGCGAGGGCTAGAACTAATATAATCAGTCCCAAGTTTAAGTGCTATGGAGAAAATATGGCAGGGAGGGAGGGTTAGAGCACCCAGGCATGTGAGCATAATGGCGGGGGGGGGGGGGCGGGGAGAAGGGGGGGCACCCAGGAAATTGGCAAATTTCAGAAAGGTATGAATGTGTTCTATTTTGCCAGTGGGATCACGACGTATGGTTGAGACTGCCGGCTGTTTACCAAGATCCATTTCCCGGTGTTGTGGGGCACAGACTTTTCTGGTCACCATTACAGTCTGGCGCGGCCACATGGTCATAAATGAGTAACTCTTTACTGGCATCTAATATCCACCGGGCGTTCGCCTTTCCTGGATTGTCTCATAAACGCCTTTTACTGTTGGCTTTTTAAAATAAATTTTGTTAATTTATTTTGAGACACGGAGGGAGGGAGAGAGAACAAGTGGGGGAGGGGCAGAGAGAGGGAGAGAGAGAGTCCCCAGCAGGCTCTGCGCTGTCAGTGCAGAGCCTGACGTAGGGCTTGAACTCACGAACCGTGAGAGCAGGACCGGAGCCAAAATCAAGAGTCAGATGCTTAACCAACGGAGCCACCCAGGCACCCCTACCGTTGGCGTCTTTTAATCCGGATCTGAACAAAGTCTACCCGTGGCGTCTGGACGACATGTCTTTAAGACAGTGTTAATCTAGAATCATTCCAGCTCCCTCTTTTGTTTCTTTGCTGGATGTAAGGAAATTGTTAAATGACCTGCTAAGCGTGATGGCTTCTGTCTAGCATCAGCTGATGCCTAAAGGTAAAATATACACTCATGGCAAGACCCTCTGCTTATGCTGTTGGCCGTCCGTTCACGTTTCAATCTTGATAATTGTGAATTTTCGGCAGATCTGATCAGATCGCTTTTGTTTTCCTCCGGGCTGTGGTTGTTCCAAAGCTCAGACTAGCGTTGCTCTTTTCTTGCCGTTCGTTCACTGGGCTTGCGTTATCGGCCTTTAGTTCTTCATTTCTTTGCATTAACCTTTTAAAACTACCTGTTCAGCTTTTGAGAGTTAACATTTTATGTCTTTTTAAAAAATTGTTAAAGTTTATTTATTTTTGAGAGAGAGACACAGTGTGAGTGGGGGAGGGGCAGAGAGAGAGGGAGACCCAGAATCTGAAGCAGGCTCCAGTCTCTGAGCTGTCAGCACAGAGCCCGACGGGGGGCTCGAACTCACGCGCTGTGAGATCATGACCTGAGCCAAAGTCGGACGCTTAACCGACCGAGCCACCCAGGCGCCCCGACATTTTATGTCTTAACCCACCCATTTTTTCCACATCCTAACATCGATGAGATTGCCTGCATATATGATCATGGTGTGCAATTCCATAGGCCACGTTCTTCTCTCCGATTTGGTCTATAAGACAGTGGCGCATCTTGAGACCACAGGAGTCCTAGGTCTGATGAAAGGTACTCACTTATTTAAACTAGAGAACAGAAAGGGCCTCCCTGTGGAACTTCTACTCTTCCCTCCCAACAGTGGGTAGCTTCTATAGGGAGGGAGGTAGACTGAGAGGGGACACACGACGTTCTCAGTCTGCAGAATGGAAGTGGTTTAATACAGAACCAGAAGCTTCTATAGCTGCTGGGAGGCAGGGGGCCAAGATGAGGGAGGCAGTTTCTAGAGATGGGGGAGCACAGGGGTTGCAGGGAAGCCTGCTCAGTGGTTTCGGCCTCCTGCACGATGAAGTGGGTAAATGTCAGGACGACATCCAGAGGCCGCTGGTCAAATGCACGTCTGCCTGCTGCTGACGCCAAAGGCTGTCCCAGGCAGCCACCACAGAAAAACTGCTTCTCCATCCCTTCTTCCTCCCCACTTGTGGGAGAATCTAAGCCCCCTACTGGAAAAGGGGCCTGGGAAATGCCACTTCCGGGCTGCACAGGGGAGAACTTAGGAAGGTGGGGGTGGGGCGCCTGAGGGCTCGGTGGGTTAGGCGTCCGACTCCCGCTCGGGTCATGATCTCGCGGTCCGTGAGTTCGAGCCCCGTGTCGGGCTCTGTGCCGACAGCTCAGAGCCTGGAGCCTGTTTCAGATTCTGTGTGTCCCCCCTCTCTCTGCCCCTCCCCTGCACATGCCCTGTCTCTTTCTGTGTCAAAAATAAATACTTAAAACAATTTTTTTTAATCTTAAAAAATATAAATAAAAAAATAATGAAAGGAACATGTAATACATTCGTCCTCCTCCCAATGGATTGGCTTCTGTACCTCACGGAGTATGTATACCCCACCCGACGTCAATGCACTTGAACGGCGAGGGCCAGCCAAAGGCAGGTGCAACAGTGACGCCAAAGGCAGAGGGGGGCTTCCTGAGGCCATAGGCTGCCCTGCCCGTCCCCTTGCCCCTGAGGGATTATTTCCCCAAACGAAGGAGCTTGATTCAGTGCTTTGGTTCTTCAGCTGAAGAGCAGGACACAGAATTACTGGAGTATTAGGACGCTTATCACTCATGGTCCCTAGGAACCGGCTCACGTGCTGTATCACACGCATCCTGAGGCTCTCATTTCCATGAACGCTCGGTCACCTCGATTATGTTCTAGGCAGCTTGAGGGGAGGAGGCAGGTCGCTTGGTCCTCAAACGTGGCCCCTTGGGCTGCTAGCGCCACCAAAGCCAGAGAAGATAGTCCCGTCTCTCCAGGTGCCTCTAGTATAGCAAGGACAGCGGGCGAGCTCGATCAGAGCGCATGCTCCAAGTGCATGCTCACCGTGGAGAGTTGCTTTCCAGGTTCAACTTCAACAACCTTCAGGACAAAAGAGGAGACATGTCGGGAGGTCAAGGGAGGAACACCGTCTGCCGCGCGTTCTGAACGTGAGCCCTGGGCAGCACGTCCTCCATACCCTGGAGCCCTCCCTCCCTCCCTCCCTGGGTCGACCTCAGAGGACTTCTAAATAGAAGCCAGTCCCAGCACCTCACTGTGCGAACAGCCCCAGAATTTCACACCTATTTCAGTTACTCGGCCGACTGGGAATATAATCCCAGACGTAGCTTGAAAACGCGGTATCTTGCCTCCCGACTACATCGTGCCTAGCTAGTTATAACGTTGAGTTCCCAATCTCTAACATTACAGAAGGGCATGGCTTTTTCATGCCTACAGAGGGGGCCTGGGTTTAAGGGTGGCAAGTCCTCCTCTGGAATGCACATCTTAAGACGTTGCAACGATTAGCAATCGTGCAAAGACGAAAGCAAATGCTCCACGCGCGCAGAGGGCCGCCGAGCTCAGCTTGCGGAATTTGCCGGAAGGATGCGCCGAGAGGCAAAACCGGGGGAAAGATCGGTTTTAAAAGCCCCGACGCTTCACAAGAGCCTCACGTGGCGTGATATTCTCTGGACTAAGAGGTTACAAAGCACACAGTGCAGAACGAGAGGTTCTCAGCGAAGAGGTACCCCCGCCCCCCCCCATTCCGGGCACTCGCGCCTCAGCCCCGGAGCCTCCGCGAGGGAGGGCCCCGTCGTCCCCAATGAACTACAAGGCCCGCTGTTGCAGCGGTAGGAGCTTCTGGGTTCAAAGGCATGGAGCAGTAGCTCCTGGTGCAGGGGCGGGGGACAAGGGGTCAGACGCCGAAGGCGACTCGAGCCCAGGCCCCAGCCTCTCAGGCTTGGCCACCCGTAAGCTGGGAGAACTGGACGCACAAAGGCAGAACGGCTTCGGGCTCCCGGTGGCAGAGGAGCAGCCAGAATTGCCAGCCAGACGTGGAACTCAGGGCAGACGAGATGCGCGGGGGCACTGGCGTTTTCTGGCACGTTCGTTCCCATCATCAAGCAATACCACGGCGGGCAACAGGTTTTGAGGACAGATGTGTGAAGCTCCCCGAGGTCACGTCACACTGCTCCCCTGGGGTCCTGTTTAAGGCCCTACGAGAGATCAGGCCCCCCTGCGAGGGATCCGCTTAAATGTAGAAGAGGGCAAGTGTTAAAACTCAAGTATTTGGACACAGAAACCCACGAACTTACTAGAGTGCCTCTTCATCAACTCTAATAAGTACGTGCATTAATGTCACGCCGTGAAAGCGAATAAACTCAAGTCTGAGGCTCTGACATTAATTATTGTGTTTTTTAAACTTTATTAAATTTTTAAATCTGAAAACTGTAAAACATAGTATTCATACAAATACACCTGAGGACTGTTCAACCGGGCACCGGCATCTTCACACAAACAATTTGAAGAAAAACCAGGTTTAAATTAGAATTCTGTCTTATAACACAAAAGGAATAACATAGATAAAATCACCCTTTAAATAGTTGCATTCTTATATAAAGTACATTTGGTTTTCTGAGAAAGAAAATGTACATTCATGCCCCTGGTGTATATTTTATTGGCATTTACAACAAATGGCTAAGACTTTTAGCACAGATTCTCATAGCTTATAAACATTACACCAAAGTTGTACAAAGTAATTACAATAAACATATAGCACCATTTCCCCTTTAAAGTTCTAACTTTAAAAATAAAGCCCAAAATGAGAAGTCAGAATCAAATATCTTCCAAAATGTAGCAGAATAAATGGCTCAGAGCTAAGCAAATTCACTAGAAACATTGCATAGGACAGAGAACTTCCCTGTGTGAAAACCAACCTACGGATTGTTTCTTATCCCCTGAAGACAAAGCTGAGAGGTAATAGTGATAGCAAATGATGCACGTATTTTTTATAGAATAAAAACCTCTAACTATATAAATAGTTCACCATCACCTCTGTGGCAGTACAAAGTGCCATATTAAATTCAAAAAGAAGAGATTTACTTGTTCGTATACCTACAGGTATAGAATAATATATAAATATGGTATAGTATCCATATGAGGAATAAACACAGACAATAAAATATATATCTTATAAAAATTTGGGCACAGGTGTCTTCATATAGAGATGTGAGGAATGAATGCCCAGTTAAATGTCTACGCTTAGCGAAAATATGTAACGTTTTAAAATAATAGGTATATTATTGAAAAAAAATTAACCTGACTCCATCCAAACCACCCTTGTAGTATAATATCTCCTGCATAAAACAACCATTCTATGTATCCTATAATTGTTCAAAATTTATCAAAAACTGATTAAGAACACTTTATGAAAGCTTATAAGGTTGCTTTTTTTCTTTAAATATGAATACAACATACAGAGAAATAATAACAAAAGGAAAATAATTTATATGGCTTTCCCTTTCTGGAAACTGGCAGAACACAAACAAAATGGCAGTAACAGACATAAAATATTGGGAGAAAGATAATGTCTGCAGTTGCATCTTTAAATTCTCTTCTAAGGAAAACTTCTCATGGATTTTATGAGAGAACTTGTCAGTCCCTGATACTTTCCCCTTTGGGATTCAGCTGTTTTGGTTCTATATATAAACATTAACTGAAATCAAAGGTGTTTCTCTGTTTCCAGCATGAAATAAATTTGTAAACTGTGCAATAAAATGATAAATTTTCAACTGTAAAATAAGAAAAAGACATAAAGAACTCCCAATTTGAATATACTACTACTAACGTTAAACGGTTTTTAAAGTAGAGTGAACTATAACGTTGTTTTGCGATTCTGGATATACATACTTTTAGAGGAACTGTCTACCAAACAAAAGCTGCTAGGAGAATAAAAACATTTTTAAATTACAAGTTATGAGGACAACTGAGAATTGTGTCCAATCTCAACATACAATTTTGTTTTAGTTGTATTTTCCTTCTTTAAGTTTTTCAATGTAGTAACACAACTTTAATGCCGGGCCCAGCTTCAGCCCCATGTACTTCATCATCACCTCACTCTTGAGGAGTAGCAGAGCCTTCCCATCAATTTCCTATAGAGAAAGGAAACTACGATTAATGATGCATTCCTACCTTGTCAAGTAATTTCTATATAAGAACATGTAAAATAGAGGGCAGTTGTACATTCTCGATATATATTCTCTGAACATTATTTCCTGAGAACTATTAAAAATATAATTTCTACAGCAAGACATCATTTGACAATTTTTAAGTTTACTTCAAATTTTAAGAAAAAGGAAATTTAATCCAGTATCTTTCAGAAATGGCCTAAGCATCAAGCTGTCTGATTTTAAGTACTGTGTGTTGAATACAATACTACCTACCTATGACAAAGAGTAGAAAACTATGAATTGTAGAAACAAATTTCAGACGGTCATTAACTTTCTTAAAAAGGCTGGGAATATGAGTATGTCAGCATCAATGCAAACTATAAATGTGCTATATACACAGTGTTGTCTTTATGTTGAAAGCGAATTAGTTAGTTGTCTGAAGCTAATTAAATGCTAAAACTACTGATTTTCTTAGAATACTGAAAAGGACGTAAGATATTTGGTCACTGATTTCTCAGAAAAGACTATAAACATTACTTAATAGACACAAGGCATCCTCCTAAAATTTCTTTATTTCCTTAGTTAACCAGTTTATGTCACAGAAGCATATTATTTGGGATTAACGAGCTCCTATTTAAAATAAAACTGCATTTAATCTTACAGTTGCTGGACTCATTGGGCATCATTAACAAGGAAGATACCCTGTCACAGCTTGTGGTTACCCCCTCCTACTCACGGTCCTGGGGCAAAGCAGGAGGAGAGGGGAGGAGGATCCTTGTGGGAGAAGACATCTGAGAGTGGCCATGTTGAATCATCTTCCCTGGAGAACTTGAAGACTTGTAGTACTTTAGGTACTCGAGTACCCGTTTAAAGCACAGATCCAGCCTCTACCTTTTAAGAAGCTAACTTTGGGCCAAGTAAGCTTTCTCACATATGGAAAAAAATCAGTTGATAGGGTTCCCCCACCATCCACACTAATCAGCATCCATCCAACTGAAGGGCCTGCACAGAGGTCATTGAAAGGCATTACGGCAGGAAAACCGGATCAAAAGATACATTACATGTTGCCTGAAGAGGTCGGCGAGGGGGCCTGATATTTGAGGATCTTTATGTTTCATAAACTGTATCACTTCATCCACAGACCAGGTTGAAGGGTCCTTAGAGAAGCCTTGTTTCAGGACACTGGGATCAGGTACAGCTATATAACTTGGAGCTTCAATGGGGGGGAAAAAAGACAAATCATACTTGACCTGATCATTATCCTGAAAGAAGAGATGTTAGGTAGGGAGAGATGGTCTCTCATTCCTGGAACCTTCTAGTAAGCACCCCAGCAAGGACCCGGGACTCTAAGTGTAGAATCCAGGGCAAGTCTAGCTAGAGGTGACCTGAGGATGGCTACCCAAGAGTACCCCATCTGACCTCCCCCGAAAACAAAAGCAGCTTCAGAATTTACCCTAAAGTTTCAAAAATCATAAAACAGACTGAGCAATCTGAGGCTTTGTTGGCCACAGGCAAAGACAGCAAAAGATCTGTTGCTTGGGTTAAATTAGGTTAATCTAAGTTAACCTATTACTCTCTTTAAGTATTTCGATGAATTTCTCTCAATCTCCCTCCTCTTAGTATGTCTAGACTAGGTTTCTCTTACCAGCTAAATACAATGGCAAGTCTCCAGATTTGGTTTTCTAATTGCTTACATTTATTCACTTTAATCAATGAATTTCAATAACCCCATTATCTTTGAGAACCAAATTAGTTTTTACTGAATCTCTCCCATGTATTCAATATGGATATTTTTAGCATCACTTTGCTTTTTAAATTCCTGTCTCTTATGGCTTAAATGCTTCTCTGAATTTTGAAGAAAGGAGGATTATTTTCTGCTTGGCTAGGTCAGAAGTAACTTTAACATTATATTGAATACCTCTCTCAAGTTTAATTGCATGGTAATAGATATTCTGGTTGAATGTTTCAGGTCAAAAAAAAAGAAATAATTGAGACAGAGAATAAATTAAACACTCATACTTCAAAAAGTTTTAGGTGTGCTGTTCACCAAGTTGTGCTATAATTTCTTTGTGTCCAGACAAGTATTCATTTACTCAACCAGAGTGGCTTGACTCTCTAAAGTTTAATGTGTGACAGAAGAGAGTTTTGTAATTTGCTAGGAAGATCTGTTTCTTTAAACAAGGACCGTCAACACAGATTTGGGTTTTTTTGTTTTTGGTATGAATTAACCAAAGATATACTTTTTCTCTCCTATCTGGGCTCCAGCCATTTTAGGGGCATTTTGATATTTACCCAGGTAAAGGGCAAAGAAAAACAGAAGATAAAAGAACTCACAATGGTAAGTTTTTTTTATGTGTAGCTCAAAAGCATATTTGTTTTCTCTTTCACTATTGCAACTTCAATGTGAAACAACAACTCTTTACTAAAATACATCCTCCCTTCCACTTGTCAGAGATAAAATTGTTGGTCATATCTACCAAGAAATGCCGCTGGGCTGTGTCAACCCAAATGAAAATGACGACGGTGTATAGACCATGCCATGCCTAAGGCATTTTAACAATTTAGACAGAAAAGTCTTCTCCTTTAGCTCAAGAAAGACTCAATTTGAGATTAAGAAGTTACTGGCAAAGCTAATCAATACCTCTAAATTAACTTTTTTGTGGGATTTCTGGTTTACGTCATCAGAATCTGGTATAGTTAGGTCTCAAATAACATGTAACTTGTTTCAAAGATTACAACAGAAAACCTATAGGCAAAGATATAATTTATGGTATAAAGCTATAATTTTATGTTAAAACTGTAAGATCATCTATTTTTAATCCATTATGGAAAAATAATTTAAGTGGGCCTGCATCTTCAAAACAATCATAATTGCAAACATTAGTGTTATTCTCAATAATTACATGAAATAAACTATGTGAAAAATAAAGTTCAGTCATGCTTTTTTTCATGAATGGCTTTGTCTTACATACACTAAATGTTTCTGAAACAAATAAAATGAAAGTGATTTGATTTTATCCACGACAATGTTACTGGACTTCTTTCCTAAAATAAAAATAAACAATTTATTTCATTCAAATAATGGGGCAGGGCAGAGGGCTGTGAAAGCATCACCGGCAACCGGGGGGACTCAGCCTTAAGTAACAGTTCCAAAACCTTAAAGAAAGTAATAGTAATGACATGTCTAGACACTTTTCAAGTGAAATGCTTACCTATTCTCTGGAGATGGAAGCAGCCCAGAAGTTAAGTGTACGGCCTGGGGCCAGAGCACCTGGATTCAAGGACTGACCCAGCCACTTTCTAGCTGGGGACCTTAGACAAGTGACTTCTCAGATTTCTCACAGAAAAATGTTTACAGGCACATACATCTCAAGGAATTATTGTAAAGATGTACTGTATAAGGCTATGTAAAATATTATGCACCTGGCACATGGCAGACAGTGATGAAGATGATGCTGGTTTCTATCATTAATAATAGAAAATTACTAGTAAGTAATGTTATTACTATTAGTCTTTTCACTCCTGGAAAGACCAGAAACTAGCCTTCTCCAGCCCAAATACAGGCTACTTTGGTATGCTTAGGCATACATTTGAAAGTGAGATATTCAGCATCGGAGGTAACCTCTTATAGCCTTTTACTGAGGCGGCCCGTCTTCAAAAGCTCGTGTTTTGTGAAAATACTTAAAATTCCAGCTATGTTATCCCTTTATGGAATAAACATCTATTGTCAGACTCCTTGCAAACGTCACTCTGAAAGCAGAGGCAATCTACATGGGGTGGGAGATGGAAGGGGACGACATGAAATATGTCATAGCATGTATGCAGTGCAGTTGCCCGTAGATAATATCCATGATAAAAAGCAACTGAGTCAGACAGTTCCTACTGCCTTCACTGCTCACCTTACCTAGATGCCTACCAGGGCAAAAAGGATAGAACACTTATTCTCACCCTTAACCCACCTCACCCCACCTCTACCCCTACCCCCACCCTCTTAGTGCTTAAAATGGTAAAGGGCAGCTATCTTTGCACATGGAAAACTATGCTGGCTCTTTCCAAATGGCAAGATGCTGCTGCCGTGTTTACACATATTAAATACTCCTGGTGGGTCTGAGGGAGTAACCGAGGGTGTGGAGAATGGAGAAATGGCTGCAGCAACAGAATACCAGAACCCAGATCTGGGAGTCACACACAGGCTAGGGCCAGGAAAGGTCTCTTCTGACAAGGAAGAGAGTACATCAAAAAGGAGAGGGAGTACATCGTTCCAAGCCTCAGTGTCACAGGAGGTTTGTTTGTGAGTCCAGACAGTAGCCAATGAAATGATAAATTACAAGGGAACCATTAATAAGAACCATGAATTAAGAAGTCTCTGTGAGAGACATGGTTGGTGATCCAGATCCCCAAAGACAGTTCTATGCTGCCATGAGGATCAGAGCCATCTGTACTGGCCTGATCCTGACAGTGACATAAATAGGGAGGACTCAAACTCCTTAATTTTGGCACTTTCTCCAATGTCATACACTCTCAGGGGATATTTTTGGGCATGGAAAACTTGAGGAGTAAAGGAACACACTGGTTGAGAATCACTGTTTTTAAATATACCTTCACTTTTCTTCTGCGTTTGGAATTTAACTTCATGTTGACTGCTCTTGGTAGATTTAGTTCCCACCAGTGCTGAACTTGAGGGGCCTGGCACACTTGGAGAAAAATCCCTGGAGACTGCAGTGTGAGCGCTTACAGGATTTCTGCTGTCAGGAGTTACAGAACTTGCTGGACTTAGTGGTGGGCTTTTGGAATCTTCAGGAAGCTTCTCCTCCTTGGGCATGCCATTTCCTTCAGAAGACAATGATTCTTCTAAAAGAAAAAAAGACAAAGGCAATTATCTTCAGTAGACTTACAGCTTAAATACTTTCAAAGGTCAAAAGATCTTGTCATCTTCAACAGGCCACTTAAGCCATGCTATACTGAACCACAAACCTCTAAACACAAAGTACATGGCCATCCCCTTCTTGGCATTCTCAGTAATGGACACCGTCTTAACATCCAAATTGATTCCATGACATCACCTGTTTCTCATGGCAACTGTCCCTTGCCAGTCTTGCCACCAAGGCTGTCAACACCTCACTAAAGCATTCATTTTTAAGAATGCAGTTCTCCACAACTATTTGTTATAATATGACCACACAGTTGGCTCTAACATTTGCTTACTACTTGGGCACTTAAAACTTTCACTGGAGGGCACCTGGGTGGCTCCGTTAAGCATCCGACTCCTGATTTCAGCTCAGGTCATGATCTCACGGTTCGAGAGTTTGAGCCCCACATCAGGTTCTGCGCTGACAGCGTGAAGCCTGCTTGGGATTCTCTCTCCCTGCCCCTCCCTGGCTCACACCTACTGTCTCTCAAAAATAAAAAAAATTAATATTAAAAAGTAAATTTCACTGGAGAAAGGTACTAGGTTTTTCTAATCTTCTTTTATGAGCTTTCAGCAACAAAGCTGAATGGAAAATGTTACTATAATTTTTTTTTTATCTAAGGAGAAACGACAACTGTGCGCTTCTGAAGGGAATGAAACACTCCACAAAGCTGCCAAAGCAGTAGCCTGATTGCTAAACTGATTTGAGCAAATATATACCCCCACCCAAGAGCATACAGTAAGTGGTAGTACAGTGACTTTTCTTCCCACTCCTGGGATGTATAAATACTATTTACCTGTAGAAGCATGCACCTTTGTTTTGGGGAACTTAGGTGACACAGGAACAACATAAGGTAAAGGTTCCTGAGAAGGCCGTTTGGGGCTTTTCTTTTCTGTTAGGTCTTCTTTTACTGTTTTTAAAAAAAAGGTGTCTGTTATAACTAATTAACATTCCTCAAGCATTGTCAGATCATCAGCATATAACACTTTTGTTTCCAAATCATCTGCCTACTATAACTTCATCAATAATTTATCAATTACTTGATTGTTTATGAATAATGTGTGTTCATTCCATCCTGTTATATATTTCATTGACATCATATTCAAGAGCTAAAAGCATTATGTCTAGGCATCATTTATTCTAGGGTCATCACATCTCTCTAAATACCTCAGGAAGCAGTAAGAAAATCAATTATACCGTGTCAAAAGGCCTGGGAAAATTATTCTCATCAACAAGAAAAGTTAAGAATTCAGAAAAGGAGAAGACAGGGTACAATGGACATCCCATTTTACACACAACAATCGTGGCCTAGAGCTACCCTTACTATATACTCTACAGATTATTAAGCCAAATGCATTTCTACCTAAAGGACTACTCTTTAAGGCATGATCCTGAAAGTAATGACATATCAAATTATCAATTACACTCTAAAAATCAATCAATATCTTGATTTAAACCTCAACTAAAAGGAAAAATTAAGTATAATAGAAATCTAAAAAGTCTGATAATAGAACTTGAGTGAGAAGAAATATTACAATAAGAAAGTACCAAAGTCAAACTTTATCTGGTTCAAGAGGGCTGGGGGCCAGGGGATGCTTCTTAAGATCACCTGATAAGCAACCTTTAGCCATCTGGTTACTGACTGATTACTGAAGAGTCTAAGAGAGCTCTTACCACTTGATTTTATTTTTAATCATGAACTACAAAATTACACAAAACATATTTCAGTGAATGACGAATATTTCTACAAATAGGACATTTAAATTCTTATAAAGAATTTAATTGACGGGGTGCCTGGGTGGCGCAGTCGGTTAAGCGGCCGACTTCAGCCAGGTCACGATCTCGCGGTCCGTGAGTTCGAGCCCCGCATCAGGCTCTGGGCGGATGGCTCAGAGCCTGGAGCCTGTTTCCGATTCTGTGTCTCCCTCTCTCTCTCTCTGCCCCTCCCCCATTCATGCTCTGTCTCTCTCTGTCCCAAAAAAAATAAAACGTTAAAAAAAAATTAAAAAAAAAAAAGAATTTAATTGACTCTCTTTTGACTCTTTTCATATCCATTATTAAATGGACACAGAAAAGTCAAATACTAACATTTAGTTTTTTATAGATATTTGTTTACCTCAGATTCTTAGCAAGATCAGAAAAACTTTACTCATCTTTTACTTGTAATATTCTAATGCTTTATGAAAAATTTATGAAGTTGGTATATGGATTACTATCTGAGGCTGATAAAATATAAAAATGAGTCTTAATTTCTGCTTCTGGATATCGTAGAAATAACCTCAGGCATGAAATTGTTCCTGCAGAGATAACCAGAAAAAAGCAGGTAATTCACGAAGTAATTTAAAAGGCATCATCTCGAGGCACTTCCAGGATGACTGATTAAGGATCTCCAAAAATCCATTTCTTCATAAAAATAATGAAGACATTGGCAAAATTACCTTTTCCAAAAACTCTGGACATTAAGTAAAAGCTTACAACAATCGTAAAAGCATCTGTTCAAGAAAAAAATGGCTAAATGTCAGAACAGTAAATTCTGTGCCATTTTAGCTTCCCTAACATCATCCCCTTCACTCAGTTTTGCAGCAGCTTTGTAAACCAACAGGTTCACAACTACCGGAGCTACGAAAACCAGCAGCCTAGTAGTCACTGGAGGCAGCACAATGGGTTTGGAGCTCCCACAAGGCCCTATCCCCAGAGAACTGTCACTATTTAACCAATCTTGAAGCTCAATGAAAAGCTCTGATCTCAGGGCTTGTTTTATTTGACCTAAATCAGAGCCTACTCTGTGTGAACAGCCCTATATCCAAGACATCCCTCAAAAAAACAAAACAAAACAAAGCACCCCAAAGTAGCAATTATTTAACAATGCAGCTGCCCGAGCCAGCATTACCAGCTGGGGCTCACAAGAAGTTGACCAAAAAGCTTAAAAAACCAAACCAAACCAAACCAAACCAAAAACCCTGGAAAATAAAATGTCCATTAGGAGACTTTGAAAAACATGGAGATATTCCTGGGAATCTAGAAGGCCATATGCATGTGCAAGGCTGTATCCATGTCCAGGAAAGACCTAAGAAGGTCTTAATCTTTCATTTCTTGCTAACCTTGAGGCTCTGCACAAAGCAGACTTACAAACTGCTTCCTGGAGTGTTCAAGGTAAATTCTAGCACATACACAGAACTACGTGGCAAAGGACGGGGAAAAGACCAGTTGCAGGCATTTATGGAAATCCCTGTCCAATCATTTGCTGAAAACTAAGCTAAATGAGCAGACTTCAGTGACCACATATAACAAATGAGCGCAGGAAGTCATTAAGTTAGTCCAGGAAAGTCACTATAACAAACAGCACCAGCAACAACAAACCTTAGGGAAGGGGAGAAAAGCTGATTTTCAGAGTTATTGCTTTACCCTATTTTTAAATGCCCAGTTTTCAACTAAAAAATTAGGAGACATGCAGAGAAACAGAAAAGTATGGCCCATACAAAGAGGGGAAAATATGTCAGTGGAAACTGTCTCTGAGGAAGCCCAGATACTGGACTTAGTAGACAAGGACTTTAAATCAGCAATTCTATTTATGTTCAAAGAACTAATAATAATAATAATAATAATAATAATAATAATATCCAAAGAACTAAAGGATAATATGAGAACAATATCTCACCAAATAGGGACAATCAATATAAAAATTACAAAAAAGAAGGATATTGAAATTTAGGACTTGAAAAGTAGTATAGATGAAATGAAAAATTCACTAGATGGGCTCAACAGCAGCTTTGAACTAACACAAGAAAGAACCAGCAGATTTAAAGAAATGTCAAATGAAATTATACAGTCTAAGGAACAGAAAGAAAAAAGAATGAGGAAAAATGAACAGACCCCAGAGACCTATAGGATACCATCAAGGACACCAAAACACACATAATGAGAGAGTTTCAGAAGGAGAGGTGACAGAGAGAAGAGGACAGAAAGAACATTTGAAAAAATAATGGCTGTTTCCCAAATTTGATGAAAAACATTGACCCGAATATCCAAAAACCTCAACAACCTCCAACCAGGAAAAATTCAAAGATATCCACACGTAAAAAAAAACAGACCATGTCCATCAACTGATGAATGGATAAAGAAATTGTGGTTTATATACACAATGGAATATTACGTGGCAATGAGAAAAAATGAAATATGGCCTTTCGTAGCAACGTGGATGGAACTGGAGAGTGTGATGCTAAGTGAAATAAGCCATACAGAGAAAGACAGATACCATATGGTTTCACTCTTATGTGGATCCTGAGAAACTTCACAGGAACCCATGGGGGAGGGGAAGGAAAAAAAAAAAAAAAAAAGAGGTTAGAATGGGAGAGAGCCAAAGCATAAGAGACTTAAAAACTGAGAACAAACTGAGGGTTGATGGGGGGTGGGAGGGAGGAGAGGGTGGGTGATGGGTATTGAGGAGGGCACCTTTTGGGATGAGCACTGGGTGTTGTATGGAAACCAATTTGTCAATAAATTTCATAAAAAAAAAAAAAAAAAAAAACAAAAAAAAAAAAACAGACCAACTAATCAAAAGCAAAAAACAAAGAGAATCTTGAAATCAGCAAGAGAAAAGCAAGTCTTCATGTAAAAGAGATCCTTGATAAGATTAACAACTGCCTTTTCATCAGGAACTACAGAGGCTACCAGGAAGTGGGATGACATTCAAATTGACAAAAAGACAGTCAACTAAGAATTCGACATCCAGCAAAACTAACCTTTAAAAAATGAAGGAGAAATAAGAAATTCCTCACGTTTTTAAACAGCTCACAAGTGAGAAGATTCCTCACTTAAACAGCTTATGAAATGACATTCAACAGCAATTCAAATCCACATAAAAAAACAAAGAGTACCAGTAAATTTATTTGTGTTTGTAACTCTTTTCTTCTCCTTCTTCCTTTAAAAAAACAACTAGGGGCACCTGGCTAGCTCAGAAAGTAGAGCATGCAACTCTTGATCACAGGGTCATTAGCTCAAGCCCCACATTGGGCAGAGAGCTTACTTTAAAAAATAAAAAACATGGTAATAAAAAAAATGAAAAAACAACAATTAAAAAATTGTATTTGGGGGCTTATAATGTATAAAATATAATTTGGCAATAAAAGAACAAAGAAGGGGGCAGGAAATAGAGCTGTAGTGGAGCAAAGTTTTTGCATAATATTAAAATTAAGTTGGGGGGCGCCTGGGTGGCGCAGTCGGTTAAGCGTCCGACTTCAGCCAGGTCACGATCTCGCGGTCCGTGAGTTAGAGCCCCACGTCAGGCTCTGGGCTGATGGCTCGGAGCCTGTTTCCGATTCTGTGTCTCCCTCTCTCTCTCTGCCCCTCCCCCGTTCATGCTCTGTCTCTCTCTGTCCCAAAAATAAATAAAAACGTTGAAAAAAAAATTAAAAATAAAATAAAATAAAATAAAATTAAGTTGGTATTAATCCAAACTAGACTGTTTTAAATTAAGATGTTAATTGTGATCCCCAAGGCAACTACTAAGAAGATAACTCCTGGACAGAAAAGAAAAAAAAAAAAGAACTCAATAAATTTAGTAAAAGGAACAAGGGAATTAAGATGGTATACAAAAAACCATCTATTTCAAACAAACAATAAAAAGAAAGTAATGGAAGAAAAGACCAAAAGAAACCTAAGATATACAGAAAACAAGTAACAAAATTGTAGATGTAAATCCTACCTTATGAATGAATGAATAAAAAATAAATAAATCCTACCTTACTAGTAATTATATTAACTGTGCATAAGAAAATACTCCAGTAAAAAAAAAAAATCAGATTAGCAGAATGGATTAAAAGAAATGTTCCAATTACATACTTAAATACAAAAGACAGACTTTAAATTCAAATACACAAATAAGTTCATAGAAAAAGACTGAGAAAAAATATACCATACAAATAGTACTTAAAACTGGAGTGGCTATACTAATATCAGACAAAATACACTTTAAGAATATCCTAAGAAATTCACACATACAAAAACTCCAATGAGAACAAATAAATTCAGCAAGACCACAGAATACAAGATTAATAATAAAAAAATCAATTGTATCTCTATACACTTGCAATGAACAATCCCAAAATTAAGGAAATAATTCCACTTACAATAATGTTAAGAAGAATAAAATGTTTCAGGATGAATTTATCAAAAGAAGTGCCAGATGTCCTTTCTGAAAACTACAAAATACTGTTGAAATAAATTAAGTGAGACCTAAATAAATAGACATCCCATGTTCATGAACTAGGAGACTCAGTATTATTACAGGGCAATAATCCCTAAAATGATCTACAGATTCAACACACTCTCTATTAAAATTCCAGCTGGCTTCTTTGCAGAAATTGACAAGCTGATCTTAAAATTCATAAGGAAACCCAGACTTGCCCAAACGATTTTGAAAAAGGAGAACAAAGTTGGAAAACACATACTTCCCAATCTCAAAACTTACTACAAAAAGCTATGGTAACCAAGATAGTGTGGTACTGCCATGAGGATTGACATACAGATCAATAAAATACAAAGTCCAGAAATAAATCCATACATTTTGACAAGGGTGCAAAGACAAGTCAATAGGGAAAGAGTAGTCTTTTAACAAATGGTGCTGGGACAACTAGATATCCAAATGTGAAAGCATGAAATTGGACCCTCTACCTCACTATATATAGAAAAATTAATTCAAAATAGATCAATAATCTAAATACACAGCTAAATCTATAAAATTCTTAGGAGAAAATACAGAGGTAAATCTTTGTGAACTTTTACTAAGGAGTATTTTCTTAGTCATGACACCAAAAGTACAAGAAACAAAAGAAAAAATAGATAAAATGGACTTCGTTGAAATTACAAAGTTTTGTGCTTCAAAGGACACCATCAAGAAAGTGAAAGGACAATCTACAGAATGGAAGAAAATATGTGCAAAGCGTATTTCTGATAGGAACTTATATCCAGAATATATAAAGACTCTTTATATATAACAACTACAATATGATATATACCAGGAACAAATATATTTTATTTCTGTGCAATAAAAAAACAAGGAACCCAATTAAAAATAGACAAAGGATTTAAGTAGACATTTCTCCAAAGATCACAAATCGCCAGTAAGCACATGAAAAGATGCAAACAACCTCAGCCATTAGGGAAACGCAAATCAAACCATGGGATACTTTTCAGGTTTTGATTCTCAAGTTCATTATGAATATAAGAATTTATTTTCTTGTTTCGAATGAACAAAAACAACTATATATTATATATGTCTAGTTCATTGTGGCTACTTTGAGGAGGACACAAGGAAAACCTGAATGATACAAGATTCTCAAGTTAATTATAAAATGTAATAGAAATATAGAAGCACAGTATAAAATTTTACATTTTCTCTCACCTGGTACACTTTTATCAAGCTCTGTAGGACTCTGAGTATTACCTCTGTAAGAGCTAAAGGGCTGGCTACTCAAAAGGTTATCACACTGCAGGCTGTGGCACAAGGTCTCAAGAAAGCGAAGGGCAAATGATGCACTATTCACTGGAGGGAGCTGGACAGAATGAGTCTCCCCATCAAAGGAGGCTATCGGGGGGAAAAGAGATGTCAGTTACATCATAGAAAGATGAAAACTACAACAACGAAAAAAAGCCATCAATTTAGGGAATGTATTATAAATGTAATTTGTGGTTTTTGTAATTTACAAAAGAATAATCTTAAATTATAAAGTTCCTCTCATTAAAACATAAGAGCCTGTATTGGTAAAAGCATTCTCATTTAAAAATATTCATAAGGCAAACAACAACAGCAGCAGCAGCAGCAACCCAATGATGTATAATAACACTTCCTGCTATTCCAAGCATTCTGTGGGTATAAATATAGTATCTGATCAGACAATCATGAAAGCCAGCTGTATCTTATCTCCTAAGCTTTCTTAATCACATTTTCATTTAGAGCCTCTTATAGATCAGTCTGTTTTCTAAAAACATTAAAATATATTATCAACCGGGGCGCCTGGGTGGCGCAGTCGGTTAAGCGTCCGACTTCAGCCAGGTCACGATCTCGCGGTCCGTGAGTTCGAGCCCCGCGTCGGGCTCTGGGCTGATGGCTTGATGGCTCAGAGCCTGGAGCCTGTTTCCGATTCTGTGTCTCCCTCTCTCTCTGCCCCTCCCCCGTTCATGCTCTGTCTCTCTCTGTCCCAAAAATAAATAAATGTTGAAAAAAAAAAATTTAAATATATTATCAACCAAGTTATTTTGTCTATAGTGAACTTAATATAGCATATAAAAAAAACTTTTACCTCAATTTACAGTATGACTCTGACATTACTTGTCTATTTTGAACATAAAGTTAAACTTTTCAAACCAGAGTTAAAAGTCTATAGACATATAATTATATAAATATTCTATTATATCAATATAAGCATGCCAATATTATAAATAGCTCATAGACTATAAGTATTATAAAATAACCTGTATATTATAAAATCTTTGCCTTCTCAAAACCTAAAATCAAATCTGGAAGAAAAGCTGAGTAAAGGATTAGATGAGCATACCAGTTATCACTTCTCCTCCACGATGATCTGGCTTAAGAAATCCAAAAACAGTCTTGCTTTGAAAGGCACAATCCACACAGGCCTGCACAGTCCTCCGGAGCACCACATTCACTGGGCCTGGACCAAAGTGGTCAGGCAGTTGCTGGATTTTCTTCTGATCCAGGTGAGGACCAGAGTTTCCATGTTTGTTTACATAGACACAGACTTGAGGAAACAGGTGTATACAAAAATAACAAACAGACTGGTTAAAAGCAACATAAACACTACGTAATTACTATATCCCACTAACCACACTTCAAAGAGAACCCAAATATAGTTAGTATCAATGACCATTTCTGCTACCTAAAAATACATATGTAAACGTCTTTTCACATTTGTATAAAGATATTCAATCTAGAAAGAAATAATCCAAATGCTTATTCAATTTTCTAGAATTCTGCCTAAACTTATAATAAAAACTATCCAAGTTTAGTAGCATCATAAAATAATTCTTTACACATTTCCACATCACATAAAATGGTATGAAGATAAATATTTTCATCTTTCAACTGTACACACAGTGTAAGAATTTTCTTTCAAAATTGGTCACAACTCCTTCTTAGACTGGTTATTTTAAATCACCAACACCACACCTTCATTATATTTTCTAAAGTAACCCAAATAATTTAAGATACATGCCACACAGTAAGTTCTAATGACCTAGAGCAATTTTTTTCATTAACTTAAGGAAAAAAAAAATGGTCTTTATATATATGCCAAGGTTCACTGAAGAAAATCCAAAATTAAATGCTTTCCTTAGTATAATAAAAGCTTATGATTTATATTTTTTAAATGTTTATTTATTTATTTTGAGAGAGAAACAGAGTACGAGTGGAGGTGGGGCAGAGGGGGAGAGACAGAATCCCAAGCAGACTCCGTTCTGTCTGCACAAAGCCCAACACAGGGCTTGATCTCACAGACTGTGAGATCATGACCTGAGCCAAAATCAAAAGTCGGAGGCTTAACCTACTGAGCCACCCAGGCGCTCCAAGCATATGAATGAGAAACAAATCATCTATAATCATGCAAATGTCACGTTTCCATAACAGTTCTTCCCTGGGAATCAATAAATCTAAATCAACATACAATGTAACAATATGAGGTTGTATTATTACCAAACACAAAATATACTGTCCCCCTAAATCAAGAAGCACATTATTTTCATTCATCATTTAATTTATACTGCCCAATTTTATATATAGTCTATATTCAGTACAATAAAAACCCATTAATCTCACTTTCACTATTTTGAAATATATGATAATTCAACTTTGTGGCAACAGCCAGAGGAAGGATGGACTCTTATCACAGAAATGAAACAGCTATTAAAAACTTAACCCATGGTGGGGCACCTCAGTGGCTCAGTTGGTTAAGCGTCCTGACTTCAGCTCAGGTCATGATCTCACAGTTGGGGAGTTCAAGCCCCATGTCGGGCTCTCTGCTGTCACTCAGAGCCTGGAGCCTACTTCGGATTCTGTGCCTCCCTCTCTCCCTCTCTCTCTGCCCCTCCCCCACCCGTGCGCACATGCGCACTCTCTCTCTCAAAAATAAATAAACATTAAAAAATCTTAAGCCATGGACAAAACCCTACTGAACACAAGTGAAGCTAAACAAAGATTTCAATGTTTTATCTCCTTTGCATTATACTCATTTAGTCTTTCCTGCTAATGGCCTAAAAATCGGAAATAATAAACTGAGTATGTTACAATAATCTTTAGGTGATCTTTTCTACTTCAAAAAGTAATCTCTTTTTAGTGAGGAAAGTAAAACTGGGAGAAAAATCAACAGAACAGAAAAGTATAAGGGAGATAAAGATCTAGGAGAAAAAGCAATAGTACATGCTTTTAAAAAAAGGAAGGGAACAAGAAAACGTACAAGAGATGACAAAAGGGGGATTGTTCAATCTAGGTCTGTGTCATTTCATACTCTTCACATAACAGAGAATAACTTAAAGTCATCATGCCCCTTGACAGGCAAGGATCTGTCAAGATTTTAAAAGGCATTTTATTTTTTTTAATGTTTATTTATTTTTGAGACAGAGAGAGGCAGAGCATGAACAGGGGAGGGTCAGAGAGAGGAAGACACAGAATCTGAAACAGGCTCCAGGCTCTGAGCTGTCAGCACAGAGCCCGACGTGGGGCTCGAACTCACGGACCGCGAGATCATGACCTGAGCCGAAGTCGGCCGCTTAACCCACTGAGCCACCCAAGGCGCCCCTTAAAAGGCATTTTAAAAAGATTTGAGGTAGCTTTAAAATTACACACAAGACAAAAAGACATCATGAAATAAGGGAAGACAAAAACAGATCTGACAACGATGTAAATTTTGTAAATCTTACTAAGATGGATAAAATACTTTAAGAGTACTGAATTTTCAACTGATTTGTGTAAACAGTTTTTCCTTAACATCAAAATGAATAACCAGAATTTAAAAATACTTTAATATGAAAAATGCTTCAAAAATGTGATTATCAGCATCTTGTTCTCCTCTTATTTTAGTCCTCAGACTTCAAAGACACTAAAATAACACAGAGTAAAAGATTAGTAATTTTATACTCTCTAAAAAATACTAATTTACCTGTAGACATCACTATTTTAGATGTTCCAGGAGTGGCATCCCTATTATAAGCACGACGATCTCTGATCAGGGAATTTATAGAAGCTGAAGATGTAGAACACAAAACAGGAATATATTTTTCCTGTAAAAAACAAAAAAAAGAGCACAAGTATACATTACACATTTTTAAAAATTCCTAAAGACAGAGGTCAAAAAATTATCAGCCTCACTGGTTCACAAATGATCAGCTGTCTGAAGCCCTTGGGGTTGGAAACCCCTGTGTGTGTCACAAGCTACAGTACTTTCCAAACTGTGCTCTCAGAAGGGCCCATGAGCTGGTCAAGTAGGAGAGGAAGAGACCAACAGGCTGGAATTCTCAGGGTTATCCCTCCTCCAACTGGTCACGCCTTAGCCAAAATAGTTCACTCTATAAAACTTGTTTTATTTTCTGAGGTTCCCTGTACAACTATTTTTTTCACACCACTAAAGAAAAGCCTGTAAATCTAATCCAGCAATACATCAAATGGGGTAGGGGACCTCAACAAAGCAGAGGACAGAGTTTATCTTTACAAAGCAGTCACTTATCTGGTTTTTACTGTATCTAGCCTGCATTTCTCCATATTATATGTGATAATTTTTTAAAAATTATAAGTGGCTTGCTAAAGTCCATATAAAATTATGTCTATTATATTTGGTAAAAACCAAACGCCTTCTGGACATTGTTAAATATCACTCGCATTTTGTTTATTATGTATCAACTCTTGGAGTTTTCTTGGAGCTACCTTCAAACATGACTCTCCAATGTCAGAGAAGGAGCTCTTATACCTAGAAAAGGTAATAATAGAGGATACTTTTATTTTTTAATGTTTATTTTTGAGAGACAGAGAGAGACAGAGCACAGGTGGGGGAGGGGCAGAGAGAGAAGGAGACACAGAATCTGAAGCAGGCTCCAGGCTCCAAGCTGTCAGCACAGAGCCCAACATGGGGCTCCGACTCAGGAACCAAGAGATCTGACCTGAGCTGAAGTCAGATGCTTAACTAACTGAGCCACCCAGGTGCCCCTAATAGAGGATATTTTAAAAGCAGGGATAAAGGAGGATAAAATAGGATAACATTCAATATTGTTGGATTTTCCTTATTTGTTTAAATTAATGACTGTCATTGGGGTTCTCTGTATTCCAGTAAATCATATTATTTTTAAGTACTGAACTATAATTACTGTGTTGATATATTATTGTTCTTACAATATTTTAAAAATCTGAAATCTGAATCCTATGTCTTAAGACATACCAAGATATAGTATGCTTGCATTAGCTATTTATATTGAATAAAGGTACATTTATTTGAAAAATGTGCTTCTATACCACTAGAATCCTTAAAGAGGGGGTATGTGTGGAGAGTGGACAAAGTAAAGAATAATTCATACTCTAGTTCAAAGGTTTCCTAAATAATTAAACTATGGCATGACAGTACTGAAACAGAGATATAGGTAACCACATGAGAATCTTCATCTTTTCATGATGAAATAATAAAGACAGAGAAGATAGTGAATTAAAATTCTTCCTCTGAGGGCCATCTGGGTGGCTCAATCAGTTAAGTGTGGACACTCTTGACTTCGGCTCAGGTAATGATCTCATGGTTCGTTAGATTAAGTCCTGTGTCAGGCTCTGTGCTGACAGTGCAGAGGCTGCTTGGGATTGTCTCTCCCCCTCTCCCCTGCCCAGGTGATAGCACTCCCTCCCTCTCTCTATCTCAAAATAAATAAATAAGCTTAAAAAAATTTTTTTAATAAAATTCTTCCTTTGAAACAAAAAATAGATTATCAAAAAAAATTATAAAATCTATCAATCTATCCCTCACCTGACCCCACCATCTTATAAACAGTATTTTCAAAAACACCTTTTCAAAATTGTCAAATTAGAACTAAAATTACTTGAAAATAAAGGCATAAAGAGAAACTTCATGTAGTTTTATCTTCATCATTATACCAACTAATCACAAAGACTTTTTTCAACAGCTGGAAAATACACATTAAAAATATGCATCAATGACACCCTTAATAATTTTAATTTTTAAAAAGCATTTAAAATATTATTTCTGGGGGTGCCTGGCTGACAGTCATGTGACTCTTGATCTTGGGGTCCTGAGTTTGTGCCCTATGTTGGGTGTGGAACCTACTTAATTAAAAAAAAATTATTTCCCTTTAAATATTGTAACTTTCCTTAATTTTATGCATTTTAAAAAAATTCTTTTTAATGTTTATTTTTGAGAGAGAGAGAGAGAGAGAGAGAGACAGAGTGTGAGTGGGGGAGGGGCACAGAGAGAGGGAGACACAGAATCCAAAGCAGGCTCCAGGCTCCAAGCTGCCAGCACAGAGCCAGACGCGGGGCTCGAACTCACAAACTATGAGATCAATGACCTGAGCCGAAGTCAGACGCTTAACCGACTGAGCCACCCAGGCACCCCTATGCAATTTATTTTGAATTTTAAAAATTTAATCTGCTAATGATTTACATTAGAATAACCTGCTTATTTGATTTTTTCAATGTTGATGATTTTATATCTGAAATATATTCACATTTATTGACTTTTAATTTTTATTTAAAAATTCTGAATGCTTTTTGAAATAAAAATACCAGTATTATTTTAAGCATTTTATTTTAAAGTTTTTATTTATTTTGAGACAGAGAGAGAGAGAGGCAGGCAGAGAGAGAGGGAGAGAGAATCCCAAGCAGGCTCCACACTGTAAGCAAGAGCTTGATGCAAGTCTCGAACTCACAAACCATGAGATCATGACCTGAGTGGAAATTAAGAGTCAGACACTCAAGTGACTTGAGCTACCCAGACACCCCAATTTAAGAATTTTAAAATCAAAATGGTATTGTCATTTTGCTCCATACTGCAAACAAACATTAGATAAAACAAAACAAATGTTATATACATATGTATACATACATACATATATATATATACACATACATATATATATATATATATATATTCAGATGGCTAAACTCAGAAATGTTTAAGTAATACTGCTATTTTAGTTCTAATCCATCTAGGAAGATTCTATGTTTTTATATTAAAAGTGTATCACTTGTAGACCAGATACATTTGGGTCTTTTTAAAATCCATTTTTATAATCTGTCTTTTAAATGGAAAGTTTACTCCACTTTTTTTTTTTAAGTTTATTTGTGAGAGAGAGAGAGAAAGAGCCAGTGCACATGTGTTGGGGCAGGGGCACAGAAAGAGAGCCTCCAGCAGACTCTGCACTGACAGTGTAGCAAACTCAGGAAACAGAGATCATGAATAAGATGCTTAGCCAAGTGAGCCACCCAGGTGCCCCGAGTCCACTAACTTTTAAAATAATTATTAATATGTTTGGGTCTTAGTATACCCTTTATTATTTCTTTTCTATTTGTCTCCTTTGTGTTTTATTCCTCTATCCCTCTTTTTTTTTTTTTTTTTTAGTTACTTGAATATTCCTTAGAATTTCATTTTAGTTCCCCTATTGGCTTTTTAGCTATACTTCTCTGCATTTGTATTTTTACAATATGCCCTGGGGATTATAATGTATAATCTACATAGTTAACATTGTACTACTTAACATAAAATGTTGAAACCTTGCAATGATATAAATCTGTATCCTCCACTCAAAGCCTTTATACTAAGTATTACATGTATTACCTCATGTTATGTATTGATGTTATATAATGATGTATTCTATCATGCTATATGTATTACATTACCCCGTAAGACCATATTATGATTATTGCTTTAGTCACATTATTATAAAGAAATTAAGAGGGGGGCACCTGGGTGGCTCACTTGGTTAAGCATCCGACTTTGGCTCAGGTCATGATCTCACCATTCATGAGTTTGAGCCCTGCATTGGGCTCTGTGCTGACAGCTCAGTGCCTAGAGACTGCTTCAGATTCTGTGTCTCCCTCTCCTTCTGCCCCTCTCCTGCTCGCACTCTGTATCTCTCTCTCTCTCTTTCTCTCAAAAGTAACATAAAACATTAAAAGAAAGAGACAGAGAGAAATTAAGAGGAAAAAAGCAAAACACAAAGTCATTTGCATTCACTCAGAGATAAATTTCCTTCAGCATTTCTTATAGTGCTTGTCTGCCAGTGATGAATTCTCTAAGGATGTTTTGTTTTTTTTTTTTAATTTTTTTTAACCTTTATTTATTTTTGGGACAGAGAGAGACAGAGCATGAACGGGGAAGGGGCAGAGAGAGAGGGAGACACAGAATCGGAAACAGGCTCCAGGCTCCGAGCCATCAGCCCAGAGCCCGACGCGGGGCTCGAACTCACAGAGCGCGAGATCGTGACCTGAGCCAAAGTCGGACGCTTAACCGACTGAGCCACCCAGGCGCCCCTCTAAGGATGTTTTTATCTAAAAATATCTTTAGTTCACCTTCACTCCTGAAGAATATTTTTGCTGGATATAGAATTTTGTGTAACACTCCTATCTCCTGTGTGTACTCTCCTGAACCACAGTGTGTCTGCTTCCATTCACTGTCCAGTATCTTCAAGTAGCTAGTTTTTTTTCCTATTATTTCCAGGTTTTAAAGTTGTTTTCTTTGCAGGAATCACTTAGGTGGTATGTGACTCTACCATCATTGAATGCATCATTCTGATTCCACCTTCCATCTGCTTTATTGAGGTATAATTTATGTATAGTAAAATTCACCTCACTTTTAAAGTATACTGAGTTTTGGGGCACCTGGATGGCTCAGTTGGTTAAGCATCCGACTTCAGCTCAGGTCATGATCTCACAGTCAGAAAGCTCAAGCCCGGCAACAGGCTCTGTGCTGACAGCTCAGAGCCTGGAGCCTACTTCAGATTGTGTGTCTCCTTCTCTCTCTGCTCCTCCCCTGCTCGCATTCTGTCTTTTGTCTCTCAAAAATGAATAAATGTTAAAAAAAAAATTTAAAGTATACTGAGTTTTAAATAAACTGGCCTGAACGTAAATATACCCACACAGTATTTTCAATGTGGTTCTGAAAAAGTCAAACATTATTCAATGTTTTAAGTTTACCCAAGAAAAGAAATACCAGGGGCACCTGGGTGGCTCAGGTGGTTGAGCAGCCAACTCTTGACTTTGGTTCAGTTCATGGTCTCATGGTTCATGGGATCCGGGCCCCACAAGTGGGCTCTGTGCTGACACTGTGGAGCCTGCTTGGGATTCTCCCTCCCTTCCTCTCTGCCCTTCCCACATGCGCACACACATTAGTATCTCTCTCAAAATAAATAAACACTCAAAAACAAATACCAATCTTGATGGCTATGTGGGCTTTAAAAAGCCTTATGTATACTCTTTGTACAGTATATTCCTAAAAGGCCTCATCATACTGTTAGTATGATCCTAAACTGTATGTTATAATAAATAACCAGAGTACAACAAATCAGGAAGAGATACAACTAACCTTTTTTGGGGCTTTCTTCCTTGGTGTGGTATTTTTAGCAGAATTTCCCTTCTTGGGGGCTGAAGTATGTAGAGGTGGTTTAATCCGACTTGATTTCCTGATCTGCTGCGTTGGTAATATTATAGCAGTTTTCTGTGGAGACGGCATTGAATGTGGGGCCGCTTTGGGAAGAGATGACTGTGTTTTTGCTATACTCTTTGTAATGGGCACTGAGGGGGGAAAAGCACAGCACAAAAATAAAATTAACACACACACACCAACTATATATAGTCCTAAAACCGTGTGTTCATAGTAGCCACAAAGTGAACAAAAACCTTTTTGAAAAAAGTATGTACAATATAGAAAGGTATACTAACCATCTTTAATAAAATTTTTATATGAATACCTAACCAAATGTACTGGTTCTTCAGCTTATCTTCAGATATAACAGAGAACTTCAGGTAAGAAAAATGTCCAGGAGATGAGAAGTTAGTGAATTGTGGAAATGCAGAAAAAATTAGTAAATTTTGGGAAACCATCAGAGGAAGTAAATAAGGTCAAGAGGAGGCCTGGAAGCCTGGAACAAGGGGAACAGAAGAAAGGAGAGAGATGCCAATATTTACTGGCTACCCATTACAGGCTAGGCACTTCAATATGCATTATCCCATTTAATCCACCCAAAATTCCTGAGGTCGGTACCATTTCCCCACTTTATACATGAGGAAACTTCGGCTCTGCGAGGTGAGGTAACTCAGCCAAGATCACCCATTTGGCTAAGAGAGTTTGGTCTCCTAAGTGCATGCTTTTTCTAATATGCTACCTTGCTTTCTGCCCTCAAACAAAAAAAGGCTATTAAATTCACTCCCCTGAGTCAAAGTGCACAAGTTTTAAAAAAAAAGGGAATGGTGGGGGGCAAAAGACAACTTTGTGAATTCCTACGTGCTATTTTACTAGAGAGTCAGGAGGTGCTCTCTAAGGAGTCTTAGGTTTTCTTAAAAAAAACAGGTGTGGTGGGGCGCCTGGGTGGCGCAGTCGGTTAAGCGTCTGACTTCAGCCAGGTCACGATCTCGCGGTCCGTGAGTTCGAGCCCCGCGTCAGGCTCTGGGTTGATGGCTCAGAGCCTGGAGCCTGCTTCCGATTCTGTGTCTCCCTCTCTCTCTGCCCCTCCCCCGTTCATGCTCTGTCTCTCTCTGTCCCAAAAATAAATAAATGTTGAAAAAAAAAATTAAAAAAAAAAAACAAAAACAGGTGTGGAGGCATACTTACAAAGAGAAAACATTAACAAGTAAGTACAGACAAAAACACACTGGTAAAACTTTTCATGCCTGGGAATTTAACCTTGTTTAATATTTATTTCTAAATAGTACTCATTAAATATACATTTCTGCTGACCCATGAAGACACTTTATTATTGAAAGATAGTGCTTGCCTTCTCTGAATTGTGAAGACAGCTGCACACATAATTACCACAGAAGAAGAAATACACTTAGAAATGAACAGCAACCCCCTATTTCCAGCTACTGTTCCACATGAGCAAGTTTAGCTTACACATGGCTGACTGGAACAGAAACTAAAATGGATCAGAGATTTGAATTAATATGTATCTTGCTTTTGATCTAAAAAGACTGAAGAGGTATGGTTGCTTAGTGTTCTCCAGATTTTCCATCCACCATTTATTTACTCAATACTTAGTGTATACTTTTTACCAGTCTAGGCAATTTAGGAGATTCAGAAGAAATAGATATGGCCCCAGTCATACAGTTTGTGTATCCTGTGAGTGTAGTTGTGTATCCATAAAATTCGTATCTCAAGTAGATCAATGATACATGATTTCCTTCTCCTCAAATAAACTGAATAGTGTATTACACAGCCATATGACAAGAAGAGCAGAAATTACTGTAAAAACAGATACCTTGAATTTGAGGCAAGTAATAAACAAAGTCAAATTCTGAACAGCCAAAAACAGAAAAGCAAGATATGGTCTGGAAAAACCAAAACTAAGTCAAAAAGAAAACATCTGTCATTGGAAACATTTGACTTTGGAACCTTTTTCAAATTTAGCAATTCTTTCCAAGTCATCTTCCTTATTCTTAAAACTGCATGTACAACTAAACTATCATTTATACTAAAATCTTTCAAGGGGTGCCCAGGGGGCTCAGTTAGTTGAGCGTCCAACTTCGGCTCACGTCATGATCTTCCATGAGTTCAAGCCCTTCATCGAGCTCGCTGCTGTCAGCACAGAGTCCGCTTCAGATCTGTCCCCCCCTACCCTCTCTGTCCCTCCTCCACTCACGTGCTTTCTCAAAAATAAATAAAACATTAAAAAGAAAAACTTATGGGGTACCTGGGTGGCTCAGTCAGTTAAGTGTCCGACTCCGGCTCAGGTCATGGTCTCACAGCCTGTGGGTTCAGGCCCCACATCAGGCTCTGTGCTGACAGCTCAGAGCCTGGAGCCTGCTTTGGATTCTGTGTCTCCCTCTCTCTCTGCCCCTCCCTCCACTCTCTCTCTCTCTCTCTCTCTCTCTCTCAAAAATAAACATTAAAAAAAATCCTTCATACTGCTAACTATAAACCCAAAGAAACAATATAAGCCTCAACTTTGAAAAACATAGACATAGCAATAGAGATGGCTACACTTACACTATCACTATCCAACCTTGAGGCCTGATAGTCACAAAAGCTCACTTGAGGCACCCAATGCCTCTATCTGGAATTTTGCTCCCTGACTCATAGAACGAGCTCACATTGCCACAAACTGGTCGTGGGCGGCAGCAAGAGCAAAGGGGAAACCCCCTGATCTTCCTTCATTCACTCCTGCTGCCATCCCATACCAAAGCACCAGCTCCCTTGACTGGTGTTTCAGATTCTGCCCCATTTCTCCTCTCTCTTCTCCCAACCTGTACCAGAGGAAGCCACCCATGCCATTCCAGAAGCGAAACCCTGCTTGAGAAACTAAACATTTGATAACAGCCAGAGTCTGTTTTTCCCCTGAAATTAGCCTTTTGGAACACCCAAGGACTGTTCTTGTCATATAAGAGTAACTTTCCCTTCCCATTAGCATGCTAAGTGTCTTTTATTATTTTTACTTATTTTTTTAATGTTTTATTTTTTTGAGGGAGAACATGTGCACAACATGGGGAGGGACAGAGAGAAGGGGATAGAGGATCTGAAGCAGGCTCTGTGCTGACACCAACTGTGAGATCATAACCCGAGCCAAAGATGGACGCTTAACTGACTGAGCCACCTGGGTGCCCCGAGAGTCTTTTAAATGTGTATTTCCTTATCTTCAGCAATAAAAAACTCATTTTACAAAGCCTCAAATAAGGGGTGCCTGGGTGGCTCAGTCAGTTAAGCGATCAACTCTTGGTTTTGGCTCGGGTTATGATCTCACAGCTCCTGAGTTCAAGCCCCACATCAGGCTCTGCACTGATAGCGGCCTGCTTGGGATTCTCTCTTGTCCTCTCTCTGCCCCTCCTGTGTGTACTCTCTTTCTCTCTCAAAATAAATAAATAAACTTAAAAAAAAAAGAAAGAAAGAAACCTTCAAATTAGCTAAGAAAAACTCTTTTTTAAATTTCTTTAAAATTTATTTATTTAGGGGCACCTGGGTGGCTCAGTGGGTTGGGCCTCTGACTCTTGGCCACGGCTCAGGTCATGATCTCATGGTTTGTGGGACCGAGCCCCCAATGGGCTGTGTGCTGACAGCACGGAGCCTGGTTGGGATTCTCTCTCCCTCTCCCCTGCTCGTACTCCTGCACTTGCTCTCTCTCTCTCAAAAATAAACTTAAAAAAATATTAAATTTATTTATTTATATTTTGAGAAAGAGCACAAGTGGGGGAGAGGCTGAAAAAGAGAGAAAGAGAGAATCCAAAGCAGGCTCAGCACTGCCATCGCAAAGCCTGATGCAGGGCTTGAACTCATGAACCATGAGATCATGACCTGAGTTGAACCCAAGAGTCAGAAGCCTAACCAAATGAACCACACAGGCACCCCAAGCTAAGAAAAACTCTTAAAGAAAACCACAGGGGGTAGTTACTAGTGGAAAGGAAAACAAGGAAGCATGTTCCTAATACCACAGCAGATATTTGGAAGCCAGAAGCCAGGTGAGGACTATGAATTTTCTCAGAAGAAGCAGAGTAGAGATCAGCTGGGCATGGGACTCCTGTACCAACTGGTCATAATAACCTATTCCCTTCCCTGCTTCTCATTATCTAGGGAGAGACACTGGTTCTAGATTAATTAGGTTCAAATCCAGATTTACCACATAATAATTATGAGGTCTTGGGACAATTATTTAAATTCAGCATGTGGCACATGGTACATATTTCAATAAATGTTAACTGTTAATAGCAGCAGCAGCAGCAGCACCATCAGCAGCAGCCCTGCCTTGATTCTCACCTTCTCTTTCCAGGCCCTGAGGGTGCTCCTGGCCCTCTTCTATCAATGGATGGGATATCAGGGAAACCTTGTTGTCAATGCCTAACAAATGCAAGAAAAAAAGTTTCATCCAAATAAGGATCTCCTATTTACTGACATTCTGATCCCTTTCCTCCTTCCTTTCATGACCAAACTTCTTAAAAGACTAGCCCATGTTCACTACCACTGCCATTTTCTTATTTTTCAACCCTCTGCAATTACACTTTTAGACACCTCTTTTTAGGGAAGCTTTGAATGCTAAGGTAACCCACAACCTCCTAATAGCACTAAACACTTTTGATGATGTCTTTTTTAAATTCGTTATTGGATTTCACACAGCCACTCCCTCCTGGTCCTTCTTATACCTCTGTCATGTTTCCTGTGGTGTTCCCCAGGATTAGTCACCTTCCCCCTACCCCCACCTCAGTTTTGAGTGCTTTTAGTTCACTCCCTTGATTTCAGCTACTGCCTACATATAATGATCACCAAATTGCTTGCTCTCATGTTCTTCTGCCCACTTAAGCATTCGTAAGCCACCCCCTACCCATCATAGGCCTCTCTCAAGTTCCAGAGCTGTGTTTTCAATAGCCAACTCAATAATCATATATAGGCATCTCTCACTCAACATGTCCAAAACCAAATTCATCACGCTTATCTTGAATGACATTACCTTTTACACTCAATTATCAGTAATCAGAAATCTTGAAGACATCTTTGTACTCTTCCACCATCGACGTGTGAAACCAAGCCTACCTGAAGTACTTCCTAGTTGTGTTCTTCTTTATGCCCATGAAATGACTTCTCACATAAGCTATAGCACTAGCCTCTTTACTAGCATTCCTGGCTAACCTTTACAATCCATATTTGATAGCACATAATCATGATCTTTCTAAAATACAAACTATATGTCACTTTTCCTCTTAAAAATCTTCAGTGATGCTGGGGCACCTGGCTGGCTCAGTCAGTTAAGCCTCTGACTTCAGTTCCAGTCATAATCTCACAGTTCCATGGGTTCGAGCCCTGCATAGGGCTCTGTGATGACAGCTCAGAGTCTGGAGCCTGCTTCAGATTCTGTGTCTCCCTCTCTCTCTGGCCCTCCCCCGCTCATGCTCTGTCTGTCTGTCTGTCTGTCTCTCTCTCAAAAATAAACAAACATTGAAAAGAAAATCTTCAGTGATGCCACATTACCCATATGCTAAAATCTAAAGTCTTTGGCCTGGTGTCCAAGGCCCTCTACATATCTTCACAATCTCATATCCTCTATTCTCCAACTATCCTTATAGATTCAGTCATAATCATGTTTCAGGTCCCCAAATATTCTGACCCTTACTGCCCTGCAGAAGCTGATCCAGGAAAGGCCTTCCCTCTCATGTCAATGACGAGCTCAATCACGAGCACTGCAAAATTCCAGCACTAAGCTCTGAGGCAAACCATAGGACTTCATGCTAATAAACTTCACAGACTGCATTTATCTCTAGCAGCACAGGTATTACAGCATCTTATCTTTTCTTAGATATCTACCTGTCCCACTACACTGTGAATTCCTTTAGAAGGAACTATGTAAGTTCAAACCATTATTATACCTCCAACATGTGGTTGAGGGCCTGCCACATAACAGGCATCCAAGAAATGTTTGTTAAATGAATAAATGTTTAACATCCAAGTTTTGTCTCTGGTCTTATATTCCCATAGAAACAAGTTGGGTAGCTTATGCATCAAATAGGCCACCATGGTTTAATAACAACATTTTACAGTTTGCTGGGAAAAAAAATGCTTCACCTCAACAAAGAAGGTTACAGAGGGTACATACTTCAACTCAATAATAAGGGCCATATATGAAAAACCCACCACTAACATTATATGCAATGATGAAAAACTGAGTTTTTCCCCTAAGGCCAGGAGTAAGACAAGGATGTCTACTCTCACCACTTTTATTCAACATAGTACTGGAAGTCCTAGCCACAGCAATCACACAACAAAAAGAAATAAAAGGCATCCAAACTGGTAAGGAAGAAATAAAGCTTTCACTATCTCCAGATGACATGATATTATATATAGAAACCCTAAAAACTCCAAGACACTACTAGAACTAATAAATCAATTCAGTAAAGTCACAGGATACAAAATCAATAGACAGAAATCCACTGTGTTTCTATACACTAATAATGAAGTAGCAAAAAGAAAAATTAAGAAAACAATCCCACTTACAATTGCACCAAAAATAATAAAATACTTAGGAATAAAGTTAACCAAGGAGGTGAAAGACCTGTACTCTAGAAGCTATAAAATACTGATGAAAGAAATGGAAGATGTCACAAATGGAAAGATATTCCATGTTCATGGATTGGGAGAACCAATATTGTTAAAATGTCCATATTACTCAAAACAATACATAGATTCAAAGCAATCCCTATCAAAATACCAACAGCATTTTTCACAAAACTGAACAAATTACCCTAAAATTTGTATGGAACCCCAAAAGACCCCAAACAGCCAAAGTAATTTTGAAAAAGAACAGAATTTAAGGTATTTCAATCCCAGATTTCAAGATATACTACAAAGCTGCTGCAATCAAAACAGTATGGTACTGGCACAAAAAAACAACACATACATCAATGGGACAAAAGAGAGAGCCCAGAAATATATCCACAATTATGTGGTCAATTGATCTTCAACAAAGGAGGCAAGGGTATGCAATGGGAAAAAGACGGTCTCTTCTACAAATGGCACTGAGAAAACTGGACAGCTACATGCAAAAGAATGAAATTATACCACTTTCTTCCACCACACACAAAAATAAACTCAAAACGGATTAAAGATCTAAATGTGAGATCTGAAACCATAAAAATCGTAGAGAAGAACAGGCAGTAATTTTGTCTGACATTGGCCACAGCAACACTTTTCTACATTTGTCTCCTGAGGCAAGGGAAACAAAAGCAAAAATAAACTACTGCAACTATACCAAAATAAAAAGCTTCTACACAGCAAAGGAAACCACCAACAAAACAAAAAGGCAACCTTCTGAATGGGGGAAGATACATGTAAATGACAGATCTGATAAGGGTTTAGTATCCAAAATATATAAAGATCTTATACAAATCAATAACCCCAAAAACAAATAATTTAAAATGAGCAGAAGATATGAACAGGCATTTCTCAAAAGAAGACACACAGATGACCAACAAACACATAAAAAGATGCTCAATACCACTCATCCATCAAGGAAATGCAAATCAAAACCACAATGAGATATCACCTCACACCTGTCAGAATGACTAAAATCAAAAGCACAAGAGACAAGTGCTGGTGAGGATATGGAGAAAAAGGAACCGTTTTTGCACTGTTGGTGGGAATACAAACTGGTGCAGCCACTGTGCAAGACAGTATGAAGGTTCCTCAAACAATTAAAAAGAGAATTACAATAGGATCCAATAATTCCACTACTGGGTATTTACCCAAAAAATATAAAAACACTAATTTAAAAAGATATATGCACCCCTATGTTTACTGCAGCATTATTTGTAATAGCCAAATTATGGAAGCAACTCAAATGCCCAATAACAGATGAATGGATAAAGATGATGTGGTGTGTGTGTGTGTGTGTGTATGTATATACACATACATACATTGGAATGTTACTAAGCCATAAAAAAAGAAAGCTTGCCATCTGCAACAACATGGATGGATCTAGAGAATACAATGCTAACAGAAATAAGTCAGTCAGAGAAAGACAAAGACCATAGGATTTCACTCATGTGGAATTTAAGAAACAAAACAAAGAAAAAAAAAAGAGACAAGGGCGCCTAGGTGGCTCAGTCAGTTAAAGCATCTGACTCTTGATTTCAGCTCAGGTCATGATCTCACAGGAAGTGAGTTTGAGCCCCGCACAGGTTTCTGAGCTGACACTGCAGAGCCTGCTTGGAATTGTCTCCATCTTTCTCTCTGCCCCTCCTGCATCTCTCTCTCTCTCTGTCTCAAAATAAATAAATAAACTTAAAAAAAATCATTTAAAAAAAGAAAAAAAAGAGACAAACCAAAAAACAGACTCTTAACTACAGAGAACAAACTGGTGGTTACCAGAGGGGAGATGGATGGCTGGATGGGTGAAATATATGAAGGGAATTAAGAGTCCACTTATCGTGGTGAGCACTGAGTAATGTATAGAATTGTTGAATCACTATTTTGTACACCTGAAACTAATATAACACTGTATGAAAAAAAAAAACTTCAAATACCAATCAACCAACTTAAAAATCAACTTCTAAGAAAGGAGGAAATAAAATCTCTTATCTGTAGTGTTTCCTCTCACCCAGTTTCTAAGGTGCTGCTGTTATGGTAACCCCAAAATGCCCAAACCCATGACATTGTAATCCAAGATATATGGAGTGAATGTTTAATTTTTTGTTTGTCTGTTTAAAGGAAAACACCTTGTCTCAAACCAAATAAAAGATAATCTTTGACAATGTGTTAAAAAAAAATCAACTTCTAAGAATACACTCCATTCAAAAATGAAGGAAGGACTGCAAATCAAAATCACAATTTGGTACCACTTTACACCTACTAAGATGGCTATTAAAAAGAAAAACAGTTAAGTGCTGACAAGGATATGGAGAAACTGTAACCCCCATACATTGCTGATGGGAATGTAAAGTGGTGCAGCTCCTGCGGCAAACAGTTTGGCAGTAGCAGATAAAGTTAACACAGAAGTAACATTTGAACCAACAATTCCATTCCTAGGTATATACTCAAAATAAATGAAAACAGGGACTCTAATAAGAACATGTACAGGGATATTCATAGCAGCACTATTCACAGTAGCCAAAAGGTAGAAACAGCTCAAATGTACATCAATGGATAAATGGATAACCAATGTGTTACACATGCATACAATGGAATATTATTCATCCATAAAAAGGAATGAAGTATTGGTAGCTGAAATGGCATGAATGAACCTTGAAAACATTACACTAAGTGAAAGAAGCCAGACACAAAATCACATACTATATGATTCAATTTATATGAAATATCTGAATAAGTAAATCTATAGCAACAGAATACAGATTAGTGATCACAGGGGCAAGAGGGAGGAGAGAATAGGAAGCAAATGCTTAGTGGGTACAGAGTTTTCTTTTAAGGTGATGAAAATATTTCCAAACTAGATAAAGGTGGTAGTTGTACAACATTATGAACGTACTAAGTGACTCTAAATTGTGCATTTTGAAATAGTTAATTTTCTATTATGTGAATTGCACCTCATTTTAAAACACAACACTGGGGGAAAAAAGAAAGAAATCTGTATACTTCGAATGGGTCAAGTATTTTGCATACATTATTAAAATTTGTTTCTATAATTTTGTAAAGCAAGTATTATTATCCCCATTTTACATATAAAGAAATAGAGGCTTGGGGCACCTGGGTGGCTCAGTTGGTTAAGCATCTGACTTTGGCTCAGGTCACGATCTCTAGAACCATGAGTTTGAGCCCTGCATCAAAAACAGAAGAAGAAGGGGCACCTGGGTGGCGCAGTCGGTTAAGTGTCCGACTTCAGCCAGGTCACAATCTCGCGGTCGGTGAGTTCAAGCCCCGCGTCGGGCTCTGGGCTGATGGCTCAGGGCCTGGAGCCTGCTTCCGATTCTGTGTCTCCCTCTCTCTCTGCCCCTCCCCCGTTCATGCTCTGTCTCTCTCTGTCCCAAAAATAAATAAACGTTGAAAAAAAAATTAAAAAAAAAAAAACAGAAGAAGAAGAAGAGGAAGAAGAGGAAGAAGAAGAGGAAGAAGAGAAAGAAGAAGAAGAAGAAGAAGAAGAAGAAGAAGAAGAAGAAGAAGAAGAAGAAAACAGAGGCTTAGTGCATTAAGTAACATCTAATCCAGTATCACACAGCTAGTCTCATAGTGGTAGGAACGGGATTCACATTCAGGACTGTCTCACCCAAAAGCCCATGCTCCTTGCTTAAAGTGGGTACTGTTTTAAACTAGTGAGGTAAGCAATGAAAAGACAATTAAAATATTTTCTTCTATAATCTTAACAAACTCAAATGCAGAATTAAATAGTTGGGTTAAACATTTCTTAAGGTTCAAATTTGAGGGAGCTTCTGTGTAAACCACAGATAAAAATATCTAAAGTGGTGCTAAAAACAAATTATCAACATGCCCTTAATAATCCAGTATTTAGGGGCTTTCCTTTTTTTAAATTCTCTTGGCTAAAAGAGAATTTTTCCTTAAGGGAAAAATGCATCAAATATTAGAGGAGAACCTTCTGTACTCTAAATTTTCTTATGTATTTTCTCAAAATGAAACATTTATAATCCAAACACATTTTATGTCTATTAATTATTATAATAACAAAGCAAGAATACTTAAGTAGATGGGACCAAACCAATACAGTTCTGTATACATGGAACAGAATACAACACATGCTTCTAAAGACATCCTCAGCTGGTCTCAATGAATACTGGCAATTAATTAATATTTCTTATTTTTTAATTAAAATATCCTAAGGTTTATATATCAAAATATTAGAGGATGGCAAGAATACTGGCAAGAATACAGGCAAGAATACAAGCAATTTTTAGATTTTACCCTATCGCTTTGTTTTCTAAATGTTCTACAATTCCAATTTTGTCATAAAGATTATAAAATGCCCTCACAAAGATAAACCTAGCCATTTGGGGGGGGGGGGTGAAGAGAAAGAGAGAGAGAGAGAAAGATAAAGAGAAAGAGAGAGAGAAAGAGAATATCTTAAGCAGGCTCCAAGCACAGCACACAGCCCAATGTGAGACTCAATCTTACGACCATGAGATCATGACATGAGCTGAAATCAAGTGCTGGACGCTTAACCGACTGAGCCACCCAGGTGCCCCAAACCTAGCCACTTTTTAAAATAACAGAACAAGTCATGTCTCTAAAGAAAACAATTATTTGACATAAGCATTACTAATATTGTATTTTGATAAAAAGCCATACAACTTGTAAAGACATACAAGAATCCACTAAAAAATAACAGTAGAGATACCCATGCAGACTCACTGCATACTGGCAGTGACCTCTAGAATCTGCAGCTGTCTCCAGCAATTTCAGAATTAAAGAGTAGATCCCCTCAGTAGCCCAGGCTGACTCAGCAGAATAGAACTGTAAAAGCATCATTATTGGCCAAGCAGCTGACCAGCAGAGACACATGGTCTCTATTTCCATTCACAGTAGCAGGGGCACTCTTGGTCTTGGTCAGACACCTCCCAAAGGCCTCTGCTTATCACTCTTCCTTTTACCATTACTTAAAGACCTCTAAGATACTTTTTCACTTTTCTCACTTTCTCACTGTGCCCAAAACAAGTATAAAAGTTCTTTTTGAGACCTGCCCCCTGCCCTATCATTTTAAAAGGTTTATTTGTTTTACAACTAATCACTACAAGGAAAAAGAATGGCAAACACTGAAAAAGTTAAAAAGGAAAAGAAGGTCTCTAATTCTTAGTGGTAGCTGTCCCCAGTTTTTGTGGAAATGGTACTGTCTTTTCATATTTTAACCCTTATTGGACCTATTCTAACTTGAATGTTCTGCCCAGTTCCCTGCTCATTTACCAAGAAGAGATGGTTTAGTTGGCATTGTTGGCATCCAATAGTGTGAACAGGCCCAGCCCTATTGCCTTCGCTCCTCCACTGTCTTTCCTGAGTCTCCTCATGACCTAGGTAGGTTTCCCTCCCCAAAACCAAGAACCACAGTTTTACAGTATTAAAAATACTTTAAACATACAATAAGGGGCGCCCGGGTGTCTCAGTCGGGTAAATGTCCTTCAGCTCAGGTCATGATCTCACAGTTCGTGAGTTTGAGCCCCACGTTGGGCTCTGTGCTGTCAGTGTGGAGCCTGCTTTGGATCCTCTGTCTCCCTCTCTCTCTGCCCCTTCCCTGCCTGCACAAGCTTGCTCTCTCTCTCTCCCAAAACTAAACATAAAAAAAATAATAATAAAATAGGGGTGCCCGGGTGGCTCAGTTGGTTAAGCGTCCGACTTCAGCTCACGTCATGATCTCGTGGTTCGTGAGTTTGAGCCCCACATCGGGCTCTCCACTGTCAGTGCAGAGTCCACTTTGGGATGCTCTGTCTCCCTCTCCTCTCTCTCTGCCTCTCCCCAACTCTCTCTCTCTCTCTCACTTGTTCTCAAAAGTAAACATTTTTAAAAAGCTTGTTAAAAAATAATATAAAATAAACATACAATAAAAGATAACTCCCACATAAAAAGAAAAACAAGCCATTCACTCACGAAAGTAAAGATCTGATTTAAAAGAGCTTGTTTTGGGGCGGTATGACAGAGCATCCCCATTTGGGAAATGCTGTTATGTCTTTTCTAGGAGCTTTTAAAAATTATGTCTGGACAACTAAACCAAAACCAATATACTGAAAGTCTTTGTAGCTTTAATTTCTGTCTCCCCCATTTCAAAATAAGACTTGGAGATCTAAGACAAACAGATTCAAGAAGAGAAAAGACACCCTTTACACACCTTATAAAACATACCTTAATCTGTATAGAATATTCTATAAGGTTACTGAAAACTTACAAAAATGCTACAGGGAAAAATATCCCAAACACAATTAAAAGGTTAATGGATAGCTCTCTAAATTAAACAAAATACAAAAGTCCAGTTAAAGTTATTTACCTTGTACGTAAATGACACTGCCTTTTTTCTTGGCATACATGCTAAATTAAAATAAAATCTAATTTAGTGGAATTTATATGGTTTTCCTAACTTGTTATATAATGATATAAGCATTCAGCCTAGAAAGGAAACCAAAAAAATGCAAGCAGCAGCTAGAAATCACAATTAAATTTTAGAAGGGCCTTAAGAGCGTTCTTTTAACAATACTTGCCCCATCACAGACGCTCTGTAAACTACTCACTTCAGCTTCATGGGGGTGCTTCCCATGAAGACCATTATATTTCACAATCGCTACTCATATCTGCTCACTTCAAAAGAAACCAAGATTTTGGTCACAATGACATTAAAGAAGATGACAATTTCCAACACCTTTAATATTTTCAGAAGAAAGTTCACATGAAAAGAAGCAACTTCAGTTGTTTCAGGTCAATTCATAATTCATTTAACAATTCTGAGCTCTTAAAAGCCACTCAATTTTTAAATCACAGCACCTTTTTTCTTACAGAATGACTTGCATTATGCTGTTAAAAAAAAAAAACAACAACATAGCAGTCACTGCTAGGATTTCCACAAACCAAATGTACTGACACGATATTTAATTAGTAAAATGTTATCCACATCTCTATTACTGTACAAATACTTTTACTAAGTCTCAGGTAATTCTAATGAAAAATCATGTCATATTCCTCAAGGCTATAGAAAAATATATGATAACACTTTCCATCACAAACTGGAGATTTAAATTATCAAGTTTGAGTCACAATAGGGTTGTTCTTTCTTTATTTAAAGCCATCTTTATGGTAAAAATAACCAGACTGACTTTTCCCTTCTACCATAAAACAATTTTTATAAAAGACTAATCAAATAATAGTACCACCAATTTCAGTAAGTAATATTTAGAGCAAAAAAGAGAATTTTTTGAGATAATAGAAATGATTGGATATTTAGTACACAAAAGCTAACAAAGCAGACAATGAATTTCTTTAACCGTACTTCAACTACAATATAAAGAAACTTTGGGGTAATTCCTACCTTTAGAAATATTCCAGAGAAACAAGCTGTTGCTATATTTACCATTAAAGTGACTTAGGTTCCACTTGATAGCCTTTCTCTTTTACCAGAAATAAAACTGCCTTTCTGGAGAAAGCGAGTCAACAACAAAGCCCATGTTGCCAGAGCAAGCCTAGATTTCTAGCAAATGGGGATGAGGCTATTTGCATTTGTTGGTTTAAGGGGAGGAAGAGTGGGAGGAGGGACTAAGAGGACTGCTAAAGTAATTCGCATATTGTCTGTGGGCTGTATGGACAGTGATCATCAGTCACCTGCTCAAACTTCCCTCACTCCTGCCTTCAGAGAAGAACCAAAGGTTACCCTGGGTCAGAGAATCTGGAAAGAAATGAGAAGACTTGCAAAATCTAACTGCTAACCCATTGCGTCTGTAGACAAAGTTATCCCCGCTGAACCACGTGTCCTAAAACCAAGACATTTTAAAAGTCACAAGAGAACTTGTTAAAATATATCGCAGAACAGAAACAAGAAAGAAACTCCAGGCTCTGCTTACAATTATTGCAGTATTTAACTGAAATACTCAAAACAGAGAAAGGACATTTGGTTTTTTCAAGATACTTCTTTGCATCACAATAGCCATCTCATTTGCACAAGCAAAACATTTGTTCCAAGCTGTTAGTATGAAAAAGAAAATATCAGCTGTTTTAAATTTCATGGCTTTTGAGTGAATAATTTGGGGTGATAGCATTTCTATTTCATTTATGCCAAACAGAAAGAGTACTAAATAAATTAAGTATAGCCTGTATTTTATCATAAGCTACATTAAGTGCAAAAATCTAAACAAATACTTAAAATTAAGTGTTCATTCAGAAGCTTTCTCATGGCACTGACACACCTTGAACTTTTTACAGCCTTAATTACATGTATGTCTGTTACTTTTGACCCATTATAACATAAAGGAAAAAATGCTGCTTTATGTGGTTTTTACTAAACATACACAGTTGTATAAAAAGAGGGGAATGGGTGGTAAAGATATGTCCTAAAAACTATAAAATCTTAATTTTAAAACTTAGAGAAAGGTGAAGACCAAGTCACAGAAACCACATACTCCTCTATGTACCCCTGAACAAAAAACAAAAGCAGCCATAATTTCTGGTTTTGTTTCTTAAAAAAAAAAAAAAAAAAATGAGACTGAGGTGGGGGTAGGGGTGGGGGATAGAGTATTTGTTTGCTCAATGGAAGGTCTGAAATGTTTCTCAAAAGACTAACTTTGAAAGGGTTCAAAAGGAAAATTCTACATAGGAAGGGCTTTACCAAATAAGACTACTATATAAAATGACTAGTTACATTTTTAAAAAGATCAAAAGTTCAGATTTTAAAACCCACTCCCTTAAAATTTTAAATTAAAAAAAAAAAACCTAAACCACATACACACCACACACACAACCACAAAATAAACCAGCATTCGAAGCAGCTAACAGTGCCCAAGACAATCTCATTTAAAACCTATTCAAAGCATTTTACTTTACTCTTAAGAAACAAGTTCCTATTCATACAGTTTGTATCTGAACTACCAACAGAGAAACTCTAATATGCCAGTTCTATCAAACATCATCAAAAATATTTTACAAAGCTATGGAAGAAATGCCATGTTACCACCGAGTTCTACCTAGAAATTAAAGCTTTTTCTGTTAGAGGTGGGGGCTGGGGAACCCAATAAAACTGAAGGATTTTGCCAAGAAAGGAGCTAAGATGGTCACTGATAGGCTATACCACTAGACAGGAATGTTTCCTGATTCTAGGTTTTCCCCTCCTCCACAGTTCCCTATGGACCAGAGGAATTCCTCTAAACCCTCAGGACCCTGCAACTTTATACTCAAAGCATCTGGAAGTTTGCTGCCCTCCTTCCTGGTTGGTCTATGTGGTCACAACTGCATAAAGAATTAGGCTACAATATGACACTTCACACCAGCGTAGGTTGTTAATTTATAACCAGTGATGCATAAATCTGAAGCTAAGTTAAATAAAACTAATTCATTAGTGTTTTAGAAATTACATAAGTTGAAAGTTTAATTTACATAGTTAACTTAAAAGTATTTAACTTTAAGTACCTCTAAAGCCAGGTAGAATGGTTTACAATATAGCAATTTATTTAAAAAAAAAAAAAACTTTCAATATACCACAATATGAGAAAAAAATTAGTATTAGGGTAAATATTTCTAAGAATCCTCTGCCTCTTAATATATCCATTTTCTCAAAGACTAGAAACCTACATTTATTGTGTTCATAAATAAAATCATAAAAAACAGCAACCTATTTGTTTAGAAACTTTCCCAAATAAAGACAGGAAACATTAAAATATTAAATACAAAAAGCACACATAGCCTTTAAAATAACATTAGTTCCAGTTGTGATCCTAAGTTATTAGATTCCGGGTCTTGCTCTTTCACATATTAAATGTGTGAACTTCAATGAGATGACTGGCTATGTATCCTATGTACCAGAGACAAAAGAAAGGTAATATGGGAATAAATCAATAGCTTATAGAACATTCCTAAATTTCTATCATTTTTTTTCAGAGAGAATGAAGTTGTAGGATACAAAGGAGGTGGGGAACAAAATGAAACAGAAAACAGCAAGACCAAATAAATTCTTCAAGAAGAAAAAGTCTACACTGGGCCTTGTTTTAGTTTACTTGACCCAGCCTTCTTTAAATTGTCAAGGACACAGCAGTACACATACTTCTTTCCTCTTTCCCCCCAGATACCCTGTACAGGTCCAGAATAAATCTGATGAGCTGTGACAGCACCAACCAGCAGTGAAGGACTTTGAAAGACTGGAGGGTCATAATGAGAGCCAAGAAACAAAAACCTAAATAAACAAGAGGAAAAAAAAAACCACACAGCTTGCTCAATTTTCTATCCAAGGTAAGTTTCCCAGTGGATTTTTCGACCAATGATAAGCCTAAAAAGAACCTGGCTGTTTCTGATTATAGAAGTGTTAACACAGGGAGAAAAAATTTTGTTAGAGTAAGCTTTAAAATATATTAAACTGTATTACTGTTTTTGAAGAAAAAAAGTAAAGCTTAAATAAGTAGTTTTTTTATGTAAAGTCAAACCAAGTGGCATTCATAGATGCCTCATTACATTTCTTTAAGAAATTATCCAAGTGAACTGTCTTTAGTCATTAAGTATTTGAAAAAGTTTTAAGTGTTATATGCTTAAAAAATGTTGGAAAAGCAATTATTCAAAGGTTGAAAACCAAGCATTTATGTGTGTTTAAGAAATATTCAAAATGGGGGCGCCAGGGTGGCTCAGTGGGTTAAGCAGTAGACTTTGGCTCGGGTCATGATCTCACGGTTCGTGGGTTTGAGCCCAGCGTCGGGCTCTGTGCTGACAGCTCAGAGCCTGGAGGCTGCTTCGGATTCTGTGTGTCCCTCTCTCTCTGCCCCTCCCCCACTCACAGTCTCTGTCTTTCAAAAAATGAAAATGTTTAAAAAATTTAAAAAAAGAAATATTCAAAATGAACCAAAAAATACAGACTTTTTAAAATTTATGAAATTCAATCAGTTTAACATTATTTGTGTGCCTTTTGAAATTACTTAGCTAAGATCCTTAATTTAGACCCTTATATTATTTAATGTTCAAGTCAATAAAATTAACATTTCTGTACATTTTTAAAGACCATAAATAACATTAAAAAGCAAATGAGAAAAAAGTTTTTACTTTTATGCCACCATACACAAAAATAAACTCAAAATGGATTAAGATTAAGGACCTAAATATGAGACCTGAAACCATAAAAATCCTAGAAGAGAGCACAGGTAGTAATTTCTCTAACATCTGCCATAGCAACATCTTTCTAGATATGTATCATGAGGCAAGGGAAATAAAAGCAAAAATAAGCTATTGGGACACATTAAAATAAAAAGCTTTTGCAGAGCAAAGGAAACAATCAACAAAACTAAAAGACAACATATGGAATGGAAGAAGTTATTTGCAAATGACATAACCTATTAAGGGTTACTATCCAAAATATATAAAGAAGTGATATAACTCAACATCCCCCAAAAAGAAATAATGTAATTAAAAAATGGGCAGAAGACATGAATGGGCATTTCTCCAAAGAAGACACACAGATGGCCAACAAACACATGAAAAGATGCTCAGTATTTTTCACCCATCAGGGAAATACAAATCAAAACCACAGTGAGATATCACCTCACACCTGTCAGAATGACTAAAATCAAAAACACAAGAGACAAGTGTTGGCAAGGATGTGGAGAAAAAGGAACTATTGTGCACTGTTGGTGGGAATGCAACTGTGGAAGACAGTATGGAGGTTCCTCAAAAAGTTAAAAATAAAACCACCTTATGATCCAGTAATCACACTACGGGGTATTTGCCCAAAAAATACAAAAACACTAACTTAAAGGGATACACGATGGGGCTCCTGGGTGGCTCAGTCGGTTAAGTGTCCGACTTCAGCTCAGGTCATGATCTCACGGTCCGTGAGTTCGAGCCCCGCGTCGGGCTCTGGGCTGATGGCTCAGAGCCTGGAGCCTGCTTCCGATTCTGTGTCTCCCTCTCTCTCTGCCCCTCCCCCATTCGTGCTCTGTCTCTCTCAGTCTCAAAAATAAATAAACATTAAAAAAATAAAAAAAAAAAAGGGATACACAAACCCCTATGTTTACTGCAGCATTATTTACAATGGCCAGATTATGGAAGCAGCCCAAGTATCCACTCATAAATGAATGGATAAAGATGTGGATATGTATATGTGTCACATACACACACAATGGAATATCATTCAGCCATAAAAAGAATGACATCTTGCCATTTGCAACAACATGGATGGAGCTAGAGACCATAATGCTAAGTGAAATAAGTCAGAGAAAGACAAATACTGTACTCATATGCAGAATTTAAGAAATAAAACAAATGAGCAAAGGAAAAATAGACAAAGCAAGAAACAGACTCTTAACTGTAGAGAACAAAGTGATAGTTACTAGAAGGGAGGGGGGCTGGGGGGATACATGAAATAGGTTAAGGGGATGAAAGAGTACACTTATCATGATGAATAATGAGTAATGCATAGAATTATTGAATCACTATATTATATGCCTAAAATTGCCAGTATATGCCTAAAAATGCCAGTATAGTTAACATATACTGGAATCTTTAAAAACTATACTGGAATCTTTAAAAAAGCACATGACTGACAAAAAGTTTTTACTTTCGTGACATTTATTGCTATGTGCAATAAATGAAGCACCCAAATGAACAAGAAAGGAAATAAGAAAAAAGTAGGAAAAGGTTAGTTAGCAGGAAAATTATAAAAGAATATTAATGGCAAAGATATATGCAAAGAAAAAGATTCACCCTCACTAGCTAAGAAATGAAAATTTTAAAAACATTTTTTAAATTAGCAAAAATAATAAGATAATGCCTAAAGTTGACAAGAGAAGGAAAAAAACACTGTCACTCACCTCTGAGGGGAGTGGAAGTGGGTATGACTTTCTAAAAGACCATTTGTCAGGAAGGGAGTTAAGATGGCAGAGAAGTAGGGGGACCAGGATTTTCCTCGTCCCTCAAACACAGCTGTATTGAGGTCAGATCACTCGGAACAGCCAGGAAATCGATCTGCAGAGGGGCAGAAGGATCTCCACGGTTGGAGGGAGACCGCTTGGCAGGATCGAAGTGCATGTATGTGAACTGTGGGAGATAAAACGGCATAGGCACGGAGGGGAGGGAACCCCTTCTGTGGAGAGACAAAAGGGAGAGAAAGAGAGAGGAGTTGTGAAAGTGTGGCATCGAATTAGCACAAATGGAAAACCTCTCTGGAACACGGACTGGGGAACGAGAAATACAGAGAGTGCCAGTGTCTTTTTTGCCAACAGCCTTAGGAGCTGAAACTCAGAGGTTTCAGAAAAGGGCGACTTTCTCCGGAATGGAGCTGGAAGCTGTGGCGCACACTACAGGGGAGAAGGGAGCCGGCCAGGAGTGCATAGCATGGTGTAGCAATCTCAGAGGAACACTGGGAGAGAACAGTCCCCTTCCCAGAGTACTTTGGGAAGAGGGTTTATCACACAGAGTGGCTCTACTCCAGAACAGGGGAGAGGAGCCACACTGGGCTGGGTCCGTTAAGACCTGGAGTTCTGAATCCCAGCTGAGCACCTAGAAGGCAGAGAATTGTGGAGCAGGGCAAGCTGATGGCCCTCACTATTCTATCAGCATGGGTTGAGATATCCAGTAAGGGGAGGAGAGATTGGGGCGTTGCCCTTTTTCTCCCTGACATCAACAGGGTGGGCCTTCAGAGAGCAGCACAGGGGCCCCCAGTGGAGATGGGACCTGCTTAAGCCAAACCCCAAGACCCCGTGCCTGGCAACTGATGATTTATTGGGGCAAGACTGACTGACCCAATGCAGCTGGCCTCTCCACACCAGCATAGTCACAAGTCCCAGGCACCAACAGACAACTGTTTTTTTTTTTTTCCTTTTCCTTTACTATTTTATTTCATTTCATTTCGTATTTGTTTCCTCCCTTTTCTTCTTCTTTTTTTTTTTTTTTGGATCAGGCTCATAGTTTCTGACTTGTTTTTGGTCAATTCTTACCATATATTTTTTTTGATCAGGCATTTTTATTCTCTTCTTTTTCCACCCTCTTTCTTCTTCTTCATTTTCCTCTCTCTTTCTCTGGATTTAGCCTTATAGTTTTTTGATTCTCTGTTTGTATTTCTTTTCTCCCCTTTCATTTTTCTCTTTTTATGTAAGCAGGCTTCCCCCCTCCCTTTCCTTTTTCTCCCCCCAGGGTTACTTCAACAAATAAATCAAAGCACACCTAGCTGAAGGTCCAAACACTCCACCACTACAAGCAAGGAGGAGCTCTGCAGAGCACTGACCAGTGGGGTAGAGCAGCCAAAATTCAACAACAGAGTGCATGCAACATACACCAGAAACACTTCCTGGAGTACCAAACTCTGGACAGCGTATTACCCCTTTTTAATATAGTAGTACTCTCAGGTGCAGGACACATAACAAGCTTTTAAAACGCAAAAGACAGAAACGTAGCCAAAATGACAAAACAGAAGAATTCTCCCCAAAACAAAGTTCAAGAAGAAATCACAGAAACTTGCTCAAAACAGATATAAACAATATATCTTAACAAAAACTTAGAATAACCATCATATGACTAACAGCTGGGCTTGAAAAGAGCATATATGATACCAGACAAACTCTTGCTGCAGAGATTAAAGACCTAAGAACTAGTCAGGATGAATTTAAAAAATGCTAGATGCAAAATAAACTCGATATAGTGACAGTGAGGATGCAAGAAGCAGAGAATAGGTGAAACAGAAGACAAAATTATGGAAAATAATGAAGCTGAAAAAAAGAGGGAAAGGAAATTACTACATCACAAGGGGAAAATTAGAGAGTTAAGTGATTCCATGAAATGAAACAATATCTGTATCATAGGAGTGTCAGAAAGAGTGAGAGAAAGGGGCAGATGGTTTATTTGAACAAATCATAGCTGAGAACTTCCCTAATCTGGGGAAGGAAACAGGCATCCAAATCCAAGAGGCACAGAGAACTCCCTTCAAAATCAACAAAAACAGGTCAACACCATGGTATACCATAATGAAACTGGCAAAATACAAAGATAAAGAGAGAATTCTGAAAAGAGCTAGGGACAAATGGGCCTTAACCTACAAGGGGAGACACATAAGGGTAGTAGTGGATCTGTCCACTGAAATTTGGCAGGTCAGAAAGGAGTGGCAGAAAATAACCAATGTACTGAATAGAAAAAATATGCAGCCAAGAATCCTTTCTCTGGCAAGGCTGTCATTCAGAATAGAAGGAGAAATAAAGACTTTCCCCAGACAAACAAAAACTAAAGGAGTTCATGACTACTAAACCAGCCCTGCAAGAGATCCTAAGGGGGACTCTGAGTGGAAAGTAGCAAAGACTAAATAGGACCAGAGGACATGACCACAAACATAAAATCTACAGATAACACAATGGCACTAAATCCATATTTTTCTCACTCTGAATGTAAATGGACTAAATACCCCAATCGAAAGACATAGGGTATCAGAATGGATAAAACAATAAGATCCATCTACATGCTGCCTACAAGAGACTCATTTTAGACCTGAGGACACCTGCAGATTCAAAGTTAGTGGATAAAGAACCATCTCTCATGTTAATGGACATCAAAAGAAAGCCAGAGTTAGCCATACTTATATCAGACAAACCAGACTTTAAAACAATAACTGTAAAAAGAGATGAAGAAGGGCATTATATGATAATTAAGGGGTCTATTTATCAAGCAGAGCTAACGACTGTAAATATTTGTGCCCCCAATGTGGAAAACCTAAATATATAAATCAATGAAACACAAACAAGCAAACTTATTGATAGTAATACTGTAACTGTAGGAGATTTTAATACTCTACTTATAGTAATGGACAGATCATCTAGGCAGAAAATCAATAAGGAAACACCTCTGAATGACACATTGGACCAGATGGACCTAACATATATTCAGAACATTTCATCCTAAAGCAGCAGAATACACATTCTTCTCGAGTGCACATGGAATATTCTCCAAAACAGACCACATATTGGGTCACAAAACAGTCCTTAACGTGTACAAAAAGATTGAGCTCATACCATGCATATTTTCAGATCACAATGCTATGAAACTTGAAATCAACCACAAGAAATTTGGAAAGCACCTAAATACATGGAAGTTAAAGAACATCCTACTAAAGAATGAATGGGTTAACCAGGAAATTAAAGAAGAAAATTTTAAATATACATGGAGACAAATGAAAATGAAAACACCAGTCCAAACTCTTTGAGATGCAGCAAAGGCAGTCCTAAAAGGAAAATACATTGCAATTCAAGCCTATCTCAAGAACGAAAAGAGGCGCCAGGGTGGCTCAGCTGGTTCAACAGCCGAATCTTCATTTCAGTACAGGTCATGATCTCACAGAGTACATGAGTTCAAGCTCCACATCAGACTCTGTGCTCATAGTGTGGAGCCTGCTTCAGATCCTCTGTCTCCTTCTCTCTGCCTCTCCCCCACTTGTGTGTGCACGTACTCTCTAAAAAACTAAATGTTAAAAAATATTTTTAAAAAAGAAGAAAGGTCCCAAATACACAACCTAACCTTAAACCTAAAGGAGCTAGAAAAGGAACAGCAAATGAAGCCCAAAGCCAGGAGAAGAAGGGAAATAATAAATATTAGAGCAGAAATAAATGATATAAAATTTTAAAAAACCAGATCAATGAAACTAACAGCTGGTTTTTTGAAAGAATAAACAAAATTGATAAATCCTTAGCCAGACTTCTCAAAAAGAAAAGAGGACCCAAACGGATAAAATCATGAATTAAAGAGGAGAGAGATCACAACCAAACAATTATAAGAGAACACTGAAAAATTATATGCCAACAAGCTGGACAATCTGAAAGAAGTGGACAAATTCCTAGACACACACTACCAAAACTCAAATGCTAAGAAACAGAAAATTTGGACAGACCTAAAAACAGCAAAGAAATTGAAATAGTTATCAAAAATCTTCCAACAGGGGCACCTGGGTGGCTCAGTCAGTTAAGTGTCCGGCTTCAGCTCAGGTCACTATCTCATAGTTGTGGGTTTGAGCCCCTCATCGGGCTCTATGCTGACGGTGTGGACCCTGCTTGATATTCATTCTCTCTCTCTCTCTCTTTCTCTCTCTCTCTCTGCCCCTCCCTTGCTTGTGCTCTCCCCCTCAAAAATAAATAAACATTTTTTTTAAAAACTAAAAAGAAAAAGCTCCCAACAAATAAGAGTCCTGGACAAGATGGCTTCCCAGGGGAAATTCTACCAGACATTTAAAGCAGAGTTATACCTATTCTTCTCAAACTGGTCCAAAAAATATAAATGGGAAGGAAAGCTTCCGAATTCATTCTATGAAGCCAGCATTACCTTGATTCCAAAACCAGACAAAGACCCCACTAAAAAGGAGAATTACAGGCCAATATCCCTGATGAACCTAGACGCAAAAATTCTCAATAAGATACTAGCAAATCAAATTCAAAAGTACATTAAAAGAGTTATTCACCATGATCAAGTGGGATTCGCTCCTGGGATGCAGGGATGGTTCAATGTTCACAAATCAATCAACGTGATACACCACATTAATAGAGAAAAGGATAAGAACCATATGATCCTATCAATAGATGCAAAAAAAGCATTTGACAAAATATAGCATCCTTTCTTGATAAAAATCCTCAAGAAAGTCAGGATAGAAGGAACACAACATCATAAAAGCTATATATGAAACACCCACAGCTATTATCATCCTCAATGGGGAAAAACTGAGAGCTTTTCCCCTGAGATCAGGAACACGACAGGGATGTCCACTTTCACCACTGCTGTTTAACATAGTGTTGGAAGTCCTAGCCTCAGCAATCAGACAACAAAATGAAATAAACGGCATCCAAATTGGCAAAGAAGAAGTCAAACTTTCACTATTCTCAGATGACATGATACTCTACATGGAAAACCCGAAAGACTTCACCAAAAAACTACTACAAGTGATATATGAACTCAGCAAAGTCACAGGATATAAAATCAATGTACATAAATTGGTTGCATTCCTATACACCAATAATGAAGCAGCAGAAAGAGGAATCAAAGAATCGATCCCACTTACAATTGTACCAAAAACCATAAAATACCTAGGAATAAACGTAACCAAAGAGGTAAAAGATCTGTACACTGAAAACTATAGAAAGCTTATAGAAGAAATCAAAGAAGACACAAAGAAATGGAAGAAAATCGTTCCATGCTCATGGACTGGAAGAACAAATATTATTAAAATGCTGATACTACCCAAAGCAGTCTATACACTCAATGCAATAACTGTCAAAATAACACCAGCATTCTTCACCAAATTAGAACAAATAACCCTAAAATTTGTATGGAACAACAGAAGACCCCAAATAGCCAAAGCAATCCTGAAAAAGAAAACCAAAGCTGGAGGCATCACAATTCCAGACTGTAAGCTGTATTACCAAACTGTAATCATCAAGACAGTATGGTATTGGCACAAAAACAGACACATAGATCAATGGAATAGAGAACCCAGAAATGGACCCACAAATATATGGCCAACTAATCTTCGACAAAGCAGGAAAGAGTATCCAATGGAAAAAAAAAGTCTTTTTAGCAAACAGTGCTGGAAGAACAGGACAGTGACATGAAGAAGAATGATATGGATCACATTCTTACCCCATACACAAAAATAAATTCAAAATGCGAGAAAGACCTAAATGTGAGACATGAAACCATCAAAATCCTATAGGAGAAAACAGGCAGCAACCTCTTTGACCTCAGCTGCAGCAATTTCTTACTGGACATGTTTCCAGAGGCAAGGGAAATAAAAGCAAAAATGAACTACTGGGACCTCATCAAAATAAAAAGCTTTTGCACAGCAAAGGAAAGAATCAACAAAAGTAAAAGGCAACTGACAGAATGGGAGATGTTTGCAAATGACATATCAGATAGAGGGTTAGTATCCAAAATCTATACAGAACTTACCAAACTCAACACCCAAAAAACAAATAATCCAGTGAAGAAATGGGCAGAAGACATGAATAGACACTTCTCCAAAGACATCCCGATGGCAAACAGACATGAAAAGATGCTCAACATCACTCATCATCAGGCAAATACAAATCAAAACCAGTGAGATACCACCTCACATCTGTCAGAATGGCTAACATTAACAACTCAGGAAACAACAGATGTTGGTGAGAATGTGGAAAAAAGGGGAATGCTTTTGAAATATTGGTGGGAATGCAAACTGGTGCAGCCACTCTGGAAAACAGTATGGAGGTTCCTCAAAAAATTAAAACCAGAATTACCCTACAACCCAGCAATTGCACTACTAGGAATTTATCCAAAGGATACAAAAATGCTGATTCAAAGAGGCACATGCACCCAATGTTTACAGCAGTGCTATCAACAATCACGAAATTGTGGAAAGAGCCCAAATGTCCAACAACAACTGATGAATGGATAAGGAAGATGTGTTATATATATATAAATGTGTGTGTGTGTGTATACATACGTACACTGGAATATATATGTTTTATATAATATATATATATTATGTATACATATACACACAATGAAATACACACACACACACATACACACACACGGAATACTACTCGGCAATGAAAAAGAATGAAATCTTGCCATTTGCAACAACATGGATGGAACTAGAGGGTATTATGCTAAGCAAAATAAGTTAGAGAAAGACAGATATATGATTTCACTCATAGGTGGAATTTGAGAAACTCAACAGATGAACACAGGGGAAGGGAAGGAAAAATAAGATAAAAACAGAGAGGGAGGCAAACCTTAAGAGACTCTTAAATACAGAGAACAAACTGAGGGTTGCTGGAAGGGAGGTGGATGGGGAATGGGTTAAAAGGGTGACGGGCATTAAGGATGGCACTTTTTGGAATGAGCACTGGATGTCACATGTAAGAGATCAATCACTGGGTTCTACTCTTGAAGCCAAGACCACATTGTATATTAACTAACTTGAATATTAAAAAAAATAATTTCAACCAATAAATAAATAAATAAATAAAATTTTTTCACCCTTAGAAACATATCCCCTAACCCAGCAAACATTCTATGGAAATAATCAGAGATATGCAAAGATATATTCATCACATTATCTATGTCAAACAAAATAAAAGTTTGGTTAAATAAATTAGGGTACAGCCATATGATGTAGTACAACATAGAAATAAAATCAAATTTGTAGGGATATACTTTATATGGGAACACAATCACAATATATTAAGAAAAAGTTAGGGAGGAAACTAGAAAATGCAAAATAATCTTTTTTCAAAATTATTAATTATTTTAAAGTACAAATGTAACCTACAAATACATTCTTGTTTAAAAAAAAAGAGCCACAGATAAAAGCAGAAGTTCCCTTTACTACCCAACACCTCTTTCCATATATAATCACTCCTACAAATTTAATACAGCCTTTCAAATCTTTTCTATGTATGTATATACATACATCTAATATAGAAATACATCTTTGTTTTGTTTTGATTTGGCATTATGCTGTATGGATTTTGGGGGTTGCTTTTTTCACTTACTACATCCTGGAGAGCTATCTTTCTTAGTAAACAGGAATCCTCTCATTCTTCTAAATGATTCTATATTATTCTAAGGAATAACTGTACTATAACCTATTTCAACATTTCTTTGATTTGACCATGTGTATGTTCTAAAGCTATTATGTGTAAGACAAAAAGAAGAAAAAGCAGTATGAGGCCAAATACAGATCAAATTATTTGCCATGCTTATCTCTGCATGCTTTTCTGAATTTTTTGGTTTGAGCATTACTTTTTATATTAGAGAAAACCTGTTATATTAAAAATAATAAAAATAATTTTAAAGTATTATGATTTTAAGAATGTATCACATTACATCTAAAAAAAATGATATTTTTAGAGATGCCTGGGTGGCTCAGTCAGTTAAAGCATCCAACTCTTGATTTCAGCTCAGGTCATGATCTCACAGTTCGTGAGTTCAAGCCCCACGTTGGGCTCTGCGCTGATGGCATGTGTCCTGCTTGGGATTTTCTCTATTTCTCTCTCTCTCTCTCTCTCTCTCTCTCTCTCTCTCTCTTCCCCTCCCCAGCTTGTGCTCTCTTTTAAGATAAAGAAATAAACTTAAAAAAAAAAAAAAGAAACGGTATTTTTATATTATAGCTGTCACTTAATGTTGTATTGGCTAAAGTAACTGTTTTCTCTACTCAAAGAGAGTATACAAGTAACTCTCTACTCAAAGAGAAATATAAGTATTTCACCTTGTGTAAGTATAGTAGTAACTCTATTAACCTATGTAATGAATAACCAATGCTTGGGAAAAAATCAAAATGAATCATTTATGCAATGTCTTTGGGTGAGTATCATCTTTTTTTATGTTTATTTATTTATTTTGAGAGAGAAAAGAGAGCACAAGTGGGGGAGGGGAAGCAAGAAAGGGAGAGACAGAGAGAATCCCAAGCAGGCTCTGCAATGTCAACACGGAGCCCAAGGTCCTGAACCATGAGATCATGACCCAAGCCTAAACCAAGAGTTGGACACCCAACCAACTGAGCCACCCAGGCACCCCTCAACTAACAATCCTTTTATTTTAAAGTTTATTTATTTTATTTTTAGAGAGAGAGAAAGAGCACACGAGTCAGGGAGGGGCAGAGAGAGGGAGATAGACTCCACGCTGTCAGCCCGGAGCCTGACTCAGGGCTAGAACTCAAGAAATGTGAGATCATGACCTGAGCTGAAATCAAGAGGTGGATGCTTAACTGAGCCACTTAGGCGTCCCTCAACTAACAATCTTTAACCATACTTTGCCCAGAATCCTAAGGTTCTTCTGGGGACACCTGTGAATCTTTACAAAACAGAATGTGGCATCAGTGGGCACATCTGTGTTTCTATTCTAATGTTTCCAAGTTCTACTTTAACACAGTTTGAGTTATTTGTATTCAAAATGCAGTCATGAAAAGTGCTTTATAATGTCAAATTATTTGTGCCATTTGAAATCCACAATGATGATAAAACAGTTAAAATAGAACATCAAAAATTTAAAATTTCTCATACATCAAAATAAACAACTCATCATCTGCATGTGTGGTTTTGCCAAGATATCAAGATTCAACAAAACCCACACCTAGAAGTATCAGAGTAAAACTGCAAAACACCAAAGATGATGTGAAAATATTAAAGTAATTAGAGAAAAAATTAAAGATTACAGAGGAAAAATAATTAGACTGACAGTTAAATTCTAAAAAGCAACGGAAACCAAAAGGTAAAAGAATGCGATCTTCAAAGTCCTGTAAGAAAATGGCTGTCACTCTAGAATTCTACACCTTGAAAAAATATCTTTCAAGAGAGGAGTTGAAATGACATATTCAGATGAACATAAACTGAGAGGGCATGCCACTAGCAGACCCCTCACTAAAGAAAAATCTGACGAATCTACCTCAGACAGAAGAAAATTACTCTCAAATGAAAGATCTGAGATACTAAAAAGGAATGAATAATAAAGAACATTTTCAATATGCTGATGAGTCTCAACAAATACTGACTATATGAATAATAATAATAGCTAATAGGGTTCCTGTAAAAGATGTAACTAATTAAAATATACAACAGTAACCACATGAATTTGAAGGGAGTAAGTGGGTATTCTAAGTTCCTTTTACTGTCTTAGTACAGAATAGATACTGATCAATTTCAGACTTCCATTATGTTAAGAAAGCATGTTAAAATTTCTAGAGTATTCAAAGAACAGAAAATATAATGTAGAACTTCCAAACAAGGGGGGAAATAGAATAAGAAAAAATGCCCAAAATAGGACAATAATGGAAAGAAAACATAAAAAAGGCAGGAAAGTAAAAAGCTCAAAATAAGGTTCCATAATGAAAACCAAATATATCTGTAATCACAATAAATATACATAGATTAAAAGCTCCAGTTAAAAGACAGACTGGCTGATGAGCCAAAAAATCAAAATCCACCTATTTGAAATAAATGTATCTTTTTAGATAAGAATAGATAAATGTTGAACATTGGAGAGAGAACAAGAACACCAACCAAACAAAAGCTGGTGTAACTACATTAATACAAGATAAAGCAGACTTTGAAGTATTAAAAAAAGAATAACCATAAAGAGGGTTACTACTGAAGGTTCAACTGACCAGGAAGTTGTAACAGTTCAAAATTTGTACACACCTGATAATGTAGCCACAAAACAGATAAAGCATAAAGTAAACACTAGAAGAACTATACAGAAAAATGGACTCATAATCATAACGGACCCTCCAGGGGAAAAAACCATTCGAATAAAAGCAAACTTCTCATCAGAAACCTTGGAAGCCAGAAGGAAGTTGTACTACATTCTTTAAGTACTGAAAGAAAAGAGCTGTCAACCTAGAACTCTATATCCAGCAACTATCCTTCAGGAATGAAGGGGAAATAAATACATTCTTGGATGATGGAAAGCTAAGAATTTGTTGCTAGCTGACCTACCCTAAAAGAATGACTAAAAGAAGTTCTCTAAACAGAAAGGAAATTGTTAAAAAAAAAAAAAGGAATATGAAGATCAGGAAGAACTGAAATGTCAAAACTGTGGGTAAATACAATACTTTCCTTCTCCTGAGTTTTTAAATTATGTTCAATGGTTTAACAAAAGTCTTACCACTGTCCAATGCCATTCTCGATGAATGTAGAGGAAATACTTAAGATTATATGATGAATAGGGGAGGGTAAAGGAATATAAACTGAGGTAAGGTTTCTAAAATTCACTTTAGTGAAATGTCTAGTGGGGTAAAGGACAGAGGAGGCAGATCTCACAAAGTATCTGTGAAACCACATTTTTTAAAAAACACTTTGCATCTCCTATTTACACAGCTTTCTAAGTCTGGCTTTGCAAAGTAGCCTAGTAACCATGTTTTTAAGACCACTAATGAGCTCTTCTCTTCTCAGTGCCCTAAATTGATTTCTATCTTCTACTCACCCTTTATTTTTGTGTTTCTCAAAGGGTGGGCCTCAAACCAAGTGCAATTGAAACACCTGAATCCCACTCCGGACCTACTGATTCAGAACCCCTGGGTATGAGCTCCAGAACATCAGCCTTTGGTTTTTTTTGTTTTTTTTTTTAATGTTTATTTATTTTTGAGACATAGAGAGACAGAGTGCAAGTGGGGGAGGGGCAGAGAGAGAGGGAGACACAGAATCTGAAACAGGCTCCAGGCTCTGAGCTGTCAGCACAGAGCCCGATGCGGGACTCGAACCCACAAACCGTGAGATCATGACCTGAGCCAAAGTCGGGCCCTTAACCGACTAAGCCACCCAGGTGCCCCCAGAGCATCAGCCTTTGAATAAGCTCCCCCTACCAGGTGATTCAAGTATGAGAATTGTCTTAAATATTTACTCACAAGGTTCTGTCCTTAATCCTCTTCTACCTGTTACACATGCACAATTAAAACCACACCCAGGGTGCCTGGGTGACTGTTGGTTAAGTGTCCAACTTCGGCTCAGGTCATGATCTCACGGTTTGTGGGTTCGAGTTCTGAGTTGGGCTCCATGCTGACAGTATGGAGCCTGCTTGGGATTCTCTCTCCCCCTCTCTTTGTCCCTCCCCTACTCACACTTTCTTGCTCTCTCAAAATAGATAAATAAAAAAAAACAACACCCAAAACTTCCCCCCTTACTGCTATTAATTGGATGTGTAGCTGCCTACCTCCACTCCTGGCCACTGCCAGTACCTATAATCCCACCTGATACAGAGTATTTATTTGAATGAGCATGATGACTCTCAAACCTGCTTTGTCAATTAAGACCTATCTCTTTCAGGCTCCATACCTGCATTCGCTGCTATCCAATGTCCTAAAGTTACTCTGAATTAGTTAGGATTAAGTTCAGCTAACGATAACAGAAAAACTTAAAAGAATATTGGTTTATACAACACAAAAGTTTATTTCTCTCAAATAACAGTAAGAAGGGGCACCTGGGTGGCTCAGTTGGTTGGTTAAGCGTCAGACTACAGCTCAGGTCATGATCTCACAGCTCGTGGGTTCAAGCCCCGTATCGGGCTCCATGCTGACAGCTCAGAGCCTGGAGCCTGCTTCAGATCCTATATCTCCCTCTCTCTCTGCCCCTCCCCTGCTCATGCTCTCACTCTCTCAAAAATAAATAAACACTAAAAAATTTGTAAAAATAAATAAATAAATAAAATAATAGTCTGGAAGAGGCCAGTATGAAAATTCTGCTCCACAAAATTCTCAGGGACTCTGGCTCCTTTCTGCTTTCCACTCCACTATGCCTAGAATATGGTCCCATTTCATGGTTCAAGATGGAACTCCACCCAAAACAAGCACATTCCTAGCAGCAGGATAGAAGCAGGAAGATAGAATAGAGAAAGGTACATTGATCTCTAATACACTTCTTGGAAGTAGAACATATGACCTGTACTTTTATCTCATTGACCAGGACTTAGTCTCACGGTCATATATAACTGCTAGGGAGGCTGTAACTATAGTCTTCACGTTAGGTAGCTGAATTGCGTTACTAAGAAAAAAAAGGGAAACCAGAGGGTGGAAGACTACAGCATTCTTGGCCACACATTCCAAAGTTACCATGTCCCAAACTGAACTCCCTAGTTTTCAGGATATACTGTGCAATTTTATACCTTTGTGATCTGTCTACCCTACCTTTATCTCCTTTCTTTATCTCCTTGCCTTTATCTCCTGGCAAACTCCTTCTCTTAATATTCACATCATGTATCTTTCTGTGAAGCTTTCCTTCACCCAACCACCTTTCCCTCCAGCCTAAACAGACTGGATGTCTTTGGGTCACTTTTGTATCTAGCATACAATTCTACTTTTGCATTGTTAATTCTAATATTTTTTTAAAGTCTATCCCTCCATTCATCTGTCTTCCACTAGAAGGTAAACTCCTTGAGGGCAGAGACTGCCTCAGCATCATATACATACAGATCTATAGCATACTACATTTCACAAAAATCAGCCATTAATATCTGCTTCCTAGAATTATGGCAGCATGGAACTGGTAAAATAAGTACCTAATAAAACGGACACTATGGTATGTATTATTGTAATATAATGGGATGTGTTAAGAGTCCCAAATCATAGAAGATTCTAACAGCAGTTACAAGAATATGGCTCTATGCTTTTATCTAGCCATTGCTCTTTTCTGGCACACATTACTTACTAATTTTCTACACTCATCTTTCTTTTTTTATGGTACAAATAAATTCTAGTTGGATAAATTTTATGTTTACATTTGATTCTATTAATTTTATATTTAACTTAGATAGATGATTAGGTGCTTTGCTTAGATCCCACTTATATCTCAGCAGTTATTCCATCACAGAAGACCAGTTTAGGCATCTCTAAGCCCTTGGGAGAGTGACTGAGGAGCCTCAATATTTTGATGATTTTTCTCTGAAAGAAAACATCTAGATGATCATAGTATTCAACTTAGGAAGCACAGCATTACAACTGATAAACACCTGACTATGATAACATATTAATTTATGATGGCTTCCATAGCATAAAATTTTCATTGATTGGGAGATTTTACTTAAGACTATCAAAGTACTGGGGTGCCTGGGGGGCTCAGTCAGTAAAGCCTCTGACTTCGGCTCAGGTCATAATCTCACAGCTTGTGGGTTTGAGCCCTGCGTCGGGATCTATGCTGACAGCTCAGAGCCTGGAGCCTGCTTCGGATTCTGTGTCGCCCGCACTCTCTGCCTCTCCCCTGTTTGCACTCTGTTTCTCTCTCTCAAAAATAAATAAACATTAAAAACTTTTAATTAAAAAAAGACTATCAAAGTATCAACTTGACTTGCAAAAATTGACCTAAAGTGTACAAAACATATATATAACAGTTAAGCCTAACCTTTTAAAAACTATCTTTGAGGGGTGCCTGGGTGGCTCAGGCGGTTAAGCATGACTTCAGCTCAGGTCATGATCTCGTGGTCTGTGGGTTTGAGCCCTGGGTCAGGCTCTGTGCTGACAGCTCAGAGCCTGGTGCCTGCTTCAGATTCTTTGTCTTCCTCTCTCTCTGCCCCTTCCCTGTTCTCTCTTTCTCTCTCAAAAATAAACATTAAAAAAAATTTTAATAAAAAAATGAAAACGGTCTGAGATATAAATAGTGGAATACTATGTGTAATTTTAAATTGAAATATCAACTACAAAGGTAGCTAAGCACCCCAAAATGGCTACAGTAACTAGGCTTCAATGGTCCAAGTGTGACTTGTAGTTTGTCCACATTCTCCAATGTGGATTGTCAATTCAGATTATGATGCTGAGTTGGCCCTCAAGAAATGTAATTATTACCTTCTTCTACCTGTAGTTCTCAAGCCTAGACAGGGCCCTCACTATTCTGTCTGCTGCTCCAGTTGAGCATGAAGTTCTAACCTCAATGCCAATAGCAGTTATATCTAACTTCCATAAAATTTAAAAAATACATAGTTACTTATTATCTTACCTTGAGTTCCTGGTGGTTGTAATACATCTCCTGTCAGGCGACACCACCCAACTGGGAAAATATCTCGACAATCGTACTTGCACCAATAATCAAAAGCTCCACTCCAGCCATCAAATGTGATGTAAATTTCATCTCCTTTGACATCTCCAATCGTTGCAGGGCAGATCATATAAGGGTTCTTTTTATCTATGGCCTCAAGCTTCATTCCCACTTTGAAATTATTCAGAGGTGGCTTTGGTGGTTCCTACCAAAACATTAAAAAAAAGTTTTTGTTAAGATGCAATAAGAAGAATTTGCTCAATTGTATTCTTACAACCCTTATCAACCAAAAATTAAACTCCATGAAAACAGTTGTCAGAGATCTCTGTGAAACTCTGCTCTACAACATCTTACTTACTCTGGAGCAGAACCAAGAACATGGAAGGAAACAAACCCAAACTGATAGTAATTCATTTATTCATTTAAGAAATAGGTGTTATATACTAGGTACCAGAAATTTAGGATTCGCTGGTGAACAAAAAATATCAAAGATCCCTACTCTGGTGGAACTTACCTTCTAGTGGTTGTGGTAGTAGTGATCAGGGTGCAGGTGAGGGAAAAAGAGAGAAGAAACCAACAAGAAATTTTAAATGAGGGAATCAAACAAACCCAATTAATGTGTAAATTACAGGGTATGTTGAAAGTTGGTAAGTCCAAAGAAAAACGGGTGCCTGGATGGCTCAGTCAGTTAAAAGCCCAACTCTTGGTGTTGGCTTAGGTCATGATCTCATGGTTCATGAGTTCAAGCCCCACACTGGGCTCCATGTGGATGGTGCGGAGCCTGCTTGGGATTCTCTCTCCCTCTCTCTCTGCCCCTCCCCTGCTCTCTCTCTCTCTCAAAATAAATAAACTTAAAAAAAAAAAAAAACGAAAAGGAATAGCACCAGACAACATACAAAAATTAAAAAGCCTCCAAGTTTTATTGCAGACACAAGAACATGAAAGTCATATAGCTTGGGGTCATTTATGATATCCAATCCAGAAACCAATATTTAAAAATTTTTTTAACGTTTATTTACTTTTGAGACAGAGAGAGACAGAGCATGAACAGGGGAGGGTCAGAGAGAGGGAGACACAGAATCTGAAACAGGCTCCAGGCTCTGAGCGTCAGCACAGAGCCTGACGCGGGGCTCGAACTCACGGACCGCGAGATCATGACCCGAGCCGAAGTCGGCCGCTTAACTGACTGAGCCACCCAGGCACCCCCAGAAACCAATATTTAAAAAAGCATACTTTAGTTACCAAAATTTAAAGCATGCAAATGCTAACAGGATTCTTAGAAAGCCTAAGTGCAATGTTAAAAGCAACAGCTTTTCTTTCAATTTGGTTTTTATCACAGTAAATAAATAGCACCATCATCAACCCAGTTGCTCAAGCCAGAAGCCTGGAAAAAGCCCTAGACCAGGGGTTATCAGTCCAACTGAACTTCAAAATCACTTGGGACCCCACAGCCAGGATTTTGATTTAATTTGTCTGGGGTGGGGCCCAGGCATTAGCACATACTAATTCCCCAGGTGATCCTAATGTGCATCCAAGGCTGAGAACCACCAGGCCGGATGCATAATATTCCCCTTAACACTCACATTCAAAGACTACAACCTGCCAATTCTATCACCTAGATCTCTAGAATCCTGTAACAACATGAAAAGTTAGCCCTCAATTGTTCAGTATATGCCAGGCATGCTTCTAAATGTTTTAATTCTCACAACCCTATAAAGTCAATGCAATTATTATTCCCATTTTATAGATGATGAAATTGATGCATGATTGCCTAAGAATACACCATAAATATGAGATCAGGAGCTGGATCTTAAACATAGGCAGACAACTCCTTGGAACATCCTACCACATCATCTGCCTGGACAACTCCAACTGATCTACTTCAAAGCCCAGCTCTTCTGGTCTCCTTAAGGCTTCCCTGGCCAACTCCTGCCCACTCCTAGGCCCCCTCAAAGAAGATGCTCTTGCCTTCAACTGCTAAACTACCCTTGAAACGTGTTCACTCCTCTGAGACCAAGGGATTCTCAAAAGCAGATACATCTTATTCATATTGCTATTTCCAGCAGAGTACTCAACAAGATTTTAAAAAAATGAATTAACCAAGTAATCACCTGAAGAACAGTAAACAAGCTTTCAAGTAATTCAAGTAATTCTTTCACCAAGATATAATTTAAACACATATCTGGTAGGTTGATTTCTTTTTTAAATGCCCCCTTTAAACCCATCTCATCGTCCTGTGCTTTTCCAGTGATATCCTTTATACCTCTGAAGTCTTGTAAGTTCCTTAATTATTAGCCTTCAAAGTCCTTTTAATTACATAATTTTAACTTGATTCTTAAAAACCACCCTAAAGTCAGCAGGGCAAAAGTTAGCTTGGTCAAAGATCAAAGGTATTTGATAAATAAGTTGCTGGTAAATAAGAAGCAAAGTTACATACTACCACTTCATGAAGGGGCTAAAGGTCAGCTAACTGTTATTACATATGGAAGGAAAAGAGGGAGGTGGATTTAACAAAGGATAACTTTGGCAGTTTATAAATTTGTCCTACATATTCACAGAATGGAGAAAACATTCAAAGCACACAGAAGTTTCTTAGGCCCTTATACTGTCAAATAACCAAATAACAATAAGACTTTCTGTAGCAAAGCAAACTAAGTTCAAATGACAATATACATTTTCTGCTACAAAACAGAAGACAGGAATGAGCAGAGAAACAGAATTTTAAGATTCAAATGTATAATTTAAAAAGATATCCCAAATGTGACAGTATGTCATCAATGCCACTATGAACTGACAAGTAACAAAAACCAGACAATTGATAATGGACAAAATGCAATTTATTCTCCGAAGATTTTTACACTGTTTATTAATTCTTCTAAATTTCACGAATATTCTATCAAAGTTACTTACATATGTATAGCCATACAAATAAACAGAGCTCTGGAAGAAAACAAGTATTTATTTTCTTAAAAAATCAAAGGGACTACTCTTTTTCATAAATAAATGAGAGGGTTTTATCTCAAAACAAGCTACCTCCAGATTTAGATAACTGGCAAAATAGTACCCTCTGCTGTCCACAAAAGGTAATAATATAAAGTTGCTTTATGTTTATATGTTTTAATTTTTTTTTAAGTTTATGTATTTTGGGGTGGGGGCAGACAGAAAGAGAAGGAGAAAGAGAATCCCAAGCAGGCTCTGAACTGTCAGCATGAGCCTAGTGCAGGGCTCAAATTCACAAATTGTGAGATGACATGAGCCAAGATCAAGAATCAGAAGCTTGACTGAGCTACCCAGGTGCCCCTTAAATGTTTTTAAAGAATATGGTTTGTCATCATCAGTTCTTGAATGACTTCCTAAACACAAAGATATAATTTGTAGGGGGACCTGGCTGGCTTGGTTGGTACAACATGTGACTCTTAATCTCGGGGTTGTGAGTTCAAGACCCACCTTGGGCACAGAGCTTATTAAAAAAAAAAAAAAAAAAGATATAATTTACGAAAGCAATAAATAGCTAAAATAAACAAGGACCCATTCTTTTTTACTGTGAGAAAAAAAAATGATTCTTTCCTAGAAGGTGACTAGTAAAGAATATTCTTTTAATCTCTCTCCTATCTTTCCTTGCCTATCTACCTACAATACACTTCTCCTTAAAGGCTATTTCTTTTCATATCCCACAGACTCTAAGGCCTCCCTTTTCCTTAGCATGTACAACTATCAAACATAATATATACTTTATTTTGTATGGTTTATTATCCATCTCCCCAGCTAGAAGGCAAGCCCCATAAGGACAGTTTTTTTACTGTCTTATTTATAGCTGTATTCCCAGAGTCTACCTCTGACCACAAACTCCTATCCTTAACTTCTACTTCCTTACTTTTAATCAACTACTTCTTTGACCTCATCAAAAATTCTAGTCCTTTAAACTTCATTTATTGATTCACAAATATTTACTAAGTGCCTACTAAATGTCAGACACTAATGAAGGCTCCAGATATACATTAAGTGGCAAAATAGACAAAAATCCCATCCTTGTGGTGCTCACCTGCTAGTAAAGAGAAAGACGAGAAACAACAATACAAGCAAAATATACTCTATGTTAGAAATGTTAAGTGCAGGGTGCCTGGGTGGCTCAGTCAGTTAAGCATCTGACTCTTGGTTTCAGCTCAGGTCATGATCTCCCGGTTTCATGAGTTCAAGCCCCAAGTGCCGAGTGGCGTGAGCACAGAGCCTGCTTGGAATTCTCTCTCTCCCTTTCTCTCTGCCCCTCCTCCACTTGCGCTGTCTCTGTCTCTCTCTCTGTCTCTCTCTCTCTCTCTCTCAAAATAAATAAATAAATAATTTTTTAAAAAAAGAAATGATAAGTGCTATTCAATAAAAGGAAGTATATAGCAGAGTGAGATCCAGAGAAAAATGTAAGGGGGGTTTTGTGCAAAACTTTAAATAGGGTAATCAGAACAAACTTCAAATGGAAGGGGACAAGTGAGCAGAACCCTAAAGGTGATTATTAACCACAGTTACCCACAGGAAGAGTACTCCAGACAAAGAACAGCCAGGGCCAAGGCCCTAAAGCAGGAGAGTCCATAAGAAATCCATAAGAGGGGCGCCTGGGTGGCGCAGTCGGTTAAGCGTCCGACTTCAGCCAGGTCACGATCTCGCAGTCCGTGAGTTCGAGCCCCGCGTCAGGCTCTGGGCTGATGGCTCAGAGCCTGGAGCCTGTTTCCGATTCTGTGTCTCCCTCTCTCTCTGCCCCTCCCCCGTTCATGCTCTGTCTCTGTCCCAAAAATAAATAAAAACGTTGAAAAAAAAAATTAAAAAAAAAAAAAAAAACAAAGAAGATAGTGTTTGAAAGCATAAATATTAAAAAAAAAAAAAAAGAAAGAAATCCATAAGATTTCGCTCATGTGGAATTTAAGAAACAAAACAAACGAACAAAGAAAAAAAAAGACAAACAAAAAAACAGACTCTTAAACAGAGAACTGGTAGTTGCCAGAGGGGAGATGGGTGGGGAGAGGGGTTAAACAGATAAAGGGGATTAAGAATACATTTATTTTGGGGCACCTGGGTGGCTCAGTTGATTAAGCATCTGACTCTGGATTTCAGCTCAGGTCATGATCTCACTGTGAGCTCAAGCCCTGCATCTGGCTCTGTGCTGACAGTGAGTGAGAAGCCTGCTTGGAATTCTCTTTCTCTCTTCCTTCCTCCCTCCCTCCTTCTCTGCCCTTCCCCTACTTGTGCCTATTCTCTCCCTCTCTTTCAAAAAAATAAACTTTTTATTTACTTACTTTTGAGAGACAGTGGGAGTGAGCGAGGGGTAGAGAGAGAGAGAGAGAAAGAGTCCCATGAGGTGCAAAGAGAGAGGGAGAGTGCAGAGCCTGGAACAGGGTTTGAGCTCACCCAGAGTGGGGTTTAAACTCACAAACTGTGAGACCATGACCTGAGCCAAAGTCAGATACTTAACCCTTAAGTATACTTAAGGCCACCCAGGGGCCCCATAAATAAACCTAAAAAAGAGTACACTTATCTTTAAACTTTCTTTTTTAGAGTTTATTTATTTTTGAGAGACAGAGAGGGCATGCACACTCAAGAGGGCATGTGAGTGGGGGAGGGGCAGAAAGAAGGAGGGCAGAGGATCCAAAGCCCACTCCGTGCTGACAGCAGAGAGCCCCATGTGGGGTTGGAACTCACAAACCATGAGATCATGACCTGAGCTGAAGTCAGACGCTTAACCCACTGAGCCACCCAGGCGCTCCAAACTGTCTCTCTTTTTTTTAAGTTTATTTATTTATTTTTCAAAGACACAGAGAGAGAGCACATGTGCATTAGAATGGGGGAGGGGCACAGAGAGAGGGAGAAAGAGAATCCCATGCAGGCTCTGCGCTATCAGCGCAGAGCCAGACAAGGGCCTCAAAGTCACAAACTGTGAGACTGTGACCTGAACCAAAATCAAGAGTTGGACATTTAAAGGACTGAGACACCCAGGCACCACAAGAGTACACTTACCTTGATAATCAGCACTGAGAAATGTATAGAACTATTGAATAGTTAAAAAAAAAAAAAAACTACAATATTTACCATTCTTGATATGAATAATTGTTTACCTTGTTTTATTTTTCTTAAGTAGGCTCCATTTCCAGCAGGGGGCCCAAAGTGGGGCTTGAAGTCATGACCCTGAGATCAAGACTTCAGCTGAGATCAAGAATTGGGTGCTCAACCGACTGAACCACCCAGGCATCCCCTGATATGAATAATTGCAATAAAATTTGACTGAGAAAACAATCAGGACACAGGGTGAGAAAGAAATATTTTGACCCATAATTTAACTAAAAGTTGGCTTTTATTCACTGTTTCTTAACATAGTGTACTTTTTCAACATTTTCTCAAGAGCATAAACTATTTTTGGAATTTTCCCTCTTTTGTTATATAACAAATATTTCCTTATAACAAATTCTTTCTGATGACTGTTTTTAACATTCTTTTACTTCTGAAACAAAATTTCTCTTTCAAGTGGTTTTTTGGCCTATCATCATTTTCTCCAATGTCAAAGGATGACTAATACAGCAAAGTGAGGGGAAGCTCCACTTCTGAAGGCAAATAAAAAATAGCAATGAATATTTGCTTCTAGTAGAGCACTCGTTTCATATCTAAAGTCTTGAAAGAGAGTACAAATTCATTTTGACTAGTGAGTGATTATAATTAAGACTTTTTTATGACTTGCTGTTATGGATTGAATTGTGTCCCCCACCCCAGCCAAACTCATGTTTAAATCCTAACCCCCAGTACCTCAGAATGTGATTTCATTTCGAGACAGGGTCTTTAAAGAGGTAATTAAGTTAAAACGAGGTTATTAGGGTGGGCCCTAATCCAAGAGGAGGAAAGTAGGACACAGACACACAGATTGTTAAAAGTCAAGGAGAGAGGCCTCAAAAGAAACCAAGTCTGCTGACATCTTGATCTCAGACTATGAACCTCCAGAGCTGTAAGAAAATAAATTTCTGTTGTTTAAGCCACTGGAATGAACTGAATGGTATCCTCCCAAATTCATAAATTTGCCCTAATACCCAAAGTCACTTTATTTAAAGACAGGGCCTTTAAGGAGGTAACAAAGGTTAACTGAGGTCCTAAGGGTGGGGCCTTAATCCAATAGGACTGGTGTCCTTATAAGAGTAAGAGAAACCAGAGATACCTCCCCTTCCCCACATGCACAGAGGAGAGGCCACATGAGGACACAGCAAAAAGGTAGCCATCTATAAGCTGAGGAAAGAGGCCTCACCAAAAACCAACCCTGATGGCCCTTTGATTTTGGACTTCTAGCTCCCAGAATTGCGAAAAATTAAATTTCTATTGTTTAAGCTACCCAGTCTGTGGGCATTTAAGTGCTCCTATAAAAACAATAAAACCACAGAGAGCGAGAGAGAGAGAGAGAGAGAGAGAGAGAGAGAGAGAGAGACAGCACATGAGCGAGCATGCGGGCATGAGCAGGGGAAAGAGGTAGAGAGGAGAATGGAAGGATGGGAGACGGGGTGAGGGTGAGGGTGAGGGTGAGAGAGAGAGAGAGAGAGAGAGAGAGAGAGAAAGAGAGAGAGAGAGAGAGAGAGAGAGAGAGAGAGAGAGAGGGAATCTTAACCAGGCTTCATGTTCAGCACAGAGCCCGACATGGGGCTCGATCCCACAACCCTGGGATCATGACCTGAGCCAAAATCAAGAGTCAAATGCTCAACTGACTGAGCCACCCAGGCACCCCGATGGAAGCTTTTTATAACATCTTTCTTACCTTCTTAAACAATGTTGCAGGTGCCATTTCAGATCCATTCAGGGTTCTTAAGAGGAACATTGGCCAAGATGACGCATTCATCTGGTATCCTATTTTATAAAATAAATCAGCATGAAAAAGCCTTCCTGTGATATTATAGCAAGATGGTATAAAAAATAGGTTTTGTTTAACATTCTTCTCCAGAGAATTATTTGCTTACCAAGAAACCCAGGAAATGGGCAAGAGGAGCAGATGCACCCTCCAATAAGTTCTACTGTACCCCTGTACTATCTGGCAACAATGCTACAGTAGGGGTAGAAACTCTCATTTTAGAAAAGCCACTAGCTTGAGTTCACCAACATACACATAAGTACTTTAGGAATGGGCCATAATACTATGGGTGACCCAAGGCAAAACCCAGAAGAGCTTCCAGTCCCCACTAATAGCCACAAAAGCACCGCAAAGGCTGCAAAAGACTTCCAGCCTCTTTTTCCTCAGAGTCCCTGCCTCATTTTCCTTTCAAAAAAAGACAGTTTTCTGTGAAACTCAGCAAACGTACACTTAGGATGGTGCATTTCATTGTATGTAAATTTCACCTCAAAATCTTAAAAAACTGCCAATAAACACTGAACTCCAGTTACTGATATGTATGCTGAAGTATTTAGGGGAAATGTACTGACATCAATAAATGCATTTAAAAATAAGATGGATTGATGAATCGATAGAAGGACAGATTCACAAGTAAGTGATAAAGCCAGTATGGAAAATGACAATGGTAGAATCTAGGTAATGGGTATGTGGGTGTTCACTGTAAAATTCTTTCACTTTTCCTGTATTTGAAATTTTTTATACAGTATGTTAGTAAAAAAAATAGCTCTCACTTTAGCAATCTTTATACACATTAAACATGATCTTCTCTTAGAATTTGCATCAGATGCAATCAAAAGAGACTCAACAGGTGTCTTTTTTGGAGATCTCATCAATTAATGGTGGATATCACAGCATCTGCCATGTGCAACAGGGAGTAGAGAGGTCTGCTAGTTTTATTGCTTTCTGGGGGCAATCTGTTTCATGCAACACTTGCCTGCCCTGATGCCAGAATTAAAGAGAACTTGGCATGCATTCCTGATGAATACGTGCATTAAGATAGGGAGGCATATGAATCACTGGCAATCACTGGCACTGGGTCCATCAATAAGATAAAACATGCAAAAAAGTTCAGACAGAAAGTTACTCTATAATAATCCTGCACCAAAATCTCCTTAATTGACCAGGGAAAATAATTGTTGTTGAGAAAATAATTGTTGTTAGGAAAAAAAATGGGGAAAGGGGAGATTTATTATATACTCCTTTATAATAAATCAGTATTATTAGTGATATCTAATAAATAATCATCCACAACATGGATTTGCCACATTATGGTTAGAATATTGCATAACAGTTGTTCTCTGGTCCTTATGCCTTTTTCTTAACCCCCATCTTATCCTCTTCTATCACGCAATCATTATCATCACCATCACCTTAACTTGACATTTTTCTTAATTCTTCAATTGCCTAAAGTCAAACATAGATTAAAAGGACAAAAATAGATGAAAGTGCATATAAAAATTCAAACACAGGGGCTCCTGGGTTGCTCAGTCAGTTAAACATCCAACTCTTAGTTTTGGCTCAGGTCATGATTTCATGGTTCTTGAGTTCGAGGCCCTCATCGGGGTCTGAGCTAGCCGTGCGGAACCTGCTTGGGATTCTCTCTCTCTCCCTTTTTCTCTGTCACTACACTGCTTGTGTGTGCTCTCTCTCTCTCTCAAAACAAACCTAAAAATAAATACATACATACACAAAATAAAAATTCAAACACAGATAAAACTAATCTATAATGTTAGGAAGTCTAGGCAGGGGTACCTTTGGGAATGGGAGGTTTATAACTGGAGATCAGGAGGAGTGGGGTTTCTGGGGTGCTGATAATGTTCTGTTTCTTGATTTGAGTGATGGTTATACATAGATGTGTTCATTTATAAGCTGTACGCTTATGATGTGTATACTCTTCTGTTTGTATGCTAAAACTTTAAAAATTCTTTTAAATAATAACCTTTAAGGTTTAAATAATCTTTAAAAGAAGAAAACCAAGTAAATTGCGTCATATTAAAATGGAAACTAAACTATTCAAAAACACCTAATGAGCAGACTGGCAAAGCTTGTGTGTTTTTAACATGTACTACCAAAATATCTATTAATCAGCATGTACTACTATGTACTTGATATTTTTAATTAATAAAAATAAACTCTAAAAGTAATTTGAAAAAGGAATGATCATAAATCTGGCTATGTGTTTGAAATCCTGACAATCACAATAGCTGTGCTTCCTTTAAATACAAAAACCTATTACCATTTGTAAACAGAAATCAAATCCCAGCAGGGAAGCACTAAGCCTCAGATTTACACTTCTATCTCTTATAGAATTCTGTATGATTTAAGAGAGAAGAGTAAACAAAAAACATAAGTGATATGAAGAAAGAAGGCAAAAAGCAGAAAACACACACACACCCTAAACCACCCTCTTGGAAGAACACATCTCTAATTAGTTTTTTTTTAAACATTTTAAACCAAATTAGGAATGATGAACAACTAGAGCAAGGAAAGTATAAAAATATATTGCTAAAAAAGTGGTTATTTTTTTTCTAAAGATTTTAAATCATCTCTATACCTAACGTGGGGCTCAAACTCACAAACCCCAGGTCAAGAGTCTCATGCTCTTCCGACTGAGCTAGCCAGGCACCCCAAGAGTGGTTATTATTAATATCTTAAATTTTGCGTTCTCAGGGAATTTTTAACTAGTAGGAGACCAAAAAAAATCCATCTCCTCATTTTCCTTTACAACAGAGAATTTTCATTTTCAGCATTGTAAAGAAGAAACAAAAACCAATATCCACCATTCACTCACAGATAGCAGAATAAAGGAAATCATTTATTTTCTACAGAATATCAGAGTACATCTAAATATTAAGAGTGAACTATTTTGCCCCAAATTGGAGTCACCTACTTTTTACCTTTTAAAAACTCAAACTTGACAGCTTTTTAAAACCTTTGCTTCTAAAGTTCCAACAATCTCCTCCTTTTCAAAGTCCTAAAGACCCTTACTCCTCTCACTATGATTTCCTCCCATTGTAGATATAATGAAATTTTCAAAGTTGAAACTGGAGTCTGGATGTGGAATCATACTCTTCCCCTGTGCTCATCCCCATGGTGAAAATACTAAATGGCTCAGTGGACAATAATAAGGAAAGAATAACTTGTAACAAATGCTACAAACTTCTCCCCCAGAAGGGTTTCTGAATCTGCATGTGTAACCTAGTAGTGCTATTTCTCACATTTCAAGTTTGAAGACAGCATATGTATTGCCCTGGAGTGGGGAACCTTCAGCATACATATATATGCCACATGTGTATTTAAGTGAAACTCTGTAACATAGGCTACAGAGTTCCTCTCTCATACATTCTCCACAGGAACCACCTGACAATCTATTTGCAAAAATCCCTAGAAGAGATTTCTAAAAGGCCACTTCAGGGGCACCTGGCTGACTCAGTCAGTAGAGCAGGGAACACTTGATCCTGGGGTTATGAGTTCGAGCCCCACGATCAATGTAGAGATTTCTTAAAAATAAAATCTTGGGGCTCTTGAGTGGCTCAGTCAGTTGACGATCCTACTCTTGGTTTTGGCTCAGGTCATTGTCTCATGGTTCCTGGGCTTGAGCCCCACACTGGGGTCCACACTGATAGTGTAGGGCCTGCTTGGGGTTCTCACTCTCCCTCTCTCTATCCTCCCCTGCTCATGTCCACACACTCTCTCTCAAATTAAATAAATAAACTTTAAAAAATAAAATAAAATCTTTAAAAAATAAGGCCACTTAAAACTATTTCTACTGAATGTTACATTAGTAAGAATATGCTATTTTAAAAACTGTTTATTCTTACCCAGTGGAGGCTGAAGTAAGTCCCCTTCCTTTTCACATGTCCCAATAGGCTGTATGTCTGGAGAATCAACAAGCCTCCAAAAATCATTTCTGTTGTCACTACCATCCAGTCTTAAACGTAGCCTGGCACCAGTAATTCCAACGACCGTGGCTACACATATTGAAGTCATATTGCGAGGGTCATGGGCTTCCAATTTCATGCCAACTTTGAATTCATTAGCTGGTGGAACCTTAGACTGCATACATATATATGTATATATTACATCCGTGCATATGCACACGTGCACGCACGCACAAGCGCGCGCGCGCAGACACACACACACACACACACACAGTTTTGTTAAAATGTATCAACTGTAAGAAAAACAAATGGTCAGTTATGTTACCACAATACTCAATAAATGTTTTAAGTACCAGTCATAGCAGATGGTAAGCAAAAGAACTATAAGGGTCAAGGAAAAGATCTCCAAATCCTCTCCTTGGCTTGACATGAAGCATAAAAACCCTGCTCATTGCTGGTCTTACTCCTCTGCCCACTTCCAGGCAATTCAAATACACCCTCTACAAGGCACCCTGAGAGGCTTTCTAAAATAAGAATCTGATTAGGCCATTCCCCTTGAAATAAACCAACTGGCAGCTCACCCCTGCTTAAGTGCAAGTCTTCAGTACAGTTTAAAAGCCCCCACACCTTTAACCTTATTTCTACACTATCACCTCTACCCACTTTGTGCTCCAGCCACCCATGCCATCCCTCAACACTCAGGTTCTTTTACACCCATGTGCCTTTGCTTTGGAGGTTCTCTCTACCTGGAATATCTCTGCCCTCATTCCAACCATCTCAGATACCATCTCTTCTGTGAGCACTCGCAGTACAGTTATCATATTTTCATAATTAACTTTTTACATGTCTGTCTCCCCCTCCGGATGGACAGCCATAAGGGCTTAGTATACCTGACGTAGAGTAACTTCTTAAGGAACAAATGCAAAGATACCATCTGCCCCTTAAGTGGCACTACCACAATCCCCGTTACCTCTTCGCACTACTAGAATCTAACAATCGCACAAACATCCTTCAACAAATTAACAGTTCACGTTAATATATACAACTTCTACAGAATTTGGGCATACCTGTCTGAAGCACTCTGAAGGAGCACCCAAAGATCCAGTCTCTTTCAAGTAATTTTCCCAGTGGAACTCATCTGGGGGGAAAAACGCATGAAATAGGTTTTTTAGTATATATATATATATATGTATACTAACTTTCAGGAGTAAAATGGACTTTAGTTCCATATCTCTTTTATTTTTTTAAGCTTATATATTTGACAACTATGAGCAAGGTAGGGGCAGAGAGAGAGGAGAGAATCCCAACCAGGCTCTGCACTCAGCACAGAGCCTGACACGAGGCTTGATTCCACAAAACACAAGATAGTGACCTGAGCCAAAACCAAGAATCGGTGACTTAACCCACTGAGCCCACCCCTCCATCTCTCTTTTAAAAAAGACTTCCTAGGGCGCCTGGGTGGCTCAGTCGGTTGGGCGTCCAACTTCGGCTCAGGTCATGATCTCGCGGTCCGTGAGTTCAAGCCCCACATCGGGCTCTGTGCTGACAGCTCAGAGCCTAGAGCCTGTTTCAGATTCTGTGTCTCCCTCTCTCTCTGACCTTCCCCCGTTCATGCTCTGTCTCAAAAATGAATACACGTTAAAAAAAAAAAGACTTCCTATACAAAAATACAGATTCGAAGGGTACATGCACCCCAGCGTTTATAGCAGCATTATTAACATTAACCAAACTAGGGTGAGAGCTCAAATGTCCATCAACTGATGAATGGATCATTAAGATGTGGTATGTATATATATCAAAAAGAATGAAATCTTACCATCTGCAATGATGTGGATGGAACTAAGAGAAATAAGTCAATCAGAGAAAGACAAATACCATATGATTTCACGCATATGTGGAACGTAAGAAACAAAACAGATGAACATATGGGGGAACAGGAGAGGGAAACAAACCACAAGAGACTTTTTAAACACATTTTTATAACATTTATTGTTGAGAGACAGAGCACAAGCAAAGGAGGGACAGAGAGAGAGGGAGACACAGAATCCAAAGCAGGCTCTAGGCTCTGAGCTGTCAGCACAGAGCCCGACTCAAGGCTCGAACCCACGAACTGTGAGATTATGACCTGAGCCGAAGTCCAGTCACTTAACCAAATGAGCCACCCAGGTGCCCCAAGAGACTCTTAATGATAGAGAACAAACTATGGGTTTGTGGGTTTGTGGGGAAGTGGGTAGGAAATGGGTTAGATGGGTACTAAGGAGGGCACTTGTTTGTGACGAGCATGGGTGTTCTATGTAAGTATGTAAGTGATGAATCATTGAATTCTATCCTGAAACCAATATTGCACTGTATGTTAACTAATATTTAAATGTAAAAAAAAAAGGTGGGAAAGACTTCCTAGCGGCGCCTGGGTGGCTCCATCGGTTGAGTGTCTGAATCTAGATTTCGGCTAAAGTCATGATCCCAGGGTCATGGGATCAAGCCCTGCATTGGGCTCTACACTCTGCATGGAGCCTGCTTAAGATTCATTCATTCATTCATTCATTCATTCATTCTCTCTCTCTCCCCACCCCCCCCCCAAAATAAAAAAAAAATTTAAAAGACTTCCTACAGGGCATATTCAAATTTCCTGATCTACATTTAATTACCAGCACAGAAATGAAAGAGACAACTTTCTGATAATACTGGTTCTGATTCAAATTACACTCAAGATCTTCTCAATGTCACGAGAAATTAGCACAGTGATTCTAACAATGTGGATTCTAAGAACAAAATGATTTTTTATAGAGTAACAGCAAATTCTTCTCATCTGTCTCTAATATAAATTTACTCAAGACATGTGTTTACTCAAGACCATTTCATCCCATTAATGTGAAGGCACTTTTTTATTTTTTCATGGAGAACTAAAGGTGTTTAGGTATGTGGTCTAACAGAATCTTACCCCTGCAATGCTTTATGGAAAGAGAAAAAAATCTGAGAATCAGAGTTGTTTCTCAATTGACTATTAGATCTCCATACAGGATGTTAAGAATATGGTGGCAGAGGGGCACCTGGGTAGCTCAGTCAGTTAAGCTCCAACTTTGGCTCAGGTCAGGTTGTGGGTTCGAGCCCACACTGGGTTCTCTGCTGTCAGCACAGAGCCTGCTTTGGATTCTCTATCATCCTCTCTCTGCCTCTCCCCCACTCACATTCTCTCTCAAAAACAAATAAACATTAGAAATAAAAGAATACAGTGGCAGAATAAAGCAATAAACCAGTCATCAGTACAGTCACTGATATGAATTATTTTAATGATCTATATTTTCTACAAACCCTTGCTGTCCTTCTCTCAGTCTTCATGATATACTACAATGGTATTGAGGAAAGTCAGAAAGCAATGTACTTTGCCTGACTTGAACACTTCAATTCACTGTTCCAGTTAAGACTACCAAGACACTAAGAAAAAGACTTAACAGCAGTATTAAAGGTACTTTTAATTCATACCAAGTTTAATTCTCATCAACCACCTATACTCTTAACTTCCTCACTATAAAAATATTGGGTTTGGGGCACCTGGGTGGCACAGTTGGTTAAGCATCTGACTCTTGATTTCAGCTCAGGTCATGACCTCACAATTCATGAGATCAAGCCCCGAGTTAGGCTCTGTGCTTGGGATTCTTTCTCTCCCACTGTCTCTCTGCCTCTCCACTGTTCTTGCGTGTGCTTCCCTCCCCCCTCAAAATAAATAAACAAACATTAAAAAATATATACTGGGTTTGACAGTTTCCCTTCTTGGGGAAATCTGCATGACAAGCCTCTTATATATCCTTTGACTTTTGAAGGGTATAATGTTTACACACACACACACACACACACACACACACACACACACACAAATGGAATGCTGATAAATCAGCAACCAGCTTTCTAAAATATACAAATAAGAAGCCTAACTGATAATATTTCCAGATTTCTATGGTATAAATACTACTACCATGGCTGATTGCAAGGTGCCAAGGTCAAGTCAACAACTATGAAGTTGGGAAGACATGTGCACAAGTGACCCTCTCCCAACCTGATGTGAGCCAGCATCAGCATACCACTGTTATGTGTGTGTATGCATTTATATGCATATGTATACATATTATATATGGCATTAAGCATGTCAGACATAACATTGTACACCCTGCTTTTTTTAACCATAAATTTAAGAGACTGCTCCATTAAAAGAAAAAAAATACTGGGATTAACTCCACTTCTAAATGATATGAAGCTAGCACTACCACAGTGCTGAATGGCATGTGGCAAAATGTCAAGAATATGGGCTCAGCAGTCGAACCTGCTTTTTTCTAGTTTGGTTCTGCTTCTTAAAACCTTTGTGACCTGATCAAGTCATTTCACTTTCTCAGCCTCAGTTCCTTATCATCTACCAAATGAGGAAAAGTAATACATATGGTACAAGGTATTTTGAGAATTAAGTGACACAGCATACATGTAAGTCACTCAATAAAAGGTATGATTATTCTTGGGGCGCCTGGGTGGCGCAGTCGGTTAAGCGTCCGACTTCAGCCAGGTCACGATCTCGTGGTCTTCGAGTTCGAGCCCCGCGTCAGGCTCTGGGCTGATGGCTCAGAGCCTGGAGCCTGTTTCTGATTCCGTGTCTCCCTCTCTCTCTGCCCCTCCCCCGTTCATGCTCTGTCTCTCTCTGTCCCAAAAATAAATAAACGTTGAAAAAAAAAAAAAAGGTATGATTATTCTAAAACTAAATGTCATAGCTGTGCCAAATTTATTAATACTGGATAGCTTTGTCAAACGTAAAAACTGAGGGGTGCCTGGCTAGCTCAGCCATAGAGTGTGGGACTCTTGATCTCAGGGTCATGAGTTGAAGCCCCATGTTGGATGTGGAGCCTACTTAAAATAAAAAAAATTTTTAATATATTAGGGGCACCTGGGAGGCTCAGTCTGTTAAGCATCCAACTTCGGCTCAGGTCATGATCTCACGGTTCATGAGTTTGAGCCCCGTGTCGGGTTCTGCACTGCCAGTGTGGAGCTTGCTTGGGATTCTCTCTCTCCCTCTCTCTCTGGTCCTGTCCCGCTCATGCTCCCTCTCTCTCTCAAAATAAATAAACTTTAATATATATATATATTTTATAATTTGTATTTATATTATGTATAAATTTATATATATAAAACATATATATACAAAATATATACAAAATATATAATGTGTGTGTATATATATGTGTGTATATATACAAATATAAATATTAAATATATATATATATATATATATATATATATATATATATATATATATATAAAGTGATCCATAGGTCCAAAATAGAACTGACCAGGATATTTCAGTGACCTCCTAACTACTAACCTGACAATAAGGAGACCCAAGGTTCTAAATGAAGTTCTACCACCATATGATCTTAGAGAGCATTTTAAAAAAAGAACAAAACACAACACGAATGGAGAGAAAAATCTGACTATGGATTAAAGAGCCAACATCCCAGAAAGAAAGGAAAGGAAGTTGAAAATAATGACTGGGAAACTAAAATCATTTCACAATTACATCTCAAATAAACCAGCTACACTTGTAAAAATTTTCAATGACAGTGGAAAATATTTAATTTATCTAACACAAGTTTTTATTCTATCACCATTAATGTCTGAACGGGCTATAATTTAAGCTAGCAAATCCTTTATACCAGTACACTGTAATATGATCATTTTCTCTCACTTCTATCATAGTGCTAGCTAATGACCCTATGTAGTACTTAACCATTGGAGCCTTAACTTTTTTCCTTCATTCATAAGGCAAAATTTTCAGTTCCCAAAACCGTTCAATTTGGCTACCCATGTGCTGAGACCCTACCAATAACACAGGGGGAAACACACACAGACCAACAGGATTTACTTAAATTTAAATTTGACACATCCACAATAATACCACAGCTAGAATTCCTGACCAAGAGCCAAAATAGAAAGTCTTACCCAAACCTGAGGTCCCAGTCGGCCTCTGCATCTTATCCTCATGGACAGACTGGGGCAGGGGGATGTTATTCTCTCTCAGAAAAGAAGCCTGGCAACTGACAGGTTTGTTCGTGAGACAGGTGTATACACATAACCTCATGGTCTGATTGTTATTAACACATGTCCATGGTCCTTGTTTGACTTGTACTCTAATCTAGTCCATACATTAGCCCAAACACCTTTTGGCAAACTGAAAATAATCTATATGAGCCCCCTTGGTCTTCTCCAGAGTAAATCAGATTTCTGATGTCTCTCATCAGTACTAGGCTTGAGTTTAGAGGGTATGTAAATAAAGAAGATGAGAAAAATATCCAGAACTAGAAGCTTCTTGGCTGAATGATCAGCAGCTACTAATGCATGGCAATTATCACACCTGTAACTGGGCATTTGTTTAATGTCAATCTTGCCCCCTAAGCTCAAAGAAGGCAGGAATCATGTTTGTCTTATTCATCACTGGTTTCTCATACAAAGTTGCCAGTATGTGCGAGGCACTGTCCTAGGTACAGTGGACACAGCAATTAATAAAAAAAAAACAAAAGTCCTGGCTCTCTTGGAGTTTACCTTCTAACAATCACAGATTTCTAAGATGAAACGTTAGGGTCAGAGCCCTGAGCAATACCTGCAGATGTCTGTCAGTTTCATTAAGTAATCTCATTTTTTTTCAATCAACAGTTTGAGAATTTTGAAGTTACTAGTTTCAATCTTTAAGAATATATATTTTAAATTTATTTCTATGAAATGTCCAGAATAGCAAATCTATAGAGACAGGAAATACATAAGTGGTTGCCTAGAGATGAGGCAGGGGAGAGGCACTGGGGAAAAATGGGGAGTGACTGCTAACTGGGTATGGGATTTCTATTTAGGATGATGAAAATGTTCTAAAATTGATTGTGGTGATGATTGCACAAGTCTGTGAATATATCAAGAGCTAATGAATTGTATACTTTAAATGGGTGAATTCTATGGTATGTAAATTGTATCTCAATAAAAATGTTATATTAAAAAAATAAGAGGGGCGCCTGGGTGGCGCAGTCGGTTAAGCGTCCGACTTCAGCCAGGTCACGATCTCGCGGTCCGTGAGTTCGAGCCCCGCGTCGGGCTCTGGGCTGATGGCTCAGAGCCTGGAGCCTGCTTCCGATTCTGTGTCTCCCTCTCTCTCTGCCCCTCCCCCGTTCATGCTCTGTCTCTCTCTCTGTCCCAAAAATAAATAAACGTTGAAAAAAAAATTTAAAAAAAAAAATAAATAAATAAAAAATAAGACAGATGGAGAGGAATTTGTAGGGATTAAGGAAGAATATTCTAACCTAATAGCCTCCCTTTCCTTGGAGGGTTTTGGAGGTTGGAGGGAATTGCTGAAAAACAAATGAGGCCAATGGAAAAGGAAGCTAAGGAAGCACTGGGAGCCCAGCTACAGTGAGAAAAAATTATTCCATGGGGATTACCTTTATAGACAATCTTCCTGTAGGAACAGAAAGTCACAGGTGAACTACCCCGAGAGTGGGGCTGGCAGGACAGGACAAAAGAAAAACAAGGGGCAAAATGTTTACCTGGAAATCTCTGATAAACACAGTCAGTTTGTTAGAGTATTTTTTCAATTCAGCCTTTTATGTGCATGTGACTAATTTTTTCATTTTCCTTAATAGCAGGTACAATGGGTCAGATTCTATCTCCTGAGTCTCTAATGCAGTGCTATACACATGCTGTTCACAATAAAGAACTTAAAACATGAATTAATAACTCCAGGTTAATAAATAAACATTTACTGATCATTTTACTGCATGCCTAGGCATTATATTAGGTGCTTTACATTCATTTCCTTTATTTAATTCCAATAGTCCTATGAATTAAGTAGTATTATCCCTGTGCTACAGAGAAGACAAAAGAGACTAATAACATTGAGTAATTTGCCCAAGGTCACAAGGCCAGTAAAGAATGAGGCCAGGATTCTAGAACAGATCTGTCAAACCTCCCAATACCTAAGCTTTTATCCAATGAACTGTCTTTTGACCATAAAAAAAAGGATTTTCATATTGACTCTAATATTAGAAGAATTTTTATTAATAAACAGATTATTTCTAATTGGTAATAAATGGCAATTATTAACTATGCACCATTAATTTGGCAAAATGTGCATTGAAATACATGTTTTTTTTTTACTTTAATCCCATACCAATATCTCTAAAATAAAACCAAAGTAAAATTTTCAAAATAAATGCTATTGTTTTACTTTTCCCATTGCTTAGGTTTTATATTTACAGGAGTTTACCATACATGTATACTATACCAAAAGCATTAAGAGTTCATATCAACACTGAATGAGGAAGAAAAATACATTATACTGAAATACTTTAAAACCTACCACTCTGCACAGAAGGTGTGCCTGAGTCAGGCACTTTCTCTTGATTCTCCTTCTTGTCATCCATTGGATCTAAAAAAAGAAAGGAAATAGTGAGCAATATGGAAGGCCATAGGAAAAGTCTGAAAGAGTTCTTAGAAAACCTGTAAATGAGGGGCACCTGGGTGACTCATTCGGTTAAGCATCTGAATTCAGCTCAAGTCATGATCTCAGTTTGTGGGTTTGGGCCCCACATCACACTCTGAGATGGCAGTATGGAGCCTGCTTGAGATTCTCTCTCTCCCTCTCTCTCTGCCCCTCCCCCTGCTCATTCTCTCTCTCTCTCTCTCTCTCTCTCTCTCTCTCTCTCTGATAAATAAACTTAAAAAAAAAAAAAGAAAACCTATAAACTGAAACTATTTTCTAATAGGAGCCCATTTAAATTTTTGCATATTTCCTGCATAGGACTTCACTAACATACCATGTATCTTAAAATTTGCTCATTTATTTTGTTTGTTATATGTCTCACTCCACTCATGTAAGCTCCAAAAGGGCAGGAATCTATTTATTTTATTTTGTTTCTTTTGTTCACTGCTGTATCCTCAGTGCCTAGATTAGGACCTGGCATGCAGAACATCATTAAGCATTTGTTAGAATTAACATGCCCTAGAAATAAACTGCATGCTTTTGAGAATTTTAAAAACTGATAGGGGCACTTGGGTGGCTCAGTCAGTTGAGCACCCAAATCTTGATTTTGGCCCAGATCATGATCCCAGGGTCTTGGAATCAAGCCCTGCCATCAGGCTCTGTGCTGAGTGTGGAGTCTGCTTAAGATATTTTCTCTCTCTCTCTCCCCCTCTGCCCCTCTCCCTGCTCACGCTCGCTCTCACACTCTCTCTCTCAAATTTTTTTTAACATAAGAGGGAAGCTGGAATACAATGTAATTAGGCAGAGATTTTTCTCTGGGCCAAGTTGAGGAGCTCCAATAGCACTGAACCTTGTGACTTACCAAGACATTATTCTGTCCACATATATTTATCTCTTTTCTAAATTAACCATAATGTTGTTATTATGCTGAAAAGATTAACCAGAATTCCATTATAACACCAAATAAGCAGTCAGTGTTCCTATTTCCCCAACTGTCTTATTTTAAGTGTGTCTCTATGAATCAGGACCCAAATAAGGTCCGTATATAGCAAGGGATGATAAGTGTTTTCAGTCTCTCTTGATACTTATAGGCTCCCTCCTCCTCCTTTTTCTTTTCCTTCCTCTGGGAATTTTTTTTTGCTGATGATACCAGTTTAGTTTTCCAGTCTGGATTATGCTGACTAGCTCCTATGGTACTGGGTTCTTCTGGTCCTTATATTTTCTCTAAATTCGTATTAGTGTTTTGATCCAGAAAGCATAATCAGATTTAGGTTTGGTTTTTCTTTTTTTATATATATATTTATTTTTTGAGAGCAAGAGAGACAGACTGTGAATGGGGGAAGGGCAGAGAGAGATGGAGACACAGAATCTGAAGCAGGCTCCAGGCTCTGAGCTGTCAGCACAGAGCCCAACGTGGGGCTCGAACCCACAAACTGTGAGATCATGACCAGAGCCAAAGTCAGACGCTCAACCAACTGGGCCACCCAGGCACCTAGGTTTGGCTTTTCTGAGGTGAGAAGATGACTTCACAGGAGGTACTGTGAACTTCTCACAGGAGGCTCCTAATATCTAGTTCTCTCTCTTTTTGTGATATAAGCAGCCATGGATGGCTATTGCCTAGATCCATTAGTTCATTAGCAGCTGCAAAATGGAAATATTCTAATTTTTTTAATGTTTATTTATTTTTGAGAGAGGGGGAGGGGCAGAGAGAGAGGGAGACACAGAATCTGAAGCAGGCTCCAGGCTCTGACCTGTTAGCACAGAGCCTGACACGGGGCTTGAACCCATGAGCCATGAGATCATGACCTGAGCTGAAGTCTGCTGCTTAACCGACTGAGCCACCCAGGTGCCCTGGAGGTATTCTAATTTTACCCTCCTGTCTTAAAGAATTTTTTTTAATATTTATTTATTTTTGAGAGAGAGAGAGACAGACAGACAGTAAGAAGGGGAGGGGCAAAGATAGGGAGACACAGGATCTGAAGCAGGTTCCAGGCTCTGAGCTGTCACCTTAGAGCCCGACACAGGGCTCGAACTCACAAACTGTGAGATCATGACCCGAGCCAAAGTCAGATGCTCAACTGACTGAGGCACCCAGGTGCCTCTATCATCCTGTCTTAATTAGCCAGAAAACTTGGAAAGAAACCTACCCTTTCCAATCATTCAATTACCCTGAGGTACAGATCATATAAGAAAGTCACAAGCAATACTTTGTTCTTTTCCTTTATTTTCTAGTTTTCAAAATAATGAGTTGGATCCCTAGCATTCTCCACAGATAACCAATAAGTTTTATTTTGTTGTATCATTATGAACTCATGAATTTAACCATACTTAATGTGTTGTTGCCAATTCATGGCTGTTTTACCCTTATTGATGACCAAATTGTCAAATGACAAACTTCTCAAAGAAAGATCTATGAATGATACCAGGTATACAATTTAAGGTAACAGATCTACTTTCTGGTTATGACTCAGTGACTCTTATTTAAGACATGTGAACATTTCAGATGGATACCTAAGTTGCTATTTTTTTTTAATGTTTATTTATTTTGAGAGAGAGAGCGCACACACGAGTTGGGGGAGGGAGAGGAAGAGAGAAAATCCCAAGCATGTTCCATCCTCAGCCCTGAGACTGACATGAGGTTCGATCCCATGACCATGAGATCTTGGCCTGAGCTGAAACCAAAAGTCGGACCCTCAACGGACTGAGCCACCCAGGTGCCCCTACAGTAAGATTTTCTAATAGGAAAGAAAGTGAAACTGTAAAGATATGGTTCCTGCTCTAGAGAAGCTGAGAATCTACTCACAGAGACCAAAGTAAACTTGACAAAATTGGGAACAGCAGAAAACAACATTCAGCATTCAGCCAGAGAAAAACTCCTAAGAGACACAGGACTTGAACTGGGTCTTTTTTTTTTTTTAATGTTTATTTATTATTTTTGAGAGAGACAAAGAAAGAGAGAGAGAGAGAGAGAGAGAGCAGGGGAGGGTCAGAGAGAGAATCCCAGGGAGGCTCCACAATCCATGCATTAGTGGACCCATGCAATTCAAACCCGTGTTGTTCAAGGGTCAACTGTACAACTCAAAAGAGAGTGAAAATGAGTGTGGCATATTCATGGGACAGTAAGCAGACCTCTCACTAAAGCAAGACAGGATGAAGCATTTTTTAACCATTTATAATTAGAGTTAAGAGATTTTGATTCTGATTTTGTCACAGATTGTTGTAGAACCTGTTGACTTAAACTCCCTGAGTGTCCATTTTTTCACTTATAAAACTAGGAAGGAAAGACAAAATTATCTTTACTAGCTATTTGGTTCTAAAACGTCAATTCATGGGGCGCCTGGGTGGCGCAGTCGGTAAAGCGTCCGACTTCAGCTGGGTCACGATCTCGCGGTCCGTGAGTTCGAGCCCCGCATCAGGCTCTGGGCTGATGGCTCAGAGCCTGGAGCCTGTTTCCAATTCTGTGTCTCCCTCTCTCTGCCCCTCCCCCGTTCATGCTCTGTCTCTCTCTGTCCCAAAAATAAATAAACGTTGAAAAAAAATTTAAAAAAAATAAAAAATAAAAAATAAAATAAAACGTCAATTCTAAGCACCTAACATCTCTTGTGACTTTATTTCTAAAAGGGTTTTTTTTTCAAAAGTTCAGTCTACTAGAAGATATTCATTCCAAATGAATACTAAAAATACTATCATCTTTGGAAAGTAAATCTTACCTTCATTCTCTGTTTGCCCCCTGATATCCATTTCCGGTATTCTTTCCTACAAGGAGAAAGACCAATTAAAGCCTCCTTTCAGCACATTTCTGAAGAATAGGATTATAAGAAATCAGTTATAGAGTTAAATCATTCTAATCTTTCCTTTGCATAAAAATAAGCTCTGGCACAAAAACAGACACTCAGATCAATGGAACAGAATAGAGAACCCAGAAATGGACCCAAAAACGTATGCCCAACAAATCTTTGACAAAGCAGGAAAGAATATCCAGTAGAATAAAGATAGTCTCTTAAGCAAGTGGTGCTGGGAAAACTGGACAGAGACATGCAGAAGAATGAACCTGGACCACTTTTTTACACCATACACAAAAATAAACTCAAAATGGATGAAAGACCTAAATGTAAAACAGGAAGCCATCAAAATCGAGGAGAAAGCAGGCAAAAACCTCTTTGACTTTGGCCGCAGCAACTTCTACCTCAACACGTCTCTGGAAGCGAGGCAAACAAAAGCAAAAATGAACTACTAGGACCTCATCAAAATAAAAAGCTTCTGCACAGCAAAGGAAACAATCAGCAAAACCAAAAGGCAACCGATTGAATGGGAGAAGATATTTGCAAACGACATATCAGATAAAGGGTTAGTATCCAAAATTCTATAAAGAACTTCTCAAACTCAACACCCAAAAAACAAATAATCCAGGGAAGCAATGGGCAAAAAGACAGAATATGGACACTTCTCCAAAGAATACATCCAGATGGCCAACTGACACATGAAAAAATGCTCAACATCACTCATCAGGGAAATACAAATCAAAACCACAATGAGAACCACCTCACACCTGTCAGAATGGCTAACATTAACAACTCAGGCAACAGCAGATGTTGGTGAGAATGCAGAGAAAGAGGATCTCTTTTGCGCTGCTGATGGGGATGTAAACTGGTGCAGCCACTCTGGAAAACAGTATGGAGGTTCCTCAAAAAATTAAAAATAGAACTACCCTAAGACCCAGCAATTGCACTACTAGGTATTTATCCAAGGGATACAGGTATGCTGTTTCGAAGGGGCACATGCACCCCCATGTGCACAGCAGCACTATCAACAATAGCCAAAATATGGAAAGAGCCCAAATGTCCATCGATGGATGAATGGATAAAGAAAATGTGGTATATATATTCAACGGAGTATTCCTCGGCAATCAAAAAGAATGAAATCCTGCCATTTGCAACTACATGGATGGAACTAAAGGGCATCATGCTAAGTGAAATGAGTCAGAGAAAGACAAAAATCATATGACTTCACACATATGAGGACTTTAAGATACAAAACAGATGAACATAAGGGAAGGGAAGCAAAAATCATAAAAACAGGGAAGGGGACAAAACATAAGAGACTTTTTTTTTTAATTCTTTTTTTCAACGTTTATTTATTTTTGGGACAGAGAGAGACAGAGCATGAACGGGGGAGGGGCAGAGAGAGAGGGAGACGCAGAATCGGAAACAGGCTCCAGGCTCCGAGCCATTAGCCCAGAGCCTGACGCGGGGCTCAAACTCACGGACCACGAGATCGTGACCTGGCTGAAGTCGGACGCTTAACCGACTGCGCCACCCAGGCGCCCCCATAAGAGACTCTTAAATATGGAAAACAGAGGGTTACTGGAGGGGGTGTGGGAGGAGGGATGGGCTAAACAGGTAAGGGGCATTAAGGAATCTACTCCTGAGATCATTGTTGCACTATATGCTAACTAACTTGGATGTAAATTTAAAAAATAAATTAAAAAAATAAGCTCAGTAGATGAGTAGCTTGCAGAGGCTGGGGAAATAGGGACTAGGGAACAACTACTAGTGGGTATGGGTAAGGGGTTTCTTTTGTGGGGTGATAATAATATTCTGGAATTAAATAGTCGTGACAGTTGCACAACCTTGTGAATACACTAAAAACCACTGAATTGTAAACTTTAAAAGAGTGAATTTTAGGAGCACCTGGGTTGCTCAGTCGGTTAAGCATCTGGCTCTTGATTTCGGCTCAGGTCATGATCTCACAGTTCTGGGCTGACAAGCACAGAGCCTGCTTGGGATTCTCTCTTTCCCTCTTTCTCTGCCCCTCCCTGCTCACCCACTCTCTCGCTCTCTCTCAAAAATAAACATTAAAAAAATAATAAAAGGGTGAATTTTATGGTTAAATTAATTAAAAAGAGCAGATGGTAAACTGGTAGAGTTGGGATTCAGCCTGAGGCCTATCCAAAAACCCTCTTAAGCCCATATTTTGGAGTGGTGGAAGTATCACGCCTGTGTTGGTAAAACTTGTAAGAACTGCAAGAGTCAAGTCTTCTAACAAGACAATTACTTGCTCAAAGACATATGTATTGTGAGCCGCTAATTCATTCACTAATTCAAACTTTTCCTACATGTCCTCAATATGCCAGGCACTCTACAACAAAGATAAATAAAACACTGTCCTTGCCCTCCAACAATTCCATCCAGTCAGAAACAGGCATATGAACAAAACACAGTATGAGTGCTATAAAATATGTACACAAAAATATTGAACATGGCAAAAGGATATCCATCTCCCATTACTCTGTGTGCCTGTGGTCAGAACATGATTATGTGTATAATGGAAGGTAATTTGTTATTTAAGGAAGTCTATGGAGAACACATTCATTAAGCCACCCAGAACGCCTTTTGCACCTCTCACTCAACAGACTTAAACTCAAGCAGCATCTCTTCAAAACTTGCTCCTTCTGACATTTTTCTCTTACCAACACACTACTCTTCCAGGTACTTGGACTTAAAACCCCAGGTATGACTGAATGTGTGAGGTTCTCTTCTTTCACTCACACATTCAGTCAGTAGTCAACATGCGTGCTCTCATTTCTCTTTCCCCTCACACTGATTTACACCCTCGTTAGCTCCTGCCTAGTTAATACCAGAGCCACCTAACTCCTCTTGCCACAAGGGTCTTTCCCTACCCCAATCTACCCAATACATGACAGGTATGAACTAAGCTGCTTTCTGCCCAAATCACCTTCCTGCTTCAATAATTTCACCATACTGAATTGAACAAAAAAGTCTTCTGCAGGTCTATTTAAGCTAACTCACAATTTCAAAGTCACCTGACATCTATCACCTACAGCTATCCTATGGCCTGGCTCAAAACTCATGCTATTCTATCTGCATAGGATACCTTTTCTTCTTCTGCTCCTGCTGCTGCTTCTTGAAATCCTACCCATCCTTTAAAACCAAACATAAATCCCACCTCTTTCTTCTTTCTATATTACCACCATCTGTTTCCAGGTGTGATATAGTCATTTATTTAAAATTATTTTTTTTGTTTTATTTTTAATTTTTTTTAATTTACATCCAAATTGGTTAGCATATAGTGCAACAATGATTTCAGGAGTAGATTCCTTAATGCCCCTTACCCATTTAGCCCATCCCTCCCCACAACCCCTCCAGCTACCCTCTGTTTGTTCTCCCTATCTATGAGTCTCTTCTGCTGTGTCCCCCTCCCTGTTTTTATATTATTTTTGTTTCCCTTCCCTTATGTTCATCTTTTTTGTCTCTTAAAGTCCTCATATAAGTAAGTCATATGATTTTTGTCTTTCTTTGACTAATTTCACTTGGCATAATACCCTCCAGTTCCATCGACATAGTTGCAAATGGAAAGATTTCATTCTTTTTGATTTCCAAGTAATACTCCATTGTGTATATACACCACATTTTCCCAAATGTCCATTTGGGCTCTTTCCATGCTTTGGCTATTGTTGATAGTACTTCTATAAACATGGGGGTGAAAGTGTCCCTTCAAAACAGCACACCTGTATCCCGTGGATAAATGCCTAGTAGTGCAATTGCTGGGTCTTAGGGTAGTTCTATTTTTAGTTTTTTGAGGAACCTCCATACTGTTTTCCAGAGTGGCTGCACCAGCTTGCATTCCCATATTTAAAAATTATTTACAGAATTCCTATGTGTTTGGCACTATATGGACAGAATATACAGTCTACTACAAAAGAGCTTAGAAATCCAGTGAGAGACTATTAATAATTATTGAACAAAGAATAAAATACAAACTCTACTAACAGAGGTAAGGGGCGCCTGGGTGGCTAAGTGGGTTAAGCATCCAACTTCAGGTCAGGTCATGATCTCATGGTTCATGGGTTCAAGTCCCGCATCAGGCTCTGTGCTGATAGCTCAGAGCCTGGAGTCTGCTTGAGATTTTGTGTCCCCCTCTCTCCCTGCTCCCTCTCCACTCACACACGTGTGTGTGCTCTCTCTCCCCAAAATAAACATTAAAAATTTTTTTAAAAAAGAGAGAGGCAAAAGTGGTGCTCTGTGAGAAGACAGAAAGCACAATTAACTGGGAACATATAAGAAGCACATTCAAAGAAGTGGCACTTGACCTGGCCCTTTGAAGATGAGTATTTCAATGAGCAGAGAAGACAGAGAGGAATTTCAGGCTGAAGACACAAAATGAGCGAACACTAAAGAGGCTTCTGCTGGGGCATCTGGGTGGCTCAGTCACTAAAACGCTTTAGTGTCCGACTTCAGCTCAGGTCATGATCTCACGGTTCATGAGTTCAAGCTCCACATCAGACTCTCTTGCTGTCAGCGTGGAGCCCACTATCTCCCTCTCTCTGTGCCTCCCTGGCTTGCACGCACACACACACACACACACACACACTCTCTCTCTCTCTCTCTCTCTCTCTCTCTCTCAAAAATAAACAGTAAAAAATGTTTTTAAAAAAAAGAAGAAAAACTGAGCGATGGATCACACATAGAAGGTATAGCCAGGTTCCAATGTTCTTCTCTCAAATCTCTAAACCATAACTGAATTCTTTTTTTAAATTTTTTTTTATATAATTTGTTATCAAGTTAGCTATCATACAGTGTATACAGTGTGCTCTTGGCTTTGGGAGAACCATAACTGAATTCTTAATCTCAACTGGTATCAATTGCTCCCATTAGTTGAGTAAGTAATCTTGTAATTCTAGAAGATGAAGATGTGTGTACAGAGATGATTAAAAGTAAATCCTTGAAGACCTAAATAAATAAATCCATGTACCATGTACACAAGTTGGAAGATTTCTTGAATAGGCATAAAAATACACTAACCATAAAAGAAAATATTGATAAACTAGATTTAATAATTTATCTAAAGGCAATATTTAATCAAGATGGAGTGGCATTAGGGGCACCTGGGTGGCTCAGTCGTTTAAGTGATTTCAGCTCAGGTCATGATCTCACAATCTGTGAACTCAAGCCCCACATTGGGCTCTGTGCTGACAGCTCGGAGCCTGGAACCTGCTTTGGATTCTGTGTCTCCCTCTCTCTCTGTCCCTCCTCCATTCACACTCTGTTTCTCTCTCTCAAAAATAAAATAAACATTAAAAAAATCTTTTTAAAGATGGAGTGGTACTGGCATAAGGATTGACATACAGACCAATGGAACAGAATAAAGCCTTAAAAGATGCACATATATATAGTGAACAGATTTTCAACACAAGTACCAAGGTAATTTAATGGAGAAAGGGTAGTTTTTGTTTTTTAACAAATGGTACTAGAACATTTCCATATACCAAAAAATGGGAAAAAAAACACTTATCTCACAAGTTAACGCACAAAAACTACCTTGAAACAGATCATAAATCTAAACGTAAAGCCTACAACTATAAAATTTCTAGAACAGAGACCTTATGACTCTAAGTTTTGCCATAATTTCTTTTACAAAAAAGCACAACACAAAAAATTGAAAAACTGAACTTTATCAAAACTAACAACTGCTCTACAAATGATACTGCTAAGAAAAGGATAAGCCATAGAATGGGAGAAAATACTTGCAAAATACTATCCGATAAAAGATCTACATCCAGAATACATAAAGAACTTTCACAACTCAATTTTAAAAGGCAAACAGCCCAATAAAAACATAATTGGTAAAAGATTTGGACAATCATTTCACTAAAGAAGATACACAAATGGCCAAGAAGCATGTGAAAAGATACTCAACATTATTAGTATTCAAGGAAGCATAAATTAAAACCACAATGAAATACCACGACACAAATGGCTAAAATTAAAATAGCTGACAATACCAAATGTTGGTAAGGATGTGGAACAACTAGAACTCTGATACATTGCTGGTGGGAAAATAAAATAAGTATTTCTATAAAAACAGAACTTTCTTAGAATTAAATGCAAAGCAAATATTCCTAATTTCAAAATCAATGCTTTGGAATCCAAACCACTTATTTTAAAGGTAGAACCACAGGCCAAGGAATAAAATGCTCAACTTATCCCCAGATAAAGATAGGAAGAATTCCAGATCCCTCTGGTTTGAGATTAGCCATATTAGATAAAATCAGCTCTTTCAGAGTTTGGAAACTTTTCCTTTTCAATTATCATAGTCACTCACTCAGCACCAGTGAGCAGACATATCATCTTGTGAAGTCCAAAGCCTTCAGTACACAAAAAGAACTCAAGCAGTTTAGGAAATGAGTCAGTGACTCATTAAGCTTTCCCTTTCAGTAATCATGGTGTTAAAATGCACTGAGTTGTTTGAAGACACCATCCAGACTCTTAACTATAGAGAATAAACTGATGGTTACCAGAGGGGAGGTGGGTGGGGGTAATGAGTAAAACACGCGATGGGGATTAAGGAATGCACTTGTCCTGATGAGCACTGGGTGATGTATGGAATTGCTGAATCACGATGCTGTATACCTAAAACTAATATAACACTTCATGTTAACTATATTGGAATTAGAATAAAATAAAATGTGAGCTTGGGTACACTGTAGTAATTTAAGGATTCTTTCAGGGTCACAATAAAATCAAAATCATTTGCCCTAAACATTCTTCTTTCACTATAGACAGGCTTTACTGTTTTCCCTCTTAAGCCATATAGCTTCCATATTTCACTACACCAATAATTTCACTGTTAAATGAAATAATTTTCCCTTTAAGAGAATATGCCCCTGTTTCTGTCTTTATTTCCTTTATATATATATATTCCAGAGCACCTAGAACAGTGCTAAGCACAAGGTAGATTCAAACTGAATACTTGAGTGAATATTTACCAATCTTTAATAAAATATTTATTTTCAAATATTCTGAAATTCATACATTTTGTTGGAGACTTGTTTTCCCTCCTCATTCTCCACAATATGCCTACAATACAAGGTTTATATTTGGCATATGCAAATGCATAAATTCTCATTTAATCTAGGCACTATATACAAAATCAAGTGAATGCTTGAGCTTACTTTTGAGCAAATAAAAACTTCTGTGTTAGAAAGTATTACTGGAGGGGCACCTGGATGGCTCAGTCAGTAAAGCATCTGGCTCTTGGTTTCAGCTCAGGTCATGATCTCATGGTTCACAGGTTCGAGCCCTGCGTTGGGCTCTACACTAATAGCAAGGAGCCTGCTTGGGATTCTCTCTCTCTTCCGCCCTCTCTGCCCTTTACCTGGACTCTCTCTCACAAAATAAATAAAAATAAACTTTAAAAAGTTAAAGAAAGAAAGAAAGAAAAGAAAAGAAAAAGAAAAAGAAAAAGAATTATTGGGGCACCAGGATGGCTCAGTTGGTTAAGGGTCTGACTCTTGATTTTGGCTCATGGTTCATGGGTTCTGCACTAAAAGTGCAGAGCCTGCTTGGGATTCTCTCTCTGCCCCTCCCTCACTCAGGTGCGTGCCCTCTCTCAAAAATAAATAAACTTAGAAAAAAATTACTAACTACTTAAACTATCCTAAACTCCCAACTTCCATGCACTATACAGCGAAATATTACAGCCTCCTCCTTGTTACAAAAATGCCCAAACCTTAAAGAGAAAAAAATTAAATTCCCTAATGGGAGAATGGATACTTCCATAACAAAGAAACAAAGCAAATACACAAACTGCTTCTTTAATGGCTCTCAAACTACAATCCACTTAAACCAATCAAAAGAATAACCTTCTTTTAATCACTTGAACACATGACTTTACAGACAAGTGGGCATAATCCCATGTGTCAGGAGTTTATGCCCATACGAATAAATAAAGCAAGGCCTCTGCTCTCTGGACGCTCCCCAGCAGGGCTCTCAGGCTGTGTTTTCACCCAACATTTAACAGATATCAAAGCAAATTTTGTATAATACAAGTTGTTTACCTGCTCATCTCTTCTCACATATTAAGTGGTTGAGAATACAGGCCACACGGTTACTCTTCCTTATACCTCCCCCACGGCTAGCACAAAACCTTGCACTTAAAAAGTTCTTAAACATTCAATGATAGTGACTAAAATTACACTATAAATGTATAAATAGACTTGTATAGGATTACATGAGTAAAAGATTATTTAAGCATGAAGAGAAACAGGACATTTAATAGGTTATTAATAAGGCTTACCCAGGAGGGCAAAGATGCTAGTGTGTGCTGAGGGGAAAGGGAGTGTATTTTATAAATATACCCTGCATGATATAACCCTATTTGTATAAAATTGTATGTAAGTTTGCATAAAGTAACACAAAAATATTTTGGTGATCTTCCTTTCTTACATTACAGAGTGGTAAGATTTTAGGTGACCTTAATTTTGTTATATTTTTATGCACTATTTGTATGCTCTACAATGGGATGTATGAAATAATAATTAAGTCATTTTCATTGTGGAGGGGGGGGAATATATCCTGATAGTTTTTTTTTAATAATCCCTTAATGCTGTTATATTAAGCTCTGTTTATGCAATGCTGGCCTATGGCATATGCTTAACAAATTATATATTCTTTTTTTTTAATTATTTTTTTTGAGAGACAGAGACAGAGAACGAGCAGGGGAGGAACAGAAAGAGAGGAAGACACAGAATCTGAAGCAGGCTCCAACTTCCAACCTGTCAGCACAGAGCCCGACGAGGGGCTTGAACTCACGAACCACGAGACCATGACCTGAGCCAAAGTCAGATGCTTAACCGACTGAGCCACCCAGGCCCCCAACAAATTATATATTCTTAAACAATTTATGCTGCCATGATTAGTGGTAGCCATATCAATTACACAGAAATAATATTTTAAGTGGTCAAAGCCATTACAAGTTACTTCACCTCCCTCACTCCTGGTTTTCCCATGTGTAAATTAAAGCGAATACCACTTACACTTCTTAGTATAGTCATGAAAATTAAAATGAGATAGTGTAGGTGGAGCACCGAGCATAGTATCTGAAACAAATGGAAGCTCAAAGGCTGATTTCTACCCCACCCCATCTGTCCTAATTAAAACTCCCTGAGAGCAGTGAGTTTCGGCATTAACACTCAACATTAATTATGTTATAAAATGACACTATGTTCCTACTTTGATTCCTGAGCATTACTTAATTATTCTCTACCAAAGTACAGAACATAAAGGTGTTCTATAAACAGAAACACTAAGTTTAAAAAAATTTTTTTTAACATGTATTTATTTTTGAGACAGAGAGAGACAAAGCATGAATGGGGGGAGGGCCAGAAAGAGAGGGAGACACAGAATCTGAAGCAGGCTCCTGGCTCTGAGCTGTCGGCACAGAGCCTGATGCGGGGCTCGAACTCACGGACCGTGAGATCGTGACCTGAGCAAAGTCGGACGCTCAACCGACTGAGCCACCCAGGCGCCCCCAGAAACACTAAGTTTAAATCACTCTTAAATTAAGCAGTAATAAGTAAATAAATATACATATGCTTTTTATAATGCCCAGGCATGTAATTACCAAAGAAAGCAGTTGCCATCTACTAACCGGCATTATTAGAATACATACATTCTAGCTAAAGCCAAAAGATACTGGATGTCACCCAGTGTTGGTTGACTTTGAGGCCTAATTATTCATGAATTTCCTTTAGGGGTTGATGAGTACTGAAAATAGCTTTTGGCCCTTTGTGAACCAAAACAGCCTTTGTGGACTTCTAGAAACTGGAATCGTTTTTGGGGTTTGTTTGTTTGTTTTTTACACACACACATCACCCCCCCCCAAAAATTAAAAGTAGAAGGAAAAAAAATCATCTATAATCCCCTCATCAAACAATATGTGTGCCATTAACCATCTGTTAACAGGTATATATCCTTTCAATGAAAAATCATATATGTAAATCCATATATAATACACATTTGAACCACTTTTAAATATACACTTTCCAAATTCCATATATCAATAATCCTCAAATAAAATTCTGCCCATAATTCATAAAGCCAACACTTCTAGTTAAAATAAAAACTGGACAATAATAAATGCCTTTTAAAAGTTCGTGCCTTAAGAAAAAACTCCATTATTCTCAAGATTAACACTCAAAACAGGAGAAAAATTAGTGCTTATTTCGTAATCTAAAAAGTGAAAAAACACCATGGAAGATGAAAATATATTTACTAGGACATTGGGTTAATTTTTAAATTTATATTTATCAAACATTTTTTAAGGATGTTTGATCACCAAAACTTTTCACCATTTCTATATAATTGTTATATCCTATACCATGCTTTTAAAAAGGATTAGCAGCTGCAAGATAAAAACATACTTATAAAAGGGTGGAGCATTCATTATTAAAAAGAGCAAATAAAAATGTACTAGTTGGAAAAAAAATGAGTACCCAACCTGAATGATTAATTTCTCTCTGGTCTATATAAAGTTTCACTACAAGATAAAAATACATACAAATTCAATAGGATAAACATCTTCCTAGGACTGAGTAATCAGGAGGAATATGTACAGATCATAATGTAAAGGAATACTGGTTAATTTAATAGAAACTATCTTTGACTATAATTTAAGAAAACATAAAAGTTCTATTGTCCCTCTTAAAATGCCCCAGCATTACACTATAATTCACTCATGTCTTTCTTCACAATACAAAAGCAGAGATTATAGAAGTCTAAAGAATAGACCATGATCTATTGGTAAATACTGGACAACATCAACTCATAGATGAATCCCCAGTGCCTCAAATAAAGAGGTTGTGCAGCTAAGAACATACCTATATGACTTACATACCAGATATGCAGAAAGCACAGCTGCTGTCTTTCTGGAAAAAATTAAGAGCCTAACATTCTTTTAGCAATAAAGACGCATCTCACACAGTCGTCATCTATAGAGGAAACAACAGAAAAGCTTAATTTTGCTCTCAATATACTTTGAAGTGCTTCAGCACTTTTAAGGACTCAAATAAGACTCCTGAAGTCGTTCTCCATGTTATACGAGAGAGAAAATTTGGACAAGGAAAAAAATTAAAAGCTTTGTTTTTGCCAGCTTATAGAGAAGTTGCTTCACTGAATGCATATAAGGAACAACTTCACTGCATTAAGTCTTTTTTCGAATGTAAACCATCCAAAAAAAGGTATTAGGTCAGCACTATTTTATAATAAGTGTCTGACATTTGACATTTCTTTTACTTAAATACCAGTTACACTAAACCTAGCTGCTGTATCTAGCAGACTTTGAACAAGCACCAGGATCTTTTACAAAACCATTTGTTTTGAAGACTGTATCTTCTTGCAGAATTCGGAGCTGATAAGAGATCAACAAATGCTTTGAAAAATCCTGCACTGTCTTCAGCCATTTTCTCAATACGATTTAACAATGTAAACAATGATTAATAGTGGAATTATTAAACCTACAATTCCCATTGCTCTGAACTGATTCTGAAGAAAAGTCTACTCCCCCCCCCCCACCCCAGAGTTTTAAAGAACTATTTAGCAAGTTAATGAATCTATAATTCCAAGATTACAGGGCCTTTCCATTACTTGTTTGCTTCGGGTTGTTTGTTTGCTTTTCCTTTGTTTTGTTTTGTTTTAAAGATAAGGTAATACACCTTGAGTCTCTAATTAGAGACCACTATCTGAAGAGTCCGTGAGGGTAAACATTTTGACAAGGGCAGGAATTTAACAAGGAAGAAATCTCCCAGGGCTCTTTTCAACTTTAGGCCATTGATCAGATGTTATAAAATGAATGGAATTATATAGAATCTCAACCTGAGAGAGTATAAAAATAAACAAAATACAGATGTTAAGCTGAAAAAGATAAATCCGTTCCTGAACCAACAGCAAAGTTTGCAAAAGTCCCATAGGTGGGAATATGTAATGTCCAAACTTGAGCATTTATTATTAGACTTGTTCACTGAACCTCCCATCTGGCAGATATTAATATCCACATTTTTTGAAAGAGCTAAATGGCCTTAAATTGAGACAACATCCAATTTTTATCAGTGTAGAAAAAATTCTCTACTATACTATACATTTACCAGACTAACCTTTTCCTGATGACTAAGATTTTGGTAATAAATATAACACCACCTAAAACACAAAGAGTTTCTGGGATACCTTACTTTTTGCAACATTCCTTTGTTTCCTACAACTGCTTTCCAAGACCCTAATTCAGACACCAGACCCCATTTCAGTGTTTCAGTCCTTACTCTCCTTGACACTTCAGGAGCGATAGGTCACCCCTCATAACAGACATCTCTGAGCCTCAGATTCTCTGGTTGTCCTACCTCTATTATCTCTCTGCATCTACTTCCTCCTTCTGTCCTAGCCATTGGTCTCAAATCACTTAGTCTCTTCCTCTAGATTCTATTAATTTTAGAGTCTAGAATCTCATTCTATACTATGGTTGATGCAACACTCCTATGTGGATGACTCATATATCAGCATCTCTACTCCCCAATCTCTCTCCAAAATTTCTAGTCAATTGAACATCAGTCTAAATGTCTCACAACGACCTCAAACATTACATATTTAAGAAATCAAACTCTTCTGCCTTCCAAAATAAGTGACTCTTCCTCTGCTTCCTTTTTTAATAGGCATTACTAATACCCAATCTTCTGAATTAGAAGTCATCTTTGATTCTCTTCCTCATTTGTCCAGGATCTTACCAATTACCAAGTTCTGCTGATTCTTAAAGATCAGAAAGCTGGTGTGAAAGAAAAATGATTCAAACCTAAGTAAGACACCAAAAAGACAGGGTTTCAATACACTGCTCATACTTTAAAAGGGAAAAGTAAGGAGACACACCATGCATCCTGGATAGAATGGACCCATGAGGCAGGAGAAAATAAAGATTATGGTCCTTAGGGTCTAACGGTGGTGGTGATGAAAATGGTAATAATAAATACTAAGAGGTGTCACTTACTGAACTCTTGCTAAATGTCTGTTAACCTACTAGGGCATTTATATACACTTTTCCTACCTAAAGCCTATTATAAGCTTGTAGGGTTGTTACTGTTATTAATGTCCACTTAAAAGTTAAGAATATTGAGGCTCAGGGTGCCTGGCTGGCTCAGTCAGTAGAGCGTGCAAGTCCTGATCTCAGGGTCAGGAGTTCAAGTCCTATGTTGGGTGTGGAGACTACTTTTAAAAAAATGTTTTTAATGCTCTTATTTATTTTTGAGAAAGAGAGCGGGAGAGGGGCAAAGAGAAAGAGGGAGACTCAGAATCTGAAACACTTCCCAGGCCCTGAGCTGTCAGCACAGAGCCTGATGCAAGGCTCAAACTCATGAACCACAAGATCATGACCTGAGCCAAAGTCAGACGCTTAACTGACTGGGCCACCCAGGCACCCAAAAAATTTTTAAAAAATAATTTAAAAAAAAAGAATATTGAGGCTCAAAAATCTGCACAAGATCACCCAGTTAGATTTGGATCTAGGTCCTTGAATGCTTAACCATTTGCTAAAGTTCTTCTGTTATGTTTATGTACATGCTTTATCTCCCCGGGCAGATGTAAGCTTTTAGGGGCAGTATTATGTCTGGATCATCTTTGTATCCTCCCGTGCCTACCCACAGGGTCTATCATAGGTAGTGCCCTCTAAATGTTTGCTAAATGAGTAAATATAATCTGCTGTGCTACAGGTTACTTATACCTAAACCATACAGTCCCAGGACACTGTGGTTTAAAAAAAAAAAAAAAAAAAAAAAAAGGAGGGGGGAGAGCTTTTCTTTTGGCTGTCATTATTGTTCTTCTCTGTTCCTTTCTGCAATGTCTAATCTGCTGTGGCTAAATTTACACAAGTCTAGGTCATGGGCCACGGAGAAAATTCTGTGAGATGAGACAGAGTCCCTCACTACCCACACCATCCTCCTTCCTAACACCTAATAGACCTTTTACTTTTTACTCTGAATTTGATTTCTAGGCTGTATGAGGTCTCAAAAAGACAGGCCCCAAGTGTAAATTGGTCGCTATTATAGGTGTGGGTATTTTAAGGGAGAACAACTAGCAATATATGCTATACCAGAACTCAGTTGATAAATTCCAATTACATTGCAGTTGAAACTAAAACACATGCTTTAAATCAATATTCAAATGCACAAAAAGGAAAAGACAGTCACTACACACAAATAATTTGGTTGCATAAATATTTTATTCCATCCCCTTGGGAAGTTTCAAGGCTAGAAGTTCACAAATATGCTTGCTGGTATTTTTAAAGAAAATGTTGGAAGAAGTGATAAAGTTATACACACACATAATTCACCAGAGACTATTAGTGAAATACCACAACTTTTTTTTTCTTTTTTAGTCTATCTTGTTATAACGACACTCATCTCAAAATTGAATAACAAACAAAAAAGCTCTTCTTTACTGTCCTGTCAATATGTAAGATGATGATGGGGAAGCCTGAGTTAACTGCGTTTAAGACAGCACCTTTAAGTTTTTCATTTTGACTTCAAAACAGTTTATTACTTTGGTTTCAACAAGTATTTCACATTTATACCTAAATGCAAAAACTCATATTGATTTAAGTGAAATACATTAAAGCTACATATTTTCCTTTGACAAAGAACAGCTGGCTCTTTTAACTTAAACTTTTTTTTGCTTCTGGTAATGGTGATTATCCTAACACAGGATAGAAAAGTGTATATATCCACCGTATAGCCATACATAACTTGTTGGAATTGAACATGATTCATTACTTAAAGATTTCACAAATACCTACTCAATTCACTCAAGTAAATAATCAAATTTCCCCTTTTCTGCATTATCTATAAAGGTAATCAGAAAAAAACCTCTGAATTCTAATGTTGTAACTATAAAATTCCATCTCTGAATTGTGAATAATCAATATTAAGAATGAACATTTTTGGTAGTGAAGATTTATTAAATCTAGCCTCCTGGAGGAAATTAAGGTTTCTAGAGGAACAATTTTAATTTTGCTTTAGTAAAGTCTACCCCAACAAATTAGAAATTAATCTTTTTCTGTGCAAAACAAACCCAAGAAGAAAATAACTTTTTAGGAATTTTTAATTTAAGTTATCTAAAAAATTATAGTCTACAAGTTGAAATAATTATTTGCAAATTTAAAATAATTTATGTGAAAGCTATGTATTTACTTAAGAAGTATGTTATTTCAGAAAACAGATAACTGAAAGACAAGTCAAGGGTTGCCAAAATCCCAGTTTATAGTTGTAAATTCCTAAGGTTTTAAAGCACAGCCACAGGCTAATTGCCCAAAGACCTGCTGCCCACCGACATTTGCGGAGGACTGAAGTTAATAGCAGGGCATGTCAATTTACTACAGGCAGCTCTCGGTGCGACATTTTGACAAAAGAACTGGGTCAGGTTACAGCCTGTTCCTATTATCACAGCAGTCTAGATTTATGGTTTCTAACACCAGCCCTACAAGAAATAATGGAAATGATGACAACAACAATCCCTGCTAGACAACAGACTACAGAAAAGCATGCAATAAACCACAATCTGAAGTGATCAGAAAACTAAACATCCCTCACAATACTTAAAACATGAGGCAGGTGTCAGTAAATTATTCATTTAAGTTATTTCTACAACCTCTCAAAATGTCAACCCAAAAAATCTCAAATCAGAGTTTCTAATCTAAAACACAGCAAAATTTAAAGGTACTTACCAGTATCAAGTACTGCATTTAAATTCTTTTAATAATCATCAAAGACGATGTGTTTCATTTGAACAGATTTATGAAACTATACCAAGTTAATAAAAAATAAAGATAATATTGATCATTTTTTTCAAATAACATTAAAGTGTATTAATACTCCAAATAATACTTTAATCTTTCAAATGGAAGAAAAAAAGACAGTTTCACAGCAAAAAGCATATGTTTACAACTGTACAGAGAGGCAAGGTAACAGAAGAAACACATGTGACTCATTAATTTAAAAATAAAGGTACAATCAAAACCTTAAACTAGCTTAAAATGATGAAAGGTAAGAAAAGTGACCGAATGTTAAAGAAAATAAGAACCCTGTCAATACACGTACCTAATTTAAAAGAATCTGTCAAGGCTACAAGGTATAATTGAAGCTGTTTATGTCTGGAATTCAGCACTAGTTAATCCTTACAAGAAACGGAGGTTGAGAAAAATCAAATATGTATTCTAAAGAAAAGAGAGCCCCACCAACTTTTCCGTGAGAAAATAAAGTATCCCAAAGGTATGCCCTAAATTACAGTGTATCTGTCCCTTCTGAAGTTTACAATGGCGCATTACCACAAAAGGTGGGCACTCTTTCCGCTCTTATAACAATTTGCTCCTATAAACTTAGGAAGGGGCAGAGCCACAGCCATAAACACAGGTCACAAGTAGTAGTAGTCAAATGCTCTCTATCTTTAAATGTTTCCTAGCTCTTTACTCATAAAAACGCTTATTTATTTATTTTTTACTCTTTGGTTAAATAAGGAATTCATCTAGCCTAGGTGAGATGAGTGTAAAATTAAATTGAACAGCACCATCATATAAACTGCTTAAAGGAGCCTCAAATCTTTTGCTTTTCACACAATAAGATACCCTCATTTTTTACATCAAAACCTTACCACCACATGCCCAAAAAATGGAAGTAGAGGAAAGGTTTAGGGATGGACATATATTTCGTAGAAATCATTTAGCATAAAAATCACTCATATTATTATTTCTAAGGTGGCCAAGGTTTACTTATGTTAGACAACATAAAGACAAAAGAAGCAAATATGCCTTACCCATGAAAACCAAAGAGCATATGCACATTCCAAATCTTAGATGATTTTTCTAAAATTATTTTCAAGTTATCCAGCTTTAAGAACCATCACCTCTGCTATCTTTTTAAAAATGAGATGTTATCACTATAGTAAAGGCATTTCTATACTTAGAGTAACCAAAGCCCAAACAAGTTAGAGCCTGGAAAACTTACCACTAAATTATACCAACCTATTCTAATGTAAGATAAACAGCAGTGGTTTCTTTCATCTATTTCCCTAAGACAAAAGGATCATAAATATTAAGACCCCAAGCCAGGAAAGGGTGAACTTTTTCTTTCAAAATCATCAACATCAGCCATTTTCAAAATTTCCAGGGTTTTGGTTCCTGAAATTAACTATCACTCCAAATCCTGAGATATTATGTAGTAATTTTCAGACATTAATAATGTTCTTAAAATTCTTAGGGGTGCTTGATTTGCTCACTTCAAACTACAAAACATCTCCTGGCAATGCCAGACCTATATTCACACCATAGTCTCATGGTTCTAACACTGATGGCTGGCAGACTTTGTTCATATCTTGTGTATCGTAAAAACCAGGAATATGATTATGAGGAGACAATGAGACTCCCAGGGAAGTGAACTAAAAGAGAAACTGACCTCAGATTTCCATTCACAGCTGGAATCAGAATAGAGCTGGCATAAAGGGGAAAAGAAAAGGGAGGCAGACAGGGTAACCTGGCAAAACAAACACACACACACACACACACACACACACACACACACACACACACACACAAACAAAAAAACACAACACTAGAGGCCACTAATAAAACTTAAAGAACAGAAGATCCTTTGCATTCTCTAATGTTCCAGTTACTAAAGTTACAAGAATCATTTCTATTAACCCAAAGAGAGGGGCAGTAAAATATTCAGGTGAAATTTCTTCCTCTCTCCCTCTCTCCCCATCCCCCGCCCCAAGAGCTCAAACTAAAATTGGAATTTGGATTTTCCTTAAATGGAACAAGGGGCTACATCATTTTCATTCAAAAGACTTGGTATTTATTCAGCCTTTCCAAGGCACTTTACTATCATCAATTATTTCTCCATGAGGCAGCGCAGGATTACCCTGACCATTTCACTGATGCGGAAACAGACACCAACAGCAAAGGGAACGGGGGGCAGGAAGAGGGGAGATAGGAAGCATCTGGGAGGAACAGGCAGGCAGCTAAAAAGGAACAAACCCAAAAGAAAATGAGTCACATCTGGCTTATAGCTGGCCATCATAACCCTTGTTATTTTTGAGCTCAGAGATTTCTGAAACATTTTGAAAAAATAAAGTGCTCTAAATTATCAGTTACAGTCTAAACTACTTACTTGGCCATAGAAATGAAGTTATTTAGCATTAAAAAAGACCCAATCTCCAAAGCACATAGATTTCAATTTATACCAATAATTCATTTTTCTTCTCAAGCCTAACCAGTATGTTTATCTGTATGACCTAGAAAATAATCTTTCATAAAAATGTACAGCTTTATTTAATCATAAAGAGGCACAAAGTTAGTATCACACAAACCAGAAATAATTCAGTTACACCCAGAATTTTGTTTAGAGAATTATTACCAAAACACTGACTCCCTAAATTTGCCTTAAAATAAAAGAACTACTTGTTTTACATTCATACTGATTTTCTTAGCTATAACTTTGAAATGTTCAGGAATAAAGTATTGATAGGAAGCCTTAAACACCCAAAAGCCAACAAGCACAGCCTCTGAATAAAAGCAACTTGAACCAAACTCCATACTACAGACAGCACAGGCACTTAATAAAGATGTACTGATTGAAACATAGAAAGACTGACCAATTGCCTCATGAGAAAAACTGATACCACCTCTTTAAGACTGACTCCAATGATTTTTGTACATATCATGACATCATTAGCTTTAAGGCAACCTCACACATAATGTAGTTCAGTTACACTAATCTTCTCTTCCAAATAATTTCAAAACAAATCAAGTTCTCTAAAGGAAACAGATATACACACTTAAGCTTGTAAGGTTGCATGATACACACGACATTCATTCAAAAATTTCAAAGCAGTTTTAAAAGTGTTTAAAGCTTTGAAAAAAAAATCTATCACACTGTTTTGAAGACAATGGATAAAACTATAGCCAAACGAATACAAAGCATCAGGTGAGTGCTCATAAATTCACTCCTTTCTCAAAATCCCAACTGGACTTGTTTCCAAAAGCTTATTTTCACAATCCTCCCATTAAATATACAAAATCACAGACCGAAAAAACACAGATCCTTGGAAATACTTTATTTCATGAGTAATTAAGAAAAAGAATGGCAAGAAAGGCAAAATTGTCATTTTTGAAGAACATTCCCAAGCACCGCTGTTGAAAAGAATTAAATCAGTCTATGAACTACTGTTATAATACAATTGCTTGTCACAGAAAGTTGTACTCCGTAAATGTTATATGTCTTATAATACTCTTTGCCCAATATGTCTTATAATACTCTTTGCCCAAAACAGAAATATGAATAGCTGTGCGAGCATTAAAAATGGAGCATCTGCAGTTGTTTTGGTAAAGAAAACTATCCCTGACAATTTTGTGTAAGGAAGTATCCACTTTCCCTGCCTTAGTTTCCCCCTATTAACAGATCCATCCACTTTCTAGAGATATCCTAATGTCACCTTAACAGATAAATCATAAATGCTAATCTAGTTCTTCAAGATCAAGGCTAATTTCAAATTATAATCACACTTTGTAATGAACAAGTGTTCTACAACCTTAAAAAAAAATCAAGTCTTAAATGGGAATTTGTAAATACCGGTGCTGGCCAAATATTTGGGGGCGGGGGAGGGGGCAAATTACAGTCCTCTAAGCTATGCAGAACCTCAAGGTGCAAAATCTATTAAATTCGCCTGCTAGCTCTCCCTCTGGCGATTTGGCGATTTTTACACTAGGATGCAGCACAACCACTAGCCAGGTGGAAAAAGCCAAGAACGCTATCCCTTAAGAAGGCACTAATGGTCCCTAGACCAGTTCATGCCGCGAAAGCACAGCGGCCGCCTCGCAGCTCTTTGGGACTGGGAGCCCCGCTCTCCGCGCCCCCCCCCAAACACGCAAGGAGGGCCGCACCCCTCCCGCCCTACTTCTCCCCTGAGAGAAAGCCACCGGCGCCCCCACCCCCACCCCCTCGCCCAACCGCCGGGAGTCCCGGGGCTCGAGTCCGACGGGCACCTGGCGCCGGGACCCGAGCCCGCGCTCCGCCACAGGCGCATCCTTCCGGGCTAACGTTTCCCTCCCAAACTCCAAAAGTTATCTCACAAGTCCCGGAAGGCAACCGGGCGGGCTTCAGCCCAGACCACGCAAAGTCATCCCGGCTCCTCAGCCCCACCGCCCGCCGGCGCTGCCCCCGGGCCCCAGCTCGCCCCCCACCCCCAGCCCAGCCCCACCCACAGCAGGAGGATGCTCCGAAGAGTGTTGTCCGCGCTTCGGACCAGGGGGGCAGCTAGAGAGCGACACGGCGACCAAACACCGCCCGAGGGATGGGCCCGTGACCCGCGACGGGGCCCCGGGGGAATGTGAGGGGCTGCGCAAAAGCGGCTATGAGGCGTCGCGGAGGGCGCTAAATGGGGCAGGGGAGCCCTGGCCTCTGGCGTGAGGCTGCCGAAGGTGGGCCACGCGGGTAAGAAGCCAAGATAAGGCCGGACCCCGCGGGGCGGTAAGGGGGCGTTACTCACGCGGGACGCGCCGCGGAGGTCTCCCGGCCACCCGACCGCCCGCGGACAACGACCAGAGACCAGATGCCACGGCTCCGCCTCTCTGGTCTTCACGGGGCCCACAGTCGCCACGCACCTTCGAGTCTCGTCAGCGAAAGGAGCGAAATTGTGACACTGGTCCCGCGAGCCGGTACCGGTCTTCACACCGCCGCCGCCATATTTGAGAAGCCGCGCGCGGAGCCGCGCATGCCCCGCAACCGCCACCGCCGCCCCGCCCCCGCCCCGGCTGGCCCGCGTGCTCGGCGGTTGCCGCAAGCACGCCCTATGACCGCCGCCGCGTGCGGGGCCCGAGCTGGGGGCACTGCCGGAAGGCCGCGTGAGCGGTGGCGGGCGAAGAGACGCTGCGAGCCCGGGAAAGCCCTGGGTAGTTTTCCTTCATCCTCCCCCCACTATCTGCCCTCCCGCCAAAAAAAAAAAAAAAAAAAAAAAAAAAAAAAAAAAAAAAAGCCAGTCGCAGCCCTTTGCACCCAAGACTGTGACGGGACCCTAACTGAGACCCCGGAGTCCCCGTCAAGTTCCATCGCGGGAACTTGCTCCTCTTGGCCATTGCCTTTGACTCTCGGTCACCACCCACACTGACCACGCACCGAAAACGCAGGCGCTTCCCTGGGAACTGAAGCAAGTTCGATGAGCAAAGAAAATGCAACTCTTTATAGCAGCTTGAGCAAAGCCACTCCTTCGCGGGTTGCAGCATGTTCCTTGAAACAGCTTCCCCCCACCCCCATGGGTTTTTGCCACGCATTCCCCTCCAGGTCCACGTTCTGAATTTGGTTGTTCCTCTAAGCCCAAACTGGAGCTAACGGGGCTAGGTTAACCCGGAGGGGAAAGCTATTTGCTCACTAGTTTGAGACTGCTTGGGACCGTCCTCGAGAGTGCATTTTGTGATCTCCTCTGGTGGATATTCCTCGCCAGGGGCGGGCCGTTGTGCAGGTGGAGGTTGCGCCCGAAGGGAAGGGGGAGGTCGTAAAAATAACCTTGAACTGGCTCAAGACTCTCTCAGCACAAAATGTGGCAAACAGAAAATCCGAGAAAAACATCCCATCCCTCCATCCCTCGTTGTGAGGTTGGGTATAAGCAGATTTAAAACTTTTGTTTGAAAAATAATACAATGTGCTGTGTTAGCGAAAAGTAACTCACTGGCAGGCCATCTCTCTCCAACTCTGAAAAGCTGGATGTGGGTTTTTCGTCTGTGATCGCCTTAACTTGGTATATGGGGCATATTGTATTTTTAAAATCATAATTAGGAAGTTGAAGCCTAAAACTAAAAAAAAAAAAAAAAAAAAAAAACATACACACAACCGCGGAATATATCCATTTTCTACAATGCAGAATACAATTATTTTCATACAGAACTTTTGCAATATTAAACGAAGGCCAAATTTAAGTGTTTTTTTTATTGTATGTAAACATTGGCCAATAGCACAAAATCAAACTGCCGAAATAAATGTTCACGCAAAATTCAAGAAAACTTTAAGGCGAAATAGAAAAACTAGGCCACTGTTACTCAAATACTAAAGAGAGATTTGGTCATACCAATTGTATAATATATACATACCATTTAGTAAGGAATGTTGAAATGGTCCACGATCAAGGTTCGAAATGTTTCAAAGGCCAAAAAGATATCTTTGAGAGAAAAAAACAAGTTTAATCTAAGCAGACCCCTAGTATGGACTACAGCAGGGCTTGGAGGGATGAGGGAGCTTAAATTTTTAATTATTGGCCATTGTCTTTCTAATCCTGATGCAATGGAAATATTTGAAATTCATCTCTATATTCTGTATCAGAAAGATTTGGGTTGTGACTCATCTTTTTCATCTATGGACCCCTCATCAAGTTGTAGAAATACTACTGTACTCTGATTATTAAATTGCCTGTCTCACCGGCACCTCATCTACTTCCCATATTCCTGTTTTTACTATGAAATTACTGAAGCCTTTCCTCTAAAAATGTAATTTGCATGATCTATATTAGAACATCTTATCAGTTACTATGTTCATCAAAGCATTTATAGAAGTGTGACTGTTACATTAAATACGAGTTATTGTTAATGGTGACAGCTACCATGTGCTGAGAATCCTCTAGCCTTTTCAGATACATAGTTGTCAATTTTCATAATATTCTTTCAAAGAGTTCTTAGGAGGTAAGTTCCCTTATTCCCAGTTTATAGATGAGGGAATTGAATATTAAATAGCAACTAAGTGGCAGAATCAACTTCTAAACATAAATATACCTGAACCTTTCCTATCCCTTGTACCTGTCATAAATCATATGCTTTCATCATAGACTATGTATATAAACGTCTAATAACAATATTTTTATGTACTTATACTCTGCTTTTCCTTTTCCCCCTTTGCCAAAGTAAACTTGAGACAGCTTTTTAATGCTGTTAGCATAGGTCAGAACATCACTTTCTTTACATTATATGGAAGCACCTTGCACATAGGAGTTTGGTAAATATTCGTTGAATGACTGAATGGATGGATGAATACCTATTATGACCAATTCAGTTAATTTTGCCTAGAAAACAAAAATAAGGAGAATAGCTGAACTGAAAGAATAAGAACTAAGGCTGGTAAAATCCAAATTTTTATGATGGTTTTTCAAATCTGATTTGTTTCTATCCATTTGCTCCTATAGTTCTGGCTCAGCCCAAGATCTATGATGACCTTAAAAAAGATATATCATCCTCACTCTGCCCCAATCCAGTGCAAAATACTCCTATATCACAAGTATGTTTGATTACTTCCTTTTGTAGCTTTCTTTAGAATTTAAGATCAGTCCCTCAGAATAAAAAGATGATCTTTCCTAGATAAGCAAAATTTAACCTAGATTTCCATCAGCACACATGCTCATATTGAAGAGATATTACTTGCATAGGTAAAGTTACCATTTTAGGGAAGTCTCCCTCTAGTTTTCCCATTCCTTCCTCCCTAAAACACAGAAGCCTAACTCAGCCTGGCAGAGGCTAGGGATCCAAGGTATTCCTGATAAATTCACCAGTCGTATTTCCACCTTACTAGAAAAAATCCATAGAGTAGGTATTAAATAACTAACATAGTAACTGAGTTTACAAACATGTTCAGATCCTGGTTTCTAACAAATTGCCCGTTTCTCCCCATTAAACCAAGAACACATCTCAGTAAGATATAAATTGTTCTTAGTATTGCTGATGATTACAATAAACCTCTTTTCCTAGCTTCAAAATAGTAACTTTTTTGGAAAAATATCAAGAGGTGAAGGCTGTGATATGAAGAGAGACTCTAGTCTAACAAGAAGACTGTCTTGTCAACGTACACAGCTGTATCAGGAGGTTTAAACTTTTGTCTTAAATCTTTCTTTAGAATCTTACCATGCCTCAGCTTTTTTCATCTTCAAAATAAGGATAATAAAATCTGCCACACTTACTTCACAGATGAGACTATGCTACCCAAATCTATCAGAAAACCAAACCCTGGTCTTTCCTTAATGGAGCCCACGTTTAAAAAAATGTTAAAAAAAAAAAAAAACCATAAATTAGTCTTTCACCAACAAAGTGTATGAAATTGAAGCTGACTTTGGCCAAGTCAAGTATTCTATATGCTGTGAAAACTGGCATAAACTCAACATTATAAACTATACTTGGCCATTTATTACATTCACTCAGTTCTTTATTCAAACACCAAACATTCATCGAATGCTATTGTATGCCACTCTGCGAGAGGTGGGGATACCAAGATGTATAAGACAAACTGAACACTCCAGAATCTTACACCCAGTCCAAAGAGGAGAGAGAGGGAGAGAGAGAGCGCGCTCACAGAGATTTTAAGATCTTCAAAAGAAGTAGGGTTTATTACACCCTTCAGCATAATCAAACATTTTTAGAAGTACCCATAAAATATTGTATACCTAGCTGACCAGCTGATGTAATATCCTTTGCACATTTAATTAAAACATTTATTAATTTTGATTTTACACTTTTTAAAATGTTTACTCATTTGTTTTTGAGACAGAGAGAGCTCGAGCAGGTAAGGGGCAGAGAGAGAGAGAGGGAGACAGAGGATCTGAAACAGGCCCTGTGCTGACAGCATAGAGCCCAATGCGGGGCTCGAACTCACAAACCGTGAGATCATGACCTGAGCTGAAGTTGGATGTTTAACCGACTGAGCCACCCAGGCGCCCCAATTTTGATTTTACACTTTTTGTACTGGTTATTCCGCATTTGAGCCATCCCCCACCCCCATGAATTTTCACCCTCTTTGCCTTATTCTGTGCCCCAGGGGACTTAACCTTCAGTAGCCTATCACTCTCAACAGCTGGTTTGGCCAACGGCAGGTACTGTCAGGAGTGACTGTAGTCAAGTGTGTGAGAAGACTTTGTCCCCACTCCCTTCCTGCCTAGGATCTCAGTCTGGCAGTAGCGGTGGCTCCATGACACCTCCAAGAAAGGGCTCTCCTTCCAGGGATTGAGCCTCACTGGGTCTTCAGGAAGTGAGAGGAACAGGTACAGTTTCCATCTTCCATTTTTTCCTAATCCCTGGGCAACCTCAATATCCCTTGTTAGCTCCTTTAAATCTACCCACATCTCTGTAAATAATTCATCCAATTCTCTTCAAAATCACATGTGATTGTACTTTCTGTTCCTGCCGGGACCATTATTGAGATGGTTTTCTTTTCATGTTTTGAGCCAACTAATTGAGAAGATAGGGTAGGGTCTTCAAGCAGGTCTGTAAGCCCTTTAAGAACTTATATTTGAGGCACTGTGTACAGCACCTACAGGGTTCATAGCCGATCATGTGTAAACAAGTCATTATAATACTGTGAACTATGAGTGGATGAAATCAACTGGCGATATATTGTCTTAGAGTGAAGGTTAAAGAGGATAACACGTGAAAAGCACCTACATGCTGTCTATTTGTTGACAACGAACACTCCACCATGAGTTCCCCATGTGCCTATCTCTTAAGAGAGTAAAAGGTGACATTTGAACTGAAAGGGGAGAATGAAAAGTTTGCCAAGTAGATGTGGAAGCTCGTAGGGAACAACATGCATGCAAGGTAGTGAAAAGTCCTTGAACACTGAAAGGTTCGTTGTGCCAAACAAACTAAGGAAAGGTCAATTTAGAGAGGACTTTGAGTGCCAGGCTAAGGTGCCTGAACCTTATTCAGTGAATGACAGGGAGTCTTTAAGAAGAGAAGTTGTAGAGGCATCTGCAACCCTTCTGGCTGCTGCTACAGCTTGCAGGGTTCTGCTCTCCTCTCCCACTGGAAGCTGGACCTCTGCAGCCCGAGATGGGGCGAGCGCTGGCAGGCCGCTGGGCCTCTGGCAGCTGACCTGGAGAATTAGGGCCGGAGCAGGCAGATACTGGAAACAGTCAACAGCAGTTATGCTTTGATGGTCACGGGGAGGGGGGTGAGGACCAGAGCAGGCATTGAACCGACTGGATGGACAACCCCACAAGGCCACTTCAACAAACGTGGTCTCATCCTGGGCTTTTTTTTTTTTTTTCCCAGCTGAACTTTAACCTACATGCAATAAAGTGCACAAATCATAAATGTACAACCCCATTAAGTTCTACACAGGTATGCACCTACGTAATCACACCGACATCAAGGTATAATTTTCAGCACCCCAGAAAAATCTTATGGCCACTCCCAGTCAAGAACACCCACCCCACACACACCCAACCAAGCAACCATTATTCTGGCTTCTATCATTATAGATTACTTTGCCTGTTCTTGGATACCCTATAGATGGACTTACTCGATACGTTCTGTTTTCCATCTGGCTTCTTTCACTTCACATTATGTCCCCAAGATTCACCCCTGTTGTTGAAGCATCATCCTCATGCTTAGCAAGTCTTGCAGACGATTTCACTGTCCCCTCTTTCCCATGAGCTGTTCTTTTTATTAAAGCTACTGTAATGTGTCTTCCAATTATTTTCTTCTTTTCTTTTTTTTTTAAGAATTTTTTTTTTAAAAGAGATTAGAGTGGGAGAGAGCCAAAGCATAAGAGACTCTTAAAAACTGAGAACAAACTGAGGGTTGATGGGGGGTGGGAGGGAGGGGAGGATGGGTGATGGGTATTAAAGAGGGCATCTTTTGGGATGAGCACTGGGTGCTGTATGGAAACCAATTTGACAATAAATTTCATATATTAAAAAAAAAGAATTTTTTTTGTTTTTTCTTTTTTTTTAACGTTTTATTTATTTTTGAGATAGGGAGAGACAGAGCATGAACAGGGGAGGGTCAGAGAGAGGGAGACACAGACTCTGAAACAGGCTCCAGGCTCCGAGCTGTCAGCACAGAGCCCGACGCGGGGCTCGAACTCACAGACCGCGAGATCATGACCTGAGCCGAAGTCAGCCGCTTAACCGACTGAGCCACCCAGGCGCCCCTAGAAATTTTTTTTTAAGTAACCTTTACACCCAATTCGGGACTTGAACTCACGACCCCAATATCAAGAGTCACACGCTCCTCCAACTGAGCCAGCCAGGTGTCCCTCTCCTTTCCTCTCTTATGATGAATTCTCTTTAAGGCAGTAGTTTGGCCTCCAATTATATTAAACCTTATAATCTTGATAATGAAAGCTTTGCTTTATTCAAAATCAAAAATAAATAAAAGCAAACAACCAAGAGAAGTTGATTGGAAAGGTAGAAAGGCAAACTAATATAGGTAATAATGGAAATAGCAGGAAATGGTATCTGACAAAAGGAAGAGTATAATCAGGGGAATGTGAGTACAAGGGAACCGGGAAAATGGTGGGTAGAAGTGGTCACCTGCCTACCCTTGAGGGCAAAGGTGACTGGGAGCCTAAGAGCACATAGCATTTCTTGCCCTGTGAGGCATGCAATGTCCTTTGCTCCTTGGTGGGTTCAATTCTTTTGAATTCTTTTTCTGTTCTTTTGTGTATATTGGTATCTTTGCTGGTTTACCTCTTCCACTTCCCTGGGGCCTCACACATTCATTTCCCTCCCAGCCCCCGTCTTTCCTGGGCTGGCCTCCTTAGGTCTCCTGGAGTCCCCAGTGCCACCTTGATGAATGGCCCCTCTCACTTCTGGTCCTGATAATAGACTTTCACTCTGGCTATGTTACCACTCCTAGTACAGCTTGGATTTCACCAAGCTAGGTCTTCGGAAGTCTTTTAAGTCTTAATACTTGAACTTAACTATTTTTTTTCTTATGTGTGTATATGTGTTTAATTTTTCAAATACACAAAAGTAGGGGCACCTGACTGGCTCAGTGGGTGGAGCATGAAACTCTTAATCTCGGGGTTGTGAGTTCAAGCCCCACATTAGGTGTAGAGATTACTTAAAAATAAAATCTTTAAAAATAAACAAAGTAAATTAAAATGCACAAAAGTAGAATACTATAATGGACCCTATGCACCCATCACTCAGCACCCACAATTATGGCCAATCCTGCCTCATCCAAACCCCTCTGTAATCTGCCCAGACTCCTATTATATTGAAACAGATTCTAGACACCATATCATTTATTTTGTAAATATTTAATTAGATATCTCTAAAAGGTGACTCTCTATATAACACAACTGTATTGGGGCTCCTGGGTGGCTCAGCCAGTTAAGCATCTGACTCTTGGTGCCGGCTCAGGTCATGATCTCCTGGCTTTGGCTTCGTGGGTTCAAGCCCAGCATCGGGCTCTACGCTGTGAGCACAGAGCCTACTTGGCATTCTCTCTCTCCCTCTCTCTCTGTTCCTCCCCCATTTGCACTGTCTCTGTCTCTCTCAAAAATAATTAAATAAGCTTTAAAAAGAAACTAACTGTATTGCTGTTCTTATGCTGCTGTAACAAATTCCCACAAACTTATCAGTTTAAAACAACGAGAGTTTATCATATTATAGTTCCAGAGGTCAGAAGTCTAAAATGGGTAGGTAGGGATATGCTCTTTTTGGAGGTCCTAGAGAAGTGGTTTCCTTGCTTTTCCAGCTTCCAGACACCACCTGCATTCTTTGGCTTGTGGCGGCTTCCTTCATCTGCAAAGCTAGCAGTGTAACATCTTCCGATCTCCCTCTCTCTCACTGTGACCTTTGCTTCAATCATCACATCTCCCCTGACTCTGACCCTCCTAAACCCTCTTTCCTTTATAAGGACCCTGCGATGACACTTGGCACACCTCAGTAATCCAAAATCATTTCCCCATATGAGATCCTTAACTTAATCACATCTGTGAAGTCCCTTTTGCCGCATATTCACAGGTTCCAGGGATCAGGGTGTAGATCCCTTTGGGGGAAAGGCATTATCGTGTCTACCACAATAACATAATTAAAAATAATTTGATTTCAATAAATAATTAGAAATGTCTTAATATCAAATATCCATTCACTATTCAAATGTCCAACTGTCCCATAAAATATCAAACATCTTTCTACAACTTAGGTAAAAAAGGATGCAAATAAGGTCCACACACTGCAATTGGATGATATGCCTTTGAGGTCTCTTTTATAGAGATTCCTCTCTATACATTCTCCTCTATAGATTCCTCCTCCATTCTTCATTTTTCCTTGCAATTTATTAGTTGGAGGACTCTGGTTTCCTATGGTCTGGACTTTGCTAATGTCATCCCCACGGTTTAACGTGTTCCTCTGTCCCTCATATTTTCTATAAATTGGTAATTTAGAGCTTGGTAAGAACCAAGTTCTTTTTTTTTTTTTTCTGCAAGACTAATTCCTGGGTAGTACATATAATGTGTTCTCCCATCAGGAGGCACATAATGCCTGTTTGTCCCTCATTTTATGATGTCAGCAGATATTGATGGCAGTGCCCAGATCTGTTAGATCAGCAGTTCTCAAGTGTGGTCCTCAGACCAGGAGTGTCTGCTTTACTTGTAAACTTGTCAGAAAGGCAAAGCCTCCGGCCTCACCCCAGACTCACTGAACCAGAAATACTGAGGTGGTGCCTAGCAATCTGAGTTTGAACAAGTCCTTTAGGAGGTTCTGATGCAGGTTAAAGTTTAGGAAGTCTTGCTGATAGTTCATGGGTTGCCCAATGCTGAAATTTAAGATTGACATGAACTAGGGGCGCCTGGGCGGCTCAGTCAGTTAAGCGTCCAACTCTTGGTTTTAGCCCAGGTCATGATCTCACTGTTCACGGTTTGGAGCCCCGCATGGGGCTCTGCACTATCAGGCAATGCCTGCTTGGGATTCTCTCTCTCCCTCTCTGCCCCCCAACAAAAATAAATACATAAACTTAAAAAAAAAAAAAAGACTGACCTTAACCCAAAAGGGTTTTGGCAAAATAAAGAAAAACCTCCAAAAGAAAGACCGTGCTCAAAAGAGGCAGCCAGAAGAGCAAACATATTTTTAAGTGATTAATTCAAAAGGTGTAAATATAGAATCAACACTGCTTCATTGAAAAACACACATGAGAAAAACCAAACTTGGGGGGCGCCTGTGTGGCTCAGTTGGTTAAGCGACCGACTTCAGTTCAGGTCATGATCTCGCAGGTTGTGAGTTCGAGCCCCACGTCTGGCTCTGGGCTGACAGCTCAGAGCCTGGAGCCTGCTTCAGATTCTGTGTCTCCCCCTCTCTCTACCCCTCCCCTGCTCACACTCTGTTTCTCTCTGTCTCTCAATAATAAATAAAAGTTTAAAAAAAAATTTTTTTTTAAAAAAAGAAAAGAAAAACCAAACTTGGGGCGCCTGGGTGGCTCAGTTGGTTAAGAATCCGATTTTGGCTCAGGTCATGATCTCACAGTTCATGAGTTTGAGCCCTGAGTTGGGCTCTGCACTGACAGTGTGGCGCCTGCTTGGGATTCTCTCTCTCCCTCTCTCTCTGCCCCTCCCCCACTCTCACTGGCACGCTCTCTCTCTCTGTCTCTCTCTCTCTCTCAGAAATAAGTAAACATTAAAAAAAAAAGGAGGAAAGAAAAACCAAACTCACAAATAGGACAAACTGGTGGTTGCGGGGTGGGGGAGGGGAAGGCTGAAATGGGGGAAGGTGGTCAAAAGGCACAAACTTCCAGTTATAAGATAAACAAGTCCTTGGAGATGTAATGTACAGCATACTGACTATGGTTACTAATACTATATCGTATATTTGTAAGCCACTAAGAGAGCAAATCTTAAAAGTTCGCATCACAGGAAAAAAATTCTTTGTAGCTATGTGTGGTGATGGACGCTAACTAGACTTTACTGTGATGAACATTTTGCAATATATACAAATATTGAATCACTACATCGTACACCCGAAACTAATGTTATATGTCAATTGTACCTCAATCGATAACAAAAAAGAAACAAAACGTTGAGAAACACTGATCTAAACCCATTAAAAAACAACACAAAACAAATACACGTTAAAGAAACTCAAAAATAAAGGCTACTCTTTTAAAATATTTTAAATTACTTCTTTGAAATAATAGGGTAAATTAAGAATGCTTTAGAATCTGCACAGTCTCATCAAGATTTTTAAAAATGGAGAACAACTGTAATGTTGAGTTAATGAACAAGTTGATGGAAAGAATAAAAGGCAATGCTTTGGGCACTTTGGCATTCAAATGCTTGAATTCAGAAAGATACAATCACAATTCAAATCATTCTGTACAGGTTTGATAGCAGTACCTCTATTTCCAACATACATGGTTTCGGAATAGAGAATAATAGAGAAAGCATGGGGAGTCAGGGGATCTGGATTAAATTCGGCTCTGCCCCTTTCTGGGACTGTGACTAACTTAAAGAGCGCCGGACTGTAACGTGAGTGGAAAACAACCCCACCAGCCAGCCATGACCCCCTCTCAGGCTGGTCCAGACAACCTGTCTAAAGCCAGCATCTGGCATTGTAATGCCAGACACATTGTAACACCTTGCACATTCATTTCCCATCCAGGCAAGAAGTATTTACTGAGCCCCCTATGTGCCAGGTCCTGTGCTAGATGCATCCAGTCTGCAGACAAATAAACAAGCAATCTCAAGGGTAAGGGCCATCAGTGAAGTTAACACATTGATTATAGGCACCAACACGTATTCCTTTGTTGAGCAAATGGACCTTTACATGTTTATGTAAATGACCAAAAATGACCCGTCAAGCAAACTCCTGCAAACTTTGAACACAGGACACAGTGAAAGTAGACAAGGTAACATGAAATTCACTCAGAGAACATTTTCCTCCTTTTCTTAGAGAAGTTCTTTAGCTCCTGGCTTCTGGAAATTTCCACCAAACTCTTCATACATTCTCAGCAAGTTGTCTTTCCAAACCTTCCCTCTAGGCATCTAGAGGGAGGAAGTCAGTCAACCACACGGTCTAAAGCCTGGGGTCCGGCAGGTCTTGAATAGCACAGTGCTCTCAATGGCCTCTCTTCTCCCATCTAGGGCCAGGGACCTCAACCCAGGTGCCTGAGAAAAGAAGATGGAAAGTTGTGGTTTTGTTAGGACGCTTTGTGTAAACCCCCAGTGTGTAAACCTTTTTTATTATATAGTGCCGGCTAGGAAAGGGGAAAAAAATATACCAAACCTAAGTCTGCCAGCTTCCAAAGCACGACACAACGCATTAAAGGTTTAGTGTCATGAACAATCAGGTCCTTGTCGTCTACCCATTTGCTAGCACAGTTTCCACAAATAACAGGCAAGCTCTAAATTTTCAGAAAACATTTTGGCAGCACAGGATGGGCCAGCTTTCTGGCGGTCTCTCTAAGGAAATGACTGCAAATGTTTTTTAGTGTGAACAGCCTTAAGTATTTTAAACCCTTGGTAAATAGACTTGCCAACAGTCCCAAATATGTTTTACTATTTCTGAATTGGACATTCAGGATTCTTTTAGGGGGAGTTTTTCCAACAAATATCTCAATAAATGAATTATCCTAATTCCCTTTCTTACATGTTGATGACTTGGAAAACTTTGTAAATGTGAAACAAACTTTAGCAGCCAAAATTGCAAAGGTTGAGACAAATAAACATTTCCTAGAAAGCATACTATAAAGACAACATGGCTACTGAGGCTTCCAGGAATAATACACACCCACAGTTTTTACTATATGAGAATACTGATTTCTAAATCAAAGTTTTGAGTAACCAGCAGAACTTACTAACCTGAAATGATTCTAGAGTTCTTTCAGCCTAGTTATCCTGAAGGATGTTTGCTCTAAACCTGCCTCCCAAAATGGTAGCCACTCGCCACATGTAGCTATTTCAATTTCAGTCTCAATTAATTAAAATGAAATAAAACATAAAATTCAATCCCTTAGTCATACTAGCCTCATTTCAAACGCTACACAACTGCTTGTGGCTAGTGGCTGTCATATTGGACAATGCAGAACATTTCCATCTCGAAGAAAGTCATACAGAACAAAATGGTTCTAAATTTTTTTTTTAATTTTTTTTAACGTTTATTTATTTTTGAGACATAGAGAGACAGAGGATGAACAGGGGAGGGTCAGAGAGAGGGAGACACAGAATCTGAAACGGGCTCCAGGCTCTGAGCCGTCAGCACAGAGCCCGACGCGGGGCTCGAACTCACGGACCGCAAAATCATGACCTGAGCCGAAGTCGGCCGCTTAACTGACTGAGCCACCCAGGCGCCCCTAAATTCTTTTTTTTAAATGTTTATTTATTTTTGAGAGAGAGAGAGAGAGAGAGAGAGAGAGAGAGACAGCGCATGAGCGGGGAAGGGGCAGAGAGAGGGGGAGACACAGAATCCGAAGCAGGCTCCACGCTCTGAGCTGTCAGCACAGAGCCCAACACAGGGCTCGAACTCACAAACTGTGAGATCATGACCTGAGCCAAGGCCGGACGCTCAACAGACTGAGCCACCCAGGCGCCCCTGTTCTAAACTCTTACTGCTCAAAGGATGGGCTAGCAACCTTAGCAGCATCCAAGAGCTTGTTAAGAACACAGAATCGGGGTGCCTGGGTGGTGCAGTGGGTTAAGCGTCCGACTTCAGCCAGGTCACGATCTCGCAGTCCGTGGGTTCAAGACCCGCGCCGGGCTCTGGGCTGATGGCTCGGAGCCTGGAGCCTGTTTCCGATTCTGTGTCTCCCTCTCTCTCTGCCCCTCCCCCGTTCATGCTCTGTCTCTCTCTGTCCCAAAAATAAATAAAAAACGTTGAAAAAAAAAAAGAACACAGAATCTCATGCCCCCCCTCAAACCCACTTCATCAGAATCTTCATTTTTACAAGAGGCCCAGGCAACTTGCGTGCATATTAAAGTTTGAGGAGCACTGGTCTAAATCAGTGTTTTCCAGATTGGCTTGATCATAAGAATTACCTAGTATACTCATTAACCATTCAGAGTCCAGGGCTTTGCCCTTGACCTACTAAATTTGACTCCTAAGAGCAGGTGTATAGGAATCTGTATGTTAAACAATCACTCTAGGTGATTCTTAGTACTCTGGAATTGGGCACTGGTCTGTTTTTAAAACTCTCCAGGATTCTGATGGGCAGCCGAGGTTAAGAACCACTGCTATAAATGATTTGATCTCAAAACTGCTTCTGGTCTTAAACTTTGAGTATTAGAGTTTTAAACAGAGGTAAAATGAAATGACATTATACGTATGGGGCGCCTGGGTGGCTCAGTCAGTTAAGCATTTGACTTCAGCTCAGGTTGTGATCTCATAGTTCGTGGGTTCGAGCCCTGCATTGGGTTCTGTGCTGACAGCTCGGAGCCTGGAGCCTGCTTCCGATTCTGTGTCTCCCTCTCTTCCCGCCCGTCCCCCGCTCGTGCTCTGTCTCTCTCTCTCTAGACTGTTTAACTAGGCTGATTAAATAAACATTAAAATTTAAAAAAATGATACTATAAGTAAATCTAACAGTTTATGCACCTTAGAAACTCAGCTAAAGATCTCCTTATTCTATATTCCATGAGCTAAAACAAGTATTGATATAAGGTTTGGGCTGAGTATTTTGCCAATTTGTAGCTTATACAATCAGACAGAATTCTATACAGTATTTTTCTGTATTTGCTATGTTTTATCTGTTTTTTAAGTGTTGGCTTTCTGAATAAAATGTTTACATCCTTGAGGATAAAAATGAGGTTTTCTCATTTTCTGAACCCTATAACTCCTACCATTAAATACACACTTGTTGACTCTAGCCAATAATAAGACCCAGATAAAACACAACCACAGTATTTTAACAGCAACAGCAGCAGATAAGAAACCCCCAGACAAAAGAACACCTACCAATGAAGAAATACTAGTCCTATAAAGATAAGAATGGATAACAAAAAGAGAAGTGGCAAAATATGCTATTAATAAGGAAGTGTCCAGAATCAGAAAACAAAAGGTAAGTGGTTGGTTCCCAGATACTAATTTTATTGTCATGCTTTATAACTTAACTTTTATAGATGCCTAGGGTAGAAAACAGGAAAGATTTAAAATTAATTAATTATCCAACCTAAAACATTTAAAAAAGGGGGGCACCTGGGTGGTTCAGTAGGTTAAATGTCCAACTCTTGATTTCAGCTCAGGTCACAATCTCATGGTTTGTGGGTTTGAATCCCACATCAGGCAGCACAGAGCCTGCTTAGTTAGGATTCTCCCCCTCTCTCTCTGCTCCTCCTCCACTCAGGCTTTCTCTCTCTCTTAAAATAAGTAAATACTTTTAAAAAAGTTTTAAAAATAAAGAATAAATCCAAGGAAAGCAGAAGGAAAGAAAAAATAAAAGCAAGTGAGAATATCAATGAAATAAAAAAAGAATAGACTAGCAAAGCTGAAAGTTGGTTCTTGAAAAAAAAGGAAACATACTTAGAAATGATTCTCGGGGCGCCTGGGTGGCGCAGTCGGTTAAACGTCCGACTTCAGCCAGGTCACGATCTCGCGGTTCGTGAGTTCGAGCCCTGCGTCGGGCTCTGGGCTGATGGCTCAGAGCCTGGAGCCTGCTTCCGATTCTGTGTCTCCCTCTCTCTGACCCTCCCCCATTCATGCTCTGTCTCTCTCTGTCTCAAAAATAAATAAACGCTTTAAAAAAAAAAATTAAAAAAAAAAAAAGAAATGATTCTCATATTCAATCAATTTTCCTCAGATTAATCTGTAGATTCAGGGCAATTCCAGTCAAAATTCCAATAAGATTCCTTTCCTGATAAGCTGACTCTAAACTTTGTATCAGGGTTTCTTACCCTTGTATGTTAATGCTGACATTTGGGGCCAAATAATTTTTTGTCCTGGGGAGTTGTGCTGTATTGCATTGGAGGATGTCTTACAGCATCCCTGGCCTCCACCTACTATATACCAGTAGAAACCTATTTCCCCACCTCAAGTTGTGACGATCAAAAATGACTATAGACACTGCCAATGTCCCCGGGGGAGAAGGTGATAATATCATTCCCAGATGAGAACAACAGCTTTGTAACTTTAAAAGGAAGGAACCAAAAATAGCCAGAATACTTCTGAAGTAGAACAGATTGGTCTCCCAGATCTCAGGACTAATTATGAAGTTATAGTAATTAGGACAATGATATGGTACTAGAATAGACCAGCGAGCCCAGATATAGTCCTCCCGAATTACAAACTAAGAGAAGGTATTTGCAATCGAGACAACTAGAATATATAAAGAACTCCTACAAATGAATAAGAACATATGTTAACTAACCAGAATTTAAATAAAAATTTGAAAAAGAAAACAAAAAACAAAAAAACAAATGAATAAAAACAACACAAGCAACCAAACAGGAAAATGGACAAAAGATATTGTTATGGACTAAAGGTTTGTGTCCTCCCAAAATTCATATGTTGAAATAATAACCCCTCAGTGTGATGATATTAGGATATGGAGACTCTGGGAGGTGATTGGGTAATGAGGGTGGAGCCCTCATGAATGAGATTAGCGCCTTTATAAAAAAGACCCCAGGGGCGCCTGGGTGGCTCAATCAGTTGAGCATCTGACTCTTGATTTCAGCTGGGTCAGGATCTCAAGGTCCTGAGACCAAGACCACCCCCCCACTCCCACCCTCACCTCCACCCCCGCCCCTGCTTCAGGCTCTGCACTGACAGCATGGGGCCTACTTGGGATTCTCTCCCTCCCTCTCTTTCTCTGCCCCTCCCCAGCTCACTTACACTTGCGTGTGCGTGCGCATGTGTGCGCTCTCTCTCTCTCTCTCTCTCTGTCTCTCTCTCTCTCTCTCTCTCTCACACACACACACACACACACACACACAAAATAAATAAATAAACACTGGGAGAGGAAAAAAAGGAAACAGGAAGCAAGTTCTCACCAGACACTAAATCTGCCATCACCTTGATCTTGGACTTCTCAGACCCCAGAACCATGAGAAATAAATTTCTGTTGTTTATAAGCCATCCAGTCTACGGTATTCTGTTATAGCAGCCTTGGGGCACTAAGACAGGCATAAATGGACACTTCACAGAAAACACGTATGATCAACTGACATGTTAATAGATGTTAAACACCAATAATGATTAAGGAAATTCAAATCACAAGACCACAATGAGATGCTATTTCACACCTATTAGTTGGCAAAAATTTTAAAGTCTGGCTACCAAGTGTGGGAAAGGATATACATCAAGAGAATCTCTTATATATTGCTGTTAGGAGAGTGTATTGATATAATCATCTTAGAAAATAGTTTGACCTTATATCATGAAGTTGAACAGTCACATGCTCTATGATCCAGTAATTCTACTCCTAAATCCATCACAGAGAAACTCTTATACAAGTATCTTAGGAGACATGTACATGTATGGCCATAGTAGCATTGTTCACAATATCAAAAATCTGAAAACAACCTAAATATTCATTGACAGAAGAGTAGATTTGATCAACTGTAGTATATTCATACAACGGATTATTATACCCCATCAAAATAAATAAACTACAACAACACATACCAATAAGGACAAAGCTTAGCAATATAATACTAAGTAGATCAAGGCTGCAAATATTCCCTATAACTTGATACCCTTTTTATTTATGTATTTACTTATTTACAATTTTTTTAATGTTTATTTTTGAAAGAGAGAGAGAGAGAGAGAGAGAGAGAGAGAGAGACAAGGAATCCGAAGCAGGCTCCAGGCCCTGAGCTGTCAGCACAGACCCCAACATAGGACTCGAACACAAAAACCGTGAGATCATGACCTCAGCCGAAGTCTGACGCTTAATCGACTGAGCCATCCAGGTGCACCTTGATACCCTTTTTAAAAGTTAAAAACAGAGGCGTCTGGGTGGCTCAGTCTGTTAAGTGTCTGACTTTTGGTTTGTGAGATCAAGCCCCGCTCCAGGGCTTATCAATGAATTCTACCTTGGCCACTGCCCTTCATTTCTGGTTCTAGTAACTTTCACAGTATGTGAAAGAAAATGTCTTTTCTTTGGCTTGGGGTCCTTGAACCAGGGAACTGTCCCCAAACTGCGGCTAATAGATTGAGCCTTGTAAGTTCTTCTTGAATATGCTCGCTGACGCTACATATGCGCACTTTCAAATTACTGTGACTTGTTGAGGATGCCGACTACATCGACTACATCGTCCTGGGTCCCCTATTCCCTGTTTCTGTTAGACTCACCATAATTGTTCTTGGACCTTAAACCCCTTCATATGTCCACCCTCCTTGTTGTTCCAGCTCACCCAAGCTAGGGAGGAGTCAGTTCCAGGCCCCACCTCTCGACCAGCCAGGTATTACTGCCCCTGCCCCCATGAAAACTAGGATACGACTGTAGATGCTAGAACAAGTGTGGGTCAAGAGTGCACAGAGAGCTAAGCAAACGAAGAGAGGGATTTCTTTCTAGACAAAAGGATGCACTTGGGAAGACTTCATGCGGAAGCTCCAAAGGGCTTTTTTAGGCAAGAGCACAAAAGTGAAGAAATTGGTGAGGTGCATAAGAGCAAATCAGTCCACTTGGCTGGAGCAAAGCACAGAGCAGAGTGTGTCGGTTAAACAGGCTGATTCCGTTTCCTAGAGGACCTTGAATGACAATCAATGGAGCCTGGATATTGCTCACTAGAAAATGGGGAGTCACTACAGGTTTTTCAGAATGACATGATCAGAGCTGCTCTTCTTCAGTTTATGGAATATGTGTACAATTTATGGAACGGGCGGACAGTTTATGGAACAGGTGTACAGCTTATAAACTGGAGGCCCATAATGAGTAGCCAACTTAAAGCAGTCCTAATGGGAAGGGATGGGGCGGGGGGGACAATTACACGAGTTGTAGAAGAGACAAAATTAAAAGATAGGCTGTCATAACCAATACTTACCTCTTTTTTGGTTTCACTATTCATAGATGACTTTGAGACTTGCAGTCCAGGACGATGGCACTGTGTTTGACAGAAATAAGGAATTCGGGTAATTAGGGTTCTGGTCACCAATTTCAGTGTGTGTGGGTAGATTCCCCCCACACCAACCAGCTGGGTATCCTACAGTTTAACTCGATTCTGACACGACCTACCTGGAGACAGCATTGATTCCATAGGTTAAGGGTTCAGTCCTACAAGACTGCCCATTCCCCACACTTCAGATGCCACTCACAAATCCAGATTATCACCTGTGCTTCGGACCGACCGGCCACAAACCGGAGGTCCCAACGACCACCTCCCATTCGGGATGCCAAATGCAAGTCCAGGTTGTCACCTGCATTTCTGATCGACTGGCTATAAATCAAAGGTTCCCAGGATCCCCTCCTGGGTTCAGTTAATTTGCTAGAGCGGCTGGCGAACTCCGGAAACATTTTACTTACTAGGTTGTCAGTGTATTACAAAAGGACGTAACTCGGGAACAGCCCGATGGAATAGATACACAAGGCCAGGCACGGGGAAACACAGGGCTTCCCTGCCCTCTCCAGGGCACCACTGTTCCCGCACTTCCTCACCAAACGGGAAGCTCTCTGAACCCAGTCCCTTCGGGTTTTTATGGAGGATTCATTATACAGGCATGATTGATTCAGTCACCGGCCGTGGATGCAACTTCCAACCCTTCTCCCCTCCCCGGAGGTTTGTGGGGGGGTGGGTATCCCAAGTTCCAACTCTCTAATCATAGGTTGGTTCCCCTAGCAACCAGCCCCCATTTCAGTTACCTAAGGGCTTTCCAAAAGCCGCTCATTAACATAACTAAAGACACCTTTGTGGCTCTTATCACAGGAAATTCCAAGGGCTTTAGGAGCTCTGTGCCAGGAACTGGTGGAAGACCAAATATATATTTCTTATTATAAATCGCAGTATGACAGCTGGAGGAGGTAGTGGAGGAAAATCAGAGCCAGCTTACAACTGATCATGCTAAGCTGGAATCTTAGAGAAAGGTACAAATGGAGATATAAATTTCAAAGTCATGGATTTGGGGGGAGATTTATAAGGGAGAGGTATACAGAAAGCGAGGATTAGATCAAAAGCAGAATCCGGGTGCAGGCAGGAAACAGGAACCACACCAGTGATCCTAACAGTGAAAACTGAATATAAAGGGTTGTTAACCAAGCGAAGGGTGGTTAACTACTGAAATGTAGAGACCTCAAAGTCGTAACAGAAATAACTACTGAGGAAAGGGGCTACCACTTGCAGGGCTGAGGGAAAAGTGAACAAAGAAGTACCTTGGAAAATTCGAGGAGCCTCCCAACTCCCGCCCCGGCAAAGCTGAGATTCAGACCTCTGGATAGATGGGGCCACTGCTGCAGGAACTCATTATCCACCGCAAGACTGAGAAAGAAACCCACTGGAGGCAGCTCCGCAGAACTGTCAAGAGGAGCCCACCCCACAGAGAACACCGAAGGGACCAGTAGCTCACCGAGCCAGTCAAGCCAATCACAGCAATGGGAAGATGAAACGAGTGAGCAAACAGGAAGCAGAAAGGTCCTCCAGCGCCCCCTATTGGCAGAGCCTAACATCGAGCCCGCTGCCAAAGGAGGAGCTGTGGTTTGTAGAGACGGGCTCCAATTTTACAAAGTGGGAAAAAGAAGGGTGGGTTTGAAGCCCGGAGTCAATAAATTAATAACCGGGACATTGGTGGGGCGCCTGTGTGGCTCAGTTGGTTAAGCGGTTAAGTGTCTGACTCTTGATTTCAGCTCAGGTCATGATCTCATGGTTGGTGGGTTCCAGCCATGGTTGGGCTCTGTGCCAACAGCGGGAAGCCGGCTTGGGATTCTCCTTCTCTCCTTCTCTCTATGCCTCTCCTTTGCTCGTGCTCTCTCTCAAAATAAAATTAATAAACATTAAAAAATATCTATCTGGGACATTGGTATTCATCTAAACTTAGAGGATGGGAAAAAGAGACGCTGGGCAAGAAACAAGATAAACTCGAAATTGCAAGTATGACGCGTCCACCAATCAAAGTTCTAGAAACTCCACTGTATTTAGGTGACTAGGAGGTTATCAGAGATATCTGGGGTTTTTTCTTTCTAATTTTTTTTTAAGGCAAAACTAATCTATAGTTCCAGCAGTTAACCTTGGGAGATGGGATACTGACTGGGAACACAAGAGGGACTTTAGAGGTGCTAGAAACATCCTGTGTATTGATCTGGGTCGTGGTAACACAGGTGTAGACATAAGTAAAAATTAATCAAGCTGTACACTTAAGATTTGTGCACTTTAGGTATATTATATCTCAATTTTAAAAATCTTTTAATGACATTTGTTTCAATGCTGTATGTTAACTATACTGGAATTAAAACAACATAAATTTTTAAAAATTAAAAGCACACTTGAAACTGAAACTAATAATGTTGTACGTTAACTATACTGGAATTGAAATAAAATGATTTTAAAAAATAACATGTTTCTAAATTTAGAAGATAATTTTTTACCTTCCCTGAGTAACTTTGGAAAATAAAGAAAAGAGGACTTCTAATTTCTGCAGTGATAGGCCATGATATTTGGACCAATTCTCCTTATGAAAACAACTACAAAGCCTGAATAAAATATTGTTTTTAAAACTTCATGAAAACAAACAGACAAACTTCATAAAAACATCGAAAAGCCGACAGGATTTTAAGAATCAGGTGAAAATTTAAGAGAAATCAAGTAGACAGGGAGGTAAACAGGGCACTTTTTGCTGCTTTTGCCCTAAGCAAAAAAGCATTCTGTAAAATACTAAGTTGCAGAATCAGGCTTTGGTTTTGAAAGCCAAAGTAGAGGAGTCCAATAGGAGACCTTGACCACACTGAACTGGGACAAAAGTGAACCAGAAGTCAACCTGCCACTGCTTTTACCTCTGCAGGAATGCTTGCCTGGACTCAGAAAGAATAGCAGGGAAAAGAGAGGGGCACCTGGGTGGCTCAGTCCATTGAGCTTCTGACTTTTGGTTTCAGCTCAGGTTGTGATCTCATGGTTTGTGAGTTCGAAGCCTGCATCTGGTCCAACATCTAGCCCTGCGTTGGGCTCCTCACTGACAGTCTGGAGCCTGCTTGGGATTCTTTCTCTCTCCATCTCTCTTTGCCCCTCCCCTGCTTTCGTGCTCTTGCTTTCTCTCTCTCTCTCTCTCTCTCTCTCTCTCTCTCTCTCAAAATAAATAAATAAACTTTTTTTTGAAGGGACAAAAAAGGGGCGCCTGGGTGGCTCAGTCGGTTAAGCATCCGACTTTGGCTCAGGTCATGATCTCACAGTCCGTGAGTTCGAGCCCCGCGTCGGACTCTGTGCTGACAGCTCGGAGCCTGGAGCCTGCTTCGGATTCTGTGTCTCCCTCTCTCTCTGCCCCTCCCCCGCTCATGTTCTCCCTCCCTTTCTCTCTCTCTCTGTCTCAAAAATAAATAAACGTTAATAAATGAATGAATGAATGAATGAATGAATGAATACATAAAGAGATGTTGGCTGGGACGCCTGGGGTGGCTCAGTCAGTTAAGCATCTGACTTCGGCTCTTACAGTTCATGAATTCAAGTCCCTCATCAGGTGAGCTCGTGCCCTGCTTCAGCAAAACACAAGCCCTGCTTCCGGTGAGCCCCACTTCTTGCTCTCTTTCCCTCCCTCTCTCTCTCTCTCTTTCTGCCCCTCATAGGATTTTCTCTCTCTCTCTCTCTCTCTCTCTCTCTCTCTCCTCCTCCTCTCTCTCTCTCCTCCTCTCTCTCTCCTCCTCTCTCTCTCTGCCCCTCCTACACTTACACCCTCTCTCTCTCAAAAAAAAAAATTGGCTGAAAATCTTTCAGACCTGTTGAAAGATAACAACCCACAGATTCTAAAATATCAGTGAATCTTAAGTGAGATAAAAGAAATTCAAAGCAGTCACATCATAGCAAAACTTCAGAAAACCAAAGACAAAGGAAATCTGAAAAGTAGCAAAGAAAAGGAAATAGACCATTTCAAAGGAGTAATGGCTAGATTCATAGGTGAATTTTCAACAAAGAAACGAAAACCCGGAAGGCAGATTTTTTCACTATGCTGAAATAAAGTAACAGCCAACCTAAAATTCTATGCCCGTTAAAAATATTCTTCAAGATTGAAGACAAACAAAAACTGAGAGAATGAGTTTCTGTAAGACCTGCACTAAAATGAATACTAAAGTGAGGTCTCCAGACAAAAGAAAAATGATCCCAGGGGCACCTGGCTGGGTCAGTTGGTAGAGCCTGCCACCCTTGATCTCAGAGTCATGAGTTCAAGCCCTACATTGGGCACAGAGAATAGTTTAAAAAAAAAAAAAAAAGATTCCAGAAGGAAGATCAGAGACACAAAAAAGATTACAGGCTAATGAAATGGTAAATACACGGGTAAATCTAAATGAATATTGGCTGCATGTAACAGTATTATAATGTCGTATGGGACACATACATCTGTGCTACTTAGCTTGGGCTGCCATAATAAAATACCACAGACTGGGGGTGAGGGGGCTTAAACTGCAAAAATTTATTTCTCACAGTTCTGGAGGCTGGAAGCCTGAGATCAGGATGCCAGCATGATTGGGTTCTGGTGGAGTCTGGGCCCTCTTCCTGGTTTGAGGATGGCCTCCTTCTTGCTATGTGCTCACATGGCAGGGGAGAAGCTCTGGGGCCTCTTCTTCTTAAAAGGGTAATAATCATATCATGGGGGCTCCATCCTTATGACCTCATCTAAACCTAATTACTTCCTAAAGGTGCCATCTCCTAATACCATTATACTGGGGAGTTAAGTCTTCCATATGTGAATTTGAGGAGGACACCAAATATCCAGTATGCATGTACACACACATACACACACACGCACACAAATATATATATATAGAGAGAGAGACAGACAGGGGCACCCGGGTGGCTCAGACGGTTAAGGGTCTGACTCTTGATTTTGGCTCAGGTCATGATCTCACAATTCATGAGTTCGAGCCCCATGTCAGGCTGTGAGCTGACAGTGTGAAGCCTGCTTAGGATCCTCTCTCTTTTCTGCTCCCTCTCTCTCTGTCAAAAAAATAAAGAAAGAAATTTTTAAAAAAGACAGAGACAGACAGAAACAAGAAAATAAAAATATACAAAACAAAGACATGCAAGTAGGATGACTGTATTATTTTGTATACAACCCAGAAATGGTTGAGAGTGAAAGGTGGAGATATTAATAATTACACAGGGACAACAGGCGTAAACCGGGATGTTGCTGGGCAAACCAGAGTATTTAACCATCGTGAATATAAATCGAGAAGTAGGTAAGTAGAATTAAGGTATTCTAAGTGCCATGAACTTCCAGGAAAAAGGGAAAAGTATGATGAATTTTTGTGGGTGTTGTAAATGGTATATTTACTTAAATTTCACTTTCTGTTTTTGTTTTTAAATATAAACATACTAAACAGTCATTAACCTCATTAGCAATAAGGGAAATGCAAATTAAAGTCACAGTGGGATACCACTACAAACCCTCCAAATTGGCAACAAATTTAATGTGCGGTCTTTTCAAAGAACACCAATCCAAAAAAATGACAATATCAGCTTTTGACAATAATGTGGATCACAGGAAGACTCATACACTGCTGGTGGGACTATAAATTGGTAGAAATGCTTTAGGAGACAGTTTGACATTATCTAATAAAGTTGAAGGCAAACACAGCCTGAGGTCAGCACTTCTTTATGTATATACTCCGGAAAAACTGGCACATGAACATTGTAAACAAGATAAATGTTTAAGAATGTTCATGGCAACATGATTTGTCATAGTGCCCAAATGAAAACCCCGAGTGCGTCTATGGTAAAATGGAAATACATACTGTGGAATATTTATTCAATGGAATGAATATGCTATAGCAATAAAATACACAGCTCCACACTGTGACATAGATGAAATCTCAAAAACATAATGTTAAACAAGAGAAGAGAAAGAGCAAGAGAGTGTGTTTGTGTGTGTCTGTGTGCGTGTGTGTGTGTGTGTGTGTGTGTGTGAGAGAGAGAGAGAGAGAGAGAGAACCCAAACAGTATGATTCCATTCAGCCAATACTCAAAAGCAGGATGCAAACCTAGAGGTAAAACAGAAACAAAGAAACGTGACAAACAAGGACTTGATTATCAGGAATTAGGAGTTACATCTGGGGAGGAGATTGACGGTCGTGGTCAAGGGGGTTGCCTGTGAAAAACTTCCATGAGGTTCTATTTTATTGATGTAGATGGCAGTCACACTGTATTTGTTGGTCTTTTTTTGACTTTGAAATAGAAAGCACATATGTATGAGCCACATTTTTGTATGTAGGTTATATTTCATTATTTTATTAAGGTAAATATGGGCAAGTACAAAAAAGAGAGAAAATATTGTGTATAATCCACCACTTGGGAATATACATAGTTTTGCATTTTAAGAGATTTCCTTCCTGTTCTTTTTCTCTTTTCCTGGACATAAACACCCTTTCTGTTTTCTGTGTTTTTACAAAATTGAGATTATACCATAAAACTTATAAAATTGAGACCAAAATTGTTTTTTTTCTCTTCATTAACATTTAACCCTGATCTTATTGGAATTCTTTGAAAGGCCAATGTCCCATAGAAGTAGAGCCAGAAGACATTGTATGGGAGGTTGTCGGCGTGATCGCAAGGTACTGGACAAAACAGTTTACTTTGCTCTCTCAAGAGGCTTAGCAAACCCAATATCTTTTAGAATAAGTATGACTAACACATACCATGTCTTTGGGTTAAACAGGACTTTGTGGGCACATCTAATCATTGACCCAACAAAATATGCTGAAACCCGGTGCATTTGTAGAATGGTGAAAAGCTAATCGAGCGTGGAGTGCTGGACATGTAGGAAGTGGCAGAAAATTAGTATGAAATAGTGGATGAGGCCACGTTGTGGACAGTTTCCCAATGCCAATAATACCGGATTTGGATTTATCCTAAAGGTAAGAGGTAGCCAGCAGAGGTTGTGTTTTTTTCTCCTTAAGAAATTTAAAATAAAATTTTTATTTTAGAATAGTTTCAGGTCTACATAAAAGTTGTGAAGATAGGGGCACCTGGCTCAGTCGACAGAGCATGCGACTCTTGATCTTGGGGCCATGGGTTCGAGCCCCACGTTGGGCATGGAGCCTACTTAAAAAAAAGTTGTGAAGATAGTAGAGTTCTCACATACCCCATACCTAGCTTTCCCTATTGCTGACAGCTCACATTGGTTTAGCACACTTATCACAACTAAAGAATCACTATTGATATATTGGTTTGTTAGGATTACCTTAGTTTTTACCCAATGTCTTTTTCTTGTCCCAAGAACCCATCCCGAATACCAGATTACATTTAGTCATCATGTCTCCTTCAGGCCCAACTGTCTGTGACAGTTTTCTTTTTTTTCAACTTTTTTTTTTTTTTTTTTCATTTTTGGGACAGAGAGAGACAGAGCATGAATGGGGGAGGGGCAGAGAGAGAGGGAGACACAGAATCGGAAACAAGCTCCAGGCTCTGAGCCATCAGCCCAGAGCCCGACGCGGGGCTCGAACTCCCGGACCGCGAGATCGTGACCTGGCTGAAGTCAGACGCTTAACCGACTGCGCCACCCAGGCGCCCCTGTGACAGTTTTCCAGACTTTCCGTGTTTTTGATAACTTTGACAGTCTTGAGGAGGACTGGTCAGGTATTTTGTAGAATGTCCCTCAATTGGAATTTGTCTTGTGTTTTTCTTTCTTTTTTTTTTAATTAAACATTTTTTTTTAAATTTTTTTTTCAACGTTTATTTATTTTGGGGACAGCGAGAGACAGAGCATGAACGGGGGAGGGGCAGAGAGAGAGGGAGACACAGAATCGGAAACAGGCTCCAGGCTCTGAGCCATCAGCCCAGAGCCCGACGCGGGGCTCGAACTCCCGGACCGCGAGATCGTGACCTGGCTGAAGTTGGACGCTTAACCGACTGCGCCACCCAGGCGCCCCTAATTAAACATTTTTTAATGTTTATTTATTTTTGAGAGAGAGAACGCAAGCAGGGAAGGGGCAGAGAGAGAGAGGCAGACGCAGAATCCAAAGCAGGCTCCAGGCTCCAAGCTGTCAGCACAGAGCCCCATGTGGGGCTCGAACCCATGAACCGTGAGATCCTGACCCGAGCCAAAGTTAGACGCTTAACTGACTGAGTCGCCTGGGCGCCCCATTGTCTTGTGTTTTTCTCATGAAGATAGATGTTATGCGTTTCTGTGAAGAAGACCACAGAGGTAAAATACCATTGCTACCACATCATATTAAGGGAACATGCTGTCAACATGACTTATCACTGGTGATGTTAAACTTGATCACCTGGCTGAGATAGTGTTTGCCAGGTTTCTCCACTGTAAAGCTACTCCCCTCACTCCTGGCCCCACAATTTCCATACTCTTCTCTTTGGAAAGAAGTCAGTGCAGCCCACCCTCAAGAGGCATGTGTACGTGTGTGTGTGTGTGTGTGTGTGTGTGTGTGTATTAAACTTCACCTCCCTAAGGCTGGAGTGTCTACATAAATTATTTGGAATTCTTCTGCGTGGGAAATTTGTCTTTTTTCTAGGGAAGGTTTTTAATCAAGGAAATTGGACTGCTAGATTTGGTTTGGGGAGGGAACCTGACATTGGTGTGAAGAATGGGCTACAGAAGGACATGGGGCACCTGGGTGGCTCAGTTGGTTAAGCGTCTGACTCTTGATTTCGGCTCAGGTTTTGATCTCATGGTTCATGGGATCAGGCTCTGCGCTGGCAGCATGGAGCCTGCTTGGGATTCACCCTCTCTCCCTCTCACTCTGTCCCGCCCCCACTTGTGCGTGCGCTCTCTCTCTCTCTCTCTCTCTCTCAAAATAAATAAATAAATAAACATTAAAAAATTAAAAAAAAAAAAAAGGGAAAGACAGGTGACCAAAAGATCAGAAAAGATGCTGTGGGACAAACTAGGCCAGAGATGAAGATCTGGACGATACCAAGTAACCTCAGGGAATTTTTAGGGAAGAGCTTTGATCACAGCTGGAGTTAAAATGTTGGCAGTTCTAAATCGGCACCTGGAAGGTGAAGCCATAGGAGGGGCTGAGATTACCAAGGAGAACACAGAGTTGAAGAAGAAAAGAGGAACAAGGGAAGAAATTCTGGGAATACCAGTTATGTGGAACAATATATGCCAAGTTCCAAATCAAGAGATGAATCATTTTGGAAGATTCATGCCTTTGCCTGCACCAGTTCAAGAAATGGCTAATAATCAAGGACATATTTTGGTACTGCTTTCTCCCTTTTTGTAATTTAGTACACTTTTTCATGTAGATATTACAAAGGGACAGGGTTCATCCAAAAATGTATGAAGCATGCCAGTGTAATCTTTGTATATATTCTTAGAGTATGAGTAAAAAATATATATATATATATATATGTATATATATATATGGGGTTTTTTTTTTCAAGTTAGAACAAATACTATTGTTCAGAGCAGGAGTTTAAAAAAAATTCAAAGTTGGAGGTGCGCCTGGGTGGCTCAGTCGGCTGAGCGACCGACTTCAGCTCAGGTCATGATCTCACAGTTCGTGAGTTTGACCCCTGCGTCGGGATCTGTGCTGACAACTCAGAGCTTAGAGCCTGCTTCCGATTCTGTGTCTCCCTCTCTGTCTGCCCCTAACCCACTCACATTCTGTCTCTGTCTCTCTCAAAAATAAATAAACATTAAAAAAAAATTCAAAGTTGGAGATTTAAGAGTAGACTTTGTTTTTTAAGTGATTCCTTTAATAAATTTTAAATTATGCAATATTTATGGGGTGTCTGGGTGGCTCAGTTGGTTAAGTGTCCGACTCTTGATTTCATCTCAGGTCATGAACTCATGGGCCGTGAGTTTGAGCCCCATGTCAGGCTCTGTGCTAATGGTGCAGAGCCTGCTTGGGATTCTCTGTCTCCCTCTCTCTCTGCCCCTCTTCTGCTTATGCTCTGTCCCTCTCTTTCTCTCTCAAAAATAATTAAATAAACATTTAAAATAATAATAAATAAATCGTGCAATGTTTAAGATATAGATCATGGAACAGAATAAAGAACCCAGAAATAGAGCCGCAAACATATGGCCAACTAATCTTTGACAAAGCAGGAAAGAATATTCAACGGAAAAAAGTCTCTTCAGCAAATGGTATTGGTAAAACAGGACAATGACATGCAAAAGAACTAACCTGGACCACGTTCTTATACCATACCCAAAAATAAACTCAAAATGGATGAAAGATCTAAACATAAGACAGGAAGCCATCAAAATCCTAGAGAAGAAAATAGGCAACAATCTCTATGACCTCGGCTACAGCAACTTCTTACTTGACGTGTCTCCAGAGGCAAGGGAAGCAAAAGCAAAAATGAACTACTGGAACCTCATCAAGATAAAAAGCTTCTGAACAGCAAGGGAAGCTATCAGCAAAACTAAAAGGCAAATGACAGAATGGGAGAAGATATTTGCAAACAACATATCAGATAAAGTGTTAGTATCCAAAATCTATAAAAAACTTACCAAACTCAACATCCCAAAAACAAATTAATCCAGGGAAGAAATGGGCAAAAGACATGAATAGACACTTCCAAAGAAGGCATACAGATGGCTAACAGACACATGAAAAAATGTTCAACATCACTCATCACCAGAGAAATACAAATTAAATCCACAATGAGATACCACCTTACACCTGTCTGAATGGCTAAAATTAACAACACAAGCAACAACAGATGTTGGTGAAGATGTGGAGAAAGGGAAACCCTTTTGCACGGCTTATGGGAATGCAAACTGGTACAGCCACTCTGGAAAACAGTATGGAAGTTTCTCAAAAAACTAAAAATAGAACTACCCTACGACCCAGCAATGGCACTACTAGGCATTTATCCACGGGATACAGGTATGCTGTTTCGAAGGGACACATGCACCCCCATGTTCTTAGCAGCACTATCAGCAATAGCCAAAGTATGGAAAGAGCCCAAATGTCTATCGACGGATGAATGGATAAAGAAGATGTGGTATATATATATATATATATATATATATACACAATGGAATATTACTTGGCAATCAAAAAGAATGAAATCTTGCCATTTGCACCACATGGATGGAACTGGTATATTATGCTAAGCAAAATAAGTCAGTCAGAGAAAAACAAGTATGATATGATTTCACTCATATGTGGAATTTAAGATACAAAACAGATGAACATAGGGGAAGGGAGGCAAAAATAATACAAAAACAGAGAGGGAGACCAACCATAAGAGACTCTTAGATATGGAGAACAAGCTGAGGGTCTCTAGGGCGGTGCTGGGTGGGGGGTGGGTTAAGGGTGAGGAGCAATAAGGAGGGTACTTGTTGGGACGAGCACCGGGTGTTATATGTAAATGATGCATCACTACATTCTACTCCTGAAATCATTAATACATTATACGTTAACTAATTTGGATTTAAATTGAAAAGAAATAAATAAACAAATAAAATTTTTTAAGGATTCTGTAAAATGGGGGGATGGAGAACCTACCTGCCCATCAAAAGATAGTTGAAAGGCTGAAAAGAAACAGATGAATGAAACTGCTTAAAAAAATGCAAAACACTGGGAAAAATAACACATTATTATTATGGAAAACATTCTGCGAGCATATTAGAGAAAAGAATAAGGACTGGAATACCAAGAAGAGAAAGGTAAGAAAATCTCAGCTTTTCATATTTCTTCATCCATTCCATTTATGGAGCGCAACTGTGGTGGAGCATTGTTGGGGGTGAGGAACTCGGAGTTTTGAAAGGAAGGTAAGCGAGTCAACTGATACAAAGAGAGGGAAGGACAGTCTACTAGGAGAAAAGTGACCAATTCTTCCCGGGAAAGTAAAAGTTGGCTTCTCAGAGGAGGTGACATTTGAACTGGGTCTTGATTGGGGCACCTGGGTGGCTCAGTCGGTTAAGCGTCTGACTTTGGTTCAGGTCATGATCTTGCGGTCCTTGAGTTCAAGCCCCACGTTGGGCTCTGTGCTGACCGCTCAGAGCCTGGAGCCTGTTTCAGATTCTGTGTCTCCCTCTCTCTCTCTCTGCCCCTCCCCTGCTCATGCTCTGTCCCTCTCTGTCTCAAAAATGAATAAATGTTTAAAAAAATTTTTTTTAAAATGAACTGGATCGTGATAGATGAATTGGAGTTTGCAGGCGAAAAATTTCAGGCAAGAGACAAAGCTGCTATAGCCCCAGTAAAGGACCGAGGAGGGGAAACGTACAAATATATCATGGAGCTCTGCAAGACAGGGCAAGATGAGTTTGGGAACTTGTGAGGCGTTCAATGAACATGCAAATGACTTGTCTCATTAGTATGTAAATGAGTGCTTTCTTTAAAAAGCTCCTTTTGTAAAATGAAGTCTAATTAGTTTCAAAATTCTGTACATGTGGCAGACTCCAGGCATGAAGGATTACTGACAGGGGCTATTTTTATAACTAATTTCTATTATGGTTTTTCACATTAAAAAAAATCCTTAGAATAGTTAAAATGATAAGGATTTTGATGAATGGTAAAAACTTAAAAGTCACATCTTGATCAGATTAATATCGTGCTATTTTTTTCAAGTTAAAAGATGTTATATTTCATTTTCCCAGTTTTAAAAAAAATGCATTAGGCAAGTCTTAGCAATCAAGCCACCCCTCTTTTTCTAGCTACAAAGTTAACTTCACTTAAAGCTTTCACTCATACAGATACCGTCTTAATTGTCTGAAGGCACTGAAAAACATTTTTCTAAAATCAACTCAAAAGTTGCTTCAAAGTCAGACTCTTCTGTTCCTTGAATTCTAACGGTGGGGAAGAGTTTGCCCACCTGTCAGAATATAAGCAAAGCTGGGGCGCCTTGGTAGCTCAGTTGGTTAAGCGTCTCTGACTTCGGCTCAGATCTCATGGCTCGTGGATTCGAGCCGGGCGCCAGGCTTTGTGCTGACAGCTCAGAGCCTGGAACCTGCTTCGGATTCTGTGTCTCCCTCTCTCTCTATCTGCCCTTCCCCCACCCCTCAAAAATAAAATAACATTAAAAAAAAAAGAATAAAAGCAAAGCTAACATTTGGTTACATTCAATTAAATACAAGTTGGAGATACCTCACTTCCATAGTCTGATGAAGGTGGCTAGAGATTAATCAAAATTAACATGGAAAGGGGCCCCTGGCTGGCTCAGTAGGTAGAGCATGAGACTCTTGATCTTGGGGGGTTGTAGGTTCGAGCCCCATGTTGAGTGTAGAGATTACTTAAAAAAATAAAACAAAACAAAATTAACATGTAAAGACTCCCAAATCCAGACCCAAAAAAAGGAAAGAAGTATTATTAGAAATTCACCAGGATCTAGAACCCATGAAAAGGTTGGCTGACAGAATGTGTCCCAGGATCCAACAGCAGGGTGTCATTTGAGACGGACTGATTTGTTTGTTTGTTTGTTTGTTTGTTTATTGGTAATCTCTGTGCCCTGTGTGGGATTTGAACTCGATCCTGAGATCAACAGTCACATAGTCTACCGATTGAGCCAGCCAGGCACCCCAAGACCAACTGATTTTAAAGATTACAATCTCTTCTCAACCTAAAATGTATAGAAAAAATTCTAGTAAACCTGGGAACTGTAACATGTGCATTGAGATTTTGTAATGACAGATGCAAGCAGACAGTGGACCTTAGGGATTCTTTAACAGAAGAGGAGGGTTGAATCTCAGAACTAGAATTTAATAACACCAGTTAGAGATTTATACGAGGGCACATTTCCCAGTTGGGGGTTTACCTGAAACACAGGAGACACATGGGTCCTTGCTACTTCCCCAGATGCCTGGGACTTGGCTGCACCAGCTGCAGTGGTGGGGGACTCAATCGGTATTCTTCCCTAGCAAGGAGTGTTCAAGCAAGAAGCCAGTTCCGTCTTCATGGTAACACGGAGCGGGTGTTACTAGTCACGTAATGAAGGGATGCAGCTTTTCATACAGAATTTTAAAAATCGCAATAATACCAGTTAGAGATAACACCTCACTAGATATGAAATATTCTTTAAAACTATATAAGTGGGGGCACCTGGGTGGCTCTGTCTGTTAAGCGTCCAACTTCGGCTCAGGTCATGTTCTCATCGCTCGTGAATGCAAGCCCATCGGGCTCTCAGCTGGCAGCACGGAGCCGGCTTTGAATCCTCTGTCCCCCCCTCCCCGCCCTCCCTGTCTCTCTGCCCCTCCCCTGGTTGTCCTCTCTCTCCTCTCTCTCTTTCTCAAAACAAAAAACAGTGAAGGCTGTTCTTTAAAAAAAAAATAAATAGGGGCACCTGGGTGGCTCAGTTGGTTGAGCATCCGACTTCGGCTCAGGTCATGATCTCTCGGTCTGTGAGTTCGAGCCCCACGTCGGGCTCTGTGCTGACAGCTCGGAGCCTGGAGCCTGCTTCAGATTCTATGTCTCCCTCTGTCTCTGCCCCTTCCCCACTCATGCTCTGTCTCAGAAAAAAATAAACATTAAAAATTTTTTTTTAATAAACAAATAAATAATAAAATTATATAAATAAAATAATATGGTACTGATGAAAAAACCAGATCAATGAAACTGAATGGGGAATTTGAATATAGACTTATTTATATGAGTAGTTAATGTATGATAAAGGTAGTATTTCAAATCAGTGGGCAAAGGATAGCTTGGTTAGTTAGAAGGGTTGGAACAATTGGTTATCCAGTAGGGAAAAAGGACCCATACTTTATGATAAACAAAAAGGAATTCCAGATGGATTAAGGGTGTAACTGTAAAAAAAAATCTCTAAAAATATTAAAAGAAGATACATAAGGGATTGTGTTTATAAACCTGCTACAGAGTCACTCATCCTAAGCAAGAAAAAAGTTCACAAACCATCAAGGGAAATATTTGTAATTTTGACTAAGTAAAAATTAAAACCTGCTGTCCCATTTTAAAAGACACTATAAGTTTATTTTTTTTATTTTAATTAAAAAAATTTTTTAAGTTTATTTATTTTAGAGAGAGAGAGCAGGGGAGGGGTAGAAAGAAAGGGAGAGAGAGAATCCCAGGCAAGCTCTCTGCACCATTAGCATAGAGCCTTGAACCCATGAACTATTAGATCATGACCTGAGCCGACACCAAGAGTTGGACATGTAACCAACTGAGCCACCCAGGCACCCCAAAAAGACATTACAAATTTAAAGACAGGCAGTAGATTGGGCTCTGAGGTGACAGCCTGGAGCCTGCTTTGGATTCTGTGTCTCCCCCTCTTTCTGCCCCTTCCTCTGCTCATGCTCTGTGTCTCTCTCTCTCTCAAAAATAAACATTGGGGTGCCTGGGTGGCTCAGTCAGTTAAGCATCCAACTTCAGCTCAGGTCATGATCTCCCAGTTCGTGAGTTCGAGCCCCTCATTAGGCTCTGTACTGTCAGCTCGGAGCCTGCTTCAGATCCTGTCTCCCTCCCTCTGCTTCTCCCCTGCTGGCGCTCACACACTCTCTCCCAACAATGAATTAAAAAAAAAAAAAAAAAAAAAGACCGGCAGTAGAGCAGTAAAAAATGTGCGTGACATATATTACAGTTAAGGAATTAATATCCATCATAGGGGCACCTGGGTGGCTCAATTGGCTAAACATCCGACTCCTGATTTCAGATCAGGTCTTGATCTCACAGTTCTCAAGTTTGAGCCCCGAGTTGGGCCCTGAGATGGTAACAGCACCCCTTGGGATTCTCTCTCTCCCTCTCTCTCTGCCCCTCCCATGCTCACGCACTCTCTCTCTCTGTCTCTCAAAATAAAATAAAATATTTTTGAATATATGAACAAAAAAATGCATGCCGATTCTGTGAATTCCCTACCTAGAATCCCTCCATAACTTCCCATTATGCTTCAGGTAAAGACAAAAGTCCTTCCCATGGTTTATAAGGTTTTCTGGTAAGCTTCCTCTTCCTTTCTCTCTATGTCAACTCACACCACAACCCTTGCCTTTTAGAAATTAAGAATTCACTCTGGAAAACAGTGTGGAGGTTCCTCAAAAAATTAAAAATAGACCTACCCTATGACCCAGCAATAGCACTGCTAGGAATTTGCCCAAGGGATACAGGAGTGCTGATGCATAGGGGCACGTGTACCCCAATGTTTAGAGCAGTACTCTCAACAATAGCCAAATTATGGAAAGAGCCTAAATGTCCATCAACTGATGAATGGATAAAGAAATTGTGGTTTATATACACAATGGAGTACTACGTGGCAATGAGAAAGAATGAAATCTGGCCTTTTGTAGCAACGTGGATAGAACTGGAGAGTGTTATTCTAAGTGAAATAAGTCATACAGAGAAAGACAGATACCATATGTTTTCACTCTTATGTGGATCCTGAGAAACTTAACAGAAGACCATGGGGGAGGGGAAGGAAAAAAAAAAAATTAGAGAGGGAGAGAGCCAAACCATAAGAGGCTCTTAAAAACTGAGAATAAACTGAGGGTTGATGGGGGTGGGAGGGAGGGGAAAGTGGGTGATGGGCACTGAGGAGGGCACCCTTTGGAATGAGCACTGGGTGTTGTATGGAAACCAATTTGACAAGAAATTTCATATTAAAAAAACAGAAATTAAGAATTCAGTTGGAGAAATGAGATAGACATTTGGCATCACATAATTGATTTAATTTTGCAAGACTACCCTATAAAAATCAGTTTTGGGGCGCCTGGGTGGCGCAGTCGGTTAAGCGTCCGACTTCAGCCAGGTCACGATCTCGCGGTCCGGGAGTTCGAGCCCCGCATCGGGCTCTGGGCTGATGGCTCAGAGCCTGGAGCCTGTTTCCGATTCTGTGTCTCCCTCTCTCTCTGCCCTCCCCCGTTCATGCTCTGTCTCTCTCTGTCCCAAAAATAAATAAACGTTGAAAAAAAAATTAAAAAAAAATAATAATAAAATAAAAATCAGTTTTATTCTCTGTGGCCATAAGCCATTCATTTTGGTGTCTTAATAGGTATCCAGTGGTTAGGCACTCCAATGTACACAATGAGAGGTGTGTCAAAATCCACATTTCCACTTACATGATCTTTAAAATTTTTTTTTTAATTAATTTATTTTGAGAGAGAGAGGCAGAGAGAGAGGGAGAGAGAAAATCCCAAGCAGGCTCCATATTGTCGGCACAGAGCCCGACACGGGGCTCAAACCCACCAACTGTGAGATCATGACCAGAGCCGAAGTCAAGAGTCAGATGCTCAGCCGACTGAGCCACCCAGGCGCCCCATCCACTTACCTGATCTTGAAAAAGCAAAATCATTTCTTAGAAGAATGGTACAAAGGGATGTCTTGAAGATTCCTCTTTGAAAGGTGTTTTTCATCTGTTTCATCGCCATCTGCCACTGCCTGAATCTAGGCCATCGTTGTCCTGCCCCTGGCCTTTGGCAGCAGCCTCCCAGCTGGTCCCTCAACCTCCAGTTTCCTCCTAGGTTGTGCATTTCCCATACGGCGGCCAGAATAAATTTCTGCAAAGCAAATGTAATTATTCACTGTGCTGTTTAAGTGGCTTCCTGTCGGTCCCCAGGGAAATCCGGAACACTTAACAGGCTTGGAAAGCCCTTCAAGGCTTCGTTCTCTCTCTGCAACTTCATCTCTCCCCATTTCATCCTCTTCTTCCCCACCTTCAACTCAGAGGCTCTAGATACACTGAACTTTCAGTTCCTCAAAGAAGCTGTCTTTCCCTCGCCTCCGAACTTTGAACTCGGTTGAACTGCTCTTCCTGCTGCCCGAGGGGCTCTTCCCACCCCTTCCCCAGGCCGATTCCTGACTCATCCTTCTGTTGTCAACTTAAATGTTGTTTTCTCTGGTTGTTCTGATTGTGTCTTCAGAGGTTGTCTGGTTGTGTCCTCTATTTAGTGTTGACTCTGCTGGATTGCCATCTCCCACTTGGTTACTGTAAGCTTCTCGAAGGCAGGGGCAGTCTGGCTTCGGTTGTATCCTCAGCATGTGGTGCGATGAGTGGGGAGTAATAACAGCTTAATAAGTGTATCTCAAGTGAATGAACGCACAATGTGTTATGAAAACAGCCTCCCCCATAGCTTACCTGATTCCACCTTCTTCTCCTCTAATTCTTGCTAGATCTATCTTCCTAAGACAGCGCTGTGGTCACGCTAGAAACATTTCATTTCTCCCTGTTTCTTACAGGTCAAGTACAAAAGTGTTCAAGGAATCCATAGTTTTTTCCTACGCGATCTAACTTCACGGAAGCTTTTGTATTATGAGGAAGATACATTTTTTTTTTCCTCCAGAAATGATGTATGGTTTTGTGTTTGGGCTTTTTTGCAAGAAAAGATTTGGATCTCCCGGGGCTCCCACCAGCTTTCATTTGCAGGGAGTGCAGGGGGCAAGGAGGGCGCAGAGCCCTGGCTTCTCCAGCTATCCTAGGGTAGCTCAGAGTAGCTGACATTGGGAGAAAGGAAGTCCTGGTGGCCACTTTTGCCTGGGAGACTAGACAACAGTGCAGTGAGGAAGAAAGTGAGGAGTAAGGGCCTGCTACCGTAGTGATCGGATGCCCAGCTGAAATCTAGTTTCCATGGCTACAATGGCCTCTTTACACTCACCAGGCCAACGAGACCCCAGGTCTTGGGTGCATGAACCCCACGTCGTCAGGATCGCGCTTGCCAGTGGTAGCGCCGAAGCAACAGGAAGGTGGTTTCCACCTCACTTCCACCTGGGGAATGTACTTTTTAGCCTTTTAGCTTATGCGGTACAGGATACCTACAAGAAGGAGGTTGAAATGTCTGCCGGGTGCCAATTGATCATACCAGCCAAACTGGTGTAGGACAAATAGATGGCAGAATTAGAAGTTTATAGTGGCAGCAGCAGCAGGAAAGTGCCAGTGACTTTGAACCTTCTTTGTACTCATGAAACAAACTGCTCAAGACTGTGACATAAACTAAATGTCACCAGGGGATGTATATTTCCATCACCGAAGCTTTTGAGCCTCAGTTTCCTAACTCATAAAATGACATGGTTAGGCTAGACTCCTATTATTTTAGAAATAGTCAAATTTAATAATTACAATGAAGTAAGAACAGCATAATTTGTTTAGAAAACAGTAGGAATTTCGTGATCTAAATCAGGTTTTCATGCTTTCAAAAACATATAGCATCTGTAATTAGACTTATAATGTCTTACCCAGGAAACCAATTGTAGCAAACAGATAAAAATGTTTGCCATCAGCATACTGATTTAGTGCTTATATTTGGCGTATCAAGTGTTTGCATGTTGTTTGTAAAAGGTTGCCTCTAAAGGGATTGAATACAGCCTTTCCACTCAGTAGGCTTGTCTACACAATTAATTTGTTTAACAAACTTTTCACTATAGCAAATGCAAAGGTACGTTTCAGCTCAACCACAAAGTCAATGTTACTGGTATAGTCATTAAGGAAGTTTATTTGTAATTATTAGACACGGTAACAACTACAGTGATCATTTGAGAAAAAAAATATTATATCACTGTAACCAACAACCTGCTTCCTTGTATTGCCTGTGAATATTCTAATGAGTAATAGGTTACATAAATAAATCTGTGTCCTGCCTCGTAGGCAGGCAGTGTGATATACTGGAAGGATCTTGTTGGCTTCAGGGACCACCCTTTCCCCGACTACCCACCAAGTTTCTGATCTTGAGCAGTTACCTTTATTTTCTCTCGTTTTAAAAAAGTTATTTATTTATTTTGAGAGACAGCACAAGCAAGGAAGGGACACATAGAGAGGGAGAAACAGAGAATTCCAAGCAGTTTCCACACCGATGTGGGGTTCAAATTCACAAACCGTGAGATCATGACCTGAGCCAAAATCAAGAGTCTGACACTTGACTGACTGAGCCACTTAGGTGCCCTGAGCAGTTATCTTTAAATGTAATTTTGTTTTCAGTTTAGGGGCACCTGGCTGGCTATGTCGGTAGAGCATGTAACTCTTGATCTTGGAGTTGTGAGTTTGAGCCCCACATTGGGCACTCAAAAAAAAAAAAAAGTTGGGACACCTCGGTGGCTCAGTTAGTTAAGCACCTGACTCTTGATTTCAGCTCAGGTCATGATTTCCCAGTTCGTGGGATTGAGCCCCTTGTTGAGCTCTGTGCTGACAGTGTGGAGCCTGCTTGGGGTTCTCTCTCTCCCGCTCCCTCTGCCCTTCCTTCCCCACCCCAAAAACAAATAAATAAATAAACTTCAAAAAAATAAATAAAAGTTAAAAAAAGTCTTTAAGTATGATTTTATTTTCAGCTTGGAACAAACTGAACATGAACCCAAAGCAGTCAGCCGCGAAAGATAAAGAGCATGCATTTGGCCACAGATGAAAAGTCATGATAAAATATTATCATCCATGAGATACAAGCATCACGACCCACATGATCTAAACACTAAAAATCATCACATGTAATCTGATGTTTACAAAAATCTCCCATTCAGATCCCCTCCTCCCTAGGAGCCTTGGCTTCCCCATCTACCACGTGGGGTGTGTATGTGATGGGCGTATGGGCTGCGGTCCTCTCCTGTGTCTGCTACCGTTCTGCTAGTTTGGTGCCTCTCACAACCACTTCCTTTGTCATTGTGTCACATGGTCACGACAATTTTAAAGGAGCTCAATTACTGTGAAACCAGGATTTTAGGTTCTGGAAGTTTTGACATTTGCTCCATCATTATGTCATTAGTGGGAAGCCATGAATGGAGAGGTAGAATCTGCTTTCTATTTTTGGTGTTCACACACAACAATTAAATCAGCGAGCGGCAGGATCTCTTCTCTCTGTGGCTGTACCATCTGGGGTTTTGTCTGTAGAACACCCAGGCATCTGTGTCCTGCAGTTCTAACATACTGGTCCTAGCACCCAGGATAAGGTAGTTTTGAAGGTGGCTTGGTGAGAACCCAGATACTATTATTTTGTTTAATGTTTATTTATTTTGAGACAGAGAGAGAGAGAAAGCATGAGCTGGGGAGGGGCAGAGAGAGAGGGAGACACAGAATCCGAGCTGTCAGCACAGAGCCCGACGCGGGGCTTAAACTCACGAATCGTGGGATCATGACCTGAGCCGAAGTCGGATGCTCAACCGACAGAACCACCCCGGTGCCCCAGTGAGAACCCAGATATTAAAGCTACAGATCTCCCATCAATGGGAGCAACATTTGCTACACGTAGTCCCTCAGACAATATGAATTTTAAGGCACAAATTCTAGCTTTCTACACCATAGAACTGCTTGCAGCTACTCCAGGAAATGAGGCACCTCCGTCACAATCACTGCCAAGCTCAATTTAGTAATATTGGGGCATAAGGGGTAAGAGAAAGACCACAGCGTAGGAGTTTTAATTAGATGGAGCTTGTAATTAACATAACATTGAAATGGAATCCACAAAAGAGATTGGCCAGCAGAGATTGTATCCAGTGAGAATTCAAGCTGCAGTAGTTGGTTTTAATTACATTCCTGAAATAGAAGCCTGCAAACAGGATTTGAATAAATGGCTTAGATGAATCTTTGCTCCATTTACAAATTTTATTAGCAATATTCTCAGTCTAGCAAAATTTGAAGGTGATAACAAGTTGGTAAAGAAGCATTCTACAGAAGATCGTCAGAAAAGAGATAGAAAATTAAGATGTAAATATAATTTAAAGATTGTTTTAGGATGGTAGGTACCTCAGAAGTTTGTGCTATTGGTAGTAAGGAAACGTAAGTACCATTTAACAATTTTTTTCCCAGGGTGCCTGGGTGGCTCAGTCAGGTGAGCATCCGACTCTTGATTTAGGCTCAGGTCATGATCTCGCAGTTCATGGGATTGAGACCGGCATCGGGCTCTGTGCTGACAACATGGAGCCTGCTTGGGATTCTCTGTCTCCCTCTCTCTCTGCCCCTCCCTGCTCGCATTCTCTCTCACTCTCAAAATATATTAAAAAAAAAAAAAAAAGAATTAAAAAAAAGAAAAAAGAAATAACATTTTTTCCCCTCTTTACAAATTTCAGGTCAAATTTTCTGCCAGGTTCTTATCCCTTTAGCTTGCCAAGTAGAATTGAGCATCTGCATTTATGTAATATAGGATATTTCTATATATTTTATAGGAAAGGTCAGGAATGGTGAGAAAGTCTACTTTCCAAACCACCCCCATTTCTCCATCTTCTCTTATATCGCCTGCCACAGACTGGACAGCTGCAGGTTGCTTTTTAGATAAAAACACTGGATTGCTTTCCTATAGCTGTTATGACAAATTGCCACAAACTTGGGGCCTAAAACAACAAAAATGTTTTCTCTTACAGTTCTTAAGGCCACAAGTTTGCAATCAGTTTTACTGGGTCAGTATCGCGGTGTCAGCAGGGCCGGGCTCTCTCCAGAGGCTCTTGGGGAGACTCTGTTCCCTGCCTCTTCCTCTTCCTCGTGGCTGCCTGCACTCCTTGCCCTGCAGCGGCATCACCCCAACCTCTGCCTCTGTGATCACGGCCCTGTCTCCTCCTCTGTGTGCACAATCTCCCTCTGTCTCCCTCTCATAAGGACCCTTGTGATTGCAGTTCGGGTCAGTCTGGATAATCAGCCCCATCTCAAATTCCTCAGCTCAATCACCTCTACCAAGTCTTTGCCATATAAGGCAGTATTCCCAAGCTCCAGGGAATGGGTCTGACACAGTCAGGGGGCCTTACTTAGCCTGCTATAAATATCAATAACACTAACAGCAGCGTACATTGGGATTCATCACAGGAGAAGTATTAGGCTAAGCACATATGTTCACTTCATCCTCACCATCACCCCGAGAGGTGGATACAGATGAGTCTTCGAGAGGTAACTTGCCCATGGTCACAGAGCTGGCACCCAAGCCCCACCTCTTGGTAACAGAGAAAATCGGGACCAGGAATAACTTAGTCCATTCGATGATTAACCCTCTAGTAGTCGTAGTAACTGGAGCCAAGGCCCAGTCCACCATTGAGCCGTGGGCCCCGCCGGGCAGGTTCGAAGGCCCAACAGGCAGGTGAATTCCTACGATCTCCACCCTCCCAGATTAACACCCCGGCTTTCCTTTGGGAACACTGCCATTTGTTCCATTTGGTTCGGTTTCGGTTCCGGCGGAGCTTCCAATGATATCACCTGGTCTCCCTGACCACAAAGGTTGGCACGTGTACTAGCCATGTAGTGACGCATAACAAATTCCCTCAAAACTCAGTAGCGGACAACAGCAAACATTTATTATCTCATAGTTTCTATGGATCCGGAATCTGGAAGTGGCTTAGCTCGGTAGCACTCCCTCAGGCTGTCTCATGAGGTGGCAGTCCAGATATGAGCCAGGACTACAGCCGTCTGAAGGATCGGCTGCGGCTAGACAATCTGCTTTCAAGCTCACTCACGTGGCTGTTAGCAGGCCTCAGTCCTCTGCTTAGTCCTCTGCTGGTCGTTGGGCAGAGGCCTCAGTACCTTACCACGTGGGCCTCTCCTCCAGACATGCAACTGGCTTCTGCCCAGAGAGAATGATCCAAAAGAAAGACCACGAGGATGCTACAAGGCCTTTTACGATCAGAAGTCACAAACCATCACATCTGCTTTTCCTGCTGGCCACACGGACCACCAGCCCGATACAATTCAGGGTGACATCACACTATGGCATTAATGCCAAGAGGTGGGGTTCATTGGGGCCACCTTGGAGGCAGGCCACTGCAGCGTTCGACTTCATTACCCCATCCTTTGGCCACTGATTTGTTCAAGGGCTGGGCATATGACTCAAATGAGGTTTGTCGGACTGCATCTCAGAATCACATCTATGGATGCCAGGAATGAGAGTCACTTTCATTTTCCTGGCATGGGAAGCTGCGATGCTGTAAGCCTGAAGGTTTTGCTGCCCGTGTTCCCAACCATGTGAAGGAAACCCTTATCACTTGGGAGAGAAGGAAGCCAAACAGAGAAAGAAGCAGAGCTGAGAGTTGGAAATAGAGAAATGCTTGCTAACATCTTGTGGGTCCCTGGATCCCTCCAGGCCTGAAGTTCACCCTTGCATTTCCCAGTAACACAAACTATTCCATATCTCCTTTTTGGCGTAAGCCAGTTGACTTGGGTTTCTGACACTTGCAGCTGATTGGGCCTGGAATCAGGCACAGCTTGAGAAGCCTCCCGGAAACAAACTCATCCTATAGGAACAGAGAACCAAACCTGGTGCCCTGACTGAGCCTTAACTGTGTAAGGAGTGACTCCCAGAAAGGAAATGGTCATTCATATTTATCTCATGGCCTCTCTCCCTTAGAACCAGGCCTAAGCCCTGTGGGTAAAGGAAGTTTTTTGTTGGTTTGTTTTTGTTTTTAAGTAGTAAAATGGTTTCATTATAAATTCTGTAGGAGTTTGGGGCAAAAGCAATCCTGAATTTGTGAGTTTGTGACAATGAGTCAAACCAAGCGGAGAGGGAGGCACTTCCTAGATTTGGCACAAAACACAACTGGGGTTTTGCAGAATAGAGAACCCTGGCTCAAACCGCAGCTGATGCTGTGGTGGGGGGAGGGTCTTTCTGGTGGGTGCCCTGAGGCTGGAGGTGGCCTGTAAATGATCCTGCTAGAACTGATTCCTTTCCAGATCCTGGAGGTAGAGACATGGCCCTCTCTGGCATTTTTCCACATGGCACCAAAGAGCACCTTGGAGCTTTCTCTCTCTCAGGGGGAAGCTCAGCCCTCCAGTAGCTCCCTCGGGCCCCATCTCCAGAGCTCTGGTTACATGCATGTCCCTGCGAAGGTCCAAACACAGAGTCTTGCCCCCCAGTTGACACTCCAAACATATCGATGGGATGAAAGTCTTGAGGGTGATAGAATATACTACCCCCAAATATGTTTCTTTGGCATAAGGATTATTTTGAGCTGGTTATTTTGTAAGAAACAGCAGATAAGGAAATGCTCTGAAAACCAAGTAGTTAGAAGTTACCATTTTGTAAGAGACATTTACATCTTTAATGGAAATCTCCATTTGTAGGGGTGTCCCCTTCTGTGTACCAGGAAGAGGGGGATGACTCAATCTCTAGAAACTCTTATCAGTAGAGAAGGCAGTGACCTAAGTCTGCATAGCAACCATACCCCTGTTTATTGTGCTTTGCCAGGTAACCTCCATAACTGCCCCCCCCCGCCTCCCCCCCCCCACACCTTCTCCTATCTTTAGCTGGAGATGATGTTTAAGGTGGTGACTTAGGCCATTTCACGGAGTTACTCAGTTTTCCTAGGTCTCCCCTACATATCTAGGAGGTATACGTGCTATTACATTTCTGCTTGTTTTTCTCCTGTTAATCTTTTATTACAGGAGGGTCTCAGCCAAGAACCTATAAGGGTAGAGAAAATTATTATTTTCTCCTCCCCCAATACCCTGATTGAATGAAAACATCATTTCTGACATCATCAAATAATAAAGATCAAAACTTTAGGTCATTCAAGTGCTCAAAGAAATTCTAAAATCCCTATGTAAATGCTTCTATAGAACTTTTAAGCTTTAAAAAGTTTTAGTTATATAGACCTGCATAAATGTATTAGTGTTACAAAACAAAACACACCGTGCACAAAAACAATCTTGGTTCCCTTCCAGAGAGGGAACTGTGGTAAGGGGTGCCTGCCTGGCTCAGTGGGCAGAGCATGAGACTCAGTCTCAGTGTCTGTGAGTTCAAGCCCCACCACGTTGGGAGTGGAGCCTACTTTAAACAAACAAACAAACAAACAAACAAAAACAAAACTGGTCCATATGCTGGAGAAGGAACTGCTGCGATAAAATACAGAAAGTAACTTTCAGGTGCCTGCCAGTTTCAGACGATAGATGGCACTGTGGGACAATTATAAGCGATCATTTTCCTCTTCCCTCTAAGAGCCAGCCCGGGGAAAGAAACAAAACACACTGTATAATCTTACACGGGTTCCGGATCCATTTAAAATCTACGTCTCCAAGGAGGGTTGTCTATAAAAGCCCCTGCTCAGGTGCGTGTGCTACTCTGGTCTATTCCCTTGTTATTCAAGCGCGTTCCTGGCACGAGCAGCGCTGGCGTCATCTGAGAGCGTGTTAGAAAAGCAGAATCTCGGACCCAGGCCCCTGAGACAAAAGCCACTACTTGGGCAAGGTCTTCTTAGCCGGCCCAAAGCTTTGGAAATGCTTTTAGTTGTGTAGAAGCGCAGATGTTCATCAGCGTCACAAAACAAAGCAAACCGAAATAATCCTGGTTCCCTTTAAGAAAAAAACTGCTTTTGTAAAAATACACGCTAAAGAAACTTGCGGTGCCTGCTTTCAGGCAGCAGATGGCACTGTGGGACAACTCTAAAGCAAAGGTTTTTTTCCTGCAGCTAGGACAAAGTCGGGGAGAGGGAATTGAACAGAACAATTTTCGGCTAGATCTGGATCTATTCAATATCGGCATCTCCAAGGTCAGAAGATTAGGAACTCTTCTGGCTGAGGGAAAATAAAATAAGCGTGTAGAGGAAGTGGTGAAAAAGAAGACAAGGACTTTAGAAGAGAAAGAAGTCATATCCACATATGTTCTGTGTCAGAAAGGTTCTCTGAAATTGTCTCGTAAAATCTATTGTTAGAACTCCGGCCCTTTGAATTACTGCTTTTAAGGCACAAAAGCCCCTAGGAGGCAACACATTTCACCATCGTTAATGCCTTTCTGGGCATTAATTTGTCAGCTTGCTTTGTAATAAAGGTCACTCCCTGGCGGCAAAAAAACTGCTACCCCCACCTACCCCCACTTCTCTACGCTCCCCCCCCCCCCCCCCCCCCCCCGCCAAGATTTGCCCGAAGACAGGGAGATTAAGTATGATGCTCAGGGGTATGAATCCAGGTGGGATTTCCCACCCTGCCCCGCAAGGGTGAGGGGGTAATGAGGGGACTCTGGAAAGAAAGGGAGCTGGGCTCCAAATGTAAACTCCCACTGGCCTCTTCGGAGGCTTCCGCCACTGGAGGGAGTAAGGGGGAGGCTGAATCTATAAATCCGGAGTTTGAGACGGTAGCATTCTCCTGAGTCTCCTTCAGGGACAGGCCTCAACCGCACCTGAGAGCCCTAGGTCTACTTTGTGAGCTCATGGCCTCACCCACTGTCAAGCCCTATTAAAGGAAGACCCAAGAAGGTGGGGGTGGGGGGTGGGAGAGGTGTGGGTCCCCAAGACTGAAAACTACATTAAGGGGCATCTGAAGAACCTGAAACCATTTCATCACATGTAATGTACGGAACCCAAGCCGTGTTGGAGACACTGTTTCAGGAAGAACAATACTCACACAGGAATGCAACTCCCCACATAGAGCTGTCAGATTTAGGCACAACGAAAGCAAAACAGGACTCCCAGTTAAATTTGATTTTCAGGTAAACAATGAATGGTTGTTTTTAGTGTAAATGGGTTCTATGTACAATTTAGGATAAACTTTAAAATTTTTTTTTTCAACGTTTATTTATTTTTGGGACAGAGAGAGACAGAGCATGAACGGGGGAGGGGCAGAGAGAGAGGGAGACACAGAATCGGAAACAGGCTCCAGGCTCTGAGCCATCAGCCCAGAGCCCGACGCGGGGCTCGAACTCACGGACTGCGAGATCGTGACCTGGCTGAAGTCGGACGCTTAACCGACTGCGCCACCCAGGCGCCCCAAGGATAAACTTAAAGTAAAAAATTATTTAATGCTTTTCTGAAATTCAAGTTTTGCCGGGTATCCTATGTTTGACCTGGCAACCCTACCACCAATGAAATTCTCACACACAGGCCGAGCGGAAGCACCTAGATGCCTGTCACAGCCTTGTTATGCAATAGGACACAGTATCAACCTAACTAGGCCTATCGTGAGGAGAGAAACACTGTCGGGGAAGGGGGGGAGTAATTTTCCCTCCACTTTTCTAGTATTTTGGCTGAGACCCTCCTGTAATAAAAGTCAGATTAACTGGAGAAAAACAAGCAGAAATTTAATAGCACGTATACCTCCTAGATATGTAGGAGAGACCCAGGAAAACTGAGTAACTCTGCAAAATGGCCCAAGTCACCGCCTTAAACATCATCTCCAGCTAAAGACAGGAGAAGGTGTGGGGGGGGCGGGCAAGGCGGGGGGTGGGGGCAGTTATGGAAGTTACCTGGCAAAGCACAGTAAACAGGGGTGTGATTGCTATGCAGACTTAGGTCACTGCCTTCTCCACTGTTAAGAGTTTCTAGAGACTGAGAGTCATCCCCCTCTTCCTGGTACAGAGAGGGAGACACCCCTACAAATGGAGATTTCCGTTAAAGATGTAAATGTCTCTTACAAAATGATAACTTATACTACTTGGTTTTCTTAGTGTTTCCATGTCTGCTGTTTCTTAAAAAATAACCAGCTCAAAATAATCCTTATGCCAAAGAGGCTTATTTTGGGGTGGCAAGTTCTGCTCCCTTTCAAGAGTCACAGCCAAATACAGCCTGAGACTGGGGATCTCATCTACCTCCCGCAGCGTCTCCCACCTGCAAGCAAGAGAACCCAGGGAGCCTCAGTTCGCAGTCTTCAGAGGTCGGCCTCCGGGGATGTGCTGGGGCCAATTGTGAACGTTTCCTCTCCACTCCTTTTTAAAAAAAAAATTTTTTTTTTTACACTGACTTATTTTTGAGAGACAGACTGAGACAGAGCACGAGCAGGGGAGGGGCAGAGAGAAGGAGACACAGAATCTGAAGCAGGCTCCAGGCGCCAAGCCATCAGCACAGAGCCTGACTTGGGGCTTGAACTCGTCAACAGCGAGATCATGACCTGAGCCAAAGTCAGATGCTCAACCGACTGAGCCACGCAGGCAACCCTCCTCCCCACTCCGTGATCAGTGATGATACGTTGATAATAAGTTGAAATTGGCCATGGTGGGAGTATTTACACACAGAAATCAGCAAACCCTACAAATCAGGGTAATTTTTTCCCAATGGTGCTTACGTTAACCACTTAGCACTGCACCGTCAGTTTCCCAGGCACAAAGCAAGAGGAGAAGGGTTGCCAATGTGTTTAGAAGGGAAAATGGAGACGACCTGGCATAACTCTGGTGTCATATTCTAGCATATGAACAATTCTCCTAACCATTCTCCCATACCTCTGTTGCTCATTACCTGTCTCCTCCCCTGGGCCTTTCAGGCTTAGGAGTGACGACTGTGTATCAGTTTGGGGCCAATCAGGAGAGAGGAGTCACACAGTAGTTTGAGGAGAGAAAGTTTAATGTAAAGAATTATTAACTGGGGCGCCTGGGTGGCTCCGTCGGTTAAGCATCCGACTTTGGCTCAGGTCATGATCTCACAGTTTGTGAGTTCCAGCCCAGCGTTGGGCTCTATGCTGACAGCTCGGAGCCTGAAGCCTGCGTCAGATTTTGTCTCTCTCTGCCTGTGCCCTGCTTGTGTTTAACCTCTTTCGCAAAAAAATAAAATAAAATAAACATTAAAAATAAGAATAAAATAAAGATAAGAAATAAAGAATTATTAACTATAACAGGGAGTTGGAGTAATAAAAGGCTGACTAGTAAGAAATAAAAAAAAAAACCTCCAGAGAATACAGGCATAACTGACAGAAGAGCAGCCACTGCCCCTCTGGCCACCATAGAGCACCCAAGCAAGAGTCCCTCCCCCTCCAAACATTGCAAGAGGGCACAGTTGTGGCTCATTAAACAGCAGGAAGTCGTTGCAGTGCTGCCCCGGTGAAACCTACTAGAAATCTGTGCTCTGGAACTTGCTGGGAATTGGCTTTGCAGGGCGGCAGGCGAAGCTGGTAACAGGGAGGTGTATCACCGAGCCGCAAACCCACTGGAGATGGGTGCCAGGGGAGCCTGCTGGCTACTGTGAGCTTGCGGAAGTCGTGGGCGCTGCAGGAACTGTACATTGGTGAAGCTGTGTCCCCGGCAGGAGCCTGCACAGCAGGAAGCAAAAGCCTTTCCTCCTGCAATGTCACACCCAGACTCTCGACTGATACCACGCCATACCGCGCCAATTGGCCGAGGCAAGATATTTAAAGGGCTCAGATCCATTGCCACAGAGCTAGCAACGCAGGATTTGGAGCAAAGCTAATCTACACAAAAGCTTCCCGATGCTGCTAGTCCCTGGGGTCTCGCTCTCCCCTGTTGGTGCCCTTAACCCTGCCCACTCTAGAAAGAGTCCTTTTCGTGGAGTCTCTCCAGTTAATACTTTTGGATATGCCTTCTCATGGGGATCCTGACTGATTCAACTGTTACAATGAATGACAGGCACAACGAGTAAAGGTATCGACGTGAAGAAATCTCAAAAACATAACCTTAGGTGAAAAAGAAGCCACAGCAGAACAGATACAGCATGACATTTGTGTAAACTTTTAAAATACAATTGCTGATATTCTTTACAAAAACACACATCTTTAAAAAAATTTTTTTAAGTTTTATTTTGTTTTGAGAGAGAGAGAGAGGGAGTGCACGGGAGTGGGGGAGGAGCAGAGAGAGAGGGAGAGAAAACAGGCTCCATGTAGGCTCCATGCTGTCAGCGCAGAGCCCGACCCGGGGCTCCAACTCACAAACGGTGAGATCTGAGATCGTGACCTGAGCCGAAATCAAGAGCTGGACGCTTAACCGACTGAGCAGCCCAGGTGCCTTCCTATCTCTTAAAATTACACACATTCATGGGAATGAGGACAGTGGTGGCCTCTGAAGAGCGAGGGGAGGGGCAAGTATATATATGAGTTAGAGGAGGAAGGTGGGCTTGAAGTGTTCTCCATAATGTTTTAATTCTATTTCTTTTTTAAGATTTCTGAAGCAAATTTTGTGAAATATTGGCATCCTTTGAATCTGGGTGTTTGGTAGCTTGGTTCTCTGTTATACTGGTGTCTTTACTCTTCTGAGTGTGTGAAATAGTTAAAATTCTAACAATGGTAACTATTGTGCACATAGCTGTTGAATCTAACTTCTTATATTGTATGTCAGTGCTTGCTTGGCACTGACTGTCCAAAGAAGACAGACAATTTGACATGCCAACACAAGAAATATAGCAATGGTAATAGAAGATTGATGCTCACGTGAGAGGTATTCGAAATAGACTGCTTTAAAGGTATTCACAAGAGGCAACGGACACTGGGGGGAAGGTCCTGGGAAAGCTTTGCAGAAGAGTGGGAACAGAATGGGGTCTTGCTGCTGGCTGGGATCCATATAGCGGATGGGAAGAGGGTTAGGGTTAGCACTCCCAACAGTGAGAACCGAATGTTGCGAAGCGTGGTGGTCACAGAGCGGGGCATCCTGGATGGCCCGCAGAGTGCTGGGTGGGTCTGCACTTCTGGCCCAGGAGAGTGAGTTGGTGGAGCAGGACTCTCTTACGCCCGAAGCTTCTCCCCATCTGGATCATTCTGCTCATGCCTCCAGCTTCCAGGCGAAAAGCAGCCTGCAAAAGGCCTCCAGAGTCCCTTGAGGAGCCTGGATCTTTCTTTGTAGAGCGTGGGCAGTCCTAGCTTTTCTTAGCTAAGCAGTGACAGGATCCAAGCTGTGATTTAGGCAGATCAGCTTGGCAACTCCACACAGGGTGGACTGAAGGGGAGAGACAGCTAGAGGCGAGAGAAATTGTTGAGAAGTCAAAGTCATTGTTGAAAGATATGTGGAGGCAATGGCCTGAACTGGAACCATAGTCCAGGGAGTGAAAATGGGGAAAAAAAGGAAAAGAAACTTGGAAATCACTGATAGAACTTTGCAACTGGTGCATCCAGAAGACTAAGGAGAAATCGAAGAGGGCTTCAAGGGTTGGGAGAATAGTGATGCTCTTAAGGACAACAAGTGGCATTGGGAGGGGCAGGCAGGTTTGAGAAGATTAGAAGTTCATATGTATAAATTTTGAGCATAAAGTGACATCTAAGTAGCCAGTCTGTTAAGCAGGAGATTTGAGACTGGGCGGATGGGGGCAAGTCATAGCTGCCGATTCAGATTCAGGCACTGTCTTAGAAGTCACAGGATTGTACCAAAGGCCTTTTCTCGGAAAGTAAGTAGTGGGAAGATGCAAGGAACCAGGGAAAGAGAAAGCGGTAGAACTGGATCAAAGGGAGAAGCAGATGAAGAGGGTCTCTAATGGTTTCTAGCTTTCGGTCTGCTCTGGCAGGTCGCAAGCACCCAGGATCTTTGGATCTTGACCAACCTTTAATTCTCTCAGGAAATTATCATTTTATCAGTTCTCTCCTTCCTCACCTATCTTGAAATGACACTAACAATTAAGTGTGTCCTCCTCCACAACCCCACAGCACATTTCTTGCCCCTCCATTGACCATCAAATGAATCTCCCCAAAGGAGATTCTAGACTCACACGTCTGGGTTTACACCTAGGCTTCATCGATTACTACCCGTGACCTTAAGCCAGTTACTACACCTGCCATATTTGATTCAGTTTGTATCCTGGGGGCCTGACACGGTGACTAATGTTGTTAACATTTATTGAGTTGAATCAGATTTTGCAAAACCTCTGGCCCCACACGCTACTCCTACTTCGTCTCCATGTTTTCATTCCGTCCACACCATGGTATTTGCAGCAGGAAAGCATGGGGTACTGACCACACATTCAAGGACCAGAGCAGTAAAGAACTGAGAGAAATGGGATGGAAACTAGAGAAGACAGTGAAAGCCTTTTCCAGAAAGCCATCATGCCAAATGTATTATTCCTCAAACTGATCTTTCACTGAATCCTTGACATTTTCACGCACAAACTGATAAAGGTATATGCACTTGTATTGTCCATGTATGCCTAAAAAGGATGAAACAAACTCATTCAACTCAAGCGATTCTATTGAGAAATTCTATTCAAGAGGAACTTCACAGAAGTTAATGAGCTACCGAACTCACCTGGAGTACAGTCTGGTTCTTCTGTTTGTTCTTTAATTAAAATTTTATTTTGAAAACAGTTCAAAACTGTAAGAAATGTTGCATGAATATTACAATGAACTCCTGACTTCCTTTCCCCCGATCTAACCATCGTTAGCATCATGTACTATGCATTTTATCTCCTTCTTCAAATATCTATATATATAACAATATACACATTACTGTTTGTTATTTATGTAGATATGTAAAAAATATACATATATATATTTTGCTCAGTTGTTGGAGAATGAATTACAGATATCATCACCTTCTCCTCTAAATACATAGGTTTATGGCTCCTAAAAACCATATAGTTTCCTTATGTAACCATACTGCAATCATCAAACTCAGGAAACTTAATACACAATGCTTAATTAATATATAGTTCATATAAAAATTGCAGAGTGTCTCAATAGTGTTCTTTATAGCAACGTTTCCCACCCTGTCCCCCCATGCAAGATCCAGCCCAGGAGTATGGGTTATATTTTATTTCATGAGAGGTTTGCTTTTATTTTATTTATTTATTTATTTATTTATTTATTTATTTATTGTAAGTTTATTCATTTCGAGAGAGACAGAGAGAGTGAGCAGGGGAGGGGCAGAGAGAGAGGGGGAGAGAGAATCCCAAGCAGGCTCCACACTGTCAGCGTGGAGCCCAGTGTGGGGCTTGAACTCACAAAATGTGAGACCATGACCTGAGCCGGAACCAAGAGCTGGACGCTTAACTGACTGAGCCACCCAGGGGCCCCTATTTATTTTTTATTCTAAAGTAGAACCCATGCCCAAAGTGGTACTTGAACTCTCAACCCTGAGATCCAGAGTCCTGTGCTCTACCAACTGAGCCAGCCAGGTGCCCCAAGGGGTTTCCCTTTAAAAAGAGGACTGACACTTCTACTAAAACAGTAAAGAAGGAAGAAAGGGATAAGTGTGGAGAAGGAGATAATCAGTCATATTTGCTGACCTGATGTCAGTACAGTAGAGGGGAGGACATAAATTGGGGGTAAGGGAGGTAGATAGAACTGGAGACTTGAAGCGAGAGGCAAGTTTTTGAAGAGATGTCTTTTTTTACTTTAAAGCAGACCCTACACCCAACATGGGGCTTGAATTCATGACCCGGAGATCAAGGGTCACCTGCTCTACCAACTTAGCCAGCCAGGTGTTCCTTGAGATGTCTTGATGTTGGAGACAGAGATAAATTAGAAGACTACACAGTAGTGTTAACATCCAGTTGAAGTTGGACAATTTAAACTTATAAGATGTTTAATGTTTATGTTTGAGAGGGAGAGAGAGAGAGAGCGAGGACAGATGAGCACGAGCAGGGGAGGGCGAGAGAGAGGGAGACAGAGGTTCCCAAGTGGGCTCCACACTGACAGCACAGAGTGGAGGCTTGAACTCCCAAACTGTAAGATCATGACCTGAGCCAAAGTCGGACGCTTAACCGACTGAGCCACCCCGGTGCCCCAGCTGAATTACCTCTTTAACAGCCCTGTCTCCAAATGTAGTTGGGTCAGAGCTCCAACACACAAATTTTGGTGTAACGACTCCTTCCATGAAGCCTCTCCCGAGAAACATTCTGAGGCTGTGGTTGTAATAAAGAGGAAGAGCTGGAGAACCGCAAGGTGCATGGCGGTTTTAATAAGATTGCGTTGGAAAGGGGAGCAAGAGCTTCTAGCAGGGTGAAGAAAATTGAACTAGAGCATCTAGTCAAAGAGGGGGAGGGGCGCCTGGGTGGCTCAGTCGGTTAAGCACCGGACTCTTGATTTTGGCTCAGGTCATGATGTCACCGTTTATGAGTTCGAGTCCCGAGTCGGGCTCCGTGCTGACAGTGTGGAGCCTGCTTGGGATTCTCTCTCTCTCCTTCTCCCTGGCCCTCCCCTGCTCTCTCTCAAAAAAAAAAAAATAAATAAATAAACTTAAAAAAATACTTTTTTTAAAAAAAGGGAGAAAATCATGTAGGTTAGCTGTTGTAGAAAGATTTTTTAAAAATTTGAAGTGGAGGGGTGCCCTGCCGGCTCAGTCAGTAGAGCAGGAGACTCTTGAGCTCGGGGTCATGAGTTCAAGTCCCACATTGGGCACAGAGCTTACTTCTAAAAAATTGAAGTGGAGAACGAGGGATTGAGGAATCCATGGCCCTTGCCTGATGGGAGAGATACTGCAAGTTAAAGGAAGGAGAAAACTGGATTGTAAGTATTGTAAGAGTTGCAAATTGGGCCTGACTTGTCACTGTCTCAGGGACTCCAGTAAGTGTAGTTACCTTTGGAAGCTGGGCTGCTTTGAATGTCACTCAGTGTGCAGACTGGATTGTGTGGGGTGCTGACTTTTATGTGGGTTACAAAAGAAGCAACGTGCACGAAACTGGAAAGAAGGTGTGAGGTCAGGGTTTCTTGCCCATGATTTGCACGTTTTTATGACTTAGGTATTTGAGTAATGGATGTCAGTACAACTGGAAGCTTTCAACCGGACCAAATGCAAAGAAAAGAAAAGAAAAGAAAAGAAAAGGAAAAAATTAAACATTAAATATAGACAGAGGATCTCCCAAATGGTGTCAGTTTCGCACCACTGCTCCCTCAAATTGTTTAACAATGACTAATTCTTTTCCTCAATTTGACATATGTAATCTGAAATAGAGGCCAAGAAACCTTCAGTTGCTGAGTTAATATAAGGCTGGTTGTAGTCATTTCAGTGGCAGTCATATTATGGCGATAAAACCTGATACTTTCTTTAAGCTTATTTATTTGTTTTTTTTAGTAATCTCTGCACCCAATGTGGGGCTCGAATTCATGACTGAGATCAAGAGTCGTCACATGCTCTTCCGACTGAGCCAGCCAGGTGCCCAAAAACCTGGTACATTCTGAGCTCTGACTCAGCTCTAACTCTAAGGAAGGTGAAATTATGAGGAAAGGGAGACTTACAGAGGTGAAGTCACCTGCCCGGCTGGTGAGCTGCAGAGCTCATGGCCAGCTGAGGGCAAGCATGTGTCGTCTGAGCACCATGCCACAGGGATGGCCGGCACGTAGGTTCCCTTCAATGTACATTCTGTCTATAGAAATTTGCTGCAGGTTAATTAATCAACGAAAGGATTTCATTCACGTGATTTGAAACTCATATTTTTAGAAACTTGCATGGGTTATAACCTTTGATTAATGCTTAATATATATAAATATATATGTGTGTATATGAGTAAGAGGAAGAGGAGAGGTTTCAATACACAAAGAGGTTTTGCTGCCAATGTTTATTTTCATTTTTTTCTTTTTCTTTTTTTATTACTATTTTTTATTGTGTGTGTGTGTGTTTTAAAGTAGGCTCTATGCCCAACATGGGGCTTGAACTCACGACCCCAAGATCAAGAGTTGCATACCCTTGGGACTGAGCCAGTCAGGTGCCCCCAAAAGTTTATTTTTAAATCAATGGCATTTTCTCTCAGAAACAGGGTAGGGCGCCTGGGTGGCTCAGTCGGTTAAGCATCCAACTCTTGATTTTAGCTCAGGTCATGATCTCAAGGTTGGTGAGATCGAGCCCTGCATTGGGCTCTGTACTGACAGTGAGAAGCCTGCTTGGGATTCTCCCTCTTTCTCTCTCTCTCTCTCAATCTCTCTTTGTCTCTCTCTGCCCCTCCCCCCTCTCAAAATAAATAAACTAAAAAAAAAAAAAAAAAAAAAAGAGGAGTTGTAGAACTTGATTAAGGGCACATTTAACCAATGTTCCAGAAGCACCATAGTATCACAGAGCCCGAACACTGCTCTATAATGGCAGTGTTTCTGTGAGAAAATGTGTTGAAGGTTCAGATATGGAATGACAGGGATGACTGTCCCTGTGGACCCTCTTCTTCTTTCCTTCCCACCTGCAGGGCAGTGGAAGCCACCATCTCCCTAACATCCAAGTGCAGATGGAGGTTTCTGTGCCCGGGAGCAGAGGTGCAAGATGGGAAGTGGTCTGGGATAGACAGATGGGGCTGGGAGCAGGTCTGGGACCCTGGGGAGCAGTGGAGAGTTGTAACACGGCACTTTATTGGGTGTGTGGTGCTCTGCCAATCCTTTATTCATTCTTTAGCTGGACCCAGCGAGGGCCCACCTGCTTCCCTTACGGCTACTACCAACCAATGCTTCCGAAAACTTTCTTTCTTCCCTGGCCCATTCTGGAGCAGCACGTGGCCTCCGTGTTTCTTCTGGATATTCTTGTCCTTGAAATAAGCATTTACCACCGTAGAAATTTAGTCGACTTTAGAAGAATGGTCAGACTTTGGCTTTCCCTGCATTTTATTTCAAGAGCTATAAGGATTTCTTTCGGTGACAAGCTGGATAATGCCTGGGGCCACTGGGGAGGCAGATGATAGAAACGGTGACATCACTGTGACCAGTAGGAAGATTTGAGTGGCACAGAAGGGCCACTAGTCCTAACGTATCTTCAATAGATTATATTTTTTTAGGGAAGGTGCAAGTTAAGAAGATTCTTCCTTTCCAGATTCCTTGGAGAGTAGTGATACTTGGACAATATCTTAGCCACAGTTGCCTAGTGATAACAGAGCTTTTTGGGTTAATGGAAAAGCTCACTCTCTGTACTGATATGTTGCTAGATTAGAAAATGCCCTTCCACTCCTCATTTCCTCCTATAATGTTCTTTCTCCATTGAATATGAGATGGATTTTTGGTGAAAAAATAAAATAAGAATTGAGATTTGTCACAGATTGGATTCCCCAGGAAGTAGACTTCTGAAATTGACATAGAATGTTTATTAGGGAGTGCTCTAGGGGTCAACTCCTGTGGAAAGGAGAGGTAGAAAGCAGGACTGGGCAGGCAGAGAAGTCCATCTGTCATACAGGCCCAATCCATCAGTCATTGGATGCAGGCCACCTGGGCCAGGTGGCTCGGTGAAGCTGAGGCGCTTCCTTGAACGGCTAATAGTTCCAGTCTTCCTGCCAACAGCAGTCCCAGCTGCTGGGACAACAGCCCTTCACTCTGAAAGGGGCTTGATATGGTGCAGCAAGGTAGCTATTGAGATGTTCAAAATAAAAAAAGGATGGGGCACCTGGGTGGCTCAGTCGGTTGAGCATTCGACTTCGGCTCAGGTCATGATCTCACAGTTCATGGGTTCGAGCCCCACGTCAGGCTCTGTGCGGACAGCTCAGAGTCTGGAGTCGGCTTCGGGAGATTCTGTGAGTCTCTCTCTCTGCCGACTTGTGCATGTGTGTGCGCGCGCGCGCACGCTTTCTCTCTCTCCCTCTCAAAAATAAGTAAATAAAAATTTAAAAATTAAAAAAAAAAGGATGATGGGGCACTTGGCGGGCTCAGTAGAGCATGCAACTCTTGATCTCGGGGTGGTGAGTTTGAGCCCCATGTTGGGTGTGGAGATTACTTAAAAATAAAAACTTTAAGAAAAAAAGGATGATAACTAGGACTCTACAGTGTAAAATCAAAAAGTACACCTGTTTAAATTGCTATTCCTGTCTGCACTAATTCATTCAATAGGAGGAGCAACAGACTGCATTCCATGGGCCAACCTGTTCACCTACCTGCGGCTGAGTGCAGAAGTCAGGCTGAGACCAGGTCTTCTTGATTTTTCCCATGGCAACCTCCAGCAGGCATGCCATGACAGCCAGGAAAAAGAAAAGTCTGCCTCTCTTCAGTATTTATTATTTTTTTTTAATGTTTATTTATTTTTGAGAGAGAGAGAGAGAGAGAGAGAGAGAGACAGAGACAGAGCACGAGCAGGGGAGGGGCAGAGGGAGAGGGAGACAGATGATCCCAAGAGGGCTCCACAATGACAGCAGAAAGCCTGATGTGGGGCTTGAACCCACCAGCTGTGAGATCATGACCTGAGCTGAAGTTGGACCCTTGTAGACTGAGCCACCCAGGTGCCCTTCTTCAATATTTATTTTTAAGAAAAGAGGTGAATTCTATTATTTATTCTGACTACAAAAGCAAATTATGTTTGCTGTACAAAAATATATAAATGTATATGTATATTTATAGTACCATAGCCCAACAACCAGAAGTAATCAGAAAATCATTGTCAACATTTTAGCATATTTCTCTAATCTTCGTATAAATAAACAAACAAATATTTTTTCCCCATAGTTGAACTCGTCCTGGACTTCTGGGAGGCAGCAGTATGTTGTGATTAAGAACATGAACTCTGAAGGCAGGAATACCTGATCTGAATTCGGTCTCTGCCCCTTATTAGTGGTGAAGCTTTCATTTCTTCAAAAAATAACTGGGAATATGTGGGTGAAAAAGAAAGATACTTTCCTTCATGAACTCACATGTTAATGAAACTTACCCTTTCTTAAGGTCTCCACTTTCTCACCTGTAAAGTGGAGATAATACCTATCCCATAGGGTTTCTGTGAGAATTGTTATCTTGTTAAATGAGGTAATGTTGCAAAATGCCTACACCTGGTAATGACCCCCAAAATGGCAGTTACTATCTTGTCACGTAAGTTTTGCTTTTTTTTCACCAAACATTATATCGTAGTTTCCCTATGTCATTAAAAAAAACCTTTTTCTGGGGCAACTGGGTGGCTCAGTTAAGCTAAATCCGACTCTTTTTTTTCTTTTTTCTTTTAGTTTATTTTGAGACAAAGAGACGGGGAGAGAGAGAGAATCCCAAGCAGGCTCCACACTATCAGCACAGCGCCTGACACGGGGCTCTGAGCCGTGAACCCATGAGACCATGACCTGAGCCGAAATCAAGAGTCGGATGCTCAACCGAATGAGCCACCTAGGCGCCCCTAAATCCGACTCTCGATCTCAGCGCAGGTCTCAACCTCGGGTTGTGAGTTCAAGCCCCACGTTGAGCTCCACACTGGACAAGAATGCCTACTTAAACAAACAAACAAACAAACAAACCAAAAAACCCCTTTGTTGAGGCCATCATAGGGTTCCTGCAATGTTGGTGGGAATACAGGTTCTTGGCTTCCTTCAAGTAGCATAGCATTCAGAACTCCAGCCACCAGGCAGCACAACCTTCTGGGTTCAGGGGCACCTCATTTGCCCTTTTACTTTCCATTCTGAGGAGTGGTAAGCTTCCTGATTACATATAACATATTAACAGCCATTTATAGGCGGGTTTCAATCAATTCATCAGGTGTTTTCCCCAGAGCTACTTTTGAAAAGGAGAGGGTAGGAGAACACAGGGGGTACTGAATCTGTAATGATGTGGAGGCTGGAAAAAGGAGCAGAAAAGGGAGGTTGGGGCTCCTAATATGAATACAATTCTTTGATCTTGCCCTGGGTAAATGCATCCTTTATAGATAAAGTTTCCAAAGGGGAGTGAGACATTGTAACAATTTAGTGGATATATTTAGTTAGATACTCTTTTGCTTGAAAGCCAGAGAATAGACAACAAGACACATTAGTTAGATACTCTTTTGCTTGAAAGCCAGAGAATAGACAACAAGAGGCATTGAAATTGCCTATCAACAAAGTCCTGAAGTTTTATCTTCTACGTTAGTGAAATCGATTAGTTAGAAAATAAACGTAGGTTTGTTTTTATCTGGTTAGGTTATGTGATGTTTTCAGGAGTTGATTGCCTTGCTTATGAATTAGTAAAGTAACAGCCTTTTCTTTCTTTTCTCACAATTAGTTTTTGATTATGTCCATGTTTATTAGCAGTTTGGAGGAGAGATAATAAGGAAAATATAGCTTATGATGATTGGCTGCTCCATTTATGTATCCCTACTGTGATAAGTACAGTGTTTTCTATATCACAGGCTCTCATTAATCTTTGTTGGACGGATGAACTCAAGCCAACCTGGCTATTTGATAGTAATTTTCATGAAAAAAAGGTTTCATATGTGACAGACTAACAAAATTAGTTTAATTGAAATATCTGGATTATTGATAGATGTCAGTTGGTTGCAAAATCTGTCTCCTATTGCTGCACGACAAATCACCCCCAGAAGCAGTGGTTTCTGATTATTTACTTTGATTATAAATCTCAATTTGAGCAGGGCTTGGTGTAGACTGGTTGTCTCTGATTCAGGCAGAATCAACTTGGGTGGCTTTTCTAGGGCTGGAGGATACACTTCCAGAGGTGACTCACTCACACACATGGTAAGTTGAAACTGGGTGTTGATTCCTCTCCAGGCTTTCTCACAAGAGTGTAGCTGGATAAAAACAATGAACTCCCCAAAAGAACCAAGCAGAGGCTATATTGCCTTTTTTAACCTGACCTTGAAAATCACTTGATGTCATTTTCACCACAGTTACAAGCCGGCTAAGATTCATGGGAAGGGACATAGACCCCCCACTTCTCCATGGGCAGAGTGTCAAAGTCACATTGCAAGAAGGACGTGTGGGATGAGAGGTATTGTTGCAGCCATCTTTGGAAAATACAGTTTGCCATGGGGATTATTTATGATCCTCCTTCATACCCCCAATTTCCTACATTTAAAGATTTTTTTCTTGATTTGTCTTTTTTTTTTTTAAGATTTTATTTTTGAGTCATTTCTATATCCAACATAGGGCTCAGTTCAAACCCACAACCCCAAGATCAAGAGTTGTGCATTCTACCAACTGAGCCAGCCAGGTGCCCCTCTATTTGTCTTTATGATCTTTTTTCCCCACCTGCCCCCTCTAAACTTTGTAGCTATAGTATCTCAGAAGCTAACAATTTTAAGTAAGCTCTATGCCCAATACGGGGTTTGACCTCACGACCCTGAGATCAAGAGTCAACATGCTCTACTGACTGAGCCCGCCACACACTCCTCAGAAGCTAAGGTTCTTTAAAATAACTTCTACATAGAGAATTGTCTTTCTGGTACACTAAAGGCATATGCCAAGCAACTTTCTAGGATAGGGGTGTATCCAGCTAGGTTTATTCTTCCATGTAATTCTTACCTCTATCTTGTTTGGAGAAGAGACTAACACACAGGCATAGCCCTACATATAATAAATAAAATAAATGAGAAGATAAACATATAGGTAGATAGATATAGATGATATAGATAGAGATAGAGATAGAGATAGAGATAGAGATAGAGATAGAGATAGATATATTGCCCTGGCAGCTTTAAGTCAATTCTTGGAAGGTTCTATGGTGCAGGTGATGGGTGGATTCAGCTGAAAATCTTATAGACATGTAGAATAAAAAGTGGTCTCTATTTTGGGGTTATTATGGCAATGCAAGTTAATGATTTATGTCGTGTGTGTGTATGTGTGTGTGTGTGTGTGTGTGTGTGAAAGTGGTCCCAGTTAAGTTGGAATACTAAAGCTGATTAGCAACGATTTGGTCATAACTTCAAGAGAAACTTGAAATCATAAAGCAACATACAATATTTCCATCAAAGTAGCATTTCCCTGACATTTTTATCAAAATGTTCAAAATACCAAAAGTTGAAAGAGTTGCCCAGTGAACATTCACATACCCACCATCCAGATTCTACAATTAACATTTTACTTTATTTACTTCATCACACACCTATTCGTTCATCCATCCCTCCGTTCATCCACAAATCCATCTTGATTTTTTAGACATGGCAAAGTAACTTATAGTCATCAGCAGACATATTTTGAGTTCTGTTTAGAAATGTAGCCATTTTTCTTATTTCAATCTATCTTGTAAAAATTGTATTTGACAAATGTATAAAATCACGTGGACTTGATCTTTTGTCATTGTATTAAAAATGAAATCTGTGAGAATTTAGTGGAGAAGTTGCTAGAGAAACAAACTGTAAAGATTCTGCTCTGTGACACATCTTATTTAATGTGCTTCACATCATATCCTTGCCTTTGCTTGAGAGCATAATAAAAACTTATACATTCTGAACTGAATAATTGTGTCCCTTGATAGTGAAAAGGCTATCATGTTTCATTTTCTGTGCATTGTACCTTTTCACTTCCTTAAGCATGTTGGAAACCATATTGGATTTATATGTGTAAAGCTGGTCTAGAATTTCTTTTAGAGAAATGAAATCAAGCCTTGAGGCAATTGTGCAAGGAGATCAGGGTCACTCCACAGCTCCCATGCTTTCTTATTCCAACCTGCCTCCTCCAAAGGGTATAGCCTCAATTTACCTAGCCACTTTTCTATTTATCCTTCTTTTTTTCTTCAGGTAATTGTCTAAATCCGTAATTTTCCTCTATCGTGCATCAACATGGTACAAAACGATGTGGGAACTCATTGATCAGTTCACTGATTCGTTCACTCATCGAGCAAATGCTGATTGAGCATCAGGTCCTGTCCTGGGCATTGGCAAAAAACAAAAATGAATAAGACATAATCTTTATTTTCAATGCAAAGCCATTAATATGGTACATTGATCAATATAGGTGACAAAACTAAATAATTGAGGACTGCTAGAAGAGTTTTTTCTGCTTTGCCAAGGGCAGTAGCTATTGCTCTTTACCTAATCTCTGCTTTATGTTGTGTAGGTACTGGAGAAAAGTATACACAGAAGACCAATGTTTGCTAATGATGCATTATTATATTAGAACATTTTTAGAGAGTGAGAATTGTTTTATGGATTTGAGAAGAAGCAAGATCAATATGCTTTCCACTGTGTGTGTTTTTATATAACCAGCCCAGAAGTCCAAGGTATCTTATAAGAAGTCTGTAAAATTGCATTGAATGAGGTCAGATAGTAAACCTAGGAACCGAAAAGCACAGCCATTTTATTACATTTTAATACTTAGACTGTATGAACTCATTTGTTTCCTTTACCAATTAAATGCTGTGTGTGTTTTTAATTTTTCCATTTTTAATTAAAACATTGAGATAAAATTACACACACACACACACACACACACACACACACACATATATATAAGCACAGAGCCTGACATGGGGCTTGAACTCAAGAACTGTAAAATTATGACCTGAGCTGAAATCAAGAGTTGGACACTTAACCGACTGAGCCACCCAGGCACTCAGGGATATTGTGAGGATTAAATGAGATAATCCATGCAAAATGCTCAGCACAATGCCTGGCACACAGTAAGCACTCAGGAAATGTTGATTAATATTATTTCTAGAGGAAGATGAATAGACTGCTGTTTAGCTAGGGAAGTATGGTTTCATCTGGATTAAGACACTAACATAAAAAAAGATAATTTATTGGTATTTAAAAGTTGTGTAGAATTATGAATGTTCAGTAGAAAGAGGTGTCTGAGGCAATAAGTGTTTCTGACCAACTCCTCTGGCTTTAAGACTCTTTCATAATTTATTGTGCATTGCGTTGGGGAGGAAGAGAAACTGGATGTTTGGGAACCTGCCTTTATACCTAAAATCATCAGGTTGGGGATATATAGAACTATTAAATTATTTAGGCCGGATGGAAAGATGCTAGAATTCTTGTTTTTTCATTTTTTCATTTTAATTGTATTTTACTAGAGAGAGAGAGACAGAGAGAGAGCACTAAAGCACAGGGGAGGGGCAGAAGGAGAGAGAGAGGGAGAGAATCCCAAGCAGGCTCCATGCTCAGTGCAGAGCCCGATGTGGGGCTTGATCCCATGACCCTGGGATCATGACCTGAGCTGAAATCAAGAGTCAGACGCTCAACCGAATGAACCACCCAGGCGCCCCTAGAATTATTCTTCATTGGGTGTCCTAATTCTCACTATTTTCCTGTTGCTATCCGTAAAATTAGCTGGCTCACTGCTTACAAAGACAAAGACAGTGCATCTCCATTATTTTATTAGATGTTCCTCTTGAAATAAAAAGCCCTTCTACATCAGCAACAACATCTATTAGCACTGAGACATTCCAGCTCCCTGGATACTGCTGATCTCAGATGATCTGAGCAGACAAGACTAGGGTAGACCAAGGAATCCACAGCCACCCTATGGGATTGAAAATGGGGCGGGGAAGGGGTGGTGGTTTGGGAGAGGCTTCTATATGTAACTGTTATCTCAGAAGATCCTCAAACTAGCCAAGTTTCAGGCTTCTTCCTCAGAGGTTTAAATCTTTTCAAGATCCCTCATCAAATGTGGAGCCCGTATTATTCTCCACTATTTCTGCTGGCAGCCTGTGGTTGGAGAAAATTCTAAAGATGACTACAATTCTGGGGCACCTGGGTGGCTCAGTCGGTTAAGTGTCCAACTCCGGTTCAGATCGCGGTCTCGTAGTTGGTGAGCTCAAGCCCCCAGAAGGGCTCTGTGCTGACAGTGCAGAGCCTGCTTGGGATTCTTACTCTCCCCTCTCTCTCTGCTGCTCCCTCATTTGCACTTTCTCTCTCTCAAAAATAAATAAATAAATAAATAAATAAATAGTTAAAAGGCAGTAAGTCAACGTAATCTTTCCTTTAAAAAAAAATGACGACTATAATTCTGAAAAACGTGTTCTGTAAAATGGTCATAGTTGTGGGCTCAGTAGTGTGGCCAGGTGGTAAAATGGGTGTAATAATACTCTTCCCTGGGGGACATACTCTTGTTACCCTAGCTGTATCTCTGTGGCACTCACCTCCATCTGCCCAGGGCTGCTTACTGTAATCACTTGGGACTCTCTTCCCAAAGGTTCTTTCCCAGGCTGAGGCAGCACACTCTGCCTGCACATTGGGAGAACTAGAAATGCTGGGGAGTTAATACCTGGAAGACCTTTCAGTATGCTGGAGAAACAGCGCAGTTTCCTGGAAGGGAAGAAGGTTCTACATCATCTGCCAGCAGTCCCCAGCAGCCCCCAGTAAATCCTCCTGAGCTCCAATTACCCACAGCAGTAAGTGGCTTGATAACGCACCTATTATTGGCTTCCTTCTCTTCCCTGTCTCACCAGCCCACTCATCTTCTGGTGTTTCTTGGGATTAACTCTCAGACAACACTACTAACACTCAAACTGTTGTCTCAGGGTCTCCTTTTGGGGAAATCTGAACTAAGACATCACTCATAGGGTCAATGTGAGGATTAAAAGAGATAATGTATGCCCAATGCCTGGTGTATAATAATTGCAATTAGCATTTATTGATCAGTTTCTTTGTGCCAGCACAGCCTTAAGCACCTTACATGCATTAACTCATCTAACCCAACGTTAATCTTCATAACAGCTTATTATCATTCCTCTACTACAGATGAGGAGACCGAGACAGAATCTTCAAGATCACATACTATTCGAACCATTGGAACCATTATTCAGACCCAAGCAGTGAATGTGGAAACATTCTTTCAGGATGCTGGAATGGTTCTTTGAGTTATTGGAACTCTGACTTTTATTGAGTTAACCTTGGGAGATTCTGGCTGGTTTTCGGTGTGTTGTTGACACACGGGTGAAGTATCTTGAGAGAGATTTTTCCTGTTGCTTCCTCTGACAGAGGGCTTCTGTCAGAGAAGTGACAGCCAGAGGCCGTGGGTAGTGGCTCTGCAGACGGGAGCCGGAAGGAGGATTTACACCTGTCATTCAGATGCCCTCTACACAGAGGTCAACTATGGCCAGGATGAAGGGTGGGGAGACGACCACAGGAAAGCGGGGTGATGTTCATGGGTTGTTAAGAGAAGAGCTTCTCCCTTCTACCTCCTAGGAACCCCTATGGTCAGGGGAGTTAGATTTGGCGAGGGGACTGACCATGCTCTCGGAGGAACCGAGGTAGAAGTGAAAGGGCTGGCCACGGCCCTTGGTCACTTCAGGTGCCTTGAGCCACAAGCCTGGCAGGCGATGATGGTGGGAAACAGGTGGGGGAAATGAAATTTAAAGAAAATGTAACATTCGAGTTTTAAACTGGGTTGATTTTTAATAGCTGAAAAAGACCTAAAAAGTCAGAAAAACTATCTGACATGTGAAGGGTCATGAAAGGCAAATTTACCATAAAAACATGATTCTTAGGTGACATAGGAAAGGGGATTAAGAAGGACAAGTTTCCGGGGTGCCTGGGTGGCTCAGTCGGTTGAGCGTCCGACTTCAGCTCAGGTCGTGATCTCGCGGTCTGTGAGTCCGAGCCCCGCGTTGGGCTCCGTGTTGACAGCTCAGAGCCTGGAGCCTGCTTCGGATTCTGTGTCTCCCTCTGTCTCTGCCCCTCCCCTGCTCATGCTCTGTCTCTCTCTGTCTGTCAGAAATAAATAAACGTTAAAACAATTTTAAAAAAGGGACAAATTTCCAGTTATGAAACAAATAAGTTATGGGGATGTAATGTACAGCATAGGAAATACATATATATATCTCCTAGAAATATTGTAATAACTGTATGGTGACAGATGGTAACTAGATTTATTGTGGTGATCATTTCACAAGGTATCAAAATATCAAATCACTATGATGTACACCTGAAACTAATGGGATATTATATGTCACTTATACATAAAAAATACATGGTTCAAAGTAGTGATTGGAGAAAAATAAACTGCTTCAAGTTTATATTCCACAGAATTGAGCCTGCTCAATAACAGCTAATCCTTATAAAATCCTTACCACGGACCAGGTACTCTAAGCATTTCACAAACAGTCACTCACACAGATCTACCAGGTGAGAACTATTATTATCATCCCATTTTACAGAGGAAGAAACTGAGGCACAAAGAAGTTGAATAATTTGCCCAAGGCCATAACTAGAGCTGGCATTTGAATACAGCAATCTGGCTCCCTAAGTCTATGGTTTTAGCCACTAAACTACACTGCCTTGCCAACCATCCACTTTCATATGGTATTCTATTCTGGTGTGGTTTTCCCTCTTGGGTCTTCTGAGGCTGACATTTCTGTTCTTTCTACACTGTTTGTGGTTAAACTTAGTGCCTGGAGGATAGGGATAGAGGTTTTAATAGTTTAAAATGAGGTACTGGACTCGCATTTCTAAAATGACATTTTCTCAAATGGCATGAACTTTAAATGAAAACATGTAAGATCTGACAGACTGATTTAAGCTCTGATTAGGGCCAAGGAACAACTAATGCTCACCCCTTCCTACAAACACTAGAAATTTACACATTGATTTGATTCTTTTTTTTTTTTAATGTTTATTTATTTTTGAGAGAGAGAGGCAGAGAGAGAGAGAATCCCAAGCAGGCCCTGAGCTGTCAGCACAGAGCCTGACACAGGGCTGGAACTCATAAACCATGAGATCATGACGTGAGCCAAAGTCAGATGCTTAACTGAGCCACCCAGGTGCCTCCATATCGACTTGATTCTTAAGCTTTTCTCCTAGATCTTTTTTTTTTTTTTAATTAAAAAAAAATTTATTTTTGAGAGAGAGTGACAGAGCGTGAGCCGGGGAGGGCAGAGAGAGAGGGAGACACAGAATCTGAAGCAGGCTCCAGGTTCTGAGCTGTCAGCACAGAGCCTGACATGGTTCTCTTGAACCATGAGATCATGACATGAGCTGAAGTCAGAGGCTTAACCGACTGAGCCACTCAGGCGCACCTCTCCTAGATCTTGCATTATGAAGTCTAAGCCCAGTGGGCACTTTATAGATGCTTCCCCCCCGCCCCCGCAAATGTAGCCTTTCACTAACAGAAATTGCTGTCGCGTTTTCCGTGTTTGGGGAAATTGCTGGAGTCAGAATGACCTGAGTGCAGTGGATGAGACTTACCCTGAGAGAACCACCTTCGTGACCATGATATCTTCCCTGGTAGGTAAGTATCATCCTAAATGCTTTTTGATAATGATTAGGAGGCTTATGTAGTCTTCCATACCTGTCCCACGTGTATCCAGGATAAAAATGTCTTACATCTTCATGGCCATTTATTTATTTACTATTGAGACCCATCATGAGTAGCACACATGGGCTCTGTAGTGGGACACTTTGAGGCATCTAATAGAAACTTTGACTCAAACTGTCTTAAATGCAAGGAAAAGGCAGAATTTGTTTAATTAAGTAACTAGGTGTTATCATCAAGAACCCAGGTTTTTTGCTTGTTTTTTCTAATTTTCAACTTTGCCTTAGGTAGGGCACAGGCTTTGGCCTAAGGATGGTTTTCCTCTAGTCACAAAATGGCTGCCAGTGGCAACTTGGGTACTTGCTTCCTTGTTCATCCAGCAGGATAGAAGGGAAATCCTCTCCCTCAAATCATAGGATGTTAAGTCCTTTCCTTTAGTCTAAATGGGCCCTAGTCATTGATTGACTGACTTATAAGCACCCACCACCTTGGAAGTGGGGATACCTGAACACTGTTGGGGTTCTATTAGAAGGAGGATGGAGAGAATAGATGCTGGAGAGCCTCTGAAGCTATTGCTTCATCTGGAAAAAGGTGACCTAAGAGAAAACATTTCAGAGAATCTGAAGCCTCAGAGATAATGTATGTAGGTTTGCCAGATTTAGCAAATAGAAATATAGGATTTCAAGTTACATTTGAATTTCAGATAAAAACCAAAAAAATTTTTAGTATAAGTATGTGCACCTCTTTCTACAAACATTACACATTTGCACAATGATTTGGTTCTTAAGCTTTTCTCCCAGATCCTGATTTCATTATGAGCTCTGGGCCCAGAGGAGCAATTTCAAAAATGCTTTTTTGGACAATGATTAGAAAGCTTATTTAGTCTTCAACCCTTGTTCCACACATATCCAGGATAAAAATACATAGTTACCCTAAAAAATTACTTTTTGCTTATCTGAAATTCAAATTTAACAGGCCTCCTGTATTTTATCTGGCAACTCTAAATGTATGGAAAATTCTTGGCACATAGCAGGCATTCATTCAGTGGTTAAGTATTAGTGTTCTTTCTTCATAAACAAGGAGCCCAGTTAAATGGTGGCATGGTACTTTTTAACTCTTACTGACCTAGAAAATACACGCTTTTGATCAAAATTGAAATGAACTGAACTGGATGTGATTCTAAGAAACCCTTTGCCAGCTCCTCAAAACCAGATCAAAGCAAATGTCCCCAAGTGGAAGGTCATAGTTATATATATGGGATGGCACATTATAAAGCTTTCAATATTACAACCTAGAACTAAATTGGACCTCTACCAATGAATATTCGGTTATTGGTTTTTCTTAACCTACACAGATAAACCACTCTTCATTTGGTCCAGAAGTAATGTTGCTGCAATTCCTGGCACAAAGGCACTAACGCTCAGGGATGAAAATGGCATGATTGGCCCAGGAATGCTGGCTCCACATGGGTGAAGCTTGAGGTCACGGCACTGTTACCTTGCATCTTGGAGGAGGCAGGAGACTCTGCAAAGCCCTGCTGTTGCCTCTGACTCCATTTTCCCTCACTGCTAATTCACTGTTCCTACCTGAAAAAATTTCTAATATGCTTCCTGAAAAGCTGAAGAGAAAGGCACCTTCATTTCCTCATCAAATATTCACCATGTTATGAAAAAGAAAACCCTAGTGGCTTGGCACCAAGTGGTCAAAACCAGCATATTGTTACATATTGTTACCAGATTCACGACACGAATAGATTAAGTGGATTTAATCCAAGATATCTATTTCTAATTTGGTAGCTGCTATGACCTCACACACTTATTTTCCGTGCTTTTCCTAAAAACCAGAAAAAAACACCCCATTTTCCCTCTTTGCTTTAAGTGGAAATTATTATGCAGCTTTTCATAGATTTGTCCACAATGCCTTTAAACAGGATTATTATTTTTCTTAATTTTCAAAAAGTGGCTTTGGAAATGTATCTCCTTCCATTTCATCACCTCTTCATCCTCATTGGAAACCTGATTATTGGTAGGTATTGAGAGCTTTCCATTTCTACTGGTGGAGGGATGACTTCATTGCCAGCTGGGGAATCTTGTGTGGCGGAGCATTGGACCAAAGCAGAGCTGTGGGTTGATGCTGCCGCTGGCGCTGCTGCCACAGCCGTTCGCATGCATCCAGCTGCTGTGTAAGGAATCCTCAGGCTACTAGTTCTTTGCTCCCAATTCACCCAAGGGATCGCAGGCTGATGGATGAGTGTACGTGTGAATGTGTGAATGTGTGCATTGTGCGTGTGCACGCACAGCTGCAACAGTTGGGCAGCAGCTGCAATAGACTTCGATATCATTTTTACCAAAGACAGAGATAAACCGTCCTCCGTCCTTTATTTCCAAGCAGTGCCTCGGCTCCCGCCCCAAATGTGTTCTCCCCCTCTTCCACGACCCCTCAACCCTCCGCACGTGTCCCTCTGGAGTGAGGCCAGGCTGGCTGAGCTGCAGGGAGGATTCCCCCTTTTTTTCCGCAGTGAGAGGCGGATTCCCGGGCCTCTACGGCCCTCCACCCCGTCAGCCGCCCCTTTCTTAGTCACGATCTTCCCCGCCCCTCCCCCCTCCCCCCACCCAGCTCCCCCTGACCCCCCTCCCCCTGAACGCTGGAAGCTCGGGCCCCGCCCCTCCCAGACACCCAGCCCAGGTTGCTAGGGCCTGGCTGGGCAACCAAACCTGGCCCGCGAGGTGGTGCGGCGCGCGCGTGCGCGCTCAGGCGAGTTTATACAAGGAACGAGCCTTCTTCGGCTTCTGGGGTCCGAGCACGAGCGGCGCGGGCGGGGCGCGCGGGCCCGCGCTCGAGGACGAGCGCTCTCTCCGCATTGGTTTCTATCAGAAGTGGGCGGGGCGAAGGCGGGACGTGGCGGAGTCTTAGAAGCTTCTTCATTGGCCCGAACGGGACGGCCGGGGCGGGCCAGTTAGCAAATTAGGCTGCGCGTTCGCCTCTGCGAGAGGGCGGGGCCGGAGGTTTCCATTAGTTGTCCCTGCCACTGGGAAAGGTAAAGCGGCGACGGCGGCCTCAGGAGCTGTGGGGTCCCCGGCTGGAGGTGGGAGACTCGGCGGGGTGAGTAGTTGCGCCGCCACCCGCCCGTCAGGCCTTCCTGTTCCCACGTTGGCTCCGCGCCACCCAGCTTCTCCTGAGAGAGGGGACCCACCCGGTCCCCCCGGGCAGACGTGAGAAGGGGCGGCGGCGCGGGTCTCCTCCAGAACAGGGCGACGCGGCGAGGGCGCCCCAGCCTGGAGTGGCCTCTCTTCAGCGCCCCATTGCGCCAGTGGAAGGGCTTCCCCAGCGAGGGGTTGGGACTGTATTTTGTGGGGTGGGAAGACGGGAGGATGTGAGGAGGGGCGGCGGGTCGAGGCCGCCCGGCGGGGCTCCCCTCAGCAGCGGGTCTGCGGCGTCCCCGCCCCGCCGCCCCCGCGGCGCGAGCTCCCCCGGGCTTGCGGCGAGGGAAGCCCCTTCCCGCCGGCGCCGAGGAGGAGCCTGCGCGCCGGAGCCCCCAGCCCGAGTTCCGAGAGAGTCGGGGACCCGCCGGGGGCTGCGAGCCCGGGGCCGGAGCCCCGGCCCTGCTGACTGACCTTGGCTGCCCGCGAGGGTGGGCGAGTGACCCACCGCCTGCCCCGCGGCTCTTCCAGCTTCCTCCCAACAAGTTTCGGGCGTTGCTATGAAGTTCACCACTGGCATAGTGGGGAGAAGCAGAAATTGGCCCCTTCCCAGACCTTCGTACCCTTTGGACCCTCATAGAAATTAAATCCTAGGGTTTGGAACCATTTCCAAACGAACAGGTCCTGCTCGCGTTGACACGTTTTATGCCCACGTTGGGGGAAAAAAATAACCTGAACGTATTTCTGTGTAAAAAGGCAGATCTTCCTTGAGGTGTTTTTTTCTTTTTTTTTCCTTCGCTTCACTTGAGTGTTAAAGCCCAGATGCCCGAATAAGAAAAGCCTGACCTTAGTATTTCCACCGTGAGATTAGACGGATGCTGTGATATTTAAGTAGTTGCAGATCAGTGTTCTGTTAACACAATCTATTTTAATTGGCTGAAATTTAGGCTGATTTTAGAAAGTATTGCAGACACAGAATAATTTCTTCCCGTGAATCTGAATTAGGTTTGTTTGGACGTAATGGTTATGTAGTTAATGTAAAACATTACACAAATTAATTTGTCTGAGAACATTTGACTAAAACAAGAGACATAAATATGTATAGAATAGGATTATCGTTTTAGGTAACGTGTCCGGCTTGTTCCTTTCTTGCTGTAGGGTTACAAAAGCATCTTTACAGAGGCTATTTGGAACTATATGTGAATGACATTTAGATGTAAATTTGTTTTTAATTTAAGTGTTTTAAAATATTTTATTCATAAAATGTGAAGAACCCGTGTTTACTTGTTTCTGTATGTTTACTGCGGGGGGGGTGGGTAGTATAATTTTATACTTAACAACCCAATTAGGGTTCATTAATAATTTTTTTTTAAAGGTGTGCCTCTTTTTGAGAACATTGTACTTGAATACCTTAGCAATTCTTTTAATTTCTTTATTAAAAGTACTATTTTAGGTTTCGGCATTTTTGGCTTTGACACTGGAACAGGAGTAAGGAAGCCTGCAGCAGTATTACCAGTTTGACACCACCAGTGGGTGTTTCTGTTGACAAATGCAGAGAAGAGAACATTTGGGAAGGAAATATTTTTTTGGGGGGGGGGTTAGGGGTGTTGGGGGGGGGGGAGAAGGAGCCAAAAGAAAGAAGCTGCAGAACTAAAGCTGCCAGCACAGAGTATGCTGAGCATTTCACAAGTACAAGGAAACCTAATTAGGATGAAAAAAAAAAATTCAGTTTGCCTGTATTAAATAATAGAATTCCAGAAGAGGCATGCTAAATAAAGTTAATCATCCCGAGAGTGTTAAATAATCTACCATTTCAGAGGAGTTTGGAGGGTCTTCAACTGGAGTGTCAAATCTTTTTAAATTGTCTTGTGTTTTAAACATAATACAGTGATTAATTTGGTGTGTGTGTGTATAAGTTTTGTATACTAGTTTTGCTTATTTAGCATGTTTCCTAACCCTCATTTTTTTGGAAACAAAACTTGATATATTAAAAAACATTACAAATAAACATTCTTTCTTCAGAGAAGATTTCTTTTTTCCTGCTCAGATTTATAATTTAGTCATGATTTAGGGGTTTGTAGAAAGGTTTTTTGCCCCTTATCTCAGGTTTTTGATGTTTACTTAATATGAGTTCCTTGGACTAAATCTGCCATTATTTTCATTGTAATTTTCTTGTAGTCATTTAAATTGGAGTGTGGCATTTACAGTATTCCCCGGGGTTTTAAAAGAAAAGGCTCCCATTGAGGGAAATTGCTGGGCCATCTCGCATAGATGAGTAATAGAAGGTTGACTGATTGCGAATCAGATCCATTCTGTTCCAAATATGCTGCATGGGGTTAAAGCAGTCATTTAATGAGAACCAGATTTTATATGGTATTTCTACTTTGAAGGTGCAGTGTTGTTCCATTACAAACTGAAATACAGAGGTGGAGAAATTGCTTCAAGTATGCTTTTTTTCCCCCCAGCCTTGCTTCACCACTGTGTCCAAGAATCTGTGAGAGACTCTCTGTCAACAATAGTTGCATTGTTGGAAATGACAGTGGCTTCTGTTGCAGAAATTTAACCTTTTATTATGATTTGCGTTTCAATTTACTTTGTGATAGAAAATTCAGCTGTATCTAAGAATACGGCTATAGGAAATTTGTAAGGAAGTGAACCAAGAAAAATAAGCCTTCTTCAGCGTGTCTGTTAAAAGTTCACCTTTTTTCCCCTTCCATTTTGATAACTTTGGTGGTTATCTCTTTTATTTCTTCTAGATATTAGAAGGTACACTAGCATAGTACTTTATTTTTGGCAGTAAGTATGGGGATGAGACTTTTTCATGTAATAAATTGATACCAAATAATAAGGCATTTAGAACAAATGAATCCACCCACATACACACACACCCAAAATGCAAGGGAAATCTTTTAGGTAACCCTTAACTTTGGTATAAGAATAGCAGATTTTTAAGTATTCAGTTGCTTTCTAAAGTAGAAAAGGCTGTTTACTCAGAATTTGATAGTTTTAGATTCCAAAGGTAGTTTTTTTCTTCTTTCTTTTTTTGTTTCTTTTTTTTGTTTGTTTGTTTGCAACTTCAAATTCCTTAGTAGAGGAGGAGATAGAATCTCAAAGGTTCTTTATCTTCTGATGTTGTCAATTGGGTCACATATTTCAACTTATGAAAATACTGCAATTAAAAGACTAAATTTAAACTCTTGTGTGGAGGGGTTTTCCAATTTACTTTCTATCTTAAACTCAACATTAGAAATCTTTTGTTGACAATATGTCACTTTTGTGTTTGTATTTAAATTCTTGATAGTTTCTAGAATGTTTCCTTCATATGGAGCAGTGCATGGATGACTGGATTACTCAAAGGTTTGGCCTCATTTCTCATTTGAGTTTGTACATTTACTTCATAATACTGAGACATGAGCTTGGGTGCAATTGTATCAGTGGGTATGAAAGCTGAGAGTGAGGACTTTCTACGTAAAGAGCCTGGTAACATTTAGAAAATTAGGATTTGGGAATTAACAGAAAATTACTTATTAGGTTAAAAGGATCTAGCCCATTCAGGTCTTTGAAATTGGTTGTCAACATTTGAATTAAGCTCTCAGAAACATTTGTGTTCAAGACAGTTCTAATTAAGGTCAAGTTTTGGGAGTGGTCTCTGTTTTGGGCAGTCTTTATAATAATTAAACTATAATATGCTACTTTTTGAGCCTTACTGAATACCAGATATTTGGTACTGAATACCAAATAATTCATTTGCATGGATAGATGCAAAGTGTGTTTTCACAACACTTGTATGAGGTAGAGGTTTCTCTTCTTTCCCAACACATTTGATCAAATGGGCTCAGAGAGAGAAAACAGTATGCACAGATTACCCAGCTAGTGAGCAGCAGAGGCAAAACTACCATCCAAACCGGTCTGACTTGAACCCTTGTTCTTCAAAACCATGCTCTCTCTGCTTCTCTTTAGGAATCTGACTGCCCAAACATATTTTGAAGTCCTACTGTAAAGTCATTCCTGGGGAGGTTCTAGAGGTATGAATATACCTCCTGGAGTTCACAGGCTACACTGGTAAGGCTGCCTGACCTTTAGTCACATGGGAAGCTGGACTCAGGTCCATCAGCACTGCTAGATAGGACAACTGGAAGTGCACAGTTTTCTAACAGAGTCATTAGTTCATAAATGAAGGTTGTACATGATTATTTACACCCAAAATGAGGTAGTTGTTTCTAATTAACTACTTGGTGTTTCATGTTTCTGCATGTTCCACTGTTAACTTTTGACTGACTTTGATTAAATTTGCTACACTAATGACGGCGATGAAGATATTCCTTGAATTCAATTTTGTGGTTTTGATACACTGTAAATGACAGCCATTGCAATTTGCAGATGGGTATCTCTTCTGTAATTGTAATGACTTAAGTGAAATAAAACCTGGAGGTGAATGAAGTTCACAGAGGTGTGTTATTGTTGCTTTTTAATACATAGAAGTTGGGCTCTGACAAAAATGTTCCTACTTGAAAGTAGAATTTTCTGCTACTTAAAGCCTCTTGTGAGTGTGTGTGTGTGTGTGTGTGTGTGTGTGTGTGTGTCGGTTTTAAAACAAGACCCATCATTCAGAGAGCTAAACAGTTGCTTAGCCCAAAGGAATGCTCAGAGGTCTATATGAGGGAGGAAAATGATTTAATGTTTTATTCTGTAATTGATGAGAATCACTTTTGTCACTTATCAAAGTTAGAAACAGTCTAAATATTGTAGAAACTCAGGGCTAGAAATCATCTTGGCCACAGCAGGACAGTTGTTCTATGAAGATGGGACCTATACGTAAATTCTTGTGGATTTATTTCTTTACCAAGTGTAGGTTTTCAGTATTTCTTTTAAACAGCATTATTGAGGTATACTTTACATACTATAAAATTTACCTGTTTACGTGTACCATTCAGTGATTTTTTTTGGATAAATTTATGGAGTTGTCTAATCATCACTACAGTCCAATTTTAGAACATTCCATCACCCTAAAAAGAACCCTCCTGCTAAGTGCATTTTAAAAAATCTTACGTACTTGCTTCCACCTAGATCTCTTTATCATCAGACACTGATAAACAAAATGATGTAGATCTTAAAAGATAGGTCTTTTAAAAATATCTTTTTACATATATTACAATTTCTCACTGCTTTTTGTATTTTAAAAAGCTTTTGCCTAGGGGCACCTGGCTGGTCTAGTTGATGGAGCGGTGGGTGGAGCTTATGGCTCTTGATCTTGGGGTCGTGAGTTCAAGGCCCATGTTGGGTGTAGAGAATGCTTAAATAAATAAGAACTTAAAAGTTTTTGCCTAAACATAATATATAGCAGAATATAAAGGACAATACTGCTAATGGTATTAAATTACCTTGTCTTTGTGGTTTTGATTTGATTTTGTTTTGGTCTTTTTTAAACCAGCAGATAAAACATAATGTTCTTAGTGATATGTTGGAAAAGCAGGAATACGAAATCAAGGTAGGGGTGCCTTGACGGACTCGGTCCATGGAGTATGAGACTCCATCTCGGGGTTGTGAGTTCAAGCCCCAAGTTGGGCATGGAGATTACTTAAACAAACAAATCAAGGTAAAAGTAATAATAATTGTTGGGCAAGAAAAAAAAATGCCTTTAAGATTTAAGACCATGGGTAAAATAATTGGTTTTCTTGACTTTAAGCCAATAACACTGTGCATTTTAGTGTTTGACCTCTAATCCCCCTTGAGAAATTCATGCCAATGATGCATGCCCATCTAGCAGGCTTCATTAAATTCAGGTATTCAAACACATTGTCTCCTTTCTGTGTTTTTTTCAGACTGGATTTTTGTGGGATTTAGACACTTACCCTGCAAGGTACTGTAGCTACAACTGTTTTCCTGCCTGCATCATTTTCTTTTTAGTTACCCTTAAGGGTAGGTGTGGGAGTAAAGCTACCTTGGGAACGAGTTGTACAGTATAGGCTGATCTCCATGCTCCCACTTGCTCTCCTTTGCTCAATGTACTGCATGTGTAGATGGACATTGCTGATAGGATAGCTTGGGGTTATTAGTTTTTGGGTACACATAAGGGAAGAATGCACTGGTTTGGTTGGAAGTTAAGTGTTTTGGAAATTGTGTCTAACTTTCTTTGCTTTTAGATGAATGTTTCTCTATAGAAAGTGACCCTTACAAGTGCCAGGTAGGTAAATCAATAACTCCTTGTGTGGTAGATTGTGTCTGGATTGTTAATAACAGATTGGACACAGCACTGCTCTGATAATAATAGTTTACTGTAAATTCAATCATAATTGGTTTGATATAGGTTTACTTTTTTTTTTTTTTTAAACTGTTTAACAGCTATGGCTGTAGGATTCTGTTGTTACTTTGTATCCTTTGTAAGAGAAAGGCCTAATATCAAGCAGTAACTTATGAAGTGCTTTCTGACACTGTAACCTTTTTGATTTCGAGGGAAATAGTGCTTTTGAAAGTAACAACTTTGCTTTCTGGAAGTGAACAAAACATATGGATGAATATTTTTAAAGAGTCCTTTTTTTTTTTTGTAAGTTGCAATTTTATTTATTTATTTAAAGTTTATTTATTTACATAATTGCTATACCCAACATGGGGCTCAAACTCACAACCCCAAGATCAGGAGTTGCATGCTCTTCCGACTGAGCCAGCTGGGCGCCCCCTAGGTAAGTTGCAAATTTAGATTTCCATTTTAGATTTTATATTATGCCTAAAGATTAGGTTCTTGGCAGTGTAAGATCATATTGTAATAATCGGATTAAACACACACACATTCACTTGTGGAAGATATGGCAGATAAAAAATGGTGATAAGTAATAGTTGAAACACAACTTACTGACTTGGCTTTGCCCAATTACCCTGATATTGGCCAAGTGGAAACTTGTTTCCTGATGAATAGAATTTTTCAGAGATTACAAAAGTTGTTTCAGGTGTGACATATCCTAGACTTTATGCACACACCGCTCCTGGTTTGTTAGCCTCTCATAGAATATATTAACTTTAATTACTAGTATGTATGTATGTATGTATGTGTGTGTGTGTGTATATATGTGTGTGTATGTATATATATATATCTATGTACACTTTTTTTTTTTTTTAAAGTACACTCTATGCCCACCGTGGGGCTTGAACTCGCAACCCTGAGATCAGGAGTTGCATGCTCTAGCTACTGAGTCAGCTAGGCACCCTGCTGTTATGTAATTGTTATCAGTAATATTACCACTACAATTTAAGTTTAGCAATTGCAGACAAAAAGAAAGTTCTACTTTTTAAAATTTTTACAAAATGTTTTTATTTATTTTTGAGAGAGACAGAAACAGAATGTGAGTGGGTTAGGGGCAGAGAGAGAGGGAGACACAGAATCCAAAGCAGGCTCCATGCTCTGTCAGCACAGAGCCCGACGCGGGGCTCGAACTCATGAGCTGTGAGATCATGACCTGAGCTGAAGTTGGACACTCAATCTACTGAGCCACCCAGGCGCCCCAAGAAAGTTCTATTTTAATTGTTAATAATTGAAAATAGTTGAGGTAGACAAAATCTAATTTTGTGCAAATTGGTGTTTCCTACTGTATCAATTATTTCTTTTCTTTTTTTAAGTTTTATTTGTTTGAGAGAGACAGAGACACTGAGAGTGGGGGAGGGGCAGAGAGAGGGAGAGAGAGAATCCCAAGCAGGCTGAATGCCACCACACATAGCCTGGGGTGGTGCTCAAACTCTTGGAACCATGAGATCATGACCTGAGCTGAAACCAAGAGTCAGACATTTAATCAACTGAGCCACATAGGTGCCTCTCAGTTATTTCTTTCTAAAATAACCCTGTCCTACATCCTGTGGATCTATCCTTCATTTAGCAAATACTTATTGGGTGTCTGCTGTGTACTAAACTATGATAGAGGTTGGATGGAGTGGTAGATGAAAGGTAAGGAGGCCTTGCCCTTAAAGAATTTATAGTCTTGAGTTGGAGTCACAGGGGAAGTATAAGGTACTATGGGATTATGTAACTGGGTAAGGCTTGGGATCTGTCCTGGGGGGAGCAGGCAGGAAGGCCACACTGAGGAGTTAACATTTAAGTGAGACCTAAAGGATGAGAAAGACGGTCTAGTAGGGGTAATAAATTTTCCTGGCAGAAGGTGCAAATGCCCTCAGGCAGGGTGAGAGAGAGAGAGAGAGAGAGAGAGAGAGAGAGAGACAGACTTCTGAAAAACAACCTTTTAAAAACCTGAGAGAAATCCACAATGGCTGGAAAGTAGAGAAGCAGGTGATGAAGCAGAATTAGGCAGGGGCTAGGTCCTGAAGAGGCTTAGTAGGCTGTCTACTGGACTTTTTGAGCTTGTCCTAAGTCTCCTGGGAAGCTATTGAAGGTATGATATGAAATGAAATGCTCCTCACACCCAAAACAAAAACCAAGAGTTTTAGTTCAATGGAACCTTGATAATTTACCAAAAAGGCCATAATCTGTGCAAGGTAAAATATTCTTCCCTTATTTCAGTAAAATTTTTGCAGTTGCTTCTTTGATTGTCATCTGCGATACTCTTTTCATTGTTTTTGTAGAAATTACCTTTAATTTTTTAAAAGCTCCATATATCCTTCACCATTCTGTTAACCTTATATAGGGATGTCATTTCTATTTATAACTGAGTTAAATTTTTTTCTGATAGTGTTAGCTCTCTTCCATATTTAAACTTAAAATTCCTCATTGCCCTCTTCCTCTTAATCTGCTCAAGGTATTTAATGTTTTAATGAAATGATTCATTAAATATGAGCATTAAATTTGCTTTATTGTTTAAAATTTTTTTTTAACATTTATTTATTATTGAGAGAGAGAGAGAGAGAGAGAGAGACAGAGCAGGAGTAGGGGAGGGGCAGAGAGAGAGGGAGACACAGAATCTGAAGCAGCCTCTAGGTTCTGAGCTGTCCGCACAGAGCTTGAAGCAGGGCTCAAACCCACGAACTGTGAGATCATGACCTGAGCTGAAGTCAGACGCTTAACAGACTGAGCCACCCAGGCGCCTCTATTCTGTCTTTTTTTTTTTTTTTTTTTTAAATACAATGTCTTAGGTTTAGTTTAATATTTCTCAGCATTTATGCTATTTCATATTTTATGAAATCTCATTTGGATACCTGTAATGTTTTTAGAGAATTTTATTACTATTGTTTAAGAGTATGAATATTTGGGAGCACCTGGGTGGCTCTGTCAGTTATGTGTGCTACTCTTGATTTCAGTTAAAGTCATGATTGTGAGATTGAGCCCTGCATTGGGCTCTGTGCTGACTGCTCGCATCCTGCTTGGGATTCTCTCTCTGCCCCTTCCCTGCTCACTCATGCTCCCTCTCTCTCTTTCCCTCTCTCTCTCAAAATAAATAAACATTAAAAAGGAAAAAAATAGGATTCTTTGGTCTAAGTACCATTTTTCAAATCTGGTTCACATACTGTGACCTTATCTTTTATATTAAACTGGTCTTTGTTGAGCTTCTTATGTTCAAGTGAGCTTATGTGTATAAAAGTGCTACAAAGGTTTTATTTTACATATGTTGATTTCTTTCTCCTACAGTTAGGTGTCCTTACATGCTCACTTCTTTTTTGGAAATCGTCAGCCATGCTAAATATTTACTTGCCTTTATGATTAAATAATGAGCATTTATTTAGGTTTTCCTTGGTGTAAAGTTGTTAGTTTGTGCCTGTATAGAATGCTGTTGTGCACTTTCACCATCCATATATACAAAGAATAGCCACAGCATCACTTCCTTCTTCAAGTATTTCCTTTGAAATTTATTTTGATATAGCCTCTAAATAGCTCACTTTGGCCCTGAGTTCTTAGGCTTTTCTGAACCATTCTGTACCTGCTCTGTGTTTTTTTTCCTTGTTGCTTTAATCACTTTTTTTCTTTTCCTGGTGCTGGTAACGTGAAGTTTGCAGTGGTTTTTGCATTACTTTCTTTGCTTCCTGTTCAGCCCAGGACATTTATTTTAGAGTTGCCTCATTTTAGATTTTAGAGTTTGGAAGTGATGTTTTTATGCTACTGGTTTCTCTACCATTCAAAGTGATTGTTCTTGATTTGGAATTGTGCTTTTGAGTCTGTCGTCCTGCCCACGGTTGGTAAAGTAAGGCCGTATTTGTTTTCGGTTGACTTTAAGATAGGGTGATGATTTGGGTATCTTGGTGTCAGCATCATGGTAGGTGATGGAGATACAAAGCCAGGCTGTGGTGTTGTGCTCTTAAGGAGTTTGTAATCCAGTAGAAGAGGCAGAAAGCCACCAGTAAAGTGCAGGATGATATGCATGTTCAGATGGAAATACAGGGTGCTGGTACTCTAGGCCAGAAGAGGTGCCCTTAGCGCAGACTTATGGGGACTGGGAAAGGCAGTGATTCTTGAGTGTGAAGAGTCTTAAAGGAGGCCCAGAATGTCAAGTGAAGGGAAGGGGTTTTCCCCTTAGACATGGGTCTAAGAACGAGCATATAAAATTGGGAAAATAGCAAGAAGTAACATGGATTTATTTATTGCATGCTTTGTTTTGATGCATTTACTTCATCTACATCCCAGGCTCTTGATTTTCTTTATAGCCATCTTTTGACTTTTCAGTTTTACATAGGAAAATACTATGTTTTATATATAGGAAATACTGAAACCAGGGATTTAAATAGGAATGGACCTTTGGTAAAATGGATAAGCAGATGGTATCCGTTTTCTACTGTAAGCTCCTACAGGCATGGTGTTGAGTTTTTTTTTTTTTTTTAAGAGAGAGAGAGAGTGAGCACGTGAGCAGGGGAGAGGGGCAGAGGGAGAGAAAGAGAGAAAGAAGAGAGAAGAGAGAGAGAGAGAGAATGAATCTTATGCAGCCCCCATAGTCAGCTCAGAGCCTGTCGCGGGGCCTGATCCCATGACTGTGGCTTCACACACCTCCAGATTATTGCTCGTGTCTCTCAGATTGGGAGACTGATTTCATTTATTTATTTTTGTGAAGTTATCTCTATGCCCAACATGGAGCTTGAACTCACCACCCTGAGACCCCAAGATCAAGACTGGCATTCTCTACTGACTAAGCCAGCCAGGCACCCTGGGAGGCTGGTTTTAAATGTATTCCCATAGCAGGGTGCCTGGGTGGCTCAGTGGCTTAAGAGTCTGATTTTGGCTCAGGTCATGATCTCACAGTTGGTGAGTTTGAGTCCTGCGTCGGGCTTTCTGCTGGCGGAGAGCCTGCTTCAGATCCTGCGTCACCCTCTCTGCCTCTCCCCCACTTGCACGTGTGCTTGCTGTCTCTCCCAAAAATAAATAAAAACATAAAAACAAACAAATAAATAAATGTGTTCCCATAGGGAGATAAAAATATGTGCCTTACAGAAAGGCCCTCTAGGGATGCAATGACTTCATCAAGGAATTCACTATACACTATTAGCTGGTTAATTAGATGAAGAGTTTTGTTTTTGTTTTTATTTTTTAGTTTTTTAAACATAACTTTAAAAAACAAGTTGATTTATTTCTGAGTAATCTGTACACCCATGTGGGGCTCGAACTCCTGACTCTGAGATCAAGAGTCACATGTTCTTCTGACTGAGCCATCCAGGTGCTCTTGTTTTTGTTTTTAAAGCATGCTGTCATAGACTTTTAAATACCGTCTCTGTCTACATTTTGGTAATTTCTTGTAATCTGGGTCCCACCTGCTCAGAAAACTCACATCCCCAGTCTGTTTTACAGGTAGGATACGGGCTTCTGACCTAGGTTTGAACAGTCATTTTAGACAGAGTGAGACTTGTATATGGAAGTGAGCCTTGTGAGGTGGCCATCATGTGTAGTTGAATTGATGGTCTAGTGATCATATTGACAGAGATGTTTTGATTTTTTTAAAAAGTTTTATTTATTTAATCTCTACACCCAAAATGAGTCCCAAACTCACAACCCCAAGGTCAAGAATAGCCATACTCTTCCTACTCACCTAACTAGGTATCCCTGATTTTTTTTTTTTTTTTTTTTTTTTTTTAAAGTAGTGGCAATTGCAGAGCTTATGGAATTCAGTCTCAAGTGATTTTGGTGCTGAGTAGTGGCAATAGATTTTTTTTGAGGGGAGGGTATTTATCTTCTGATATTTTCTGATCATGTGGGATTTGTGGTTAGATGTCTTATATTAATTTTGGAATATTTTCAGCCATTATCTCTTTAAATATTTCTTCTCTCCCATTCTCCTATTTCTGTGATTCCGTTTATCAATATGTTAGAAACTTTGATATTTTCCCCCAGCTCTTGAATGTTTTTGTTTGGTTTTTCACTCTGTTTTCTCTCAGTGTTTTGGTTGGGGTAATTTCTGCTAAGTTTCAAGTTCATGGATTCTTTGCTTGGCTGAGTTGAGTCTAGTGAAGAGCCTGTTGAAGGAACAACTCTTCATTTCTTTTAACTGTGTTTTTCATTTTTAGCACTTTTGTTTGCTTCTTACAGTTTCCATGTCTGGTCTGAATTACCCCTGATTTTGCATGTTGTTCTCTTTTAGGTTAGAGCTGTAAACATGTTACCCATAATATTTTAAATTTCATTGTGGATATTTCCAAAATGTAATTCTGTATGTAGATCTGATATGTTCTTTGTCTTTTCTGAGTGTTGTTTTTTCTTTGCCTTTTCTTACGCCTTGTGATTTGTTTTCCTTGTTGCAAGCCTGATTTATTTTGTATAACAGTAAAGACTGAGGTACATAACTTTTATGTCTGTAAATGGGCATATCTTTCCTGTGCTAGGCCTTTGGTGTAGGGATTTGAGTTAGTCTAGTTAGGATTTGGGCTGGGTTTGAGTCTGCTTGTTGCTATGGTTACCCTTAGTGTACCTCAGGCTTCAGATTCTTGGTAGAGACAGTTTATGATTAGGGTGGGAGTTGGTTTATTTTGAGTTTCAGGTGTTCCTTTTGAACTGTGGTTTAGGGAGGGTCTCCTTATATGCCCTGTTCTTCTCCTGTCCCTCTGCCAGTAGTATTCTTACGTTTACTAGAAGTTGGTCACTGGAAGTTGGTTAGCTTGGAGGTGGGGAGTGATGGTGGGGTGTCATCTTTTGTTCTGGTTAAACCTCAGGTTTAGGCTTGCATCAGTGTCCCACAGTCTTGCCCCACCCTTAGCTATTGTGGTGGGCTCAGTGTGGAATCCTGCCCCTCTGCTAGGAGTAGGGTGCCCACCCCTTTCCCCAGCTGCAGTGAGTTTTTACCGATGGCGTAAGGGTAGAAGCACTTATTTGCCTTGATGAGGGATTTTCTTCCTTCGTGGAGATAGGGAGAGAAGGATCTGGGTGTTTTCTTGCTTCTGAGGCACAGCTGCATTTCCCTTCCCCCAGGTCTGCATCACAATGGGTGTCCTCAGTGCCCTTTACTCTCTGTGAGTGCCTGGTGGGGTTGGTGGAGGAAGATCCTGCTGAAGGTTGGGGTCTCCCCAATTTCTGTGACCCCCTCAGTGATTTCACACTGTCCCTTCAGCTAAGCCACATCGGGTTTTTATCAACTTGCCAATTATTCTAGCTGCGCTCCTCTTATCAGTGTCCAGTTGCAGTCTACCCCAGGTGAGCACAAGGTTGTCTCCTGTCTCCTTGCAGGTACTGTCTCCCGAGATTTTGAGCCAGTTGGTTGTTCTCCGATGGGTTTAAAAAAAGTTATGAATTTGAAATTAGTCCAGGTATTTTTCATTGTAGGGGTGGGCAGCTGTATTCCTTCCAGCTTTCTTATTCTGGTGTGAAAGACAAGTTTGGTTACCCTTAAAATTTTAACATGCACATTTAACTAAGTCTAAACTTAATTATTATCCCTAACCTCCTGAATAAGGCAAAGATTTTAGAATGGCTTAGCTTTTAACCCCCATCCCCTCTTCCATGTTAGTTATTTATACCTTAGTTTTGCTTAAGTCACCTTAAGCCTATATAAAAATAGTGTAAGTTTACTCATCAACATGTTTTCCAAATTTCTTTCTTTTACCATTCTTCACCCCATTTCTTCATTGTGGGCTCAGTTTCCTTTTTCAAAAAGAATGTTTTGTGTAGTTCTTTCACTAAAAGCCTGTTAGTAATAGACTTGATCTTTGTATTTCTGAAAATCTTGACTTCACTTTTTCTCTTGAATGACTGTTGAGCTGGGTACAGAATTTATGTTGATAGTTATTTTCCCTCAGCACTTTGATGTTATTATCTTGTGTTTTGACAAGTCTTGTTAATGAGAAATCTTTAGTCAGTTCAGGTATAATTTCTTTGTATGTAGGTAATTATCTTTTCCCTTGGGATACCTGTAAGATTTTGCTCTTTGTTTTTGATCTGCCGTGTTTTTGTGATCTTTCTACCTGTGGATTTGTTTTTATTCTGCTTTTTTTTTTTTTTTTAATTTTTTTTTTTCAACGTTTATTTATTTTTGGGACAGAGAGAGACAGAGCATGAACGGGGGAGGGGCAGAGAGAGAGGGAGCCACAGAATCGGAAGCAGGCTCCAGGCTCTGAACCATCAGCCCAGAGCCCGACGCGGGGCTCGAACTCCCGGACCGCGAGATCGTGACCTGGCTGAAGTCGGACGCTTAACCGACTGCGCCACCCAGGCGCCCCATTCTGCTTTTATTTGGCATACTCCATCAGTCTGAAGACTCCTGATGCCTTCAGTTATTAAAAAAAAAAAAAACTTAGACTTTAGCTTTTAAATTTTTGCTTCCCATTTTCCATTTCTAGAACTATTTAGATAATGTGTTGTATCTTTTCATTGTATCCTCCCTGTTGCTTAAATTTGCTTTAGTGTTTTCCTTTTTTAAATTTCTGGGTGATTTCCTGACACCCATCTTGCAATTGACTAATTTCTCTTTACCTGTGTCTAGTCATTTGGTTAAACCATTACTTGAGAATTTTCATTAAAAACACTTGGCTATTTTTTTTTAAATATAAAAATTACTGTGTTTGTACAAGTCTACTTTTAGGTTTTCATAAGGGCATTTTCTTGTTATTTCTTTGAACATTTGAAAATATAATTATGTTTGTCTCCTTTGGATTGTTGTAGTTCTTGAGGAGTGAGATCTCTGATTTGTTTGCCCACTCTCCCTCTAAGTTTTGCTTGTCAGAGTTTGCTACATTTGACACTTTGGGAATTATTTGCTTGTTCCTGGCTTGTGGGATGCTTCTTTTGAGTGGTTTTGCATTTGTCTCTGATGGGACTCTTTGGGGTCACTGTTCCAGGAGAGTTTTCCAACTATTCTGAGACAGATTTCTGAAATCCAGAGAGTGGTGTGAACTGGACTCCCTGTCTGTGGTGGAGCAAAGACTTGGGTTTTCCCTTTTGCTTTGGTCATTCCTACAACACACAGCCCTAGGCTTCTGTGTGTAAGTTTTCTTTTTGCTTTCTTTAAAAAAGGTAAAAAAAAATATTTATTTTTGAGAGTGAAAGGAGGAGTGCATGCATGCCTGCATGGGGAAAGGGCAGAGAAAGAGGGGGACAGAAGATCTGAAGCAGGTTCTGTGCTGACAGCAGAGACCCCGATGCAGGGCTCAAACTCATGAACTGTGAGATGATGACCTGAGCCGAAGTTGGACTCTTAACTGAGCCACCCAGGCGCCCCTCTTTTTTTCTTATACATCCAAGGATAGCCCTTGGTATCTCTTGACTTTATGCTGGTGGTTCACTTCCAGCTTCTTTCCCATGCACAGACTTTAGGGATAACCTCTGGTTTCCTGGTCCCGATTAATCATTTGAGTTTGTAGCCATTGGTTTAGACAGCAGGAGTGAGCAGGTCTTTGTCTTGTGACAAGGAAGAGAAAGGTCTTTGTCCTATGTTAAGGAAGAATCTCATTTAATAAGCCCTTGTTTATGCAGCCACTCCTTTCTATTCTGGTCTCCCTGTTGGTCAGGAAATAGTTCGTCCAGGTAAGAACTAGGAAGTAATTGCAACCACAGGCATCCTCTAAGTTGAATAGATTATTCACCAGAAGTGCATTTATACATTGGTTGTGTAGAACAGTTCATATTCTCTGATAGGAACTATGCATGTTATTTTAAAAAATGGGTTAGTTTCCCAGGTAACCCTTAGGAGTCTGTTCTTTTCATGATGTAGTTGAAATTCACATAGACATGTGAGCTCTTTGGGATTGTAGTCAGTATGTAGTAGGTGATTTTTTTTTTTCAAAGTTTATTCATTTTTGGGACAGAGAGAGAGACAGAACATGAACGGGGGAGGGGCAGAGAGAGAGGAGACACAGAATCGGAAACAGGCTCCAGGCTCTGAGCCATCAGCCCAGAGCCCGACGCGGGGCTCGAACTCCCGGACCGCGAGATCGTGACCTGGCTGAAGTCGGACGCTTAACCGACTGCGCCACCCAGGCGCCCCATGTAGTAGGTGATTTTTGTGGGGAGGTGCATTTTAACATTCTCAGTGAGAGAGGGGAGTCTGGTAGTTACCAACCTGATTTGGTCTTCTCTGGTTGTGACCTGCCAGCTACCAGTGCCTGAAATTGTTACAAATTCTGACCACTGGGGGCTCCTGGGTGGCTCAGTTGGTGAGGCGTTCAAATTCTGCTCAGGTTGTGATTGCGTCATGATCTCATGGTTCATGAGTTCGAGCCCCACATCGGGCTTTCTGCTGTCAGCACGGAGCCCCACTTCAGGTCCTCTGTCTACCTGTCTCTGCTGCTCCCCTGCCTATGTGCATGCACATGCTCTTTCTCTCAAAAATAAATGAACATTAAAAAAAAAAAGTCTGGCCACTGTTCTCAAACTTGCCATCAAATCATCTCCTTTCCTACTCAGCACACAACCTTGCCTCTGCTCCACTGAGAATATTGAGAGCCCTTTGGCAGGTTTTCTGCAGCTTCTGGCTCCATCTACAAATTTCTCAGTCCCTCTCTCTCCAGAGCTGTTGTTTTCCTCCTGTCTCAGAAGTTGAGGTGCTTCTGTTCTTCCAGGCCAGTCCCTTGCCTGGTGCCCTCTGCTTCAGTGCTGCTGCTTTAGCAGTGTTTTTCCATCAGTTATCCCCCCTCTTCCTCCTCATCCTGTATCCCTGTAGCTCTCAACCATGGGCCTTTTTGCTCCACAGGGGACATTTTGCAATGCCTGAAGACATTTTTGGTTGTCACAACTTGGGGTGGGGGTGATGGTATGTATGCTCCTAGCATCTGGTGGGCGGAGGCCAGGGATGCTGCTAAACATCTTACAGCGCACGGCACAGCCTCCTCCCCCCCCCCCCCCCGCCCCCTCAGCAAAGAAATTATCTGTTCTAAAATGTTGTTGGTAGTGCTGAAGTTGAGTAACCTTGTTACATCCTTAGTCTCGCTTTTTGACTTCTTTGTTTTACTCTGATCTTATTCCTAAGGTTCTTGTCTTCGAAAACCCTCCCTAAACTGCTTAGGTCCCGTCCCCATTCCTATCTACCTAATCTTCTCCCCTTCTCCAGACTTCTGAGAGGGTGGTCTGTATGTAGTCTATCCATTTCTCATTCACTTCTCAAACTTCAGCTCTTGCTCTGTGACTTCCCACTCTCACGCTGTTTAAACTGTTTTTGCTGAGATCACCTGTGATCTCTTGTGTGCTCCATTTAGTAGATTCATTCAGTTCCAATTTTCCTTGACATTTCTGTTGCACCTGACACCGTTAATCACTATCTCCTTGAAGCAGTGTGTTCCCTTGGTGTCTGTGTTCTCCATGTCCTACTCTTACATTTCTTTGTCTACAAGCTCTGTTGGCTTGTCCCAGTCCAGTTACTCCTTATATACTGTTGTTACCTGGGTTTGACTTCTTGGCCAAGTGTAATCATAGGTCATTATCTCAATTACATCCAGAGTTTCACTTTGACTTATATGCAGGTGTTTTTCTAAATTCCTCCCCCATTTTTCCCTACAAGCTTCAGACTCCTTCTTAATGACCTTCTGGAAATCTACACCTCAGCATTCTTACAGGTACCTTGTACTGAGCATGTTTAATGTGAAGTACAGCATTCTTTCCTTGAACTTGTCCTCCTTAATTGAAGAAAAAAATCTCTTACTGGTTCCATCGTCCACTTAGTCTCCTAAGGTGGTTAGCTGGGTCTTGTCAGACTCTGGATACATTATCTAGAGTTGCTAATATGATACAAAATGTGATTATGATCATATCACTGATCTGCTTGAAAGCCTGCAACTGTGCTCTCTTGCTGACAGAAGGAGAAAGGATAGACTCAGTTCCCTTATATGGCTTGTCAGGTTCTCTTTGGTATGTTCTCTGCCTACCTACCTCTCCAGCCTCACATCCTTTCCCTGTCAGCCTCAAACACTATGCTCTGACAGGGAGAGCTCTCCATAAAATTCTGTTTCAAATGTGCCGTCTTTGCTTGTGCTCTCTCCTTTGTCTGGAATGCAGTGGTTTTCTGTAGAGTTGCTACCTCTGTGGATGGTGGGACTCCCTATTCCTCATGGAAGCTACAGTTAATTGGCACCTTTCTCCACTTCACTGGCCTCAATGTTATTGAATATTCTTTGTCTGAACTATGATTTTGGAGGTCCAGGACTGGGTAAATGGTGGCATTAGTCTCGCAGAAAGAGGACAGGGAATGGGTACGGGTAGTTTTTACAGCTTTTCAATTATGTGATTACTATTAAGCCATTTCTTTTCTTAGTCCCTGCTACCTGTAGTTTTATTATCTTTCAAGGATTCTTCTGGAAAAATTTATCTCTTGGAGGAGATATCTTTTATTGTCCTACACGAAGATGTGGGTGTTTCAGCTCTATTGGGCTTTGCCACCCATTCAAAAAAAATTTTTTAGGGGCGCCTGGGTGGCGCAGTCGGTTAAGCGTCCGACTTCAGCCAGGTCACGATCTCGCGGTCCGTGAGTTCGAGCCCCACGTCAGGCTCTGGGCTGATGGCTCAGAGCCTGGAGCCTGTTTCCGATTCTGTGTCTCCCTCTCTCTCTGCCCCTCCCCCGTTCATGCTCTGTCTCCCTCTGTCCCAAAAATAAACGTTGAAAAAAAAAAAATTAAAAAAAAATTTTTTTTTAAAGTAGGCTCCACATGCAGTGTGGGGCTTGAACTCACTATCCTGAGATTAAGAATGGCATGCTTTGCAACTGAGTCAGCCAGGTGCCCTTGCCACCTGTAAAATCTTAACCTGCTGCCTTGTAGCTCCTTAGAATTCCTCACTGATTTGCCTGCTGGGGGTACTTCCTGCATTCCCAGGGCCAGGGCTGCTCTGGGGTTTTGTTTTGTCCCCCCCTCCCCCTTATTTAAGTGGATTTTAGTGTAGAAGGAAAGGTAAACATGTGTTCGGTCAGCCATTTTGCAGCAGAACTTCACTACTCTGTACCTCATGTGGTTTCTCCTTTTTTTCCTCTGTTGTAGACATCATGGTAAAGAATCTCTTTTATTATTAAATTTTATTTATTTGCAAAGAATGTCTTTTATTTTTGAAAAAAATTTTAAGTTTATTTATTTTGACAGAGAGAGTGAGAGTAAGTGGGGGAGGAGCAGAGAGAGAGGGAGGGGGAGAGAGAATCCTAAGCAGGGTCTTCATTGTTAGCGTGGAGCCCGTCGTGGGGCCCGAACTCACTGACTGTAAGATCATGACCTGAGCCGAAATCAAGAGTTAGACGCTTAACTGACTGAGCCATCCAGGGGCCCCAAGAATGTCTTTTAAAGTGAATCCTTGCATGTATCTTTGATCATGTTCTTAGGACACTAGTCGTAGATATCCCTTGAGAATCACTGGGGGTGGTGATAGATAACACTGACGAGATTGTGCCATACCTGTGAAGGTTGTGAAGCAAACACTGCTGAGTCACCTAAAGGAAAGGTTGCCAGTTAAAAATGTTTACTATTTTGGCCAACGTGATCAAATGGTTTCTCCTTATTGTTTATCGTTGGATTAAAAAAAAATACTTCTAAGATTGAACATTTACAAAATTTATTTATTGGCCATTTGTACTTTGTACATTTTCTTTTCGTGTTAAAGGCTTTAAAAAATTCTTTGTAGGGTTGACTCATTTCTTTGCTTTTAACATGAAATAAGCAAACACTACCAAATGTAAGATCCATTGCTCTTTCTTTCTTTAAAATGTTTATTTATTTGGGGTGCCTGGGTGGCTCAGTTGGTTAAACAACTTCGGCTCAGGTCACGATCTCACATCTCATGAGTTTGACCCCGGTGTCGGGCTCTGTGCTGACAGCTCAGAGCCTGTAGCCTGCTTTAGATTCTGTGTTTCCCTCTCTGCTCCTGCTCTGCTCATGTACTCTCGCTCTCTCTCTCAAAAATGAATAAACATTAAAATAATAATAAAAAAACCCCTTTATTTATTTTGGAAGAGATGTGAGCTGGGAAGGGGCAGAAAGAGAGGGAGAAAGAATCCCAACTCTGTTGTCAGCACAGAGCCTGATGGTGGAGCTTGATCTCAGGCAACTGTGAGACCATGACCTGAGTCAGATACTTAACTGACTGAGCCACTCAGGTGCTGCTTACAATGTGGTTTTGACCAGATATCCTTTTTCTATCTCATTTCAGATGTATGAACTTCTGGGTTGTGAATTAATTAATTGGGTTGTTGTGATATCCAGTCAGTGAAATGGTAAACATGAAAGCACTTTGCAAATTATATAATATCATCATCAGCATTATTTATAATAATCCTTAAGTGTTTTTAACCAAATTTTGTTGGAATGTGCTCTCTTCTGTTGGCTCACACAACTGTAACCCCATATGTTTCCCCAGACCTAGTTCAGATCCACTTTCCTATGTAAAACATAACCTCTCCAGTCTAAAACAAGCACACTTCTTTGAACATTTATAGCCATTGTGACTTGTATGGTTTATTTGGTAATCATGAACCTGCATCGTCTAATCTTGCCTGTTGTCTTTTTTTTTAAGAATTTTTATTTTTAAGTAATCTTTACACCCAACATGGGCTCAAACTGACAACGCCGAGATCAAGAGTTGCATGCTCTCCTGACTGAGCCAGCCAGTTGCCACCAGTGTCCTCTGTCTTCTATGAACCGTACTCCTAGGCCATTCTATCTGTGTAGTGGGTCCAGTTTTGATTTCTTGAAAGTGGAGCAGTAATTTAGACAACTTATGAAACAGTCTAGTGCAGAATTTTAGATTTTAATAGCTTTTTCCTTTCTTTTTAAAACATTATCTAACTCATACCCAATTTGACATTTTTTTTTTTTTTTTCAAAGTAAACTCTGCCCCCAATGTGGGGCTCTAACTCCTGGCCCTGAAATCAAGCCAACCAGGTGCCCTGACAGTCACTTTTTTTTTTTTGAGTTTATTTATTTATTTTGAGACAGAGCGAGTGAGAGCGCACATGTGCAAGTGGGGTCTGGGCAGAGGGAGAGGATGAGAGAGAATCCTCAGCAGGCTCCATGCCCAACAAGGAGCCCAGTGTGGGGCTCGATCTCATGATAGTGAGATCATGACCTGAGCTGAAATCAAGAGTCGGGCGCTTGACTGACTGAGCCACCCAGGTGCCCCAGTCACATTTAAAAAAAATTTTTTTTAATGTTTATTTTATTTTTGAGACAGAGAGAGATAGAGCATGAGTGGGGGAGGGGCAGAGAGAGACACACACAGAAACTGAAGCAGGCTCCAGGCTCTGAGCTGTCAGCACAGAGCCCGATGTGGGGCTCGAACTCACAAGGCTCAAACTCATCAACTGCGAGATCATGACCTGAGCTGAAGTCAGATGCTTAACCAACTGAGCCACCTAGGCGCCCCTCCCCCACTCACATTTTTAAAGTGACCCATCACCTTTATCACATCTTACCAAAGCATCCAACCTAATTTTCACAGCAACTGCAACTTTCTTTTAATTGGTTTATATATTAGTTAGTTGAAAACCATGCAATGGCTATTAGAAGAGGAGTTGATGTCGTTTTGGGGAAGAAATGCAACTGACTTTTGAATGCTAAGCATGCAGCAGCTCCATTTCAGGGAGCAGAAGTGTGAAGTTGAATTAAACAGTTATTAGCCAAAAACATTGGTGCAGTTGGCATTAGCCAGTCTGTTTCACAGAAGTAATGGGGAGTTGGTAACTGTTAGGTCTGTTAAGAGAAATGCTGGAGGCCAATATGGCTTGAGCGCAACGGTGCAAATGGGCTTTTGTAATACATTTATACTTTTCAGAAAGTCCATTTTCCATGAATAACACATTTTTAAAAACAATATAACAAAGATAACTGAATTATTTAGAGTGCCTGGAGAAAATAACTCTGTACAAATGAGATTGCCATGAAACCTTTTCCCCAAATAGAGTTTTCCTTTTCTCCTGGACATAGATAGTTTCTACCTCTTCTGGGCATGTAAAACATCTTGCATATACCTTTTTTACATTTCTCACATATAGTTAATTCACCTCTTTGCCTCTTCCACAGGCTCTTCCTTTGAGGAACTTTTGCATACCATGTCTGATCCATAGTTGGTGCCCAACAAATTGAATGGAGAAGTTCTGGCCATTTAAACAGATGGTACAACCCAATCTTGCTGGGAGATACCATTTTCATTGATGTGCTATAAGAAAATAAGCCATTAGTATCTATAAATTTAGTTCAGAAAATAGTATAATTATACTCAACTGAGTATGTTATGTTCCATATGTGCAATGTACTGTACTATGTCTACAAAGGCACTGAGTTTAATAATACATGGTTCTTGGGGCGCCTCAGTGGCTCAGTCAGTTAAGTGTCCAACTTTGGCTCAGGTAATGATCTGATGCTTGTGAGTTTGAGCCCCAGGTCGGGCTCTGTACTGAAGGCTTAGAGCCTGGAGCCTGCTTCACATTCTGTGTCTCCCTCTCTCTCTGCTTCTCCCCTGCTTGTGATCTGTCTCTGTTTCTCAAAAATAAATAAACATTAAAAAAATTAAAATAATACTGGTTCTTGTCTGTGGACATGTATTTTAGTAGTACCGTGGGACTATATGGAGAGGAAAGAGTAATTAGAGGCTGGAGGAATTTGTGCAGTGTTCAAGGTAGATAGTACCTGAATTGGGCTGTGAATGCTAACACGAGTTAGAGCTTTTAAGCACATATTTATTGCTTTATGGCATTTGGATGGTAGTCTGGATGTCCTTAAAACTCTTCTTGCTTTTTTTCTGTCACACGCTCCCAGTCTTCCTCCTCCTGTTTCTAGCCTTCTTCCCCTGCAGTATCTTTGCTTTATTTAACATTCTGCCTTTGGCCACTTTCCTCTTTCTGCCCTGGTGTAGTGCTTTATTGTTTTAACCCTAACCCTGAACTTCTGGAAATAATGCTTTTGTCTCTTCTGCACATTCACACCACTTCATCATTGTTCCTCTTATAGCATTTCTCCTCTCTCTCTCTCTGCACTATAGTTATATATGTACATACCCTCTACTGGACTGTAACTTCTGTGAGCAAGTTGCATCTTTGTAGTTCTAAAAGTATCTAGTATATAGTTTTTTAAGTAGTAAGTACCACATTATCTTTTAAATTTAGCTTCTTTCCCCAAACTCAGCGCCTCTTTCAGACATTCTTTTTTCTGTTTATGGTCCTAGAGTTCTGCCTTTAATTCCACATTCTGGTCAGGAAGTTCTGCTGCTTCTGTCTTCAAAATGTTATTTGTAGCCACACCATTCCTATCACTTTCATCAATGCATGCCAGTCAAAAAAAAAAAAAAAAAAAAAAAAACAACAAACAAACCAAATACAGAGTGCATGTTATATCTGTATAGGTGCTAGAAATACAAGTATTACAGATTAGTCCTTGCTGTAAGAATACCAGCGGGAAAGAGAGAGTTCATCTGGCACTTTTTTGAGACCGTGTTTATTGAACACTTCTTTGTGCTGGGTGCTGTTGTAGCATGAATGTATTATGGAGTCCTTTTCTACAGGCTGCTCAACTCCAGGGGGAAGAGGCCTAGAAAACAACAGCTCCTGGATATCCTCTGTTCTAATGTGCATTTTCCTCCCAGGCTTTAGCATTTCTGAAATCCAGATGAGTCTTAAGCCAGGCATGTATGGTTTAATATAGTTTTTTATTCTCCTTTCAAGAGCTTTTAAATTGATGGTGTTTACGACTAGTAGAATCTTATAGTTGAGGAACTGTACTGTATATCAATGGTAAGTATTATGATAGAAGTATGTGTGGAATTGTGCTGTCAAATATGGTAGCTTATAGCCACATGTGGGTACTTAAACTGTAATTAGACATTAAATTGATTAAATTTAAGGTTAATTAAATAAAATGAAGATTTGGTTCTTCAGTCGCACTAGCCACAATTCCAGTACCCAATTGTTTGATTAGTGGGTCCTGTATTGGACAGTGTAGGTATAGAATATCTCCACCATTGCAGAATGTTTATGATTATAACTGTGGAGTGTGGTTCCACAGTTATACCTGGGGAGTTGTGGAGTTGGAGAAGCTTTAGGCATTTACTTGCTGGCATTGCTCTCATATGTATTTCTTCTTTCAAGGATGTCAGGGAACTTGTCTTTTCTTTGTTTTCTTCTGTGTTTCTTTGGTTTTACCTCAGGGCATAGGATAGTAAGTAGTAGGTACCCAGAAAAAAACAACTGGAGTTGTTTAACTGGAGTTGAAGAGTTTGGATAAAAGGGGAAAGCCTCTGCATTTTCCCCTACAGGAGGTAGCTTCGTTGGTTTTATTCAGTGTATCCTGGTGTCCTTTTTTAAAGAGGGATTTTGTTTTAAAGCAGAGTACTTATTTTTATTCCTCTCCACTTTATTGAGATATAATTTACAAATAAAATTGTATATAATGAAAGTGTGCCATGTGATGATATATGTATGCATTGTGACGTGATGACCGCAGTCAAGTTAATTAACACATCCGTCACTTCGCAGTTCCTTGGTTTGTTTGTTTTTTGTTTTGGTGAGCATGCTTAAGATCTCTCTCAGCAAATTTCAGGTATACAATATAGTATTATTAACCAAAGTAACCATGCTGTACACTGGACCTTCAGAGCTTATTTATCTTATAACTGAAAGTTTGTATGCTTGGGCCAACATGTTTCCATTTCCCTACCCCCTGGCAATCACTGTTCTTCTCTGTTTCTACAAACTTAACTTTTTTTTTTTTTTTTTTTTTTTAAAGATTCCACGTATAAGTGATACCATACGGTATTGTCTTTCTCCGGCTTATTTCACTTAGTATTATGCCCACTACGTTCATCCAGATTGTTGCAAACTGCAGAATTTCCTCCTGCCCCCTTCCCTCTCTTTTATTTATTTCCTAAAAGGTTTCTTAATGTTTATTTATTTTTGAAAGACAGAGCACAAGCGGGGGAGGGGTGGAGAGCAAGGGAGACATAGAATCCAAAGCAGACTCCACGCAGCCTGATGTGGGGCTCGAACCCACCAAGCACGAGATCATGACCTGAGTGGTTGGACACTTCAGTCTGACTGAGCCACCTAGGTGCCCCTACCCCCTCTTTTAAATAGCTGAATACTACTCCACTGTATATACACACCATTAAAGAAAAAAAATTATTCTTTAAAAAAAATTTTTTTTAATGTTTATTTATTTTTGACAGAGAGACAGAGCATGAGCGGGGGAGGGGCAGAGAGAGAGGGAGACACGGAATCGGAAGCAGGCTCCAGGCTCCAAGCTGTCAGCACAGAGCCTGATGTGGGGCTTGAACTCATACTGCGAGATCATGACCTGAGCCGAAGTCAGACGCTCAACCGACTGAGCCACCCAAGCGCCCCCCCCCACCAAAAAAATTATTCTTGAGAGAGAGTGAGCGTGTGAGCAGGGGAGGGGCAGAGAGAGAGGAAAAGAGAGAATCCCAAGCAGGCTCTGCACTGTCAGCGTGGAGCCTGATGTGAGGCTCCAACTCATGAACCGTACCACATTTTCTTTATCCATTCATCCACTGATAGATGTTTAGGTTGTTTCCATATCTTGGCTATTTAAGTAATGCTACAGTGAACATGGGAATGTAGATACCTCTTCAAGGTACTAATTTTGCTTCCTTTGGATATACACCCAGAAGTGAGATTACTGGATTGTATAGTAGTTCTATTTTTAATTTTTTTTTTGAGGATTTGGAGGATTTTTTTTTAATGTTTATTTATTTTTGAGGATTTGGAGGGACAGAGAAAGAGGGAGACAGAGGATCCAAAGCAGGCTCCGTGCTGACAGTAGACAGCCTGATGTGGGGTTCCAACTCATGCACTGTGAGATGATGACCTGAGTTTTAAGCCAGACGCTTAACCTACTGAGCCACCCAGGTGCCCCAGGATTTGGAGGATTTTTAAAAGAAATTTCATCATATTGAAATTACTATCTTACCACTTAGCAAGTGGGTTTCAGCAGGTGACCCGTTCTGTTAGAAGGCTATGGTTTGATGGGATGCACTCCAGTGAAAATTTTCAGGTTTCTAATTTTGGTATTTGCAGTACTACATGTCATTTCTCAGGGAAGATATAATTGGACATGATAGATAGAAACATTTCTGTGAACCGTTCACTCCCATGGATTTCTCAGTGAGAGTGGTTTTGCACTGATTGCTGCAAAAGTTTCCTGAATCTTTTTTTTCCATTTTATGGAAAACTCAATTTTATGGTAAAACACAATTTATCCGTTTCTTGTTAATGGATATTTAGGTGGTTTCTTGGTTTTGGCTAATGCAAATAAACTATTATGTACGTCTTTTTGTGGGCAGATGCTTTCATTTCTCTTGGGTACACACCTAGGAGGAAAATTGCTAAGCCATAGCATATGTACATAATACCAAACAACTTTCTAAAGTAGCTATACCAGTTTATGTTTCTTTCTTTTTGATACCACACAAAAGATTAAAGTTTGTCATCTAGGTATATTTACTGTCTAAGTGTTCTATTTCCCCCAAGCCTGTGTGAGTTAAGTCATTAATCACTACATGTCATGAACCCTTGGGGTCATTTCCAAATAAATCTGAAAATAATACAAATCTTTCATATCGTTCAGATGGCCCTAAAAGAGTACAAAAACTAAGCATTCTGCCTTCCTTTGCTAACAATCTTGATTGACTTTTAAGACACATAGTTCTTTGAAGAAACTGGTTCTTGCCTTTGTAAATTGTTTTGAGTGCTGTTTCCCTGTTGCTGTCTGCTGTGGGAACTAGTGTACTTTGCATGGCATCGATAGCTACTGTTTGAGGGCCTACAGTGTGAAGTTTGTAGTTGAATAAAGAACAAGATCCTTTTGAAATGCTCTTAGTTCAATTCAGAAAGTTTCAAACTGAGTTCTTGATACTTGCAAGGTTCTGTCCTAGGCATCTCCATATCTAAAGAAAGACCCATAAGGATGAGTCTCTAAACCTCACAATCCTAGTCTAATGGATATAGGAGACACACATAATGATACAAGACCAAATATATTGTCACTAGAGTTATAAATAAAGTGCTGTGGGACCTCCATATCACAGCATATCACTTCTTAGCTTGGGTTGCAGAGAGAGGAAGGTACCATGTTTGGCTTTGTGTGTGGGGTGCAGCGTTGGTGTATGAAGTCAATCTTGAAAGGATTTCAGTTGCTGTGGTTTGCATGCCAGGGGAAGGGAATTGCTTGATGGAGTCATGGAGCAGGAAAGTTTAGAGTTCTTCTTTGGCTTACAATGGAGTAAAAACCTATTGTTTTTTATTTTATTTTGTTTTATTAAAAAAAATTTTTAAAGACTATTAATTTTGAGAGAGAGAGACAGTGTGAGCAGGGGAGCTGCAGAGAGAGAGGGAGAGAGAATCCTAAGCAGGCTCTGCACTGCTAGCACAGAACCCGATGCGAGGCTCGAACCCACGAACTGTGAGATCATGACCTGAGCCAAAACCACCTGAGCTACCCAGCCCCCCCCCCCCCCCCAATAAACCCATTGTAAGTTGAAAATATTTTAAGTAGGAAATGCATTTAATACCTAACCTACACCGAACATCATAGCTTAACTAGCCTACCTTAAATGTGCTCAAAACACTTATATTAGCCTACAGTTGGGTAAAGTCATTGAACACAAAACCTATTTTATAATAAAGTGTTGAATATCTCATTAATACTGTACTGCAAGTGGAAAACAGAATGGTTGTATCGGTTTGTGGACCCTTGTGATCACATGGCTGATTAGGAGCTGTGGCTTGCTGTAGCTGCCTAGTATTATGAGAGTATCATACCACATATTGCTAGCCCAGGAAAAGATCAAAATTCAAAGTACACTTTTTACTGAATTTGGATTGCTTTTGTAAAGTTGAAAAATCATAAGTTGAATTGTTGTCAGTTGGGGGCCATCTATAATTTATACCAAGTGGTTCTTGGAGTATGATCCCTAAACTGACAGCATTAGCATCACATTCAGGCTTACTGAACTAGAAACTCTGGGAGTTGATCCTAGAAATGTGGGTTTTAACAAACTGTCCAGGTGATTGTGATGTATTAAAATCTGCAAACCACTGGTCTACCCTTGATTGGTCAGAGAATAGTCAGTTGCCTTTTGGTTGGAGAGTAAGGTTTAAGAAAGGTAGTAGATGAGAATAAGAAGGCTGGATTATAGCAGGGACCTTGAATACTAGAGTGTGAGTGTGCAGGGGCTGGGGAATCATTTTAGTTAAGGGACATCCTGGGAGCTTACTTTAGGGAGAGTAGGCTGGCAGACTTTTATTTATTTGTTTACTTTTTAAAAATAATTTATTTATTTTTGAGACAGAGAAAGAGCATGAGCAGGGGAGGAGCAGAGATAGAGGGAGCCACAGAATTTGAAGCAGACTCCAGGCTCTGAGCTCTCAGCACACAGCCTGATGCGGGGCTTGAACTCACGAACCGTGAGATCATGACCTGAGCCAAAGTCAGATGCTTAACCAACTGAGCCACCCAGGCGCCCCTGTTTGTTTATTTTCTTTTCATGACAACTGTTATTTGATTTTTATTATCTTTTTTTGAGTATAGTTGACATACAATGTTACATTAGTATGTGTACAATTTAGTGATTTGACAAGTTTATACATTATGCTATATTCACAACAAGTTTAGCTATCATCTGTCCTGTTATGTTGCTATTACAATATCATTGACTGTGTTTCTTATGTTGTGCCTTTTATTCTTGTGACTTATTTATTCCATAACTGGAAAGCTTGTTATCTCCCTCTCTCCTTTCCCCATTTTGCTCAAGCCCTCTCCACCCCCTTCTGGCAACCATCAGTTTGTTTTCTGCAATGATAGGTCTGATTCTTCTTTTTTTTTTAGCCTCATTTATGAGTGCTCATAATGGTATTTATCTTTCTCAGTCGGAATCATTTCACTTAGTGTAATACCCTCTAGGTCCATCTGTGTTGTCTCAAATGGCATGATATCACCATTTTTTTGTGGCTGTGTAATATTCTAGTGTTGTGTGTGTGTGTGTGTGTGTGTGTACACAACATTTTCCCTATCCATTTACCTATTGATGGACATATAGGTTGCTTCCATATTTTGGCTATTGTGCATAATGCTGCAATAAACGTAGTGGTGCATATCTTTTTGAATTGTTTTCATTTTCTTTGGGTAAATACCCAGTAGTAGAATTCTTGGATCATATGGTATTTCTATTTTTAATTTTTTGAGCAACCTCCATATTATTTTCCACAGTGGCTGCACCAATTTGCATTCCCACCAACAGTGTACAAGGGTTCCTTTTTCTCTACATCTTTTCTAATACTTGTTATTTTTTTCTCATTTTGATTTTAGCCATTCTAACTAGTGTCAGGTGATATCTCATTGTGGTTTTGATTTGCATTTCCCTGATTAGTAATGTTGAGCATCTGTAAGCTGACACACTTTTATAGGGTGAATTAAAACTAAAAGATATTGGAGGGGCGTTTGGGTGGCTCAGTTGGTTAAGTGTGTGACTCTTGATTGCAGCTCAGTTCATGATCTCAGTTTTGTTAGTTCAAGCCCCACGTTGGGCTCTGCACTGGTGGTGTGGAGCCTGCTTGGGATTCTCTTACTCTCTCTCTCTCTCTCTCTCTCTCTGCTCCTTCCCTGCCTGCCCTCTTTGTCTCGCTCACAATAAATAAACTTAAAAAAAAAAAAAGATACTGGAAGCTGTGAGGTAAATTAAAGGGAGGAGTCATCTTGGGAATTGAAAGGAGACTGCTGCTGAGGAGTGATATGGCTGGGCCTTTATAGCCAGCTGGGTAAGTGTCCAGACAGAGGCAATGGTCTGAGAAGAAGCTGAGGCATTGAACCTGGTGCTAGGTGAGAGCATAGTGGTGCCTCCTGATGTAGTGTAGGCAGAAGGTGGAGATGCCACGTGGTACAGGAAGTAGGGTATGGAGGAAGATCATTTTTTCTAAAAATGGATAGCTTCTTCTCTTGATTGATACAGACCCATCACAAGAAATTTAGACACTCTAGGGAAGGTGAAGAAGAAAGCAAAATCCCCTCAAATGCCACATTAGAAGCAGTACATTTTTCTGTTTAAATATTTGAGTATCGATTTAAATTTAGTTTTGTATACATGGAATTATACAGTTTTGAAAACAAAATTCCTTAGGCAAGTTAAATTGATTTTGAACACCTGCCAATGTTTCACATATGAAAGATTATATACAGGTTAATGTATGTTTAGAAATTGATGGATTTTGTATATTGGAAACCATGTTTATAGGAGCAGCTAGTTGGTAAAGATGGCAATTTCATTTCACATGGTCATAAAAACATCTTCTCCATATCAGGTGTTACAGAGGAAATCTATGGTGAAACAGTATGAGATGTTCTGTTTGCCAACATCAGTCTTGAAAGAAGAACCCCAACTATATTGAAGATGAAACATTATGGCACTTATTAGAATAACAAAGTTATTCTGGTGTCTTAGAAGAATCAATTAGTATTGGGCATAACATGGTCTCATACATAGGAACTCAATACCAAGTTACACAATTTTCCTTTTTTTTCATTATTACTATTTTTAAATAGTAAAGCACTTCTATTTTTTGTTGTTGTTGTTTTGTTTTGAGAGAAAGAGGGCGCAAGTGAGTGAGGGACAGAGAGAGAATCCCATAAGGATCAGGAAGAGAGAGAAGCCGGGCTCCTGAAGCAGGGCTTGTGTTTTACCCAAAGTGGGGCTCATGGTTTTACCCAAAGTGGGGCTCATGGTTTACCTGAGGTGTGGCTTGAGCTCACCCGAAGTGGGATTCGAACTCACAAACCATGAGATCATGACCTGAGCCGAAGTCAGATGCTAAACCGACTGAGCCACTCAGGCGCCCCCAAAATTCTCCTCTTAAATAGGCAGCTAAATACCAGTGAATTTCCTAAGCAACAAGTGAAGTTGTGGAATACAGTTTGCTCATTTGTTTTTGTGAAAAAAATTTTTTTCATTCACAGAATATACCATGTTCTATACCGTGATTATTTAAGATACTATAGCTCTTCTATATCAGTAAATATAGTTATATAATTTTAAAACTTTTTAAAAAGTTTTGAGATAGCATGAGTGGGGGAGGGGTGGAGAGAGAGAGAGAGAGAGAGAGAGAGAGAGAATGAGAGAATGAGAGAATGAATCCTAAGCAGGCTCAGCCGTCAGTGTGGAGCTCTGATGTGGGGCTCAAACCCGCAAATGTTAGGTCATGACCTGAGCTGAAACCAAGAGTCGACACTTAATCGACTGAGCCACCTAGGCGCCCCTAGTTAAATAATTTTAATAGTGGCATGATTCTGTGACGTCGTTTACTTTATCAATCCTACATTGACAACATTGGGGTTTTTTTTATTGTTGATTATTGTGAACAGCACTGCTGTAGTATACAACTAGTATACAACCTTTGTAGTATCCATTTTTGCCCATTTGATATTCTCCTTAGCATAAATCTCTAGTAGTAGATGGGTTTTTAAATCCAGTGGTACTCATAAATTTAAAATATTGATACTTATTGCCAGATTACCCTCCAGCAACCTTTATATTCCTACCTGCAATGAATGAATTCACCTATTCCCATACCTGTGAAAGAACATGTTTGTTACTGTAATCATTACCAGCATATTAGGTTAAAAATGATTTCACTGTGTCTCTTTTTTTATTTAATTGGTTACTAGTGAGAGTGAACGGCTTTTCATAGATTTATTAGGTATTTATATTTGTTTTGTTAAAGGCCTGTTTATATCTGTCTTTTTGTAAGAAAATTTGTAAGACGCTAACCACAATTCTGGGGTCGTTCCAACTTCAGATCATCAACAAGGATTCTTTACCACATTCCAGTGTGTGTGTGTGTGTGTGTGTGTGTGTGTGTGTGTGTGTGTATTGTGCATTGTGTATTTCCAACACTACCAAGCAGTTGTCTAGACACCACCTGGGTGTTCTAGAATTCAACTCCATTCTGACACTATCTACCTGGAGATACCATTAGATTCCATAGAGTAAGGGCTCAGTCCTACAAGATTACCGCCGTGTGCCCCACCATAATCCCCTTCTGAGGACAATCCAAGTTCAGGTATGGTCACTTGGGCTTCTGACTGACTGGCTGTTGATTGGAAGTTACAATCTTTGTCTCATTTTTTTTTTTTTTTTATTTTGTAAATCAGGAGGTATACATACTCACCCTTTGACTTTTTAAACTATTTTGTAGTGAAGCGTGATAAACAGTTAACAAGGTATATGAGACATCAGTGAACACCACAGTGTATTTTTCACAAAGCCAACACTTCTGTAACTTGATCCAGGTAAAGACCTAAACCTTGTAAATCTCTAAAAGTTAGTGGTATATCAAGGGCTGGGAGTGATGGGTATGGTCTGCTCCAGGTTCAGACAATAATTGAGTGCATTTTCTATAGAGAATTTAAAAACAATACAATTTATTGACTAAAAGTTGGTCTGTTTTTTATCATTATTGTGTGTTGACCATTTTAAATTTCTTAAAAAAAATTGTTTTTAAATGTTTATTTTTGAGAGAGAGAGAGCGAGCCTGAGCAGGGGAGGGGCAGAGAGAGAGGGAGACACAGAGAAGCAGGCTTTAGAATCTGAAGCTATCAGCACAGAGCCCGACGCAGGGCTTGAACTCATAAACCATGAGATCATGACCTGAGCTGAAGTTGGTGCCCCCTGTTGACCATTTTAAAAAACTGTATAATAATATCTGCTTTGCTTTGTGGCTTACTTTGCCATTCTTTTTTTGGTGAACAGAAGTTATTAATTTTAATACAGTCCAGTTTATCTGTGCTGTCCTTTATGGTTGGTGCTTGTATGTACAAAGAAATATTAGTCTACATTATCTTTTAGGAGCTTTATGTTTTCACTGTTCGATTCAGATCTAGAACATACCTGAAATTAATGTTTATGTATGTTATGAGGTAGAGGTTAAGTTTGATTTTGTTTTCCTTATGCATATCCAAATGACTTAGCACCATTTATTGGCAAAGATTGAACTTGACTCTCTGGTCTGTGATGCCAACTTTGTTGTACAACAAGCATCCATTCATTTCATATATAATTTATTTCTGTGCTTTCTGTTCTTTCCTTTCATCCATTTGCCTAATATTGTGTCTTAATGACTGTGCTTTATATTTATAATAAGTCCTGATACCTGAAGAGAAAGTCTTTGTGTTCTTGTTCAAGAGTGTCTTGTTTTCCTTGGCTGCTTGCATTTCTAAATACATTTTTGAATAAGCCTGCAAATTTCCATTAAAAAATTTGTTCAGGGGCGCCTGGGTGGCTCAGTCGGTTGAGTGTCCAACTTCAGCTCAGGTCATGATCTCACGGTATGAGTTCAAGCCCCGCATCAGGGTCTGTGCTGACAGCTCGGAGCCTGGAGCCTGCTTTGGATTCTGTGTCTCCCTCTCTCTCTGCCCCTCCCCTGCTCATGCTCTGTCTCTCTCATTCTCAAAAATGAATAAATGTTAAAAAAAAAAAACAAAAAAAACAACTTGTTCAGATTGAGGTTGTATTGGGTCTCTAGATCAATTTGGATAGAATTGACATCTTTAAGTATGGTAAGTCTCTGGGGCGCCTGGGTGGCGCAGTCGGTTAAGCGTCCGACTTCAGCCAGGTCACGATCTCGCGGTCCGGGAGTTCGAGCCCCGCGTCAGGCTCGGGGCTGATGGCTCGGGGCCTGGAGCCCGTTTCCGATTCTGTGTCTCCCTCTCTCTCTGCCCCTCCCCCGTTCATGCTCTGTCTCTCTCTGTCCTAAAAATAAATAAACGTTGAAAAAAAAAAAAGTATGGTAAGTCTCAAGAACATGGAATATCCCTTTACTTATTAGGTTTCCTTTAATTTTGTAATATACTGTTTTCTACAGCTTTCTGTGTAAAGGTTTTCCACTTTTCGTTTACTTCTAGAAATGATATATATATATTTTTTAATTTTTTTTAATGTTTATTTATTTTTGACAGAGACAGAGCATGAGTGGGAGAGGGGCAGAGAGAGAGGGAGACACAGAATCCAAAGCAGGCTCCAGGCTCTGAGCTATCAGCACAGAGCCTGACACGGGGCTCGATTTCACGAACCTCAAGATCATGACCTGAGCCGAACTCAGATGCTTAACCGACTGAGCCACCCAGGCGCCCCCGATATATATATTTTTAAGTTTATTTAAACAGTGTCTACACCCCGTGTGGGGCTCGAACTCACGGCCCTGAGATCACGAGCCACATGCTCTACCGACTGAGCCAGCCAGGCACCCAGAAATTTGGTATTTTTTGATGGTATTGTAAATGGTATTAAAAATTCATTTTCTAACTTTATTGCTGGTATATATAAATAAATTGATTTTTGAATATTAACTTTTATATCCCTCAGCTTTGATACTCATTTTTTTCTCATAGTTTATTTGTAGATTATTTTGGATTTTCTATATGTGTAGTCTGTGACTAGTGATAGTTTTTTCCCTTCATTCTCAGTTGTCATTTTTTTGCCCAGCTTTCTGTTTGTAGTGGAAGGGTTTGCCTGAATTATACAGTCAGCATTATTGGAAGCAAAAATTCTTCCTAAATGAAAAATTAAAACTATTTCCCATTCTCATGACTGAATTATCTTTGAATTTAACCCCAAAAGTCATGAGGCCCAGTGAAAGGTAATAGTATCTTTTGAGACATCATAAATGTTCCTAAGGCCTGTATAAACAAATTTTATGAAATCTTTAAATGTTTAGAATTTAATTGTGATGGTGATAACTCTTGATGTATCCCAAGGACTTGTGTATATATGAAAGCTTATAAGTAATTTAAAGAATTCCTCGAAGTAGTAGAGTCACAGGGTACTTCTGATGTACTAATTTTTCTTAAGCATCATCTTAGAAGTTGTGTACCAGAAATAGCCCAGGGAGTTCTCCACTTCTGCAGAGGGCATTGGCTTGCTCAGGTAGTGCTGTGTGGTGCCAACAGAGATAACTGTGGGAAGAACTCTTGAAACTGTGTGGGGAGAGAAGTGGCATATGGGGGTCAGTGTGGGCAAGTGCCACATAGTGTTTCATAGAGGAAAATTCCAAGTTAACTACTTGGTGGACTGATTGCAACTGAGGTATCGGAGTTTTGTTGTAGTTTGTTCTCTGGCACTGTTACACATGCTTGTGTGAGCTGCAGGATTCTGTGGGCTTCTATCATCAAGGGAGTCAACAGATGTTGATCAAGCTTGGGAAAGTGATTACCACTTCAGTCAACTTTTGCAGGGACATCTCCATGGGGGAGTCTGTGTCATCCTGGTTCTGGAATATTAACAGTAACATAATGGAGCTGTAGGGATGGACCAGCAAAAAAGGCACTTATAATGAACAAGGGTTCTATTGACTGTTTTGTCAGTCATGGGGGTGGACAAACAGAGGCTGAACTGTAATTAGCATTGTGGAATGAACCTGCCCCCCCCCCATTTCTTCTGCAGTGCTTTTACACATTACACATAGTAGGTATTCAATTAATGTCATATGTGTGTGAACTGTCATTAAGACACTAGAAAACTTTTTGAGGCTTGTAAGTTAGCACTCCAAATGTGCTCATTAAAAAAAATTAGTATCTTTAATCAATTTAGCAGGGTAAATAATTTCACTATTCCTCTAGGTTAAAAATTTTTAAAGATCAAGTATAGAGGAGAATCTTATTCTAAGTTTGGAGCATGCTATATTTAAATTCAGTTTGCAATTTTCCAGTTTGAAAAAATATATAGCTGTAATTATAAACAGCAAATGGATGGGGTGTGAGACTGGTTTAAGTTAAAAACAAAAATTGTGACCTTAAGTTAATTAATTCAGAATATCCTCTATTCATTTCAAAATGTACTGGCACTGTAAAATTTAATATAGTATATGTTTCAGGATTCTTTAGGAAGCCACATAGAGTCAAATGCTACTTACTATTGTTTTTCCCAGTGGTGGTTTACTGAGTCATTTTGTTAGTTGTATGTGCCTTTCTTGAGTTGGAAATTTAGCAGGGGCTTAAATCCTTTCCAGCCAAAATATAAACCATATACTATTTTGTGGGTAGGGATTCAATAGTGAGACTTTGGTAAGTACAAGTGCTGGCTTTTATAATTACATGTGTTTTTATAGAATAACACTATCTTATAGTTTGTTTCTCAGAGTTTTTCTAGATGGAATAATTTTAAACACGCTTTGGAATCTTCCCTTCAAATAAATTATGAAGCAAAGCCTTTTTTGTAAAATAAGGGTTCTTTTATTAGCACGAATATCTCCTAATCTTTCCCTCTGTACATATTCTAGCTACATATAGGACTGGGTTTTCATATATACAGTTGACCCTTGAACAACATGAGAGTTTGGGACACCAATCCTCTTAATAATTTGTAACTCCCTCAAAACTTCACTACTAGGGCACCTGGGTGGCTCAGTCGGTTAAGTATACGACTTCGGCTCAGGTCATGATCTCATAGTTCATGAGTGTCAAGCCCCATGATGGGTTCTGTGCTGACAGCTCAGAGCCTGGGGCCTGCTTCGGATTCTGTGTCTCCCTCTCTCTCTGCCCCTCCCTTGCTCGCACTCTATCTTCCCCTCCCCTCAAAAAATATGAACATTAAAAAATTAAAACTTCACTAACAGCCTACTGTTGGCAGGAAGCCTGACAACATAAAGTCAGTTAACACATATTTTGTATGTTATATGTATTATACTGTATTCTTAAAGTAGAAAAAAGAAAATGTTAGGAAAATCGTAAGAGGAAATACCCTCATAGTACTGTACTGTATTTATTGATACTGCAAATTTACATGATCTGTTTACAGGATGAGTCATCTGTGTCAGTACTTATATTAATATTATCTTATATGAGACAAAACAGATATACAGTATTGGAGACATGGTTACATTTTTTAAAAAACCACTTACCTGTGTTGATAGGCTAATGGGCAGTTTCTCCAATTATGAGAGGGGGAAAGGCAATACTGTACAGTAATGTACTTTTTTGAAAGCACAGTTATAAACTGGTAAGAAAACTAACAGATTATTAATTTTATATTAAACATCACTCAGGGCACCTGGGTGGCTCAGTCAGTTAAGCATCAGACTCTGGATTTAGGCTGGCTCAGTTTATGATCTCATAGTTTGTGAGACTGAGCCCCGTGTCAGGCTCCATGCTGTCAGCTTGGGATTCTTTCCCTCTCTCTTTCCCCCTCCCCTGCTCTCTCTCTTCCTTTCTCTCTCAAAATAAATAAACTAAAAAAAAAGACAAAAAACCCCACATCACTCACCTTGTGTCTTGCACAAGTCTCGCATATATGTTCTACTTAGGCAATGATGATGACACAAAACATCTCCTACAGTTCCTGACATACGGTTGTTAGATTTTCCTGTGAAGACACACACACACACAATAGAGAAGTTTATTAACAGTATGGCATGGTGATTATTTATTATTCATTAAGTCGAAGTGAATTATCATAAAGGTCTTCATTGTTATGGTCTTCCTGTTGAGGATGAAGAGGAGCAGGAAGAGGAGGAGTGTTGGTCTTGCTCTCTCAGGGGTGGCAGTGGCGGAAGAGGTGGAGGAGATGGAAGGAGAGGCAGCCACACTCTGTGTTTAACTTTATGGAGATATATCATAATTTGGTGACTTTGTTGCATTTTCACTTTCCTAAAAACGTTTCCATATGGTACCAATCCTTCATCTGCTGTTCGATTTAGTTTTAGTGCCCATATCATAGAAAGGTCTGTGATGTAAATCAAAAGCAGACTCGAATAATCAGAACCCTTCTGCCAGATTGTCTAATGTCAATTTGTTCTCTGGTACTGCTTCTTTTACATCTTCCTCATCATCTGGCACTGGTTCAGACAACTTGTCTCCATTAAGTTGTCTTCTGTTAATTCCCCTGATGTGGTGTTTATCAGATCTTGAATTTTCCCAAGATCTGTATCTTGAAACTCTTTGCCCCTCACCACCCCCCACCTTTTTTTGGCTATTTTCATGGCTTCCTTGATTGGCCGTGTCATAAAGCCTGTGTGAAGTCATATACAACATCTCAACAGTTTTTTCTGGCAGGAATTTTTTTTTTTTTTTAGGCTTGATGCTTTTCATGGCTCTTTCTATAATGGTGGCATCTTCAGTAGGGTAATCCTTCTAGACTTTCATGATGTAATGTCTATCAGGGCTTGCCCCCATACTGTTGACAATTTTTTCGGTATAATACTGTGTGTAACGAACCTGGAAAATCCTTATGACCCTCTGATCTAGAGGCTGACATAGAGATGTATTTGGGAGCAACTAGACCACTTCAGTGCCTTTGATGTTGAACTCATGTTGTTTTGGGTAGCACATTGTCCAGTGTCAGAAGAACTTTAAAAGGCAAGGTGGTCCCTTCCCGGCAAGGTACTTCCTGACTTCAGCATCCAGGGACCCGGTCCAGAAAAAGTGTTCTCATTGTCCAGGCCTTCTTGTTGTACAGCCAGAAGACTGGCAGCTGGTATTTATCTTTTCCCTTCAAGTCTTGGCAGGGGTGGGAGGATGGGAGATAGCAGCTTTATAGGTAAGAGTAGTCCTGGTCATATACCCAACCGCACTTCTACAGAACAGAGTTAGCCTATCCCTTCCTGCCTTAAATCCTGGTGCGTGCTTCTCTTCCTTACTAACAAATGTCCTTTGTGGTATTTGTTTTCCAGAAGAGGGCACTTTTGTCTTCATTAAAAGCCTGTTCAGTCAGATATCCTTTCTCCTCGATGATTCTTCTTTTTGTCTTATAATTTATTCAAAAGTTTTCAAAAACTTACACCTGACAAGAGTCCATGCAAAAGTTCAAATCTGCCAGATACTCATATTGGCTATAGGTGAACTGAATCTTACATTTAGTTAAGCAATGCCTATGGTCAACTGTGAGGGTTTTACGTGCATTTCTTAATCTCCACCACAACCCTCTTCATTGTAATTCAACAAATATGCCTGTCTTTGTGAAGCTTATGTTCAAATTCTAGCAGGAAACAGGTACAGAAGTAAACAAATAATCTAGATTGTCTTATGCCAGTTTAACAATGACCATGAACACTGAATCCAAGGGCCAGTGTCTATCACCCTTCTCCTAAAATGAAATTAATGATAGACTCATTTTTATCACCAAAATAGGTGACTAAGCAGTACTGGCCCCACCCACCCAACCTTTACTGTTTATCTCCATTTTATAGAAGAAAATTGAGGTCATCGTCATGAATCTAGATTTCTTTCGCTAACCTTTTCCCTCAATGACTTAACACTTCTGCCACTCTAATATAGCACTCTGCATCCTTCATCTACCTTATGATCCACATCCTACACCCAGTACTGAAAAGTGCATGCTCCTCTATTATTGGCTTCTCTGGTTTCAATGCCAAGAGTTCAGCAACACATTGCTAACATATACAGGAAAGGAACTGACATAGGACTTCTGCTCAGGAGGCTTTTTATTATGTTCTGTACCATTGGACTAGTCTGTTTCTTCAGTCTTTTTGACAACATTACTGTGAACAATAAACCCACCTGTAAGGATATACCCAGAATTACTGTTTTTTTTTTCTTTTTCGCATAACTTGAAAGAACTATTTTCTCCATGTGAATAAGTTGTCAAGTTGCTAAAGTGCTCATGAGTTTATTTGTATTCAACTTTTTAAAGTTTGTTTATTATGAGAGTGTGTGTGTGTGTGTGTGAGTGCATGTGGGGAAGGGACAGAGTGAGAAGGGGGGAGACAGAGAATCCCAAGTAGGCTCCGCATATTAGTGTGGGGCTTGAACTCATGAACCATGAGATGATGACCTGGGCCAAAGTCAGACGCTTAACCAGCTGAGCCACCCAGGGGCCCCTGTTTATATTCAACTTTTAAAAAGAGGGTGGGGGGGGTGCCTGGGTGGCGCAGTCGGTTAAGCGTCCGACTTCAGCCAGGTCACGATCTCGCGGTCTGTGAGTTCGAGCCCCACGTCGGGCTCTGGGCTGATGGCTCAGAGCCTGGAGCCTGTTTCCGATTCTGTGTCTCCCTCTCTCTCTGCCCCTCCCCCGTTCATGCTCTGTCCCTCTCTGTCCCAAAAATAAATAAACATTGAAAGAAAAAAAAAGGGGGGGGTGGGATCCTAACTGCCCATGCCCCTTATATGTAATCCTCAGTGATTTTCTTAATGGCATCTGGGAATTCGTCTGCTGTGTCTTGATGGACAGAAGCTGCTTCTGTTATCTTGGCATTTTTAAAGCCAAAGCTCTTATAAATTAATACATACATACATACATGTATACATACCAAGCCATCCTTTGCTGGCAAAGAATCTTCAACATTAGATCCTTTACCTTCTTTTGCTTTCAGTTGTCATATAATGATTTTGCTTTTTTGTGAATCATATTAGAATCTCTAGCAATCCTGCACCCACATAAAAGCTGCATTTTCCATAGGAGATAAAAACCTATTTTACAAAAAGTGCAAGGTTTTTGTGCATGTTGGCTTAGCTGCAGTGATGGCTTCATGAAATTTCTTTTCCTTTTTTAGAATGGTCCTCAATGCCGGATTCATTTTTCTTAAAATGTTGGGCAACCACAGCTGCATACCTCAGCCTGGGTGGTACATATCAAGCAATTCAACTCTTGTCTTTTAATGTCATGACTTTTCTCTGCTTCTTGGAAGCACTTTAGTGACACTTTGTATGGGTCCCGTGGTGTTATTCACGGTCTTGAACTAAACACCACGTGAGAAGTGTGAGAGATCACTTTTTATTGTGATAAGCGTTTTACTGAAGGGATGAACTGCTCACACAGAGATATTTAGTATCACATAGCATTTTAAGAAGATACTGCAGTTGAGCTGACCTCAAAAACAAAAGCAAAAGAAGGTAGCTAGGAAATTATAGTAGTACAGTATGTACTACAGTTACTTTTATGCAGTTACTTAATACTGCATCTTTACATTTGTTTACATCTTTACATGTCTCTCAACTGAATGGCAGCACGTCTCGTCTGTAAGACGAGAATGAATAAGTTTTGGTAAGTTTTAACTTTTTATACTAGATTTGTGGATATTTAGTAAATGATACAACAGACTAGTATGTTCATATATTTTTATGCATTCTGGACATATCTTAATTTTTTTTTTTTTTTATATTTTTGGCTATGTGCTTTGACAGGTAGATAGCAACAAGTCCGATGTAGGGCTCAAACTCATTAACCTTGAGATCATGACCTGAGCTGAAGTCGGAGGCTCATCAGCGTGAGCCACCCAGGTGCCCTGAGCTTGGGAAATCTTCAGAAAAAGTGACTTAAAAAAAAGAATCATTGAGGCACCTGGGTGGCTCAGTCAGTTAAGCATCCAACTCTTGGTTTTGGCTCACTCAGGTCATGATCTCATGGTTTTGTGGAGTTCTGGCCCTGCGTCAGGCTCTGCGCTCACGTGTGGGGCCTCCTTGGGGTTTTCTGTCTCCTTCTCCCTCTGTCCCTCCCCCACTTGTGCTGTCTCTGCCTCTCTCAAAAATAAATAAAGAAATTAAAAAAAAAAAAAAACTAAAAAAAAAAGAAAAGAATCATTGAATGAGACCTGTGAGTGTGCAGTTCAAGACTTGAGTGCTTAGTATGTATATTCTTTTTGGTGGGGGAAGTGGGAGAGATGTTTCTGATGATTACTTCATCAGTTTTGCATTTTTTTAAAGTTTATTTTGAGACAGGGAGGGCAGAGAGAGAGAGAGAAAGAGAGGGAGAAACCTAAGCAGGCTCCACACTGTCAGCCTGGAGCATGATGTGGAGCTGGAACCCATGAACCGTGAGATCATGAACTGAGCCGAAATCAAGAGTTGGAAGCTTAGCCGACTGGGCCATCCAGGCACCCCATAAGTTTGGCATTTTTATTATTTTATTATTAGATTTCATGGGCCCTTTTCAGAGAAGTCCTCTTAAAAATTGCTAATTTTTAGTCCATTTGTCTCTTAGCAAGTTTTCAAATGACAAATTGGTTAAACGACACTTAAAAAATAAATATTAACATTCTTATGAAAACAAGTCAAAATAAATACTATAATTTGGATTATTTGATAAGTTTTTAAAATGTTTTTTTAATGTGCTATATGTAGGGAAATAAAGATAAAAGTCACAGAGCAGTCCTTTAGAAATTACTTGATAGAAAACAACAAACATTTCTCACATAAAGAAGTAATTTGGTGGAGTGAACCTGGTTATCTCAGGAAAAACTGAGCTTAGTAGTAACAGGGAAATGGCTTTCAGTAATTAATTCCTTTTTGTCAATACTGCTGGATTATAAATTGCTGAATTTTGAGTATATTAGTCAGGATTCATTCTGAGAAATAGAACCACTGTGAGTGTTCTGGGATAAGGGATTACTATAATTAGTAAGCAGACTATACAGTTGTAGGAGTTACTGGGGATGTGGAAATCAGGAAAGGGAGGGATAACAGATCCTCCTGAAGCACTGGTACAGGTGTATAAGTCAGAGCTTACTGGGAAAATTTTAATAAGCCATATGTGTACAGCCATCTAAGTGGGAATGCAAAGAGCGTGATTGTGGAGAGGTCTGTGGAAGGCTATTTCCTCTTTTAGCTACTGCCTCAGTAGGTCCAAAGCCTATAGCCTGTCTATAATTGATGGGTCTTGGGCCACTGTTGGTCAGGTGAGGAAGAAGAGCTAGACGTAGAGGGACAAGAGGAAGGTGAGGACAAGCTGAAACCTGCCAGGCGCATCTACATTTGTCTTTACCATGTCTAACCATAAAGATTACCTTCCAAGAGTTTGGCCATCTCTAACTTGGTGTACATACAGGGAAGGGAATTCTGGGAAACAAGTTTCCAGCTGGGTCAGGTTCACAACAGAATGATCTAATACACTGAGTTTCCCATTTTGGACATCTCTTTTGGCCTCATTTCATCAGTAGAGGGTGGGGATGTTAGATTTTGAGCCTCAAGATTTCTATTTTCTTATGGTATTTACTGAGGAAATGTTCATATGCTGTTATCATTTGAGCATTTAAACTGCTGTACTTTGAATAACTTTTTTTTTTTTTTAACTTTTTTTTTTTTTTAGCATAGCCTTTGGGCACCTGGGCGGCTCAGGTGGTTAAGCCTCAGATTTCGACTCAGGTCATGATCTCATGGTTCTTGTGGAGCCTGCCTGGGATTCTCTCTGCCCTTCCCCATGAATGTGCACTGCTCTATCTCAAAATAAATAAACTGAAAAAAAAAAAAAAAAAAAAACCCAGCATGGCCTTTTCCTAATGTATTTTATGATGTAATTTCTCTTTATTCACTGATTTGTCTTGTTGTAATTAAAATTTTACTATCCCTTGGGGCGCCTGGGTGGCTTAGTCGGTTGAGCATCCAACTTCAGCTTAGGTCATGATCTCACAGTTCACAAGTTCGGGCCCTACGTCTGGCTCTGTGCTGACAGCTTGGAGCCTGGAGCCTTCTTTGGATTCTGTGTCTCCCTCTCTCTCTGCCCCTCCCCCGCTCATACTCTGTCTCTGTCTCTCTCAAAAATAAATAAAACAATGGGGCGCCTGGGTGGCGCAGTCGGTTAAGCGTCCGACTTCATCCAGGTCACGATCTCACGGTCCGTGAGTTCGAGCCCCGCGTCAGGCTCTGGGCTGATGGCTCAGAGCCTGGAGCCTGTTTCAGATTCTGTGTCTCCCTCTCTCTCTGCCCCTCCCCCGTTCATGCTCTGTCTCTCTCTGTCCCAAAAAATAAATAAACGTTGAAAAAAAAAAATTAAAAAAAAAATAAATAAATAAAACATTAAAAAAAATTAAAAAAATTTACTATCCCAGTAAATGAATTCCAGGTCAGAAAATCTTTAAGTTTTGGGAAAGAAAACAGGTACAGAATTTAAATATGAATATTCTACATAGTCTTTGGTGGATGTGGGGTTAAAACTAACCAAATGTGTCCTAAGATTGTTGACTTTCTAAAATGTTCATGCTTTACTAATGGTAATTAAAAGGAGATCTTTTGCAAGAGATTTTAATTTGAGAACTTCCAGGTTCTTTGAAATATAGAGCCTCAAAATTTTGTCAGCTAGGTTGATACATTCAGCCAGCAAAGTTAGTGGTATGCTATGCTATTTTCAGACCCCTGCTGCATCCTTTGCACTCCAGGTCTGCCTCTGTCTTCTGCAGTACACATGTAACATACTTGCTAGTTCCGGATTTTTTTTTTTAAGCTTATTTATTTATTTTGAGAGAGAGAGCGTGAGTACGAGTGGGGGAGGGGCAGGGAGCGAGGGAGAGAGAGAATCCCAAGCAGGCCCTGCACCGTCAGTACAGAGCCTGATGTGAGACTTGATCCCATGAACGGTGAGATTGTGACCTGAGCTGAAAACAGGAGTCTGACACTTAACCAGCTGAGCCACCCAGGCGCCCCTGGATTTTTTTTTTTTTAATTTTTTTTTAATGTTCATTTATTTTTGAGAGAGAGACAGAGTGTGAGTGGGGGAGGAGCAGAGAGGGAGACACAGGATCTGAAGTAGGCTCCAGGCTCTGAGCTGTCAGCACAGAGCCTGATGTGGGGCTCGAACTCACGAACCGTGAGATCATGACCTGAGCTGAAGTCGGACGCTTACCGACTGAGCCACTCAGGTGACCCTGGATTTTTTTTTTTTTTTTTTTTAATGGATGATCTGAAAGGGTAAAGGGGTAAGGACATGATAAAAGAAAGTGCTGAAAATAGTTTTCATTTATCTCCTTCCTGCATCCATAATGTATGTGTGTGTGGGTGGTTCATTTGTCTCTTTCCCATTTAATTTTCCTTTTTTTCTTCTCAAGCGTTGGGCAATCTTCTAATTTCCTTTAAGAACATTTACTGATAATGACAAGTATTTTGGAGAGGTAGATGTACTGCTTAGACATAGTGTTAGACTAATATATTTTAAGTTGGCTTCCAATATCTCTTCACTTTTACTATAATAGTAATTGGTGTTTTTTTTAGCAGGCACTTGTGACCCAGATAAAGACTACATTTCCCAGTCTCTTCTGCAGCAAAGTGTGGATTAAGTCTTGGCCAATAGGATATGAAGGGACGTGCTGGGTACATATTTTGTGGTGTTCCCTAAGAAGAAAGGAGTTTTACCCTCCTTGTACACGACTTTTTCCTCTTTCCTGTGTCTGGGATGCAGGCAACATGGTGAGAGATGAAGCAGATATCTTGGTCTGTGAGCCAGAAAGCAGTAGACACTCATCTAGACTTCTACATGAGAGAGAAATAAACTTTCTCTTTTATTTAAGCCACTATTATTTTGGGTCTCTCTGTTAGAGCAACCAAATTGACTACCTAATACATATATTAACATATTAATGTGATATGCTTCATATTATAATTAAGCAGTATCTTAAGGAATAGAAACTTCCTTAACATAAGTAAAATGAGATTTTACTGCAAAAACCTGGCATATCTCTTGGACTCAATTGCAGGAAATAATCAAGCAATTGTTTCTCCCTCCCTTTGTCTCTCAGAATTGCTTCTCTTTAAGTCAGTTTCAAATTTCTCACTCATTCACTTTCTGGTAGTACATTACAGTTGCCTCAAAATAGTAGCCTAAGCCCCTGAGTTTATAGGATCTTCTTCAGTTCTCTAATAGCTAATTACTGTCTTGGTCTCAGAGTTTGAATTCCCATCTCCCAGAAAGGAGAATATGATAGTTCCCAGCTTTGGCATGAGGCTTTTCTCTAGTCCAATAAGCTCTGGCCAAGGACCAGTGTCCTATGATATGTAGGACTGGCTTCTGGGACCATGGGTGGAATTCTTTTTTGTTTTTTAAAGAATGTGGCTGGGGTGGGGGGGGGGGGGTGGTGGTGGTGGAAATAATGATTGGCATCTTATATAGACAAAAAGACATCAAGGTTTTTTGAAATGTGTTAATACTTTCCTCTTACGGTCAAGAGGTTCCTTAATTTTTGTAACATTTGAAAAAGTAAAAGATTTGAAATATTATAAGAGTCCTCATAGTGTCTTAGTGTGAGGTCATAAGCCTTTATATCCTATAAATCCATGAATCATTATATACACCATGAAGTTTAAAAAATGTAATTTCTGTTATTTGACAAGATGGGAAAAGTGATGATACAAATTGAAAGATAAGGAGTTTGTTCCTTTTATATTTATCTCATTAGATAATAAGGTGTAGTATCTATTTGGTACCTTAATCTGAAACAATTTGGATAAAGTTGGCAATGAAGTAGCCTTCCATACTAAATTTATTTTCTGAATTTTGGAAATGTTTCTTGGGCTTCTCCCTGTGGATAGACCTATTGGTTGTAATTAGGAATGTGTATTAAGAGGTATAAGTAGTACTCCTTATGGATTGTTAGAAAATTTTCTTTATATGCAGATCAAAACTGAATTAATAGGACAGATGCTTCTATGCTTTCATGCAAAAAGGAAAAATAAAGCTAACACACTTTATTTTTTATTGTGCACACAATTAAAGACTATTTACTAGAATATATAAGGCAAGTAATTGTGAATTACAGATGACCCTTGGACAACATGGGTTTGAACTGGTCCACCTATGCATAGATTTTTTTCAATAAATAGATGATAGTACTGTAAATGTATTTTCCTTAAGATTTTCTTTTTTTCTTATGATTTTCTTAATAAAATTTTCTTTTCTCTAGCTTACTTTATTATAAGAATACAGTATATAATACATAGAACCTACAAAATGTGTTAATCAACTGTATGTTATTGGTAAGGCTTCTGGTCAACAATAGGCTCTTAAAGTTTTTGGGGAGTCATAGTCACACATGGATTTTTGACTGTGCAGGGTTCAGTGCCCCTAGTCCTCATGTTGTTCAGGCATCAACTCTATACCTATACACTTTTAAACAAAAAGTTCTTGAGGCAGCCAGGACCCCTTGCTTAGTGACTGTGAAGATGCCTCATGGTATTTGTTGTTGTGACCTCAAAGAGGGAAGTAGAATAAGATACTATACAAAAAAGTTTTGTGTGCCCCCACCCCCAATATTTCATTTCAGTATCTTAGTGGTCCAGAAAAATCATAGTTATAATTTGGTGTATGAAACCAAAGCTTTTACTTCTTTAACCATAAATAAAATTCCTTTGTTTAAGACAAAATTTCAGTTTTACTTCTTGCCTAATTTAGTCTCTGACATTAATTTTTTTGTAAGCGTAAGAATTGTGGTCTTTAAAAAGTTGAATTTTTAGAGGCCTAGAGGGAGAGGATCATATACAGAAAAATAGGCCATCAAAGGAACTTTAATCTCTATGTATTAAAATGGTCTTCAAAAAAATTTTTTTAAAAATATTTATTTTGAGAAAGAGCACGCGAGAGAGAGCGAGAGAGCGCTCACACGTGAGCGGGGCAGGGGCAGAGAGAGAGGAAGACAGAATCGGAAGCAAACTCCAGGCTCTGGGCTGTCAGCACAGAGCCCCATGCAAGGCTGAAACTCATGAACCATGAGATCGACCTGATCTGAAGTCAGACGCTTAATTGACTGAGCCACCCAGGCACCCCCAAAATGATGATTTTTGTTCCCTTGACAAAATCCCTAGATTTTGTCCATTTTTATAGGCATTTCTGGCAGTGATTATCTACCTCATGGTCAAGTATGGTATCAGAAAAATTGTAAAAAACAAAACAAAAAAAAAATGGGGGTGGGGGCAGAGGGTTGCCTGTGGCTCAGTCTGATAAGTGTCTCTTGATTTTGGCTCAGGTCATGATCTCATGGTTTGTGGGATTGAGCACCACATTGGGCTGTGTGCTGGCAGCATGGAGCCTGCTTGGGATTCTCTCTCTCCCTCTTCTTTCTGCCCCTACTACACTCACCTTGTGCATGCCTGCACTCTCAAAATAAATATTAAAACCTAAAAAAAGAAAAATTGTTCAAGAGTCTTTAAAAAAAATTTTTTTTTAAATGTTATTTTTGAGAGAGAGACAGAGTATGAGCAGGGGAGGGGCAGACAGAGAGGAGAAATATCCGGAGCAGGCTCCTGAGCTGTCAGCACAGAACCTGATGCAGGGCTCAAACCCACAAACCGTGAGGTCATGACCTGAGCAGAAGTCAGATGGTTACCCAACTGAGCCACCTAGGCGCCCCAAAAAAGAAAAATTATTAAACTATATGTTAACTAACTTGGATTTCAATAAAACTGAAAAATTTAAAAAATACATGCTAAATACCCCCCCTCCCCAAGGATATTTTTTGGTGGGCAAAACAGAAGTGGAGATACAAACTCTAGATTTCCATATTCAAATAATTAACTGATCTTTTGAGAGAGATTTTGGGTGGCGCCTGGGAGACACATTTACAAATGGAGATTACCCTTGTAAATGTCTCTTACAAAAGAGTAACTTCTACTTTGTTTTTAAAGCTTCTTCTGTGTTAGCGGTTTCTCAAAAATAACCAGCTTAAAATGATATGCCAAAGAAGCATATTTTTAGGGTGGTAACATTTGCTCCCCTATAAAACCTTCAATAATTTCTAATACCCTGTAGTATTATCGTCAAGGTCCTTTTATTGCATATTAAATGGAAGTGACTTACTGAAGTCCACAGAATTAGTATCTGTGAGAAATAAGCCCACTGACCCAATCAAAGGAGGGATGCAGGGACTCAGAGCACAGTGAAGCGAGGCTTTAATCAACGTTCTTGCAAGAGTGGGTGAATGATGGACAGGCACAGTTGAAGCAGTTACAGCAGGCAGTTTATCTCCTGGCATGAAGTCCCTCCCCTGAATCCTCATTGGCTGAACACTACAGAAGTTACAGCCTTACCCGGAAGTTGCCTATGCCCAAGTAAGGCAAAAAGTAGTCTGATTGGAACACATGTACATTCCTTGAGGTGATGCAGAGACTTAAGTTCTTTGGCGCATGCTCATTGCAAAGCCTGCGAAAATTAAGGCCACGAAATGGAGAGGGGAAGAAGGACCATGAAGTGAAGTGTCTAAGGGTTTGGGACTCCATTGTGTGTGGGGGAGGTGGGGGGTTAATACATATTTCCAATAGGTTTACAACCTATTGGTTGTAACTAGACAGCACAGCTTTTATTTGGTATTTCTGAAAATGAATCATCTCACTTCTCCCACTAACTATACCTTTTATGTTTGTCTCATTTCTGTGTTTTGTTCATGAAACCTTTTTCAGCTAAAGATAATTGAAGTACATTTGCTTTTACTCCAAATCATATGCTTTACAAATATGCCTCAGCACTTCTGCTTATCGATGCTTCTCAATCTGCCAATTCTCGGTTTTTGTCTTGGCACAGTGAAAGGGGTTTTACTTTATACAGTTAATGGAAGGTATTTTCACTTATAAGACTCCATACATTATCAGTAATGTTGATAGTACAATGCAGTTTCAGAAGTGGTTCTGGAGTTAGCATAGTCCTAAATTGTTTAGGCTGAGTACAAAATTTTCCAGTGATACTATGCAACTTAATAAAATAACTGCTTTGCAAATAATGTAATTGCCATCAGAACTGGCAAGACTGAGATATTGCTTGCCTTAAAAATGTCTTACTTACTTCAACAAAAATATTGCTCTTAAAAATGCTAATAACATTTCATGAATCTATTCTTTTTGGGTCTTGACATAAATTACTTGTCTCATTTGGGGAATTTCTTCAAGTGCAAGCTCATAATTGAGGTGGTAAATCCCACTTTCTAGAGTTATTAGCCTTCTTATTTCCTTTATTATGTCAAATTAGTGTTGTTATTTAATTGCTAATAATAGTTATTTTTTATTATGTGCTTACTATGCTTCAGAGGCTTTACTTATATAACCTCGAATCCTCCCCATTAGCCTGTAAGTAGGTGGTATCCATCCCTCTTAGAGCATGAGAAAACAGGCTTATAAAGGTTCAATAACTTGTCCATGGTCACATAGTCACTCAGGGCTTACACTCTGGTGTGTATTCTGAGAAGAATAGAAAGAGAATAGAAAGAGGGTCCAGGTAGAGGAAGGGTTTGTGCCAACAAGCACTGCACTGGGCCTGATTTTTTTCATCATCCTAATTGGTCTTGGGTTATTGAAATAATGAATTTTCATCTTCTAAGGAAGACATATTAAAGTGTAGAAACTAAAAACTCATTTTTGATTTTTAAAATTATTTGCATATTTTAACCTATGTTAATGTAGTCAAACATGTTTGAATAATTCAAAATAGATAATAGGGACTATTTAAATTTTGAATATTCAAGGTTTCTTTAAGGTACTGAGTCCTGTGTCTCTGATTAAGTAAACTGGGAGCTACTTCAAGGAAAATGATGATAACATGCTGAAAAGCAGGCTCTGGGGACACCAGAAAGCTCTCTAGTTTTCCCACTTGCTCTGTCAATGGCCCTTCAGTCAAGCCAGAACAGAGCTCCTCCTTAATAAGCTAATTAGGAGACCTGGATATAAGCTTTGTTTCCTAATTTATATAATGAATAGGTGATGTTTATTTTAGTTTTTGATTCTATGATTCCCTGAACAGAAAGATGGTAGTTTGTATTTCAAAGGGCATTACATATTATTTGCACAAAATTAAAAACACAAGTAATTAAGTTAGTTAGGTATTATGGGTCTGTAAAGTAAAACTTACTATGGATAATCCACATACAGATGGTAATTGACTATAATATTGTTTACAAATTCAGTTTCTGTCAGTTACTGTTTTAAATATGCATAGTCAGTTCTTAATTATTTTTGTAAATGTGGATCATTATTAAGTTCTTTTTCTGTTGACAGGCAGAAAAGAGTTGAAATGTGGATTGATTTTTATTTTGATACTTCATAAAATGATTTGATAGGGATGAAAATGAAACTGTCCCCTCCCCCCTTCCCCAGCTTTGGAAGTACCTGAGTTTTATTTCTCTGTTTTGCTTTAGAAGTTTAAAAAAATGTATATTTTATATAAAATTTTTTTTTAATGTTTATTTTAGAGAGAGAAAGAGCATGAGCTGGGGAGGGCAGAGAGAGTGGGAGACACAGAATCTGAAGCAGGCTCCAGGGTCTGAGCTGTCTGCACAAAGCCTGGTGTAGGGCTTGAACTCATAAACCATAAGATCGTGACCTAAGTCAAAGTTGGACACTTAACTGACTGAACTGCCCAGGTGCGTCTAAAGATTTTATTTTTTAAGTAGTCTCTACACCCAACATGGGGCTTGAACTCACAACCCTGAGATGAAGAGTCGTATGCCTACTGACTGAGCCAGCTGGATGCCCCGAAAAAGATTTTTTTTTTTTTTTTTTGAGTACAGTACTTATTTTATATGCATGGCTTGGACACAGCATTTAGTAGAGGTATGGTGTCTAATTTCTACAAAATTTTGATTAACCTAAGGGATACAGATATGTATGTAAACAATAAGTATTTAAATATATGATTAAAGTCATGTAAATGCTGTAAGAATTTACAGACTATTCTTTTGGAGTTTTTGAATTTTTATCTAGGAATCTATCAATCTTAACTAAAGAAAAAAACCCCCAAATTTATAGATTTTAAGAATAACATTTAACTGTGCTAACTAGAGGGGAAGTTATAATTTACTCGATTTCCAAAAAATGATGGCTAACATTTCAGTCAGCAAAGACTGGGGCTAGGGGTGTGGAGATGATCTGAACAAAAGTACACAAGTGGGAAAGTGAAAGGCGTATTCTAGGTGTTGATGAGTAAGTGTAGTTGGTTTGGAGCCAAGGATTCTTATAGAGGGGAAGGTGGGTGATTGCCAAAGATTGTGCTAAATGCACAGGAAAGCAATTGCTAAAGCTTATAGTTAATTTTACATTAAGTAACATGATTACCCTGAGCCTAAATTTCCCCCTCTTTAATGTTTGTTTATTTTTGAGACAATGTGAGAGACAGAGTGCAAGTGGCGGAGGGGCAGACAGAATCTGAAGCGGGCTCCAACCTCTGAGCTGTCAGCACAGAGCCTGATGCGGGACTTGAACTCACAAACCGTGAGATCATGACCTGAGCCGAAGTCGGATGCTTAAACTGACTGAGCTACTCAGGCGCCCCTAAATTTCTCCCTTCATAGGTATTACGTAGGTATTTGTTGAATGATGAATAAATGTGTGTGAATGAGTGAAAGAGATGTCTTTAAGTATTTTCCTTGACATTAGTGCCTTAGGAATTTAGACTTTTTTGGGTAGGCAGTGGGAAATTAAATTTTTGATAGTAAAATGATGTAACAACCTTAATGTAAAAGGAGGAAGTCACGGTCTCTTACTATAAATAATGCTTATGTGTTTTTAAATTTGTTTCTTTGTTGGAGTTAGTGGATTCCTTTTTGGATTATGAATTCCCAGGGTTCTTTTAACACTTAAAATATTGAGTGTTAAAAGTATTAAGTATTTCTGTATAAAAGTATTTAAAAAGTGAGAGTAAGAGTTTAGAAACTCATGATAACTTAACATTGCCACACCATTTTTACTGTACTTTACAATACAATTTATATGGGGTTGAAAGACAAAGCAGACTTAAAACATTTTTTTAAATGTTTATTTATTAAAAAAATTTTTTTTAACATTTGCTTTTGAGAGAGAGAGGGAGAGAGAGCATAAGCGGGGGAGGGGCAGAGACGGAGACATAGAATTGGAGGAGGCTCCAGGCTCTGAGCTGATGTGGGCTCTAATTCATGAACGGTGAGATCATGACCTAAACCAAAGTAGAAGTCAGATGCTTAACTGACTGAGCCACCCAGGCACCCCAAACAAGGCAGACTTTTAATGCAAATAGTTGAAGAACCTCTGGTCTAAATGATTCCAAAGTTTCTGGCTTTGTGTCGATCAAAGTGCCATGATTACCTGAATCAATCTCTTTCCAAGGCATCTAAGGAGTCTATAAGGATGTGATTATAATGTATTCATCTGAAAAATGACTTAATCATGGAGGGTGGGGGGGGGGGTGCCTGGGTGGCTCAGTCCGTTGAGTGTCTGACTCTTGATTTCAGCTCAGGTCATGATCCCAGGGTGTGGGGTCAAGCCCCACACCAGGCTCCATGCCAAGCGTGGAGTCTGCTTAAGATATTCTCTCTCTCTCTCTCTCTCTCTCTCTCTCTCTCTCAAATTAAAAAAAAAAAATCGAGGTTGAGAATACATGACAGGCAGTTTTACCCTCAGAGCAGGTTATATTCCTTATGAGGTTGCCTGAAGTTGGAAATTAAGTACGTTAAGCCTTGAGTTTTTCATATTTTCAGTTTATATATATTCCTTACTATTGACCTAAAGTTCAACTTTGTATTCATTCAGCTATCCATGACTTATCTGTATTGTGCAACACAAAACTTCCCATATGTAAAGCCCCATAATTGTCAAACATGTAATACTGTTTTCTTAATGCTCTTTTGTATTGCTAACAGTGCCTCCAATATATCTAGTAGTCAAGGCAGAAGTTTTATAATAATCTAGACCTCTTTGTGGGGCCTCGCAGGCCATGTGGTGAAAGAGTTCACCTGAGGCAGAACAAAAGAGATGGGAGTTTATCAAATACAGTGCAAGGGAGCTGTGGGCAGGACAGCAAAGGAGATATTGTCTGTCACAAGGCAGTGGTAGGGGGCTGTAGTTAACGGCGAATGTGAGGAGGTATGGGAACATAAGGAATTTTCCTTTTTCGGTACCTGTGTCTGGGTGTAAGTAACCCATTGGTCAGCTAGGACTTAGGGATATTTTGAGGTAGGTCATCTAATGGGCCTGTTTGCATTCAGCCAGGGGTAGGTGATTACTGTGGACCTTTCTACCTTACTGAGGTTTCCATTGTTCAAGTTGGTGGCCTAAAAGTGGCCTTTACACTCACCATTTCTCTTCCATCAACTATTTGAAAATTGTCACTGTGTCTTTTTTTAATGTTTATTTATTTATTTTGAGAGACAGCATGTGCAGGGAAGGAGCAGAGAGAGAGGGACACACGCACGCGAGCCAGGCTCCATCTCACAACTGTTTGATAGTGATGAGCTGAAATCAAGAGTCAAATGCTTAACTGAGCCACCCAGGCGCCCCAAAATTGTCACTGTATCTTTTGAATACATCTTCTAAATATCTTAAGTTTATCCTCCTTTCTCTGTTCTTACTGTTGGTGCTTCAGTTTGTGCTTTGTGTCTATCAATCAGTAGCTTTCTGATTAGTGTCTCTGCCCTAACCCTCTTCCTGTCTCCATGATGATTTTTCTAAAACAACACTGATAAATATTCACCTAAAAGTCTTCTCTTGATTTACTGTTGTTTGTGGCAGAGGCCTTCAAACTTCTTATACTGTAGTTGAATCCTTTCTTTAAATATAAGGAAACACACCTGTGGCTTGGCATATAAGGCCTTAGTCCCAGCCTCATTTCTTGCCATTCCTAGACCTGTGCCCTGGATTTCAGAGAAGCAGAATGAAAACAGTCCTTATTTATTTATTTATTTATTTAGCCTATATTAGCACACTTTGCCTAGAATGCCTTACCCTTTGTCTATTCAGTATTATGTTCTTGTCTTAAAAATGTTACCTTAATCTCTTGAGTGGTAGTGTCTTTTGTATGCTAATGGTGACTCCAGTGAGAGTTCCCTAGCTAACTTCTGGATGGGGCCTGGCCACCAGAAGGATAAGTCATGGTGAGGTTAGAACTTACTTTTTTTAAATTTAAAGTAAGCTCTATTCCTAATGTGGGGCTGGAACTCATGACCCCAAGATCAAGAGACGTATGTTCTACCAACTGAGCCAGCCAGGAGCTCCTAGAAAGTTAGAACTTGCAGCCCCCTTCTCCCACCTCTACCACTGGGGAGGGGAGAGAGGCTGGAGATTGAGTTCCATTATCCATGGTCAGTGATTTAATCAGCAATGCCTACATAATGAAACCCTCATAAGAAACAACTGGGTTTGGGGAACTTCTGGATTGGTGAACACACCGAGGTGCTTGGAGTGTGGTACACTGCCCCATAAGAGGGCATGGAATCCCTTTGTGCACCACATACATTGTTCTATTCATCTCTTCTATTTGACTGTTCCTGAGTTATATCCTTTATAATAAACTAGCAATGGTAAGTAAAGTGTTTTCCTGAGTTCTATGAGTCATTCTAGGAATTACCAAACCTGAGGAGGAGTTGGTGGGAATCCCCACATTTTTAGCCAAGTTGGACAGAAGAGCAGGTGGCCTGGGGACTGGGGACTTGTGACTGGTGTCTAAAGTATAGTCTGTGGGACCAGGCCTTTAAATCTGTGGAGTCTGATGTTAACTCTGGGTAGTTAGTGTTAGAATAAATTGTAGGGACACCCAGTTGGTGTCAGAGAATTGGTTTTGGAAAAGATGCCATATATTTGGTGTCAAGGTCACTTAATCCCAGTTTATAAGTGGAAACAAACCAAAGCTTCAGTTCAACATTATGTGGGAGAGCTATAATTCAAAAGACCTGGCTAACCATATGTTTTTAATTGTAATTTCCTTAAAGGAAAGAACCTATGTATCTTTCATTTTAAAATATTAAATTTTTATTACTTACTAGTTATGTGTTCAGATCTCTTGAACTTAATTGAATAATCAGTTAATGTTTACCTTGATAAAATGCTTGTAATTTTGACTGTTAGACCTTTTTGGTCAAAGTATTATTACTCTTCTAAAATTAGAACAGACAGCTGACTGAGGAAGTGTAAGATATTTAGCTTGATTTTCTTCAGTTTTTCTATATTTTAAATAGGACACAAATATCTCTAAGTGAAAATAACTTTCTCCCAACCCATTTGGAAAATATCCTAGACTTCTTCATGCCTTGTGAAGTTGCTGCTGTTTAGTTATTATTACTATTTGTTTTTCCCTTTAACAAAAGTGACCCTCCCAGAAATAGTTTAATCACCAGATGTTTGGCTAGCAGCATTCCACTTATTTTGGTTTTGCAGTTTTTCTGAAATAGGCTGAAAGGTGATCATGCCATTCCTTCCCTTGTTCTAAGCTGATTTTACTCAATTGCTCTTGCAACTTACTTTGGTAAGTGATTTAGAACCATAATGAAAAGAGAGAGGGTAGGGTATATGTATTTTATCCTAGTATACTATACTAGTATAAAAGTATGAAAGCTAGAAGGGACCTCAGAGATTATCCAACAGAGGAGCTTTATTTTTTTTTAACCAGGGAAATGAACGTGTCAAAGTCAACTATAAATCTCATACTTTGCCTTGATAAGAGTAACCCAGGATTCAGAGTCTGTTTGATGTAATCTCCAGTCTATAGTTACAAGGACCAGGAATCTGGAGACATGATAAGAAAGTCAATTTGTGACAGCATTAACGCTATTTAGCCTGGAAGCAGCTTTTGTGAATTTTCCAGATTATTGGCAGTGTTTGAAATCAGTTGATGTTTTCAGGTTCAATAAACTCAACCATGTATTTTTATACTTTTCAATTAGTAGATTTTTCAAACTTCTGAAAAAAAGCAATAAATATCCTTTTCCTTTTTTTAAAAAACAAATTTTATTTTAATGTTTATTTTTGAGAGAGAGACATGGAACATGAGCAGGGGAGGGGCAGAGAGAGAGAGGGAGACACAGAATACAAAGCAGGCTCCAGGCTCTGAGCTGTCAGCACAGAGCCCGACACGAGGCTCAAACCCACCAACCCATGAACCGTGAGATCATGACCTGAGCCAAAGTCAGGCGCTTAACCGACTGAGCCACCCAGGTGCCACTAAATATCCTTTTTCAAATATAAGTTTACGTAGGAGCAGTTTATAAAACTGATGTAAGTGGTATTTAATTAGAATATAATTTTAAGTATAATTTTGATTTATTGGAAAAGTAGTAAAAACTCAAATGTGAAATGTACATATTTCTGTCTCTAGCTTAAAAAAAATGAATGGATGTACCACACATCATTTAACCAGGACCTTATTGATGCATACTTGAAGGTTATTTCCATTCTTTTGCTTTTACAAGCAATACTGCTGTGAATCATGTATGCTTATCTCTCTGTGGGTGTATTTCTGATGATCAATTCCTAGAAATTTAATTGTGTCATTAGGATATGTTTATTTTTAGTTTTGAAAGATATTATCAAATTAGTCTCCAAAAATTGTATTAATATACATTCCCACCAGTATTGTATGAATAAGCATAATTTCCTCATGCTCTCAGCAACATGGCATGTTATTTTTGGTTTTTACTAATTTTGGTTTTCACTAATTAGTAAAAATTCAAAAACTTGAATCTCAGTGTAGTTTTTAAAAATTTTTTTTTATTGGGGAGTATGGGTGGCTCAGTCGGTTAAGCATCCAACTTAGGCTCAAGTCATGATCTTGTGGTTTGTGGGTTTGAGCCCCATGTAGGGCTCTGTGCTGACAGCTCAGAGTCTGGAGCCCACTTTGGATGCTGTGTCTCCTTCTCTCTCTGCCCTCCCCGGCTTGTGCTCTGTGTCTCTCTCTCCTTCTCTCAAAAATAAATAAACTAAAAAAAAAAAAATTAATTAGTTAATTAATTAAGGTAATCTCTACACACATCGTGGGGCTCAAACTCATGACCCCGGATCAAGAGTCCCATGTTCTACCAACTGAGCCAGCCAGGCACCCAAGTGTAGTTTTAATCTTCACTTTTTTATTATATGTAAAGTTGAGGAACTTTTTATACATTTAAGAGCTGTTTGTGTTTCCTTTTCTGTGAACTATTTGTTCATGGCACTTTGCCCATTAAAAAAAATTCATTTTCTTCCTGTCTTATTGAGCAGTAGGAATGTTTTATGTGTTAGGATATTAACTTTGTGAATTCTTTTCCTCAGATTTTTACTTCTCTTTTCCCTTTGGTTTTTTGCCTGTTTCATTTTTATGGATGTCTAAATGCAAACTTAACATGGCTAAAGTGGAATCCTGGATTTCCTCTCTCCTCCCTTCCTTTAACCTGCTTTTCTTGTAGTTTTCCTAAATGAAGAAACAACCTCCGTTTACTCAGTTACTCCAAACTCTAAACCAAGGAATTATCCTTGCTTTCGCTCTCTCTTTTTTCCAAAAGATTTACTCCCTTTTGGGTATTGGCACAGTGGGGTGGTACAGAGTACAGAGATTTGGAATGAGGCTTTGCAGTCTTTTCAAAGAGTAAACTATACCCTCAATATAAGGCTCGAACTCATGATCCCAAGATCACATGCTCTTCTGACTGAGCCAGCCAGGTGTCCCATCCTTGATTTCTCTATCCTTACTTCTTATCTCTAATCCACCCTGAATCGTATTGGTTTCCCCTCCAAATATATTCTGAATCAATTCATTTTCTTTATATCCCCCAACTAAGTCCATTCTGCCCTAATCCTTCACCTTGGTATCTGCAGTGGCTTTCTAGTTGTTCTGCCCCCAAACTGGCATCTCCTCTTCCATGTACTGAGCCATTTGCTTCATAGTTTACATGATTTTTTCCAAACACAGAATATCGGATTGTCATACCACTCCCTGAACCCACCTCTCCCATTGTTCAAAACCCTCTTGTGGCTCCTTATGTCTTATGATAAAGATAAAACTATATAAAATAACCCAACCTATTTTTCCAGTCTTACCTGATACTAGCTTATTAACTACCCCACCCCCGCCCCCTTTCAGTCTTTGGTGTCATGTTCCCTCCTGACTTGGGACTTTCAAATAAATTATTCTCTCCTGGAGCATTCCTCCCCCTCCATAAGTTGATGTCTAATTGTCCTACAGATCTTAGCTCACTGGACACTTTCTCTGGAAAAGCCAACCCTCCCTAATTAGGTGGGAACCCTCTGTTAGAAGCCCTTATAGTGCCTTATATCTCTTTTCCATAGGACTTATATTTGCAATTTTATGCTTATTGTGTGATTCTTTGATAAACTCCATGAAATAAGGAGTCTTTGTTTTGTTTACTGATATGTTCCCAGTGTCTATTCCAGTCAGTGCCTGGCATATAGTTAGCTCTCAAGACATTTATTGAATGATTGTTTAATTAAAAGTTTTCAAGTGTAGTGTTTACAGAATGTACCATTTTACCCTTTCTGAAAAACATGACTACATTTGCTCTAGGCCAGTCTTTTTCATCTTTAGGACTTGCCCAAGACCACTAAGGTTCAGCAATCTGATCTCCAAAGTCTTTCAGGGATGAAATGTATCTAGGCCAATGGTTTTGAATTCATTTAAATCCTCTGGGTATTCAACAGTCGTGGACTTCAGTTCTTTCTATCGATTTTTCAGCTGAAGGTTAGTGTTGTTGTTGTTGTTGTTTTTGAGTAAAGGACAATAACTTAGATCCATCTTCTGATCCACATCAACCCAGCAAAATCTAGGTGGTTCCCAACTTTTGTAAGTTTACTTTAAAATCAATTATTTGGAATTTGGAGACCAGAACAAATTATCCCATGGAAACCATGATAAAGTTAATAATTATATTTTCATGCAGGTACCTTCAAAACCTTTTTAACCAACAGTATGTCTTAAATAGTACAACATTTGGGCACCTGGCTCGCTCATTCAAAAGAGCATTCAACTCTTGATCTTAGGGTCATGAGTTTGAGCCCCATGTGGGGTATAGAGATTACTTAAAAAAACAAACAAACAAACAAACAAAAAACAAAAGAACTCCAATAGTATCAACCCTGAATTACTCTGAACAGGGTTTAGCTTTGTTTTTTAATTTTTTTTAGTCAATCCTGAAACGCTCAAATTCTCAGAAAACTAAAGAGTTTTGTAGGATTGGCAGTGCTTAGGCAAAAGATGAAGTAGCTAGGTAGGAGGTCCATTGAGTTGTTACTGGATTTCCTACCTCGTGGAAGGATTCTAAAGGTAAAGAGTGGGAAGGTAAGCTACATATTTGGAAGTTAAAAATTTTTATGCTATTAAACTGTGTATGTTACTTATGATAGTCAAATGTCACTTGGATTTAATAATGGGAACTGGTTTATGGAGAATGGATTGATAAATTACTCTCTCCACTTTTGGGAGAATAAAGCAGAATTATCACTTATGGGTCATGTGGTCACATCTAGGAGGAAAACTAGTGCATTTTCTCCTCACTTATATGCAACATGGAGAAATTCTCTAACAAGATTGTAATTAGGATTTTTTTTTGCAAGGCTGTGCTTTTCATAGACATGGTTTCTTTCTATACATGGATCATGAGTTTTAAATTTTTTTTTTTCAACGTTTATTTATTTTTGGGACAGAGAGAGACAGAGCATGAATGGGGGAGGGGCAGAGAGAGAGGGAGACACAGAATCGGAAACAGGCTCCAGGCTCTGAGTCATCAGCCCAGAGCCCGACGCGGGGCTCGAACCCACGGACCGCGAGATCGTGACCTGGCCGAAGTTGGATGCTTAACCGACTGCGCCACCCAGGCGCCCCTGGATCATGAGTTTTAAGATGCTATCAAACTATTAAAACTCTCTTATAACAAGTTTTTTCATGTACCAAATTCATTCCTATGCAGTTTTCAGTGACAAAATGGTTCTCTCATTTGTATGTATAAAAACAATGCTAGAGACGAGAATAAAACTCATGATTCAACTTATTTTGTACTCTCTTTGGGAAGAAGAAAGGACCCGTTCAGATGAAGATTATAATTTCAGCACAAAGGAAACATTTAAGGCCCAGGTACCTCTTAAATTCGATACTAATAATATATGAAATAAATTATAAGCCTTCTGTTTATGTCAGTTCTTGTAGGTACTTGCTTGCCAATGCAGAGACAAGATTGCTTAATTCCAGGTGTATTTCTTAGTGCAGAACACAGTCATGTTAAAGTTTGCTTACTTGTTTGCTTACAAAGTTAATAGTAATAAAAGACTGCAAAGATTTTTTTTAGAGATTCTTAAAATATTCATGTTGGAAGGGACCTTAGAGGACATCTAGTTTAGTACATGACTTCTCTACCATGGCCAGGTCAAACTGCCTCCAGCAGCCTCTTTCTGCCCCCTGCTGGTCCCCTTCTTGTCTGCTATGCTTCAGATTATAGGTCTTTAGTGTTCCTTGAATGTATCAAGCTCTGTTAAGAGTCTTTGTACTTCCTTGAGCGCTCGCTCTTCACTTATCCTTGTTCCTGTGCCTTGTTTCTTTACATTAAACAGATTTCACTCAAATCTTAACTCCTCAGACAGGTCTTTCCCAGGCTACCCTATCTAAAAGAGGTCCTGCCCCCCCACAATAACTCTATCCAAAGACTGTCTTCTTTTCTTCATAATACTTATCAATGCCTGGAATGATCATGTTTGTTTATTGTTTGTCTCCCCTCATTAGGCTCCATGAGAGCAGGGGCCATGTCTATGGTGTTCTCTGCTGTATCCTGAAACATCTACAGTGGGCTGGCCCACTGTAGGTATCTGACAGATATTTATAGAATGCATGAATAATCATTGATGGTTCATTGTTGTTCAGTCACTACTGAGCTTTGTCTCCTTTTCACTTGTACCACTGATCTTAGTTCTCCCTAAAATAACTCAAATCATCTGCTCTATTCTTTTTTTTTTCTTTTTTTTTTTTTTTAAATTTTTTTTTTTTCAACGTTTATTTATTTTTGAGACAGAGAGAGACAGAGCATGAACGGGGGAGGGTCAGAGAGAGGGAGACACAGAATCTGAAACAGGCTCCAGGCTCTGAGCTGTCAGCACAGAGCCCGACACGGGGCTCAAACTCACAGAGCGCGAGATCATGACCTGAGGTGAAGTTGGCCGCTTAACCGACTGAGCCACCCAGGCGCCCCGTGCTCTATTCTTTTTCAAAGAGTCTTCAGACATTTAGATGTCAGTCTAATCAAAATCAAACTTGCCCAGTTTTCTTACCAGCTCCTTATCTGGCATAGTTTTGGAGTGTGGTCGCCATCCACGTTATCCATCACTGAGAGTTTTTGGTTTTGTTGATACCCAACACTCGAGACTGTATACTATGTGAAGTTTGAACCTTAGAAAAACTTCAGTTAAATTTTTTTGGTTAATGTCATATTGAAGTGCTTTATCTTTGATAAAAAGTTATTTTTTAGTTCCATATAGATGACCAAGAAACTATTCATAGATGATGTCACTATCAGAATTAACTCTTCGAGTTCTTAAAAATTTATTTTATTGAGGGATATAACAACTTAGAAGTACATAAAACATAAATGTACACTCTAATGGATATGTCTGTTTAACTATCATTCAAGTCAAGAAATAGATCATTCCTAGTGTCCCAGAAAGCCCTCTATCTTATCTCTTGTTGATTTCAACTCCTCTCTATAGGTAAGTAATATCCTGATTTTTATAAGAAACCCTTCATTGGTCACTTTCTTTTCTTTTTTTTTTTAAATAGATTTACCATTTATATAAGTAGCTAAACAATATAGTTTGTAGTTCAGCTTTGCCTGTTTTAAAATGGTATAAATGAAACAATACTCTTGTATTAGTTTTCTCTTGTTTTGTAATCAGTTATCACAAGCTTAGCAGCTTGAAATAGCACCCATATATTAGCTCACAGTTCTATATGTCAAAAGTGGGCATGGTGTGGCTTGGTTCTCGGCTTAGGATATCATAAGCCTGTTATCAGATGTTGGCTGGGCTGAGTTCTCTTTTTCCTTGATTAGTTCCAAAGTTGATTTCTAACATCCAGCTCTTTTTTTTTTTTTTTAATTTCTTTGTTTTCTATTTCATGAACTTCTGCTCTTGGTTATTTCTATCTTTATATTTTCTTTGGATTTATTTTACTGTTTTCTTTAACCTCTTTATTGATGTTTAGTTTATTAATTTTAATTTTTAAATATTTTGTGATATATGCATGTATGCCTCTCAGCCCCCCCCCCCGCATTGCTTTAGCTTCTTCCCATAAATTTGTATTTTTGTTACTATTATTATTATTTTTAATTAAGTAGGCTCAAAGCCCAACGTGGGCTTGAACACACAACCCTGAGATCAAGAGTTGCATGCTCTACTGACGGAGCCAGTCAGACACCCAGTATTTTTGTTATTTTTAATTGTCTGTTATGATTTGTTCTTTGACTTATGGATTATTTTAAGACTGTATTAATTTCCAAACATACAAATATTCTCTAGTTCCTTCTTTTGTGATTGATTTCTTGCCCATTTGCCTTGTGCTCAGAGAACATCTTCAGACTTCAATGATTGTAGTGTGTTTTGAATTGGTTTACAGCCTAGCACATTATCAGTTTTTGTAAATGTTCTGTGTGTGCTTGGGGGAAGAAAGGCATTCTGAAGTTCTTTGCTACAGTCTTGCTACAGTCTACAGTGTTCATTTGGTCAAGTTTAAAAAATATGTTCAAAATCTTCTGTATCCTGATATCTTTCTCTTCAAACTATCTATTGAATTCCTTTGCTGTTACTCAGTCTTTAAGTTCTAGAATTCTCATTTATTTTTCAAATTTGGTCTTCTACCTTTTGGACCTACCAGTTCTGTCAAAATGTTCAACCTTTGTGTTTTGATTAATTCAACCCTATAGTTGTATAGGTTATTCCTGATAATTTTAATATTACATGTCTTTCTGGATCATTTTCTGCCTCACACATTTCTATTGGTTCTTGTTCTTGGTATCATATTATGTACTGCTCATTGTAAATGAGAAATTATCTGTAGCAATATTGTGAGGCCTAGGTTGATGTTATCTTCCTGCAGAGACTTGCCTTTTTTCACATCCCCCCTTTTTGAACACCAGACAGCTGGTGACATTACCAGTCTGAATGTGAGACCACCTCAGTAACTTTGGTTTATTTTGGTCACTCAGATAATATGAAACTAGAATTCAAGTCTATCCAAGGATTGCTTTATTTCTGTTTTCCTTTATCCTGGGAGTGTAGCTCTGAGGTTTCTACTTTGAGTGGTGGCTTATTAAACTTCTTCCTTGTGGCATAATCTTGTCTTTGACTTTTGCCCCTGGATTTGTAAGGATTTCAAGAGCAAGCCTGTTTTTCTCCCATTTTTTCTGGATCTTCAAGTGCCTGAGAGCTGAAACCATTTTGGGTGGTTTGGATTATCTTTCTGGGTCCTATTCTTTTGCCTTGATTTCAGCCATTTAATACTTTACGATCTTGTCTTTGGGATTTTTAGGCCATTTAAAAAAAGTACTTCCTCCAATATTTGTATTTGTCCTCAAAAGGACATTTCATCCAAGTTACCTAGTTATTTGAAGCTAAGGTTGTCTGAGTTTTTAGGTCTTAAAAATTCTCAGGAGTGCCTGGGTGGCTTCAGTTGGTTAAGCATCCAACTCTTGATTTTGGCTCAGGTCATGATCTCATGGTCACAGTGCATGGTTGGGATTCTCTTTCCCTCCTCTCTCTGCCCCTATTCCTACTCGTGTGCACGCTCTCTCTCTCTCTCCCAAAAAAACCTCAGTGTTATTCATATAAAATTATAGTGAAATTCAATTTGGCATTAAGTTTTTTTCTCTGTATGAATACTGGTAGTTAAAAGACTGTTCTTAACACCTATTTTATACATTTACTCACACATTTGAATTCTGATTTCCAGTTTGTATTACTCAATTTTGATTTCTACAGAGAATAGGTAGGACCTAATATTTCTTTGTATATACTTATATGCATCACTTTTGGGGGGGGGGCGAGGTCTTCTTAGTGTGGATGATTTAATTTTTACCTCAAGTTTCCTTTGAAATGAGCCATGCCATTATTGTCAGAGAGTTGGATATTTAAATGTTTCCTGGGTGTTCTTCCAAATAAGCTAGAGAAAATGAAAGAATAGTTCATTCTCATAAGCACTCTGAGCATCTTTTACCTGTAATGTGACTGACTTAGATCTTCGTATGGCTGACTCCTTCTTGTTACTGATCTATTTCACGTCAAATATCACCTTTTTAGAGAGGCTTCTGAGAAGTCATTCATTTTTGGGGCGCCTGGGTGGCTCAGTCGGTTAAGCGTCCTACTTCTGCTCAGGTCATGATCTCGCGTTCCTTGAGTTCGAGCCCCGCATCGGGCTCTGTGCTGACCGCTCAGAGCCTGGAGCCTGTTTCAGATTCTGTGTCTCCCTCTCTCTGTGACCCTCCCCCGTTCATGCTCTGTTTCTCTCTGTCTCAAAAATAAATAAACGCTAAAAAAAATTTAAAAAAAGTCATTCATTTTTTCCCCCTTCCTAACAAATATTAGTATCTGATGATAATCTTGTTCTCCCACCCCAGCAAAATATGAAGCCCCATGAGGCAAAGATCTTGTCTATCTTGTTCACTGCTATCTTATGTGTCCTATTTACCCATTCTCTGAAATGTATTAGGCAGTCAGTAATTATTTATTTAAGCAATGAATGATATACTTACTAATATTTTTCTGGGGCGCCTGGGTGGCTCAGTTGGTTAGGGATCAGTCTCTTGATTTTGGCTCAGATCATGATCTCATGGTTTGTGAGATCAAGCCCCGTGTCAGGCTTTGCACTGACAGCACAGAGCCTGCCTGGGATTCTCCCTCCCTCTTTCTCTGTCTCTTTCTCAAATGTTAAAAAAAATATTTTTCTGAAATTGTGACATTTTCTCTAAATGTCAGTAGTACTTTATTATTTTTATTTTTTATTTTTACGTTTATTTTTGATAGAGACAGAGCACAAGTGGGGGAGGGGCAGAGAGAGAAAGAAACACAGAATCTGAAGCAGGCTCCAGGCTCTGAGCTGTCAGCACAGAGCCCGATGAAGGGCTCGAACTCAGAAACCGCGAGATCATGACCTGAGCCGAAGTCGGACGCTTAACCGGCTGAGCCACCCAGGTGCCCCATAAATGTCAGTAGTACTTTAAAAATTTATTATTCCATTAAACTAAAGTTTTCTAAAACAAGTATAGTATCTGCTTTCTTTTGCTTCTAATTTGCAAAAACATTATTTGTAAATATTGAATGAAAAATCAGATAATAAGAATTTGGCCTAAAGTAAACATTATTATTATATATTGAACTGAAACGAGGTCAGTGTTGCTAGAGTGAAGTGAGCCAAGGGGGAGAGAATAGTTGGATGTCAGAGGAAGGGAGTTTAAAGGCCTTGTGACTCATGTGGACTTTGACTTTCACTCATAATGTGGGAGGCCATTTGAGGGTTTTGAGCAAAGCAGTGACATGATGTGACTTATTCTAAAGATTTTGTGTGGAGACCAAGATTGAAGGGGTAGGTGAGTGTGGAGCCATAGGGATATTGAAGTATGTCTACTTATGGGCTCTCACATCAGTTTCAAAGGCAAATTTGTCTATCTCTGTGCCAAGACCACCCTATCTTAATTTCTTTTACATTTTATTTATTTAATCTCTGCACCCAACATGGGGCTTGAACTCATGACCCTGAGACCAAGAGTTGCATGCTTAACTGACTGAACCAGCCAGGCACCTCATTCTGTCTTAATTTCTATAGCTGAGTTCTAAGCCTGAATATATTTGGTAGGACATTCTCCCAGATCCTACCCTCAAGATCGAGTCTTCCTACTTTTCTTATAAGGAGGGTGTTGGCAGTATTTGGAACTCTGTTCTTCCATATATATTTTAGAATCAGCTTGTTTTAATTCCTCAGAAAGCCCTGTTGGGTTTTCGATTGGGATTTTGTTGATGGTTTAGATTACTATGGAGAGGGTTGACATCTTTTTCATTTTAAATGTCATTGCCATTTACCATTGATTATTATTATTTTTTAATGCTTATTTGTTTTTGAGAGAGACAGACAGACAGAGACAGAGTATGAGCGGGGAAGGGGCAGAGAGAGAGGGAGACACAGAATCTGAAGCAGGCTCTAGGCTCTAAGCTGTCACCACAGAGCCCGATGCAGGGCTCGAACTCACGAATGGTGAGATCATGATCTGAGCCAGACCGAAGTTTTGGTTAATTGACTGAGCCACCCAGGCATTCCGAGAATTAACATCGTTATAGTATCGACTCTTCCAGCCTTAAAATTGAGATAACTCTATTTAGGTCTTCTCTGATGCCTTTGAAAAAAGTTATATATACATATATATATATATATATATATATATATATACACACATACACACATATATTTGTTATGCTAAATCTGTAGTGCCTCTTTTGTTGTAAATGTGGTTTAAAAAACTTTAATTTAAAAAATTTAATTTAATTAAATTACATTTTCTGTTTATTGATGTTTATGAATACAATTGATATTTGTATATTAAGCTTGTACTCAGCTACCTTGTTAACATTTATCATTCAAGTGATTTGTAAATTCTTTTGAATTTTCTGTGTAGGCAGTAATATTTGTAAATTCTATTTTGCTTCTCTTTCCAATCCAATATGTTCTATTCGTTTATTTTTTCTTATTTTACTGAGATGGCTATAATTCATCAGGATAATGTTTAATAATAATGTTAATAAGCATTAAAAGTAGGACTTTTTGTCATATTCTTAATTTTTAAAGGGACTGTGTCTAAGATTTTGCCTTTACGAATGATATTTGTTGTAGGTTTTTGTCAGATACTTTTATCAAGATATGAACATTTTAGGGTACCCTGGATGGCTCAGCCAGTTGAGCATCTGACTCTTGATTTTGGCTCAGGTCATGATCCCAGGGTTGTGGGATTGAGCCCCCATGTCAGGCTCTGCGCTGAGTGTGGAGTGTGATTGAGATTTTCTCTCTCTCCCTCTGCCCCTTCCCTGCTCACACTCTGTCTAAAGATAAAGAAATAAAATAAACATGTTAAAAAATTATATAAAGAAAGATATGAACATTTTAAAAGCATTTAATTATGGGCATTCTGCTGTTTAGAAAGTTTGTGCCAGTTTGTATTCCTAACGTCAGCATATGAAAAGGCATACTTCAAGTCAGTACTTTTCCACACCGCATGGGTACTGATTTTTGAAAAGTTTCAAATTTTATAGGCAACAAAGAATTTCTTTATTGGTTTTTATTTCTGCATTTGAAACCAATATTTTGTGTTAGCACAGCTGTTATTTTTCATAAAGATAGCGTAGTTTTTGAAACAAAATGATTTCAGATTTAGAGAAAAGTTGCAAAGACAGTACAAAGAAATTCGTGTTTCATAGACCCTTGACCCAGATTTCCCAAATGTTAACATTTTAATCATCCTTTTTCTCTTTTTCCATACACATGTACTTATTCTTTGCCCTGAGTGATTTAAGTTGCAAACTTTATCTCTAAAAATGTTGGTGTTCTTTCTTTTTTTGTTTGTTAAATTTTTTAATAGACTGTCTTATTCTAGATATTCTGGGGTGCTTTATAATATTAATCAAACTATTATTGACATATAACATTATATTAGTTTCAAGTGTACAATGTAATGATTCGATATTTGTATATATTGTGAAATGATCACAGTAAGTCTGGTTAACATTGATCACTACACACAGTTACCAATTTTTATTCTTTGTGATGAGAACTGCTTTTTTTTTAAATTATATATTTTCAGAGAGAGCTCGAGCAGGGGATGAGGGGAGAGAGAGAGAGAGAGAGAGAGAGAAAGAGAGAGAGAGGGGGAGAGAGAGAGAGAGAGAGAGAGAGAGAGAGCGAGCAAAAACAAAAGCGAAAGTGAAAGAATCCCAAGCAGTCTCTGCACTATCAACGCAGAGCCCGACCGGGGCTCGAACCCACGAACTGTGAGATCATGACTGGAGCCAAAATCAAGAGTCAGACGCTTTACAGACTGAGTCACCCAGGTGCCCCATATTCCTTGTGATGAGACCTTTAAGATCTACTCTTTTAGCAACTTTCAAATAGACAATAAGGAATTATTAACTACAGTCACATGTTGTACATCACTCATAATAGTTTATAGCAAAAAAAATTTTTTTCTTCTCCAGGTTTCAGTCCAGTCCGGGATCATACATTATATTTAATTATCATGTCTCCTAAGCTTCTTTTAACAGTTACTTGGTTCCCTGTCCTTTATAACCTAGACATTTTGTAAAGAATATAGTCCAGTTATTTAGTAGGATGTCCCTCAGTTTGGGCTTGTCTGTTGCGGCCTATGGTTAGATTCAGGTTTTACCTTTTTGGAAGGAATGCCACAGAAGTGTTTTATTGCATCCTATCAGGAGGCATATGATGTTGGCTTGTCCTATTATTGATGATGTTAACTTTGATCATTTAATTAAGGTGGTGTCTGACAGAATTCTACACTATGAAATTACTATTTTTCCCCTTTTAATTAACGGGTATTTTGTAGTGGAGCTACTTTGAGACTAGATAATATCCTGTTTTCCATCAGACTTTCAACCACTAGTTTCAGCATATGTTGATGATACTTGCCTGAAATAATTATTACCAAGGTGGTTGCCAAATGGTGATTTTCTAATTCCATCACTACATTTATTATTTGGAATTATACTCTCAGAGCTTTTCTTTCTCCCTTCATTTATTTATGTAAGTAAGGACTGGTGTGTTTTTATTTTATTCTGTGGATTATAATCTATTTTTATTAATTTTGCTGTTGAGATGTTTCTCATTTGAACAGAAGTGACTCAAGTTGACTCCTGTGTCCTTTAGACATGCCCCCATCATTCTTTGAGCATTACCTTCTTTTCTGGCACCACAAAAATATATCCTGGTCCCATAGTGTACTTTTCCTTGCTCTTGCCTGGGAATCAGCCGTTTCTCTGAGGAACCCTGGTTCCTTTCATTGGTGCACTGGCTGTGCCCATGAATGTTGGAGTGTCATTGCTTCTAGGCCCCCTCAGCAGATAGAGCTAGGGAATATATGTATATGTCTATATATATTTCCATACACAGTTATATCTATTTCTGCATCTATGTATTGAGAACTGAGCTGATATGTTTAGCTCTAATTCCAAGCCTTCACCCTTTTCCCATTTGTAACTTCGTTTTATGAGAATAAGAAACCAAACTCATCATCCACAATGTATTTATTTACTTATTTGCTCAATCCAAGAATACACATAAAGAGTTTTCATATCTTTGTGTAAAAACAAATATCTAAGTATATGTTTAGAAAAAAATTTTTTTGTTTATAGCTTAAAGAGAGTGTGTAGTTAAAACATTGGTTTAAAAAATTTTTTTAAATGTTTATGCATTTTTGAGAGAGAGGGAGAGACAGAGCACGAGCAAGGGAGGGGTAGAGAGAGAGGGAGACAGAATCTGAAGCTGGCTCCAGGCTCTGAGCTGTCAGCACACAGCCCGATGTGGGGCTCGAACCCATGGAACTGTGAGATCATGTGAGATCATGATCGGAGCTGAAGTCGGAAGCTTAAGAGACTAAGCCACCCAGGCACCCCAAAACATTGTTTTTAGAAGTTACCTGGAGTCGTTTCTGTTTCCCTTGACCCCTTTGCAGAGTGGTTATGTTACTCATTTCAAATACAGTTAGGTACATTTGTTTTTGTTCCATTTTGGGTTCTTCTCTCTTATTATTATTATTTTTCTTCTTTTTTTTTTAGTATATGAAACATTAACATGATTTTTAAAAAATGTACACAAAGGATAAATTATTAGAGTGCTGAATATAAAATTTAGGGCTTTTGTGTTTTTTCTTTCAGGGAATCATTTAATACTTCACATTACAACAAAATGTGAGAGTTCCTGCCAACCTGTGAGAATTTCTTTCTTCAACATTTTCTATTTACTGCACAACTTTCTCAGTTCTTTTTTGATGCCATGTTTTGTGGCTTGCATCAAAAGAGGAGTTTGTCTTCATGAAGATTCCTAACATTGGTAATGTGATGAATAAATTTGAGATCCTTGGGGTTGTAGGTGAAGGTAAGTTTAGCATTCCTTGAGTTTGTGATTAATGTATGTAGTTATACCCACCACTACAAAAGTTACTACTTCAGATCCTATTAATTTTACCTATATTTATTGAGATATGTGTTTGAGTAAAATATAAAAAATAAAATTGTGCTTAAACTATTTGGGTTTTACTCTCCAATTGAAAGTTAATAACATTTTAAAACCTTTTAAAATTTAATGGATCAGATTTCTTTCTTTTTCTTTTCCTTTTTAAAAATTTATTTATTTATTTACTTATGTAGAGAGAAAGAGAGCAAGCAGGGGAGGGGCAAAGAGAGAGGGAGTGACAGAATCCCAAGCAGGCTTCCTGCTGTCAGTGCAGAGCAGACTTGGGACTCAACTCAGAAACTGAGATCATGACCTAAGCCGAGATCCAGAGTTGGATACTTAACCGACTGAGCCACCCAGGTGCCCCAAGTTAGAGATTTCTTAAGGCTGCCTTCATTTCATTGTGTTAATTAGCAATTATGGTTTCTTTATAGTTTTTTGTTACATTTTATTTTTATATCAGTCTTATTTTGAATAATTTAAAATTTATTTCTAGAAGTTAAATTTTACTAAATACACGGTAAATAAATGAATAACTTATCTATTTGTTCTCTATTTGTCTTTGAGAATGGTAAACCACATTTTTATAAGTTCTGAGGCTCAACTTGATCAGATTTTAACATCTCTGAAATCAGGATGTGTGTTATAATTTATAGCAGGTCATGGTTTAATTGGTAGCACTTCCCCCCCCCCCCCACTAGTACATAAAATGCTTATGATCAGTGACATCATTAATTTGATGAAATATGGTAATTCATTTTTCATAAGTCTTCCTGAATTTTCCTTCTTAGTAATTTTTTGCTTTTGACTTAAAGATAACTTTATGGGGATTTTGAGAAATGATTCTTTTAATAGGGTATGAGTGATTATAATTATGGTTTCTCAGCATTTATATCTTTAAAGCAAATGTTATAAAAATTTTATATCTTATGAATTTTCAAATAAATTGTGAATGTTAAAAGAAGTTTTAATGATTTACCTATCTGAACAATAAAGCTGTTCTAGATAGTAAGTTAAATCCTTTTCAAATAAATAGAAACAAAATACAGTCTGATCATTGGGTGCTTGCTTTAAGATCTGGAGTGGCTAAGAAATACATATATATTAAGTAAATTAAAAACTGTCTAGTAAACTCTACATTCCTGTAGCCTACCTAGGGCATTTTCACTCGTAGCCTACCCAGTGCATTTTCACTCTGTAGTGAAATGGCATGGGCAGTTAAATCTGGATTAAAGGATTGCCTGGTGATGGTGGAATTAAGTTGGATGGTTGTAGTAGCTGATTCCATCCTGACTCTGATAATACGATTCATCCATCTCTACCAAAGTGAGGGAAACTTGTTCTCGTTCCCTAGATTCTGTTCAAGACACATTTCCCAATTTCATCTCTCTTAAGTCCCTTTGTCATAGATGTGTGCAGGCTTTGCCTGTCTTTTAATGTTATTGACATTTATACACACCTCAAGTATCATACATTACATGTTGATTTTACTAATTAGGTTGTCACAATATAACTAACTCTAACCTCAGTTTCTTGGGTACCTTGCTGTTGACTCTGTTCTGCCTGTGAGGAAGTAGTTTTTTTGGCTAGAAAAGAGGATGAATAACCCAAAAGGTAGTCATGAATCTCATCAAAATATACCGAAGAAAGTAGAAGTCCATGACTATAAATGTCCAAAAAGCCTTGGACTGCTTGTGGTCTGTGTCCTTGTACTGAGTTTTGATTTATGGCAAAACTGTAGCAATTCCTACTAGTTATTAATTGGAATGTTTAAACCTATACTATTTTGCCAGTCAGGAAAGACATTCAGGTATCCTAGAAGAGGATTTAAATGTCTCTTAGGACTGAGGTCATTAGCTTTTAAATTTTAAGTTTTCTAGAATTTTTTGCGTTAATTTTCCTTTACTCTTAAAGTTCTTAGGTCCACATCTTGTCTCCAGAACTTTTAAGCTTAAATTAAAATGTCTCAAGTGAAATGTTCTTTAAAAAGAGAAACATTCAGGGGCATCTGGGTGGCTTAGTCAGTTAAACATCGATTTCGGCTCAGGTCATGATCTCATGGTCTGTGAGTTTGAGCCCCACATCAGGCTCTGCACTGATAGTGTGGAGCCTGCTTGGGATTCTCTCTCTCTGCCTCTCTCTTTCTCTGCCCCTCCCTTACTTGCGCGCTCTCTGTCTCAAAATAACAACAATTTTTTAAAAAGAGAGAAACAATTTAAGAATACTTGTTGGGAAAATGGGTTGCTTATACTCTTGTTTTATAAAAAAACATAAATATCCATTCTCTGTATGTGGCTCATAGCATAATTTCTGCAGAGTACTATCATTTTAGCGTTCATTATTATAACAAGATAGTATAACATTTTACTGATAACCAATGTAAATATAATAGAACTTTTATTTCTCTAAGAGCTATAGTTTGTATATGTGCCCCTAATTGTTTATTTCTTTTTATTATAGGAGCCTATGGAGTTGTGCTTAAATGCAGACACAAGGCAAGTACATGGTTTTTAAAAAGAAAATACTGTATATGTTTAACTGTTTAGAAATGAATGTATTGTTCTGTGCATGTGGGCATATAATTAAAACTGTTGGCTATGATAATGATGCTTAATAAAGTGGAATGAACATGTAAACCCAGAAAAGGGAGAGTACTTTTGGACAAGCTCTATCATGATTAGGTAGTCATTAGTTATTTGTGGTCATATGGTATTTTTTTCTCAGTTGAGCTATGTGTATAGGTGAAAAGATTCCTAATGGGAAGAGAGAAAAGGTGACAGAGAAGAAATCAATGCAGTGACAGATTTAGGTTGAAGCACTTAAGAGCAAGAAGAAGTATTCAGTCAGTATTTTTTGCATGGAGCCAGTAACTTAGATTGCTTGATGGATCTGAATCCAGATTTTGAAAGGTAGTGGATTGGTGTTTGGTATGAAATAGGGCTTTGGATAATAGTACATGATTATCATTACTGGTTGTAGTTGATCACACTTGTAAAACCTTGTGATGGATCTTATGATATAGATTATTTGTTACACTAATCACCAATTATTCAGGGAAGTTATTTCAAGTTTCCCACAGCTGTTGCTCAGAGGTAAGTGTGTTTTACTCAGAGACTAACTTTAACGTGGCAAGTGTTGCTGAAGCTGTAACAATTTTAAATGTTAGGTTAAATATTTTTCTGTCATGATATACCTAGTCTGAGTATTAAAATCTGGCCTCTTGCTATTATGTGTATAATTTTGTTAAGACCAAAGGTTAAAGTTTTTTGTGGTATTTTCTAATGGTTTAATTTATGTCTGAGATGAGCTTAACAATTTAGTCCAACTCATTTAATTAAATTCTCAAATCTATTTATCATAACATATATGTATGTGTATATATGTGTAAATAAAGAGGATACCATTTTTATGTTTATTTTTTCTTTCCTGTTGTACAAAATCGTATGTTTTAGATTTAAGTCTTCATGGCAGTTGATGTACATTTGGGATTTAGATCATAAGTCTCTTAATTTGGTTCAATGAATTTTCTATTCTTGAAATTGAGTGTTCAAAGTATCTTATGTTGGTAATAGTTATCTGAAGACGTCTGCCAGTAAATCCTCAAAAAAATGGGTGGAATACTGTGGTTTTTGATTCAGGATGATTAAGAATTTAAAATAATAAATGTAATCAAAATAAATTTAGCACCTTGAATACCTCATTAAGAAATATTACTGCAGTTGGAAATTAAACAAGTGGAAAGCTCTCTAATGAATTTCTATACCGGTAATGAGTTGCCTTGAGTTATACTAAATTTCTGAAGCTTCAAAAAAATAAAATTCCTTGGTGGATACTACTCAAGGGAAATAGGTTGTTCGTTTCCAAGTTAAATTTGACTCTTTCATGAACATAATACTTCCTCTTATACCTTGGCTCTGTTGATACGGCATAGCTAATGGAAGCTTTAGTTCTTAATTTTAATCTTTGAGTTTTAAAATTGAAAGATTTCTGATACATAATGCAAGTCTTCTAACAGTGTTTTCTCTCAGTCTTGTCACACTTCTTCCTGTGACTGTTCCCCCTATGCTTTTTTTAACCTTATCTAAGCTCTCTTTCTGCCTTTTATGTAAAAATAAACTTTATTAATTGAATATATTCAACTAATACATGTTTTTACCTTCCCATGTGTCTGGTTTACTCATTTGTGAAGATACGCTTGTTACCTGTACCTGGTTCTCATAATACACACTGTTAGTGCCAGCAAGATGGGCCCAGAGTGAAAGTACATGAGGATAGATAGGTATCTCTGCTCTTGGGAAGCCAACTCTAAATGTGACCTCTGATTCCTAGGGCACTTACTTATAAGGATGAATAAACCATAGTTTTCTTTCTTTTGTATGGCTTATGGTCTAAAGAGGTAGAATAATAGATACTTAAAAAAATAACCCAAGAGGTTTCTGCAAATGACACTGCATCTAAAAAGTATCTCTTTTTACGACCCTTCACTAAATGAGAGATTTGCAGACTAGCTCGAAGTATTGTTGCTTTTTCCTTTCATGCATCTAAAAAGATACTGCTGGGTGGAAAATGTAAAGCATAAATTAGTGCCTAACTCAGAGTAATATAAAACTCCTTTTAGAATCTGCAGCTGTTTAGTCATTAGACTTGTTATAGATATATCCTTTTTTTCAGCTAGAATCAGACCTTCAAATCTTTACCCCATTATCCAAAAGTAGAGAATTTGATGCTTCTCAGATTTATCCTTTAGAATCAATCAAATGGATTACTATGAAATCTCATGTTATAGTTAAAAATGGGTATCATCTTCCCTGTTGTATCCATTATATGTAAAATGATCATGCCTGTATATTTTGCATAGCTTTTACAAATTTAGGGAAATGCTTATAAAATGTATAAATCAGGTCTGTGTGATTATGTGTGCATAGGTATGTGCAATCACTTATGCATAAATTTGCCATCTTTTGGAGAGGGTTGGCCATGGGTGTATATATAATTAAATAATTCCTAGGACATTATATATTTGAGCAAATATGAAAGAAAGTTACTGTTTTAATCTGGGTACTATTGCAAGAAATTTAGAGGTCATGTTTATAAACAAATGTATCTTGTCTTTTGTGAACACAATATGATGTTGGGCTATTCCAGGCCAAAGACCATATTTCTTAATTTACTGAAATGCTGCCTAATTGAAAAGAAAAATGCAACTGTACTCTTTTCCACAGCTTCTGTTTATTGTGTGTGTATACATACATATGTATATATATATATATATATATGTATATATATACGTATGTATGTATACACACACATTGGAGTTTTATATATGAAAATTCATATATTAAGTGTTAGGCTACTTATGATACCTCAGGACTACTTAGGTTCTGGTTTGGACCTTTGCTCTCCAGATATGCAGTGCTGATTTTCTTTTTATTTGCATGTCTGCTTTGAAGTACTTATGAGAGGGGAGGCATGTTTTACTGCATACTTTTCTTTGCAGAACCTCAAAGAGGTCATCCTTAAAGCAGGGAAAATGGAATGCAGTGACATAGGGAGATGTGATTAGAACTGGAGATGATAGATTGTGCAACCTGTTTGAGAGGTTGGAGGGCAATGCTAACTGATTCTAGGACAGGGAAATGCCGATTCATGTATTTCCTTTCCTGTGGCTGGGGTTGACATAGGAGAAATTTTTGTTTGTTTTGAATTAGTAGGTGACATGCTCTTGGGATAACTGGTTATACAAAGCCATGTAGAATCCAGTGTTGGGGGTAGAGCCTATAAATATTTAATAAATAATAAAGTGGACTTAAATTACAGAACCAAAAATGAAGGGCACTTTTGAGAGCTGTTACAGAGTATCAGGTTCCTGTGGAAAGATTAGAGATGATCCCAAGGGTTTGTGGTAAAGTGAAAAATCATTGGTATCATTTATCTGGTTTAAAAACTTATAAAGGATATAAGTTTAGAGGGAGAAATAATGAGTTTAGCTTTCATAAAAAAAGAGTAAAATGGCAGCAGAATACCAAACCTGGTAATAAGTACCACATATTGAGCATCTAACGCATGCTGGCTAACTCTGCTACATGCTTTACATTTACTCCCTACAACATTTCTACTCTTATACCCATTTTACAGATAAGAAAGCTGAGGCATTATATACAGAGGTTATGTGTTAGGGCCAAGATTTTGCAGCCAAGAAAGAAGTGGTAGAACCAGGATTTGGTCTCATATCAGAAATCGCTAACTTGAACATGAACTAGGTGGAACTGTGAAATGTTACAGACCTTCCAAGAGTGAGTACAGAGCAGAATCGAGGGCATCCTTAAATAGTCCTACCGAAAGGAAACGGAGGCACACCTCTAGAAAGCAAGGAAGAAAGATTTTGTAAAATGGTATTCACTAACAATGTAAAAATCCATAACAGGATGCATGATGATAAGGATTGAGGGGTGAGAAAATCCATTTCATTTAACGTTGCTGTTTAGTAATGACCTCTTTAAGTGAAATGGTATGTTGAAGTCAGAGGTTAAGGAGAGAGTAAGCAGAAAAAATCTGGATTGTGCCATTTTCCATTTTGAGAGTTGAGAAATTGAGATTGAGAGTACTAGGAGGAATAGTTTTGATTAAATATTCACTAGTCAGCAGGGGCACCTGGGTGGCTCAGTCAGTTAAGCATCCAACTTTGGCTCAGGTCGTGATCTCACGGTTCATGAGTTCGAGCCCTGTGTCGGGCTTACTGCTGTCAATGCAGAGCCCACTTTGGATCCTCTTTCTCCCTCTCTTTCTGTCCCTCCCCCTCTCACGCTCTTTCTCTTTCTCTCGCGATATGTGTATATATATATATATATATATATATATATATATATATTGCAATATATATATATGTATTTAATAAAAATTCACTACTCAGCAATACCCATATTTTCTCCTACTAAAAGCCATTCTTTGGTTATTTGTTATCATTTACTATGAGCAGTTTGTCTTTTGCTGTAAGAGTTCATTTTTAGCAAGCTTTATGTATTTTGAATTAGTGATTTCCTCTTTTTCTTTTTCACATTAATTTTGTTTTCCACCAAAAAGCTGAATATGATTTCGTCACATAAAAAAAAAACAAAAAAACAAAACAACGAACTGTTTTAAAGAAGGTACTTGAGGAAAAGTCCATGAACCATCACCAATTTAACAGATTATAGTCCACCATCTAAAACCACACAGTTATTTTCTACTAAAACAAAATAAACTTTGTTTCAGTTTTTTTCCACATTAAATGAAACAAGTCTTAAATTGTTTTTTAGATTTAAGTTTTACATGTGAATTGAGGTTTTTAAAATTTTTTAAACGTTTATTTTGAGAGAGATAGGGAGCGATCAGGGGATGGGCAAAGAGAGAGGGAGAGAGAGAATCCCAAGCAGGCTCTGCAGCTGTCAGCACAGAGCCTGATGTGGGGTTCAAACCCACAAACCGTGAGATCATGACCTGAGCTGAAACTAAGAGCCAAACGCTTAACTGACTGAACCACCCAGGCGCCCCTGAATTGAGTTTTTAGAATAAAACTTAGATGAATCAACAATGAGAAATTGAATATATGGGATTATTTTCTTTGTCATTACTTTCCTCCTTATTTAAATAAAAGTAAGATGTGTGTTCCTGCTTCTTGTCTATAAAATTTCTAGCATTTGAAGAAAATTAGAGAGAGGCTTGGGTTTTTAATAAAGATTGTAGGAAGCTGGAAATATTTAAGTATTGATTATTTCACCATAATCATTTTTTGAAGTAATTACACTTCCCTAAATGACTTTAATTTATTGCGCATTATGGAGATTAACGAGATGCCAATGTTAAAATGGGCTTTGGGTCGGTAACAAAGATAATAGGAATCATCAGTTGGGGAAGACCTCTTCTGTCTACTCTTAAAGATGCACTTATATAGAACCATTACTTCTGTGTGGTTTCCTCTCTGAACCGATTTTTTCTTACTGATCAATTAATTGTGGAAAAGTTCCTGGAACACTACAGCAGTCTTACCAAAATCATATTTCTGTGTATTATAATATTTTGCATTTTAAATTCTGCTAGTCTTTTGATAAGGGACAAACTGCCTATGTTTTTGTTGTCTTGTTATCAATAAAAGCAATAATGGCTTATGTGTCAATTTCCAGGTGAGTCTAACTTCTTCCAGGAACTAAAATAATTTTTAGCTTTTACCAGCTTCATGGTTATCTTTATCCTCATCATCCTAATCTAGATTTGTTTTGTTTGTTTGTTTGTTTGTTTTTTAGTAAATGGGATTAAAAAAATGGTCCTGTTAGAACTGGCAGGTACTATGCATGCATTGTCTACACACGGGAAGACTAGCTTGTTCATCCTTCTCACAGTGACTCAACTCCTAAATGATTTGTCCATCCCTCCTGCACACACTCCTCCACCTCCCAACCAGGGGATGAGTTGGCTGGGGCACTAGATGGACGTTAAAGTCTTCTTTGTATGCTAATTGTAAAAACATAATTAGTTCAAAGAAAAGAATGTTCTATACCTTTTTCAGATGAGTAATTTCGTTAGCCTCTGATACATGTCTGTGCTTAAGGGATTTATACTAGCTCTTTAATGCAACTTTTCAAAACTTCAGGAGCAAAAATGAAAGTAAATAATTTTTTTTACACAGCCTTGAAATATGTATTCACTGGTAATACAGGAAAAGGAACGTCTCAACAAATGCCCATATGGTGGATACTTTTAAGTAGTTAAGCTTAACAATTGTTGAAATCACTATCTGGAAAGTAGTACACAGTGATCTATTTCTATATAAATAGTAATCCAACCCTGAAATACTATTAGAAGCTACAGTTTATATTCTATAAATGCTTTTGAGCTTTACTCTTTCCCAATTTAAAGGTTTGTTTCATATGTTCAAACCTTTTCATTTTAAAACATCCAGTTAAATACATTTTCTTGTACCTCCTGTATTGAAAGCACTGTGTTCTAGGCATGGCATTATAAAGTAAAATTCAATCAAATATCTGTTTGAGAAAAATCTATTGAGTGCCCACAAAATGTCAGGTACTCTGCTTGGAACTGGCTCTGTAGAAATCAATAAATAATTGCTACTTTTGAGGAATTTAGTCTAGTATTTATAAATCAACAAATACAAGATCATGTTTACTTCTGTCAGGAAGCTTAACACATAAATTGGAAGAGGATAATTTGAGAGAAGATTATAGTGGAAATGATAGTGTGAAAGCTTTTCCCCCATTTTTCAATACATTCTTCATTAGAGCCTGCTTAGGAAAAAACTCATGTCAGTAATAAAGGAGAAAAGAAAAGAAATCAGTATTTCCCAGAACCCCGTAAAAGGACTACCACAAAGATGGGAATAAATTAGGAGGTAGCGCTATTAGTTGAGGGCAGCTGAATAAGAATGGTACAAGTGGGAAGTTTTGTTTACTTCTGAGTGCCAGAGGGCCCAGAACCCTAGGCGGAGTATTGATGGATTGTAGAACCTTCCCCAAATGGCACAGCTGAAACTTGATCCACGTGGCCCAGGCCATTTCCTTTAGGACCGCCATATTAGGATGGGCAGGAGTGCCTACCCTGACAGTGTAGATCTGGAGTTGGCAAACTTCTGCCCGTGCTCCAAATGTGGCCCACTGCTTATTTGACAAATAAAATTGTGTTGGAACACAGCCATACTCATTCATTTCTGTATTTCCTATGGATGCTTTTGTACTAAAATAATAATAGTTGAGTAGTTGCGACAGAGACTGTATGACATACAAAGCATACAATTTTTATTGTGGCCCTTAACAGAAAGAGCTTGCTGACTCCTGATGTTGAACAAGCCCCAACTGGGAAAATACGGTGGACTGCATAGTGGTCTCGGTGGATCATCCATCTCAATTTCTATTTGTCTCTTTGCCCTTTGTGCTCTTGGAGCCTGAGAAATAGAGTTAATAAAGTGTGAGACTTCCACTGAAAATTGCTTTTCCCTTGAGCTGGGCTTGGGTAAATTGTTGGGATGGCTGTGTAGGAAATTTTGTATTGCTTACCTCTCACATTTCAGCTGTCACAGAAGTGAACTTTGCTAGGGACTGGGCATACAGAGACACAGCGTATTTACATTGACTATGTCCCATCACTGGCCTGAGTAACTCTTTTCATCCAAAGGTGAATACAAAGAATAAAACAGTCTTCCCTGAGACTATGAAAGAATACTTGAGTTAAAGAGAAAGAGATTTCTCACAAATATGAACAGTAAAATTCTTTGGAGACTAAAACCAGGAGGTATCTTCCTAATATAATTCAAGTGAAAATAAATGAGAAGTTAACAAGAAATAGTAGTAATTTCTGTTTCAAGTACCTCTTGACTTCTAGGTATTATGCTAGATGCCTTATTTTCATTACTTTAAATCTTCCTAACAATTATAAATTAATATTACCTTCTTTTTACATGGGGGAAACTGATCCTCAATAGGTTAATTTCCTGAAGGTCATACAAGTTAGGAAGTGGAAGAGCCTGGAATTAAGCTACATTTTAGGTCCATCATTTTTTTAAAAAATTGAGGTAAAATTGGCATAACATAAAATCAGTCATTTTAAAGTATACAGTTCAGTGGCATTTAGTGCCTTCACCGTGTTGTGCAATCACTACCTCTGTCAAGTACAAAGTATTTTCATGACCTCAAGAAAAACCCTTGTGGGGCACCTGGGTGACTCAGTCGGTTAAGCGTCAGACTCTTGATATGGGCTCAGGTCATGATCTTAAGGTTTGTGAGATAGGGCCCCGCATCGTGCTCTGTGCTGACAGCATGGAGCCTGCTTGGGATTCTCTCTCCCCATCTCTTTCTGCCCCTCCCCCACTTGTTCTCTCTTTGTCTCAGAATAAATAAATAAACATTAAAAAAGAAAAGAGGGGCGCCTGGGTGGCGCAGTCGGTTAAGCGTCCGACTTCAGCCAGGTCACGATCTCGCAGTCCGGGAGTTCGAGCCCCGCGTCAGGCTCTGGGTTGACGGCTCAGAGCCTGGAGCCTGTTTCCGATTCTGTGTCTCCCTCTCTCTCTGCCCCTCCCCCGTTCATGCTCTGTCTCTCTCTGTCCCAAAAATAAATAAACGTTGAAAAAAAAAATAAAAAAGAAAAGAAAACCTCATGCCCATGAAGTGCCCATTCCTCGTGTCTCCTCCTCCCCATCCCTGGCAGTCATCAATCTACTTTCTGTATCTATAGGTTTACCTATTCTGGACATTTCCTGTAAATGGGATCACATACAATGTGTGACCTTTGTAGTTTGCCTTCTTTCACTTAGCATAATGTTTTTGAGATTCATCCATATTGTAGCATGTATCCATACTTCATTCCTCTTTATGACTGAATAATATTCCATTGTATGAATATATCACATTTTGTCTATGCATCTATGCATTCGTCTGTCATTGGACATGTGGGTTGTTTCCGCCTGTTGACTATTGTGAACAGTGCTGCTGTGAACTTTCATGTACAAGTTTTGTTTGAATTCCTGTTTTCAATTCTTTCTGGGTGTATACCAAGAGTAGAAGTGCTAGGTAATATGGAAGTTCTATGTTCAACTTTTTGCGGAACCACAAAACTGTTTCCACAGTGGCTACACCACTTTACGTTCCCACCAGCAATATGCAAGTGTTCCAGTTTTTCCATATGCTTGCCAACACTTGTTTTCTTATTTTTTTTGTTGTTGTTGTGGCTATCTTAGCTGACATAAAGTGGTAGCATATTGTGTATTTGATTTGCAAGTCCATAATGATTTGTGATGTTGAGTTTCTTTTCTTGTACTTGTTAGCCATTTGCCTATCTTCTTTGGAAAAATGTCTCTTCGAGTTCTTTGCCCATTTTTAAATTGGGTTTTTATTGTTCACTTGCAAGAGTTCTTTATATATTCTGGATATAAGTCCTTTATTAAGTGTGTGGTTTGCAAGTATTTTTTCTCATTCTGTAGATTGTTTACTTGATAGTGTCCTTTTCATAAAGTCCAGTTTATTTTTTCCTCTATTGCTCATGTTTTTGAAACCACTGCCAAATTCAAGGTCATGATGGCTTATGCCTTTTTAAAACTTAATAGTTTAGGAGCGCCTAAGTGGCTCAGTTGGTTAAGCGTCCGACTTCAGCTCAGGTCATGATCTTTACAGTCCGTGAGTTCGAGCCCCGCATCAGGCTCTGTGCTGACAGCTCAGAGCCTGGAGCCTGCTTTGGATTCTGTGTCTCCTCTCTCTGCCCCTCCCCTGCTCATGCTCTCTCTGTCTCAAAAATAAATAAAAACATTAAAAAAATTAAAAGTTAATAGTTTAATTTTAGCTTTTATATTTTATGTGGTTATTCCATTTTGAGTTAATTTTTATATGTGGTATGAGATAGGGGTCCAACTTCATTCTTTTGGATGTTGGGTATGCAGTTGTCCTAACACCATTTGTTGAAGAGACAGTTTTTTCCCTGTTTATTGGTGTTGCCACCCTTGTTGAAAATAAATTGACCATCAGTATATTAGTTTATTTCCAGACTCTCAATTTTATTCCATCGGTCTGTGTGTCTGTCCTTATGTCAGTGCCACACTGTTTTGATTACTGTGGATTTGTAGTAAGTTTTGAAATCAGTGAGTATGAATCCACCAACTTTGTTTCTTCTTTTTTCAATACTCATTTGGTTATTGAGAGCCCCTTGCAATTCCATATGAATCTGAGGATTAGCTTTTCCATTTCTGAAAAAAAAGGCCATTGGAATTTTGATAGAGTCCATTGAATCTGTGGATTACTTTGCATAGTATTGTTACCATAACAATATAAATTTTTCCAATCTGTGAATGTAAGACCTGTTATTTAAGTCTTCTTTAACTTCTTTCATCAGTACTTTGTAGTTTTCAATGTATTAGTCTTTTACATGCTTGGTTACATTTATTCCTAGGTATTTATTCATTTGGATGCTCTTTTTTTTAAAAGTTTATTTAATTTTTGAGAAAGAGGTGAGTGGGGAGTGGGGCAGAGAGAGACGGAGACAGAGAATCCTAAGCAGGCTCCATGCTATGAGCATGGAGCCCCATGTGGGACTTGAACTCATGAACCACGAGATCACGACCTGAGCCGAAATCAAGAGTCGGATGCTTAACCTACTGAGCCACCCAGGTGCCCCTGGATGCTATTTTAAATGAAATTGCTTTCTTAATTTCCATTTTGGATTGTCAGTTGCTAGTATATAGAAATACTACTGATTTTTTATTATTGTGGTAAAATATGTATAACAAGATTTGCCATTTTAACCATTTCTAAGTGTACAGTTCAGTGGCATCATCGCATTCGCAGTGTTGTGTAACCATCACCAATATATTTCCAATTTTCTTTATCATACACAAAAGAAACTGTAGCAATTAAGCAGTAACTCCCCCATTCCCCCTTACCCCCAGCATGTAGCAACTTCTAATCTACTTTCTGTCTCTACAGTTTTGCCTATTTTAGATATTTTGTATAAGTGGAATAATACAATATTTGTCTTTTTGTGTCTGGCTTCTATTACTTAGCATAATGTTTTCATGGTTCATTCATGTTGTAGTATGTATCAGAACTTCATTCCTTTTTATGCGAAATAATACTCTGTTGTATGTATATACCACATTTTGCTTATCCATTCATTTGTTGATGGACACTTGAATTGTTTCCACTTTTGGCTAATGTGAATAATGTTCCTATGAACATTCACATACAAGTATCTGAGTCCTTCCTCTTAATTCTTTTGTATATATACCTAGGAATAGAATTGCTGGGTCAAATGTAATTATGTGTCTAACATTTTGTAGACTAGTGGCTATCGTGTTTTGATTTTTTATCCTGTAGTTTTGCTGAATTTGTTAGCTGTAAGGTGTGGATTCTTTTGGATTTTCTCTCTATAATTATATCATCTGTGGATGAGAGTAGTTTCATTTCTTCCTTTTTAAAATTTTATTTACTTATTTTTACTTTTGTTTTAAAGTTTATTTTGAGAGAGAGAAAGAGTGCACAGGTGCAGGAGGGGTAGAGAGAGAGGGAGAGAGAGAGAATCCCAAGCAGGCACTGTCAGCACAGAGCCCGATGCAGGGCTTGAACTCATGAACATGAGATCGTGACCTGAGCCAAAATCAAGAGTTGGGACGCTTAACAGACTAAACCACACAGGTGTGCTATTTTAATTTTTTTATATATTTTATTTTTAAGTAATCTTTACACTCAACGTGTGGCTTGAACTCACAACTTCAAGATGAAGAGTCGCGTGCTCTGCTGATTGAGCCAGCCAGGTGCCCTTATTTCTTCCCTTTTAATCTGGAAACTTTTTATTTCTTTGTCTTGCCTAGTTGTTCTGGCTAGAATTTTTAGTACAGTGTTATTAAGTGGCAAAAGTGGACACCTTCACCTTGTTCCTGATCTTGGGGAGACGGCTTTCTGTCTTTTAAATCACTGAGTATGCATGATGCTAGTTGTTGATCTTTCATAAATGTGCTTTATCAGGTTGAGGAAGTTGTCTTCTGTTTATTGTCTGCTTGTCCATCATGGATATGGTGTGTAGGGTAAAGTAGGTAGGCAGTTTAAAATGCACATTGAGCTCATATCACACAGTAGTTACCTCTTTTATCAAGTTTTTTCATGGTCGTTTTAAGGTTTTGACTAGTTGCAGGGTTCTAGAAACTGATTCTAATACTTTTTCCAGCCCATTATTTGTTTCTGTGAAAGGACGGAGTCCTAGATTTCCCTATTTTGACATTTTTGGTGATATCCCTCTGTGTTTGCACACATTTTCTCCCAGTCATTGATCTCCAACTTAACAATTTTTTTGGTAGATTGTCCTTTTGGCATTGTATCTAAAATCACATCACCAAAGTCAAGGGTCATCTAGATTTTCTAGGTTACCTTTTAGAAGTCTTGTAATTTTGTATTTAGGTCTGTGATCCACTTTGGGTTAATTTTTGTGAAAGTTACAAGGTTTGTGTCTAGATTCTTTATTTTACATATGAACGTCCAGAACCATTTGTTGAAAAGACCTTTTTTTTCCCATTGGATTGCTTCTGCATCTTTGTCAAAATCAGTTGTGTTTGTGTTGAGTCTATTTTTGGGCTCTGTTCTGTTCCATTGATTTATTCGTCTTTCCTTCACCTAATATCATGCCGTCTTGATTACTATAGCTTTATAGCAAGTCTTAAAATCAGGTGATATCAGTTCTTCAACTTTATTGTTCCTTTTCAATTTTGTGTTGACTATTCTTTTTGCCTTTCCATGTTACTTTTATTTTTATTAAAAATATCTTTTTAATGTTTGTTTATTTTGGAGGTGGGGGGAGGGACAGAGAGAGAGGGAGACATGGAATCCGAAACAGGTTCCAGGCTCCGAGCTGTCAGTACAGAGCCCGATGTGGGGCTTGAACTTACGAACCATGAAATCATGACCTAAGCCAAAGTCAGATGTTTAACCGACCGAGCCATCCAGGCACCATCCATGTTACTTTTAAAATCAGTTTGTTGGCATCCAGAAAATAAATAGCTTACTGGAATTGGGATCACACTGAGTCTATAGATCAAGTTGAGAAGAATTGGCATCCTAATACTGAGTGTTCTAATGCATGAGTGCAGAATATCTCTCCATTTATTTAAATCTTTTGATTTCTTTCAACATAGTTATGTAGGGTTTCGCATAACAGATCTTGCAAATGTTGTGTTAGATTTATACCTCAGTACTTTTGTGTGTATGATAATGTAAATGGTATTGTTTTTAATTTTTATTTCTAATTATTCATTCCTGGTATGTGGGAAAGCAGTTGATTTTTGTATATTACCCTTGTAACTTGTGACTCAGCTAGAACTGTTTATTAGTTCCAGAAGTTTTTCATTGTAGGTTTTTTGAGATTTTCTTCATGGGCAAGCCAGTCATCTGTGAACAAAACAGTTTATTTTTTCTTTCCCAATCTGTATACCTTTCACTTCTTTTTCTTATTGTATTAGTTATGACTTCCAATAAAATGTTGAATAAAAGTGGTAAGAGGGGGAGCGCCTGGGTGGCTCGGTTGGTTGAGTGACCGACTTCGGCTCAGTCATGATCTCGTGGTCTGTGAGTTCGAGCCCCGCGTCGGGCTCTGTGCTGACAGCTCAGAGCCTGGAGCCTGCTTCTGATTCTGTGTCTCCCTCTCTCTATGCCCTTCCCCCGCTCATGCTCTGTCTCTCTCTGTCTCAGAAATGAATTAAAAAAAAAAACATTAAAAAAAGAAAAAAGTGGTAAGAGGGGTCATCCTTACCTTATTCCTGAGCTTAGTGGGAAGGCATGTGGTTTCTTACCATTAAGCATGATGTTAACTGTAGGATTTTTGTAGATGTTCTTTATTAAGTTGAGGAACTTCTATTCCTAGATTACTAAGAGTTTATATCCAAATGGGTTTGGGTTTTGTCATTGCTTTTCTGCATCAATTGATATGATGATGTGACATTTCTATTTTAGCTCACTGATGATGGTAGATTACATGAATTGATTTTAGAATGGTGAACCAACCTTGCACACCTGGGACAAATCCCACATTGTCATGGTGTATCATTCTTTTTATACATTGCTGTTTATGCTTTGCCAATATTTTTTGAGGATTTCTACATCTGTGTTCATGAGAGAGATTCACCTGTAGCTTACCTTTATTTTAATGTTTTTATCTGGTTTTGGTATTAAGGTAATACTGGCTTCATGGAGTGAGTTAAGAAGTGTTCCTCTACTTCTGGAAGAGAGAGATTTTTCTGGAAGAGATTGTAGAGAGTTAGTATAATCTCTCCTTAAGTGTTTAGTAGAAGTCACCAGTGAAACTATCTGGATATGGGACTTTTGTTTTAGAAGGTTATATTGGTTGAGTTTCTTCCATACATACAGGCCTATTCAGACTATCTATTATTCCTTGGATAAATGTTGATAGTTTGTATATTTCAAGGAGTTGGTCCATTTACCTAAGTTAGCAAATTTATAGCATAGATTTGTTCATAATATTCCTCCATAATATTCCTTTATTATTCCTTTAATGTCCATGTGATTTGTAGTGATGACTCTTCTTTCATATCTGATATTAATAATTTGTGTTTTTTCTCTTTTTCTTGGTTAGCCTCGCTAGAGGTTTCTGAATTTTACTGTTCTTTTAAAAGAGCCAGCTTTTGTTTTCATTGATTTTCACTGTTGAGTTTCTGTTTTCAATTTCATTGATTACTTCTGTTATTTTTATTATTCTTTTCTTCTTGCTTTAGGCTTAAGTTATCCCTCTTTGTATTATTTCCTAAGATAGAAGATTAGTTACTGATTTTATTTATTTTTTTTAGTTACTGATTTTAGGTCTGTTTTCTTTTCTAATATATGCATTCCATGCTACAAACTTTTTTCTATACACTGCTTTTGCTGCATCACACAATTTTGTTTTATACTTTCATTTTCATTTAGTTCAAAATATTTTTAAATTCAAGATTTCTTTTTGACCTGTGTGTTATTTTATTTTATTTATTTATTTTTTTAAATTTAAGTAAGTTCTGCACTGAATGTGGGGTTTGTACTCATGACCCTGAGATCAAGAGTCACTTACTCCACTAACTGAGATAGCCAGGAGCCACTGACTTGTGTGTTATTTAGAAGTGTCTTGTTTAATCTCTAAATATTTTGAGATTTCCCAGCTTTATGTTATTGATTTCTAGTTTAATTCCATTGTGTTGTGAGAGTATACTTTGTATGATTTTTATGCTTTAAAATTTGTTGTGTTTTATGGCCCAGAATTTGGTCCACTTTGATGAATGCTTGATATAAGCTTGAGAAGAATATGTGTTGTGCTTCTGTTGGAAGAAGTATTACGTAAATGTCTGGTAGGTCTAGTTAGTTAATGGTGCTGTTCAGTTCACCTATATCCTTACTCAATTTTTATCTGCAGGATCTGTCAGTTACTGGAAGTTGGGGAGCGGGTGTTAAAGTCTCCAACTATAATGGTGGATTTGTCTGTTTCTCCTTGCAGTTCTGTCAATATTTGCCTCATGAATTTTGATGTCCTCTTGTTTGGTGCATATGCATATTAAGGATTATTATGTCTTCTTGGAGAATGTATCATTTTATAATGTCCGTCTTTATTCCTGATGATTTTCTTTGTTCTGAAATCTGATTTGTATAAAATTGATATAGCTATTCCAGCTTTCTTTAGTGTTAATGTGATAAACCTTTTTGTATCCCTTTGCTTTTAACCTATCTGTGTCTTTATTTAAAGTGGCTTTTAAAAATCCATTCTCACAATCTCTTTTAATTGACGTATTTAGGCCATTCACATTTAAGGTGATTATTAATATATTTGGATCAGTATGAACCATTTTTGTAACTTTTCTGTTTGTTACACTTATTCTTTTTTTATTTAAAAAAATTTTTTTTTAGTAATCTCTACACCCAACAAGATCAAGGGGTTATGAGCTTGCCAGGCAACCCCCCCCCCCCGCCCTTTTTTTTTTTTTTTAACGAAAGCATTTCTTTCCTTTTCTTCCTTCTGGTTTTAATGGACTGTTTTATGTGATTCTGTTTTCTCTCTTGTCTTAGCATGTCCATTATACTTCTTTAAAGAAGAGTTTGTCAGGGACGCCTGGGTGGCTCAGGTCATGATCTCACGGTTTGTGAGTTTGAGCCCCTTATTGGGCTCTTTGCGTCAGCACAGAGCCTGCTTTGGATCCTCTGTCTCCCTCTCTCTCTGCCCCTACCACGCTCACACTCTCCTACTCTCTCTCTTTCTCTCAAAAGTAAATAAACATTAAAAAAAAAAAAAAGGTTTTTAGTCATTGCCCTGGAGCTTGCCTCATACCACGTTGGTCTCTAAGTCTGCTATCAGATAACTGTATTCTGCTTCTCAGGCAGTATGTGTACCTTAAACTAGAATTTTCTGAATTCCTCCCTCCCATCCCCCTTGTAACATTGCTGTCATTCGTTCATTTTACTTATCCCTATGCTATAATCAGTGAATACACTGTTACTGTTCTTTGAATGGGTATCTATTTTTTTTTTCATGTTTATTTATTTTTGAGAGAGACAGAACACAAGTGGGGAGGGGCAGAGAGAAGGAGACACACAACCTGAAGTAGGCTCCAGGCCCTGACCTGTCAGCACAGATGCCGATGCGGGGCTTGAACTCATGAACCAATGAGATCATGACTGAGCTGAAGTCGGATGCTCAACTGACTGAGCCACCCAGGTGCCCTTGAATGGTTATCTATTAATTAAGAATAGGAAAAACACATTTTATTTTGCCTTCATTTATTCCTTCTCCAGTGCTCTTACCTCGTTTAGATCTGACTTGCTGACCTGTATAATTTTCCTTCTCTAAAGAACTTTTTAAAAGTTTTTACTAGGCTGATCCACTGTTGTTGTTTTTTTTAAATTTTTTTAAATGTTTATTTTTTTGAGAGATAGAGAGCATGAGCAGGGGAGGGGGTGCAGAGAGAGAGAGAGAGAGAGAGAGAGAGAGAGAGAGAGTGTCACAGATTCCCAAGCAGGCTCCAGGGTCTGAGCTGTCAGCACAGAGCCCAACGTGGGTCTCGAATTCATGAACCGTGAAACCATAACCTGAGCCAAAGTTGGACGCTTAACTGACTGAGCCACCCAGGTGCCCCAAGACTGATCCACTGTTAAAAAACTTCACTCAGTTTTGGTTTATCTGAAAAAGTATTTCTCCTTTTGAGAGGTAATTTCAATGAATAATTTTTTTTATCCCAACACTTTAAATATTCTACTTTATGGCTTCTGAAAACAGTTGGATGTACTTCTTATCCTTGTTATCTGTAGGTAAGATATTTTTTCCCTCTAGCTTTTTTCATGATTTTCTCTTTATGTTTATTTTTCTATAGTTTGAATATGATGTAGTTTAGGTGTAGATTTTTTGGTAGTTATCTTGCTAGGTCTGCTCTGAGCTTTTTGATGTGCAATGGTTTGGTGTCATTAATTTTGGAAGATTTTTGGACATTATTTCTTCAAATATTTCTTCTCCTTTGTCTCATTCTCTTCCTTATGGTATTCTGGTTATACCTTTTATAATTGTTCTGTAGTTCTTAGATATTCTGTTCTGCTTTTTAAAATTCTTTTTTCCCTTTCCATTTAGTTTGGGAAGTTTCTATTGAAATGCCTTTAAATTCACTGATCCCTTGCTTGGCCATGTCCAATCTACTGATAAGTTCATTAAAAGCATTATTCATTTTTGTTGTAGCGATTTTTATTTGTAGCATTTTCTTTTCATTCTTTCTTCGAGTTGTGCTTACATTACCCATCTGTACTTACATGTTGTCTACTTTTTCCATTAGAGTTCTTAACATAGTAATCATAGTTATTTTATATTCTGTATCTGAAATTATTACTGATAACCCCCAAATCTGTGCCATACCTGAGTCTAATTCTGAGGCCTGCTTTGTCTCGTCAGATTGCCTTTTATCTTGCCTTTTAGCATTCTTTTTACTGTTTTTTAAAAGCCAGGATATGTTGGGTAATGGGAACTGAGGTAAATAGGCTTTTAGTGTAATGTTTTATGTTAATTTGACTAGGGTCTGGGCCATTAAATGTTTGTTGTAGGGGTAGGTGCCAGAGGCTTCAGTTTCCTCTAGTGTCTTTATTTTTTGTTATATTTTTCTCCCCCATTGTCTTTGTATTTCCCTAAGAATTCCTTTTTAAATAGTCTGTTTCTTGCAACTTGTTCAGTTGAAATCCACTGTTACTGTACCAGAACCCTGGTGACATGGTGGTAGAGTATGAGGACGAGGAAGTGTTCTATAATCTTAGGACCAAATCTTAGTCTTTTGGTGGGCTGGAGTCCTGGGCTGCAACTCTCACAAATATTTTTTGGCCTTTTCCTCCCCTTCTTTTCAGGTGAAACAAGAATGGTAGAGGGGCTATAGCTGGCTAATTTCCCCTCTCCCAGGACAGCATATAAGGCTCTGGTAAATTTTCCCTTGGAGTGTTGGCTTTTGTCATGGAGAACAGTGCAGGCTTATTTCAAAACCGTTACTTTCCCCTGGATGTTTTTCAAAAGGGTTCTGTTCTCCTTCCCCTTCCTCAAAAGGGAGAAGGTTTTTATTGGATCTTTATCCTGGGCATTGTTACTTTTCTCCTCCCCTTACCAAAAAGGGGAGGAGATCATTCTTGGATCTTCATGTTCAGAACCTCGTGAAGTCCTGGAGGGTAAAGCCAAAAGATTGTGGAGGGCTCTCGCTGGATTGGGTCCGTTGGAGTTCTTACTTGCAAACCTTTGTTGAAATTACCGTTTAAGTTTTCTCCCCAGTTTTCTCTAGCACCTTCTGCTCCAGGTAAGCTGTTCTTGGGTGTGATTCTCTGTATTTGCCTTTCTCTCCAGATTTCAGGAGTTCAGTTTGCTTTATGTCCTTAATTCTCTGATAAGCCTAAGGAAAGTTGATTTTCAGTTTTTTTTCCTCTTGTTATAAGGACAGGAGTGACAATATTCAAGCAGTTTATTTGTAGGAACTGAAACCTGAAGTCTTACGTTTATGTTTTAAAATTGGAAATACCTTGTCCAGTTTAAAAATAATTGTTCAGCAAGAGGCTTTTAACTTTTCTGTGAACCATTTGCTTAGCTGAGATGACTCATTCTTAGTTATTTTCATCCCTTTGAATTTCAGATATGTATATTTTCAAAGTGCTTATAGCAAGAACTTTTTTAGAACAAAATATTTGAAAAACTTAACTTATTGTAGTTCTAGAAAATTGCTAATAACTTTACTCAAAATTAACTGGAATTATTGATTCCCCCGTGCCCCACACTGGCTTTTGTTTTTTTTTTAATCAGGTATCTTTTAGAATCCATGCTAAAGTAGTTGCAGGGATTATTGTGTTTAACCTTCACTTAGTGTTTTTACCCCACTTGTTTTTGAAAAAGTAACTCAATTTTCTGAGGCACTTTGAAATCTCTGGAGACGAAGCCAGTGTTTAAATTTGAAAAACCAATGACAATAAATGCCTAACTCTTATGCTGCCAGTGATTTATTTTCAATTAACCTTGAAGAATGTATTAATTATAAACTGTAGATCTTCGTGACTTTAGCCTAATAGAATCACTTTTAGAATCTGTGTGATAGAGGGCAGTTTGGCTAAAATGTGTTATTTAAGCAACTGAGAAAGTATGGTGTATACTTAAGAGCCGTATAATTTGATTGCTTGCTAAAAAAAAAAAAATGCATTTTGGGAGCCTTCAGTTCTTATCCTTGCAGAACCTCGGGCGATTGAGACATTGTAAATTGCATTAACCTTGCCCTTTTTTTAGGTTTCATTCTTAATTTTTATTTTTCTCACCGAATCTACTGTGAAGAATAGCTGTTAAACCAGGAAACAAATTAGCTGAATGGTATTTAAGATTGCTTATTAGCTGGCAAACTCATGTCATATTTAAGAAATATTTTTCTCTTAATTTTCTTAATTGCTTAAAATGAATATCTGTCTTTGGGAATTAAAGTTTTTCAGGAGGGAGAATTAAAATATTACATATTATGGATTTTATCTTAATATACTAAATAAATTTTTTTAGAAATGATGAGTTCATGCTGTATTGAAAGAATTTGATTGAAAATAATTATTTTTTGCCATGTAATAATCAATTAGCTGTGATTTGTTTTAAAATAAGATCCAGGGTTCCTGGCTGGCTCAGTTGTTGGAACATGTGACTCTTGATCTCAGGGTTATGTGTTCAAGCCCTGCATTCGGTGTAGAGATTACTTAAAAATAAAATAAAAATAAAATCTTAAAAAAAAACAACAACAAAAGAAGATCCATTTGTCTAGCATGATTTGAATTGGAGGCAGAAGTCTTTCTTTAGGCTTTTGCTTAGAGACATTTCTTATAAAGAAATAGGCTGTTGGGAGAAAATGGAGAGAGAAGAGCAGGTCTTCAGTAGTGGCACACTTATGTGTTGTGCCCCATGCCAAGTCACATCCAGCCTCAATAGATTAGTGGTCAGTATCCATGTTGCTCCTCCTGAAACTTAATAAAACCCAAACCCCCCACAAACCCCCAAAACACCTGTTGATAAAACGATCTCCTAGAAGAAATCCACATGCATGAACATAGTATGTCAGTATTTTAGTCTTACCAAAAAAGCTTCTATGTGCTAACAGTTCAACTGAGATAATGATTTATATTTAGTAAATAAGTTTTTAAATTGAGGCCTTTGTTGGCGGGGTCCTGACTTCCAATTTCCAGATAAGTTCCTCTCCCTCTCCCTCTCCCTCTCCCTCTCCCTCTCCCTCTCCCTCTCCCTCTCCCTCTCCCTCTCCCTCTCCCTTTTCCTCTCCTCTTCTCTTCCTCTCTCCCTCCCTCTCTCTCTCTCTTTTTGATCTTGCTACTCTATGCTAACTGGGTTGGCAGCCACCCTTGCACAAATGTCCCTTCATTCATCACAGCATTCAGGACCACAGTGGCAGGATTGTTTCCCTCTCCAGGGTGAGAGACTCTCAGGATCACCCCCATGATTCTTGACATCCTCTTCTACTTTGGTCACCACTAAAACTCACTGGCTGCCCATTTTAGCACAGAACCATCATCCCTGTACTGTTCAATTGTGTCCTATGTTCTCCCCCAATCTTCCCACTGTCCCCTAGAGATCCTGAACTGCCATTAGTAATTTCTCCCTCAGCTTCAGTCTTGCCCCAGCATCACAGTTTAATCGTGCTCAGGCTGATCTGGGTTTCCTTGAGTTAATTTCTGTCAGTGCCTATTTGTTTACTTCTTAGTACTTATGTAAAATTGCAATTGTACATTCACTTACTTAGCCTTTTTCATCGATTCTAAGATGTACATTTCTGCTCACATTTCTGAAATTGAGGCTCATCTTAACACTAGATGCCCTTAATGCTTTCTGAATGGTAAGTAATGTAATAGTGTATCTTACAATCACTTGTGTCTTAGATTTAATAAAATATTGTACTTTTAACGTTCTGTTTCCCCTAGTTAATTGCAAGTTGCACAAGTACAGGAATTCTGTTTTACTCACTCATAGGGACCAGTGTCCAGTACTGTACCTGGTACCTAGTAGGCACTGAATAAATAATGCTCGAATGAATAGCATTATTTACTTGGTTGTTCCCTTTTCAAAAAAAAATTTTTTTTTCTAAATAGGCTCCATGCCACCATGGGGCTTGAACTCAGCACCGTGAGATCAAGAGTCACATGCTCTACCGACTAAGCCAGCCAGGTGCCCCTATCATTATGTATTTAGGAAACGATGGCTGTAGTAAGTTTGAAGATGAAGTGGTCAATATATGCATGTGAAAATTTTTTAATTTTTACTTATTTGGGGGGAGAGAGAGAGAGCACGAGTGGTAGAGGTGGGCGGGGGGCGGGGGGAGAGAATGAGAGAATCCCAAGCAGGTTCCACACTGTCAGTGCCGAGCCCAGCATGGGGCTCAAACTCATGAACTGTGAGATCATGACCTGAGTCAAAAATAAGAATTGAATGCTCAACTGACTGAGCCACCCAGGCATCCCTGCTTGTGAAATTTTAATTCAGTTTCTCTGTTTCAGTATTTATCTTTGGAGATGGCTTTACTCTGGAATTGAAGAAACCTTTAGATACATTTATTTTGTTCCCTCATTTTTGTAACTCTTCCTATTATTGATATATGTACATCTTTATTTAACAGTATTTACTCACCATGTATGAAAATGAACCCACGTAAGCTTTTATTGGGTATCAGCAGTTGTCTTTCATTAGGAGGAAGAGTGAGGAAGGTACCAAAGGGTGTAGCCAACTTTTATAAACTTTACAGGGTTTTGAGTGCTTGAACTTACTTTTTCATTTTACTTCATCCTCTAAGGAGCACAGTCACTTGGTGTGCCTACTTCACTTCTTTTAAGCGAAAGAACAGCGGACAGGCAGCATGAGTGACTGGGGTTCCTTAGGCCAGCTCCTCGGCAAGGTTCAAACCTACTCCAACCCTGGAGGGAAGGTATGGCTCTCCATCCTTTTCGTATTCCGAATCCTGCTCCTGGGGACAGCAGTTGAGTCAGCCTGGGATGATGAGCAGTTTGCCTTTCGTTGTAATACTCGGCAGCCTGGTTGTGAAAACGTCTGCTACGATAAGTCCTTCCCGATCTCTCATGTGCGCTTCTGGGTGCTGCAGATCATATTTGTGTCTGTCCCCTCACTTTTGTACCTAGTGCATGTATTCTACTTGCTGCGCAAGGAAAATAATTCGAAAAAGAAAGGGGAGGAACTCACAGTTGCTCAAACCAATGATGTCAACATGGAGGAAATCAGAATCGAAATCAAGAAGTTCAAGTTCAGCGCTGAAGAACACTATAAGGTGAAAATGAGAAGGGACTTGCTGCGAATCTATACCGTCAGCATCTTCTTCAAGTCTCTTCTCGAGGTGGCCTTCCTGCTGATCCAGTGGTACATCTATGGATTCAGTCTAAACGCGGTTTACACTTGCAAACGAGACCCCTGCCCGCATCAAGTGGACTGCTTCCTTTCTCGCCCCACAGAGAAAAATATCTTCATTCTCTTCATGCTAGTGGTGTCCTTGGTGTCTCTTGCTTTGAACATCATCGAGCTATTCTCTGTCTTCGTCAAGAGCATTAAGGACCGCGTGAAGGATTCAGAGAGTGAGTCTTACTATGTTATATCTGGTCTGCTGCGTCCCTCCAAAGACAGTTCATCAGTTGTTGCTCTCTCTGACATGTCCGTTCCCAGGAACAAGCTTGTTCCCGGAAACGCAAACAGTTCTTCCTGCCTCAGTTACAGCAAACAAGGAAATGAGCAAAACCGTGCTAAATAGAGTGCATAGCAAGGTTTAATGGGGCAGGCAAGAAGCACCGCCTCTCCACTCGCTCACACAGCCTTTTAATTTCCCTGATGATAAGCAGATTCTGAGGGAAAAAAACCAAAAACCCTAGCTACTGGGCAGTAGCCATTGTAGACAGCAGCCATTCTGCAAAGCCAGCAGTCATGCCAGCAGCAGCCTTGATGACCTAGAGATCTAGACACATGCTTGAAAGCATTATGATTTTGCTCAATTGTTAAAGTAAAAGGAAGGTACAATGGAGAGTGTACTTTTGTTCCAGTGGAAGTTGTACTGAACACTGTCAGTCACAAGGCTTAGTGGACATAAAGGGTTCTTTTGGAGTATCTGGGATAGGAGGGGAGAGACGGGGAAGGATTAATTAATCAGAGGAACATCTTGGTATTTAAAATGGTTGACTCGAAGAATTTACATTTTAAATAAAGTCTCCATCAGGTGGTACATCAGTAAAGACTTTCTCTACCATATTCCCCAAGAATGGTTCAGTGTATATGAAGGAGTGATAGATATTTGTGATGTGTTGGTACAAACAGACACAGTATAAACTCATGAACATGGATTATTAAAATAATGCAGTGTTCAAATTTGAGCCTTTGTCACAGATTTTGTGGTATGGGCCATATGATGTTTACATTACATAATTCCTACTGTGAAAGTGAAGCACTCCTCCCTCCCCCACTCAGATGCCCCCCTTCAGCCACTTTATTCTATTAGGGACACTGGTTCTGTTCATTACGATTTTTTTCTTTTGTAGAAAGATGTCGGGAATAATGTCCTTTTTCTGAAATGTAATCATTGATACTTGAATGATACACTTTTAGTTCTGTGAAGAGCAGTCATTAATGTGAGAAACTTAAAAGGAACGAATAGAGCTGAACTATTAAATGTTCTTACACGAATTTTGCAGTAACTGATAGTTCTTGGCTTTGTTCTACTTAATAAACCTTACATAACAAGCATTATTGTAGAACTTGTATTCTGTTATGAGTTTGGCGGGCAGTCTTTTGGGGTGGCTGGCATTTTTGATGTTTGTACTGAGATTTGGAGTGCAAGAAAGGTTGAAAGAGGTTTGAATATTACCCATGTAACTAATGTGTTGGAAACGTATACTAAAGAAATCTGTTTCTTCAAATACCTTTTCTAAAACTGACAGATGGTTGGTGAAAATGCCGAGCTTCATACTTTGTTCTTGTGCGACAGCTACATCAACAGTTTTGTACACTAAATAGTTTAATATTTCACATTAGACTACTGTCATGTTCAGCTTTATTAGTGCAAATGAGACCTAGTCCATCATATAGTCTAGAGAATGTTCTTTAATAAAGTTTAAGAGAACAACCTGCATGTCTGCCTCTGAGAGTTTCTGGCTGCAGTCATCTTTCCTAGTCTTTTGAACTCTTCATTCAGTATATCTTAATCTAAGCAAAATCTACTGCAGAGTTTTAGAAATGGAATTACAGTGATTCCATTACAGAAGGTTTTAGTATCAGCATCTTTAGTTATATGTAGTACGATCAGAGATATACCCACTACTTGGATGTGCAAAAAAATGTAGCTTCTTTTTTTTCTTTTAACTCATCTCCTCTTTTTTTTAATGTCTATTTTTGAGACAGAGAGAGAGAGTGAATGAGTGAGAGTGGGGGTGGGGCACAGAGAGAGAGAGAGAAGGAGACACAGAATCTGAAGCAGGCTCCAGGCTCCGAGCCCGACGTGAGGCTCGAACCCATGAACCGTGACATCATGACCTGAGCCGAAGTCGGACGCTTAATCTACTGAGCTACCCAGGCGCCCCATTAACTGATCTACTCTTTATCAGAAGCTTCTTCCCATCCCACAGGGCTCTGAAGGAGGAAGATAGGGACAACTGAAATGGTAAACCTGCCAATCAATAGCCTCTTGCTGTGACAGTGTAAATGGTCTCATTTGTAAAACCCAGTCTCTTGGTTCATTGAAGAATTGTTCAGATTTCCTTCTCACAAATTATTTCGTGAGGAATAAGCACAGTTATTTACTAATGGGATGTGTGTTTCTGTGGGGCACTGGAAAACCTCTGAAACCTTGGATTGGACATTGCCATGCTCACTTCCTGTTTCACACTGATTTTCACATAATTGCTTGCTTGATTTTGTTAAGAAAAAAATTTTTTTCCTAATGTTTATTTTTGAGAGAGAGAGAAAGAGCATGAGCAGGGGAGGGGTAGAGAGAGAGGGAGACAGAATTCGAGGCAGGAAGCAGGCTCCAGGCTCCAAGCTGTCAGCACAGAGCCTGATGTGGGACTCCAACTCACAAACAGTGAGATCATGACCTGAGCCGAAGTCGGATGCTTAACCGACTGAGCCACCCAGGTGTCTCCCCACCCTCAATTTTTAAGTTTGTTTATTTTGAGAGAGAGAGAGAGAGAGAGAGAATGAGTGTGAGTGGGGGAAGGGCAGAGAGAGAGAGAGAGAGAGAGAGGGAATCCCAGGCAGGCTCCACACTGTCAGCACAGAGCCTTGACATGGGGCTTAAACTCACAAACGGCGAGATCATGACCTGAGCTGAAATCAAGAGTCTGACGCTTAACCTACTAGGCCACCCAGGTGCCCCCTCTTTGTTAACATTTTGATCTTGAGATAATTACAGATCACATGCAACGATAAGAAATAATAGATTCCATATATTCTTCAACTAATTTCTCATCTTGCATAATTATAGTAAATATCACAGCCAGAAAACTGACATTGATATAATCCATTGACCTTATTCAGATTTCACCAATTTTGCGTGCACTCATATTTGTGTGTGTGCATGCACATGCATATGTATAGTTTTTATCACTTGTGTAGATTCATGTGACCACCACAGTGAAGATATAGAACAGTTTTATCATAAGGATCCCTTGTGCTGTTTATAGCCACAGCTGTACCCCTCCATTCCCCTCTCCCTAACTCCTCACAACCACTAGTCTGTTCATCTCTATAATTTTGTCATTTCAAGAATACTGTTTAAATGGAATGATACACTGTATAACCTTTTGAGATTGGCTTTTTTCACTCAGCATAACTCCCTTGAGACCCATCAAGTTTTTGTGTGAATCACTAGTTTGTCCTTTTTTATTGCTGAGTAGTAGTCCATAGAATGGAGGTACCACTGTTTATTCACCTGTCAAAGGACCTGTTGAAGATTGTTTCCAGGTTTTGGCTACTACAAATAAAGCTGCATGAACATTGGTGTACAGGCTTTTTTGTAAACAAAAGTTTTCATTTCCCCAGGATGAATGCCCAAGAGTGTAACTGCTGAGTTGTAAATGAATATATAGTTTTGTAAGAAACTGGCACATTCTTTTCCCAGAGTGGTTTACATTCCCATCAGCAATGTGTCAGTGATTTCATTTCTCTACATGCTCCCTAGCATTTGGTATTATCACTGGTTTTTGTTTTATCCATTCTAATAGATATGTAGGTGATCTCGTTGTAGTTTAAATTTACATTTCTCTAATGGCTAATAATGTTGAGTAGCTTTTCATGTGCTTATTTGGGATCTGTGTATCCTCTTCAGTGAGAGAGATATATACATATATTTATTCTGGATTAAAATCCTTTGTTGGATATGTTTGAAAATATTTTCTCCCTGCTTGTAGCTTGTCTTTTCATCACTTAATAAGGTCTTTCACAGAGCTAATTATTTTAATTTTGATAAGGTCATTTATTTTTCTTTTTATGGATTGTGTTTTTGGTGGTAAGTCTAAGAACTTTTTGTCTAGTCCTATATCGTAAAGATTTTCTTCTTCGTTTCTAAAAGTTTTATAGATTTACATATAAGTAAATATAAGTCCATGATCTTGAATTAAAGTTCATGATCCATTTTGAGTTAATTTTTGTCTAAGTTGTGAGATTTTAGGTTGAGGCATTTTCTTTCTTTCTCTCTCTGTTTTTTGGGGGGGAAAGGGTGCTGTGGATGTCCAATTGCTATAGCACCACCATTTATGGAAAAGTCTCTCCTTCCTCCACTGAATTACTTTTGCAGGCAAAAATCAGGTGTATTTGCATGGCCCTATTGATGTGTGTGTTTATCCTTCGGCCAGTATCACACTGTCTTGATTACCATTCTGTAGCTCCGTAGTAACCCTAAACATCAGGTGTGATGATTCCTTTCATTTTTATTCTGCTTTTTCAAAATTTCTTTAGCTATTCCAGGTCAGGTGCCTTTCCATTTTCATTTTAGAATAAATTTGCCTATATCTACACAACACTTGCTGGGATTTTTTTGTTGTAATTGCATCAAACCTTTATTATCAATTTGAGGAAAATTGGCATCTTGTTGAGTTTTCTAATACCTGAGTACAGTATGTTTCTCAATTTACCTAGGGTTTCTTCAGGGTTTTTTCATCAAGATTTGGTAATTTTCAGGATACAGATCCTGTACATATTTCATTGTTTATATCTATTTCATTTCCTTGGAGTAATTGTAAATGATATTTTGCTTTTAATTTCTGTCTCCCATTTTTGTCACTTGCATATAGAAATGTGATTGATTTTTGTTCGTTAACCTTATAGTCTACAATCTTGCTAAACTTAGTTCTAGGAGATTTTGGTGGATTCTTGGAATTTTTTAATGTAGGTGGTCATGTCATTTACAAATAATGTCAGTTTTATTCCTTTTACAATCAGTATGCTTTTTATTTCTTTTTCTTGGCTTGTTACTCTGATTAGAACCTTGAACACTGTGTTCAGTGGCAGTGATGAGAGGAGACATTCTTTTCATGTTTCCGATCTTAAGGGCAAAGCATTCAGTCTTTCATCGTTAAATATGATGTTAGCTATAGGGTATTATGGATGGTATTTATAAAGTTGAGGAACTTACCTTCTATTCCTTGTTTGCCAGAGGTTTTTTCTTTTACTCATAAGTGGGTGTTTGGTTTTATCAAGTTCTTTTATTGTATCAGTTCATACGATCATGTGATTTTTCTTCTTTACTCTGTTGACGTGGTTTTTTTTTTTTTTGAAGTATTGAGATACCTTACATTCTTCTTTCTTTCTTTCTTTCTTTCTTTCTTTCTTTCTTTCTTTCTTTCTTTCTTCCTATTTTTGAGAGAGAAAGAGAGGGAGAGAGAATCTTAAGCAGGCACCATGCTCAGCACAGACCCCAACTTGGGGCTCAATCCCATGACACTGGGATCATGACCTGACCTGAAATCCAGAGTCAGATGCTCGACTGACTGAGCCATCCAGGTGCTCCTACCCTGTTGACATGGTTTTCAGATGTTGAATCAGCCTTGCATATGTAGAATAAATCCAACCAGTCACGGTGTACAGTTCTTTCTACACATTGCTAGATTTGATTTGTTAATATTTTGTTGAGTGTTTTTGTGCATGAGTTCCTAAGAGATACCGGTCTATAATTTTTGGATTTTTGTGTGCTGTCTTTGTCAGGTTTTGATATCATTGTATTAGTAGCCTCATAAAATGAATTGGGAAGTGTTTCTTCTTCCTCTCATTCCTGGAAGAGATTGTGTAAAATTGATGTTAATTGTCTTTTAAGTGTCTGATAGAATTCTCTAGTGAACCCATCTGAGCCTGAAAATTTCTTTTATTGGGTACTTTAAAATTACAAATTCAGGGGCACCTGGGTGGTTCAGTTGGTTAAGCATCCGACTTGATTTTGGCTCAGGTTGTGATCTCATGGTTCATGAGATGAAGCCCTGGGTCGGGTTCTGCGCTGACAGTGGGGAGCCTACTTGGGATATTCTCTCTCTCTCTCTCTCTCTCTCTCTGCCCCTCCTCCACATGCATACACTACCTCTCTCTCATCAAATAAATAAGCATTAAAAAAAAATTACAAATTCAATTATTTAATAATTATGCAACAATTTGAATTGTTGATTTCATCTTGGTTAAGTTTGATAGTTTGTGGTTTACCAAGATTGGCCCATTCTTTCTAAATTGTCAGATTTCGGAGTGTAAAGTTCGTGGTAAGGGCTGTAGGGTTCTAGGGATCTCTCTCCTGTTTTGTTCCTGATGTTGAGAATTTTTGTCTTTTCTTTATCTTGCTAGAAGTTTATCAATTTTATTAATCTTTTAGCAGGACCAGTTTTTGCTTCATTGATTTAATCTTTTAAATTAAAAAATTTTTAAGAAAATTTTCTTTATTTTCCTGTTTAAAATTTCACTGATTTCTGCTCTTACCTTTAATATTTCCTTCCTTCTTGTTTTGTGCTTATTTCTTTTGCCAGTATTGAGGTAAGAATTTAGATTATTGATTTGAGACCTTTCTTCTTTTCTAATGTGTGCATTTAGTGCTACAAATTTCTCTGTTAGTACTGCTTTAGTTATACCCATGTTTTGATTTAATGTATTTTCATTAAGTTCTTTGAAATTAAAATTTCTTTTGAGAGTTTCTCTTTGTATGATGTCTATTTTGAAATCCTTGTCAGATAATTCTGCCATCTCTGTGTTAGCATCTCTTGATAGTCTTTTCTCATTCATGTTGAGGCTTTCCTAATTCTTAGTATGATGACTGATTTTCTGTAGAAACCTGGACATTTTGGTTATTATGTCATTAGACTCTGTATCTTACTTAATCTTCTATCTGGTCTGCTCTGGTAAGGTGACGGCCACAGACGGGGCTGGTAGTTGATTTTGCTAATTCTGCCTCCATTGATACCCACTGGGGAGGGGCTCCTTGTTGCTGGTGTGGATGGGAGTTTGGCTTCTTAAGTGGCCTCCACTGACAATCCCCTGGCAGGGGCTTAGACATGCTCCCCATTCCGCCCTTACTGGTGTGGATGGAGCCACTTTTTCATTTGGCTGGAGTAGAGTGGATGGTTATTGTCTAAAAGTTTTCTTGCCTAGGCTGCTCCTTGCCTGGTCCTTTACCTGGAGAGTAGGCTTTTGTTGGGGCTATTTTTAAATCTGTGCCCATGGGCTTTTCTGGGTTGCTTGTTGAAGTAGTCTTAGTAGGGTTGCTTTAAAATTGTCGTCAGATAATTCCAGTTTGATTCATCTCTGTGGTGATGTCTCTTGTCTTTTCTCATTCAAGTTGTGAATTTCATGGCCCTTGGTATGATGTGATTTTTTTTTTTTAATTGTATCCTGGGCAGTTTGGATATTATGAGACGCTAGATTCTTTTTTATTTTATTTTATTTTATTTTATTTTATTTTATTTTATTTTATTTTATTTTATTTTATTTCATTTTATTTTATTTTTGTTCAGGCAGCCCCCCTGTTGAGTGGTAGTTAGCGTGATAGGTGGCTAGGTGCAGCTTCCTGCGTGGCGCCCCCCACCCCTACCTCCACAGAGGAGGTGTTGCTCTTAGTTGTACTGCCTCCTTGCAGAATGGCGGGGGGGAGTGGATGTTTACCTCACTTGGCCCTGCTGACACCCCTTCCCAGAGAAAGTGGACCAGTGCTTCCACTGCCCTTATTGCCTCTGCTCTGTCCTGCAGACACCACTGTGGCAGAGGGGCCAGAGTACTGTTGGCTGCTTCCACCTGGAGGGAGGTGGAAGATCAGCCCCTGACCAGACTTGCCAATATGACAAGATGGGGAACGGAAGCTCTGCCTGCTTCTGTCAGGCAGGAAATGGGAGATTAGCTCCCCGCTCAGGGACAGCGCCAGGTGGGAAGTTAGGGAGTTGGAGCCCTGCTGCCTGCTTCTTTGGGGCTTGTGTGCGCACATGCATGTGTGTATCAGTACAGAGTGCCTGCCTGCTCAGCCCCCCTGAAACCTCAGTGGGATGGTAGTGCAGTTTTTCCATTTATGTTTGCCTAGAGTAGGGGGAGTATTGCCCAAAAGATTTTTCTGTTGGCCCATCCTTTTCCTGCTCCTTGGGCTCTAAGAGTAGACTTTTCTTGGCACGTTTTTATGTTCGCCTCTTGTTGGTTCTAGGTTGGAGGATTCTGCAGCACTCTATTGGGGATACCTAGGAAACAGTGGGGAAACCCAGGGAATTCCACAATGTTCCTCAAGTCCCAAAGTCCTGAGGCTGTCAGCTTTCTCTTTGCCACCTTGTCTTCCTATGCTTGATTGTGTGTTATATACAGGGAGTTTTAGATTTAAGAGGAAGGACCTGGGAGAAATGGGGCTACTCCATCTTTACCAAAACACAAGTCTCCACGTGTGTAAAAATTCTGCAAACACTGGTTTATATGATAACATCAGTTTGTTCCTGAAATATACCATGTGTCAGGCACTGTGATTGGCCCTGGGGACTATACAGATGGTACTGAGATGTTGTCGTTACCTTCGCACACTTTGCCATTTTGTAGAGTTCAAAGACCTGTGAAATAGATTTTATTTTGCTTCATGACACTCATGTAGAAAGCAATTCTTTATTTTAGAGAGAAAAAGAAATCTAGCTCCACACCATGTGGCTTGTGGTATTATTGAAGCTCCTTTGCTTCCCATTGGCTGAAACAAGCTGCCTTTGGTTTATGAAGTACCAGGCAAATGGGGAAGGGGCCTAACCCTTAAGTGCCTTGTTGTTCTCATGGTTATCATTGTGTTACTTGGGTTACCATTAAACCTTTTGCCAGGCACTACCCTCCAGTGGGCATTGTTCCCCTGGCCCCAGCTCTCCAGGCTGTGGTGCTTCATGATCAGACTGGAGGAATCTCTCCAAGTACCACCACCGTCCGAAGTCCTGGACAGCCCTCTGCCTCATGCAGCAGCCCCAGCCCTGTGACCCTCTTAGTCCTGGAGGGACATCACCTCTCTTTGACATTAGCCTATTGGATGGGAAGTTCAGCTCCACTGCCTTTGTGAGTCTGGGCTTTATAATAATAAGAACCGTTAGTTCTCCCTAGGTATAGGAGAAGGAACCCCCTCCTCTGCTCCCAGGGACAAACCCCGTGCTCTCTGAGTTCCTCTGGAAACTTGCTTTGGTGATTTGGGAGTGTCTGAAGTAGAGCATTTTGAACTTTATCCCTGATGATAGTAATAATAACAACAACATTTGGCTCATGTTGTGTTGTGAGCATTTTACTTGGATCTTCCTTGTATCTTCTTAGTCAATCCTAATAGCCTCAGGAGTAAGTGACATTACTAGACACAATTTTCAGAAAAGGAAATTGAGGCACCGAGAAGTTAAGTAACTTGCCAAAGGTCACTCACCTAGTGGGTGGTAGAGCCATGATTGAAATCCAGGCAGTTTGGCTGTAGATCTGAAGTTCTTAACCTTCTTGTAGATGTGTGACCCCTTTTTAGAAACACATTTAGTTTTCTTATGAAATCACATAGATAGATCTGGCACTGAGAGTATGAAAAATAACCAGTACATATCTTATATTTTAAACTGTTTGGAGTATAGTCCTCTAATAATCAGATTTTTTTTTAGTTTGTTTCAGACAGTAGGAAATAATGATTTTGTTAGAAATTTCTGCATTTTTTTTCAGTTGTTCAGAGTTCAAGAGAAAATTTAGCCAGATTATATTTTATTATATACATCTATCATTTGTCACATTTATTTATACATCTATGATGTTTTCTGTTGCCTTAGGTGCCTTTTTGTTCAAATGCAGTTAGTAGAATAACTAGAAGGATATACTTCACGAGTCATCATGTTAATGTTATCCATGCCATTAGACTTAAATTCTACTTTAGGGACTTATTGTAAAGTACTTAAAATGTAGTCAGGTTTTCCTCTTCAGAAGAGGTTTGTGCTGCCCTTTACCTTGCTTTTTCAGTGAAAATTTAAATTTTCTCATTCATATAAATGTGGAATCAAGTTTCATTCACATGCATATTCTGTGTACCAGGTAATATAACCTAACAGCTTATTCTATTCCTTATAAACATAGTATTTTCTATTCCTTATAAACACAGTGTTGAATATAAAATTTCTGTCATGTTTTGTTAGAGAATAATGTGTAATTTCTCTTAAGGTAATTCATTAATTTGCAATTTTCATGTTGTCGGTGCTTTTTTTTTTCTTCCAAATTTACATCCAAGTCAGTTAGCATATAGTACAACAGTGATTTCAGGAGTACATTGCTTAATGCCCCTTACCCATTTAGCCCATCTTCTCTCCCACAACCCCTCCAATAACCCCTCTGTTTGTTCTCCATATTTAAGAGTCTATTATGTTTTGTCCCCCTCCCTGTTTTTATATTTTTGCTTCCCTTCCCTTGTGTTCATCTGTTCTGTGTCTTAAAGTCCTCATATGAGTGAAGTCATATGATATTTGTCTTTCTCTAATTTTGCTTAGCATAATACCCTCCAGTTCCATCCACGTAGTTGCATATGGGAAGATTTCATTCTTTTTGATTGCTGACTAATACTCCATTGTATATATATACCACATCTTCTTTATCCATTCATGCATCCATGGACATTTGGGCCCTTTCCATACTTTGGCTATTGTTGATAGTGCTGCTATAAACACTGGGGTGTGTGTGCCCCTTCGAAACAGCATACCTGTATCCCTTGGATAAATACCTATCAAAATAACACCAGCATTCTTCACAGAGCTAGAACAAACAATCCTAAATTTGTATGGAACCAGAAAAGACCCCGAATAGCCAAAGCAATCTTGAAAAAGAAAACCAAAGCAGGAGGCATCACAATCCCGGACTTCAAGCTGTATTCCAAAGCTGTAATCATCAAGACAGTATGGTAATGGCACAAAAACAAAACATAGATCAATGGAACAGAATAGAGAACCCAGAAATGGACCCACAAACGTATGGCCAACTAATCTTTGACAAAGCAGGAAAGAATATCCAGTGGAATGAAGACAGTCTCTTCAGTAAATGGTGTTGGGAAAACTGGAAAGCGACATGCAGAAGAATGAACCTGGACCATTTTCTTACACCATACACAAAAATAAACTCAAAATGGATGTCGGTGCTTAAATTTCCACAGGCATTTAACCACTCTGTGACTTACCTGAATCAAATATCTTTCAAATTCATATGGAAAAATCATCAATGCCATTTAAATATGTTCTTAGTTGATATATAAAGGGATCTTTGTTAGTTCTAGCTCAAGAGAAGCCACAGAAAACTTAAAAGTAATTCATTAAGCAGACATGCCTGCTGTGGTGAGTCCTGCTGGATGTTGCGAATAAAGAATACAAAGGGCATGATGCATAATTGTGGAGAGCGCATAGAGAGAAGGCCCAGGACATGCCTCAGAGACCTCATCTCTGACCACATGACCACAAAGATGTGGTCTCTGCCCTTGAAGAGTTCATAGGCTGTCAGAATGAAAATGTCAAGGGGGGAGCCTGGGTGGCTCAGTGGGTTGAGTGACCGACTTCAGCTCAGGTCATGATCTCACAGTTTGTGAGTTCGAGCCCCACGTCAGACTCTGTGCTGACAGCTCAGAGCCTGGAGCCTGCTTCGGATTCTGTGTCTCCCTCTCTCTCTGCCCCTCCCCCACTTATGCTCTGTCTCTCTCTGTCTCAGAAATAAATAAACATTAAAAAAAAAAGAAACAACTAGGTCATTCCTTTCAAAACTCAGGTGGTTGGTCTTTTTAACAAGATAATATTTCAGTCTTTATTTTCTGTGATGTTTTTAGTTAAAATGTACATATCTCTATTCTCTCTGTGTCCATTGCTTCATTTCTTCTTGGTCCCTGTAAGATTCTTAAGAGGTACTTAGAGCAGCTAAAGTGCCTAACTCATTTAGCCTACCCTTTTGGAGTATCTTTCTGCTAGGTCTTAGGGGCATAGAGTTATGTGAAGTGTGTGGGCTGATGGATCTTAATTCCAGTCTGAGGTGGGACGTGAGGCTGAATGGCATATCCCAGATTCCACTGCGGCTGTGGTAAGAGCTTGTAGTGCTAGGGACCACAAAACAACCTGGAGGATCTTGAAGTGCTTCCCAAAGGAGAGTTTTAAAGGAAAAAAAAGAATTAACTAGAATTAGCAGGGTTTGCTTCCTGTGATTTAAGTAGCAGCTAAAAAAAAATAATAAATAAAAAAATAAAGTCACCTCATGGGTACTTCCTTACCCAAATAAATATTCTACTGAATTGCACAGTACCTCTTACCTGGTAGGAGCTTGGAAAATGTTTGCTGATTGAATAAATGAATCAATGAAGAAAGGATGAATGCTAGAGGCAGAGTGTAAGCAAGTATTGGGAAGGTTCACTTGAGAAATTGCAAATAATTAGCTATAACAGGAGCGGGGGCATTTTGTTTGTTTTTGGGTTTTGGTTTTTTTGAAGTTAGGAGATGAAGCATGGAGTTAAAACTTTATACTGGAAACCTTGGAAAGCTGCCAGGCTGCATGGTATGTAGCACATCTTTCTTTTCCTCAATCTGGTGATTGACAACAGAGTATGTTTGAAATATCTATCATGTGCAAACTGATGACCTCACTGAGGTCTTGGAGAATCTTACTAGAAGAGGATTTCAACCAGAATGCTTGAGTGATATTTTTGGCATCAAATAACTAGCCACACAATAATTTTCTTCACTTTATAGAGTGTTTCTTGGCTAATTCTCTTGAAAAAGTGAACAGTTTGAGACTTCTTTTCCACAGTTAGTTTAAAAGCATGGTCACTTTTGGGATTTTTGTCCTTTCCTCTTTTGCTTTCGCACTCAAGGTGGCCGGCCCAGCTTCCTTATGTGATGGTGGTAAAGAGTTCCATGCCTGTATGACAAGGTGGTACAGTTCATTTCTGTGGACGTTTTTGTTACATACCTATTATATGTAAGATAAAGTGCTGAGTACTTGTCTATAAAGGCAAACCAGACTTAGTTCTTTCAAAAATATTTAGGCTGTTGTTTTATGTTTGATATTCATCTCTTTCCATGGTAAGAGAAAGTGAATGTGGTGTTTTCTAGTTTGCTCCATAACGCATAAAAGATAAAACAAGTTTTAACTAACTTAACTCTAGATACTTGGAAGATAAGTTTTTAAGAAAAACTTGCTACCTATGTTGAATGTAATTTTCTGTTCTCTACATGAATATGGTTATGGCAAAAAGCAGGGACTTGGAGCTTGTTTCAGATGTTAGTTATACCATCTTTGTCTGCATATGTGTGAGCATGTCTATCAGAATGTATGATCACATGGTCCCTGGAGGTAATCCAGTTCAGTTGTTTGAATAGAGAGCTTCTACGTTTCTCTCACTCTTCCTATCAGTCTTTCACATTTTGGCAACATTATAGTAAACTGAAGGACCTTATGCCTTAGGAACCTAAAGATGTTATACAGAACATAATTTCTGTTGCTTTTGAACTTTGGAGTTTCCTTTTTTTTTTTTTTTTTTTTAGTTTATTTATTTTGGGAGAGAAGGAGAACATGAGTAGGGGTGGGGAAGAGAGAGAGAGAGGGAGAAAGAATCCCAAGCAGGCTGCACACCGGCAGCACAGAGCCCAATGCAGGGCTTGAACTCACAAACCATGAGAGATCATGACCTGAGCTGAAATCAAGAGCCTGACACGTAACCAACTGAGCCACCCAGGTGCCCCAAACTTTAGAGTTTCCTTAAGCATGTTTCTGTCCAAAAACACAGGCATATTTCTCATGAATCAGAAAAAAACATGTTGTTTTGGCTTTCTGTACCAGTTTTCAGTATTCCCATTTTTCTTTATAGGAAAATGTCAAAGTAGGGCCCCAAATCCAGGATTATAGATTTCATATTTTATATATACATGTATGATCCATCAGCTTATTGATGAATAAAAGGAAAATAGAATGAAGCATTCTTTTTTTTTTTTTGGATACATATTTTTAAAATTTTTAGTAAGCTCCACACCCAACGTGGGGCTCAAATTCACAACCCTGAGATCAAGAGTCACAGGCTCTACTGACTGAGCCACCCAGGCGCCCCAAGAATCAGACATTCTTAAGCAGTGGTTTTACAGTCATTTTAGCAGTACTGTTTCTAACTTGAGCAGCAGGTGTGAGCTTATACTCATGGGCCTGATTTTTGTTAGCACTTCCAGGAAGCAGTGAGCAAATTGCCTCTATTGTAGCTCTGCTACTGTTAGCATTCTATACATTGTTTACCCACCGATGTCTGAAAAACTTAAGTCTGCTGACTTCAATAGTATCTACATAATTTCTTGGAAAAAATTGGCCCTAAGAAAGTTAGGCACAGTCATTCCTTCCTTCAGTAAAGGAATCTGTAGCAAGCTATTTGTCTATCACTAGTTCAACAAGACAGTAGATTTTTGTCTTCATTTGGACCATAGTTTTTTATGTTGATCATCAGTCTGTTTAATTTTAAACCTTTCTTTTTTTCCCCCCTGTCATTGTATCTGAATATTTATGTATTTAACAGGGGTAATATTTCTGGAATACCTGGTGATATATCTTTGGTGAATAAATTGTTTTTTTTTTTCCTGACTTTTTCTTCTATCCTGGTTCCAGGTGAGAGAGTAGGGTGAATGCCTCTGTGTAGGGGAAATTATTGTGAGACTTGAAAGAGAAATGATAGGTAGGCCCTTTCCAGGTGCCAAAGACATGTATGTGAGCAGAACAGGCAGAGTTAGGGCAGGCAAGTCTTGACTTTCTCCCCCCGGCCCCCATTACCTCAAGGAACTGAAATTCTGGATTTAGGGAGACAGTAGGTTGAGGGTAAAGCCAAAAGTGTAGGAAGCTTATGCTCCATTCCCCTTTTGTAACTGAGGAAACTGCCTTGCAAAGTTGCCTCATCACAATGGAAGCAGCAACAGCAGGGTAAAATGTGGCATGCTGTGGTTAGGTGGAGAGAGGATTCCTGGGTCTCCTTCAGCTTGTGATTGGCCCCTAAGGAATCTCCAAGTTACTTCACACTCCAGGGAGCTGGGTTGAAAGCCAACGAACCTGTCATTGGGATGCTGTATTGAGGGGCAAGCCAACAGCACTATAGTTGATAGCCAGGTTGTGGGTATAAATGAGAGTCTGGATGCCTTCACCCTCAGTTAAAGCAGTGAATGAGCCAAACAACCAGGCCAGACACCCACACATAACCTGAGTCCACAGTCCCCATGGGGTCCAACAGCATTATCAACCAATGTCTGGGGTCCAGGGCTATAAGGCATCTTGTCCTGGAGACCAGAGTCTCAGGGGACAGTATAAGGGCCTCTGTGTATTTGTCTGAGAACCCTTCCCTTACAGTGAAGTTCTGTAATCCCACCCACATCCATACACCCATTTGCCATCTTGATAGAAACAGGGAGAAAATCTGAGGGGGAAACTGACTATATAACAAATCAAAGCCACACTGAGATACCACCTCACACCGGTCAGAGTGGCTCAAATGAACAAATCAGGAGACTATAGATGCTGGCGAGGATGTGGAGAAACGGGAACCCTCTTGCACTGTTGGTGGGAATGCAAACTGGTGCAGCCACTCTGGAAAACAGTGTGGAGGTTCCTCACAAAATTAAAAATAGGTCTACCCTATGACCCAGCAATAGCACTGAGCCTAAACGTCCATCAACTGATGAATGGATAAAGATGTGGTTTATATATACAATGGAATACTAGTTGGTGATGAGAAAGAATGAAATCCTGCCATTTGCAGCAACATGGATGAAACTGGAAGGTATTATGCTAAGTGAAATAAGTTAGTCAGAGAAAGACAGATATCATGTTTTCACTCATATGTGAATGTTGAAAAACTTAACAGAAGACCATGAGGGAGGGGAAGAGGAAAAAAAATTAGTTACAGAGAGGGAAGGGGAGGCAAACCATAAGAGACTCTTAAATACACAGAACAAACTGAGGGAATGGGGGGAGAGGGGAAAGTGGGTGATGGACACTGAGGAGGGCACTTGTTGGGGTGAGCACTGGGTATTGTATGGAAGCCAATTTGACAATAAATTATATTTTAAAAAATGAAAGAGCATCAAAATTGGCAAAGATGAAGTCAAGCTTTCACTTTTTGCAGATGACATTATACGTGGAAAACCCAATAGACTCCACCAAAAGTCTGCTAGAACTGATACATGAATGAATTCAGCAAAGTTGCAGGATACAAAATCATTGTACAGAAATCAGTTGCATTCTTATACACTAATAATGAAGCAACAGAAAGACAAATAAAGAAACTGATCCCATTCACAATTACACCAAGAATCATAAAATACCGAGAAATAAACCTAACCAAAGATGTAAAGGATCTGTATGCTGAAAACTATAGAAAGCTTATGAAGGAAATTGAAGAAGATAGAAAGAAATGGAAAAACATTCCGTGCTCATGGATTGGAAGAATAAATATTGTTAAAATGTCAATACCACCCAAAGCAGTCTACACATTCAGTGCAATCCCAATCTAAATTGTACCAGCATTCTTCTCGAAGCTAGAACGAGCAATCCTTTTTTTTTTAGTGTTTGTTTATTTTTAATATGAAATTTATTGTCGAATTGGTTTCCATACAATACCCAGTGCTCATCCCAACAGGTGCCCTCCTCAATACCCCTCACCCACCCTCACCTCCCTCCCACCCCCCATCAACCCTCAGTTCTCAGTTTTTAAGAGTCTCTTATGTTTTGGCTCCCTCCCTCTCTAACCTTTCTTTTTTTTTTCCTTCCCCTCCCTCATGGTCTTCTGTTAAGTTTCTCAGGATCCACACAGGAGTGAAAACATATGGTATCTGTCTTTCTCTGTATGACTTATTTCACTTAGCATAACACTCTCCAGTTCCATCCATGTTGCTACAAAAGGCCAGATTACATTCTTTCTCATTGCCACGCAGTATTCCATTGTGTATATGAACCACAATTCTTTATTCATTCATCAGTTGATGGACATTTAGGCTCTTTCCATAATTTGGCTATTGTTGATAGAACAAGCAATCCTGAAATTTGTGTGGAACCACAGAAGACCCCGAATAGCCAAAGTAATATTGAAGAAGAAGACCAAAGCGGGAGGCATCACAATCCCAGGCTTTAGCCTCTACTACAAAGCTGTAAGCATCAAGACAGCATGGTATTGGCACAAAAACAGACACATAGACCAGTAGAATAGAGACTCTAGAATTGGACCCACAAAAGTATGGCCAACTAATTAATCCAAACCTTAAGAGACTCTTAAAACCTGAGAATAAACTGAGGGTTGATGGGGGGTGGGAAGGAGGGGAAAGTGGGTGATGGGCATTGAGGAGGGCACCTGTTGGGAGGAGCACTGGGTGTTGTATGGAAACCAATTTGACAATAAATTTCATGTAAAAAAATAAAGTCAAAGAGACTATAAACCAGAAAAGACTGAGGTATCACAGAATGCAAATTAAATCAAGGTCAGAGCTAGTAAAGAAAGGTTAAAAGTTATAGAAAGTTAAAAAGCTGCAATTTCTTGGCACATCTTAGATCTAGAGTTTGAGGATATATTTCCAAAGTTAAATTTAAATTTTGTACTCTTTGTTCATTATTGAGCACAGCTTAAGTCAATGATTATCTGATTGGGGATGTAGATTGCTGCAGTTGGCATGCCTAATTAATGTTCTGTCTCATTTGATCACTAGAAGTAAGTTTTTTATTTTCTCATTATCTACTTATTGTTATAAAATAAGGACAAAATGAAATAAAGTTCTAACACAGTTGTGCAACAGCTGTGGTATGGACAGGATAGTTAACATTACTAAACTGAAATGCTGCTGTCTGGCAGGCATCATTACCAGGTACTCTTTGAAATTACCTTTCATTTTCAGACACAACCACAGTTTGAGTGTGGTGTAGACAAAGTGGTTTTAAAGCATCTGTATATAATGTCTGAAAGAGTTCTATGAAAATTAAGTATATCTTGAATTTTGTATGATCTATAAATAGGGAGCTAAATTGTTTTGAAAGTCTCTCCCTTTCTATTGAAAAGAGTTGCTATTTGCCCTGCCATAGAGGTTAGTGAAAATTGTTCTTTGGATGCCTAAATTTTCCTCTTAACAACTGCATTTTATTTTTTGAACTTTGTATTATCTAATCTATAATATTAACATAGGATAGCAAATTCATATTGGTCTATAACTATGAGGTGAATTATTTTTAAATAATTCATTTTAAATCAACTTTATTGAGGTATATTTTACATATATACAACAAGATGTACCCATTTGAAGTGTACATTTCTATATCCAATGTAGATTGGAAATTGTAAATTTCCAATAGAAATATCCATTTCTATTATCCAGTGTCCAGGTTGACACTGATCCACTAACAGTCATACTGGGCCTTGTTAGATGTACTTACAAAGCCTTTCTGGATATGTGGATTTGTTTGTATTTATCAAGTAAATGTTTGTAGACATTTATGGTTTTTATTCTTATATTTATGGCACCCAATTGTTGGCCATTTAGGTAGCTCTAAGTCTCACACTAGTATAGGATATGTTCATTTTTAATGTTCAAATAAAAGTCGTTGAAGACTTTATTGTAGGAATTCCAGCGGCCTCCTTAAGAATATGGCTTACATTTACAGGAGAGCCTCCCTTTTGATTTTCTCTTCCCACCAAACTCATGGTCTGTTATCTCACCTCTAGAGGCTCTTCCCTTCTTTCTGTTCCACATGGACCCAAGCTTTACTGCTTTTCTTTGATTTTGCCAAAGCACCGCTAATACAAAATGACTGGATGTTTGTGGCATGTTTCCACTAAGGATTTGGTGACCTCATTACTAAACAGGACCATAAGCAACATGCTGGCCAGTTCTCAGATCTGTGACTATTTCTGTCATGGGAATGCTTCATGTCCTAGAAATGTTAGATATTAGTAGTTATGTGACATCTCTGTTTTTATACTATGTTTTTTCAGGCTGGAGGAAATCTCACTAGTTTTATCATAGAATGGAGTAGAGGTGATGGTGAAGGATAACAATCTTTATTTTATTGTTTCAGGTGGAGAAATAAATCAATAAGTGCTAATTTTTTAATTTAGTAGGGCTTCTTATATAACTTGATAAATTGGCAACCTTGTAACTGCAACCATTTTATATAGTAATGCTAAAGAAGAGGTTTTTAACAGAAAGAATGCAGTATCAGTTTTGCAGTGCATTTTTGTGATTTGTTGGAGGCTAGCGTAGCAAATAGCAAAATAGGTTTTTAATCAAGATACTGTAATTCCCTCTGAACTTTAAGAACTTATTCAAATTCTTGCCTACTAAAGGGCTTCTGGAGAGGGCCAGATGAAATTTTAAAGACTCTTATGTTTCATTATCTTCATTTTTTGAAACTTTTTAAAGAAAGAAACAAACAGTTCTATCTTAATATGTCTCCTAGGGATATACTGTTCTTTTAAAAACTTAAATGCATATGTTTGTATTCTGTGTTCTCATGTTTTATTAACTTTGAAAAAAGTCCCTCTATACCAAAGAATGTCTTTTTTTTTTTTTTTTTTAATTATGCTAGGAAAAGGTATTTCTCTGTTAGGCTCTAGTGGGATTAGTAAATGATGCCCAAAAATAAGGATGACCTGGGCCAGCAGGATGTAAATTTTGAATTGGTGCTGCCGTACAGTGAGACATTTACACTGGGTCTTCCTCTGTCTTGTTCGGTACACTTTGGGACCAGTCATACATTATTTTTCACCCACATGCTTGTAGTCCAGTGGTAGAGTCAGACTTTTATCCAAGTGGTCATAAAATATGTGAAAGTGTCACTTTAGTAAAAATTACGAAGAGATGTTTGCCAAGAGAACATATGGGGCTTTAGACTTAGTCACAAGGCTGTGAGAAGGCTTCCCTGAGGAAGTGAGGAATTGTGCCAAGGTCTGAGAGAGAGGTAATTTAGGGTTGAGTGGGCAGGGGAGGGCAAAGCTTTTTGGAGCAAAGGGAACTATAGTAGGGGAGGTCTTGGGGACGATGGCTGTCGCTCACCAAGCAAGGACGACCTAGGGAGAGGAGGCTAGAGAGTGTGCCCAGAGTGATCCCTTGATGGGCCTTGCTGGCTATGTGAAGGGGCTTTGACATAGTCTTTAAGGGCAAGGGAGTTTTACTAGAGTTTTAAGGGGAATGGTGGAGTGGAAACAGATTTCCATTTCTAAATAGCCACCTGGCTTTCCCAGTGGCAGACACATTTATATTTGAAGGGTTAGAAGGCTGGGTAGTACTCCACGTGGGAATGCGAAAGGCTTGGATTGGAATGGGAGTCAGGTAGAGCAGAACTGTGGACTGATTGGGAAAAGATTTATTTAGGAGGCTAAATTCAACAGCACTTGAGTAGACTTGGGGTTGTAGACAAGGGAGATATCAAGAGTGACCCTAAATATCTAGCTAGATATTTATCTGGTCACTGAGCTATGGGGACAGGAGCCAGGACCAGGAAAAGAGGGAGTGGTTAGGCATTCTTTCTAGATATTTTATACTTCATTTATTGTCCTCTTATATCTCAATAAAGATTTATGGAGGGCATTTCCAGCACAGAGGGGAGTAGAAGGGATTTGATGGAAATAATTTTTTTATGGAAATAAATGAGAAACTAGATTTTGTTACAGAGGAATTTTACTACTGACTTGGCTTGAAGGCAGTTGTTTTCTATGTGAGTCTTAAGATTCCACTTCCCCCATCTTCCTTTTTTGGCTGCTTGCTGTCTTGTGTTCTTGATAATGTATTAATATTTTCATGAGACAGTCCTCTTTCTAGAGGCTAAGCATGAAGTAAATTCATTATGAGTTTTCCTTGTAATGCTTTTTAAGATGTAAGCATTTTTGTGAAGTACTCTTAGCATACAAATCATAGACAGTTTAGAATTTACACCAGTATTTCCTGTGACAGTATCCCCATAATGTAAACCTTTGTAGCAGTTTTGCTAGTTATTGGTGTAGACTTTGTGTGACTGCTAAATTGCTTTTGGCCGACTGAAAAGCATCACTGAATTTTTAACAAAAAGTAAATAATATATTTTCATCTATCTTTTGGTATATCTCACTGTATAATGTTTAAATGGGGCCATGTTACAAAAGTTATTATAAAAGTAAACGTAATCTCATTTTGTGAAAATGAGATGAGTGTAGACATTTTAGTCCCATGATTAATAGCTTTACTAGTTTTTGAAGAATTAGTCTTTTAATCATCTCATTTTCACCTAAAATTTCTTTTCACGGTATAGAATTCTTTTTATTTAAAAAAAAAATTTTTTTAACGTTTATTTATTTTTGAGACAGGGAGAGACAGCATGAACGGGGGAGGGTCAGAGAGAGAGGGGGACACAGAATCTGAAACAGGCTCCAGGCTCTGAGCTGTCAGCACAGAGCCTGACGCGGGGCTCAAACTCACGGACCACGAGATCATGACCTGAGCCAAAGTCAGATGCTTAACCGACTGAGCCACCCAGGCGCCCCTATATAATTCTTTTTAAAAGCTTTACTTGATCGCCTCAAAGTGGCCAGTGTCTCTTTTAAGGGGGAGTGTTAACGGTGGAACACCACAAAACAGTTAAAATGAATCAACTAGAGCAGAGTGTTTCATTGTCGGCACTTTGGACATTTGGGGCCGGGTAATTCTTTGTCATGGGGGCAGTCCTATGCACTGTATGATGTTCAGCAGCAGCCCTGGGCTCTACCCAGTAGATGCCAATAGCCTCCTACCCTACCCCATTGTGATAACCAAAAGGGTCTAGAGACATTGCCAGATGTCCCCAGGCAAGGGGAGGGGCACAGTTGTCCCCAGTTGAGTGCCACTGCACTAGGTTTATGTTTAAATCTCAGAAACACAATGTTGTGTTTAAAAACAAAAAGCTGGGGCGCCTGGGTGGCTCAGTCGGTTAAGCGTCCGACTTCGGCTCAGGTCACGATCTCGCGGTCCGTGAGTTCAAGCCCCGCGTTGGGCTCTGTGCTGACTGCTCAGAGCCTGGAGCCTGTTTCCGATTCTGTGTCTCCCTCTCTCTCTGACCCTCCCCCGTTCATGCTCTGTCTCTGTCTCAAAAATAAATAAACGTTAAAAAATAAATAAATAAATAAATAAATAAATAAATAAATAAATAAATAAACAAAAAGCTGTTGCAAAAAGATGCTCACAGTAACACGCCACTTACGTGATTTTCAATGTTCAAAACAGTAAAATCGTTTATGGGTAAATCCATTTGTGATAATAAAAACATGCATGGGGGAATGCCTGGGTGGTTCAGTCGGGTGAGTGTCCAACTTTGGTTCAGGTCATGATCTTGAGGTTCATGGGTTGCAGCCGCACATCACACTCTGTGCTGACAGCTCAGAGCCTGGAACCCGCTTCGGATTCTGTGTCTCCCTCTTTCTCTGCCCCTCCCTCACTCACACTCTGTCTCTGTCTCTCAAAAATGAATAAATGTTTCAAAAAAATAAAAAAAAATAAAAATATGCATGGGAGTGCTACATAACAATTTCAGGATAGAAGTTCCCTCTGGGGAGAGAAGGAATGGGAATGAATGAAGGTATATGTATGACATTTTACATTTCAGCGCGAGAGAGTGATCAGAAGCAAATAAACCAACATATTATCGACTTCAATCTGACCTGTTTTCTGTATATTTACATGGTCAATGTGCTTTGAACTCCTGGGGGCCTATCATATAACATTTGTTGTACTTTTAAACTATTTTCATAAACATTAATTTACTGACATACATTATTACCAACGTATACACTTCTGTGTATGTGAGATGTTTCATTTACTCATGTCAAACCTAAGATGTCACATAAAACCTCATGTAAAGCAGGGGCCCAATAAACTGTTCTTAGTTGACTGACTGAAATGCTCTTCTTATTGGCTATAGATTGTTTTCCTTCCTGATATGGTCTGAAGTACTTCAATTTAGTAGTTGATCTAACTTTTAATATTGGCAAACTATGGTAGTTTATAGGTGATAAATAATATAGGAAAAGAGATTTCTTGGAAAGCAGTCTAGTTTTTATCCTTGTGTATCCTGGTTAAAAATGTGTATTTCTATGGTACTTGGCAAACACATGTTAGTTCCATTGTATCTACCTGCCATGGAATGTATCCTGTGCTTGAATTTACTCCTATTTTATGTGTGCTCATAATGTAAAAATTAATCATTTATTTTAGAAGGTTTCTATGAAATAAGAGTCAGAATAAAGATGAAAATAGAGCAGACATTAGGAAACCATTAGAAAATTTTTATTGGTGATAGCATGTATTTTTGAGAAAAACACAGATGAGAAATAATGATGTCTCCCCACTGTGGAGGTGTGTATGTTTCAAAATATATCCTTTTTAGCAACAGAACTTAACATACATGGCTTGCAAAGGTGGTAGAGCATGACCATGGATGAGAGAGAAATGGCTTCCAGAATCAGATTTCGTGGGTTTAAAGCCTTAGCTTTATTACTTCTCAGCTGTATGATCTTGGGGTAAAATATAGAAAGAACCTCATTAAAACTGTTGAATCAGTATGTTGTACACCTGAAACTAATTTAACATTGTGTGTCAAACTATATTCAACTCCCCACCCCACACAGCTCAGTATATCCTCATCTATAAAAAAGTAAGTAAGCAATAAGTAAGTAAGTAAGATCCTCTTCAGAGTGTGATTTGAGAATTAAATACATGGGAAGCACTTAGCACAGGGCCTGGCACAAAAATACTTAAATAGCCTAAAATAAAGCTTGCTTTTTCAGGTACCATATCGGTCTATACTGTAATAATGTCTGTGTTTGTAGGGTTTTGCTTCTGTTGAAGGAGGAGCATTTCATTGTGTAAAAGCACTTAGGACATTTGGGATATTTGCATACAAAAAATGTGGATTGAAGTATTTTAAAATACTTAGGTGTCAAGTTGTATTTCCTGCTATTTGGATGAAGAAATAAAGAATTTTTCCCAAGGTATGGCTTCCTCATGGAGGAATTAATTACAAAATGAATTGTAGAGTATAACCTTTGGAATCCATGAATAGTAAAATCGAATCGCTATTTTTTTTTCTGTTCTCCTTTATAATGCATGTTGGGTATTTTAAATTACAGAGCAAAACATTTAAAACCATGATTTCTGAGGCACCTAGGTGACTCAGTGGGTTGAGTGCCTGATTCTTGATTTCTGCTCAGGTTATGACCCCAGGGTCCTGGGACTGAACCCTGCCTCGGGCTCCACTCTGAGCATAGAGCCTGCTTGATATTCTCTTCTTCCTTCCCTCTGCTCCTCTTCCCCATTCTCTCTCCCCCGTCTCTCAAATAAATAAAATGGAAAAAAAAAAAAAAAGATTCCCGATGCTTCCTTATAAAGTATATTACCAATTTAGAGAATTCAGTTTTCCAGAGCATAATTAAATCAAGTTATGTAACTATATTTTAAATAACTTAGTAAATTTTATGATTGTTAATACCAATTAGTTGTTTTGCCAACATCTTTTTTTAATGTTTTTATTTCTGAGAGAGGGAGAGAGAGAATGAGCGGGGGAGGGGCAGAGAGAGCGGGAGACACAGAATCCGAAGCAGGCTCCAGGCTCTGAGCTGTCAGCACAGAGCCCGACATGGGGCTTGAACTCACTAACTGTGAGATCATGACCTGAGCCGAAGTTGGATGCCCAACTGACCGAGCCACTCAGGTGTCCCATGTTTTGCCAACATCTGAGGGGACAGTTGATTCTGGCCATAAACCATTGACTAGGGAGCCTTAGATCACTAGCAGGAGTAAGGTTGGGTTACAAGTCTCTGTGTTCAGGATGGTTGTTCAGTGATTGAGGCATGATTTTTGTAGGGTAGAGATCTTGCGAATGATGAAAGAAATATAGACCCTCTGGATATTTTTCTATTTTTTACTACTCATAAAATTTATTTTTCATTCTCTTTCTAAATTTTTTTCAACGGAGGAAATTTATTTTGGTAAATGTTAAATGCCTTGATATAGCTTGTTCACACATGGAGATAGCAGTACAATTCAGGAACCTCTTTCTTTTTGCATTCCAGAGTCATATAATTGTAATTTTGAGACAAAATTAAGGGTGAGGTATGGAATTACCATTAATAACTTACTTATATATTTTATCACATCCTTAGTTTGTTGTTCAAAATGTCAGCTTTTAACTAACTCCTTGTTTAAACAAAGTGAGATACTGAAACAAGTAGCAAATTATGCCTATCATGCTGACTACAGCTGGTGACATTCTGTTGCAGACGTTGTGGGGGCAATGGCATGCTTTTGTGAATAAATTGAATTTAAAACAGTTTTTCAGAGCTATTTTTCATATATTTTTCTTCTTTGTCTATACCTATATGATATGTAGCATCTCAGGGTGGTGGTAGTACAAGTAATAAAACTTGGTGTGTCTCCTCTTACCTCTCCATTACATACCCATGAAGAGATTTAAAAAGAAAACCAAAAACTGATAAAATTTCTGTTAATTAAGAAGCTAAAAATTGGTTGTTGGCCAAGTCCAGGGAGATGGATTGAAAAACACAGCCTTGAACATCATGCTCCTTATTCTACTTTCTGAACCAGAATAGGGCAAATTGTCAAAAAGGAGTGGGACACATACTGCTTTTGGGTAGCGCCCATGCCTGCTGGAGCTGGAAACAGGTAGCCGTCTCATGGTGGTAATTGTCATTTGACCCTGAGGGAGCTGGAGTTCTCTGTCCCCCAACTAGCCTACATCAGTACTTGTATTGCCAGAATTTTCCAGCAACGAAGCACCCCAAATACAGTATGGCATGAAGCAGAGAAGGACTGGAGGCAGCAAGTTGAGTCGTAGGATTCACAGACTCCCATGGCAAGGTGTAGTGAGTGTAGAGTAGAGGGAACGGGATGTGCTAGGAAGTGTGGGGCCAGCGAACAACTTATTCTGGCAGCCCTTCCCCAGGTGATCCAGCCTCAGAGCAGCCAACACAACCAGAGGAGTGTTTGCTGGGAACCCAGGTTTTGAAATTGGGCTCGGTTGCATCAGTCGGCCTTTTGACGCTTGGGAGGCTGAAAAACCCAACTAACTTTTTGGTTGTCAGATGCCAGGCCTAGTGCATCTCTTCCAATCTTTAAAAAAAAAAAAAAAAAAAAAAAAGGCAGGGAGGTGTACCTTATGAAAAGATAGGGCAAGACAAAGAAAACACTGCTCTGAAGATTTAGAAGCAACACGTAGTTCTAAAAATGATTTTTTGTAACAAGCAGATGAACACTCCTGAGGGAGAGCCAGAAGGATATGACCTCTATGGTGAGAACAAGTTGAAACAAGGCAAAAATTATCAAAGCCAGCTGAAATAAGAAGATAAACCAAAAATGAAGAAAGTAAAAGAGCAAAATTGATGCAACAGTTTTGATTAATTCACTCGTGAAATAGTCATTCGTGAAATATTATTGAACCTACTATGTGCCTGCTATTCTAGGCACTTATGCAGTAGTGAATAAACCATACAACGCAATTATGAAAGGTCCAACCTAAAAGTTACAAGGTTTCTGGTGAAAAAATATTAGGAAAATAGATTTAGAAACAACATTTAAGGTTGCTAGAAGAAAACTTTTCTAAGTTCATTGATTTCCAGGTAATACTAGCTCAAACCTCCCCCTCCCCCTCCCCCCCACCCCCATACTGTCTTCTGGACATACTTTGGTTAATTTAAAATTTTTATTCCAAAGAAAAGAAGTCCTAACAGGATCTAGGCAGAAACAAAGTTATCTATGTTAAAAATCAAATTGGCCCCTGACTTTATTTTCTTCTTCTTGTAAGAAGAAAGTGTATGGAGAAGTAGTACATGGATTTTGTTAGAGACTTTTTACTCCTATGTGCTGGAAAGTTGCTTTAATAAATGTACAAACGTACAATGTCTGTGATGTGCATGGCACTTTGCAGGGCTTTGCAGTGCATAAGATTTTATAGGGACCCCGAAGATGGTGGAGAACGTAAGGTCGCCTTCCCAGGAATTCTGTGCCTGCCAAGTTGCCATTCGTGTGTGAGAGAACTTGGACATATGTCATGACTTTCCTCAGAAAGCTACTCAAAGATGCACACTGAGCAGAATCTTCATGCAAATTGAGCTCTAAACAAGTGTGAAAACCACAGTAGAAAAGGACTGGAGGTAAAGATTGAAGCTAATAAAATATGTAAAGAAATACAGATTACATATAATAGCTCATGTGTGTATAATTACAAATTAAATACAACAGCCAAAATCTATTCTCAAAAATAAATTTAACAAAATGGTAAAAGAAGAACCAGGGTCTATAATCCCAGATTAATTTAAAACAGTTTCAGGTCACAACAATCTAAATTGGTTCTGATATAAGAATCAACAGATCAATAGTGTAGACTAGACTAGAAAGCTCTGAAAGAAAATCTAGAGCATGTATGTAAGAATGCTAGGAAACAACAAAGAACTAAAAATCCATGGTAAAGAGTATTGGGAAAATTGATTCAGTATTTAGAATTCTGTTGAATATAGATTCCCTCACTATGTTAAATTACAGGTGGGTTGAATAAATTATAGGTGGATAAAGACTTAAGGAAAGAAATTAAATCATTAGAATATTGAGACATAACTGTGGATGCATATTAACCATACTGAGGCTAAGTAAGGACTTTGAACACAAAAGTAGTGGACATAAAGGCATATATCAATAAATGTGACTGTAATAATAAGTTATATTCAACAACAACCAAGCCCTAAATAATTCAATGATCACGTTAGTCTAGGGAAAATATTTGCAACAAAATTTGGCAACAGGTTCACATCCATGAATCAACAAGAAAAATATTAACTTTAGTAGACCTTTTTTCACTTACCAGTTGATAGAAGGAAACTTCTCTGACCTCACTGATGTCTAAAGACTTTTTCCAATGATTGTATTTACTGTTAGCTGTGGTCATAGGATGGGTATTTTTATATACTGCTGAAGTGATCTGTGAAATGATATATTTTTGGGTATCAGTTTTGGCAGTATCAGGAGCCTTTAATGTTCATACCATTTGACCCAGTTATATCACTCGCCGAATTTACTCTATGAAAAATAAAGAAGCAGATGTTAAAGTATGTTCATTGACCAGACAGTTAAATAACGATACATTAAAAATGATGGTTTTAAAAATTATTCAGTGACAGGTTAAAATGTACCTCATGCAATATCAAGTGAAATAAAAGCAACATGTAACACCATATACAATATTACAATTCCAATTTGAGAAAACTTTACTGGAAGAAAACAAAGCAAAATACTAGCAAGGGTTGTGCCTTTTATATTTTAGGTTTTCTGTAATAAGTTTGCATTATTTTTATAAGCAGTTTGAATAAAAGTGAAATGTTAAATTCTTTCCAGCACCTTCTGCTCTTAAGTGCATGTAAGTTTCCACCAGACATCGAAGTGATTTTATATAGAAAACTTCATCTCTTTGGCTTCATTCTTTAAGTAAATATATAAACTGTATTGAGTGAGTGGGAGGGAGGGAGAGAGAAAGAGAGAGTTGAGAGGATTTCCATGATATTGGTGAAAGAGTAACTTTTATACAGTGAATTCTATTTATGAGATGCCAGAAATTAATGCATTTCTTTCTTCAAGGTGATGTAAATAAGTTCGTTGTCAGTTTAAATTTGTAGTCCTATCATGAGCAAATTTGAACTAAGTGAGACCTTTTATAAAATCAGACAAAGGTAATACTTAGGATGCAACAAAACGATGCCTATGGGTCTCCATTTAGAGTGCAGTATAGGATGAAGCATGACCTGGAAGAACTCTGCCCTGCAATGCGAGCATTTTGATTCTCCCTGAATGCGTGTATAGTGCTGCGTCTTTCTTTGTGCTGGGAGCAGAGTTTCCCAATAGGGCGTGTTCTTTCCCTTATACCTTGTACCTTGTTGGTTATTGCCTGCTAGTGCGTGCATTTGTAAAGACTTTGTTTTGATGCAGTGACAATCTTTTATTAAAAGATTTGCTCCTACAGATCTGAAAGTATAGCCACTTAGAGTACAAAAGAGCAGACCTGAGTCATTCAGAAGACCTTTCTTTATAACATATTGGCTTTGAAGAATGTATATATTATTTTGCCAAAAGCTTTTTTATTCCTTTTTTAGACCAGAATAAGACATGAGTTATTTAACCTCGTGGTACTTAGCTCTGAGCATTTTTATTTCCTTTCCAGCCTTCATTTTCTTCTCCAACCAAAAAAGACACACAAAAATTTTTTTGCAATGTTTCCGTTTAAAGTGGGGTTTTGCTCACAACCCACTTGTGTTCAGGAGAAGGAAATAAAGGCAAGAGTGGGGGTAGTGATTGGTATTTGGCAGCAGATGTTTGTCTCTCTTTGGGTTTGAAATGACTATCCATAGAGAAGAACTGGGGAACTAGGCTTGTTAGGAAAAGTAAAGTGAAGGGCGGAGACTCAGAAGGGGAACTCTGTTACCCGCAACTACCAAGTATTGTAGAAGCCTTTTCTTTGCTATAGAAGCCTAATTAAAATGTGCCCCTGAGTTTCAGAAGGAACTACAGATGATGGTAAATATTATATCATATCAGTCATCCTGGCACTTTTTTTTTAGCGTCCAGACATTAACACTTACAGTTTATTCATGGTCTATTGCCATCTCTGCTCTCGGTTCCCTTCTCTCTCCCTTTATTTTTCCCTTCTCTGACAATGTCTGCAGGGTGCTTAGAAAGAGAGTTTTGGAACCAGGAAATGAGGGGCTGGGAAAGAAGAGGATCTTTTTTTTTTTTTTTCTTTTTTTACTCTCTGGTTTCTTGCCCTCAGTCTCCAAATATACCCCGACACTAATGGGATTCCCAGTTTCAAAGACACTGAGGAATGACTTTCTGCCTCTTTTTTCCTTTGCAGGAAACACATGAAATTGTGGCAATCAAGAAATTCAAGGACAGTGAAGGTATACGTGTGTGTGTGTGTGTATCTGTCTTTTTCTTTTTGTATTTAGTCCTTGTGAACAGAATGTAGAAGAGATGGGATCTAGCTGATTAGCCTTTGTTCCTGAAATTTTAACATCTGCATCTCAGAAAGTGAATATAGCATATTTATTATCATGCTTTGCTTTGAAACATCTAGCTCCTTCTGTGTAAATCAAATCTCATGATATTAGAAAATTTATCATGTATTTTAAGGTACAGTCAGCACTGGAAATCTTGCTTCAAATGCTAGGTAGAAGGCATGCTATTTATAAATATTAAAATGAGAAAACTGATTTGAAATAAATATTTTTGTGAGTTCACATAAGTAGGAAGGGCTGTGTGAAGGGCTTTGGTATTGATTACTATGATCTTCGGTTCTTAGTTAGAAATACATGGATAAGTAGTATGTAAATGGTATCAAGAAAGTGATTTTGTATTTAAAATGACTCATTGGAAGAATAAAAGCTTTTCAAGAAGAAATACCATAGTTGGGGTCCTTGGTCACACGTCCAGACCATTTCAGATGGAGTACTAAAATTACCCTATGCTGGGGCACCTGGGTGGCTCAGCTGTTTAAGCGTCTGACTCTTGATTTTGGCTCAGGTCATGATCTCACAGTTTGTGGGATCAAGCCCTGTGCTGGGGCTCTGCGCTGACATCACAGAGCCTGCTTGGGATTCTCTCTCACCCGCTCTCTCTGGCCCTCCCCAGCTTGCATGGACATGCATGCAAGCTCTGTCTCTCCAAATACATACGTAAACTTTAAAAAAGAAAGAAACGTTAAAAAAGTTACCCTATGCTGGGCAAGAAAATTTTAAATAAAGCACTAAAAAAAAAAAATGTACAAAAAATAAATAAAGCATTTCAGTAGTTGATTAGGTTTTAAATCTAGATTATTGGCCATCTAAGGATAGCCTAGTAGAAAAACTTACCATGAAGACATGCATGGCCTTTGAGAAGCTCTAGGCAGCATTTTGCCAATTTTCTTCCTACAGAGATCCACAGAAATATTTTTTTTACATCCTAATCCAGTATCCACATACATAATGTCCTATATATAACTGAAGTAAAAGTATCACAAAACTATTTTACTAATGGGAGGTTCTTCATTTTTTGTTGTTTCCTGCTCATATAAATTCACATAAATGCCTATTTGTGGCATCAGATAACATCGATTTTACCACTGAATCATAACCTGCCTTGTGGAAAATAGTGCCCCAGGGTAAGAGGCACTAGCATAGCATTAACTTTCGTATCAAATTGGAAGTATGACAATGGCAGTCGTAGCCTACCTTTATCAGCACACATTGACTACACACCGTAAGCCTCTATATTTGTGAACAGTTTCATCACCCATACTTTAGACACTTAGCCGAACATTAAATAACAAAAAGGGCTCACTAACAAGGTCCTGGGGTAGATTCAGTAGTATTTGATATATCCCAACTCTGATGTGCTGGTTATGTGGAGCACACGCATCATCTGGGAAACCTTAGCAGCCGTTGTCTTGCCAGCCTTAAAGAGAATGCAATAAAAAAAGCTTTTAGCTTGTTATAAAGTGTGTGTGTGTGTGGGGGGGGGGGGGGGACCTGCTTCAAAGGATATACCTGTAGTCTGACAGGAAGCAATAGCCCCAGGCCAGTCCACTCTGAGACCATTGGAAATGAGCTCTTTGAGCAGTGGCTTTGGGCTAACCACAGGTGTCCAAGAGACAAATGGTGATCTACTAAAAAGAGTGGTTGCAACAGTAGATCAAAGCATAACCTTTGCCTTCATGTAAAGACTTCTGGCTGTGCATTCATCTTGTAAGGCACGTTGTCAAGCATCAGTTAACCACCAAAAATAATAATTGTCATGAAGTTTTTGAAAAGCAGTACAAACTAGGCCACGTATGCCATTGCTTTAAAGAAAAAAAAAAACCTGCCATATTCTTCACAATCTCTGTTCTGTTCATACCATTTCTTAGCTTCAGTTAAACAATGTGTTTGTACCTGTTGTGATGATACCTTCAGAGTGGTAATCAATAACATCTGTTTAAATGTATTGAGCCCTGAGACAGGTGCTATGAAAGCCCTGAAGAATAAATCAGGGTGATTTCAAGAAGCTTAGTAGAATTAAGACCTGTAAGTAAATAGCAGTAAAACAGAGTAGAAAGCAGTCAGTGTCTGAACGAATTTGTTTAATTTTGAGGCAAGAGACATTGTTTCTAGCTGTGGTATCCTGGGAATGTATGAATAGTGTAGACATTATAGGAAACATTTGACCAGCCCTTATTTCTGTGCACTGACAAAGCATGAATCCCCTCTACCCTCCTCTCTGCCAGACCATTATCAGTTACCATACCTTACAGGCATTGCAGCCTTGTCACCCATCCACCTTGCAGATGGACACCTTTGTAGGTACGCCCATATATACTTCTGGATACTTCGGAAACATTACTGTGATAGAATCTAAAGACATGCAATTATTCATAACTTTTTAGTTCCAGTTCTAGTCTAGGCACACTTTTCAACTGTTTCTAGCTCTCCCTGGGAGATATCATACTCTCTGTTCTGTCTTAACCCTTTCCCTCCTGCCTGAGTAGAATCTTTTTTTGTTGTTGTTAACATGGAAGCAAGAGCTTTTTTTAAATAGTTGTTTGTTTGTTTGTTTGTTTGTTTGTTTGTTTGTTTTGAGAGAGAGCGAGAAGGCAAACCGAAAGAACAGAGAGAAGGAGAGAGAAATCCCAAGCAGGCTCTGTGCTGCTGTCAGCACAGAGCCCAAGGCGGGGCTTGAACTTAGAAACTGTGCAATCTTGACTGAGCTGAAACCAAGAGTTGACGCGTAACTGACTGAGGCACCCAGGCACCCCACTGCCTGAGTAGAATCTTGCTTAATGGAATATGTGTGGTGAACAATCCTTTTGGAATGTGAAGTGTATATAGATAGTTTAGTACAGATGAGAATGTCCATTCAACCCCTATGTAAACCACTTAATTCTGAACCATTCTATCACCTTAAATTTCAATCAGGAAAAATCTAATAAAAAGTAGAGTTTCATCAGAATATCCTTAATGTCATATAGCTCTCATTAATCTCTTTTATTAGTTTCTCTGAAAATATTCTGTTGATATTATATGACCCTTCTAAAACCCAGTGTTTAAAAATTTTTGTGAAGGTCATGAAATAATCCTGTAAAAACATTGTTATACTGAAATAGGATCTGAACTTGGTCTGATTTGCATTCAAGCTAATCCAGTATTCTCATACTGATGATATGAAGGGATATTTTATGAGTATATATTACTTTCTGTTAGCTTTAAAAGATTATGATCATGTCCTATTTTCTTGTTAAATTTGTAAATATTTCAACACATTTTTATAAAATGTTTTTGAAACTACATAAGGTAGGACCAGTATTTTGTTCAAGCTGTCCTTGTTATCCCAGGATAATAGATCACTACCTAAAATGGGAACTAACCTTAAATAGTAAATAAAAGGTTAGATTGGGACTTTTAAGTTGAGAAAATGGAACAAAAATTATGAAAATACGTTTACTTCATTTTATAGTTAACACAATTTAGATTATAATAGCTATTTCTTAGAAAAAAGAATCCAGTGTTAACTTTTTTGAGGGAGAGGTAATTTTTGCAGTAAAATTATAGGCTAGGACAATGAATGACTTTCATAATGATAAAAAGAGGCTTATTAAAAAATATACAAAAAACTTTGTCAGTTTTATCTTTATTTTTGTATGTCCCTGTCTTTCTGACTACATCCTTGTCAGTATTTTGCTCTCTAGTTGTTAGCTGTTAGAACTCTATCAATCATTTATCCATATCTTTTGTCTATGATTCTCCTACATACTGGGTAGGGATTAAAACCTCATGTTAAAAATGAGTACTGTGTGAGTGATGACACTTTTATCTGAGATCACTTCATTAGTTAATAGTTTTTTGTTTTGATGACTTTTGGTGCTTTTAAAAAATATTTTTAAAAAATGTTTGTATTTTTGACAGAGAGACAGAGGGAGTGGGGGAGGGGCAGAGAGAGAGAGGGAGACACAGAATCCAAAGCAGGCTCCAGGCTCTGAGGTGTCAGCACAGAGCCCGATGTGGGGCTTGAACTCACGAACCGCGAGATCATGACCTGAGCCGAAGTCGGACGCTTAACCGACTGAGCCACCCAGGCGCCCTGACTTTTGCTTCTTTATGCATCATTATAAATGCAGAGTTTCAGATAATGAATTCTTAATGATACCCTGAGTGATATAGTATTATGAGTTTGTCTATTAATGTAAGTTCTCACTGAGAAACATTAACTATAAACACCTAACCAACCAGAAGTCTTCAAAGGATTAGTTCTATTCAGTATTTGGGTTTTCTGAGAAGAGAAAAATGACCCCAGACTGAAAAGGTACTAGAGATTATTTAGTTAAAAGATACATTTTGGACTATGTATAATGATAGATTTAGCCTAATTCATCTCCCCTTCCTATAACTACAATTGTCTACAATGAGATTTGATGTCCGAATGATAATCTGTCACTGTTGGATCAACATTCTCATGCGCACACGTGTACAAATGTCTGTCATCCTCAATTTATTAAATAATCCAAGAGCAGTGATTTAGAAAAGATAGATTTGAGTGAACAAGAGTTAAAAATGTTGTCTGCTCATCCTTTACTTGAGGAGGTCCTGTGATCTAGGATTTATCTTTTATTAAAAAAAAATTTTTTTTATGTTTATTCATTTTTGAAAGACAGAGACGGAGCACAAGCAGGGGTGGGGCATAGAGAGAGGGGGACACAGAATCTGACACAGGCTCCAGGCTCCAAGCTGTCAGCACAGAGCCTGATGCGGGGCTCGAACCCATAAACCACGAGATCATGACCTGAGCCAAAGTCGGACACTCAACTGACTGAGCCACCCAGGCACCCCTAGGATTTATTTTTGACGTATATTTGCATCTTCTGGTGTGACAACATCTTTTGCTTCTTAGGACTTTTCAGTCTTTCCCTAAAAGTACGGGTGATGAGGTGAGGAGGGATCCTCCCTACTTGTTACATGGCAAGGAAGCTGATTCTCAGGGAGCTGTATAGCAGTCCACAGTTAAGATGGAATTTAGGTTGTATCTCTGCTTTTATATCAAATTAAAAGGCTTGCATTTCATATCCCGCTGTTTATCTTTTCTGTAAATAAATACTTTTTTCTCTTGGAATGGACATATTCTTTTTATTTTTGTTTTTAAAAAAATTTTTTTTAACGTTTATTTACTTTTGAGACAGAGAGAGACAGAGCATGAACGGGGGAGGGTCAGAGAGAGAGGGAGACACAGAATCCGAAACAGGCTCCAGGCTCTGAGCGGTCAGACAGAGCCTGACGCGGGGCTTGAACTCACGAACTGTGAGATCATGACCTGAGCCGAAGTCGGACGCTTAACCGACTGAGCCACCCAGGCGCCCCGGACATATTCTTTTTAAACATGAGAGAATGTGTAATTGGTCATCCATTCTTTCCTCCAATTTATTTCATCCTTATCTCTACTCAGACATTAGAAAGCTCTATCCTGATTTCTGGATTGAGGGAATTCTGGTCACATTTTTGCATAATGGTATAAAACAAGAGCTCATAGTCTTTGCTCCTTAAATTCAAGAACTTGATTTCTCTGTAGGAGAGGCCTTGAAACAAATTTTCCCACCTTTGGTTAAACAGAATTCAATTAACTAAGCTTGAACATTCTGGCTAGTCATGATTTCACCAGACTTTCTTTTAATGTCCAAAATGGATCTCTTTCAAGCTTCAGGGGTTCTTCTAGGATTTGATGAACATTTGCACCCTTCATAATTTAATACATTTCCATTGTGCTCTACCCAGTCTCTGCTGAATTCATCTTTTTTAGTATATATGATAGCAGCACCACCGTTCAAACCCCCTTGGCCGTGTTAATTGCCCTCTTGTTGGTATTCCTTCTTCAGTCAGGGCAACCCTTATGGTATCCTGATGATTTTGTACAAGGATGGGTTGGCTTTTTTCCCCCCCTTCCATTGTACCTGTTTAAAGGTCCATTTTGGGGGGCCTCTTTGTCTATACAAGAATGTCAGGTTTATGATTTCATAAAGTAGGTTACAGCTATTTCTGGGTTTCTTTTCCAAGCCCACAGTTCTTTAAAAATAGAGTTACAATAGAGTTTCTGTTCATCTTTAGGTTTTTCTCTTTTTATTACTTACTTTGCATTACTTTTGCTCCTGTGACTTTTTTTTCTTAAAAATTGTTTTTCTTTTAACTTTAGTGAATCTCCCTTCTTGATTCTTAGTGTGTTAACTTGCCTAATTGGCAAGCTAAAAGCGGGTTAGTTCTTTGTTTTTTTCTTACTTAACGTCCTTCTTCTACCCTGCCATTTAATCATCAGTCAAAAAAATTTATGTAACATTGTCAGACTTGCTGCCTGTGCTAAGGTAAACACCCTCAGTGGAAACTGACGACCAAGCCCATTAGCATGCACATAAGCAGGACTTGCTCGGATGCACCGGGTCTTAGAGCTGCAAGGACCTTCGAATCCTCTAGTAGAAGCCCAATTCCTGTTTATAGCCAAGGAACCCACGGTCCAAAGCTGTACAGTCAGTATGTGATTAACTGGGAAAGATGCAGGCCTCAGGATCTTTGAGTTTTTCTTCCATCCATACCATGCTGCTTTGCCACTCAGCTCAGCAGTAGCAGAGTGTAGACCCGGACCTGGGTGTTCGACTGACTCTCTAAAGCTTGCTCACTACCATCCACCGTGTTGCCTGTGTCCCTTTGTTCTACTTAGTGTGGCATTCCCTTCCCTCACCCCGAGGAAGCTATTCTTTATAGACTTGGGTTCTTCATTTGTAAACTGGAGGAGCCTTGCCTATGTAAAGAATCCACAGGATTATCTCAACTGGAAGGCAGGGATTTTTGTGCTCACTTGAGTAGGCTGTGCCAGCACCTTTAAAAAATTGCCTCACTAAAGAGCTTGGCTACTTTCTGAACCTCTGAGGTGAGAAGCATGTGTAAGTGGAAAGTATATTCCTTTTCTTCATCATCTGATCGTTTAGTGCTGCAATTTCATCAAAGTACAGGGTAAGCCAGGAACCTTAAAAGTACTTAGAGAAACAAAAATGATAGGATATACCAAGTAATGAAGAGTGTGCATTTTACTTGCACTTAGGGAATTAATAATTCTGCTTCCTGCCTGTTCCCATTCATTACATTCTTAGTGCTGAAGTGCTTACCTCAACTTTGGATATCTATGACAGGCATAAATTAGAGTAAAGCCTTCATTTCCTAAAAAAGATAGGCAGCTCAAACGAGGTGGTTTTGGCCCCACATGCTAAGTGGTTTTGTGAACTTCTTTTTCAAGATTAATTTCTCTTTTCTCTCTAGCCATTTTTACGTAGAGTCAGTATAGATTTGAATGATGTCTATATAACAAAGCATCAAAATTCGGTGAGGTTTAGGCTCATAATCAATGAGATTTTAATGGAAAGAAATCATTGGTTATTAGATTTGGAAAAAGCCATGGGATTTTTTAGGGCGTGTGTGGACGGGGAGTGTGCCCATTTATTTTGTTATTCTATGAATGAAAAGTTAAGTGGCTTGCCCAACATCATATGTCACAGTGTTGGTTATTTAACGGGATCCAAACTATAGGTCTCCCAAATCCTACTCCAGTGTTCCTTCTTCTAAAACCATTCTACTTCAGCCATTCTGAGGTAGCTTTATCTGTTAGCAAAGTAAAATCGCCACAAGTTGCTAATAATTCAAAGCTCTCTTTTTTCAGTTGCTTTTCGAGTGCCAAGAATTCACCAAGCAGTTGACTAGAAAAGATACACCAGCTGTATTTACTTTTGACTTAGTTGCAACATTTTTTTGTACCCAGCTCCAGTATAGCTTACGGATGTTATTAATGAATGGTTAAATATATATGTGTTCGTGACCCTTTTTAGTACTTTAAGTTTTCTGGAGCCCCATTTTTTATAATCACATATTGTAGAAGACAACCAGGCATAGTGGTATATAGGGAAAAAGAAATTTGGTTTGTCTTACTGCCCGAAAAGCTGCCCTCTCAACGTTCTAGAGAGAAGATTGAAAGTACCGTACTCAAAACTGAGAGGGAAAGTGCCTCTTGTTTGCCATCACATCGCTGCTTCCCACGTCTTAAGGGAATGAGGGCTAGCCACATAGGAGTGAAGATTTCCTCATGACATCAGTGGACGTGTTTGTGTCAGAAGTATTTATTGATCCCTTCTTTGTGCCGGGTGCAGTCCTAGGTGGTTGAGTGTGTATTGTTGAACAGCAGAACTTAGGCCTCTCCTCCTAGAGCTCTTGGTTTAACAGAAAGAATAGCAGCTCTTGGTCTGCAAAAGAATAGGTTCAGTGTGGTAAGGAATAATAGGGATGGAAGCCTGCTTTGGTTTAGTGATCTGGGTGAAGCTTCTGAGGAGTGCTGTTCAAACTGAATCCTGAAGAAGAGCCAGCCCTGTAAGGAGTCTGGGTTGCAGAATGAGAGTTCCAAGCAGAGGGAACAAGTTAAAAGGCCCTAAGGTTGAAAACACTAAGTTGGGGCTATTTGGAGAACTGAAAGACTAATGTGGGGTGGGAAGGATATGAAATGGGGAATGGAAAAGCAGACAGGAACCAGGTTGTGAGTAATCACTATATTTGTATTGGATTATCTCCTTGTTAGAAGATCATTTGCTTTGTATCGAGACCTTTGTGGCATTCTGTGTCTTAGAGATAGGTGAACTTTGGTTTGATTATCTCAGTCTCAAAAGTAACCCAGATGGGGTAGCCTTCCTCATAAGACTAAAGGCTGTTAGTGTTTTAGTAATTCTAAAAGTCACCAAATACCACTTATCTGGCTCAGCCCCATTTTGCAGAACAGCTGGACCTCTGTCCCACCACATTCCTGTAAGCCACTTTGGGAGGTCCCCTGATCACATTCCCCCTACTGTCCGGTGACCCCCATGGTGTCATACTCTTTTCCCCTCATGGGGGCCCTGTGAGTCCCTAGTTCCCAGTCGCCCCCCCTCCTGATGTTGGCTGGGCTGGCTCACTGCTTATGACACTGTCAACCTATCCTACTGCTACTTCTTGCTTTCTGATAGTGTCTTTCTATGTCCTTTCCTAATCTGTGCTCCAGGGCTCCCCAACAGTTGTGTTTTTTTGTGTGTTTGTGTGTGTGTGTGTGTGTGTGTGTGTGTGTGTGTGTGTGAAGTAGGGAGAATATTTCACTTGTGTAACCAGTTCACAAAGGAGTGTTGACTTTCTGTTCCCTGTTTATTACAGATACTCTTGTGCTACAAAGCCCTTGCGTTTATTACAGTCTCTTGATTCTTTAAACTCCGTTTGAATGGGAGCTGGGAGATAGGCTGGGATAGAAAATAATCTGAGAAGTACTCCTGGCACCTAATTTAGAATCTTCTCTCCCCATTTAGCCCCATCAGCCTTTTTCCTCTTGTGTACCTTGCTTTAGGAGGCATTTCTTCTTAGAAGGCATTTTAATCTTTCTCATCCTCATCCCCAAACTCTCATTTTCTTCTTCCCTGAACCTGAAGGAGGTTGAATATACCTGAACCTGAGGGTCATAAAACTTGGATTCTCAAGCTAGGATTTTGACTGTGACCCCAAATGTTGGAGACAAATGTGTTTTAGAATTCACAACTTCCGGGTTTTGGAATGGAAATATGGCATGCTACTTTAGCACCCTGTAATAAGATGCTGTTTCTTTTATTATTAGTGTTTATTCATTTTTTTGAGAGAGAGACAGAATATTAGTGGGGGGAGGGGCAGAGAGAGAGGGAGACACAATCTGAAGCAGGCTCCAGACTCTGAGATGTCAGCACAGAGCCTGACATGGGGCTTGAACTCACGAACCATGAAATCATGACCTGAGCCGAAGTTGGACGCTTAACTGACTGAGCCACCCAGGCGCCCCAGTAAGACACTATTTCTGAAGCAAGCACCTGAATGTTCTTACTAAGTGGGATAAACAAAGACTAGGTGGTCTCATGTCAGTTTAGATTTTACCTCTAAAGAGATTTGCCATACACTTGGAGAAAGTGTTCAGTTTTTAGATGGATTTTTGAAATTGCAGATAAAAGAATTATGAACCTGTATTCTTGTGTGTGTGTGTGTACACATTCATATATGTATATATGTAAACATGGTAGTTAGCATTTCCAGGCTACACCTAAAGGTATCATAAAAACTCACTAAAAAAGAAAAGTATTACCTTCCTTACTCCCCTGCCAATTCATCCATTAGAGTTAATGTGACTTCTGTCCTTCCTCCATGCCTGTGGGGGTTATCGTGAGTGAAGTTGATCATATGGAAGGCTATATTGGTTCAGCATAAGTTCTCCGTCCCTGTACAGCTACACCATCTGGGATGGACAGGTGGACATGCCACAGGAGGACAGCAGGAACCTATAGCAGCTGCTGTTCAGAGAGATCAGACTCTCCTAGAATTCCCTGCAACTTGACTATGAGCTGCATCGTGGGTGCCTGGCATATGACCTCTGCTCACTGAGGTGACTCACATGCAGCCGGAGAAATAAAATGTTCTTTTAAGCCAAAGCTTCCGGCTAGAGTTAAAAACATCAGCTGCTACAGATGCTGCCTAGAGGCTGCTCTGCACACTGATACCATTGATTCCTTTTTACTCTTTTAAACTCCTTTGTCAGTAGGAAGTGTTAGAATTAAAATGACAGTAGATTGATATGTTGTATCTGTAAGTCTGTGTTTACACATACCCTCTGCAATACGGAGTACAAGAAAACATAAGGGGAAAATTAGGTTCATGCTGGTCAAGTAAGCCTTTTCTTCTTTAAGTGGCTAATTCTTGATCCTTTCAACAAGAAAATGTGATATTTATTCTTCCATCCTTGAACTTCTTATGCAGAAAGTACTCAAAGTGGAAAGTAAAATTGGTATGTTTTCATTGTTTTTAGAATTTTTTCAACAGTGGTTTGAAAGCTTTAATTTTACTCTTCTCCACCATTGTTTACATTCTAGAAAATGAAGAAGTCAAGGAAACGACTTTACGAGAGCTTAAAATGCTGCGTACTCTCAAGCAGGAAAACATCGTGGAGCTGAAGGAAGCCTTTCGCCGGAGGGGGAAATTGTACTTGGTGTTTGAATATGTTGAAAAGGTAAGTCACTAATTGATAGTATGGAATTTGCCTGAATCGTTTATGTAGGGTCATCTCTGACACTGTTCAAGGAAGTATTATTGTCTAGTATGATTTGTCAATGTACTCATAATCTCAGTACTTTAAAAATGAATTTTTTATCCGTAATCATTAGAAGCCCTGAAATATATTGAAGGGTTTTGCGCAATTTAACTGTACAGAGATCATCTTAAATTTCAACAGTGTATTGATTTGGCTTCTAAAATCTTAGAATCTGTGTTCAACAGGTAATTTTTAGATGTACTTTATTTAAATTAAACCGAGGCAAGGCCTCTGAGGGAGAGACAAGTAAGTTGACAGTGATGACATAAGATGACAGAGGTATGTGTGAGGCAGCATGGGAGCTTAGGGTGGCTGCCTAAATCAGACCTAAGGTGGTGAATGAGTGGGCTCATGGAGCAACCTTTTATGAAATGTCAGTGCTTTGGCTTTGAGGGAAGATGTGCCAGGAGGCATAAGGTGAGGCTTGAGGAGGTAGATGAGGCCACAGATAATGAATTGGAAGCATGGGAGAAAAGAAGAGAAGCACACATGGTTCAAATTATCTGTATACTTGCCTTGGTATTTTTTTTTTTTTAATTGGTAATGATTAGTGACAGTTTTAATGATGTGTGGCCTAGGGGCTAATGTATGCTGCAGTAATCAATAGGTGGGCCTTTGAATTTCTTTGAGGGTAGCTGCCCTACAGTGGTTGGTTATTGTCCAAAACTTAAATAAGTACCTTTACAGGAGTAGAATAAACTGGTGCCAGATGGACCTTTTAGAGGTTTCCTTGATGAATAAATATGTGGTTCCTGATTTCCTGTTAATAGCTAAACAACACTAAAAATTACTACTTTTATTATATTTCACTTCTTGAGTACATGTCTTTGTAGGAATCTGCATGATAAAATCAGGAATTCGTACATGATAAAATGAGGCTTTCTAATGAACATGAAGGCTGGGGAGGGTTATGTTTGTCAGATGCCTTCTATGTCATAAATGATAGTGTCACCACCACCATCATCACAAAATAGAAAGCAGTGTTGCCAAGATGACCCAGGAGTGTGGCTTTTGAATTAATTCAGCCTTTACAAATTCTTTTTCTTTTTTTTTCTTTTTAATAATTTTTTATTTACTTATTTTCGAGACAGAATGCATGAGCGGGGAGGGCCGGAGAGTGTGGGGCGGGGGTGGGGGGTGGGGGCGGGGGACAGAGGATCCAAAGTGGGCTCTGCGCAGACAGCAGAAGGCCTGATGCGGGGCTTGAACCCATGAACTGTGAGATCATGACCTGAGCCAAAGGCAGATGCTTAACCAACTGAGCCACCCAGGTGCCCCTACAAATTATTTTTCTAATGAAAATAAATATACATAGGAATTTCAATTCAAGCAAAACTTGAAATGTATTACAAGTTTCTTTGTCATTTTAAAACACTGTTTCATGGGGATGCCTGGGTGGCTCAGTTGGTTAAGCGTCTAGCTCTTGGTTTCAGCTCAGGTCATGATCTCACAGTTTGTGGGTTCGAGTCCTGCATCAGGTTCTGTGCTGACAACTCGGAGCCTGCTTGGGATTCTCTCTCTCTGCCTCTCCCCTGCTTGCTCTCCTTCTCTCAAAAAACAAAGAAAGAAACTTAAAATAAAAATAAAACACTGTTTTGTGTTTCTTTTCCAAAATCTGCTTAAAGGTTTCTTTTTCTTTGTCAGTTTAGGTATATTCCTAAAGGACCTTCCCTACCAAAATTAAACTGAAATTTGATATTTATAAAAAGTTATACAAAAAGGATTCCTGTAAAGATCGGATGCTCTTTATATTATTTTTTAGTTGCAAGAATAATCATGCAGTTTACCATTTTCACTGCCAGTAATGCAATTCTGACAGATCTGTTTCGGTTTGTCTTATTTATTTCTGTTCTGTTCATGGTGATGGTTCATGATTAATAACAATTTGCTATGAACACATGGGGAAATCACCTCTGTGTACCAGACGTTTTGTCGTGTCTGAGATCTCTCTACCAATAAGTGGCAGAGCTGCTACCAGACCTTCTGTCTTGTGTCCCCCAGACCTGGGGTTCTTGGCCTAACCCTGTGGTTTTTCCGTGGAAGGTGACCTCCCATCAGCAACAGTGCCTAACGAGATTAACAAAGAGTCTCAAGAGGGCAAGAAAATGATGCTCTTAAGGGGTAGTGGGGTTGTTACAGACATACAGGATTACAGTGGTTTAAACAAAATAGAAGTTTCTTTCTTCCTCACATATAAATACAAAGGTAGGCAGTACAGGGCTGGTACGGTAACTCTGCTCCACAGCTGTGTGAGACCTAGGTTGCTTCTGCCTTTCCATTCTGCCACCCTTGAGATGTGGCCCTTGTCTTCAAGGTCAAGATCACACTCCAGCTATCACATCCCCTTGGCCAGGACTTACTTTCATGGCGTCTCAAGCTGCAAGGCAGAGGGGAAATGTACTCTTCATTCTGAGCACCTATGTATCGACTTACAAATTGTATTACTGTGGACTAAAGGGAAGAATGGCTATCGAGGGGCATTCCTATCTGCCACTGACAGATTTAGAACATGATATGAAATGAGACATACGATTTATTTTCTGTATTGCAAAGCCCTCTTATTCTTCATGTGCATTTAGGAGCTCCTATGCATTTGTTAATTGAAAAAGGCAACTCAAGTGGAGAATCATTAAAAAATCATGCATACCTACTTGAAACATTTTAACTTAAAATATATCAGTATATATTCATTTCCTACTCCTTAGGGGTAGGGTCAGGGCCTTTGGAGCATTGATCTTCTGATTGGAGTTCTGATGAGTCTTTCTTAGATATATCATACCCATAATGCATCAACTATGATAGCCTGTGAGAGCTTCTGTAAACCCAAACTAAAGCTTAAAAACATTAAAAAGTAATCTCAGTGCAGAATCCTTATCACCATCACCACCTGTCCCTTGCCAGCATTTTTTAGTTGCTGCACTCACATACCATTAGACAGCAGTATGTTTAGTGGCTGTCCTTCATTCGGTCTTTCCAAAGTATTAAATTTTGCTTTCTTATAAACAGCAAATCTCTTTATTTAAAACATTATTTCATTGGTTTATATGATATTTAATTGTGTTAAAAGAAGTGCATCTGTTACAAACAGGTATGGGAGTGTTATGAATAACTGATTATATGCAGCTTGACTGGTGGGAACAAAATTGTGAGGTTGTATTAGAGCAAGTATGAGGTTTTCTAACTTTTTGGTCCTTAGGACTCCTACACTGTTAACATTTTTAGAAACCCTAAAAGCTTATTATTTATTTGGGCTTTATCTATTAATATTTATCATATTACAAGTCAGAACTGAACAATATAAAGTTAATTCATTTAAAAATAACAATAAGAATCCCATCACATGTTAACATAACTACATTTGTGTGTCATACTTTCAAATAAAAAATGGTATTCTATCAAAAATAAACAGCTAGTTCAGCTTTCAACTCAATCACCCAAGTGATTTTCTTTAAGATAACCATCATGCTTTGTTATGCAGTAGAAGTGCTTTATGTGTATTCCCCATTTTATCATGTAGATTCCTAAAAAGACATGTACTCGAGTTGAAATTTAATACAATAATTTTTACTGCTTAATCAAAGAAGGACATCCTTTTTTGAGAGAGAAGAGAGAACATGCGCCCATATCAGGGAGGAGCAAAGAGAGGGGGAGACAGAATCCCAAGCAGGCTCCACACCGACAGCACAGAACCCAACCCAGGGAGTGGGGGGCCTCGATCTCACAAACTGTGAGATCATGACCTGAGCCAAAATCAAGAGTCAAATGCTTAACCAACTGAGCCACCCAGGCGCCCCAAGAAAGACATCCTTAACTAAAACTGGTTTTTTGGGGCGCCTGGGTGGCTCAGTCGGTTAAGCGTCCGACTTCAGCCAGGTCACAATCTCGTGGTCCGTGAGTTCGAGCCCCACGTCAGGCTCTGGGCTGATGGCTCAGAGCCTGGAGCCTGTTTCCGATTCTGTGTCTCCCTCTCTCTCTGCCCCTCCCCCGTTCATGCTCTGTCTCTCTCTGTCCCAAAAATAAATAAACGTTGAAAAAAAAAAAAACTGGTTTTTTGTCTTCCTTTTTAACTGTAAGAGTGTGGCATTGAGGAATCCAATGCCTTGATTTATGCTAGGGTGCCACCAGCTTACCCATCCTTGCTTTGAGTCATCAGTGTAAATGCAAACATAGTAAAAGTGCCAAAAAGCTGAGTGTTACTATGAATGTAGTTTTGACTTCATGGGCCTTCTGTAAGATCTGGTAACCACCCCTAAGACACACACAGATCATACTTTGAGAACTGCTTTTCTAGATGGTCGTCTACAAACAATAAACTCTAATGCTATGGGCCTTAATGTGGTACTTTACAGAGGGAATGGAAAATGTGTGGTTAATCTGGAAATTCAGTGAAACTGGTTAAGTGGGGTTTCTCCTTAGTAAAAAAATTTTGCGTGAGTTTTAGAATGATCTCTGACTCCAGGCTAAGAGTTTCAAAAATTGATTTGTTGGGAGTCTGTGTTTATTTCAACAGCATTTTCTAGCCTATCTTAATTTTTGTACCGATTGCATGGATCACTTCTAAAATTAAGGATCATTTTCTTTTAAGAATATTTTCCAGGTCCTCCAGAAATATTTTCAAGGCTTGATTTTATTGCAAGGTGCTATTAAACATGCACAGTGCACTGTGTTAAAAATGCTTGTTTACCCCCTCCTTTATACATCACAGCATCTTCTCTCTACTTTGTATTGCTTTTCCCTTGAAAATATTCTAAAATGATGCCTTAAACATTTTTAGGGAGAGTGGAAAGTACCAGGGTTATTATTTGGGGCAGCACTGAGGAATAGTAAAAATGGAATTTCTCTTAAAAGAGAGCTTTGATTTAATAGAGTATCCTGCTTTTTCATGAGAAAAGTTGTAGATGGAAAACAAACAGCTTTTTAAAATGCATGCTGTGTATTGGATGAATTATCATCCAAGATGCTTTTTAAAAAACAAAATTATTCTGAGAGAGAGAGAGAGAGAGAGAGAGAGAGAGAGAGATGGGGGGAGGGGCAAAGAGAGAGGGAGACACAGAATCTGAAACAGGCTCCAGGCTCTGAGCTGTCAGCACAGAGCCCAATGCAGGGCTTGAACTCACGAACCGTGAGATCATGACCTGAGCTGAAGTTGGACACTCAACCGACTGAGCCACCCAGGCACCCCAAGATGCTTTTTTAAATTGTTACTACATGATTTATGGCCTGCCTAATTTGTGGAGATTAATGGCTCCCTATTTAATTTTTAGAATATGCTTGAACTGCTGGAAGAAATGCCAAATGGAGTTCCACCTGAAAAAGTTAAAAGTTATATCTATCAGCTAATCAAAGCTATTCACTGGTGCCATAAGAATGATATTGTACATAGAGGTAAGTATGGAAGTTTTGAAATGGACAATATTAAGAAAACATCGAATGTAATGAAATATTTTACATGTTACTCTCTTAAGAATATTTCCATGGGTGCTGATGTTCTCTTTGAATTAAATACATTTCGAATGTACAGGATATGAGAACATCGTTTACCTTCCAAGTCTCCTTTTGAATTATCAAAAGGATAGACTGCAAGTTTATTTGGATATTATGGTGAGATCTCTGTATAACCAGATCTATTCTCAACTTTAGAAATGCCTTGGGATGTAAAGAATTCAACAAATGGGAACTTTGAAGCTTACTTGGGGTGAAACGAGCAAAGGGGTAGTCTCCATTGCCTTTTGGTCCTGTTGGTAGACCAGGTAATGTGAAACCACTCAGAATCAGGCTTTAAAGGTGGTCCCTAAGTCACTGACCTCCCCCATTGACTGTCACCTCTCATTCCCTCTTAGACCAACAACTTCTGGTATGTACCTTTACCTCCTGAATTGCCCTACCCATGAGTGGAAAGTGCCCATTGCAAGTTGTAGGCATGATCAACCTTGCATAAAGGTCATGATTATGCTTCCATAAACTGTTTTATTTTGTCCTTTATTGCTGTGAGGTGAGTGATTTATAGTAATAAAAGGGAAATTACTTGTTCAGCACTGTCTTTGACTCTATACCATTTATCTTCTGCTGATAATCTTGCTTGAATTCTAGATTTTTACAGTAATGGGATACATATTGATAAAATAATGAAGCTAAAAGATGTTTATCGGAAAATGTTACAGTATCTCCTTCTTGTCTCTGAATTATCAAATAAATGAATACTACCTTTTAATATACCTGTACAGACATACAAGGATATCCCTTTAAAAATAGTGTCACTTTAAGAATAGCTTAAAGGTCATGTGAAGAATGCCAACTTGTATTAATTATATCTAGAAAAAGTTTATATTTCTCTTGGATTTGACTTTCATACCAGTTACCATATCAAGGTTGTTGGTGTGACAAATGGATACAGAAGATGTGGTTTATATATACAATGGAATGCTACTTGGCAATGAGAAGGAATGAAATCTGGCCATTTGCAGCAACGTGGATGGAACTGGAGGGTATTATGCTAAGTGAAATAAGCCAGGCAGAGAAAGACAGATACCATATGTTTTTACTCATATGTGGATCTTGAGAAACTTAACAGAAGACCATGGAGGGGTGGGGAGGGGGGAAAAAGGTTACGGAGAGGGAGGGAGGCAAACCATAAGAGACTCTTAAGGAGTGAGAACAAACTAAGGGTAGATGGGGGGTGGGGGAGAGGGGAAAGTGGTGATGGGCAGGGAGGAGGGCACTTGTTGGGATGAGCACTGGGTGTTGTATGGAAACCAATTTGGCAATAAATTATATTTTAAAAAAAAGGTTGTTGGTAGTATAGGTATGTCTTCAAGCCAACCACACATCTAGTGTCTGGGGTAATGATTCTAATAACAGTGTATACTGCAATATGAGGATATTAATAAGGAACTGATTTAGCTGCAGTTCTGTGGTATTGCTGTGATTTGGTTAAGTATACAGTAAATCAATGGTTATGAATTCGCAGTAGAAACCATGATTCTGAGGGACGCCTGGGTGGCTCAGTCAGTTGAGCATCTGACTCCTGGTTTCAGCTCAGGTCATGATGCCAGGGTTGGGGACTGAGCCCTGTGTTGGGCTCCACTCTGTGCATGAAGCCTGCTTAAGATTCTTTCTCCCTCTGCCCCTCTCCCTTGCTCTCTCTTTCTCTCAAATTTAAAAAAAAAAAAAAAAAAAAAAAAAAAAAAAAAAAACACACAAAAAAGAAACCATGATTCTGAAATCTACAGATTTTACTCCTCCGTCTTCCCTTTCTCCTTTTTCACCTCTGCCATATGATATAAATGATTGATACTCTAAAAAATAGAATTGTGAGATGTCTCCCAGGGTAGGAATTAAATAGCATTTTCTGTGTATTTCTACTTAGCTCCCACCACATCTTCAGAACATCCATGGAAAAAATGAGAAATCTTTTCTTGACTCATCCAGTATAGCTTCAAGCATTAGACATTTATAATTGTGAACTACACAGGAAAGCTAAAGAGAGATATAAATATAGAAATTATATAGAAAATGACAAGAGAAATGATTTCTCTTTTTTTTTTTTTAAAGTGTATTTATTTAATACAGAACACACAAGCAGGGGAGAAGGGCGGGGGGTGGGGGAAGAGAGAATCTTAAGCAGGCTCCACGCTTAGCACGAACCTGTCGTGGGGCTCAGTCCCACATCCCTGGAATCATGAGTCAGATGCTCAACCAACTGGGCCACCCAGATACCCCATGAACTTTAGAATATATATAGAATATACATATATATATGTATATATATATGTATATTCTATATATATATGTATATTCTCTATATATATTCTATATATGTATATTCTATCTCCAAAAAATTAATATTGAAACTCCCAAAATTGATGTCATTAGTATTTTATAAAGTAGATAGTTCTTTGAGACATGGTGGCCTAGATTCAATGATTCTTAAATTCCTTTCACCGATTCCATTAATACCTTTAAGATTTAAAGCAAAAAAATATTTTTGAAATTGTGGTCTGCATGCTTCTCCAAAACAAATTGAAATTTTTATGTACCAGTATAAAATGTGTTACTCTGCTTTTTGCTGCCACAGGTTTCTATTCAAATTACTCTGGATATTTCTAATTAGCTGCTGTTATAGTGATCCAAGAGTGTCAGTCAGCAGTACATGGAACAGTTTTTAACAATTGTTTCTTAATCTTAATACTTCAGATATCAAGCCAGAAAATCTCTTAATCAGCCACAATGATGTTTTGAAACTGTGTGATTTTGGTAAGTTAAAAAGAAATGGAAACTTATAAGTAGAATTAATTTAATATAACACATAGGTAGCTTTTTAAAGGCTGATTAAAAGTATTTCTTATGTTTTGACTTAAATTAGGGGAATATTCTTTTCAGTCATATATTGGAAAATTGATTGTTGGGAGAATACTCTCTTTGCATGGTGTTGTCTACCATTTTTAAAAAGTCATAATGCAGTATTTGCTTAATGAGAATGCAAAGCAAATATGTGCATGTGTGTATATTCATAAGCCCAGTGCTTAATGACTCTAGAAAAAGAATTTTCTACGAAATACCACTATGGCCTTCTGTATTGGGTAGGATAAAAGAATATTTTAAAAATATTTTTAAATGTTGATAGAAATTATCTTAGGTGTAATCATAAACACTAAAAATATGCCTATGTAAATACATGTGTATCATGTGTACGCAGTAGTTACATACCTGTACAGGTCAAAGACATTTTTAGAACAGTTCCATTTATTCCCTTTAAATGTTGAGCGAATGAGATTAGTAATTGATGTCTAACATTCCAGCTCCTGGTTGAGTGTATTAGGAAGCTTTTGAGTTGTACTATCTCCTAATAGAAAATTGTGTATTGTTCTCCATATATGTATAAAAATGTATTAAGTGCTCTTAAAAATTTACATTACAATAATTCAGAAAGGTTATAAAACTATAAATTAGGGTGTTTAAGTTATAGGTCACTTTTAAAAATTCTTTTCTCTAATCCATATGCTGAAAAATAACAACTTGACTTTTTTTAATGTTATTTTTTCATGTATTCAAATATAACCAAAAATATAATGTAAACCTCTATATGTAAATGAGACTGTGTCCTTTCATAAGCAGAAGTTAGATTGGTACCTCCAAGGTGAATCAAAGAAATGGGAAATGGCAGCATTCTAAGAATTCACTGTGTGAGTGACCAATTTTGTCCCGTGTAGCTATTAGAAGCATGTGTAACTGTTTTCACCCAGTGCTTTCAAAGAATTTGAATATTAATATCTTTAATATAACACAGGTAGCTTTACTTTTCTTCATACTTTGTAAGGCATATTACAAAGAAGAGTCCTGCTATATTTTAAGCATCTTAAGAAGTGTTTAGGAGAATAAAAAAGAAATACTGACATACAGTTATTTAAAAGGAGTATTTGTGGTTCTATTTCTGGCTTCCTATCCATAATTGTGACTACCACCAAATACTGACACTTTGTGTGCCTCATGCACCCTTGACTATGCCTCCATGATTCTATGGGTTGGTGATCTGCTTAAAACCCCAAATTACTGAAATTTGTAAACAAGTAATAACTACAAAGGAGATGTCAGTGGAATGGTTAATAATAGGAAAAGAGTATTCCTGGTCTGGCCTCATTTTGTAAAGGAAAGACAATTTTTAGCGGTGAGGAAGTTTCACATGGCAGCACTGCGTGTGGTACTCTGTGCCCTGTGCATCCCCAGTGACAATTTCTGAACTGCTTTTCTTCCCACAACATGAGCTCCTTTGTCTGGCTTGAAGAATTCCATTCAAAAATAGGAATATTTCTTTTAAATATGTCTTACAAAGGAGTATTAATTGGAGTTAGGGCTTTGATTTTTGCTGTGGTTTTTATTTTTTACAGTTCTGTTTTAAGAAACATGATTTTTCTACTTTTCAAAATTGATATACACCTTAATTTTTATCTCTTATTTTAATGTTCTGGTTCTCTGTGACTATCCATAATGTTTTTGGTGAGTTAGGTGGGTAATTAAGTAGCTTACCTATTGGCTTAGTTTTTGGCCCCAAAACTTTTGAAAGGGTTTGGAGGGAAAATAATGATAGATTGTATAAGTAATTTAGATACCCCTAATATGCTTCTCAGTCACATTAGGAGATGAAAATAGTTTTGGCCTGCTTAGTTTCCATCATCACCAACTATTTAGTTGCTTATATAATGGCTAGAACTGACCAGCAACAGTAGATATACAAATACTGCATTAAGTCCCACATGTCAGAATATGATGACCATCTGTGACAAAGTATTTTAGCTTTGACTTGGGCTCTTGTGGGGATTTCATTTTGTTTCTAAGATTTGCATTTATTGAGAGAGCTGACTTAAAAGTAGGCTCTGAATGCTTATAAAACCATGTGATAACTTCAGAAACATGGACTTCTGCAGTGTAAGGGGAGACTTTTTTTTTTTTTTTTTTAGTGAATACACTACATATTTTAAGTGACATATGCACACACTAACCTTTGAAAATTACGAAGTCACCATTAATAAACAACCCATTCAGTACCAGTTATTATGTTCTTTTGATGTTCCTTTAAAATATTACTAGCACTGAAATACTTTGCCAATATGAAATTCTTTCTTTTTCAAAGTTACACCTTTGGGTTTTTCTATCTTTCAGGTTTTGCTCGGAATCTATCAGAAGGCAATAATGCTAATTATACAGAATATGTGGCCACCAGGTGGTATCGGTCTCCAGAACTCTTACTTGGGTGAGTTACCTTCATAACATAATGCCATTTATGTATCTGCTGATCCTATATCATTAGCTTTGGGGTCATCAATGAAAGATAAGAACTTTATTTAATTAAATACCAGTTACCTATTGCAGTGTAGCAAACCACCTCAAAACTTAATGGTGTAAAACAAAACACCATTTTATTTTCTCACAATTCTGGGTGCCAGTGATTTGGGAGAGTCAGTAATTGAAGTTCAGCTGAATTGTTCTTTGCCGGTCTCCATGGGAGTCGCTCAGGTAGCTACAGTCACTCAGCAGATCATCTGGAGGCCTCAACTGGGACAGACCATCTTTGTTCCATGGAGGCTCATCGTCCAGTGGGCTAGTCCTAGTTTCTTCACGTGAGAACAGAAAAACTCCCCGCAGCAAGAATTTTGCTTGTTTTTGGGCAAGCCCCAAAGTAAAAGTGGTTTTCAGGTCTCTGATTGCATGACTTTTGCCTCACTGACCAAAACACATTACATGGCCAAGCCCTGATTCAAGGGATGGAGAAATAAACTCCACGTCTTCATGGGAGGAGTGGCACAATTACAGAAATAGGGGGAATTATTGCCTCCACCTTTGCTAATAGTCTTCCACATTAAGAGGAGTTTCACATTCTGCCTGTCGGTTGGTTTGTTCATTCCTTCGTTCATTTATTCAACACTTACCAAGTATCTCTTATATTTAACCACTTTGCTAAAAACATGATGTAAATATCGAACCAGTTGCCAATTTTCTTCTGAATAGAGAAATCCTGTTTGATGGTAAATGGCTATTCAAACACACACTGCACTGTTGATTTTCTCAGCAATATCTCCATATCCACCCACTTTGTGCCCATCCTTCCACTTTCAGTGCTCTTTCATTCATCTGTTAACACCAGGATAGGATTTCTGGTAAGATTCTTCTTTTCTTTTTAGTTTGTTTTAACTTGAGAGCCTCAGAAGGAGCCTATCCTCCTGAACTCGATCACATAGTTATGTTAATAATCCTCTACTTACCTTTGTTGTAGCATTTTCTTATTTTCCCTAGATGTATTTCCTTCTTGGGGACCATCCAAGAATGGAGAGAGAAGGCACACTCTACAAATAGAATTAGAAATGGTGGTAATGGTGACTGGTGCACTATTTATAGGTTTCATCTCTTTAGTGTGCTGTACATGTATCTGGGGTACATGAGAAATTTAATTTTTAAAAGTTACTTTTTATATAGTAGGAATATAAATTTCTATGTTTCTTTTGTTGACGATCATGATGACTATATGTTTAAGTTACTGAAGGTTTATTTTTATGTTCACAATTGATTTCCTACTGTCTATCAACCATCTGGTTGTGATTCTTGATCCATTGCTGACATAGAGCCTATAAGAATTATTGATATCAGTTATGGAAAGCTTTACTCTTTTTTGAAATCAAAAGCTTGCTTTATCTTGGGAAACAAATGATGGTTAGTCACTTTATTATCTCTCTTTGTGTGGGTAGATTTTAGAATATCTTTTATTTATTTTTTTGGGGAGAGAGAGAGAGAGCAAGAGAGGGGCAGAAGCAGAAGGAGAGGGAAAGAGAATCTTAAGCAGGCTCTTCGCTGAGCGTGGAGCCCAATGTGGGGCTTGATTTCATGAACCATGAGATCATGACCTAAGCCAAAATCAAGAGTCAGACACTTAATCAACTGAACCACTCAGGCACCCCTAGGATTTCTGTGCTAATTTTTAAACTTGGTTTTAGGAGTGATTTTCTTTTATGTTTGTCTTTGTTCCTTTTCCTGTGTACCTCTGTCTGGACTCATTGGGATGCATAGTCCATTTTCTTTTGGGAGGGATTGAAATTTGAATTTACTGGACAGATTTGCCAAAGAAATGAGTATGAAGTAGATTGTTCTTAGAACACCATCTGAGGATTCAAGTATGCTAGAGGACTTTTTGTAATATAGTTTTGTCTATAAGATGGCCCCAAGGAGTTCATTCTGAGGACAGCCTTAGGGCAGACCTTCAGAGAGTATTTGTTGCCTAATAATACCTGTCAGAAAACTGCAGTTATGTTTAGAGATGTGTGGGAGCTACCAAAAGTAGATGGGGACTCCCAACTAATTTGAGCCAAATTATATATTGCTAATTAAATGATTGTCAGGTACTAGTTGAAGAACCATATTATTTGTGTCAAAGTCCCATTGAAATCAGTTGATTTTTGGGTAACATTAAGAATTTATATTTTTGTACCTCCTCAAACTTTGTCCTTGACATTCAAAATAATTCCAGCTGCATAAATTACTCAAATTCGTTGACAGAAGAAAAATAGCACAATTTGGGTATGTAGAGATTGTCCATAGGTTTCTTCATCTAGCACTTTTAAAGAAAGGTCAGTATCCTTCCCTCCCCCACAAGCTACCCAAAAAATCTAGGTGAAGTTTCCTAATATGGTCCTTAGGTTTTTGTGGGAAGGACATGAGATAAATAAAATACCAACTTACAGTTATAATGATTTATTGTCCTAGCAACATAGTCTGTGTGGGGTTAACATTGCTTTCATTTAGAGTATTTGTTAAAAGTTTTGTATTACTGCCATATCATTATAGCATTCTAGAATTTCATCCATATTTTTTTTCAGATCCTTTATTTTGGCTTTGCCTTCTTAAAACTTGGATTATTTGTGTTTGAAACTAAAGAAAATATGGTTTCTTAATTTGCCACATATAATTTGATTTAAGGCTGTAGATATTGGCTATAGATACATGTAAAATTGTTTTGGAAAAGTTAGATTTTCACGGATAGCCTCCATTTATTAATAACAGTAACACTCCTAAAACCCTTTGGTAAACTCAGATCCTAGAGGAGAGGTGTAAACCCCTAAGGAAATGGGGGCAAAAATGCTTTGAGACAAACAGTTATCACATAAAGCCCCCTATACATAGGGTACAAATAGTTTCAGGTAAATAATACAGTAGAGCATAGCACACTCTTAGGTATTTGAAATCGTGACTCTGTGCAATCAGAGGTTATTCTGTGTTTGTTGTTCAAGAAGACCTGTAAGTCAGTAGTACATTTTAATAGACTGAACTCAAAAGATGGATGAGGTGTTAACTTTGTAACATTTCGAGAGCTACAGGATAATTACCTATTAAATACATTTCTTGGGAGCATTTCATTTTCCAAGTGAAGTATTAACTCATCAGACATGTGCACTGTATTAGGGTTTATTAAGCCATTCATGTTCAAAATATGCCCAGATGTGAATAGATTTCAACTTCGTGAATACTAACTAAATTGTTATTAAACTGATGGTTTTATTAGCATAGATTTATTTACTTGTGCTGTGAGTCTTTACTTGGATATCCGTAAGTCCTTTTGTCAGCCTCACTTTTAATTCCTTAAAAGACACAAATGTGCTTTAAGTCATGAATCTTTTCATAATAATTTGGAAATTATTAAAACATATTTCTCCATTTTCCAAAATAATCTCTCCAATTGCTTTTCAGAGCTCCTTATGGAAAGTCCGTAGATATGTGGTCAGTGGGCTGTATTCTTGGGGAGCTCAGTGATGGACAGCCTTTATTTCCTGGAGAAAGTGAAATCGACCAACTTTTTACTATTCAGAAGGTGCTAGGACCACTTCCATCTGAGCAGATGAAGCTCTTCTACAGTAATCCTCGATTCCATGGGCTCCGGGTAAGAGGCTTTACTAAAACTCCAGATGGAATCAATATAGCAGTATTTAAATCATTGTTCATTACACAATGGAATGCTAAGCCATCCACTGAATACTGTTCCCTTTCCCATTACAATGTTTATAATCCCCATTATAATATTTTTGAAACTTATATAATATTTGTGAATTTTTTAAAGTAGTCTGAAAGTGGAAGTTGCTAATGTTTTTCCTAATTTATAAGCTCCAAATTTTTAAAACCTCTTCTAGCATATGCATTATTATATTCTAAACTTTGGTTATCTCAGAATGTTTGTCTACAATATTAAGCATCCCCCAAAGATATACAAATGTATAAATGATTCTTATTACGCAAACAAATTTGTAATGATTTGAGGAAGACTGTGAGTACCTGCATTGCACAGATTTAAAGGTTGTGTTCTAGCAAGTATTTCTTGTCTGTCTGTTGACAGTGAAACATCACATCTTCTTTTCAAACTAGTCTATTGTCTTGGGCAGCCTTTTCTAGATTCGCTAACTTTTTACAAAGCTTGTTTGTGGAGAATATGCTAAAAAGGGTCTTCAAGTATAAACTTTCCCCAGATGAGAGACCGCCAACTTGCAGAGGCACCTTATTAGAGTAGTGTGTTAGAGGCTGCTTCTCTCTTCTATCCACCCCAAAAGCTCCTTTGTAAGTTTTCAGCTACTCAGGGCTGACATGCCAGTTGGTGACCATTGTGACAACTATAAAATAAGCTTGCCACCACTTCCTTTCTTTCTCGCAAATGCATGATTCTCAAACCATGTTTCCTTGATATTTGCACAGCGCTTCCTTTTGTCCTTTGACTTTCTGGACCTTGGTTCGTTTCGCTTTGAAGAGCACCCCTCCTCGCACACGAGTGCCCGACATTGTACCCGCTCCTGTGAGGCTCATTGTGGAAGAAATGAATGAACAGAGCATATACACTTCCTCGTCTCCTTTCTGCTTTCTCTTCTCTCTCTGTCTCTCATATGTCTGAGTTCTCTGAGGCAATTTTCTCTTTTCTCCTTTTATTTTTGCTTTTGTGAGGTGAAAATTAGCCAAATTATAACCGTTAATTGAGGATGCAAATACTTCAACATTTATTGAACATTCGTTATACTAGATGCTGGAAATAATAAATAAGACTTATCCTCAGTCCAGTAGAAAGTGAAATCTATTCAGAAAAAAAGTCACAATTCACAAATTGCTGTTTTATTGAGGATACATCCCAACTCCTTCCTATAGTCCATCTCCGTTGCTTGATCCGTGCCCTTCTAGATCCCTGACCTCAGCTCATACCTTTCTCAGTTCTCCTCTCTCTTCAAATCCTTACCACGCTTGTCTTTCTTTCTCTTTGACTTCTGTAAACATTTTAAGATTTTTCCAGCTTTGTGAATTTGGGATTTGTGGCTCCATCTGGGAAGGTGCTTCTGTTGTGTGGCCCCTTCTCACTTTGTAAATCTCAGCTCCAAGAATGTCCCTTCTCTCATGCCCCCGACGTACTGCCCCTCCCTCTTCCTAGTGTCTCCCATAGCACACAATCCTGCTGTTTTCCCTCCTAGCACTTATCTTCCTAGGATGTAGTCGTGTTGTTTACTTGTTAATTATTATCTGGCTAGTTCTCAACTACTGGAGTATAAGCTCCCCAGTGGCAGAAATTACCTATTTTATCCCCATATTTCCAGCACCTATAGCAGAGCCCAGCACATCTTGTTAGGGACTGAGTGAATATTTGATCAATCGATTGAGCCAGTTTGTGTCATCACATCTCAAGCTCAACTGTATTTCCCTTCTCTCCATCTCTAATGCTTCTTTTGCCCTTAGCATCTGTTACCTGCACTGTTGACAACCATTCCTAAATGCGTCTCTCCGGCTTTCCGTCTTCCCTTCAGTCTTTTTACGTTGCCTTTGGAAGAATCTTCCCTCAAGCTACACATTCAGTTCTCTCTCCTTGGTGTTAAGAAGCCTCTACAGGATTGCTTTCATTTAAACTCCTTAGGGTAGCATTAAGAACCCCTTGCTCTTAGCCCTCCAGCCTTGTCTCCAACTCATTTCCACCACTGCTCCCTACTTGTCAGCCATATTGAACTTCTCACCAATTCCTTGACGTGTTGCTTCTACAGTGCTGTATTTTTATTTCTGTGATGCTCCCAGTACTTGCTCTACTTCCTACACAGCTCTTCCTCCTCCCTCCCCGAGACTGAGGTCAAGTGTTCTCCCTACGGGAAGCCTTTCTAGACTCCCCCAGGGAGTGGGTGACTCCCCATTCTGTACTGCGGTAGCACTGTGGTCGTGTCACCTTTGTAGCATTTGTTGCAGTTGCTTTTAAATAGCTGTTTTCAAAAAAAAAAAAAAAAAATGTATCTTCACTGACCTGATGAACTCCTCAAGGAAACGAACTCTCCCATCCACCATCATATTCACCACACATCTACCATAGTGCCTACAAGGTTGAATGGTATTGAACGATTGAATATTTGACCTCGGGATTTTAACATTAACTTCTGGAACATCAAGCTTGGCCTGCTGGCTGCCTGGTCTTTGCCTGGTTAAAGAGGCTCCTTGCTGGATTTTCCAAAGAGCGTGTAAACAGATGTGTCATAGTACCTGGCCTTAATAACTTACAGACTAGCTGAAGAATTAAGATGTTTGTGCATGAAATAATCGGAAAGCAGCATAACTTATAATAAAGCATGGTATGTAATAAAGTACCTCATTCTTACTGCATTGTACTGTTTCCTGATACATCTCTCAAGATAGTTGAGACCATGAGAGTATTAAACATTCTGGCAAGTTAGAAATCATAGTTGTCTGGATTCACTAGAGAAAGATGTATGGAAGATTTGAAATTTGTAATGGATACTGAAGAATGAAGAGCATTTGGATTAGATAGGCCAAACGAAGGATATCTTTTCCTCATTTGTGTGTGGTCCTTTTTGTTCACAGACCTCCTCACTAAATAGTATCTGTAAAATGCTAGATAGCACATGACAACACTGCTTATAAATAACCTTCAGAGAAATTGCTGCTTCCGTGACATTTTTAAATAAACCTTAATATTTTTACAATTTAGTCTGAAAGTGTTTGTGGTGTTTTAGCTAAATTAGCTTAATCTTTTTGGAGGTTTAGCAATTTGAGGGAAATGTCATTTTGTTGGAGAATATCTGTGACAGGTAGCTAAGCATGTAGGGCGTGTGACCTGTCACTTCCTTGAAACAAACTCACCAGTGACCAGTCTGCTGTTACTGGCATTTTGATTCAGTTGTGTAGAGATGGGAAAGCCGGCAAGATATTGCTCTAATGGTATGCTTTATTTTGAAAAAGTTAGCAATTGATGTCCCATAGTCTAGGGCATAGACTCTTGGAGTTAGACTGCTGGGGATCAAAGCCCGACTCCATATTTACTACATGAATGACTTCGGCAAGTTTCTTGTGCCTGTGTTCTTCATGTATAAAATGCTGATAAAAGAAGTACTATCTGATGGAGCTGTTGTGAAGATGAAATGTTATATGTAAAATGCGCATACCAGTGCCTGGTACATAGTAAGTGGTCAGGAAAGAGGTACTCAAATAGGAAGGAAGGGAGGGAGGGAGGGAGACTGGCTACTCATTGGGATATAATTTAAACTTCTGTGGTTGGGTTTTGGTTATTTGTGGAATTATCACATGAGAATAGATTTCATTCAAAAGCACATAAAGTAATTTTTTAAACTTAGGAGTTTGGTCATTTTTTTATCATAATATTTTTGATACCTTTTGACTCTGCAATTATTTTCTTACCAGTAAAATGTTACTTCTGGAGAAAAAATGGGATATCTGGTAGCATAAGATAGACCTCATAAGCAAAATATTAACTAAAATGTAGCAGTACCTAGTTGTTTATCATAGCGTGACAGGTGTGTTTCTCTTTGGGCTGATAGTCAATGTTCCAACAACATCCACAAGAACCTCTGTACCTCTCTTGAGAGAGGTGCCTAGGTTCAGAAAGAGTGTGGGTTTGGATTACAGCCCTGGGTGCAAATATTAGTTCTGCTTTTTAATTACGTAACTTGCCTTGAACCAGTTATTTGAACTTTGTGAGTGTCACCTTCTTCATCTCTAAAATAAGAATTGCTAAAATGCCTTGTATAGCATCACTTCCCTCCGTAATCACTTATAGGTTATTGCCTGTGTGTCTGTGTTAAGTTCATGTTATTCCTTCCACTTCCTCTATCTGGGGTGCTGTCCTACTTTTCTCTGTCCTCCCATTTTTCTTATCTTTCAAAAATTACTTCAAATATTATCTGTGGATTCATTTTTTCCTCCAGCTGCAAACCACCTTGGTCTCTCCTTTCTCTGAGCTTCAAATAGAATTTTTGGCTGCACATTTCAGTGCTGAGTGCTGTTCCAGCCAGACTGTGGGTTGCTTAAGTGCGAGGTTTAGGTCTGACCCATATGCTGTATCTCCTGCCGTACCTAGCACAGTATGCAGATAATGTCATAATCACTACTTAAGTGCCTTGTTTGAGTTTTCCTCCATAACTAGTCCTTTCCATCCACTTATTTTAACATGTTTACAGATTCCAGTACTTTGAAATGTTCTTATGTTGGTATAAAGGAAATATGTATTGAAAGCAAAGTAGCCTTCCCATTGCAAGAGAGTACATGGTATTGGGCTCTAATACTTTCTCATCCAGTTGGATATTGCAGAATGTGAGGTGGCAGAGAGGACAGAGCACCTAAATAAATGTGACTTCTTCCCTCATTTTATTTAAAAATTCATTTGTTAACTTAGGAGCCTCTTTGCTTTCTGTTCCAACTTATATAAAGGAAGGAATTGAAAACAGGTCATTAAAAGAGTATTTTAAAAGCAATGATAGAACGTGGGTCCAAATTCACTATTTTTATTTCTGTGGCCTTTCAGGCCCTGGCCTCTCTGCCTTTTCCTCTTTTTCTTTTTCTTTTTTTTTTTTAACTTCTCTAATTTTCAGGAGTAAATGATGTTGTAAAAAAGGCTTAAGAATTGTCTATGTAAGCAAATTCTGTATAAACTATATTGTAACTAAATTGTATAAACAGACAGTACTGTATAAACTGTATAAATACAGTCTCAAAGTTTTATAGTTAGGTTTATTTTACATGCTTCATTGACTAGATTTAATACCGTCTTTCACCTGCGAATTTTCCCATTATTTAGCACCTGGTCCTATTAACCCATACCTCAAATACATAGACACAAAACTAATAGATAAAATAAACTTGACTTTGGCACTAGGGCAGAAACTCCTGTTCTTTTGCTGCCTTTGCCGGTGCTCACAGCACATGCACACACATTCCCTTCCCTGTGCTAACTCTCCTCTTGTGTCATTCTTACAGTTTCCAGCTGTTAACCATCCTCAGACATTGGAGAGAAGATACCTTGGAATTTTAAATAGCGTCTTACTTGACTTAATGAAGGTGGGACAAGTTGATGTCTCTATAAAATGTCTTTTGGTTTGTGGGGTTTTTTTTTTGTGTCTGCACGTGACCGGAGCCTGCTTTTGTGAAATACCATACATTTTGTTAATAGTGCATAATAGTGAATCATGGGGGGCTATGTTATGTTAAAAACATGCAGTTTATTTAAAATAGCAGCAGTACCCGGTATTGTAACTTTCCATCTAGACAGGACCATGAGATACCTCAATCGTATGCCTAAAATGGGTAGAATAAAAACAATTTAATTTTTTTTATGTTTATTTATTTTTGAGAGAGAAAGGAGAGAGAGAGAGAGAGAGAGACAAACAGAGCACAAGCAGGGGAGGGGCAGAGAGAGAGGGAAACACAGAATCTGAAGAAGGCTCCAGGCTCTGAGCTGTCAGTACAGAGCCCGATGCAGGGCTCGAACCCACGAACCGAGGGATCGTGACCTGAGCTGAAGTCGGACACTTAACCGACTAAGCTACCCAGGTGCCCATAGAATAAAAACAGTTTAAATATAAATGATAAATAATGTAAAAATTTATTCAGCATTGAAGAGCTGCTCAGGCATAAAGTTTCAAAACAAATTTTAAAATGAATGTTGAAAGAAAAGAAGTTCTGACTTTTTTAACGTGATCTTTAAGGCCTCTCATAAGATTATTTTGTCAGTGAACGTAGTTCTGCCCTTTTTCAAATTTGGCCTCTTCTGTCCCTGATGGAGAGGCTCTTTCTGACCCTTTTTGACGCAGCAGGATCACTGCTCCTACCACACCTGAGCATGCCTTCTCATGCTTGCGCCCCTGTCCCGAAGGTTTTCCTGCTCTGGACTCCTGGAAGCATTCTCACAGTTTTTTGTTCAAGGTTTTCTTCCCCAGTAGACAGCCCCTTGAGCAAGAACTAGTTTCTCCTATTTCTCTAGCTTTCATTGCAGCCAGCCAGTGCATAAGCAGGTGCTGGTTGTTTGATAGTAGACCTTCAAAAAACATTTGTTAATGGATCATTTTTATTTTATGCCCATTTACTTAACTGTTCAAAATCAGAAAGATTACACTGTGCATAGTCTTTAAAGGTATACTTAGCACAGTTGAAAATTGCTGAGCAGCATTCTCAGAACTTTGCTGTGCTTTAAATTATGTTCATCTCTCTCCTAAGGAACACTGTACAGACTGGTGTGGGGGCTGTGGGGTGGGGGGCATGGCTTTTGGAAAGGCCACATACCACATAACCTTTTGTAGAGATAACATTCATTAACTTATAAAGGCTTTCAAAAATCTCATAGTGAAGAAGCATTTCTGTCTCGCTCAACATTTCCCAAATTTAATTAAATGCTGAATACTTAAAAAAAAAAACAAACAAAAACTACAACTCTACAGTACTGCTGTTCTTCTGAACACCGATTGAGAGATGCTATTAAAAAGATAGCCCTCAAGTCTCTTTCACGTTAATTAGGCATAAATTGTCTCTTAAATCAGTCGGATTTTGTCAATATGTTCTTTGACACAATCAGTATTTATTTATCAGGGCTTAATGATTTGGTAACTTAAAAAATGTAAATAGGGGGCGCCTGGGTGGCTCAGTCCGTTAAGTGTCCGACTTCAGCTCAGGTCATGATCTCGAGGCTCCTGAGTTCGAGCCCTTCATTGGGCTCTGTGCTGACAGCTGGGAGCCCAGAGCCTGCTTCAAATTCTGTGTCTCCCTCTCTCTCTGCCCCTCCCCCACTCATGCTCTGCCTCTGTCTCTCTTTCTCAAAAATAAACCTTAAAAAAATTTTTTTAATAAAAAAATGTAAATAGGATAAAGTAGAAGAACTGAAATAAATATAATTTCATGTTGTCTGGCTTTTGTCTGTTTTTTTAAAATAATTGAACTTTGTTAAATCGTTACCAAATGTAATTACCAAATATTCGTCTGGTACCTGTTAAAATATAGCAGATAAAAGTACAAAGGAAACCTGAATCTTTCTGTATTTGTACCAATTTGGAAGTTAAACAGCCCAATTCCTGTTTATTTAATATGTTTAGCCTCAGATTTCTTTAACATTAAGTAAATATTTTTATTGGAATGTATATTCATAAGGTATGCAAATTATGTATACATTTCGGTTATTTTTTTATAATGTAAACATATCCATGTAAACACATCAAGATTGAGGTATAGAAAATTATTAACACCCAGAAGCCTCTTCATGATCCTCTCCCTGGCTCTATACTCCTGCCCCTCCCCACTCCTGAGAACCATAATTCTGAGTTCTTGTAGCAAAGAATGATATCACCTTGTTACTGAGTATTATATAAATACAATTATTCCTTTTGTCTTTTAGCTATTTTTAAAGTGAATTTGACAAGTAAATAACATCATTTATCCTTTCATGAAGACCTATATCCTCTATGCTGTTCCCTAAAGCAGATTTATTCATTTTGGCCATCTCATCCTGCATCTGTTTATACCTATTAGCCATTTTAGGGGAGATACAAGTTACCAGAATTAATCTAACCTAAAATAATTTATGTGGACTCTATTTTAGTTTCTAAAAATGTTGGGTTTTTTTACCCCCAAATACTGAGTTTTGAAACTATTTACTCAGTAAGTTTTATACTTTCTTATTGATGACCTCTTCCTTTTGGGTAATTTGAAAATTAACAGCTGTATTTATAAATATGAAATTTGTTCTTTGTGTGTATATGCAGTAATTTCTACAGTTGATCATCTTAAAATAGTATGTTGGTGCTAGTAGATATTTGGTTTGTGAAAAGTCATATGTACTTCTAATTGAAAATACTGCTCAGGAGCCAACTTCGATGTTAACTGTTTTAACTGCCAGTGAGACCACAATCATTTTATATACCTCCACAGTTTTTGTATTTTCTGAAGAAGAAGAAGGAATTGAGATAATTGTAGGATTGTGTCTGAGTTAACATGAATGTCAATCCACTTGCATGTAAGCAGTAGTGTGGGTTACTAGAATCTTTTGACCCAAAGTGAATGTTTCAGTGTGTGATAGGATCAGAATTCAAATTTTCTGTGGTGCTAGGTTAAAGACGGTTGTCTGAAATTGAATTTTGGCTTACTGGAAGCAAATCTGAGTTTGCTCTCACTGTTCAACAGTGAATCAAAAGAGATTAACTGTGGGAAAAACCAATGAAAGTAGCCTAGAGATGGATTTGGGAATGCTGGAATTTCAACATTCTTCCCGTATCTGAGGGAGAATGCTGCTGCTGAAATTTGCTGTAAGAATGTCATCACAGCAAATTCCAGTGTACTCTATTGAATTGTGTTAGGTATTATGGTTTATGTTTTATGTAATTGCTTAATTTGCCAACAAAAATCAGTTTTTATAATGATTCACCTTTTAAAAGCTTGTCCAATTACTAGTTAGATAAATAATATTAGAAGAAAGCATTTTAGTTATTAAAACATCTATGTGCAACATAAAAGGGCTAGCTACCATAATATATAAAGAACACTTACAAATTAGGATAGATATACAAATAGAAAAGTAAGAAAAGAAGGAATATACATAACCAAAAAACATAAAAATATTCAACCTCATTAGTAATCACAGATGTAAATTAAAACAGCTATGAGATACCGCTTAAAAAAATTTTTTTTAATGTTAATTTATTTTTTAGAGAGAGAGAGAGTGGGGGGGGGGTGGCGGATGGAGACACAGAATTTGAAGTAGGCTCCAGGCTCTGAGCTGTCAGCACAGAGCTCAACGTGGGGCTTGAACTCACAAACTGTGAGATCATGACCTGAGCCAAAGTCAGACACTTAACCTACTGAGCCACCCAGGTGGCTCTAGATACCATTTTTTAAATCTCTAGTTTACAAGTACTTAAAATAAAAAAAAACGAAAAAAAGGATGATGCCTATTGTTGATGCAGGTGCCAGGAAATTGGTAGATTCTCACATGCTGAGGAGTATCGTTTTAGACAACCTCCCTAGGGATTGATTTGGCAACACATAGAAAATAATCCTTAAAAGTCTGCATAGTTACTAATTCCATCTGTAGGACTGTATCCTATGAAAGAGATCGTGGATGAATGCAAGGATTTCAGGTGTTTATCTTAGCATTAATTATAATAGTGAAAAAGCGGCAGCCATCTAAATGTCCAATAGGAGGAGACGAAATAAATGATGGTACATCCCATCCATACCATAAACTTCTTCAGTCATTTAAAAACATTGTAAAGTTATTTGTTGCAGTATTGTTCATAATAATAAGATAAAAGAAGCAACCAAAATGTTTATCATTAGGAAATTGATAAAAACAACCTAAGGTATATCCATAGAGTTAAAGCTTTTAACCGATATGGAATGACCTCTTAAGATCTAACGTCCATTGTAAAGAAAGCTAAGTATAGGCCATTGTGTGTCTGCTACTATTTGGGTAAAATAAAAGGAACATATAGAGATACTGTGTCTATGGAAAGGATGCACAAGAAACCAGTAACATGGGCTGCCTCCCAGGAGGGGGACAGGAGAAAAATGAATGTATATTCTTTCATGTGAATATATATATTTGCAAAATATACTAAAAATGTTTAAATTATGTTTTAAAGAATGTTTTTTATTAGTAATTGAAAAGTGCAGGATCCAAAACTTATATGTATAACATGAGCCAGATTTTATTTAAAAAATATGTATGTATGATATTCAAAACAAGGGCTGAGAAGGCTTATTCCCAGAAGACAATAGTAAAATTAATTGGTAATTTAGATAGATAGATTTTTAAAAACATTTTTTGGACCAAACTGTGTTTGCTAGATATTCTGCAATGACCATGCATTTCTTTTATAAGAAAATAAATAAGGTTTTTATTACAATTTAAATTTGACTTTATAATGTTCTTTTAAATCCTAACTTTATTTCCTAAGAATTTACTGAAGTTGGACCCAGCTGACAGATACCTGACAGAACAGTGTTTGAATCACCCTACATTTCAAACCCAGAGGCTTTTGGATCGCTCCCCTTCAAGGTCAGCAAAAAGAAAACCTTACCACGTGGAAAGCAGCACTTTGTCTAATAGGTAAATATTCCCTTTTAAGGAAATACAGATGCAGCGTTGGTCTTACACGTAGGTGGAGGAGGTGGCTGCTTAAATGATGCAATTAGAGAAAAGAAGGAAAGCCCTCTTTATTCAAAAATATCTTCCTTATGCTTATTACATGATTCAGAACCACAATTAAAGAGTTGTGTGGGTCTTAAAGACTTTCTTAACCAAGTATATTATGGAAACCTATGCATTTTCTGGGAAAGATAGCATGGGTTAGCAACTAAGAGGATTTCTAGCTTCATGAGCTACAAGAGTCTGTGTATCTGGGACTCAGGTGTGATGCTTGGAGGAAAAAGAGTAGATGAGGGTAAAGGGATCTCAGGGAGAAGAGGATGCCAAACACAAGTGGGTAGGAAGTCACCTAGGACAGTCTTTGCAACGGAACCAAGTAGGTTTTACTCTATTAGAAGGGTCTTGTGTTTTTGTTGCTCTTTTGTTTATTTTTTATTTTTCATTATTATTTTTAAAGATTTTATTTATTTTTAAGTGATCTCTACTCCCAACGTGGGGCTCAAACTCATGTCCCTGAGATCAAGAATCGCACGCTTTTCCAACTGAGCCAGCCAGGTGCCCCTGTCACTCTTTTAATCGTTGAGTTGAAGAGTTCTTTTTTCATAAGAATAAGAATATGGAAATAATAAAGTCAGTTTGGTAGATAGTGATTAAAATTGGTGCTTCTTAAAATAATTTTTTTTAGCATAATCTTTAAAAAGAAACTATTTTCTGGGTGTCATGGGGTAGGGAGTTAGGGTGGGGATAGCTTCCTTCCTCTCCCAAGAAGCTGGTCTTGTCATCTGGTATTGTTCAGATTCTGGAAGATAGGAAATAGTTTATCTCATCTACTGTCAAAAGAGAAACAGAAAATGATAATTCTTAATATGAAGCTTTTTGAATATAAATTTTTCTCATTTTACCGCAGTTTTCTCTCCACATAGAACAATTGTTCTTAATCTATTGGAATTTTGAAAGTCCCAAACCTGCTACTTTTTCAAGATCTGTGAGCATATCCATGAATTGGCAGTAACCACTTATCCTATATTGTTCCCCCGCCCCCACAAGGAGACCTGAGAGCAGATTCAAATTCTGTTTAATCAAGTTTGTGTTCACTTTGTTGTTTGTTTCCATGAGATTTTAGCACACTAAGGAATAATATTCATCATTTAGTTGCTCCTTTGCATTTAGGAAGTTCACATTATGCCTGTGTCTTATCTGGGATCACTCCTCATTCAGGTGCTTTTGTCTTTCTTCTACCTTAATTATCACTTGATTCCCCTAGTTTACATTTTCAAAGAAAAAGGACCCCAATGATGTAAATTTCAGTAGACAGATGATAAATTCTTGCTTCATGCTATAGTAATTAGTGGTATAACCCATACCATGAAAGGGGGCCTGTGTATTCGTCCTCTCATGGCCTTGAGAGATCCCCGGTGGGGATCCGAGGCTGTCCTTGGGAAACCCCTTTAGGAATCTGTCCAGGAGGATGTGTGTGGTGATGAGGATATGGTTTATATGGGTCTTTAAGGAGTTTGCCCAAATCTTCTTTTGAGGTAGACCAGAATAGAAATTAGCAGTAAATAAAATCTCTGGAAGAATTTGGTTTTTTTTGGATCTTAACATTGTATAGAATTTTAAAGAAAAGGGCCTAAGTGGTTTCTCTAGGAATGATCTCAGCTCAATTTGCATGTATCTGGAAATGTCCTTTTCTCTCCGCTTGTCTATGGTTCATATTTTCACTATGGAATCCCTTCTTGTTGGGGACACTAATTCTAACCAAACCATGGCTAACTCGGACTTCCCAGCACTATTGTAGAGGTGTTCACAGCATCATAGCACATTGGCTGCCACTTATGCATTCCCCTGCCTCATCCCCAAGACACATTGACACACCTTGTCTTCTGTTGTCCAAGTTCATATCTCTGTAGAAAAGGCAGTGGACCCATGCATTACCTTGCCCCTGCCTAAGTCTCCTTCAGACTGTCCTGAGCTTCTGCTTCCCTTGGACATGATGGGATGGTACTTCGGTCTGCCCTACCCTCTCACTACTTCTGCCTCACCAGCCTTCTCCATAAAAATGTAGCTTTGCATCTTTGATGTTTATTTTGAAAAGTTATTTTAACTAAAGAGATTATCTATCCTGCCAGCCATCTCAGAAGGGTTTATATATAAAATCCTCTTAAGTGCTTGGCAGTTTAACACAGATTCCTTACAGTTGTGTGCCAAAGAGATCTATGGAATTTTCGGAGCAGTTTTTTATTGTTGTGCTTTGGCAGAACTCCAATTTGAAGACAATTTGATGCCCTTTCTACTTGAGAATTATGTGCAAAGCTCAATGGCTTCAAATTAATACTAAGAGAAGCTTTCAGAATAGCAGTTTAGGCTCTTTGTACTTTTATGGGAAACCTAACTCTTTCATAAATGTTTCTGTCTTAACATTATAGCCTTCCTTTTCACATTAGAAATTGTATCTTACATTGCTATGAATAGGTTCTTCCTAACATGTAGGTTTATGCTCTACTTTGAGAGCAGTGTTTTCCAACAGTTTCAAAAAGCTTTAGCGGTTGTCTTCACTGTTCTCACTCCTTTTCTGGTTTTCTTTGGAGCTTCGGTCATTGCCCAACATCTGCATGTGTTACCTCGTAGCTATTACCATCTTTAGGCCTGAAGGAGAAAGGGGAGGAAGTAGGAGTATGAGAGCCCAGGGCAGCTAGGCAGAAGGATCCATCCCATGAGAGCTATAATGTGGAGAGACACAGCTATGATCTGAGTTAGGGTGTTGATGCTGGGAAGGGGTAGGGAAGACAGCACCCAGCCCCTTGCACTGTTAAGCCCAACTGGGAGTTAGGTGGCAAGGGATCCGGGATTATGCAGTAGGTAGCATTCGAGTTCTAAGGCCTTGCATGGGGCGGAGAGAAATGGAGAACAGATTGGAGGTTGGGTAAATGGAGGATAACCAGCGCACGTAGATCTATTTATGGGTTAGACTATTTGTGTATTGTTGTATTTGTGTATTTGTGTATTTGTGTATTGTTGTATTGTTGTTTTTGAAAAGTTGCTAAGATATTTTAGTTACCAAGATACAAGTTGACAAATGACACTGATGGTTTAAAACCTGATGCCTTTAGGATATGTTAACTGCCCCTTATTGATCTGGGGATAGAGTCTGTTGACATCATTTAATAGAAAGTGAAATTTTCATTTCTTTATAATTTCTTTGTAGATCTGGGATCTGCTGTTGGCAAATTTTTTTAAAGATTTTTTTAAAGTTTATGTGTTTATTTTGAGAGCACACATACAAGCAGACAAGGAGCGGAGAGGCAGAGGGAGAGGGAGAGGGAGAGATAATCCCAAGCAGGCTCCACACTGTCAGCACGGCTCAAACTCACAAACTACAAGATCATGACCTGAGCCGAAATCATGAGTTGGTCACTTTAACTGACTGAGCCACCCAGGCGCCCCTAGTTAGCTCATACTTAAGGGACCTGATTTTCTGCTGCAGTTCTTGTGACTGAACTGGGAGAGATTAGTGAGTGCATTTAGGAAATGAAGCCTTCTACAACTGTTCTAGACTTGCTTGATATCAGATACCCGTTTTGTTTTTTGTTTTTTGTTTTTTTGTTTTTTGTTTTAACACTCTGAAAGGTGGGAGGACAGGAAAAAAGCCCTTAACCTTTGATGCCTGAGCAGTGGATTCTCTGGGAAAATGGGAAGGCATAGTTTCACAGATTACCATTATACAGACAAAAAATTTGACTTTTCTTCCAGTTATTATGTGATGGGAACAAAACTCCCCCATATCACACCATCTTTAGCAATAGCAATATTTGCAGCAGAATTTCTGAATGCATAGTAAAAAGGGAATTATGTAAATTATTTTTCATTTAAAAATATCCTACCTTGGGGCGCCTGGGTGGCGCAGTCGGTTAAACGTCCGACTTCAGCCAGGTCACGATCTCGCGGTCCGTGAGTTCGAGCCCCGCGTCAGGCTCTGGGCTGATGGCTCAGAGCCTGGAGCCTGTTTCCGATTCTGTGTCTCCCTCTCTCTCTGCCCCTCCCCCGTTCATGCTCTGTCTCTCTCTGTCCCAAAAATAAGTAAAAAACGTTGAAAAAAAAAATTAAAAAAAATAAATAAATAAAAACATCCTACCTTAAACTATAATTTGATTCTTTAAATAGTTACAGTAGAACAAGCTGAACTTGCTGTGAGGTCAGTTTCAGCTTTCCAATGGAGGACAAGGTTTTCCTGTGGATTCATATTTTGTATTTTAAGCCAAATAGGAAATGAAGCTTTAAATCCTAAAGAAGGTCTCAGTCGGTTTGGAATAATGACATGTGAGATGATGAAGAAGAGAATAAATTGTGTCTTCTGGAGAGAAATTAACTCTCCAGATCCCTGTGATCCAGTTGGAGACGCGTTTTTGTTTAGTGTAAAGGAGCTATCTAAGTACCCCAAGCATTGCCACTTCTCTAAAACAAACATTGATCATCGTGTTTTCCAGCAAAGTTTACATTTCTTTTTAGAGTGTTTATTTTATTGAGTATATTGCAAGAATTTTCAGTCTTTGATGATACAGACTAAACACAAGAGAGATACTGATGGGGGTGCCTGGGTGGCTCAGTCAGTTAAACGTCTGCCTCTCGATTTCAGCTCAGGTCATGATCTCATGGTTTGTGAGATCCAGCCCTGCATCAGACTCTGTGCTGATAGCGTGGAGCCTGCTTGGGATGCTCTCTCTCCCTCTCTCCCTCTGCCCCTCCCCCACTCTCTCAAATAAATAAATAAATTTTTTTTTTAAAAAAGAGATATTGATGTCTGTATGTGCTGTTAGTATTTATGTCTGAAGCAGGCAATAAGTTTTACAGATAAAAAGGATGGAACATCATGACCTTCAAATCTAAACGTTGCCTCTGATATTCAAGCAAAGAGTTACAAAGAGTTTGTTATAGCTTAGCTCTCTCCCTATCAGGCGTCTTATAACAAACACTCATGTGAACACCAGTATAGCAAAAACATGCTTTCCCAGATTATCAGTTAGAGGAGGTTGGCAACAAGTTACTTGACCATTTAAGGATGCCAAAATCATTTCATCAGGACCAGTGCTTTGTTGCAGACTAACTTGATGTAAGCAGCTTTCTTCTTATGGTTACTTGTGATTTGTTGACACGTTTGAGTGAGTTAACGTTTTTAGTCTTTGAGATGTTTTTTTAAACAATACTTTTTGTGTGTGTTCTATTGAAGGAAACTGATGTATTTCTTTTGTTTTTAACATAGAAATCAAGCCAGTAAAAGTACTGCTTTGCAGTCTCACCACAGATCCAACAGCAAGGATATCCAGAACCTAAGTGTGGGTCTGCCCCGGGCTGACGAAGGCCTTCCCGCCAATGAAACTTTCCTAAACGGAAATCTTGCTGGAGCTACTCTTAGTCCCATGCATACCAAAACCTATCAAGGAAGCAGCCAACCTGGGTCTACCAGCAAAGATCTTACCAACAACAATATACCACATCTTCTCAGCCCAAAAGAAGCTAAGTCAAAGACAGAGTTTGATTTTAATATTGACCCGAAGCCTTCGGAAGGCCCAGGCACAAAGTACCTCAAGTCAAGCAGCAGATCTCAGCAGAACCGGCACTCATTTATGGAAAGCTCTCAGAGCAAAGCCGGGACGCTGCAGCCCAGTGAAAAACAGAGCCGGCATAGCTACATTGACACTATTCCCCAGTCCTCTAGGAGTCCCTCCTACAGGACCAAGGCCAAAAGCCACGGGGCTTTGAGTGACTCCAAGTCTGTGAGCAACCTTTCTGAAGCCAGGGCCCAAATTGCAGAGTCTAGTACCAGTAGGTACTTCCCATCCAGCTGCTTGGACTTGAACTCTCCCACCAGCCCGACCCCCACCAGGCACAGCGACACGAGAACTTTGCTGAGCCCCTCGGGGAGAAATAATCGAAGTGAGGGCACTCTTGACTCCCGCCGAACCACAACCAGGCATTCTAAAACGATGGAGGAATTAAAGCTGCCAGAGCACATGGACAGCAGCCATTCCCATTCTCTGTCCGCACCTCATGAATCTTTTTCTTATGGGCTGGGTTACACTAGCCCCTTTTCCTCCCAGCAGCGTCCACACAGGCATTCCATGTACGTGACCCGGGACAAAGTGAGAGCCAAAGGCTTGGACGGAAACTTGAGCGTAGGGCAAGGAATGGCGGCCAGGGCCAACAGCCTGCAGCTCTTATCACCTCAGGTACAGCTTAGGACCTTGACTGGATCTGTTGGCTCATCATGGGAAGGTGGTGCAGGGGTGTGAATGGGGTCAGTGCAAGTTTCCCTACTGTAGGAGCTTGTGCTTTTTTGATAAAATGCATTTAGGGAAGCGATACTTAAAGGACTGTTTTAAATAATTAGTTATTTAAGCCAATTGTTGAGTACTCAAGAGAACTGAAAAAAAAAAAAAACAAATGTGTTTTTAGAAATTTGCTTCTATTCTTAAGTGTTCCTTTCTGGCATATTTTGTTGAGAGAATCCTGTTTTGATTTATTACAGAACTCATCAGCTATATGGGTTCATTTTTAATTTTTTCAAAATTTAGTGTGATTTGTGGAGATTTTCTTCAGTCTCTCCAGACCACATTTGCTTAAAACATACCCTTTTTACTTATACCTTACTCATTTTCACTGAATTGAAAAATTTCAATTTTTTCTAGAACTGTAGGTAAATTTGACTTCAGACCAAGATAAATGTTAATTTGCAGTCTTTTGGATTTTTTTGTAAATCTCTAGGCAATATTTTTATCATAATGCTTCCTCCATCTTACTGATTTTCAGACTCTAGAACTGCTGACACTAACCTGCTTAAGAGAAGTAGCATTCTTACAATAGAACACATGTTTTTTCAATTATATTTTCATGCTATGAAACATTCATCTGCATCAAAGAAATGAGAGTAGAGATAAGCCAATATCGGAAGGAGAAAAGCGTTTCATGGAGGGAAAATACTGTACTCCCCTTTTAGAAGATGTGAAAATAGGTTCATCAGCGTGTGTCAGAACTCCAGAAAATATGGATGGAATATATAATGGGGGGCTTAGCGAGATGGGTGCTGAAGGTGGGGTGGAGATTGTCAGTAAATGAGCAGTCCGCATAGCCAAGGGCTCAGGCTGGGAAGCCAGGCCGACCTGAGTTTGTATCCTCGTTCTGCGGTCTGCTTCAGACTGTCAATTTGGGAAAGTGATATAATCTCTCTTTGCCTCAGATTCCTCATCTGAGTGGTGCCGTGAGGTTGAAACATGGTGTATAAAGCACCGTGTCCAGTGGCTGGCACAGAGTTTTGAACAAATTTAGTTGTTGCTACTTCTGTGATGGTGGGACCTGTTTTCTAGACATTTAACACTGTCTCTATTCTGGGTGTTCTCAGACACTCAAAAGACTCTGAGGTAGGGGTTCTTGCCCTTGAGAAACTTCTCTTCTTTCAGGGAAGATTAAATTATACATAATAACAATGAAATAATTAAGAAGCAAATTACTATGGCACTGGCTATAAATAGGAGTTGAGAACAGGAAAAGATCATGAACAGGAGCAGTTAGAAATGGCTTTGGGAGCAACTAAAGGTCTTGCCCTGAGCTAGGATGTAGAGAGAAGTTTTTGATGGCTAAAGAATGAGGATGTGTTCAAGTATATTCTTTTTCCTTTCTTTTACATTTTTTTTAATTACTTTGTTTAAATCCACGTTAGCATATAGTGTAATAATGGTTTCAGGAGTAGAATGAAGTGATTCATCACTTACATATAACACCCAGCGCTCATCCCGACAAGTGCCCTCCTTAATGCCCCTCACCCCTTTAGCCCATCCCTACCCAGCACCTCACTAGCAACCCTCAATTAGTTCTCTGTATTTAAGAGTCTCTTATGGTGTTCAAGTATTTAGTGACCGAGGCAGCATGATAGGCTCTCCTGAGAAAGAGGAAAAAGGTATGGTCCCTGTCCTCTTGGAGTGCATGTTAGGGCACACTTGCCAGGGATCAGTCATGGCAATAACTGTGAGGCTGTGTGCCCGCACTGTGCTAGAGGTGAGTGTGCCACGCACAGGCACGGCCCAGTTCAGGCAGGGGTTGTGGAAGGTTCCCAGGGAAGGTGGCATCTGAGAAGAGATTTCTGGGGCTTACCTAGGGGGAGAAAGTGGAGTTGATGTTAGGAAAGAGGATGGAAGGGAAGGCAGAAAAGACAAAAGCTAAGGGACGTAAAACAGCATGGTGTGCTCTGGGGATTGCAATTTGTTCCATATTGCTGCAGTGAAAAATGCAAGATTTGAGGTGGCTTTTGCAGTAATTCAAGTATGAGGTGATGGGAGTATGTTCTAGACAAAGTCACTGCAGTGGGAAACAGAAATCATGGGTCCTAAGGACTCCTCAGAAGTACATGCAACAGGATGTGTGAATTGAAGGATTAAATACAGGAAGAAGGAAGCCTTCGGGCTCCTTACCTAGGAACTCCTTTTCAGAGTAGGAGAGAGGACCTTTTTATTTTTATTTATTTTTATTTTTTGTTTTTAATGTTTATTTTTGAGGGAGAGAGAGAGAGACAGACAGAGAGAGAAAGAGTGTGAGCAGGGGAGGGGCAGAGAGAGAGGAAGACCCAGAATCCAAAGCAGGCTCCAGGCTCTGAGCTGTCAGCACAGAGCCTGACATGGGACTTGAACTCACTGACCGCGAGATCATGACCTGAGCTGAAGTCACACACTTAACCGACCGAGCCACCCAGGCGCCCCAAGAGAGGACTTTTGAAGTCACCTAATTCAGTCCCTTCATTTCGTGGATGAGTGTGCTGAGGCTCCTAGAAGTTAGATGGGTTGCCTAAGTTTACCCGACTAGTCCAGGGCAGAGCTGGGATCATGAAAACAGTGTCTAGGTCCCAGGGCCAGCATTCTTAGCACTGCATCGTGCTGACCTGTTGAGGCTGAAGTGACCCTGGGCCCCTAAGCAAAGCTGTTCTGCATGAGGTTGGAAGGACTGGTGCCCAGGTGAGAGGGGGAGCAAGAGATGCACACTTGCACGTGGAAGAGATGGCACATGGTGGGAGATGCCATGATTGGAGTCAGAGCAGTGGTCAGAGGAGTCCACCTAGAGAGAACCCGTAGGGCCTAGAAAGATCTCCAGAATGTGGCAGCCTCCCCTAGACGTTAGATGGAGGTCAAAACCAGGTAAAGTGTGTTGGCACTAAGCATAGTGTAAATAGAGAAGAAGTAAGAAAAACAGAAAGCTATAACTTGGAGAAAAGACAAATGGAGTAGTTCTCACAGTTCCAGAACAAACAAACAAACAAAAAACCCCAACTTTGTGAATCTGGTGGAGATGAGCTAATTATGAATGGTTACTGTGGACTCAACACAGATCCAACTGTTACAGAACTTTAACTCCAGTTCAGGAGGTACAGTGCCAACCTGCAAGACAGTACAAGTTTAAAGGCACAAAGATGGCAGATGGCTTGACAAGTAACTAAAGTCATGAGTAAACAATGGGAGTTGCTCTCTTACAAAGTATTGCGGCCACCTACAAGAGGAAGGGGACTGAACTGGCACTGTCACTTAAGAGTTTAGGTTAGATGTAAATCATTTGTCTTCTAAAATACTTTTCTAGGGGCTTCTGGGTGGCTCAGTTGGTTAAAGCATCCAACACTGGCTCAGGTCATGATCTCACGGTTTGTGGGTTCAGGCCCTGCATCGGGCTCTGTGAAGACAGCTCAGAGCCTGGAGGCTGCTAGAGATTCTGTGTCTCTTTCTCCCTTTGCCCCTCCCCACTTGCACTCTGTCACTCCCTCTCTCTCAAAATTAACATTAAAAAAAAAAATAAAAAAACTTTTCTAGAGGACTTTGTAAACAATACAGGTGATAAAATTCAAAAGAGATCTTGTCACAAAGTAGGAAGAAGGGCTACATTGGATGATTTTCCTGCCCAAAATATTCTTTCATAGTATATTTGGGGAGCAAGGGAGACAAAGACCGAGAGAATCCTATTTAAAATTCAAGTAAAGTGTTTTTGATACATCACGTAAGGCTCAAGATAATACTCTGTGTGTGTGTTGTGCAAATACACAATGCAGCCAACTCCTCCTCATGGCTTGGTAATTTTGTTCCTTAATCTTGTTTTCTTCAAGGGTGGAAAATGCTACTTTTCCCCTCAGTACACACCATTGTGGACCAAGGCTGCTCTTAGCTTGTGTCTCACTTCCTTGAGAGAAATAGGTAGTGTCTCCTGAGATGTGTGCTGTCATGATTATGATTAAGAGAATACACGAAATACAAATACCGTTATCGTACGGAAGATTAAGAAAATTTAAGTACATACATTACAGTAGGTAGGAAATTTTAAGCCCTATTATTAAGGGTGCTGATTCTATTCCTTGATATATCCAAAGAATATTTGATTTTATCTGAATCTGCCATTTAAGTTCTTCATGAAAAATAATTTTGGATCTGCTAGAGAAATTTTGGATTGACTAATAGAATCTCTAATTAGAGTGCTGCACAGAAACATGACTAGATATTGGGAAGATAATTTTCTTTGTTTTTAATAATTAATTGAACTATTTTCAGCGTAATTCTTTCCCTGCTTGCCTTAACTTTAATGAGAATTTCACTTTCCATCTGTGTGACATTTGTTTGAATTATTTTACATTCATCAGATGATTCACTCTTTTATGGGACAATTTGTGTTTTAGCCAACTAACATTTTTTATTTTAGCTGGTGAAGGTAGTAATTATGCCAAATAAAGCCCATGGCGAGTTAGGTGATTTTCATCCCTAGGAACAGGACACTCTTATAAATCCTTTTAAATTTGACTTCCAGCCTGGAGAACAGCTCCCTCCAGAGATGACTGTGGCTCGATCTTCCGTTAAAGAATCCTCCAGAGAAGGCACCTCTTCATTCCACGCAAGGCAGAAGTCTGAGGTCTGAATTCTCCACAGTTGCTAACTTTTACCCTAAAACTTGTCTGTAAAGAGTGATCATGTGACATCATTACAGCCTATCTTTTCAAATTTCTTCAAATTTCTTCATAGTCCTTCTCCCACAAATAATGTAAGGGCTTATAAAGTTAAGTAGTCTTCCTCATGCCATAATTCTGAGTTCTCTTTAAAAGATGCTGGAGTAAGTTATGGATCAATTAGGCACTGTTGTAAGTTCATAGGCCAAATCATCATCGCTCTGTTGTTACTTTTTATAAACCTGTTTCTTGTCTCAGGGTGGAGCATATCATGACCCCCACTCTGATGATGGCACCGCCCCCAAAGAAAATAGACACCTGTACAATGATCCTGTTCCGAGGAGAGTTGGCAGTTTCTACCGAGGTAAGCCCAGCCCCTAGCACCCCCTGGGGTCCTCTCTCCCTTCCCCCTCACTACACCTCCAGCCCATGGCCTCCACAACACTTCACTGCCCTGACTTCAGGTCAGTGCCATTCTTGTCTGCACTGCCGCCTTCCAACACTTCTCTCTGCTTTGTGTCCCACTGTCTTAGTTCAGGCCTTCATGGCTTCTGAGTTAGGTTCTTTGTGTAGCCTCCCACCTGATCTCCCTGTCTCCCAGGGTTGCCATCAAACCAGTCCTTGGAATGATCCACTTGAAGCTGTGTTCTGACCATACCACTCATTCATTCAATTAAGTCATATTTATTGATGTCACCTGTGTACCTGGTGCTGTTGTAATTTAGAACATGTCAATGAACAAGACAGCCAAAGGTCTCCACCTTCACGGAGCTTACGCGAGAATGAGGAGAGAACCACACTAAATGTAATAATTATGTAGAAAGTAAAGGGTAATAAATGCTACAGGGGGAAAAATAGAGCAAGGCAACTCATTGCCTGCCCCCACCCCCTGCCCTGCCCCCAGGCCTCTACCTCTTACCTGCTAAGAGTCCTCTGGTGGTTTCCCATTGACATCAGAACAAAATGTGAATTCCCTAAGATGACTTTCCAGACATGCCATGCCCTGGCCCTTGCCATCCTCTCCAGCTGCTGCTCCTCCATCTTTTTTTTTTTTTTTTTTTTTTTTTTAATTTTTTTTTTTTTTAGCTCCTCCATCTTGAAACACACTCCTCCCTGTGCTGGGATCGCTTGTTCCTGTCCCTTTAAAGGTCCTCCTTTGAAGTCCTCTGTTGTATGATGTCTTCCCTTTCCACCCAAAGTCCAGTGTGTTCTTCTCTGTTCTACCCATGGTTCCTTGTCTAGGCCTCTAACATGACACAGACTACATGGTACTGATTCTTTGTCTACATTTCTCTCTCACAAGGTTGCAAGCCCCTTTATCATATTTTCCTCTTTTACCCTCATTGACTAGCACACTGCCTAGCAGTTTCCAAGTATTTGTTGTTGTTGTTAATAAGTTAAAAAAATGTTTTCAACATTTATTTACTTTTAAGAGACAGACAGAGTATGAGTGGGGGAGGTGCAGAGAGAGAGGTAGACACAGAATCTGAAGCAGGCTCCAGGTTCTGAGCTGTTAGCACAGAGCCTGATGTGGGGCTCAAACCCACTTAACCATAAGATCATGACCTGAGCTGAAGTGGATGCTTAACTGAGCCACCCAGATGCCCCTCATAAATACTTGTTGATTGAATGAAAGAAAATCTTCAAGTGCACTTGCACAGCCTTAAAAAGTATACTTCGAGGGGAGCCTGGGTGGCTTAGTCAGTTGAGCATTTCTGCTCATGCATTTCTGAGCATTTCTGCTCAGGTCATGATCTCGTGGTCATGAGATCAAGCCCCAAGACAGGCTCTGTGCTGAGTGTGGAGCCTGCTTGGGATTCTCTCTCTCTGCTCCTCCCGCACTTGCGTGTGCGTTCTCAAAATAAATATTAAAAAAAAATGCACTTTAGGGGTGCCTCAGTGGCTAGTCGGTTAAGCATCCACCTCTTGATTTCAGCTGAGGTCATGATCTCATGGTTCGTGGGTTCCAGCCCTGTGTCGAGCTGACACTGACAGCGGAAGTCTGCTTGGGATTCTCTCCTCGCTCTCTGCCCTCCACCTCAAAATAAATAAATAAAAACTAAAAAAAAGTTTTTTAAATATACTTTGATGGTTAACTGGCAACTAAAATAGATGCTTTGGAGGCTGTATGGATTTAGGAGATGTTGACAGAGAAAGGGATCCTCTTTGAAGAGCTATGCAGTAATAGAATGAGAGCCCTTGCAGAGCCCTAGCCCCTAGTGGGGAGACTTAACAGCAAGCCCACCAGGGAAGGGGCAAGGTCCTGGGTGTTCCAGAGGCTCAGCTTCTTAAAGCCTCCAAGAGTCATCATGACCTTCTACAGTCGCCCCCACCCACATCTTTTGGCTTCTCACTATGCTGTTGATTTGGGAGGACAGCTGGAAAGGGGCAGGAATTGGGGGAGAACACAGACAGCTGCTTGGTCATTTTAACTCAAAACCTGAGCTAAATAAATGTATAGAAGTGTTATTTAGGACTAAATGTATGTTGATTAGGCTACTTGTTCCCTCCCACCTCCGCATTTGAAAAGAGCATAGGGCAATAAATATACCTTTAATGCACTCTGTTTTTTCTCATGCTATGGTTACTTTAGAATCTTAAGGGACTAAAATTTTAATTCAGGTTAAAGTGAGTTAAAATATTCTAGTGTATATGAGCAAATGCCTTTTCTTCTTTCATTGTAAGTTTTACTTCCAAAATGGACCATACCTTTGTTATTTCTATAGGTGTCTGGGGTATATACTTTAATATAAAATGTTCACAAAGTTTTGATTAATTAGGAAAGACAGTTTTAGTTTGATTACAAGTAAATTAAATTGGTTCATATCAGCAAAGCCCCTCATTTGTCTTCCTCATAATCTACTTCAGGGTTTGGCAGGTAGAACTTTTTTTTTTTATTTTATAAAGTCCAGAAATAAAAGGAAAAGATTTAACTAGGTGAAACATCTGGAGAGATCTGTCATTTCAATGATTCTACTAAATCTAACTGGATGAAGATTTAGTGGTATCATTGAAATGACCCATGTTTCCAGAATACTTCCTGTTTTCAGTCCTGCTGGTCAAAAGTCAAGTGAAATGGTGTCATTTATCTTGATATTCAGCCTGTATATTTCTTTTGTGATGAAATTTGCAATATATTTTGATTTATGACCAAGCTTAGAAATTGACAGAAAAAGATGCTAACGCCCCCATCCGCACTGCAAAGGGCAGGAAAGTATTTACTCATGTATGTTATGGTTTGTCTTTCTGTTCATTCCTGGATTAAGAACTTAGAGGAAAATAGTATTTTTTGCAAATAACCGAATTTCTTTGGAATTTAGTTTTAAACAATACAAAATTGACTCTGCCTCCCAAGTGTAAGGCTTAAAGCACAGTTAGTATATTCCAGCACACATATTGTTAAGAGTCACTTCAGACTAAGAATAGATTTTGCATAGTTGAGTCTTGATGTAAGAAAGCCTCCACTTCAAAGAATGTCAAAACAGTGAAGCGGTGGGGGGGCTGTCCTATTCATACTTTTAAATATCCTATGATGTTCCTCAGTTAATCAGCTGACAGGTCAGTTTCTGTTTTGAATGTATATTGCCTGACGTTAACTGACCCATGTGGGTTAATGTGATAATTACCAGGGGGGTGGGGGTGGGGTGGGGAGGGGAATGTTCCCTAGAATGCCTCTACCCTCAGAAAACACAAAAGTTATATAAAGGGCAGAGAAGGATTTTGACTTATTTATTTATTTATTTATTTTATTTGTGTGAGAGACAATGCAATCGAATCAATCAAGAACTGCTTTGGCCAAAAAAGTACCTCAGTGACTTATGTTTTCTTTATTCAGTGCCATCTCCTCGTCCAGACAATTCTTTCCATGAAAATAATGTATCAACCAGAGTGTCTTCCCTACCATCAGAGAGTAGTTCTGGAACTAACCACTCAAAAAGACAACCAGCATTCGATCCATGGTGAGTATTCTGGTTTGTTTTTACTCTTTTTTCCAATTGTAGATTGGAGATTTCAAAGAAATCTGGAATACACTTTTTAGCTTGCTTTCTTTCTCAAGAGAGAGTGTTTGTTAAGGAGATGATGATTTGCCATTATTTGTAATGATTTATTTCAAGTTCAGCGTTTATATTAAATGTCATGTAAAAGAAAAATCTGACGGGTCAATAAATGCCTCACATCTTCCATTGCATTCTTCTGATAGGAATGATGTCCTTCACTGTCTCTTTCGTTGCCGTTGAATCACATAGCGGACACTTTGCTTAGCACTTTGTGTGCACCATCTCGCTTGGTTCTTACAGTTAGCCCTTGAGACAGGGGCGGCTCACAGTCTGTAATTGAGGAAGCTGCAGCTTAGAAAAAGGAAAGCACTTGCCTGGTGCTGGACGGCCCATTGCAGGGAGAGGGGAGCCAGGATCTAGACCTAGATGAGGTCTGACTCCAAAGCTTGTAACTTTCACCTCGATGCCACCTGTCTTTCATTCAGGGTGAAAAGATAGAAATAGGGCAACACCTTTTATGCCACCACAAAAGCATAATGGTAGTCAAAGGTTAAAATGATGTGCCAGCTTTGCTTATCCTTTTATGTCCTTTGCGTCATATGTAGTAAAAAGGTAGGGAGAGAATTATTTTGTGTATTAAGTCTCATCAGCAGATGTGTTTGGGGAATAAGGACATTTTGTTTTATTTTATAAGCTTTTTTTTTTTTTTAAATGTTTATCTTTGAGAGAGAGCTGAGCCGGTGAGCAAGCAGGAGAGGGGCAGAGAGAGAGAGAGAGAGAGAGAGAGAGAGAGAGGGAGATAAAGAAGCCGAAGCTGACTCCACACAGTCAGCACAGCACCATATGCGGGTCAAAATCAAGAGTTGAGCCAAAATCAAGAGTTGGATTCTTTTTTTTTTTTTTTTTTTTTTTTTTTTTTCAACATTTTTATTTATTTTTGGGACAGAGAGAGACAGAGCATGAACGGGGGAGGGGCAGAGAGAGAGGGAGACACAGAATCGGAAACAGGCTCCAGGCTCCGAGCCATCAGCCCAGAGCCTGACGCGGGGCTCGAACTCACGGACCGCGAGATCGTGACCTGGCTGAAGTCGGACGTTTAACCGACTGCGCCACCCAGGCGCCCCAAGAGTTGGATTCTTAACCAACTGAGCCACCCGGGCACCCCAAGGACCTTTGAAAAAAAAAAATAATAATAATGTAGACGATCCTGTCAGATTTCAACTCTGGTGTTTGTTGCTAGAAGCCATAGAAGGGTCTGAGGTCCTTCAGTACTCCTGACCCTAGGTGGTTGCGTAATTTTCACACTGCTGGCAGGGTTGTATTGAGGTCTTAGTGTTACTGTGCCCTATGGTGAAAACAATTTAATTATTTTTAAGATAATAATAAAAATGATGGTTTTAAAGCTGTAAATACTTTTATAAGCACAGTTTACGTCCATTGCCTTATTTATTAAATGAAAGTGTTTACATTAATGGCTAAGAGGTTGGACTCTTGTCTGTGTGACTTGAACCTCTGTCCCTCAGTCTCCTCATCTGTAAAATAGGGCTAAGAATACTACTTCCCTCAGAGGATTAATGTGATCATCAAATGAAGGAGAACATCAAAAGCACCTAAAGCAGTGCGTGGCACAACGTGACTTGTTACCGTTAGCTGCAGTAGTTTATATCCTTAATGTCTTCTGACTTCAGTATGACTTGTCAGGTGTCTCCCCTCCACTTCCTTTGCTGATAAACTTTGGTACGTTTTCTATGTGACTGTAGACCAGCTCTTCTGTACTACAACTTCTTGTAGTTACCAGCTTTGACAAGCCATGAGTGTAGTGTCTCTCATTAGTGAGAATACGGAAGTAGAGAAGAAATGGTTTTTCCTCTTGGTTATTGCATGATGGAGTGGTGATGGTTTAAAAGAGCATCAATTAAAGATTAACATGGTTCTATCAACCTTAGGTAGGTCAGATCAAAACAAAACCAAACATGGGATAGGCAGTATGAACAACATACTGTTTCTGTCTTTTTTTTTTTTAAGTTTATTTATTTTTGACAGAGAGAGAGAGAGAGAGACACACACAGAGCATGAGTGGGCGAGGGGCAGAGAGAGGGAGACACAGAATCCGAAGCAGGCTCCAGGCTCTGAGCGGTCAGGACAGAGCCTGATGTGGGGCTCAAACTCACAGATCGCAAGATCATGACCTGAGCCAAAGTCAGACACTCAACCAACTGAGCCACCCAGGCACCCCTGTTTCTGTCTTTTTGATAGTCCATTTGAGTAGAGCTTGGTTAGACCAGGGTATATGTAGAAACCTGGAAACAGATTTTTTTTTTTTTTAAAAGAATTAGAGACATAATTGGGACGTTGAACTTTAGACTTTAGACACGTCTTCAACGAGTCACCCCTACTCTGATTCTGCTGTTATGAGGCTTCAGAGAATTTCAGAATTAATAGCTTGAATTGCAGTATTCTCTTGTTTCCACTGCCCCTCATGTTAAGACTGCTATGTACTTGTCCTTCGGGAGACTTACCTTAACTTTTTTGTCTTTGAACAAGATATCTCATTGGTTCAACATACTGTGTATATTTGAGAGAAACGCAGCTTGATAACTTACAAAAACGTGAACGAGCCTTGTTATGGTAACATAGTGACTCGCTGTTCCTAAATTATCACTTGCCTAAGGGCAGTCTGTTTCTCCTTGATAGTGGTACTTCACATTTCTTTTGGGAAGAGAATATTTGTACAGCGGACATGCTTCGTGCAATGGAAGAATCGAGTTACTAGATCATATTTTAGAGTGATAGATATTGTTGGGGTGTCTGACTCTTGATTTCAGCTCGGGTCATGATCTTGTGGTTCGTGGGTTCGAGCCCCACGTCAGGCTCCAAGCTCACAATGCAGGGCCTGCTTGAGAGTCAGTCTCTCTCTCTCTCTCTGTCTCTCTCTCTCTCAATATGTCAATCTCTCTCTGTCCCTCCCCTGCTTGTGTGCCCATGCACATGCTCTCTCTCTCTAGATAAAGAAATTTTTAAAAAATAAACATGAAATAATAGATATCATAGTATACTATCCAGGGTAGTTATTTTGGCCATCTCAGCTATCCAGAATCCAGTTACAAACTGGGAGATAAGCCAGAATATCTCAGAACAAGAAAAACAGGGTTAATGCAGTCAGATTCATCCTTACTAATGAGAAAACACCTTCACTCTCCCTATAAGCCTGTTTACTCTTATGCACAGTTTTAGCAGTTGGCCCTGGAGGTTGTCAGGCAAGAAATAATGCCAGGTAACAAGACAGTGTGAAGAGGGAGAAAGATTCCAAATAATAGCCAGGGAGAGGTGAGGGGTATTTTTGCCTTTTCTTGGGCTCCCAGTGGCAGTATCATTTTTAGCCCTTCTGGTTTCACATGTAGAATAGATAATGCATATAGCATATATATATTTATAAAATAGGCTGCTCTTACTTTGCTTAAGAAAGACAAAGTGTATAAATACATTTGGAAAGACTGCTGTCAAAATTGGGTTTAAAAGTAATGTTTATATGGTAAACCAAATTAATTTGAAGACCCAGTGATTAAGGTAAGCGAAGGATTGCTGTCACTTGCTTGCACAGTCCCAAGCTTTTTCTTCTGGTTAAGTTAGGAATATGTTGGCATCCATTATTGCTTGCTACCATAACTCAGAAAATTGTTCACTGATTATTTTCTTCTCAGACATCACCTTAGTCCCATGGCCAGGGGAGGGGAGGTAGCAGGGAATATCATGCTGCTCCCAGAGGGATTCTACTGACGCGCCAGGATTCTGACCCTCCATCCAACCTGCCAGTGTCCTGCCTTGAGTCTGTGAGCAGCTTGAGGTCACACTCCTTGTTTTCTTTTTCTCTCTGGCCCCAACACCTGACACCAGACCTGCCACCTACACGGTGCTTCGTAAATGTTGGTTGACTTTGATTCAGTCAGCTTTCATTCCTTCCTTTTTTAGGAGAGTCTCTTGAATTTTCTCTTTCTTCTTCACCCCCTGTAAAACAACTGTTGTGTTAAATGATGTCAGAGCAGGGGGAGGTTCCTGCCTCCCACCAACTGTGTAATCAGCCCTGGATAACGGGCCAGGTGACTAGCTGGGTGGTCCTTCTCAAAGGTCCTGCCCCTGATATGGATGTGACCACCCACCTACCCTTCCCTTGTACTGCTCTTCTTGGACCTGTCTGTTGCCTGTACCAACAGAATCATATCATAGGATCTAGAATTCACAAGTGAGTTAATTATGGGGACACACTCTTACTCATTTGTAGTAGTGCTGGTTGTAAATGATGAAGTCTCTGTCTTCATTCTTTTGTACAACACACAGCTTTTCAGGTGCCTGTGTTCCAGGCAGCTTTTCTCTGTGTCCACCCTTCTCTGAGTCTGTCTCCCAGGCTTTCTCCCTTGTTTCTCTAATTCTCTGCCATGTGTGTCTTTCCATGTAGCTTCTCCCTTTCTCTGTCCTTTCTCTCTGTCTCCCCCCAACACACTTGTGCTGTTTTTCTTTCTCTCTGATTTCCTTTTTGTGTCTTTTGTGATGCATGCACACTCATGCTTCACTCCTAGCTTTCATCTTCTAGTCCAAGAGTAATTTATTTCCTTTTCTGTTTTGGTCTCTGGAATCTTTCTCTGCGTAAATCTTGGCCCCACCATCTCTGCTCAGCTTCAGTCTGAAGATGTTTTCCTCATCATTCCCCCTTCCCCTGGGCTCTAGTTTATCCAGTGTCTCTGGACAGACCCTGCAAAGGGTCTCTGATTCATCTTCCCTGCCTTTTGTGGTCACAAGGAACTGCAAACCCTGGGCTTTTTGTCCTGCTCCTTCTTTTCTTTCATTACCCTTACGAGGCCCTTTCACTTTCATCTTACTGGATAGAGACTCTTCTTCCCCTCCCAAATCTGCTCCTCCCGGGCCTAGTGTCTCAAGCCTTCTCTTGCTCTCATGCCAGCATTAACATTCTCACCGTAACGCCCATTCCTGTCCTGAGCTTGCAGTCATGATGAACATGTCCCCCTTAAAAATTTCCTGGATTGGCAGAAAGCACTTTTACTACCTGGCATACCTTTGAGGTTTTGTTAGACTTACATTCTGATTGGTAAAAAATTCTGCCTGTTAATCCGAATACTTGGCTGTGCTTCTAGGTTAGGTGCAGACCCCATTATGGAAGGATATAAGCTATATCATAAGCAAATAGTTCTTTGACTTCTGGAAGTTACAGGACAGTAAAAATATTTGTATTGCTGGTTGGTTTAGATGCTCTCTGAGGTTCCTTTCAATCCTGAGAGTTGTACTTTTGTGATTCCAGCAAACTACACTGTTTTACTGTGTTACTTAGAATCAAACTTTTCATTATTCCATCCTTACCCATTCCATCATGTGAGGTTTTGAGGTTTTCTAGCTTTCAAATTGTAAATGTATTATTCTGAATTCTGGTGCTAGTTATTTTTATCGGTTGTGTTGTATTATGAAAGTTTTACTTCAGAACTTGGAACTCTCTCATTGATGTTTAAAATTGCATGTCCTAATGAGTTTCAGGAACACTTGGGCGTACAGTACGGGTTTTTACTTCCTCGGTATTCCCATTAACTTTTAAGCTAAACAAGAAGAGATGATCGTTGCTCTTTCAGTCATGTTTTCCTGTTTTGTTTTGTTTTTTATCTGTTTCTCTTTTTAAATCTCTTCCCTTATTGTCTTAGATCTTGAGTTTTTGATTTTTCAAATAAATTTTCTGTGGTTTGTCCAACCTTTTTATTATATCTGTAGTACATGTTTGATGTTGAAACTAAAAAGAAGAGTAATAAATCACCAATAATCTTATTACCCAGAGATGATAGCTATTAAGATTTTATTTTATTCCTGCCTTAAAAAAAAATGTGTGTATAGACACATATATGCCCCCCTTTTAAAATACAGTTGGGCTCACACTATGTAGGAAGTTTTGAATCTTGTGGTTTTCACCTAGTATTATAGTTTAAATATTTCTTTAGATGACTGAAAATTCTTTGAAGATGTGATTTATTTTTGATAGCTTCATGGTATTTTTTATCATGTGGCTCTGTAATAGTTTGTATAGATGTTTTCTGCCTTCACACAGATTTAATCAAGTAAAGGATGTTGCTTTGCTCATACTGTCTTAGAAGTTTTAGTAACTTCTTCACCGTTAGGTGTTCTAAAACCATAAATATGAATGCACTCTCACCTTTAATGCTTTACTCTTGATTTTAGGGAACAGCTAATAGAAGGAATTCAATCATTTTAGAAAATGGCTTTCCACAGTCATATATTAACATTTTAAGTAGAGCCCATGGAATGTGTCTTTTTGAACAACACCAGTTGGGTTGCTTTTTAAAGACTGTAAATTAAATAATACAGGGCCTATTAACATACAAGTCACCAACTTATTAGGGCCAAGATGTCCCGTTTGCTGTCTGTTCATACCTTCTATTTGTATTAAAATACCTGGTGGATGGGGCGCCTGTCGGTTAAGCGTCCGACTTCAGCCAGGTCACGATCTCGCGGTCCGTGAGTTCGAGCCCCGCGTCGGGCTCTGGGCTGATGGCTCAGAGCCTGGAGCTTGTTTCCGATTCTGTGTCTCCCTCTCTCTCTGCCCCTCCCCCGTTCATGCTCTGTCTCTCTCTGTCCCAAAAATAAATAAAAACGTTGGAAAAAAAAAAATTAAAAAAATAAAATAAAATACCTGGTGGTGTCAGTGCTATGAAGCTTCATGTTGTCAGTATTTTCAGTTAGAAGCTTTTTTTTCCAAGAGTGCTTTGTATTAAAGCATTCATCTTGTCTATATTTTTTTCTTACCTGATCTATTTTTCAATTTAGTTTCAATAAATAAATACAACATTTTTATAAGGGAATTTTCCAGTTCAAGGCAATTTTTGCTTTTATTTACAATGCTTTTGTACCACGGTTTTTTTTTTTTTGCTTTGTTTTTTTTTTTATGTTTAATATCTTGGCAAGCCACTAATAATGAACTTGTTGAGTTGGTTTTTAAAAGGTAAATAGAAAAATGAAGATATTGAAAATGTTTCAGTTATTTACCTTGGAGGGTTATGGAAAAGGCATCCTTTAAACTGTGTGCTTTTCAGACTCTCACATTCAGAGGTTTTCAACAGCATGAAAATGGTACTGCAGCACAGTTACCAGATCATTTGTAATAATAGCTCAAAGTGAGCCTGTGCTAAAGGCTAATCATTAACCATGGTTGATTAGATTCAGTTCCTCCTGTGCTTTTTAGAGGCTCTTCACCTACGTGCTTGATTTTTCATGGCTGTTTGAATCTGGTTTCATGCATTTTTTAGTCTTCATTATATTTGTCATATAATGGCAGGAGAACGATTGAAAGATCAATATGATAAAAATGTCTTCCCATTTAGGAAAAGTCCTGAAAACATTAGTCATTCTGAACAACTCAAGGAAAAGGAAAAACAAGGTTTTTTCAGGTCAATGAAAAAGAAAAAGAAGAAATCTCAAACAGTAAGTAGATGGGTACTTTCTATATACAGTGACATACGAGTCTGCATTAGTCTGTGGGTACTTTACATTTTGTATGTGGCAATCAAAGTGAATTATTTTCTTATTGAGATTTGACATACATACATTGTATATGTGTCTTTCTAAATTCTATACAACTATTTTCCTCTCAAAGAGCCTTTTCCAGATTCCACAGAATCTCTAAGAATAGAAGAAATTTAATTTGGATTACAGAGAACACTTTAAACCTCTCTCAGTAAACACCTTATCCATGTTAAAAAAAAAAAAACTATGAAGCTGCAGGATTTAGTTTTCTTTGGGGAGTAAAGATATGTGAAAACTTAGGAAATGGTTTTGGTTTATGCTTAAATCCTGGAAGTTTATAACTACCCATCATTCATTATTCTTCCCTGGCTGGTTTTCCAGTTCCCCTGTTGACAAATGCATTTCTGGGCTGCCTAATCACAGAGAGGAGAATAGTATTTGACATTTCAGGGCTTGCTTTAGTAGGAAGACATGTTTATCTTGTGACTGAACTGTGAAATGGAACGAGTCTTATCTCCTGGGAGCCCGCTGCCTGAACCAAGGTTTGGCTCCATGGAACCGTGCACATCACATCACTGAACCACCCAAGCAAGGATTCTGCTGGTTAGTGACGTGAGGAAACATGGGGAAGCGAGGCCTCCAGGCCAGCGGGAGCTTTCTTCACCCACGTGAGGCCTGCTTCCCCCTTTGCTTGTTGAGTCAGCTATTTTAAATGATTTTGTTTCTATTTCTACATCTTACATGATTGACTTTCATTTATTTTAAAAGGGAAAAAGATTCTAGGATTATGACTCATTGGTAAGTAACGAGATAGATGATAGTAGGAAAAAGAATGGAACACCCAAAGTAAGGATCACAGATGTTTTAGAAGTATTAATAAAGATCTTTCTAGATTACCTTTCTAGACTATTCTTTCATTTGCTTATTTGTTAAATTGATATATTTCATTGTAAAATAAATGAGCTCATTGTAGAAAAATTGAGAAAAAAATGCTTTCTAATCTTATCACCCTATTACAACTAGCATTAAGATTTTGGTATATTTCTCCTAGCTTTTACCCTATGCATGTGTGTGGAAAGAAGGTGGTTTTTAAGTTTGTTTTAAATAATAGTAATCCTTGTAGTATAGTTTTGTGTCCTGGCTTTTAATAGTAAATATATCTATCAATCACACATACACACAATATATATTTTACTACACAGATCTTGTTATCTTCATTTTAATCGCGGCATAATATTCCTGAAGTGTTTAAAAAAGAAAAAAAACACTACCTGTGCCTTTAACTGAAATTCACTTAAATCAAAATGCCACTCAAATATTGCTACATTTATTATTTACACTGGATGAATAAAATAGGCCAGATTTATTTAAAGTAGAGGAGCTTAAAATATTTAAAGCGCTAATAAAGTAAAACTTTTATCATTGTCTGTAGAACATACTTATCCATCATGAACGTTGAACTTAGGCTACCTCTCCTCACCACTGTTATTTTTATTCTGAGGATTTTGTTTTTGTTCTTAACCTCAGGTCTGTAGCCACTGTGGGGTAATTAAGTGGAAGAACGTAGCAGGAACCAAGGAATTGAAGGTGTTTTGTGTATAGATTTGGCTTTTGATGTCAGTCTGCATTGGACTAACATTAAACCTAAAGCCCCTGGCCTACTACGGCCTGAGTTGATATGTTGATTGACTCTGTTATTCAGGATCTGGTTCAAATTCTAGATTTTTAAATTTTAGATTTTCAAAAAGTATAGGTTAGTATAAATAAGAAAATTATTTTCTAACAGTCTCTCCACTTGAACTTACTTTTTTTAGGTTTTTATACATTTCATTTTCGGTATGTAATGTAACTGCAAAATATCTCTGTATAGGCCACTATGCTTTAAGCCTTCCAAGTCAAAAATTATTTGTGCCGCTGCATTTTTTAATTAAAAGAAAAATTTTTAAGGACTTTGGTATCTAGAGTAAGATTTCCAAAGAGCCTCTATATCCTGCCAGATCTCAGGCTTCTAAGCCTGGCATTATGTTAACTCTGTCTCCTTCAAGTGAGTATTGAAACAGAATTAAAGGTAGTTTGTTTTGTTTTGTTTTTGTTTTGTTTTGTTTTGTTTTTCACTTTCTATGACTCAGCAAAAGGAAACTAGGTAAACCAGCTTTGAAAGATTTAAAGCTTTGTGGCATTTGCATAAGATTAAAAAAAATAAAAAAGAAATGTAATGCCCAATGCACATAGAGAAACAGGACATTTTAAAACCTCAGTGGGTCCTAAATCTAGTTTAACACCTTTATTTCACTGGTAGAAGACTACCCAGGCCAGTTGTGACCTGCCCAAAGCCACATAATCAGTTGGGAGAACTAGAGGTGGGGTCTTCTAAATAACAGGCCCAGACTCAGTCCATGCCACAGGCCCATCTCTGGTGGAGAGCCTCTGGCCACTGATTCCTGGGAATTCTCTTGTGGTCTCCTTAGCGATGTGAGTTAAATTCTTCCCTGGGATCCCATCATGGGAACAGAATCCTTCATGGGCTGTCTTCCTTGAATGGCTTCATACAAGGTGGTATGAATGCCTTCATATATATTCTCAATCTCTGACAATTGAGCTATCCAAAACAGGGAAGAGTGGTGCCAAAAAATAATTCTGTATTGTAAAGGTGCCTGCTTTGACTCAAGCAAATCTGGAAGCCGCCTTGGGAAATCTGGCCTCAGTTCCACATCCAGAGTTGCATAAGCCCTCAGAGCATATGGTGACTTTGCCAACTTGGTAATTGTAGCCTAGTTAGTTAGTATCTCAATTGGTAATCATGCGTCAATTTAAAGATTGAACTTTGTTTTTTCACTTTGAAAACCTGTATTCTGAATTGTGCCACATAGTTTCCATGGGGTAAATATTTCTTTAACAGCATGGAACCAGGCTTCTTCCTCAATGGTAGAATCCTGTAACAGTGATAATTCCTCTTCCAAGTGATGTTTTCTGGTTCAACAATAGACCATGTTCAAAGGGTTTACAGTATCTTCTCTTTTTTTCCCCCTATAGGCAAATTACATGGTCAATTATTTAGTTGCTGAAGTCCTCTCTAGCAATTAGGAAAAGACTGAAGTTCATCAGTAGCTCTTTAAACATAGTTCTTTATAATAATCGTATTTCTGATAATAAATAAATCCTTAAATGTTTTGTTAAGCTCAATGTGAATAGATATCTGTAAGTTTCTGGGCATTCCTACTATAGGTAAGGATCATGACCACATGTTCTTTATATACATTGAAGTTTTTGTAGGTCTTGAATTTACATTGTTGGCATCTTCATGTCCAAGTGAGAAATGACACAGAACTTCTTCTAGGTGCACACAACAGCACAGAGATTCCTTAAGTGACTATCAATATTTAACAGTATCAGGGCTTCCAAGGGCTAGGAGTTTCAGTAAGAACACCTTTTTTTCTTTTCTTTTTTTCTCTTTCTTTGCGTTTTCTTTTTTCTTTTCTTTTCTTTTTTCTTTTCTCTTTTTTTTTCTTTTTTTTTTGCAATTAGTTTATTTGTATCTTATATTGCAGACAGATTCCACCAACGGGGAGAATCCAAGCATCAAGAAATCCCTCTTTCCTCTTTTTAATTCAAAGAATCATTTAAAGCATAGTTCTTCTTTGAAAAAGCTTCCTGTAGTCACTCCACCCATGGTACCCATTTTTATGTATGGTAGCCCTGAAAACTGCTCCAGTAAACTTGTTTTACTGATGACAACAGCATGTCTTATTTTCATGGGGTCATATTCTCTTTGTGCTAGTTAAGTACCTGAGCCAGTTCCATAAATTCACTGAAATATCAATTCTTTGCCATTCTGGATTTTCTGAATCAGTTAAGGAAGTTGAAGCATAAAAAGCTATTAAACAAACTAGTGGAAGAACTAGTTTGGGTTGTCTGGTTACCCACTTGTCGGCAGATGGCATTCATAAAATCCCTTATTTCCTGTAAAGAATTTGATTAACATTTACAATTAACAGTGTCTTTTCATTTGACTCACAAAGTTTGTTAACACTTGGTTGGCAGTTTGTTCTTTGAAACCAAGTTGAGTTGACCAAATTCAGTGAGGTAGCAGCCTCCATGAAAACACCTTCTCTTGGTTGGTGATTTGCTTTTTCCTTGTCTGGCTCTAGCTTTTGCTGGTCACTTAGTGTAAAGCCAGGGCTTTTGCTTGGCATTTGGCATTATTCTGTGTTCACCAAAATCGGTGAATGGACCAGTTTGCATTCATCTGGAATTTGTGGCACAAATTTCCAGCATTTTTATAGTGTATAACGCTAGACCCAGATTTACTGGGCGGTGTCTTGGGAATATGATTCAAACCATACTTTTCCCACTTTGGTATCCTTGAAAGCCTGCTAGCCTTCTTTGGGCACCGCCAAATACAGTGTTTGGATCATTTTCCCAGCAGGAGCAAATTTTTGTTTTATTGAACTGGTTCATAACCTAACTGCAATATGGAATGAGGATACGACAGCAGTTCCTGGTACAGCCCAATTTAACTGCTCTCTCTTACAGCGATTAAAACTAACAGCATGGGAATGCTTTAAGGGTTGAGGTTTTAACAAAGCTGCATGACATCTGCCAATTTTTCCTAATGCAGGGAAAATTATTAAGAGGGCAGCAGAATTTAACTGGCATCACTTGCATTGTGAACGTCGGGAGAGTTTTGGTTTCTTTTTTTTTATTGGGGGCGGCGGGGTCGAGTTTCGGTTTCATTTGATTTGCTTTTGTTCTCCTCTTGGGTGTGGTTGCATATCTTAATTAGGCTTATTGGGGTTCTTACTGAATCTTTGTCCATATTCTGCTCTAGGTACCCAATCCTGATGGCCCTGATCTTCTGACACTACAGAAAGCCATTCACTCTGCTAGCACCCCGGGCAGCAGACCAAAGGAGTGGCGTCCTGACAAGATCTCTGATTTACAGACCCAAGTGAGCCGTGCCTGCCTCACTCCTAGATTCTTAGACTCTGCAGTGGCTGTCTCTCTTGAGTGGAGGGCAGGGTTGAGGAATTTAGCCTCTGTGTTACAACAAGGCTGAGAGCCTCCTCAGAATATACTCTCTCTAATAGCCAGGTGCATTTCAGGAGTCCAAATGAATCTTGTTTCAGTGACCCATGTTCTCATGGGAAAAAAAGTGAGATTCCATTAGCCTTCAGCTAGCCCAGGCTGGGCGTGGTGGGTGGATGTTGGAGGGGATTAAGAGGGATAATTAAGGTGTGGTCCCAGCCCATAAATACTACATATCCTAGAAGAGAGAGAGAGAATCTATAAATAATCATCATTCATGGTAAAAAAGTGAGACATGCCATCAAATGCAGGGGAGGTGAGAGTGGGAAGATGAAGGTTTCATTAAATGTGGTAGCATATGAATTAGGCCTTGAAAGACAGACATGATAACCTTTCTTGAAAGAATAAACTTATGAAATCAATACTATTTTTGATAGAAATTGAGCAGTTGCATTAGGAACTGCATATTAGACAGTATTGTGCAATCACATTTATCTGACATAGGGGGAATAAGCAGAAAATGCAATCAGTAAATTTTTTAGGTAACTGAGGTTTATCTCCTTTGAACAACTGTTTTGATTAGGAGTGTTTTAATATTGCATCTTTTCAGTATCCCATAATGAGCACAGTAACATAATCTAACTAGTTTTTTGATCATATTAATATTTTTATAAGCCCAGTATTCCTCTGTACTATAATTTCTGATAGCCTCTATGAGCTTTTGAGGCTCTAGGACTTCTTGTACCTATAGATGGCCACAGATTTCTGTGATTCGGAGGAAGAGGGTCTATTTCCATAGGTTTTTTGTTTACTTTCTTTAACTGTTACTTAGAGCCACTGACACAAGTTCCCAGATTTCACTTGCATTTGGCCAACCTTTTATATTTTCTGCTTCTAACATAGTATAGGCTGGGAGGAGGGAAGGGGACAGAGAAGGTGTAGGGAACCAGATATCCATGTTATTGGACATGTATCTGAATTAAGAGCACAGGGCTCTGAGTGAGGGCCTGACATCCTCTTCCCAGTTTTATAAAAAAGAACGTGGGGCTTTAGAACCTTCTTTGTGTAGCCATTTGTTTCGCTAAGAAGCTCTTTTCAGGTTACCATATATATCCAGCTGGACCCAAATTATTGTAATTGCTCGATAGTTACATGTGGTCAGGGCCATAAAAATCACCAGGAGTCGCATTGTGTTATCATACCAATTTCAATAACAAAAAACACACAGTGTGTACCGTACTGTGCCACCTTCCCTGGGGACCACAGAGCTTTCTCAGGCAGACTTGGGAATGGCCACGGAGGATGCTTCCTCAGGAGCAGTTTCTACCTGAGTCCATTCTCAAGCAATTTCCCTTTGATTTCAGTGCTCTGTTCCTTGAGATCATCGACATTTTATTAAAACTTTGCTGAGCCCTTAAATGCATGGCCCTTGAAGGTTGGCAGCCAGAGGTGCCCCAAGGCTAGGGCTACATCCTGATTGCAGGGTCCCTGGACCTTGAATTTCAGGATGCTTTCACATGCCTCTTCTGATGGTGAGCCTCATCACACAGCACATAGAGGAGGAGAAGGAGTGAGCCGTCTTTTGCCAGTGGGGAAGCCCACAGTTCAGCAGTTGCCTGAGAATAGTTGGCCAGTGTGGGGCAGATGGCTGCCAGGACCCTCCCTTCTGCCTTGAAGCACAATCCCCCTCCGCAGTACAGCACCAGTGGGGTCTGGGCTCCAGCCACGCAGCAGACAAGCAGGGCAGCTCTTAAGCCCATGTTAGGAATCCAGAACCTCCTGTGAGGGAACTGTGTTTTAGCGTCTGTAGGGCTTTTGCTCCTTTTTCTCTGCTTTGCTCACTTTTCAGTGTTCAAATCTTACCCTACCCCCCAAAAAGTAAAAGTGTGGAAAGGGAACGTTTAGATTTTTGCAATGTCAAGGGAAAGGGAAAATCGGGAAGATAAGAACAGAAGGGGGATATGCAATTTGTAGCTGAGTACGCTGCTACCTAATTGAAACATTACATTTCTTCAGTTCTCTGTTGCCGCTAGATATGGTTGAATGGCTGAGTCCCGGCTTGTGAAAAATAAGTGGCAGCTTTATGCGGAGCTGTTGGGGAGTCTTCTCAAAAAGGGAGAGGCATGTTCCTTCTGCTGCTCCCTGCTGGCTGAAGCAGGAGATCCTTTCCCTGTGAAGATGGGATGCAGCCAGATAGAAGGTGCCTAAGCCTTTGATCTGCCACCACACCAGCTCTAGATTTCTTAGCTAGTTGTCATTAAAGATAAATAATTTTGATCTTATCTGAAAATGAACAGAAAGACAGATAAGGCTGGATTTAGCCCCTCCTTCCCCATGCCCTCTGTGCTGGCTACAAGCAGTCATCTCAGATCTGTGCTCACTTCTCGCAGCTCTCCAGTCTACTCTAAATGAACTCCTATGTGCGCTCTCCTCTTTTCTTCCAGAGCCAGCCGTTAAAATCACTGCGCAAGCTGTTACATCTCTCTTCAGCCTCAAATCACCCGGCTTCCTCAGACCCCCGCTTCCAGCCCTTAACAACTCAACAAGCCAAAAATTCCTTCTCAGAAATTCGGATCCACCCCCTGAGCCAGGCCTCTGGCGGGAGCAGTAACATCCGGCAGGAGCCCACACCCAAGGGCCGGCCAGCCCTCCAGCTGCCAGGTCAGATGGACCCTGGTTGGCACGTGTCCTCTGTGAGCCGGAGTGCCACAGAGGGGCCCTCCTACTCTGAACAGCTGGGTGCCAAGAGTGGGCCAAACGGGCACCCTTATAACAGAACAAATCGGTCTCGAATGCCAAATCTGAATGATTTAAAAGAGACAGCCTTGTAGTGTGCGCTGGGGTAGGGGATGGGGGGTAGGTAAGCCAGTGGAGAGGGGATGGGAGGGTGTGGGTGGGTGGGGAATGGGCTGGGCTGGGCTGGGCTGGGGTGGTCAGCCAGTATTTTCAGCTTTATGAAGGTGAGTGCAATATTGTATGTGTGGAGCCCTCTGGCTCCTCACGGCCACAAATGCTAGTCAGGGATCTCAGAGGCACAGGAGTTCCTTAGGGACCACCAGTCCCCTCGGATCTCATGTGAGAATGGATAGAATGTGCCACTGAGGAAGAAGACATTCTTGCCAGTTTCTCCCCTGTACATTCCAGCTTTAGTGCAATCCCTGTTGAACTTGGGAAAGCCAGGGCATGTTCTGGTACTGCAAGGGATAGAAGAATTCATGTTGACCGATGCCCTTACCACAGATTTTTTTTGCCTAAAATAAACGTGGGGTTTATTGTAATCCAAGCATATCCCTTTGAAGGGTTAGCAGATGAACTGTATGTCTTAAATTGTTTTCTAAACTCCCATATTTGATAGGATTTGTAACATTTATTTATAATTAATATTGTACTGTTCTAATCATACCTTTTATGTTAAATGTAAAGTTATTTTGAGCTGTTTGGAACATTGTGAAGCAGTGGGACAGCTACAGTAGTTTCTATAAAAACTAAACAGTAACATTTATATATTGCATCAGGAGTATTTTATTCTATATATAAATATATATATATGGTAAATATCTGTCTGTTTTCTAAATATAATCATTTAAAGAAAGTATCGTTATGACACTATCTGCCATATTTTTATACATTTGTGATATGAAGTGAGTATTATACTTCTAATCAAGGGAGTTGAATTGTGGCTCTGTGTGACCAACAGTGGGAACCGTGCTCAACTTTTAGGCCCCAGCAGTAGCCTCTAGACGTGGTCCTTGGTAGCAGATGAGATGCAGCATCTCCTTCCGAACCCACAGGCAAGAAAGCCAGCTAGGCCAGTGAGAGCTCAGCACGCCTCGTCTCCGTCCTCATGGTTGGCTCCTGTTCGCATCCAGGGACAATCCCTGTACCTGAGGGGGGAACAGATCCAGGGTGACTCATGGGTCTTCGTAGAGAGAATATGCTCTTCTCCTTCGCGTTAGTGTAGAGTGTAGACCAAAGATTTGCCAGCGAACATTCCTAGTTGCAAGTTCGTAAGAGGCACCTGTCTGCAGGTCTTGCAGACCAGCTCTATGCTCCTGAATCCTGTGCACTGTACCGGAGACTTTTGGCTGGTGGGGTGTGAGATACATGTGCGGCATTTCTATTTCTAAGTGTTTTGTTGTTGTTGTTGTTGTTGTTGCTGTTGCTGTTGCTGTTGCTGTTGCTGTTGCTCTTTCCAGTATATTTCAAAGGCTCTGGAAGCAATTCCAGATATAGAGAAAATTGCTGTATTCACTCTTTCTTCCTGGGACTGTCCATTTATAACAAGGTTAGCATGTACATCAGTATATACACACACACGGTCAGAACAGGACTTCTTTTCCTCATTTGATCTCCTTCAACTCCCAAGTTACTCCCAAGCGTCATCAAGGCCTTTCGCCAGCAAGGGTTATAGCCCAGTGTCTCTGGGCCATCCTTGACAGAAATCACCTCAACGCCATCCATCAAGAGAATTAGATTTTTGGAAGTAGTCTCTTAGCAATAATATTTCTAAAGCTCCCCCATCCCACACCCCTCAAAGGGGTAACTTCTCAATATTTATTACTTGTCCCAGGATTCTGAGAGCATAAGCCCCTGAATCAAGTCAGGATAATTGAAATGTGCTGAGTTACTGTTCCCCCTCCCCCGAGATTTTGAGAATCAGCTCTGATGATTATGAAGATTATAATGAAAAGGTCTTCGTTTCTTTGAAGCTTAAATTGTGTGCATATTACATTTTTATATAACTACTATAATGATGTGTATTAATTATATATAGAGGTCATTTTAAGGTGCTTTTTATTTGGTTTTAATAAGTATAATAGGCACTAAAATGAAACTCAACTGGGTACTATCATTAAAACAAGTTGATTCCAACCAATAGTCTGCATGCTCTTCAGTTCTTTTTATATCTTGTTTCTTTCACCAGTTCTGTACTGTTGAAGTAGCTCTGAATTCTGGCTTTTCCCAGGCAGCTGCTCAGTTATATAAGTGACGCGAACCTTAGCAGTTTTCGCCTGGACACTAATGACTCTGAAAGGGTGTGTAACTCTTCTTTTTCATACTAAATTTGTACCTTGTATCCCCCCTTGCAGACCAGAAACTACATTTTTTCCTCCGGAAAGACTTCTCACTGTGCTGTGCGCTTAGGAACTGCGCAGTCACATTGCCATGCTGTGGCATTTGAGGCTCGTTGTCACCTAGGGGCTGGTTTCCCATGTTTTCATCCTTGCTAACACTGGGATCTCAGATGTTTGCAGAACATTTATATTCATGGTGGTTCTTCAAAGAAGGGCTAGAATAATTGCCTTCTACCTAGAGCAAAGTAAACCTAACTGATGAAGAGTCAATACATACTTTTCGTACATTCCCAGATTTGAGCCAGAAAATATCTACAGTGTTTTCAACTAGTATTTTTGAGGTAGCTCTTTTATCCTCTTCTCAGCTTTTGTCCATTCTGACTTTTCATCGACCTCAGTAAGCTGTAATAAGTGAACTACAATCCACACTTCTGGCATGTATAATTCTCTTCCTGCTCGCTGTGGGGGATGGTCAAGTTTTCTCTCAAATCTAATGGGCCCTCTCTTAGCTTTTAACTGTTGTTTTCCTCCGGTTGATGAATCATTGACCTCACAAAAATTGCCATCCACAATGAGAAGGACTTGATTTAAAGTCACGAAAGTCTACATTTTCTTTAGGAAGGGAAAGTTACGATGTCCACGTTCTATTCTCTGCCCTTACTTCCTAAAGGATAGACTATGGCTGAATGAAGGCTTATGAATCACTTTGTGTTAGAGAAGTGTTGCTGATCACCTTTTGAAAAGAAACTCTGCTTCGCTCTTTTTCTACTTATGCTCTGTCGCCATCCTCGTTTTTCTTCTCTGAAGTCCTGGATGAACTTTACTGAACCTTGCTTGGTCTCAGTCTGAGGGCTAGCCTCTTCAGAGCCCAAGATCAAAAGTGCTCCGTGCTAAGGAGCTCCAGTGAGTCGTCTCTGTAGCAGTGGTTCTCAGTCAGGGCCAATTCTGCCTCCCTGGGACGTTTGGCAATGTCAGGAGACATGGTTGGTTGTTATAACTGGGAGCAGTAGGGTGCCCCTGGCATCTAGTGGGTGGAGGCCAGGGATGCTGCTGAACATCCTGTGTACACAGGACCCCCCACAAACAAAGCATGATGAGCCCCAAATGTCAGTAGTGGGGAGGTTGAAAAACCCTGCTCTACTGTACTCCAGGCCCACTCGTCTGCAGAGCTTGGCTCTGTCCTGGCTCTCTCCAGGCTACGGGAGAAACTGCGGGTATGAATTCTTCAGTATCCTAGTCTCTGAAAGAATCTTCTACCACTCTTTTTGAATCCCTGGAATCCTGTTTGTTTTCATTGTCTTGGGCCTGCTAAACGGTGCATTCTTTGGGAGGAGACCAGAGTGGCTTTATAGGTGTTTGAGAACTTAAATTCTAGGTCACCATCTTTAGAAAATCTTTCACAGAGCCATGAGGCTTATATTTAGAAGCAAGCAGCAGCCTGGCAGATTGGCATGATTTTTACCAACTGCTCAAAGGCATCCATGGCTTTTAGCTGTGTCTCCCAAAAGAAAATGTCATTGTTTTTTATTCAAGTCATTTAATAGCTCTTTACAAATATTGGCGTATGACAGACCGATTAGAAGCAAAAAACTCTTTACTGGTGGTTGTGATGTGGCTGTTACAGGAGTGTTTGTGCTGTATGCTTTGGTTAAATCTGTTTTAAAACCTGCTTTAAGATTTGCCATATGCAGTTGTGCTTTAATTCTAAGCTCAGAGCTGTGCTGGTTAGTTTCTAGTCGTGTCATGTATTATAAAGTATGTTGTGGTTGTAGAGTTAGCCAGTTTAGCATGTTCCTAATCTGAAAATTAGTGGACTTCGCTAGGAAATGCTATCCCATTTTCCCTTCCCAGCACCCCTTATCTTAGTTAACGTCATAGTATCCTCACTTCTTAAACTAGTTTTTAGAGTAAATAAGGAAAAAAAGCCATTTATTTTTCTTCTAGCTATGTATTGAGAATGACTCAATAAGTGTACAACTTTTTTTTAACGGCCAGAGGGTTACTTTTCAAGTGTGTAGAAGGCTCTGTCCATTTCTGTTCACCAAGGTCCTGGTGGTGACCCAACTTTCAGCAAGGGCAATCAATCGCTCATTGCGACTTATTCCCAGAGTTCAGCTGGGACTCAGAAATCTGCATATTCTCTCCTGGTCACAACATTTTTTCTGGAGAGCACTGCTTTTATATCTAGAAGTTCGTTAACTCCTACATTATAGTGGGATATTGAGCTCCATGTGAGCACTGAGATCCACAGACTCATACTGTTGTGAGCTGGGGATGTGGTATGTGATACACTGAACCGAGTCAGAGCATATTGAAATATTTCCTTGCCTCCTTCAGTTCATCACTATTAAAGTGTGTAGGCAGAGAAAACTGATTTACACTTAAAAAAATAATAATAATAAATAAATAAATGGTTTCTTTAAAAGGGCCTGCAGAAAAGTGTCCTGTTGCTAATCTCCAGGGCCAGAATCTCACAAGAACGTTCTCTCAGAGACTTAAAGAACCATCTTACAAAACAAAAACTTGTAAGTGGTTCTGATTTCTTCATTTTGTATCTTAACCAGCTGAGATATATAGAATATCTTGAGGTGTGACCCATCAGCTGGGTAAAAAATTCCGTCTTCGAAACCATAAGTAAATGCAAGAAAATGAGGCCGTGACAGGGCGAGTCCCTTGTCTGTCTGTCTGTATACACACAATGTGGTAGAAGTAAGGTGGCGAGGAAACTCTGGGCCTGCCGCCCTATTCTATTCTATTCTATTCTATTCTATTCTATTCTATTCTATTCTATTCTTTTTTAACTGAATGTACTATAAAAGATCATAGACTTGTGCCAAGTCAGTTACTACGTAAATATTCATTTCTCTTAGTGCTTTGTTGATTCATCAGCGTTAGGCCTGGTCCTGACTCCACCTTTCTCTACTCCAGGCACTGGCCCACCTTTCTGTGTATTTCCTATAGGATATTAAAGATGATCATGACCTACATTGTATCTTCATTCAATAACTGTTCACTCCCAGATTTGAGGGAGTTAGTCTTTTGTTTTGCCAGAAAAAATTTGTAGTAGTCTGCACGTTGGATTTCCAGGGCCAGAGAACTGCGGCAGTGAAACTGGTTTCACTTCTAAGGCCCTCCATTACCCATAAGGTTACGCTCTCTGAACCCCATTTGATCCTCGGGTCGTATTTTGACCCTCCTTTGGAATCTTAAAAAAAAAAAAAAATCAGTTTCCATGTTGTATGCAGATTAGAAGTTGCCTTGTTTGCTACTCTTCCAGCACAGAGTATCAGGGAGAAAGAGGCCTTATCTGTTCCTCCAGCCCTTCCGTTTTGACAGACTGCTAAGAATTCCTCAGGACTTCCTTTGGTTTGGGATGTTACTTTCCCAAAAGCCTGATCTGATTCGTTTCAGGCATAGACAAGTTTGTCCTAGTGCCCTGCTTCAGGGCTAATTGGACGAAACCCAGGAATAGAAAAGGTAGATGCCTTGACTTTTGTCCCTGTTGGGGGATTAAAGTGTTTATCGCCAGAGTCGTCACAAGCTCTAGTTATAAAGCATTCAGAGTTTCAAGAAAAAAAAAAATGAAGCTTTTTCTCTTGGAGAACTTTTAAGTTCTCCACCGTGGCTTAGATTTTCCAAAATGGAAAGCAAAGCTCGTGTGAACTCCATTTTCACTAGAGGTACACAAGTGAGTATAGTCCTCTCAGTCTCTTTCCCTCTCCTTGTTTCCTCCTTGGTCACTGATTGAGTCAGGCTGGAGGGGTAAGCTATGATCGCAAGAAGTGGATTCTCACTGTAAACTTGGATTGATTAACAGAAACAATAAAACCAAACAAAATAGTTGCCCCTAATTCCTATCTCCAAGAATTGCTTTGTGCCATTTCGAATTCAGGTAGTTACTCTGTATATACTTAGAGGACTGTTCTGAGCTTCTTCAATCTCTAGGAAGTTCAAAGGGGGTATCTGGGAAGACACAGGGCAGGGTGACTTCGAGAACCCTACTCATGCATGAAATAAAAAATAGGGATAAGCCAGAATGATGTAACATCCAAATTTGTGGTAGATGAAGAATCAGTGGAAATTCTTAATTGCACAGACTTTATAATCCATAATACAGAGTGTAATTCCATACTTTTTACTGTGGCAAGGGTGTGACGTGGTGTTAACCTTTTTAATTTTTGAATCCAAACTGAATTTAAAGTGTTGAATATTTAAATTCCTCACAAGCTAATTATGAACCATTTGTAAAGTGTTTATATAACTCTTTGTATCATGTGTTGGTACATCTTATCAAGTTTTTTCTGGCATGTATTCCATTCTAAACTTCTGTAAAATTTCTATTGTTGCTGTAAATATTATACAAATATCTATTCCGTGGTAACCTTAATTATCAGCATGAAATGGTCAATTTTTACTGAGCACAATGTATTTTTGAATGGATCTTCCCAAATGTCTTTAATAAAATGCAGATTTTGCACTGACTGATGTGATTGCCAGGCCGTCCCCATCTTGAGCACTGTGGTCCCTCGCTTTTGAACAGCAAGCAGCTCCTTGTTAGTTCCTTCTTTGTAAAGAACTCATTTGATTTCAAACGGGGGATAATGGGCCTTTGAAGTTGGAAGCAGTTTAAGGGACAGAAAGTAATGTTAAAGCAGGGCAAATCCTGTTATTTAATGATGATATTCTCTTTTTTTCCGATTTATAAAGCTTTTTTCTCCTCCTGGCATTTTGAAAACTGGTTTCTTTCACACTTCGGTGTTGTGTCGTCTCCTTTGCACATTGCTAGACGCTCGCTTGGTGGTTTGGGAGGATGGGAAGATGTGTGCCTCCTGCTCAGTGTGATGGAGAAAGCAAAGATGAAGGAGCTTGGCAAACTTTTTGCCGGATAGTAAACATTTGGGGCTCTGTGGGCCATAGGTCTCTGACTACTCAACTCTGCCTCCACGCGGCTCTGCCGTCGTGGTGCAAGAGCGGCACAGGCAGTAGACAGAGGAATGAGTCTGGTGTGTTCCAGTGAAACTTTATTTATAAAAACAGGTGGCGGGGCACAGATATACTGACCATTTTAGGCCCTTGCTTTTGTCTTTGGGCATTTGCTCAGTGGGTCCTATTGTTAATGGGGGAAAGAACTTCACTTGTGTGAGAACATGTATAAATATTCTCCAGTGTTCTTTATCTTTCTAAACAGAGGGTAGGAGCTAAAACCCAGTGATTGGCATTCTTAAAAGCACTGTGTCACCAACTTCTTTACTCCCAAATTTCTCCTTACTGTCCCAGAAAATTGTGGCCTGTGATTTCAACTATAATTTTTATAAAGACTGAGTCAAAGCACGCAGGCCTTATAATTTTTCTGTTTGCAGCACTTACTGTGGCGGGGCACAATGCCAAGGGTTTCACTTTTATTATTACATTCACTTCTCACAGCAGTGCAGTGAAGCGAGTAGTATCCTCAGTTTGTAGACGAGGAGACTGAGGCTGGACTTTACGTTACCTTGCCCCAGGTCCCCTGGCTAGGATTTGAAGCCTAGTGTGCTCGCTGTGAAACCCACGCCCGTAAACAACTAGTAAGCCGTGCAGTTCCGGCATCTCCGTGTGTAGAAAACTGACGTGGGGCTCGTGACATGGAGCAACGCATGTTTCCTCTCATCTCCCGGCGGGTGGTAATTGATTTGACTCGAGAATTCGAGCATTTCATTGAAACAGGTCACTGGAGGTCCAGGGCCCGGTGAAGTGGCTAAGAGCACAGGCTCTGGAGTCCGATTGCCCAAGTAGAATCCTAGCTCCATCACCTAGATCTTGGGTGGCCGTAGGCAAGTTACTTCACTTTTCTGTGCCTCAGTTTCCTTATCTTTAAATGGAAATAATAATAGTACCTACTTCATAGAATTGTGAGGATTTAACAAGATGATAACCTGCAAGGCACTTAATCAGTTCTAGGTAAATATTAGCTAGCTATTTTTTGTGCCTCGGTTGGCAGCCCTATGAAGTTGAGAAGCAATGTCCCTGAACCTTGACTGCCAGTTCTAGAGAGCTCATTAAGCACTTTACATGTATTTATCCTATTTGATATTTACATCAGCCTTGTAAAATTGTCAGGGTTAAGAAGCACCCAGCTTGGAGCTGTTCTTGGGGTCACGGGAAGCCACAGCCCTTACAGCTAGACATTTGTCAGCAGGCCTTGGCACCCCACGCTGCAGGTAGACAAAAAGATGGGCTTCTGTTAGCACCTGTTCAGAGGCTCACCTTAGGGGTGTAATTTTCTGGCCTCGGACACTGAATTCACAGTGGTACCTTTATTTTGAAATACCTTTGCGTTGTCCAAGTAACCTTCTCCTACACTCCATACCAAAATCAGCTCAGATTTTTGTTTTTCATCTCGGCAACCCTTAATGCTACTTCTTTGTTCATAGCACGTTATTAGTTGTTTAAAACTTTCCTGCAATATGTTATATATATTTTACCGTAATTTAAAAAAAAAAAAATCTCCACGGGGCACCTGGGTGGCTCAGTCGGTTAAGCGTCCGACTTTGGCTCAGGTCATGATCTCGCGGTTTGTGAGTTCGAGCCCCGCGTCAGGCTCTGTGCTGACGGCTCAGAGCCTGGAGCCTGCTTCCGATTCTGTGTCTCCCTCTCTCTCTGCCCCTCCCCCACTTGTGCTCTGTCTCTCAAAAACAAATAAGTGTAAAAAAAAAAAAAATTACAAAAAACAAAAAGAATCTCCTGAAAGTGTAGACCACACTCTAGCATTTGTGAGAATAAAAGTAAACATGTTAACATAAGGTAAAATAATGAGTTTGTGCTACACTATATGTATGTTATTTAATCAAGATTTTTCCCCCACCAAAAAAAAAAAAAAAAAAAAATCATACTCCAAACACAGTTCATGTGTTTAATAGCAAGATTCTGTTAGGCTGCAGATGCCCCTCAATAAAAGTTTTGTTTTTATACTTTCTGTTCTAAATTAAATGAAGTAAATAATTAATATGCTGTTATACACAGATTACCTACAGATTAACGTATTATGGATATCAGTATCTCATTGTTTATTAAATTCTCAAGTATGGAGCGATTTCCGATGTGAAATCTCAGCTGGCTTCTTTGCAGAAATTGACACAGTGATTCTAAAATTGATATGGACATTCAAAGGACTCAGCAGCCCAGACAGCCTTGAAGAAGAACAAAGTTGGAGAGTTAACCTGTTCCAATTTCAAAACTTACTAAAAAGGCTACAGTAATGACAACTGTGTGGTACTGGTATAAAGATAGACCTATAATGGAATAGAATTGAGGATCCAGAAACAAATTCTCACCTTTATGGTTAATTGATTTCTCAAAAAGGATGCCAAGACCATTCAGTGGGGAAAAAGTCTTTTCAACAAATGGTGCTGGGACAACTGGATGTCCACGTGCAGATACTGAAGTTGGACCCCTACCTCATACCATATACAAAAAGTAACCCCAAATAGATCAAAGGTCTAAATGTAAGAAGTAAAACTATAAAACTCTTGAAACATAGGAGTAAATCTTCATGATCGGGATTTGGCAATGGTACCTCAGATATGACACCAAAAACACATGCAACAAAAAAGAATAAATTGGACTTTATCAAAATTTAAAAATGTGTTTCAAAGGACTCCATCAAGAGAGTAAGAAGATAACCTACCGAATAGGAGAAAGTATTTGCAAGTCACGTATCTCCTAAGGGGGTTGTATCTAGAATATTAAAGAGCTCTTACAATTCGTTAATAAAAAGGCCACCTGATTTTTAAATGGGCAAAGGATCGGAAAAGACATTTCTCCAAAGAAGTTATTCAAAAAGCCAGTGAACACATAAAAAAGATGCTTAGCATCATTAGTCGTAGGGAAATGCAAATCAAAAACCAGAGTGATGCTACTTCATACACACCAGGACGGCTCTAATCAAAAAGACAATAACAAATGTAGAGAACCTGAAACTCTCATATGTTGCTGGTGGGAATGCATAATGGTGTGGCCCCTTTGGAAAATTGTCTGACAGTTCCTAAAAAGGTTAGACGTAGAGTTACCATATGACCCCACCATTCCACTCCTAGGTATATGCCCAAGATAAATAAAAACATATGTCCAAACAAAAACTTGTACACAGGTGTTTATAGCAGCATTATTCACAATAGCCAAAAATGTAGAAACAACCCAAATGTCCATCAACAGATGAACGGATAAATACAATGTGACCTATCCATATAACGGAATGATATTCAGCTATAAGAAGGAATTAAGTGCATGCTGCAACCTGAATGAAACTTGGAAAAACACTATGCTAAGCAAAAGAAGCCAGGCAGAAAATGATCCCATTTATATGAAATGTCCAGAATAGGCAAATCTACTGAGACAGAAAGTCCATCAGTGGTTGCCTAGGGCTGCGGGGACGAGTAGGTTGGGAGGTGATGGTTAATGGGTGCAGGGTTTCTCTGTGGGGTGATGAAATTTTTCTAAAATTGTGATAATGGTTCCTCAACTCTGAGTCTACTAAAAGTCATTGAATTGTACACTTGAAATGGTTGAAATTTGTACGGTATGTGACTTTATCTCATTAAACCTTTACAAAGCAAACATTTCCAACATGAACAATTAGTTGGAGAACCTTTATCACTGCCTCACAGTTTCATTCTTTTCTTCTTTCCTCTTAACCGTACTCGCCTCCTGTGTCTGATGTGACCACTGTAGAGGACCTGAGCTCTTAGGCTACCACCATTTTCTCTGACAATCCGTGTCATGATGAAAGTTCATTCAGCTTTTCAGTAAGGGGCTCTGATGAGGCGTCTGCTCTAAATGGATTTATTCATGTGTCCAAAGGTCAGAAAAGGGTTTTTTCCCCCACCTTGAATTTGATATGTTTGTATTTGAGAGAATACTGAGCAAGGGAAGCATTTTTCCAGGTCCAAGTATACAGTGGGGGGATTAAAAAGATGGTGGGTTAGGGGCACCTGGGCGGCTCAGTCGGTTAAGCGTCCGACTTCAGCTCAGGTCATCATCTCACAGGTCACAAGTTCGGCCCCACATCAGGCTCACTGCTGACCGCGCAGAGCCCGCTTCGGATCCTCTGTCTCCCTCTCTATCTGACCCTTCTCTGCTTGCTCGCGTGCGGATGCATGCTCTCTCCCTCTCTCTCTCTCCTCTCTCACTCTTTCAAAATAAACGTTAAAAAAAAAAAAAAAAGGATGGTGGGTTAAATATAGAGCTGTTCTAAGCCCAAAACACCAGGGAAGAGATTTGGGGTTTTTAGGAGGCTTCTCCCTCACAGAGAAGGTGAATGTGATGTCCAGGATCATGTTAGTGTGAGTCTTCACTCGGCTTGGCATTTGAAAACAGAAAGTAACTCAGGAGAAAGCCTCTAGTAGAGGCTGTGCTGTGTCAGGGCCAGGACAGTCTCGGATTCCCCAGTCTTGTCAGAGGGCCCTCATCCCCCAGTTTCACCCCCTCTCAGCTCCTACTTTCATATACCTCCCCTGCCCACTCCCCGTGTCATCAGCCTGTCCCCAGGGAAGGGCCTGAAAACTCAGGAGACTGAGACTCTTCCCGAAAGGTCCCAGCTCATGAGCTCCTCCAGGAGGGGGAAGGCCAGGCCCATGCCAGGCCCGGTCCTTCCCAAGGAGGTTTCAGCCTCAGGAGCAGGCCTGTTTTGTGTGTTGCAAGGCAAGGGGTGAAGTTTAACCGTGGGTCACAAGAAACGTATCCACATCCCTTCTTAGGACTTGCGGTCTGCCCACTTCCTGCAAAGCATGTGGTTAGCTGATGGGCCTCCTCCGTGTAGCCAGTGATCTAGCTCCTGTGCCAACTGGTTTTAAAATGTGAATCCTGTTGAAAAATGGTAGCCCTAGATGAAGGGAAATTCTGGTGTGCTTCGGTCATGTGGGGTTCCTAAATACAGAGAAACTTTGCTACTTACACATGCAGTCCGTCCCATGTATTTACCCAAATAGTGACCACAGACTGGAAAACTTTGCTAGAATGGATATGTATGTGATAAGAGCTTTTGTGGCTCCACAGTCCTTGTGTGCGTGGGGGTGAAGGCGCAGAGCAGGGGAGGCCCTCCTACCTAGGGTGATGGTGCCAGCCTCCAGGAGACCAGGACACAGGCTCCCGACTATGCCTTTCGGCCCCCCAGTCACCCCAAATCCTTTCCGTCTGCATACACGGTGCTCTAAAGTTGTGAGAGGCCCTAATTTGGTGAAAACCCCGGAGAGACCGCAAGCCTGCTACCCATTTGCGTTCAAATCGAGGTTTTATGAAACTTCTGTTCCTGTTTTCAGGGTGGTGAAGCAAAAGGGTTTTTAAATTATCTGGGCTCCTTTGTGTTCCCTGAGACCACACCTTTCACACTGTCAGGCCAAACACAAAAACCCGAGAGCAGAAAATTACCCCTGCTACTTAGGCTTTTGATGAACATTGTCTTTAGGGACATTTTCTTTGTTCTTATTTTCTTTGGCCCTGAGTGGGGAATGAGTTCATTTTTCTTTCTCTCTCATTGACATTGGAAACTACGTCTTAAAAAAAAGAAATTATTTCTGCCCAGCTCTGCATTGAAAAGAGCTTGTAAAATTCAGCCGTTTGTCACCCTGTTCAAGCCCTGGTCGCGTCACTGTTCCCCTACAGGCTGCTCTGCGCCCTCCGCCCCACCTGGCAGGTGCCGAGCTGAAGGAGGCGTCACGCACACTTGCTGACGCACTCCAACAGCTCCATCCGGATGGCAATGCGGACGTGCCAGCCCAGTGGGATCAGCCGGATGAAGCGGGAAATGATGGGGGGCCGCAGGAGGTTCTGGACCGTGGAGGTTCGGTCTGAGTTGCCGTAGAAGACCTAAAGAGAGAGGAAATCTTATCACTATCACATCAGGGGAGGGAAAAGGAAGAACAATTCCTATCTGAAGCTGGCCCCAAATTTGAAGTCTGGGAAATCTCAGAAAGTGGTCAAAGGTCAGAGAATTGCATATGCCCGAAATCTGAACTTGTGTGTTAGTGCCTGCATGTTCTAGGCATCTCCGAGTGATTCTCTGGGGACATCTAGAGCTTCCCCAGCCAGTATGGGAGCATTAGCCACACGTGGCTATTTAAATTTAAATGCATTAAAATTAGATAACAATTTCCTTCCTCAGCCGCGCTGATGATGGCTCCTATGCTCAATAGCTGTGTGTGATTAGTGGCTTCCATATTGGACAGTGCAGATCCTAACATTTCCATTGTCACAGAAGGTTCTATTGGATGGCACTGATAGAAAATGCCTCTTGATTCTCATCACCAATTCTGTGTTCTGATTCTTTGCATTTTGACCAATTTTGAAAAGGACCGCATTGCACTTACAGGAGGAATGTTCTTCTGTTCCAAAGGGATCCAAAGTGAGGCTCGAGTAAAAACTGGTGAGCTGGCCCTGAAGTTGTGAGCCAAAGCTTAAGTGTGTATCTCTACCTCCATACCAATGGCAAATACTTTTTAGACTTGGAAGACTGCTTTTAGAAAAGAAAAGACATAAAAACTAGAGGGAAGATTCTGGAAGGGGGAGTGCAGTACCCAAAGTAGGGAGGAAAAGGTTCTGCTTCGTGTGTTTTGGGATGCAGCATAGCATGATGCAGTGGCCCTGATGGAAAAAGGTGCTGTGGCTGTTCGGCTGCGTTTCCAAAGAAATCATTCTTGGCAGTCTTTCTAGAGTCGTAGAGCTCTGCCTGATGACACTGGAGCGTTTCATTTCTTTCTGGGATTATCTCCTGCAAAAAATCTGGCTGCCACTTTGGCCTCATCTATCTAGAAAACAAGAAGGACCTCGTGTGCCATGATCTTGCCTTTCTTCCCAATAGCAACATCCCACATCCCCTTCTCTCTGCCGTTTGCCCTTGAATCTATTCAAGTTGGGACAGGTGAAGAGGGAGGTTGGAACAGGCTCCTGCAGATTGCCCAAGTGCCTGAGTGGAGTACCTCTTTGCAAAGAACCGTCAAGGCCTTCAGAAATGCAGGCAGGACTTGAAAATGAATTCTCCGTTTCTTTTTGAAAAGCCAGCTAACAAGATCAAAAATGAAATAAAATGTCTAAGTATCAAGATGGTTTCTCCTATTGTATTCAAACTCCTTGAAATCTCAACCCGTGTCTGTCTTGCTGTGCAACTTGTCATCACAGGGTACAAAGCCTTCTGATTTTCAGCCACACGTGTCTGCTTAATCTGATTGTCCAAATTAGCCTCAGAAGTCCTTACTCTCAGGCAAAAGGACAGTTAACGGTTCCAAACAGCTAGTGAGTTTTTAATTCATTGCAAATAGACATTATATATATAAAATATTGGTCATATATATATATATATACACACTTAATCAAGAGCCTACTGTGAACAAGACTTGGGGCTTGGCCTTTAGAGGTTAGTAGGATATAAAATTGCTCAAAGGTTCAAGTTCCTCTGTGTCTTCATTGCTGGAGTCATTTTAATCATTTACATAGTTCAGTGGCTAACTTGCTGGATTGTCCAGATCTTCCTGGAAGTCAGTCTCAATGGTAAGGAGAGGCCATATCTACATAAATGGACAAGGGCCTAGCCACATCAATAATAGGTCAAGTCACATGTATGCAGCAAAGTGTTCAATGGCTCACGGAGTTTGGAATAGTCCAAATGGCCAGTTTTGATCATTTGAGCAACTATAAGCTGGTAGGAGAATTCAAACAAAGATTTCTTTTGCATGCAAGAGTGGTGCTCACTCACAAACTGCTGGGCATCCAGGATACAGCAAGAAAAGACCCTGCCCTGTCAGAGAGTAGACCATGTTGTGGGGAAGAAACACGGATGACTTCCCTTGCCATGGAGTCAGTGGCGTGACAGGGCAGGAACGGGAGGGAAGTCCCAGAGAGTATGAGCTAAAGGTGGTTTGGGGTAAGTCCAACTTACCCGGTTGTTTCCTGTCTGGTCCTTATAGTAAATCCAGTTCAGGTTCTCATCGGTCCTGTACTGCACGCTGTACTTGGTCATCCACTCATCAATGTCACAGCGCCCCTGGGTGAGGATCCCTGAAATCACCTTGACCTCCTTCAGATCTATCTCTAGCCACTGGCTGCTGTCCTGGTACTTGGACAGCCAGGCGCACCTGCCAGGAACACAGCAAATCACCAGGAGCCCTTTCCTATGAGAGCCTCCAAAGAGCTGAGAGGCACGGCCCTCTGAGGGGTCGCCAGTGCCTAAAGAACCCCTGCAACGCGCGGGCAGTCTGAGCTGCAATCTGTTAAGCACCAAAAGGCCTGTCTCCAAGAAGTGTGCAGCCTCTGTCATACTTGTATCATTCTCTTTCTCCCAGCATCTCCACTGACCAAAGAACAATGGCCAGATTGAACTGATCTGTCAAAGAAGTGCCTTTGAGTGTTGCTGAAATCACCTTTGGGGTGTGGTTGAGTATGTCTGTCTTCAAATCATGAAAATGCATGGTTTTTGCACCCACCAGCTCCCTTCCCTTTTCATTAGTCTCTCCTGATGTCTCTTTCTCCATGAGTCTCACCCCAATTTCAGTCCCTTTATACATATTTGCGTCTCCTTCCAGTGCTGTCATTCATGGCTTTCAGAGAGTGTCTCCCATGTGCAGAACACTGATCCAAGTGGCTCTGGAAGAGCTTTTGGCAATTATAAAGCAAACCAACCAGTGAGGGAACTGATTTGTTTTTTAGCTATGTCTCTCATGAATTGTGGAAACCTATAATTTCCCCTTTGAGGTTTTTATTTACTTTTTGCATATTAATTAGCTTCTCGGGACTCAGTCCTTGGCTGCCTTCTCTTCTAATTCCAGACTTGCTCCTTGCGTGGCTCTTGAAATCTTAACTTCCATCCCAGACCTTTTCTAAATCCCGAAACCTGAGAATCATTTGCTGTCTAGACAACTTCTAGGTGCTGTACAGCATCCCCAAAGAAACATGTCCAAGAGTAAACTCCTAATTGTCTCCAGCCCCTCCTTCCAATATTCATCTTTCAGAATGCTACCCCCATCCTCTGGGGTGTTCATGCCAGCGATCCGAGAGAGATCTTTGTCCGTTTCTCTTTTTTGCCTCAAACATCCAATCCGTCTATTGACTCCATCTCAAGTGTTTCTCAAAGTCATTTACTTTTCTCCATTTCACTGGCACTGCCCTGACCCACATCATCCTCAATTCTTGCCTGGATTGCTACTTTAGCTCACCTCACTAATTACTTCCCCCAACTAAACAGTTCTCCTCACAAGAGCCAGATTTTTCTTTTTTCTTTTCTTTTCTTTTTTTCTTTTTTCTTTTATTTGAGAGAGACAGAGCGCACATGTGCAAGGGAGAGGGGCAGAGAGAGAGAGAGAGAGAGAGAATCTTAAGCAGGCGGCCTGCTGAGTATGGCTTCCGACATGGGGCTTGATCCCACAACCCTGGGATCATGACCTGAGCTGAAACCAAGAGTTGGATGCACAACTGACTGAGCCACCTTGGCGCCCTGAGCCGGAATTTTCTTACAACACAAATCTTACTGTGGTATTCCCCAGCTTTAAATCTTTCACTGCTAGAGTCTGCTAATTGTCCCCCAGTATCCTCTTCCCATCTTCTTTTAGCAATAGAACACCATCACCACCACCACCACCACCATGTTTTATCTGGGCAAACAGCCACCCAGAAAAGTTCATATTTCCCAGTCTCCTTTGCAGCTAGGTGGGACAACCTGACTAAATTCTGATTGGTGAGATGTGGGCAGAAGTAGCCAATAGGATTATGCTTGTACACTCTGCTCCTCTTTTCTCCCCCCTGGCTAGAATGTGATGTGCTAGTGGAAGCTAGGGTAGCCATTTTGGGCCCTGAGATGGCAGCTTCATGTGAAGGATGACAGAAGAAGGTAGAAAGAATCTGGACCCCTGATACCATCAGCCGTCATAACAATGAAACTACATGGCCTAATGAAACTTTTAGATGACCAAGAAATCAACCTTTATGTTATTTAAGTTTCTGTACTTTGGGGTTCTTTGTTACAGCAGTACAAACTTGTACTCTAACTAATGCACATTCTGGGTCCTCTCATTATGCCTAAAATAGTGACCATTATTCTTCACGTGACTTCACGATCTGAGATCTGACTTCTGCCTACCAGAGCTCTGGCATTATCTCACTTGTGCCCTAACTTTGCTGACCTTTACCATCCCCATCCGTGCCCTTCACCATCCCCATCCGTGCCCTTCAGGTAGAGTCCCTCTCCCCATCTAAACTGTGTGCTTCTTGAAGGCCAGGACCTCCGCCACCTTGCCCACAGTCCTCAGCACACGGAAGGCACTCAGTCAATATTTGTTGAATAAATAAATGCATTCTGCCATTTTTTTCTTACAGAGACCTACATTTTTCAAATCACATGAGAAAAACCGCCTGAGCCACCTGCCCTGCTTACCCAAAGCCTTGACTGTTGAGCCGGGCCTTGTTAGCGGTCCACGAGGAATACCAGCCCACGTACTGCTCCAGGTTGGAGCAGGTGATCTGGTCTGGTGTAACTTCTCCCGATTCGAAACCCAGGGGCTTATGATATGGGCATTCTGGAAAGGGAAAAACAACGCACCTCAAAACACTCATATCACATCGCAACACTCCACAAACCCGACATGACTGACATGCCAAGTCGGACCGTCTCCTTCGTGCTTTGGTAGGTGGAGAATGTTTTGCTCGTCAGCACACTCCACAATGGGTCTTCAACTTATTCGCTGCTCTTATGAGAGAGAGTGAAGATGAAGTCAAAGGATTGCCATAGAGACTCAACCTTCGCAAAAGCAGAGGAAAGGGGCTCTATGGCAACCTGAGGTGGGGGAGGGAGGGAGGGAGAAATACTTCACCTCCTCCACAAACTTAGACATTTGCAAAACCAAGAGGTTCCCAGGGAAATATCATAGTTAAATGCCGTACTCTTTATTTTCCTCATTAACACACTTTTAGCCGTCCGGCGTGATGACGTCAGGGGCCCCAGCTGTCTTCGGGCAGCATATGATGCTAATTATAGGAACAAAGCAATGGTCAGAGGCAAGAAGGGCAATTATATACTGAGACTGACTTCTCGCTCGTAAAGTGCCGTCTTCTCACTAGTCTGATGAATAAAAAAAGGTGTGTGGTGGGGGGGGGGGGGGTGTGAAATGTACCTGAGTGACTATTGAATAAGGTACAATTGAAAGGAACTGGTTTTTTTCCAAATAAGAATAGCCAAAGCTGGTTCTTACGTGTCAACCGTCGGCTGCTTCTCACGTATTTCTAAACACATTTAGTGTTGGGTTACCTGGTCACAGACTTCCGCCGATTGCCAGCCCAGCATCCGTTCTCCCCTTGTTTTTGACTAAAGAACCCTAACTTTGTCAGGCAGCAATGTAGGCGCTAGAAAAAATCTTTCCCGGCCTCTTTCGCGGTTAGAAGCGACCACGTGATACAATTTCTGACCACTGAGATATACGACGATGTCTGCTGGGGATTTCTGATCCGTTTTTGCTCACCCCTTTTTTCTTCCCGTTGCCTAGAAAGAAGACCTGATGGCTGGCGCACTGGCTTCTTGCACGACGGGGGTAAGGCCAAAAGAAGCGCCGAGACCTCAGCCCTGATATCCTTAAGCAACTCCCTACCCCTACTCTTTTTACTACAGGAGTCAAAACAAAAGTAATTCACTAAGCCACTCTTCAGGGGATCCCTTATTGACAACCGAACACAAGTCTAGCTATATTTCTGTAAAAAACAAATGGTAAATTTACACATTCTCTTAGTTTTCCGATTGTGAAGAATAAACTTCAAGTAAGTGAAATTATTTTTTGTCCATGTGTAAATCTGAGTTCAGATCAAAGAGCTGAACATGCTGACTGGGGCATCATCCCTTTCCAACAGTGAAACGAGTGCTGGGGTCTTTCTGGAGGATAGCTTCCAAAAGTCACTAAAATTGAACGAAGCATGCAAAAGCTTGAATGCCATGCATCCTGAGACCAGAATGCCCGCAGAGGCAGTCATGCCCTGTCCTCAGAGAGTGAAGACAGAAAGACAGCTTCAGGCCTCTGACCAGGGAGGCTTCACTGCCTTTCTGCCCGATGCACCAAAGGAAAAGGTCCAACCTCCACCATTAGTTGCAGCTCAGTGGGGCTGGAAGTGGGGGGACAGCACTTGTGGTTTATCAAGTCCCCAAGGCTGATGGAGCCTACTAAAATCACGGGAATTCCTGGGAGAGAGGACAGGAGTGATTCACGGGCCCCTCAATCATGCCTTGTGCTGTCAAATCGTCAGGAGGGCTTGTTAAGGATGCAGTTTTCAGTATCCCACCCCCAGAGCAGCCTCATCTTTAACAAGCACACTTTCAAAGCACACTGGGGAAACTTTGGCCTGTGAGAGAAGGCATTTGTCAGTTGGCAGGTTCAGGGGCCTGGTGCCCATGGCCTTGGGGGCCCCTCTACCTCCTCAATTTCCCTCCGACCTGGAGGACAAGCCCATGCCACCAGAAGGTGGGCCAAGGCCCCAGCATCAGAAAGCTGGTTTTCAGTTGGGCCCAAGGTTGTCACTTAAATGCTAACTGTGGGTGTCTCTAAGGCCTTTCCTTCTTGAACCTTCCTTTTCTTGCTCCAGGGCCACCAGCTTGGAGGGAAGGAGCAGAGGGGAAGGAAAAGCAGAGAGGAAGGAAAAGTCCACTCCTGATGGCTTTATTCTTGGCATTTTGCTCTTTCTGTGTCTTTCCCTTCAATCTCTTTTGCCATTTCTTTCCGATTTGCCCATCTAACGGTTAAGAGTGGAAACCTAGGGAGACGAAGCCAGTGGCAGTGGCCTTGGAGGCTGGTGAGGGCTTGTCCAGACATGGGCCCTGCCCACACTCTCCAGGAAAGTGATGATCTCACCATCCCCATGGCTTTTGCCTGGCGTCTGGGAGTCAGTGCCTGATTCCCAGGCCCCAAGCCTTATCCCATTGTCCATTTTCCAGGTGAACAGTTCCACCCGGGTGACCCAAAGATGCTTCACACCCACATGTTCCAAACTGTACCCTTCAGCATCCAAGCCCCAAGCCTGCCCCTGTACAGTGCTCCTGTCAGGTATTGGTGCCTCTAGCTACCCAGCTGCTAACCCAGAAACCAGTGGTGTGGCCCAGGGCACAAAGCAGAGACTCTCTGATGGGTCTCAACCTGGGTATCATTGGGGGGGGGGGGGGGGGAGTTACAGAAGTGCTAATGTTGGGGTCACTCCCTCAGAGATTCTGACGTCATTGGTCTGGGGTAGGACCTGGGTGAGGGGTAGAGCTACAAGTGATTGTAATGGGCAGCCAAGGTCAAGAATGTCTGTCTAGAGTCAGTGTGAGCTGGGATCGGATCCCCATCTCTGTGTGAGCTTAGGCAAGCTGCTTAACCTTTCTGGATCTCAATTTCCTTATCTGTGAAAGGGGACCCACAGCAGTACCTGCGTCCACGATGTCGCTGGCCAAGAGCAACAGATTCTATCGGTGTAATAGGGTGAATGGGTGAATTCGTGGGAATACATTGATGTCTTCTTGAGTTTTTCATGTTTGTCTTTCTGGCGAAGACTCACCCGGGAAGAAATCTAACTCCCCCCCTCCCACTCTGCCCTGCCCCCATCATCCCCTGTACATCTCCCCAAGAAAGAGGGTTCCTAAGGGTTGGGGCTCTTCTTGGGTTTGTGTGTGCACGTGTTCATGTGTGTGTGTGTGTGTGATTTGAGAGAGGAGAGGCTGTAGACCACATAGCATCTCTCAGATTTATGGATTTGGAAGGTCTAGGTGCCAACAGGAATTAGCTGATTGTGCTACAGGAGGGGACTGGAGAATCTGGGCTTTGGCCCTTTTGGGGGAAAGGGGCGTGCTCATGGTAGGGGCCTGAGCTCAGCAGGGACATGCTTCCTCTGAGGGGGCTGGACCACAGATGGGGCCAGGGAGCCCTGAGCTCTGGACACCCTCAGGAAATTTGGGAAGGTCCCCGGGACTGAGCTGAGCTTGGTTCAGAGGGAGAAGACCCCCCAGTAAGGTGTTGGCCTTCAAGTGGGGCTGTGGGCCAGGCAGGGAGCCTGCCACCTGGCCTGAGCCTGAGCCTGAGCCTGAGTCTGCGCCCTGCCCCCAGGCAGTCCTTGCAAACCCATGGGAGTTTGATGCAGTCCAAGGAGAGAGGAAGGACCTTTAACAGTCCTGTCTTCAGACTCCTCGCTAGCCATGAGGAGGACTCAAACTGGAGTTATTTAAACTTGGAAAAATAGAAAATGTGGCATTTCTCACGCTCTATGGACTGTGGGGTCAATTGCAGTCAAGTTATGTTATTGTTTTGCCCGACTCCTCCTTTCCCCTCTCCTCCTCCTTCCACGGTCCTGGCTGGGCTCCCTTTGGGTCCTCATGCAGGCCTGGAGGCCTTCCATTGAGGCTGTTCCCTCTGCCTGTGACACTCCCGTCCCCTCTCTTCCCCCTTCACCCGGCCAACTCTGCTCATCCTTCAGATCTCTGCCGGCCATCCTGTTCCTCTCACTTATTCCCCATCCTTGTCATTATTTATCAGCTCCTCTGGGCTCTCTGGCTCACCATTGTATCCTCTGAGCTGAGCAGAATGCCTGCACATGCTAAGCACTCGATAGTTATTGACTGGATGGTGAATGAAGGGATAAACACAGATTATCGCCCGTCTCAGGTGGCCTCTAGGAGCAAGCAGAGAAGACAGCAGAAACAGGAAGCGGAAAGCTCAGGGAGGAAATCGAGGTCGCCCGGCCCAGAGAACACCTACTGCTCTAAGCCATAGGAAACTGTCAATTGAGTATAAACTAGGATTAAACGGCACGAATAATGTTGCTGGAGGAATTAAGGGGATCCTCGTCAGACTTACACGGAATATGTCCTTCCCACGTTTTCTGCCCAATGCCAGTTTGTTAGGGTAGCTATGAAGCCTGTTGGTATGCTCATCTTAAGTAGAAAAAGAACGTTTGTACATTCATTTTAAGGAGAAACCTACATCGTGTGTGGTACAAGTGGATAAAGCACGGATATTACGTGGATAAAGGCATGTTCATAATGCGCTGCGAATCCAGACTATACGTAGCATACTAGCCTTTCTTATTCAGTAGATAATCTCACGGTCGGGAGGCGTGAAAGCCAGACATGGTTATAAAGAACATTTACCTAGAGAAACACAAGGGAAGTTCAGGGACGTTCTTGACAAGAGAGACATGAATATTAACATGCACACGTATTAGGCTTGAACCTATATGACAATGTAGTGGAACATAGAATAATGTTTATAGAATGGAGTAGAAACTCGAAGATAATATAGAGGTATAAAATCTAGAGTAAAGGCAAAGCATTCATGAATCACTGGATTTCTTAGGCTTGGATACTTTCCCTACCCTATTCTTTCCCCTCCGAGGGCCAAGGTGATCTTAGCTAACTGTGGAGGACAGACCTTTTAGTCGTTTTGATAGTGTTAAGATGAAGATTAAGGAGGCCAGAATGCACCTTCTCCTCTGTGGGTGGGACCACTAGACAGTAGCAGCCAGTGTGCACCCGAGAGTACCTCCGGGCAGCTCCCAGTGACCTTCCCTCCCGTCCTTCTGTATCTTATAGGCTCTTCTTCCCTCCTAAGGCGGCCTGTGATGGAAGCAGTGAGTCTCAGGATCCAGAGAGACCAAGCAGCGTTCTTAAGATTCCATTGAGGACCCGAGGCACTGATGGGCGTCTAGTCCTGCTGCCCTGAACCATCTCTTTCATGGAAAAAAACCAATTCACGCCAATGAATCAACCGTGTAACCCTTAGGTTGTGTTTGTTTCTTCCCGGAAATGTCTGTGCCATTAAAAAATAAAATGAGAGGAAAAACAAACAGAAGATGGTGGGGAGTGGAGAACACGTAAACTAAAAGAATTTCCGATTTCAGAACTTCGAGTGCACGGCAAGTGTTTAGGGGAGAGAGCTTGGGGGACCCCGGTTGACTTCACATTCCCCAAACACACAGCCCTCCTCAACTTCACAGTTGATTGGGTCAATCTGCATAAATAATCTCTTTTCAAGTTGGTGGGTTTTTTTAGAACTCGGAATGGAGTTCCAGTAAGGTCTTCGTGTCTCTAGTGAAGAGAACGTTTGTTTCCACTGCATGGGAAACTCCTTCAGGGAGAAGATAATGCCTTCTTTTTTTTTTTTTTTTTTTTTTTTTTTGCCTCCCCATCAGTGCCTGGCACATAATAGACACATGATGAGAAAGGGTGGAACTGAATTTTAAATGGATTATTAAGGAGGGTGCTTCAATATTGACTGGGCAGACCACACCAGTATATAATGGTTGCAGGAGCTCCTGCCGCGGAGCACAGTGGGGCATCCAGTAGAAGCCCACCAGACTGCACAGCACTTGCTGCTTTCCTCATGACAGGGGCCCCACTGTTCCTTTCCGATAGACTGAATTCACAAACCACTTCCTACCCCTTCAGTAAATAGGGAAGGGGAGGCAGCAAAGGCCGTGGGAGACTCTCCGCTGCCTCCCCCACAATATGCTATTTTAATGCAAATTTAATGAAATAATGAAGAGAAGCTCGCACACGCACACACACACTGTCTCTAGCGGAGCTATTATTAGGTGATTATGTACCCTGCAGAGGGTAACGAGCACAGTTTCGAGCAAAAGAGGCTCTGAGCCGTGCAAAGCACTGAGTGTTGCAAGGATTTTCTGGGCCCCCAAGTCCCTGAAAGTCAGAGTGTGAGCTCTCAGGAGGCAGGAAACTGTGGCCCTTAAACCAAATGTGGCTCACCGCCCGTTTTTGTAAATAAAGTTTTATTGGAACACAGCCACACGCATGTATTTACATATTGCCAGCGGCTGCTTTCCTACTACAAAGGCAGAATTGAGGAGTCGGGACCCTAGGGCCTGCAAAGCCACAAATATTTAGCATCTGGTCCTTTACAAAGTTTGCTGGCAGGAACCTTACAGGAAGACGCTTGTATTAGCCAGGAAGGGCTATGCTAGGCTGCAGAACAAATTGTCTTGGAAATTTCAGAGGCTTAACACGACAGCGGTTTATTTTTCACTCAGGTGACTTGTCCATTATGGGTTGGCAGGGTTTCTGCTCCATTCAATTTCCTGGGACCCACACTGGAGGAGGAACCATTTCTCAAGCAGGGAAGGGAAAGCCGGAGAGTCAAGTACCAGCCCTTAAATGTTCATTTTGGAAGGGACGCGGCTCGCTTCGGCTGGAGCCACTCTAAAGGGGGTGGAACGTGGGGGAGAACATGGTTGTTCGCTGAGCAGTAAACCCTCGGGCACAGTACTATTACCTCCCTTTGACAGAAAAAGACCCAAGGGGGAGTCCCAGAGCTAAGAAGGGAGGCAGGCAGGATTCCAGCTCTGGACTCTCTGACTCAAAAGGCTGTCCTCTTCTCAGAACGCCCTGCCTCCTACCACTTACTTATTTTCACAAATTCCATTAGTCCATTTCATTGAAAATAGGCGCCATCTCACCGTCTCACCCAGGCCAGGGAGAGAGGCAGGAAGCTGTTTCTGAACAATGACATCCGTGTGGTATGTTGGAGCAGTGGCCATTGTGGGATTTGAAGTTCGGAGGCCAACTGCGGGAAACCCAGAGCCTAGCGTGCCGGGGGGTTAACTCGGCCAGGCGGAAAGGAAAAGGAGAAACAACGTTCCCCAGGACACCGCGAGGATCCGGTGCCCTAAGCAGAGGAGACACTCACCCGGAATGCAGTCTAGGGAGGTGGCGCCAACAGACCAGAGGGCATTGGCACCTCCTTGGCAATCGCATTTGCATGCTTTGTGGTACCAGGGGTCCTCACCCTCATCCTGCGGGAAGCCAGAGGGGAAGGAGTGTCAGAAAAGTCACAGGCAGGGCCGCCTGGGGGGCTCAGTCGGTTAAGCATCTGACTTTGGCTCAGGTCATGATCTCACGGTCTGTGAGTTCGAGCCCTGTGTCGGACTCTGTGCTGACAGCTCGGAGCCTGGAGCCTGCTTCCGATTCTGTGTCTCCCTCTTTCTGTAACCCCTTCCCCGCTTGTGCTCTGTCTCTCTCTCGAGAATAAATAAACATTTAAAAAATTATAAAAATACAGAGAATGCTCCAGGTATGAAAATTTCAGGGGAAAGAAAGAAAGATCACAGGCAAAGGCAACCGTGGCCAGAGCCACTGGAAGAGTTTGTGTTCAAGAACCTTGCTCATTCATTACCTGTATTCTGTGGCCGCTTTTGCACAAGAGCAGCACAACCGGCATACTAATCCAGGCTTAAGACATACAGTTGCCACTCATCTTTGAGTCCAGATAAACAAATGTCCGCCACTGTGGATGGACAGCTAATGATCTCACAGACGCACCACGTGGGGAGCACCGCTCACCCCATTATAGTTACCTTCAGGGTTTGGGGGCGGGGCCCGGTTCACGGTCAGGCTGCTTACTTCTGGAGGTCCCTTTTAGGGATCCGGTTTTAAAAGGTAATGGATTCATGATCACACCGCCTGAATTAAGACCTGGTTCACTTGCATTCTCTCATTAAAACACCAATCTTGAACTTGCCCAGATAAAATAGGCTCTTGCCACCACCAGAATAAAGTACCTTTAAAAAGTACCTTTAAAAAAAAAAAAGGATAATCCTAAACATTATTTTGAGCTAGGAAAATCTTTAAGAACAGTATCCATGTAAATCCCAGCCTTCTTACTGTAACATACCTCAGTAGACGACAGTCCCAGTGTGGCTAAGCAAAAGGACAAGAGAGGAGAAAATCAGGTTAAAAGAAGAAACAAATTCAACAAGGAGAAGTGAAATGAAAATAGTCACATAAAAGTTAACAAAGCCCCTTCGGGAAGAAGTCAAACTAAGTAAATATATATGTCAGGAAAAACATCCACAGATCCTGAGAAACCAGGGGCAGTAAAATTAAGCAGAGAAGGATCATTATTATTATTTTTTAGGTAAACTCTACCCCCAACACGCGGCTTGAACTCAAGACCCCGAGATCAAGAGTCACATGCTCTATCGATTGAGCCAGCCAGGTGCCTGTATTATTTTCATTCTTTATAGAATTTTGGAAAATAATGTAGCAAAGGGGGGTGGGGAAGCACCCATATTTCTTATCACCAAAGGCAACACTGTTGACATTTTCATATCAATCTTTCCAGTCTTTTTTCTATGTGTGTTTTTTAAAACGTACTTGAGAACCTAGTATTTAAACAATGTTTACAATTTACATTGTTAAATTTGACATTAAGTGCTACCTTCTTCCTTTACTTACTTCTTCTTCATCAGCAGCAGCAGCAACAGGATCCCTAGGGTCTGCCTTATGTGCCAGTCAGGAGCTGATTCCTAGTCCCCCCCCACCCCGCACCCCCGCACTTGACACATTTAGGTTATTTAGGATTAACAAATTGTTTAGAAAATCTTGTTAAGGTTTGTCTGTAATGTACTGGAAATATCAAACCACAAAGTGTAAATACTGTATAATTAATGTGGGAAAACGATGTCAAATTTAACATAAAACTAACATATAAAGTATCTTTATAGAAGTACGAATAAAGAGAATGAATGCACAATTTACAATTTTTAAATTTTTTAAAATTTCTTTTTGAGACAGAGACAGAGCATGAGCAGGGGAGGGTCAGAGAGAGGGAGACACAGAATCCGAAGCAGGCTCCAGGCTCTGAGCTGTCAGCACAGAGCCCAACGCGGGTCTAGAACCCACAAACCACGAGATCATGACCCGAGCTGAAGTCGGACGCTTAAGAGTGAGTGCCCTGAATGCACAATTTAATAGGAAAAGAGTTTGTATACATTAGCATAAACTGATTGTTTAAACTCTGCTGCCCAATGCATAAGCACTAGTCCCATGAAGCTACTTGCGTTCAAATTAATTAAAATTAATAAAATTAAACATTCAATTCCTCGGTCACACCAGCCACATTTCAGTGCTTCCTGGCCACATGTGGCTAGTGGCTGATGTACCGGAGAGCACAGGTACAGAACATTTTCATCACAGCAGAAGATTCCATTAGGCAGTGCTTGCTAAAGTACCAAAGCTCCGTTTTCCATTTTCAACAAAATGGATATCTTCATTTCTTTTCTGATTACAAAAGCAGCACATACCTATTATAAAAATCTTGACCAAAACTGGAGTGTAGGCAATAGGAAATAAAAGTCCCTCAACCACTTTCCTATCTAAAAGTTGAATCTTATGCCCCCCACCCCCGTGCGTGCACGCGCACACACACACACACACACCCCTTTCAGATTGTTACTGAGAGTAGAGAAATGGTCTCATCTTTTGTATCACAATTATAAAAACTATCTTTTTCAAACTGTGCCTTCATTTAAATAATACATGTTTACTTCTTCTGCAAACCCCTTTTTTTTGTGTCCACTGTGAGCCTGGCACTGCCCCAGGGCCCGGGCCTTCTGAAATAGAAGCCTTGCTCTCTGCCCACAAGGGGCTTGAGGACCCATGAGAAGACACTGGATGATGCACACGGTGAGCACTCCACTGGGTTCTGCATAGGCTGCAATGGGAGTTAAGGGGAGCATATGTTTTAGTCAGAGCAGTTGAGGGCTACCCCTCCTCTGCGGCCCCAAACTGCTGTCTCTCCTGGGCCCTCGTACACCGGTTATTCATTCCTAGAGATTCCTTGGCCTACCTGCTATGGGCAGAATTAATCCTCTCAGATAGCAATGAAGGTTAGGAGCGCCATCTTGGTTGGAGGCCAAGCCCTGTGCTAGCAAAAGAAGTTACCAACGACTTCTTATTTTCGTACCCAATGGACTCTTTCCAACACTGACCTTATGTCTTCATGCTCCAATATGCTCTCGGTCCCTTCCTTCTTCCTTTAGCTTCCATCACACAGTTCACCTGGTGTTCCCATCACTCTAAATACCCTTGTCAGTCTTCTCTGAGAGCTCTGCTTCTTCTACCCGCCTCATAAATGTTGCTAAACCCAAGATTACAATTCTTGCTTTGAATGGCTTACCGGGCATCTCCCCATAGGTGTCTCTTCCTACCTAAACTTGGACACAACCAAGTCTTGACAAGGTCATGGAGCAACCTGAACTCTCCTGTGCTGCTGGTGGGGATGTAAGTTGGTCTACCTTCTTTGAAAAACTACGTGGCAGCCTATAGGAAGGTTGAATGTATATGCGCCCTAGGACCCAGCAGTTCTGCTCCTAAGTACCCACCAGAAACGCGTGCATATGTTCTCCAACTAACCAAAACCTGTGCTGGATTCCTCACAGCAGCAGTCTTTGTAGTAACCCCAAATCGGAAACACCCGCATGCCCATCAAGAGTAGAATGGGTACACGTGGCAAATTCATACAGTGGGCCACCACATTGCAGGGCTGAGTGGTGGGTCCCTTGCTCAAGTGGACACACCATAGGGGTCCATTTAAAAGTAATCTATGCCATTAGACATCAGGGTCTTGGTCACATCTGGCGTGGGGAGCAGCAAGGTGAAAGCCCACGGTTGCCAGTCGGGGGCTGGCAATATTCTGCTATTTGATCTGAGTGCGGTCATACGGGTGTGTTCGACAGTGACAATTCACTGGGCTGTACTTTTCTGTATGTATATCTTACCTCAATACTCTGTTTTATACCTCAGCTCATTACGACCTTCCTCAAATTGTTCTTCCCCTTTATTTCTTATCCTACTGAGTGGCTTCCCTGTTCACTTAGCATCTCATCTAGAGACTTGGGATGTGTCTTAGTCCCCTTTCTTTCTCTCTAAACCCCCATATCCAACGTCTCCCAGGGGCCTCTATCCTCTCTGCCCCTGCCGCCACTGCCTGTGTTGGGCTCCTACTCTCTCTCCCTGGATGCTCTCCCTGCTGAAGAGAGACCTTGCCTCATCCACCCTTCACGCTGCCGGTGGGGCGAAACGCAGACTGGATTGTGCCACCTTCTTGCTCCAAACCCTTTGGCGGGTCCCCGGTGCAAGGGTCCAGGCTCCATCTGTGACATTTATTGGTTGTATGGCCACATCTCTCCACTTCCTTATGCCTAAAATGAGTATGATAACGATGTGTCTCTCAAGGAAATCTCCATCATCTCTCTCCTGCCTGCCTCTCCAGATTCATCTTTTGCGTTCTCTACTACCTGCAATTCATCACACGTGCCAGGCTGTTTCATGCCTCCGTGCCTTTGAATGATTTCTTGGCTTTAAAGGCCCTCGTCTCCCAACTTTTCTGCCAGCTTATTCCCTTCCCCGCAAAGGGGACTTTTTCTGTCCCCCGTGTACAACTCACCACTTGCTCTGGCCTTTATGCCCCACCCCTTTCTTGTGCACAGGTTTATCTAAGCACTTGTACGATTATAGAAATTTATATGGAAGATACTTGATGGTGACTGGCCCCAAAGCGTTTATTCATTAAGTAATATTCATTGAGTGTCTACTATAGTCCAGGCCTGGCTTTAGGCGTTGGGGATATAGCCCTTAACAAAATGGGAAAAGTACCCACCTTCATAGGGTGTATATAGACTAGGCTGGGGGTGGTGAGGGCTAATGAATGAATGAATGAATGAATGAAGTGTCCTGCAGTGAGAAGGTGATGTTGGAGCAAAGACCCGAAAGAGGTGAGACACCTGTGAGCAAAGCACTCTGGGCAGAGGGAACACTAAGTGTAAAGACCCTGCGGTGGGTGGGTAATTGGCATGTTCTAGAGAGAGCAAGGAGCCTCTGGGGCTGGAGCCAGGGGATGAAAGAGGGTTTTAGGAGATGAAGAGAGGGGGTATGGGACGCAATCAGTACAGGGCCTGTGGGCACGTGAGGACTTTGGCATTTAGCCTGAGTAGGCCCTCATAAGGGTTCGAGTAGAGGAGGGACAAGACAGATCATGGTTTATGAGGCTCCCTCGGGCTGCTGGGTGTAGACTGGATGGTCTGGGGCAAGGCCGGAAGCGGAGAGCCTAAGCGGGCAAGCAGCGGTCCATCCAGAAGGGAGATGATGGGGGCTTGACCCAGGTGGTGGCAATGGAGGTGATGAGAAGTGGCTGGCTTCTGTCTTTGGAAAGCAATGCCAAGAGTACTTGCTGACAGATGACGTGGGTGTGACAGAAAGAGAGGTTCAAGGCCTGAGGCACTGGGAGGATAGACCTGCCGTTTACTGGGCGCGGGGAAGGCTCCAGGAGGAACAGGGGGGCGGAGGGGGGGGAATGGCGCGAAGATGTTCCATTCGTTGAGGCTGAGCGGGCAGCTGGTTGGAAAGCCCAGACAGGCTCGGTGGCGCCCCGTGGCCGTTGGAGTGAATGCACACGTGAAGCCACCGCCTTAGTCTCGCAGCTGCTCCCCAAGAACTGCAAAGCGCACGAGCAATTGGCATCTAGTCGATTTGGGGGTTGTTAATCCAGGAGACACTTGGCTCCACCCCACCTTCTAGTGAAGCTGGGCGTGGCTGAGGTACAGAAAGGCCCTGTCAGTGGGGCCAACGTCAGTCGTGCCAAGATCCTCTTTCTGGAGGCCGGGGGCGGGGGGGGGGGGGGGGGGGTCAAAGGCAAAGCCTGTGGGGTCACTGACAGTGTGGCCTTGATAACCAGATCAATTTGACCCAGAGGCTGCGTCTGTCACTGAGGGGGGTTTATGCAGCCGCAACTGAGCAAACCCAGGGTTCAGATAAGAGCCTTCTGGGTTCTGCATTCTGCAGAAAGAGAGAAGGCCAAAAAGAAGGGAGGGGGACGTACTGCCACCGTCTGCCTGTGGAGACGAAGAGTCCTAAGAGGCAGACCTGGTTTCAGAGCCACTTCCTGTGTTCGGTCAGACGTCGGGCAGATTTCTGATGTGTTGTCCCTCCCAGCCTCCACCCCCTGGAAAGCGGAAAGTGTTTGTCTATAGACAGGCTGGGGGAATCTGAGGCACCGGATCCTTACGGAAATGAGCAGAGAAAGGACAAGTGCTTGACAGGAAAAGCTGCCCCCAAGGGAGCAGCGACACGGCTGTGTGGCCCCCAATATGATTTGATCACCGAAACGCTGGCAAACCAAAGCAAAAGCCTGTTTGGCTGCAACATTTTATAATACCAGAAAATAGCATTGTTGGAATGAGCGACAGAAAACGGGTCAGCCTTTAAAGGAGAAAGAGGAAAAGATTTTGATTATGTGGTTGTATGTTTTTCTCCCTACGTGGATTGTTCTCGAGATTCCTCCCCATGGTACGGGTTTCCACTAGAGCGCCTGAGATGTCCCCCACACACCGACCTTAGGTGTGTGCAACAGGGGCTCATGCCGCCCTTTTGCCCAAAGGGCCACTCCGTGGGGAAACCCGTTACCACAGCAAGAAAATTCGAGGCTTTGCTGTTTCTCAAAGTGTACCTTGCAAGCTCAAGAGGAATAGTGGGCATTAGACACGCGCAGGAAAGACTCTTTTAGTCCTTTTGATGGATGTCACTAAATACAGAGCCTTCCTTCCCATGGAAACAGATGAAGCTGAGGAGAAAAGCATAAGATTACGAATGACAAAAAGTGTCAGTAACTAGCTTCCCATCTACTTTAGAAATAAGGGTAAGACACGGGAAGAAAACGGCAGGCTGCTTCAATGTCCCTCTCAAAGAAGGAGAAAGAAGGAAACTGTTCTGGTGTGAAAATGTTGCTATTTTTGGCTACAGGCATATTCATGGGTACATGCTTCAACACAGATGAATCTCAAAAACATTTTCGAAGTGAAAGATAAAAGACCATATGTTGTATGATTCCATTTAAACCTAATGTCCGGAATAGGCAAATCCTCAGAGACGGAAAGTAGATCGGTGGTTGCCAGGGGCTGGGGAGAGGGGGAGATGGGCTTAATGTCTACTGGTTTCTTTTGGGGGGTGACAAAATGTTCTAAAATTGGATTGTGTGCTCCACACATCCAGAAATATACTAAAACCCATTGAATCGCACACTTTAAATGCGTGAATTTAATGGTATAGAAATTACATCTCTTCGGGTGCCTGGGCGGCTCAGTCGGTTAGGCATCCGACTTCGGCTCAGGTCATGACCTCACAGTTTGCAGGTTCGAGCCCCGTGTCGAGCTCTGTGCTGACAGCTCGGAGCCTGGAGCCTGCTTCAGATTCTGTGTCTCCCTCTCTCTCTCTCTGTCCTTCCCCTGCGTTCTCTCTCTCTCAAAAATAAATAAACATTAAAAAAAAAAGAATTACATCTCAATAAAGCTACTTAAAAAAAAACCCTACGTCCCTTATGGTTGACACACCTGTAAGATGAGGCTTGATTTTTTTATATATATAATGAACATGACCAAGTGATAGACCTATATATTGTAATAAGATGGATTTTTAAAAACCATCATTTGCACTGAATCCAAAATGCCCAACGGAAGATAAATAGAAGCCTGCCTCGGTTATAAGATGCACGGAGTTTTGGGCTGTGATCATTTGTGCATTCCCAAATGAACCTTCGTCCGACGCCTAAGTGGAGTCAATCTATTTATCTTATTTCACTGTAATAAGGAGCCGCTGCCACCGTGGAACAGAAACAGTGAAGAATAAATTAGACAAAGAACCTTTGTCTTCAGGTTCCCAGTTGTGCAATAGAAAACATCTTTCCCGTCTGCGTTGGCCTCGATTCTCTATCTGGATGGTGAACTGATTAAATACAGCAACCGCATCCTGTAGTTTTTCTCTGTCTCTCGAGCACCCCTCTAGTTCGGGCTAGAGCACGCACAGGTCGCCAAGCCACACTGACCATAAAATGGTCACCAGACCACCGAGTGGACCACATGCCATTCTGCCTAGACAGATGGTATTTTCTGCTCTTCGTGGAAATTCCTGGAGCTCCTCAGCCGCGCACACAGATTGGTAAGCTCTAGGACAGGAACTAATGTTGTGCTCTGTGCCTCGGGACAGTGTGTGTTTTAGTACAGGTATCTCCCGAAAGGGCAGGTCTAATATAAAAATGGGCTGGAAAACTTTTATAGGGCTTCTTCTCACGTGGGGGTCACAGAGCACAGTTGTTAGGCTCAGCACTGGGAAAGTAACAAAGATCTGCTCTGCGTTCTTACACGATGTTTGGCCTATAGCAGGAACTCAGGGATGGGTTAAGGAGCCGACAAAAGAGTGAATGGATGGATCGATGGATGGATGGATGGATCTCAATGCCTATCACACAGAAATCTGAGGGGGAGGCCTACGGCCCTCAGACAACCAGAGGTATTGGAATCTAGGCCTTGCAAGGCTCTGTTTAGATTTTTCTTGCTGAGGAAAGGGCAAGGACTAAAGGAAAAGCAACAAACCGCCCGAAGCACCTTCAAGTGTTGAGAGTTACTGGGGCAAGTTGCTGACTGACTCTTCATTGCAAAGAGGAAAAAAACCCCAGACAATTGGTCTACACGATCCCTACTTAGAACTATATTTGGGTGGGGCGCCTGGGTGGTTCAGTCGGTTAAGCGTTCGACTTTGGCTCAGGTCATGATCTCACGGTCCTTGAGTCCGAGCCCCGAGTCGGGCTCTGTGCTGAAAGCTCAGAGCCTGGAGCCTGCTTCGGATTCTGTGTCTCCCTCTCTCTCTGCCCCTCCCCCATTCATGCTCTGTCTCTGTCTCAAAAATAAATAAACATTAAAAAAAATTAAAAAAAAAAAGAAATATATTTGGGTTTGTAAAATGACCTTGGGATTATATTCATACAGATCTTTCCAAATACTGAGAAAGGTGACTAAAAAAGTCATGAGAATGGGAGATATGAAAGGACGTACTCTAGCAATAACATCTAATGAGAGGGCAGAGAGGAGCGCGATTTAAACCAGGGATCCTGGGGCGCCTGGGTGGCTCAGTCAGTTAAGCGTCCTACTTCAGCTCAGGTCACGATCTCGCGGTCAGTGAGTTCGAGCCCCGCGTCAGGCTCTGGGCTGATGGCTCAGAGCCTGGAGCCTGCTTCCGTTTCTGTGTCTCCCTCTCTCTCTGCCCCTCCCCCCTTCATTCTCTGTCTCTCTCTGTCTCAAAAATAAATAAATGTTAAAAAAAATTAAAAAAAAAAATAAACCAGGGATCCTGACTCATGACTGTGTATCCGGTCATTTGCAGAGTGGAGAGGCCTCCTCCTTCCTGCCCTCCTTACTTACTTCCTGTGACACACACAAATACACAATGACCCAAAGAAGCCATCCTGCCAATTGCTAATGTCCAGAATGAACCTAAAAAGGAATTCTCAGCTAACAGGTCCTTGAGACCTGAGAGAGGCATGGAAGAGTGTTATTTTCAAAGACTGAGAGAGAATTTCCTCGTCGAATTGGATGATATTTTAGAGAGTTGCTTTTAATTTCTTCTTATTTGGCATATTACTCCTGCCAGGGCCATATTTAGAAATTTTAAAATGACTGAGTGTTACAGAGTCTTTGGAGATTCCTGACTCTCAGTTGGATTATGTTTTCTATTAGAGTCCAGTGGGACTTGGCGTGTTATGTTAATCCATGTTTAAACGAGAGTGACCTCACGTCCCGATTTGCCCGGGACAGCCCTGGTTTACACCTGTTGTCCCAGCAGAATTATTAATAGCATCGTCTTCCACTCTCGATGGCGTCCTACTTTGGAAGATTAAATTCTACAATCACTCTAATTTTGACTCCTCAAAATTTTCAAGGATACACCACACTTCCTTATCAATCGTGGCAATTTATAGCTCTTTTCTATGATTTCTGAGACCCTTCCTTCTTTCTGTCCCATTTAGAGCATCCCTTGAACTTTAGGAGGCTCCTCGGAGAACCAGAAAGGCAGTGGTGAGAAACTAAGAGAATCACTTCCACATAAAGACAACCGTTATTCATTAACAATGCATCTTGGTTAATTAACATGCCTTGTTAATTAATGATGTTTTAATTATTCAGGTTGCATTGCTATTAACCAGCTAAATTATTCATTCAATTGTACTATTAAGTATTCGATAAATGCTAATGGTTGGGCAGCACATACCTTCGTAGCCAAAGAGAAGTAAGAACAAGAAACCTTCTATCTTGCGTGGCATTCTCCCCTTGTCCTTGGCTGTAGCTCTACCTTATCCGAGTGGAGGGTTTCCTCAGAAGCAGGAGCTTAACTTGAGCACTGGCCTCATTAAGCATCTTATTCCATTTAGTTCTTAGGGATTTGGCTGAGCCCTACTAAGTTAACCCACACAGCTACCTGCCTCAACAAGGAAGTCTCAGAGAAGAAGCTAATGTCAACTGACGTTGCTGTGTAGCAAAGGAAGATACTGGTATTTTATGCTACCTTTAAATTTAAGGGAAGCAGTGGAGGGCAATAGAAACTACAATCAGAAGACCCAGATCTTAATCCTTTCTTTGCCATCATCTTCTAGCGGGTGACCTTGAGCAATTTCCTGCTAACCAAGCATTGACATTGTCAAATTCTATAAAAGGGACATGGATTCCCTTTTTAGAAAGCAACTTGGCCTCCCGTTCAGACCCACTCACTCGGGAAAATACTCAGTTTGAGAGGGGGGACACAGTTACCCACAAAGAGGTACCTTGCTGTGTTATTTATCATAACAATAAATAGGAACCGATCTACATGGCCAAGATTAGGGGGTTCAGTGCTGAGCGTAGAGTTAAGAGCACAGACTCCCGTGCCAGACTGAGTGCAAATGTCAGCTCAACCACTTGTTATGTGACCTTAGGCAAGTCACTTGAGGTCTCTATGCCTCAACTTTCTCATCTATAAGATGATGATAACAATGCCTACTTCATAGAGTTAGAGGTTCAAATGGGACGATTACGTATATACTTAAAGCAGTGCTAGACATAATTCATTATTACACAGCCATTAATAATAAAGTCGATGGGTAAAAATGGGAGTTGTTTAACGAGTACAGAGTTTCAGTTTTGCAAGATAAAAAAGTCCTGGAGATCTTTTTCACAACAATGTGAATATACTTAGCATTACTGAACTGTACACTTAAAAATGGTTATAATGATAAAAAAAATAAGTTAATGAAGCGACGGTGATAACAGGGACAATCATGTGTTATACTCTTGACTCAGAAAAGGACGCGAATTTACACAGTGTATGAGCAAAACAATGTGGAAATGCAGGGAAAAACACTGAGTTTCCCCTTCCCTTTTTCGTTTTCGGCCGCCACTATTCCATCACAGCCCCCAGGGTCCCAGATACCTTTCCTTCATTCCTCTTGTCAAAGATGAAAAAGGCCAATACAAAAGGATAACAATGACCCCCACCCCCAAACGAAACTGTCATGGACTCTAAAGAGGAACAAACAGGAGCTAGAGAAACGTTGTCATTTACTCAGCATTTATTGGGGGTCCAGAAGCCTGACATTTATTCTATACTGTGTATGGATTCGTCATTGCACAGACGAAGGTCACATTCCACAAACCCTACTGTCGAATTAAAAAGAAAAGGACTTTTTTCCCCCTGCTCTGCATTACAGAGTTTAATGAAACATTAACCCTTTAATAATAATCATCATCATAAACCTGTAATAATTCAACTGCAGCCTAAGCGCTTTTGCATTGCCATATTTCAGTTGGAGGCTTTGTGGGGCAGGTCTGTCCTGGCTTTGCAGTTTTCCTGGGCTTCGCCAGGTGATCTTGCTTCCCAGGGGCTCCGGATTTTCCGAGGCTGCCTCTGCCCTGGCGAGGCGGGGACGTCCCGGCGACTACGCCACGGCCGGGCTCCCACCTCTGGGGTTTCTCAGGAAGGCGGAGATGGGAGGAGAGGGTATTTGTCATTACGCTTCTGCGATAAAGCATGCCCCCTTGTTCCACAAAAATAAAAAAAATTAAGAAAAAAAAATTAATGTCCCCTATGGAAAAGTAAAATAATTATTATTTTTAAAGGGAAAGAAAAGAACTTTGTCTTGCTTTTCGCTTTTTCACCTGGGCACTCAAAGGATATTAAAAGTCGAAGAGAAGAAAAAAAGAACGCTTCTACCCATGGTTCCACTGGGGCTCGAACCCAGGACCTTCTGCGTGTAAAGCAGACGTGATAACCACTACACTATGGAACCTTCGCGGTAGACTGGTGGCATCATTAGCTTATTCATAGTCTCACATCAGAAACCACGCCTCTGCTGAAACCCCTCCCCATCTCGGTAGCTCCACCCCCCGCCGCGGCTCCGCCCCGCTTGTAAGATAGGGTGTTCGCGGCCGAGTCCCGCGCTCCGGTCGCGGCGTTTGGGCAGTTCGGGCAGCCTGCCCGCCACATTCGTCGCCTCTGTGACCAGGGCGAGGCCAGGGCTGGGATTACTCTCCTGAGAGCCGCCCCGCTAATCACCCGTCCCAAACTTTCTCTCAGCTGCGACGTCGGCGGGACCGCCCAGCGGGCGGAAGCGGACCAGGCTGCGGGCCCGGCAGCTTCTGGCAGCTTCCCTCAGCTCAGGAGGGACGCGTGCTCTCCCCGTTTCCCCCTGGGCGCGCTGAGTCGCTTCCGGCAGCACTGGGGACCTTGAGTCCGGAGCAGGGCGGATGGGAGCATCACTTGGAACCAAAGCTTCCGCAGCACGCGGTTTGGGGGTGGGCTGGGGGTCATTGTCATAGCGGCGTGTATGTTGCCAGGGCTGGAAGAGACCCCTGGTTAGTGGGCCTCTTCCCCGAGGATGTAGGCTCCTAATGCTCCTCTGACATTGTCACAGGATTCCTCCTCTCCCGAACCCCGGACACCCCCCCACCCTCTGCGCCCACATGGGCCGAGAGGCGCAGGGCTTTTGTTTGCTCCTATTTGGCTGGGCTGGGGTGGGGGTGGGAGGGGCGGTGTAGATGGGACACCCCTTTAAGGCTGAGGGTGATGAAGCAGGACCAGCTACAAGATTTGAGGGGCCCAGTGCAAAATGAACATGCCAGGTGTCCTGTTCATGAGTTACTAAGAATTCCCAAACGGTGACAGCAGAGCATTGAACCCAGCGCAGGTCCCTGCGACTGCACAGGTCATGGCCCATGAACTTGTGCTTGTGCTTCCAGGACTGCGGGCCTGAGAAGGTGCTGTAACCAAACGCTGCTATTACGAAGGGCTCCTGTATGGTCTCGCTTCTTGGTTTTCATCGTCAGTGCCATTTGCCCTCCCCAGTGCTTTTGGAAGGATCTTCCTCACCGTCCTAGGATTGCTCACCATCCTCGGACTTGAAAACCTACTTAAAACCATTGGGGGGGGGGGGGGAGGGGGGAATCTTTAAGTGCCGCGTTGAACATGGCTGAAGGCTGCGGCTGTCTCCCCCCACCCCCCCACCCATGTCTTTCCCTGCAGCTGGCAGAATGATGGAGAAATGGTACTGATTGTTTGAAAGCAACCCCTTCAGCCAATTCCTGTCTTCCTGGGAAGACTCCTGGAAGAAACAGGTGGGTGGAAGGCGCGCTAGTCCGGGGAGAGGGGCATAGTCTGGATTCTGGTCCTACCTTGGTTACTCATTAGCAGTGTACCCTCGGGCCACCTCCCAAGCCTCAGTGTCCTCCTGTGTGAGATGCATGGGTTGGGTTAGACGCCCCCGGTCCCCCTCTGAGTCTCACTGTTATGGCTGCTTTCCCCGTGGGAAAACGGAGGCAGGAGGCAGTTACGGCCACGGAAGTTTTTTCCCAGGAATAGAGGGAGGCCTGCAGCTAGTGCTTGGGTTCTCCCGTGCCAGGTTTCCCGTGTCCTAGTTAGCTCCCTGTGATATTCCTCATGGGGCCCGGTGCAGAATGCCTTTTTGCGGATCCCTTTCGAGAGGTCTCTTGAGCGCTTGATGCAGACGACCGTGAGTGGGTAGGAGGCTGGGTTCATGAAAGCTCCATTTTCCTGCCAGTCAGCGAACCATGACTCCCAGGATGCCCGAGAAAAGGCTGCCACGAATTGGGCCTGAAACCGCACTCAGAGTTGTGTTTCGGTTTCTCTCTAGGACATGGTTTGCTGACCCTCCGGCTTTCTGTCTGCCCTCGTTCTAAAGGGAGTGCAGGCTTTAGCCAAGTTCCCACACTTACGTCACAGAGAGAAGAAGCTGGTTCACCTCTGGTGCATGCCACGTCGGTTTCTGCCCCTCGGGAGGAACTCTTGTTCCTTTTTTCCATTCTATAGAATCTTTTTTAAAAAACATTCTTTAATGCTTATTTATTTTCGAGGGAGAGAGAGACAGCGTGAGTGGGGATGGGGGGCAGAGAGAGAGAGGGAGACACAGAATCCGAAGCAGGCTCCAGGCTCTGAGCAGTCAGCGCCGAGCCCGACGCGGGGCTCGGACTCACGAACTGCGAGATCATGACCTGAGCTGAGGTCGGAGGCTCAACCGACTGAGCCACCCAGGCGCCCCTTCTTTTTTCCATTCTGATGAGGAGGGAGGCTTTTGTTCCACTCCTCCGCTGCCCTTACAAGTGTAGTCACGATCCCTGTTGTTAGTAAAGCACAAGATGGTTTACAAGGCACTTTTGCAGACATTCCCGTGAGGCAGCCATGGTAAGTATTACCATCTCTGCTTTTCAGCTGAAGAAGTTAAAGCCGACGAGTTTGAAGGCCTTGCTTGAGACCATTCTGCCAGTGAGTAGCAGGGCCGGGCTTATACTCAGTCTTATGATACCAAAGTGATTTACGGGACCCATGTCCGCGTGAAGGCTATGCGTTGTTCCCGGAGGAGTGCTGTTGCTCTCTGGTAATATTTCATGTGTATGCAGGGAGGAAATGGATCCCTTTTATTCTTTCTTTTGTCATGTTAAAATGAAATCCTCGAGGCACATGGCGGGGCTCAGTGAGTTAGGCATCCGACTCTTGGTTTTGGCTTAGGTCATGATTTCATGGTTCATGAGTTCAAGCCTTGCATCGGGCTCCCCACTGACAGTGTGGGGATTCTCTCTCTCCCTCTCTCTCTGCCCTTCCCCTGCTCGGTCTTTCTCTTTCTCTCTCTCTTTGTCAAAATTAAAAAATAAACATACATACATATATACGTACATACATAAAGAAATAAAGAAATAAAATGAAATCCTCGAAAGCAGGCACCAAAAGCCTGCCGGAAACAACTGTTGATGGCTTTGACCTTGAAACTGTCCCCATCATGGAGATCCCTTCAGTTGGCCACAGTTTTGCCGGGCACTTCAGGCAGTTCAGTGAGATGTGTGAGGCCTCTCACCCTGCCGGGGATGCCCATAAGCATCTGAGCAACTGTAAGGCAACTACCTCGACAAACTAGTAAACAAGGACAGACTTTTGACTCTTGTCATCTCTCAGATGTTTAGGTGGCTTCCCCAGGGTCTGGCTTCGCTGAGGGAAAGCAGCTCAAGCAAAGAAACCACCTCCCCGAACACTGACCTCACGTAGGAAGCTCAATTTATCCGATTTCACTTAGAAACGGTTATGCTTGGTCTTTCAGGAGCATGCTCAGTATTTACTGAGAAAAATAAGTCACTGCCCAAGTTTTACTGAGAAAATAAGTCCCTACCTTAGCAGGTCAGAGCTTACCTTCTTGTCCGCCTTTTGCAGCTCGTGTTCAAAACATTTGCAATTAGCCCACTGGAATGGGTGTTTGATATCTGTTGCCCTTTTTGCCCACCTACCTTTTCGTAGTCCTCGGTACCCCTCTGTCCTCTTCCCTAGCTCAAACTCTGTGGTCACTTTCACCACTCGTTTGCCCTCGTCTTGCTTGTACTTGTTGGCAAGACCACCGTCTTTGAAATCCAGCTCTCTCCCGACCCTGCCCCTGTTTGTGGTCCCAAGAAGAACACGTATCCAGGCCAACTGGTTTCACTCTCTAGATTCTTGACCACTTACCTCAAGCGAACCCTTAACGTAGCACAGAATCGTGTCTGTTTCCCCCGTCCATTCATTCTCCAGCTCTCCTAAAGGGCAGTTTCATACCTTCTCTCCCTTAACTGCCTGTGTCTCCTCCTCCAGCCTCACTTGCCGCTGATGAACGTGCTGCTTTTTTCAGTGAAGAGATGGAAGCCATCAGAAGAGAACAGTGGGTACTTGTGGATTCTAGACCAGGGCCCCTCCTGTGGATCGGGGCTTCTCAACCATAGCTGTGTTCACATTTGGGCCCGAGTAGCTCTTTGTCGCGGGGGTTGTCCTGTGCACCGTAGGATGTTTCGTAGCATCCCTGGCCTCGACCCACCCGATGTCCACGGCACCCCTCTCCTGACTTGTAACAACCCAAAATGTCCCCTGGTGGGGGTGAAGTCTTGGGGGCCATTTGGCAACGTCGGTGGACACTTTTGGTTGTCATAACTTGGGTGCAGGGGTTGGGGATAGGACCGGCACCCGGTGGGGAGAGACCAGGGATGCTGTGAAATATGCGGCAATGCTCAGAACGGCAACTACAACGAACAGTGACCCAGTCCCGAAATGTCAGGAGTGCTATGGTTGACAGATCCTGCCCTCGATGGACTGGTTGCGTACCCACCCGAGTGCAGCCCTCCGCCTGCTCTGGCCTCCTCTCTCCTACATCATCATCCGCCTTCTCCGTTACATCGTTCCGACGGACATACAAACATGCTGGGACTTCTCCCGTCATTACAATACCTTAATCCCATTTCTGCCTCGCGCTACTTCTGTTTTGTTGCTCTCCTTTACAGCTGACCTCTTAGATGTGTCTGTAGACACTCTCTCCAATTCGTCTCCTTTCGGAAGCACTTTCCCTTCCTGGCTTTCAGGGTACGGCCCTCTCCTGATTTTTGTTTCCTACCCTACTGGTTGCCCCTTCTCAGTCGCCTTTGCACTTCGACTTCTCTATTCATTCTCACCACCTCGCTGACCTCATTCAATTGAAAGGCTTGCAACACCACCAACAACCTAGATGATTTTCAAATTTATACCCCTAGTCAAAACTTTCCTCCCAAATTCCGAATCTGCCTACTCAACATGTCCATTTAGATGCCTAAGAGGCATATCAGACCCATCATATCTGTAGCTAAACCTTTAAATCTGCTCCCGTCTTCCTCACCTTGCCACTTATTCAGGCCTAAAACGTAGAATCGCACTTGACTCTCCTTTTCCTCATTCCCCAGATCTAAGCTTACTAGCAAACCCTACTGGTTTCACCTTCAAGATCTATGTAGAATATGCTTAATCACTTTCTGTACCTCCTCTGCTACCACACTGGTCAAGGCCATCGTCACATTTTGCCTGGATCATTGCCAAAAACCTCATCTCCTGGCCTCCCAGCTCCTGCCCTTTTCCCCCTACAGACTGTTCTCTACACGGTAGCCAGAGTGATCCTTTTAAAATCTAAGTAGGGGCACCTGGGTGGCTCCGTCGGTTGAGCGTTGAACTTCGGCTCAGGTCATGGTCTCGCAGTTTGTAGGTTCGAGCCCCATGTTGGGTTCTGTGCTGACAGCTCAGGCCTGGAGCCTGTTTCGGAATCCGTGTCTCCCTCTCTCTCTGCCTCTGTCTCTCTGTGTGTGTGTCTCTCTCTCTCTCTCTCAAAAATAAATACACATTAAAATAAATAAATAAATAAAATCAAGTTGGATCTTGTCACTCCTCTGCTCAAAACCTCCAATATTTCCTCACCATAACTAGAGTGAAAGCCGGGGCCTGCAAGGCCCCGCATGATCTGACCACCCATCCATTACCTCTCTGATGATATATCCTGTTACTTTGCCTTTTCTTTTACTGTACTCCAGCCACACTTGCCTGCTTGGGCTGGGCTTCCTCTGCCTCAGGGCCTTTTTTTTTTTTTTTTAATGTTTGTTTATTTTTGAGACAGAGACAGAGCGTGAGCAGGGGAGAGGCAGAGAGCGAGGGAGACACAGAATCCGAAACAGGCTCTAGGCTCTGAGCTGTCAGCACAGAGCCCGACGTGGGGCTCAAACCCACAAAATGGGAGATCATGACCCGGGCAGAAGTCGGATGCTTAACCGACTGAGCCACCCAGGAGCCCCTGCCTCAGGGCCTTTGAACCCACTGTTCTCTCAGCTTTGAATACTCTTTCCCTCTGCCATCCCATTGTTAACTCGCTCACCTTGCTCAGGTATTTGCCCAAATATCTTCTCAGCGAGGCCTTTCCTGACTGCCCTATTTAGAATTAACTCTTTTCCTCTCTCCTTCACACTGGAAACTCAGTATCCCCCTTTCCCGCTTTATTTTTCTTTGCTACGCTTATCGCCATCTCATTTCCCAGATATTTACTTATTTGCTTTATTTGCTTGTCCCCCACCATCTGCTAGAATGAAAATTCCACGAAGGCCTAGATCTGGCTCTCTTCACTGGTATGTTCCACAGAGCCTATGTGGTGCCCAATGCATAGTAAGTGTCCAATAAATATGTCCTGAATGAATCTGTTCAGGGCTGGGGAGGACTCAAGCCAAGTCAGTTGCTCCCAATCAGAGCTAATCCTGGGGCCTTTGCATACACTCGTGACGAGAGACATTTCCTAGTTCACCCTTGACTTGAACGTGAGATAATCCAGAGGCTGGAGGTTCTGCCGCCCCTCCTCTGTTGCATTGCCTCAGGCTGGACTCTTAGCGTGCATAGCAGAGCCCTCTTGTCCACAGTACTCACTGCTCTTGCCCATGTGCGAGGTTTACGCCGTTTCCCCAGGGATGGGCTCCACGGAGTGTCTTGCTTTGGCGGGTTGAATGTGGGCACAAGTGAGGTGTATCACTTGCAAGTAAAAGTGTGAAGAGCCAGCTTGTGATTTGCTACTTCAGTGTTTCCCCTTTGCTGTGGGAGCGGCAACGCTGAGAGGGAGGTTGGCCTGAGAGAGAGAGAAGACCCCACGAGATGGAACCGCAGCCAGCCTGCACTGGCCATGGCATAGGAGTGAAAAATAAACCTTGATGAGTGTGAGCCGCTAAGATTCGGGGGTCGATTGTTACCAAAGCGTAACATCACCTAAGCGGATTCAATACTCCTGCTACTTTAAAAAGAAAATGAGTTTATTAAAGGATATTTGGTAGCTCGCAGATCTCCAAGAAGGCCTTGGAGACTCCAAAGCCAAGAATGCTGTCTTTTTTTTTTTTTTTTTAAGAGGGAGCACGTGGAAGGGGGGAGGGGGAGAAGGGTGAGGGGCAGAGAGCGAGAATCCTAAGCGGATTGACGCTCGGTATGGAGCACAACACGGGGCTCAGTCCCATGACCCTGGGATCATGACCTGAGCCGAAATCAAGAGTCAGAAGCTCATCGAACCGAGCTACCCAGGCGCCCTGCCAGGAATAGTGTCTTGACCTCACCGTGGGGCCGCACCGGCAAAGACACCCACTGCTGCCCCACGGAGTACACTCGAGCCAGTGACGGGACACCAAGTCTCTGAAAACTGGCCCCCTGAGCCACTAATGTTGTCACAAGACGGCTGTCGCAACCCCTTGCCTCCTCGCGTTGCCCTCGTAGCTGAGGTCTCTGGCAGAGGCTGGAAAAGCGACTTTCTCGTTTCTCCTTTGAGGAGGTGGGAGTGGAGTCAAAGGTGGCGAATGGAGAAGTTGGTGGGTGACCACAAAGCACGAGAGACATCTGCTGCCTGCTGAAGCCTGAGAATGGGGCCAAGAGCAAGGGATTAGAGCTGAGAAAGAGACCGACTGGGTGCTGTCCTGTAAAGCCTCGACCAAGCCGTGCCTTAAGTACACCTGTTGACTCTTCAGTTGTTTGAAGAATGCATTCCTGGTTTTGTTTAGGCCAGCCGGATTTGGGTTTACTAGTACTTACAGCGGAAGGCGTCCTGAAGGACTCCCCGTGTTGCAGTCCCATGATACAAGTTGTCTATTATCACATGGCTGCAACACGTCTAGGAGCACAGTGTTGGGTAGTGTGGGAGTTCTTTTGTTTTGTTTTGTTTTTTAAAGTGTATGACATGGCCTCATCTCAAGGAGTTCGAAGAACATTAATTTACCCCAAGGACTGATTTGTTCCCAGCTGTTAATGGAGGATAATGGTTTGATGTGGTTTTCCTAGCTCGGGATTTTATTGGATTTTGATAGACCCTGTCTCTTCTCTCTTAAAGAAGATACTCAAAAGAGGAGAAGGAAAGGGGGGGCGGGCGGGACGACGTGCAAAACCCTTTCGAACAGTAAAGATGGTCTCGTGTGGTATTCCTCTCAACAGCAGCTATCTCTAGTCTCCCAAATCACCCACTGTCACAACCGGTGAGCTTAAATTTGATAGAGATGGCCACCCAGGAGAGAAACAGATCAGCTCAAAATACTTTGTCTCTACCTCCCTCGTTTATGTCTTGAGATGCCACTCGTTTCTAAAGTCACTCCCCTGGGACTCTGTAACCGAGCACAGAACCATTTGGCCACTCCCCAGTCCTACAGAACCCCACTTGAAAGGAAATGTCTGATAGCGGCATCTAGCCAGCGCCAATTGGTGATGGAAATGAAATTGGCTACACTCCCTCTACTTGCCCAACACTTACTGTCTCCTTTAGATTTGCAAGGAGATTCAACAGTGCACACAATGGAACTTGCCTCTAAGTTGTTCCTCTTCGTCTGGCAGGAAGATTTCAAGAGCGATGCCGGTGTTAAACAGAAATTATATTATGGGTTTTTAATTAGTGATTTTAAATATTTGCGATATGGGGGGGGGGGGATAAAATTAGAGTAGAGTCTGAGAGCTGATGTAATAATAAAACCCAAACCAATTAGTAGGTTGTTTAACTCAGTTAGAGGCTGTCTGCAGGCTAGCAGCTTCCCTGTGCTAAATCCTGTTGAAATGCAGTGGCTTCTATTTTGTGCAGAACGAGCATGCTGCCATGACAACTGTCTGTGAATATTACTTCAATATTAGTCATAGGTTTCCAGTTTCAGCCTCTGGGTCCAGCGTTCATTCTAAAACCCAGATGCACATCTGTTCTTAAAGGAGTTCTCCCAGACATGTTTACAAAAAACAAAAGTAAGATACTGTCAACCGGCCGAGTTTTTCTTTTGGAAAAGAAATACGAGTGAATTTACACAATTGCAAATTGTAGATTTCGTCGCTGTTCTTTTCTTTTGGAAAGACTATGTGGCTATGAATTTACATTGTGTTTGACCATAGGTTTGATTAACTAGATGTCCTAGGCAAGAGTTTGGAAAGGTTCTTTTAGGTCTGTAACCCTTAGGTTACCTTATTCTTTTTCTCCACCCCCTCCCCCCACCCACCCATTTAATAGTGTCAGAAGGAATCTCGTGGTTGCAAGTGATAGAGGACTGAATCCAAACCAAGTTAGCAAAACCGGTCTCCAATGAATCTGCCTTGAAAGTTCCACAGGTAACATTTCATGCGGAGATTTACAATGGAGGGCTCCCCCTATGTTTCCCTGCCCTTCTCTGGTCGCCCTTTTCCAGATAACGCTTGTGCCCCTCTCACCGGCTCTTGTCATGGTGACAGCCTTGCTCAGAGCACCACAGTCTTAAGCTACAGGCCCAGCCAAACACTCCGTCTTGCCAAGAAAAGGGGCTGTGCTCGCCACCTTGGGCCTGAGTTATGGGCCCATCCTTGACAATCACTGGTGTTTGGGAAGTGGGCTCCCGCTCATTTGCCTAAGCCAGTCAGGGCCTATACTTAGAGTAGGGGGCGCCGTCAATCCCATGCAAGCCGCAGAGCTGAGAATAGGCAGAGGCTGATTTCAAAAAGGAAGATTGGGGTACTGTTACAAGGAAGCAAGGGCAATACTTACTAGCCATCTGGTTAAGGAACAGAATGCTGAGCAAATAATAATAATAATAATAATAATAAACAGCAGCTAGCACTTACTGAATACTAATGATGAGCTAGGTACTACTCAAACTGCTTTATAGGTATACTGGTTAGAGAATGTGTTTGGCTGCATGTAAGAAGGCAAATGAAACAGCAAGGACTTGACCCAGAGGGGTTGTTTTCTATCCCATGTCCTATGAAGTTAGGCAAGAAGCAACTTCACGGTATCATGCGTGTCTCGGGCTCATCTTTCAGCCCTTCTGCATTATCATTCCCAGCATGGGGCTCCCTTCTTAATGCTCACAGGACGCTGCTCCTTCCTCCAGACGCCGTGTCCCGGTTCCAGGCAGAGTGGGGGAAGGGCAAAGAGGAGAGGGCTCATGCTAGCCGAGTCTTGTCTTTTTTTTAATCGGGAAAATAGCTTCTCTGGGAGCCTCAGCCAGGAGATTTCTGCTTATATCTTGGCCAGAGCTGTGTCACATGACCACCCCTAACTGCAAGGGGACCTAGCCAATCAAATTTTGTGGGCTAAGCCCGTTGCCACCTAGAACAAACTTGAGATTTTATTGGTAAGGAAGAAAGGGAGGATGGATATGGGTTAGGTAGCTAACTAGGCTGCCATGGTCTATATGAAATCATTTATTCCTTACTTTAACCAAGTGTGGTGGTACTATCACTATCCCAGTTTTCTTTTTTTTTTCTTTTTTTTTTTTTAACGTTTTTTATTTTTGAGACAGAGAGAGACAGAGGATGAACGGGGGAGGGGCAGAGAGAGAGGGAGACACAGAATCGGAAGCAGGCTCCAGGCTCCGAGCCATCAGCCCAGAGCCCGACGCGGGGCTCGAACTCACGGACCGTGAGATCGTGACCTGAGCTGAAGTAGGACGCTTAACCGACTGCGCCACCCAGGCGCCCCACTATCCCAGTTTTCTAAGAAACAGGCACAGAGAGGTCGTGTAATTGTCCCAAGTTCACACACAGCTGTTAAGTGGCAGAGCTGATATTTCTATGAAATAACAAGAACTGACTCCTGGTTCCCTTTCCTAATCCTTTTACTCTTCCATGCATGGAAGACTTCATTTTTACTTTTTTTTTTTTTTTTTTTTACTTTTTTTTTTTTTTTTTTCAACGTTTATTTATTTTTGGGACAGAGAGAGACAGAGCATGAACGGGGGTGGGGCAGAGAGAGAGGGAGACACAGAATCGGAAACAGGCTCCAGGCTCTGAGCCATCAGCCCAGAGCCTGACGCGGGGCTCGAACTCACGGACCGCGAGATCGTGACCTGGCTGAAGTCGGATGCTTAACCGACTGCGCCACCCAGGCGCCCCATTTTTACTTTTTAAAAAATGGCAATAATTTGCTCTAGGCCCTATATTAATTTCACAACCTTCTCAGGGAAAACAATCCATAGAAATCTTGGATCTCTCACCAACTTGTTTTTCATAGTGTCCTTTTCACATAGCCACGCTGGTGGGAACATGACATATTAGCAGGAATTGTATTTGGTAGTAAGAAACACACCTAAAAGGGAGGTATTGGGGGGGAAAATTTTTTCTATGCCCCTCAAAGTTCTTCCTGCTGGTCTAAGAATTGAATTGACATGAAACAGACTAACAGGAGAAAATAACAACATGCAGAAAATCCACATGAGATCCCAAAGACAGGCACGATAGGGTATATGATATATGTCATCCTGAACCAAGGAGAAGGGGGTAAGCGGTCTGGGAATTCGAAGGGAAGGAGAAACAATTCACAGGAAGATGAAAAAGAAAAAAATGTTGGTAAACCAATGTTGGCTGGCCGCTCAGAAGCAATGGGACATAGAGAGGCGTTTGATCAAACGGGTCTTGCTAGGTTCCTTCACGTCTACCATACCTAGTTCATATCATGCTATAGTTACTATGGCAATAGCTCTCTTCCTGGAGCAGGTCCTCTATCTAAATTCTTTTCTGCAGTTAGAGGGAAGGCCGAAGTTGCTTCCTGCGTCTTTTTGGGCCTTGATTGTTCTTAGCTGGAAATCTGCATGCCAAAGTGACACGCTTTGGGGTGGCCTGCCTTTGGCCTCTGCAAAGGTTACTTTCATCTCATGTGATGCAAAATCCAGAGCTGCATTCAAGAATGAAAGCGTACCTGTTAAAGTACAAGGGCCATGACACATATAGAAATTTCCTGTCCTGAGTTACATCAGGTCAGTTTATATGACATTTCCTTAAAACTGCTTTGTAAAGTGGACTTCTCACTAAGTAAGAATAACAATCCGCCTCACTTGGGTCAGTCAGTGAAATTTCACATTACTGGCACCTCAGTTTGCTTCTAATTTTTATTTTCCTCATTCTTTCCAAGTATTTGAAATCTTTAGCTTATGGCATTGTTTTATTTGTATATCACCATTTTTTGGGTTGTGGTTTTGGTAATAACCACTGAATTGACCATAAGAAGCATGAGAACATGGCAGGACGTAGTTTGACTTTAAAAGTTATGAAAGACTGGGGCGCCTGGGTGGCTCAGTCGGTTAAGCCTCTGACTTTGGCTCAGGTCATGATCTCATGGTTTGTGGGTTTGAGCCCTGAGTCAGGCTCTGTGCTGACAGCTCAGAGCCTGGAGCCTGCTTTGGACTCTGTGTCTCCCTCTCTCTCTGCCCCTCCCCTGCTCATGCTCTGTGTCTGTCTCTCTCTCTCTCAAAAATAAATATTAAAAAAAAAAAAAGTTTTGAAAGAGTAGATTGAAAAAGAAATAGAGATTTAAACAAACAAAAGTCATACTGTGTTGTAGAACAGTGCCACTCAACATATGCTTCTCTATCACTTGGGAGCTTATTAGCAACACAGATTCATGAGCCCCACTCCAGATCTGTTGAATCAGAACCTCTAGGGGCTGGGCCCAGGAACCTGTGTTTTAACAAGAATCCCAGGTGGTTTATAAGCACATTAAAGTTTGAGAAGCACTGTCTAAGGGTTTTCTGTAGATGAGACTCACAGATCTTGTACTCTTTGGAATATTGGTGAAAATACTAACTTCAGGTTTGGTAAACTAAAGACCTACCTATATTAAACTCTAGATTCTCCTTTGAAAGTTCCCAAATCACAGACTTCAGTTATTTAGTCCAGGTCACTAGTCTTAAGTGTATGCCTGACTTCTTCCCCCTATCAACACCTTTACCTCATTAATCAGTATTTGTCTTTCAGATGTCAGTTCAAAGCTTACTTTCTCTGATAAGCATTTGCTTCACCTCCTGACTCACTCTCATGATGCATGTACTTCTCCTTTGCAATTTCACATTTATTTTTATGATTAATTAATGTTTACTTCCCCCACTAGGCTATAAACTTCACGAGGGAAGGGACTTGCCAGTTCTGTTAACTGATATATCCCTAGGGTTGAGAACAGTGCCTGGCACACCAGAGGTGCTCAACAAATGTTTGTTGAATGAGTCTACGAATGAAACCAAGACAAGAATAAGTGCTCTTAACTTTCAACAATAGCCAAATGATGGAAAGAGCCTAAATGTCCATCAACTGATGAATGGATAAAGGAATTGTGGTGTATATACACAATGGAATACTACGTGGCAATGAGAAGGAATGAAATCTGGCCCTTTGTAGCGACGTGGATGGAACTGGAGAGTGTGATGCTAAGTGAAATAAGTCCTACAGAGAAAGACAGAGACCGTATGTTTTCACTCTTATGTGGATCCTGAGAAACTTGACAGAAGACCATGGGGGAGGGGAAGGAAACAAAAAGTTAGAGAGGGAGGGAGGCAAACCATAAGAGACTCTTAAAAACAGAATAAACTGAGGGTTGAGGGGGTGGGAGGGAGGGAAAAGTGGGTGATGGGCATGGAGGAGGGCACCCATGAGGATGAGCACTGGGTGTTGTATGGAAGCCAATTAGACAAGAAATTTCATATTTTAAAAAATAAGTAAATAAAATAAAAAAGATTTTCAATATTAAAAAAAAAAAAGAAGTGCTCTTAAAGACAATTCCCTAAAAACTTTTCTAAAGGCTTCACAATGAGCCCTTGGTCATCTCAGGCAATAGTAGCAAGGGTTTTTTTTACATTTTTTTAAATGTTTATTTATTTTTGAGAGAGACAGAGACAGAATGCGAGTGGGTTAGGGGCAGAGAGCGAAGGGGACACAGAATCGGAAGCAGGCTCCAGGCTCCGAGCTGTCAGCACAGAGCCCCACGTGGGGCTCGAACTCACGGGCCGTGAGATCGTGACCTGAGCCGAAGTCGGACGCTCAACCAGCTAAGCCACCCAGACGCCCCAGTAGCAAGAGTTTTGAAAAGAAAGCCATGGATCTTTCCCAGGCTTTGTTTTAGCTAATAGTTTCAGCGTGCCCCCAGGAAACCAACTGTTCTTTGTTTCCTGTGTTCATAAGCACAAAAATGGTTGAGAGCGAGGCAAATGGTGGCAAAAAGAAAGCTTGAAGAACCTGGAAGCTGTCTTCCCAATAAACAGGAAGTGGTCCTCTCATCCAGGTTGTGTTCTTCATCTTCTGTTGGCAGGTACTGTCATATTTGCATCTGACATTGTGGGGTTGCCAGGACAACCTATTAAAGAATCATTCTAGAATCTACCTCTGGAAAATTCCAGATGAGGCTGAGGCATTCTCTCTAAGTAAGACCTTTAAGTGTGACAATGGCTGCAGGTCAGGCTGAAAGATTCAGTGGCCAACAAAGTGAAGATCTAGGAGTCTGTTTTCCTTGAACCCGTGTAGAACTGACGGGACTTGGAGAGAAGGGTAAGAACCCTTAATGGAGCAGATGAGTCGAATGAAATCTGGGTTGGTATGGAACGTGTGGTTGAAAGTTAACCTCCTTCCTCTGTTTATTTCGCCACCTCTTGTAGGCTTTATGTTTTGTGTATGGTGGTTTTCATACTTTAATATATATTTTACATACTTTCATATAATTTACATACTTTAATTTATATTGGGGCTATCTTTATAGGGTAGAATTGGGTCACCTTGATGGAGGAGGAGTAGTAGTCACCAAATCGCAAGACTGTAATGTTGGGGAGGCCACCCAACCTCTTTGGGCCTTGTTTCCTGTCCAGTGGAACGAAGGACCTTTCTGAACAACTCCAGAGGACCAGAGGACCTTACCACATCACAGGGCTCACCTGTGACAGAGCTCTGGGCCACGAGCCTCACGATGATCTTGCGAGGGGACTCCGCTGTGTGCCTAGATCAGTTTTGCCCAATTCCCAGCGCTTTGGTATGAGAGGGAGTTGCATAAATGTATATTCTTGTTTTATTTTTGTCTTCGAATGGCAGATTATAGCTCCTGAAGAAGGAAAAGAAGGAGAAGTAAGAAATTACCATTACTCTGCCATTGACTCATGCTAGATGTCAAACTGAGATACACGCAAAACGCAAGCACATACAAGCTAAAGGAACAGATTGTGGCAATATTTAAAAATATCACAACTCTAAATAAGAAGCGGTTCTGATAAGCCTACTTGGCATTCGTGCAAGACACCCCTAACTCTGAAGGATCTGAATTGAACATTGCCAAGGTAAATTACTTCTATTCAGTAATTATAGATAAAAGTATATTGGCTTATATGATAATACCTGGCTCCCTTGGTTTGCAGATACCCCTCTCTCCTGGGCCTCTTCCTTTCCAGATCGTTCCTTTTTTAGTCCCCTTTGTTCCCTCCCCCTCCTCCTCATTTCCTTTAAATGGGCTTCTGCTTTTACCCGTCTTGCCTTCTTTCTCTACAAGCTCTCCCTGGCTGTTTTATCCCCTCTAATTGCTTCAGTTGTTATCTGTAACCTGACGACCTCTTAATGAAAATCTGCAGACCTGATTTATTTCCTGGGCCCTAAACCCAGGCTTCTGCTGCCGACAGGACAATTGAACCGGGTATTTTTCTCCACCTCCCCTTCGTGTCCTGCCCTTGTCCCTGTTAATACTCTGCCACAGCTGATGGCACTGTCCACCAGACTAGGTGACAAGAGGGCAGGGACCGTGTCTGTCTTGGCCACCATTTTACACCCGGCACTCAGTGTCATGCCTGGCGTATGGTAGACACCCAATAAATATTGAAGGAGTGATTCATGCGTCTCTGATTTCAGACTAGAAACCTCGGGATCATTCTTGATGCCTCTGCCTCCCTCACTTCCTATACCCAGGCTGGGACCTGTGGGATTTATTACCGGAAAAGCTTTCACATTTGGCCCCTCCTCTCCATCCCCGCTGCCACCGCTTTAATCCAGCCCTTAGCATCTCCTGGGATGTTGCGGGAGCTTCCTCCTTGGTCTTCCTGTGGCTGGCTTTTCCCCAGTTCATCATCATCCGCCCCTCAGGGTGATCTTCCTGAAGCTGGAATCTGATCAGATTACCCTCAGGCTTCCCTTCACTTAAACCGAGTTTACAGTCTGTCCGCCTCCCACCGAATCCGTGGAGTCTGTACAGTGTTTTTGAGAAGATGAGAATCACTGCATTTCATTGATTCTGAGATGCACATGTTTTTCACACTTTAGCACCTCTGAGATTGGAATGTGTGTTAAAATCGATGGGGTGTCATGGTTCGATGGGTGGCTTTTTTCTTTCTTATTGGTACATAAAACAATGACGTACCTGATAATCGATGGCATCTTAAATTTGCAGAAATAGACCCATTGTGACATTTAAAAATAGGGAGATTTTTACATAAAAATATGTTCGGCTTCTCTCGAAAAATTACATCGGGCAGCGCTGGGCCAGGATTTCTGGATGGCAGCCTAAGAGGGAGCTACCAGTAAGTAGCAGCTGCTTCATTTAGGCAAAAAACTCTCTAGAATGTTCCATCACTTCCACCTAGGTTGTATTGTTCATTTATATTATCTGCCCCAGCCCATGCAAGCATTCGAAATTGTAATCCCTGACCGGTGAGTAAAACCCTGAGTTCCTTGTTATGATTGGCACCAACCTACCTCCCCATCCTCAGCTTTGCACACCCCCTCTCCCCTAGTCTCAGGAAGCACTACTCAAATATAACGCGCTCCCATGTTCCCTGGACTGCCTTTTCCCATCTTGCACGTTCTGTGAAGTATTTCCTCACTTGCCCTGGCAGAACTAATATCCTTCTAGACTCCAGCGGTACGTGGGCATATCTCTGTACCTGTGCCTCCTGTCTTGAAATTATTTGTGGACAGACCCGTGTCCCTCATTCAATTGTGAACCTGGAAGGGAAATGGATCAGAATGTATTCATTTTTTTATCCCTGCCTCGTAGCTGGAACACGCTCGGGAAGTACCTGTCGAATAGAGAATGGGTGGGCTATGTTTTCTCACGGGGATCTCTGTTTTTCAAGTTTTGCCCCTGGGTGGAGAGCTACAAGTGAAGTCAGAGGGAAGAGCAAGCGTTTTCCTTAGTGCTCGTGGTCCATTGTAGGAAGACGCTGCGTCTGGCTGTGATTTAGGGAGGCCCTTGGCAAAATCAGTCCGTGGGGACTTTAGTATCTTGCAGACCCTAAGGCACTAGACCAGAGCCAACTCTGAGGCTTTTAAAAAATTTTTAAATTCGTGTACAGTAAAATCGACCTGTACAGTTCTGTGAATCCAGACACATGGATAGGTTAGTGTAACCACCACCCCAATCAGGATACGGAACACTGCCTCCCCAAACTGGCTCTCGCCACCCCTTTGTACTCACACCCTCCCGCACCCAGAAACCCTGGCAACCACGGAGCAGTTCTCCATCACTGTGGTTTTGACTTTCTGAGAATGTCATAGCAATGTATGTGGTCTTTTAAGCCGGCTTCTTTTACTCAGCATAACGCCTTTGAGATTCATCCAGGTTGTGCGTGTTGATAATCTCCTTTTCGTTGTTAAGTTGCCCCACGGTTTGTGTATACATTCACCCCCTGAAGGACCTTTGGGCTGTTTTCAGTATTCGACCATATGAGCCTGTTGGTACGGGCCTTTTGTGTGAATATAAGCTTTCATTTCTCTAAAGTAAACGCCCGGGGGTAGGCTTGTGATGTCATAAGGTGAGTGTGTGTTCAACTTCATAAGAAACTACCGGACTCTTTTTCAGAGTAAATGTACCCTTTTGCATTCTCACCAGCAAAGCGTGAGAGTCTCCGTTGCTCCACACCCTCCATACCAGTGCTGGGTATTATTAAATTGTCTTTAACTCTCCTAATGGGTGTGCAGTGGCTGTCCTTTGAATTTCTGCCTCCTCAAATCCAGTCTAGGGGAACCACGGGGGGAAAAAATGGTACCGATTTGTGGTACTTCAAACTCTGATCATCTTCTTCAGTCTTCCTTCTGCTGCTGACTTTTCAGGGTCCTTGTGTTACTTGTTCATTGCTATGCAATAAGTTACCAAAAACTTCAGAAGCTTAAAGTGCACACTTATGATCTCACAGCTTCTGTGGGTTATGAATCCAGGCGTGGCTTCCATGGGTCCTCACAAGCTGTTGTAATCAAGGTGTTGGCTAGGCTACAGTCGTTGTAAGGCTCAACTGGAGAAGGGTCCACCTCCAAACTCAAGTGGTTGTTGGCAGAATTCAGTTCCTTGAGGCCTGTCCGACTGAGAGCCTCCATTCCTTGCTGGCTTTTGGTCAGAGACTTCTTTCAGTCCTGCCACATAGGCCTCTCCAACATGGCGGCTTACCTCCTCAAAAGCGCACAAGTTGTGAAGGCAATAGAGAGAGTCTGCTAGCAAGACAGCAAGTCACAATCTTTTATAACCTAGTCACAGAAGCAATAGCCCAACACCTTTGCTGTATTTTATTGACTGGAAGTCGGTCACTAGATCCAGCTTTATACTGAAGGAGAGGGATTACACAAGAGCATGAATACCAGGAGGCGGGGATTATTGGGGGCCATCTTGGGTCTGCCTGCCACAGTCCTCAAATAGCTGCTCCGTGGATTCTGCCCAGGTTTTTTATAGCTTCCTTCTGCAGGAGAGACAGGTCGAGTGGGGAGAGTGTCCTTATTCCGCCCAGACCACGACTCTCCGTGAAGCTTTTTGATTTGATTTCTGAACATTCAGGGTCAATTCAAAGAGGTTTATTTTTGTTTTGTTTTGTTTTTTTTAAATATTTTATTTTTTTAAGTAATCTCTACACCCAAAATGGGGCTCGAACTCACAACCCCGAGATCAAGAGTCGCATGATCCATCAACTGAGCCAGCCAGGCACCCCTGTTTTTTGTTTTCAACTTAAGCTATCTCAGACCAAGCTAGGGTTAGGTTAAGCAGTGGTCAAAATTTAACTTTTCATACTTACTAATCTTCTGTTTGTTAAATTACAGCCGTGGAAAGGTCAACTTTTGTGCCCAAGATGGGGCCTTTTCAAAGCCGAACTTGTAAACTTCAACACATAATGACAGCTGTTCCAGCCTGTCGTTGTGGCTGCTGACCAGGTGACCCCAACAGATACATCTGGCCAGCACTGACCTTCAAGGGAGAGGAATTTCTTTCCCTTGATAGTGAATTGTAACCCACCTTTAATTTCTTTTAATGACTTTCTGATGACGTGCCAAATCTGGCCTCTCTTTTCTCCTACTTAACGTGGCTTTTCAATACCCAAAATTCATCCCTGGAAATATGCTCAGTCCTTTCTCTTTATTGAAAAGTGAAATCGCTTGGTGTTCCTTCCTGCTCTTTAAAAGGAAGTAGGCTCTCGAAGTCAAGATTCTTTGAATGTTTTTGATCACGAACCAGTCACAGTAAAAGCTTTTTGAGACTGGACGCCTCATACAGGCATACTAACTTATTTGTAACTGATACTACTGAACTCGTATATTGTCTACATTGCCACACACACGTGAAAACAGGAAATTCAAAAGGAGTTTAAAAATAGGTAAAAATGTGAGTTCCAGTATTTTGCTTTCTACCGTCCAAAGGAGTGCTATCGGGCGTTGCGGTATCAGGGGCCGTGAGTGGACGGACACCTTAAGTACTCACCACCCGATAGATCTGCACACATCGGGTGTTTTTTTTTTTTTTCCTCAGTCTCTTCCCAAACCCAGCTGTTCTGTCTCGAGTCCAGCATATTCTCAGTGTGTGTCATGACCAGTAAGAGGAGCTGCCCATTAGCCTTACTTCTCCTTGGTAGAAGATGGCAGTGTGGCCAACGTCAGGAGGCTTGCGAGGTAGGGGAGCCTTGCCTGCAACGCTCAGTCTCTCCCTTGTGAGGTAATCAGCCCTCTCTGTTCCTCTCTTTCTGTAGCTTGCTGCTGCCGTAGACTAGACGAATGTCCTGGCTTGGGTTCCCTCAGAGGCAGACCCCGAGCCAAGCATGTGAGACTACGTCTACTTGGGAGGTGAAGGCAAACCCAGTAGGGAAATGGGGAAGTGAGGAAGGAAGGACAGACAGCCACGAAAGAGGGAGTCCAGCCTGTAGAGCTGGAGAAGCTGCCATTGTTCAGTCATAGCAGACGGGCACTTTTCTCTACCCACTTGTAAGTCTAATTGCCGTGTTCGGAACTCCGTTCATGCTGATTTTTGTTTTCCCTCTCCCATTTCACATCCTTGTTAAGTACTGTAAGATACGCCCATGCGCAAGAATACGCGTCCCTCTTGTCTGCCTCTTCTCTCCCTCACCTCCTTTCTCCTTGGTTGACTGCTGGGTCATTAGGGCCTGAGGGCCGGGCATCATTCTTTTATTTTTCTTTACTTTTATGTATTTATTCTTTAACTGAACTTTATGCCTCACGTGGGGCTTGAACCCCCAACCCTGAGATCAAGAGTTACACACTCTACTGACTGAGCCAGCCAGGCACTCCAGCATCACTTCTTTTAGAAAGCCTTCCTCTATCCCCCTCTTGGGGATGGGGCTCTTTCTCTGTGCCCCTCAACTGTCCTACTAGAGATCCTATCATACTGATTTGCTTTCATTTATCCGTGTAATAAAGATCTGTTTTGTGCCTAGCACTGTTTTAGATGCCTGGTGTTTATATTTCGATATGAGAGAAAGATTGCAATTTGTGATTTTATTTTGATGACTTATTCACCTGTGGGTTTGCCTCACCTGATCATGTCCATTTTGTTCGCCATTTACGTCTCCATCCTTCAGCACAGTATCTGCCACGTAGGGGTGGCTCGATGACGATGTGTTGACTTGAAGAGCTCAGGCCATCTTAGTTGAGGATGATCTGGTATTGCCGTGGCCTTTTCCCAGGGGGGAAGTGAGCCCTCACCTTTCCTGTTGGCTGTTTTCATAGGATGATGTGCCCACTGAGAGAGAAATCGCCCTTGACTGTGAGGGGTACAAATCTGTTAACGAGTGAGTTTAAAACTGTCAGCATTACTTTGCCGATTATTTTTTCTGTTTTCAGGCCGGGAGAACACATCCCTGCTCAGCTGGAGGAAAGTCACAGAGCATCTGAGAAGACGCTGGAACCTTCAGTTTGCCAACACATAAGGTGCTGACCGAGGCAGTATAGAGTAAGGATATCATAAGCAGGAGTTCCAGAATCAAAGTGCCCGGGTTCAAATCCCAGCTCTGCCACTCATTTGCTGCTTGACTTCGGGCTAGAGTTCCTAAAGCGTAACAGGGATAATAGGATGGTGTGTGGATTAAATAAGATTAACACATGTCAAATTAACAAGTGCCTAGAACCTAGTACACACGCTCAATACATGTTATTATCATTACTGTTCACATATGTCAGTGCTGATTCGTTCAACAGTGGAGGCTGGCTGGCTAGAAGATTCTTTGTGGTGCTCCGAGTCCCATTTTGGCATTCTTTGTACAGTGGGAAAATAGGGTGGAATTCTTCATTTTAAGCAGATTCTGAGTTTCAGACAGATCACACAAAGGCTACAGCCAATGCAATTCATGGTCCAGGGGCCGGCCATTAAAAGAGCCACCTACAGCACGAGTTCTTTCCCTCCTTTCCTCTCTTTCTGCGATTAGACAAATACCTGGTGAGTACCTCTTAGGCATTTGCGGCTGGGAATGCCAAGAGGAATGACATGGATCCCTCCCTTTCAGGATTTCGCATGTAAAAGGACAAACTGTAGCGCACTTTGGGAAGCTCTGTAAGTGGGCGCGCACACAGCTTGTGGAACCAGAAGAAAAGACTGCCGAACTCCCCTTTGGTGATTTAGGAAAGGCTTCACATAGAAGGGGTGACATTTGAACAACCGTATCTAGACACAGCCATCGTTTGATCACCGTGGATTGAATAGGCATTTGGCCGGAAACACAGTGGCCGTGGAGCGACTTTGTCCACTATCTTTTGAGAGCCTGGGTAATTACGCTGTCATTTATACTGTGTATGGCAGCCTCATTAGGTCTTAGTCTTGGAGTCCCTACCATGGAAACCTGTATGGTTGTATTGCCTCATAATGAGGCCCTCTGATAATATTTAATATGCTAATGGGAGTGCAGAAGCCCAGAGCTGCCTTTCCAGTGATTTTTAAAGTGACTCCATTAGATTAAATAGCAAGCTTAGGTAACCACTTTACTGGATCTCCTATGGCTCTCGATCGCAGAGAGGAATTGGCTAAAGAGCAGCTTGGGTGGGGTTACGATATGATCTTGGCCGGAGTCCTTTAAATCCTAGCTTGCAGTGCCCAAGGCCGGGAAGCTCCAGAGCATATGCCGTGTAACCAGCCAGGCAGAATTTGGGAGGAAAATTGCTGTGGGTGCAGCTGCCGTCAGTATGAGACTCCGGGAGCCAGAATCCGCTGCATTGCCTCGAAAGCCGACAGAACTGTGGCTGGTGGCAGCCGGTACTGATATGGGCACCTGCTTCTTCAAACGGGTCTTCCTCCTCCCCCTCCTCAGCTAGCTCAGCAAAATGACAGGTCAACTTTCAATTTCCTTTCTGCTGATGAAGGGAGGCGAATCTCCCTTTCACAGATAGGTTCTCCGTCAAGCAGCTAATAGAATAGCTAGAGGAATAAAACTGTCATGTAAATGCATTTGCAGCACAGCAGCCAAGGCCGCTCCCTTAAGCCCGTGCCTTTTCGAGCCCTAAGGAGGAATGTTTAGTGTTTCCACTTCTCTCGGTCATACCCGGGTTACGGTAATGTGGCCTAAAAGTCATCCTCAGTTGACCTAAAGAGCCACTGAAAGCTTTTCTGCCCTTCAAAATTCATTGTGTGTTTTGTATCGATGCACATTATGTATGCAAACATCGGCCTGGTCCTGCCTGTACAGAGCCTGGTCCCCTCGGAAGCAGTCATGTGACCGCAGCCCATTACTCGAGTGTTCTCCCTTTATCTCCTCCGGGGCAGGGTTGGGGCAGATGGCTGTGGCTCACGGGCCAACCCAGCCTCTCTCCGGGATCTCTGACTCGAGCTCGCCTTCCAGGCTGAAAGGCAAAGCAGCCGTGGCCTGTTTGAGTTATTTCTTCGTGTGTGCGCATGTGTGTTTATTTCTTGATTTATTTCAGCAAGAGTTCTCCCTGCAGAGAGCTGCAGAGATGTGAGTTGCAGATTGTGTGAATGCATGCGTTCTTGCACGTGTGTGTGGGCGTGTGTTGGGGGGGAGGGTGCTCCAGAGAGAGCTGGGATTGTACCTCTTCTCTTTCAGACCAGTGCACCCCTCGTAGAGAAGGTTTTTTCTTGTGTTTGTTTCTCTTGAAACACCCAGGGTGAGGAAAAACCTCTGCATTGGCCAAGCGGAAGAAAGAGGTAATACGTTTGTTTGTTCTCGGGTATTTTGAGCAAGCGGAAGTCTACATTATGAACACAGTTTGTTTTGTTGCTTTGCAATTTCTCGGAATGATTTTTCTCGAAGATTCGGATTCCCAGTCGGCTGTCATCATCTTAAAGATGTACAGCTGACTTTGCAATGTGAAGGGTCGCAGCCTATTTCAAATGAGCGCGATATTTGGAAAAACTCTGTGGTCCCTCGGGTGAGGACTAGAAATGAGGGAAGAGATACTTTGGGAAACCCTTCCAGCCCCTTCGCGGGGGCAGTCCCCGAACCCCGCTCCACAACTTTGTGTTCAGAAATCTTCCGAGCCCCCTTGGCCTCTTGTATCTCTCTGCAAGAAAGGGAAACAATTCCTTGCGATGGTCGAGAGTTCTCCTGAGTGATTTAGTGCTTGCGTAGACTGATCGGATTTGATCTGCGACCAAGGGGTAGCCGACCTTTTCGTGGACACTTTGGTTCTTTAATTATTACACAGAATGGGTCTTCGGCGCTGCTCCTACACAGCTGTGCCATGGAGTACAGTATTTAATTTCTGCGTCTCAGCTCTTGATCTGTAATATGGGGGTGATGATACTACCTTAAAAGTTGCTGTTAAGATTGACTGGAATAATAGAAATAGAAAGCACCCACTGTGCTGGGTAAATAGCGGTCCTTAGCAAATAGTAGTGATTTTCGCTACATTGTTATTATTACCGGCATAGCATGCTTTCGGGTCTTTGTGTTCTCAGTGGAAAAAAAAGGCCATTTCTTATGACTCTACAGTTACCCCCAGAAGGAGTAGACGCCCCAGGGTGTTAGTCTCTGGGAAGTCCCAGACCAAGCATTCTGAAGGAAGAGATTTGAGCAAACACAGTCCCGTTTCAGCACTCCTAGCTGGGCGGGCCCCCACCCGTGCGTGACCCCTCCTGACTCATCAGCTAAGAAGAACTGCTTTTTGTTCAAACTGGGTTTTTTTTCCCCCCACCACTGAGCTCCTCAGTACAAGCCTGTAAGGTAGGCATTATTAGTCCTGTGATGAGAAAAGCGAGGTGTAGAGGAATTAATGACTAGCTGAGAAGAATTTAAACTCCGGTTTGTTTGACCTCTTCCTTTTTTTACAAAAGTTAATATTCATTCATTCATTCATTAATTTAAAGTAGGCTCCACATCCGGTGTGGGGCTTGAACTCATGACCCTGAGATTAAGAGGCGCCTGCACAGGGCGCCTGGGTGGCTCAGTTGGTTAAGAATCCGACTCTGGATTTCCGCTCAGGTCATGATCTCATGGTTGGTGAGATCGAGCCCCGTGTCGGGCTGTGTACTGACAGTACGGAGCCTGCTTAAGATTCTCTCTCCCCCTCTCTCTGCCCCTCCCCTGCTCGCAGGCTCTCTCTCTCTCTCTCTCTCTCTCTCTCTTTCAAAATAAATAAATAAACATTAAAAAAAAAAAAAAGAGTCACATCTCCTATGCCTGAGCCAGCCAGTTTGTGTGACTTCTAAGGCCCGGGCTCTACTGAGCCATCAGTCGGTAGTTAGGAACAAGCAGTTTGGAACAGTATATACTCTTGAGATGCTTTTCTTCAAAAGCTGTCCCCTGCGAGGCTGTTTGGGACGTGAGGAATCCTGCAGTCAGGAAATCTGTCTTACTTGACTGTGGGGCCTTTTTTGTCTTATTCGCGGAATCCTAAAGCACAGAGAACTACTCTCCCACAGACATATTTTGGAAAACCTGGCACCAGGCCAAGCTGCCTCTTGCTTCCCATCCTGTCGATACGGTACCACATGCCTTCAGACACCTTCTGGTGGTCAGTGTAGTTTGCTCCCTCTTCTTATCCTTTCATCTGATGAGAGCGAGGAAGACTCACCAGGTTGGGCTCACAGACCGCCCCTTATTCATTCGAGAGCCTGGACACGAGGAAAGGCTAGAGTGTTCCACTGCACAGGTTGGGCTGGAAGGGGCCTCTCTAGGGCCATCTGCCAAGGACTCCTCGGCCCCACTCTGTGCCCCTTGGTTATGTTTAGGCCACAGACATCAGGCTACAGAACGCTTGTTTTTATGAATACTGGAGAGGATGAACCCGGGGGAAGAATTAGACCTGCCAACTGCACTCCCACTTTGGGCTTGGGGGTGTGGTGCCGGTTGAATGACTATGACTTCCGGGTTTGGGTTCCGCAGGGCCGGAACTAGAGTAGGAATTTCTCATAAAAGGCTGCATCGCTGAGAAAGGCTGAGTTTTGAGCATGGGTAACCACGCCATTCAAATCTAGAAGGCCAGAGGCAGAATCAAGGCCCAGGTGGCTGAGCTGAGATGTGGGAGTCCGATAAGAATGCGCTTGGTGATACAATAAAGTTCAGAACGGATAAGAACAACTTGGGGAGGCCGGGCTAGCGCTTGGAGGGTGCTTAATGGCCGAGGTTAGGTTGGCTCCAAGGGCCATCCCTTGTTGTTTTCTTGTGTTTTCACCTTGGGAAGTGAAAAGTGGGATGAAGAGAGCCGGACCTCAAACAGTTCTGCCCTTCAGTTACCCTGGCTGCCCCCACTTACAGTAAAAGCCTTTTAGCAGAAGCCTTAGAAGCCTTTTCTTTCACAGATTATAAGTGAGCGCCAGTGATGAGTCACTGTTTCATGTTTGTGCTTTAAAACCATCTTTGGCGTATAGATATTGGTAGGGGCAGCCGCTCTGGGAAGGTTTCAAGTTGGTTTTTTTTTTGCCGAGATCTACCTTTTCAGTGGTACATGTCACTGACTATGGCATTCCGGGGTCTTTGTGAACCCTGTAGAAACTCCCCACCTCCTGAGCCAGAGGACCCCTTTCAGGCCCCAGGGAATCATTTCTCCAGAGACTTCTTTAGCACACTAAATGCTTTTCTAGTGCTGACAGAGGGCCAGAAATGGAAGAAGCTTAGATTTTTCTCAAATAATGGAAAATCCCCAAATCATTTTTATCAGCTTAACAGCCAGCTAGAGATGTCCTCAAAGGTACCTACGCTGCTTAAAAACTTGTTTTCCTCTCTGCCTTTAAGTGGATGATGGCAGTCTAGCTTGGACAGAGTGTGGGAGTAAAAAGTGGCACCTGGCCTTAGCCACCTCTTGTTTTGGTGAGCATTGAAAGGAGCTTTTTTGTTTGTTTTACCTGTTACCTGAAGGAGAAAAACAGTTTGAGAATAATTCGCTTAGTGAGTGTTACTTAATAATGTAAAAATTCGAACAGCAGGTTGTTTCCTAATAACCAAAGAATTCTAGAACAATCCTCAGTTTTTTCTCCATCATGATTTTAAAATCTTCTTTAAAAAGGAATGTCTAAGTACTACCCATTTTCTGGTTTAATAAAAGGCTTTTATATGTTCGAATAGCATGTATCTGCAGCAAATCACAGACCAATAATGACTTTCAGCAATTCATTTTTTTAAAGGAGTCTGACTTAGAAATCTCCATTAATTCATTTAGCATTTCTCAAACACCTGCTGTGTGAAAGGCACTGTGTAGGTGCCAGAGGTTCAAGGAGGAGTACGTAGAAAGAAAGATACCCGTGGGATCTTACAGCCTGACAGAAACATACTCGAGTCTGGTGCTCTTTAGCTCCTAGTGAATTTTATATGGAATTTTGTTTGTGGCATAATGAACTGAGGGGTGGCTGAGAACCAAATACCTTTGGAGAGATACTGTTGTATGTTTTTTCTGCAAAAAGAAAATCAAGATTGAAATATCTCACTTCTTATCGTTGCATCGGTGTTGCCTACTCAATGCCCTACTCTTATGTATTCACAAAAAGGAGCAGAATAAATACCGTAAAGATGGACGCGAAGCCCAAGGGAGATATGGAGAGCAGTGTTTCTCAAACTGAGACCTGGGAGTGCCTGTGTCACAGTCCCCTGAAAGCTGCACTTTAATTTTTTTTTTTGATGTTTATTTCATTTTTGAGAGAGAGAGAGAGAGAGAGAGCGAGCAGGGTTGGGGCAGAGAGAAAGGGAGACTCGGAATCCGAAGCAGGCCCAGGCTCTGAGCTGTCAGCACAGAGCCCGACGTGGGGCTCGAACACACGAACTGTGAGATGATGCCTTGAGCCGAAGTCAGACGCTTAACTGGCTGAGCCGCCCAGGTGCCTCTGGAGGCTGCACTTTAATTGCAGATTCCCAGGCCCGCCAGACTGCTTAAATCTGAGTATTGGTGGTAAAGCTTGAGTCTTCATTTTTTAATAACCTCCCCCTGGTGAGTCTTATGATACTTACGTTGGAGAGCACTGACCTAGGCACATGGAGAAGGTCACCAGGCCGAGATGAACTACTTCAAACGGTGATGAAGGGCCCCCGTAGATGTGTTCTCATAGGTGCTGCAGAGAACCTGTAAGAAATTTCTAAGTATGGAGAGAAGGCAGGTGATGGGTAAATAGCACTCCAGTTTCAAAAAGGAGAAAAGAATAAGATGCCCGAAACCACAGCTTTATAAGACTGACATGACCTTTGGAAAAATTTTATTCCAAACAGATGGAGTCAAAGCATTTAGAGGAAAATGTGATGATCCTCAGGTGTCGTCATGGGTTTGCTAAAACATCGTCTCTATTAAAGACTGTCAAACTTGGCTGCACATTAGAATCATCTGGGGAGTTTAAAAGGCTCTTGATGCCCAATCCCACCCGGTACCAATTACATCAGAACCTCTGGGGCTGGGACCCAGGCATCAGTATTTCTTAACCCCCCAGAGATGCTCATTTAATGTGGTGCTGTCCGCACAGTGGGAGTTTTAAACGCTCCCCAGGCGATGGTAATATGCAAGAGTTTGACGACCAAGGTGTCTATATGACATCAGGCAAGTCGCTTGACTTCCTTGCACTTTGTGTAAATTCTAGGTAATTTTATTTTGTTTTTTTCTCTTTAAAATTTTGTTTATTGTTTATTACTATAGGTCAGGCTTTTTTTTTTCAGGTACATGGAATATCAGTAAATGGATAATAATGTACTTAGCTCAATGTTTTTGTGAGGAGTAAATGTTTAGAGTGCTTTCTTTTCTTTCTTTTTTTTTTTACCATGTTTATTTTTTTTTAACTTACATCCAAGTTAGCATATAGTGCAACAATGATTTCAGGAGTAGATTAGCCCATTCCCCCCTCCCACAACCCCTTGGTAACCCTCTGTTTGTTCTGCATATTTAAGAGTCTCTTCTGTTGTGTCCCCCTCTCTGTTTTTATATGAGTTTTGCTTCCCCTCCCTTATGTTCGTCTGTTTTGTCTCTTAAAGTACTCATATGAGTGAAGTCATATGATTTTTGCCTTTCTCGGACTAATTTCGCTTAGCATAATACCCTCTAGTTCCATCCACGTAGCTGCAAATGGCAAGATTTCATTCTTTTTGATTGCCGAGTAATACTCCATTGTATATATATACCACATCTTTATCCATTCATCCAGCGGTGGACATTTGGGCTCTTTCCGTACTTTGCCTATTGTGGATAGTGCTGCTGTAAACATGGGGGTGCATGTGCCCCTTCGAAACAGCATCCCTGTATCCCTTGGATAAATACCTAGTAGTGCAATTGCTGGGTCGTAGGGTAGTTCTATTTTTAGTTTTTTGAGGAACCTCCATGCTGTTTTCCGGAGTGGCTGAACCAGTTTGCATTCCCAATTTCTAGGTAATTTTAGAGGCCTCTCCCAGTTTTAAACTTCTATGATTCTGTTATTTAAAATCATGCCAAACTGATTGCCTCCTCCTCCTTCTCTTCCTCCTCCTGTTTTCGTCTTCCGGGGCTGGGATAGTCCCGAATGTCAAGGTGTCAAAGTATATATCTTAATTTCATGAACATTTTTAGCAAAATTTCCCAGGATGCCTCATAGATAAATAAGATAATAGTTGCAATGGGTGGATTTACCACCTGACTGAACAGATATGTTCAGAGAGTGTGAATGTAATGGATCTTCAGGAACCCTGGAGAACGGGCTGGAGTGGAATGCCCTTGGAGCTGACCTTGTTAACATTTTTTATCCATGATGTAGGTAAGAAAGACCGGATAGAAGTGCCTGTCAAATTTGGAGATACCCCAACGTTGACTAGGGTTAACTATTTCAATACATAAAAGAATTAGGCCTAGCTCTGATCAGAATATCTGTTTATTAAGGTTATTATTGTTTTAATGATATTTCCATAATTCAGGTATTTTGTTCATTTTTCTCTTTCTTTAGTTGAGTCAAAATTTTCAAGCTTTTAGCATATTGCTAATGGAAAAATAGATGTGCCTGGTAGGGTCCCAAGTCAGTTGTTTTTTGACCTTGTTCCTATCAAGAAATGCAGATAGATTGGATCAGCCTGGTTTGGAGCAATACAAAATAAAGGCAGCATCACCCAAAACAGTTACGAGGAGGGACACTAAAATCCGTTTTGGCTTGTTTCAAAAGGGCACTCCCCCCAGGGGCACCTGGCCAGCTCAGTAGGTAGAGCTTGCCACTTGACTCTTGATTTCTGGGGTCCTGAGTTCAAGCCCCACCTTGGGCATAGAGCTACCTTAAAAAGAGAAAGAAAGAAAAAAAAGAAAGAAAGAGAGAGAGAGAGAGAGAGAAAGAAAGAAAGAAAGAAAGAAAGAAAGAACAAAACCCACAAACAAACATAAAGGGCACTCTCCCTGATTCTGGAACTCTAGTCAGGGGGTTGGGGGGGGGGGAGGCCTTCGGCCTCTTTTTTTAAAACAAGCTTTCCAACCGGTTCTGAGAAACAGTGTTGAGGAACTCACTTTGATTTGAATTTTGGCACAGGTTTTTAAATATGTTGTTTTGTCTCATCATCTCCAATCTGTGTTTTTAAAAACCCAAATAGATTTAATTATGAACTTAAAACTAAAACAGTTAAATTCTATCAGCTCCTTCATATCCCATTCCCCGTATTTCAATTAGAAAATTGTACGCTCTTACATTTCCATTTCTCTTTCCATTTTTGATGCTTTATTTTATATAGACCTTGATCTGACCTAGACGGGGCTGGGGGGCGGGGGGAATATAATTTATGTGTAGCAGAAAAGCAATCTATGGTTGCTCCGGTGCGGCTGCTGTGTTTTGGAAAATGCACCAGGATTACATTATGTCTGATCACTTTCCACATCACATGATGAACAGCAGTTGAGAAGAAGCATAAAATGAATCCTGCCGAGAAGCCCTTAGATACCTTGCTGTTAACGGGCGCTTCCCTCTCCCCCTCCCTCCCTCTTGTGCCTTCCTCATCAGGATCTCTGACTGAGGCGGGTCAGCTAGGAGTGGCTCCTCGCAGCATAAAGGGACACACTTTTCACACTGTTTTGGAATGAGAAGTTAAATTCATGAGCACACATAATTTAGAAGACATGGGCTGTGGCACTTCATCTGTGAAAGACATGAGATCTGAGCAAGGTGAGTGCAAGCGGGGGTGGGGTGGGGGTGCCTGTCTTCGTGAATGAACGGGGAGCCTGAGTGCACCGGATTCGCCCTCTCCCCTTCCCCGCCCTCTCCCCTTCCCCCTTTGAGTCACTTGCCCCTCCAGCCGCCAGCCCGGTGTGGTGGTGCACAAGGCACCATCACTCGAGCCGAAGGTTAAACATTGGCATAACTTAGGAAGATGTAGCTCTGAATTTATGATGTGCCGTGAAGTATTATCTAAGAGAGAGTTTATGTTTGATTTGATTTCAGCTGAAAATGGACCAATATAAAATCTCAATTTAAAACTCTGTGGCAGGGAACAAGAAAGTCTCTGTGCATTTACCTCTGTTTATTCGATATGCTTATAAATAGCTGTATCCATACCTATGTGGTGTTTAGTGGCATCGTTGACTTTTTATTAGAGTTTGTAACTCGGTGATCGGATTATTTTTTATAGCTATTCAACACAGAACTTCATGAGATTTGCCCCCATGTTTTTAGAATATTCCAGGTAGAGTTTGGGAAATGCAAGATCATCTGCTTCCCCAAAAGGGTGTTGTTTCTAAATACATGACATGCCCCCCAAAACCCCTATATAATTAGAGGCTTAAGTATTCCCTTTGTTTATTTCATACTGAGGTTCTCATACCTACCAAGTTGCAACTCACTTGAGTGTTTAAGAGACATAGTTTCCACAAGCAACTTAAAGAACAAACAAACTGGGAAGATTATGTGAATTATTCACTCTCACGCTCCATTCCTCTGGTGTCTAGGTTGTAGATAATTTTCCCAATTCCTCTTCCACCTGTTGCTTTTGGAGGTTCACTCAGGCTTAAGATGGACAGTTTAGGACGCAGAGTATTCTCTACTAATTAGCGTGTGATGTTTTCTCTTGGGAATCAAATGCTGTTCTGCTCCATGAGTTAGCAAAACCGATCTCCCACAGTAGGGAGATGTACTAACTCTTTCAAATCTGTAAATCTTTCAAAAGCTCCAACTGAGCTAATTCCATGGTCATAATTTACCATAAGAGAGTAAAGCAAGTAATTATCTTTTTATATGTAGGATTACATAGCGTTCTTTAAATTTCGCCAAAATTCTTAGGTTAAACAAACAAAAAGGCCAAGCCAAACTCATAACAGTGAATTCTCTCTTTTTGAAATACTTCTCAACTTTTAAAATGTTGCAGGTAAATGGAAATATTACTTTAGATTTTTGGATTGGTTTTTCTTTTAAATAAATTACCGAGGTGAAATGCACATAACATAAAATTAATTAATCATTCTAAAGGGAACATTTCAGTGGCACTGGGTACAGTCACAAAGTTGTGTAACTGCCCTTCTCTCTAGTTGCATACATTTCCATCACTCCAAAGCAAACCCCCTTTTATATTAAGCAGTTTCTCCCAATTTCTCTCTCCTTCCAGCCCCTGACAACCACCCGTCTATATTCTGCCTCTGTGAACGTACCTATCCTGTATGTCACATATACAATGTACCTTCTGCCCCCTTTCACTTAGCATCCAGATTGTAGCATCTTTCATACTTCATTCCTTTTTAAGGCTGGATAGTATTCCATTGTACGTTGAGACCACATTTTGTGTGTCCATTCCTTTGTGGATGGACATTTGGGTTATTTCCACCTCTTTGGCTACTGTGAATAGTGCTGCTTTGAACATGAATGTACGTGTACTTGTTTGAGTCCCTGTTCTCAGTTCTTTGGGGGTATATACCTAGGAGTGAAATTGCCAGGTCTTACGGTAATTCTGTGTATAACTTTTTGAGGAAATGTCAAACTGTTTTCCTGCATTGCTTTTTAAAAAGAGCAGTTTTATTGAGATATCATTCACATGCCACACAACTCACCAGGTTAAAGCGTCTAATTCACCGGTTTTTAGTATGTTCACAGAGCTGTACAACCATCGCCACTATCAATTTTAGAACATTCTCATATCCTTCCCCCAAACCATTAGCAGTGACTCCCCTACCGCCTACCTCCCCAGCCCTAGGCAATCACTAATCTCCTTTCCGTCTCTATAGATTCGGACTCTTCCCGCACATTTCATATAAATGTAATCAGATCATATGAGTCTTTTCTGTCTGACTTCTTTCATTCATCATAATGTTTTCAAAGTTCATGTTGTAGCATGAATCAGAATGTCATTCCTTTTAATTGTTGAATAGTATTCCATTGTAGGAATATGCACACTCACCCATTCATCAGTTGGTGGGCATTTGGGTTGTTTCTATTTTTTTTATATTATGAACAATGCTACTATGAGCATTCGTGTACAAGTTACAGTGTCAACAGATGTTTTCAGTGCTCTTGGGTATATACCTAGGAGCAGAATTGCTGGGTCATATGGTGGCTCAATGTTTAACATTTTGAGAAACTTCCAAACTGTTTTCCCAAGTGCCTGCATCGTTCTGCATTTCCACCAGCAGCCTATGATGGTTCCAATTTTTTCACATCCTTTGCAACACTTGTCTGTCCTTCTGATTATACCCATCTTAGTGGGTATGAAATGGTAGTTCATTATGGTCTTCATTTGCATTTCCCTAATGACTAATGATATTGAGCATCTTGTCATGTGTTTATTAGCCATTTGTAAAATGTCTTTTTTTTTTTAAATTTATTTATTTTGAGAGAGAGAGAGAGAGAGAGAGAGAGCAAGCATGAGTAGGGGCGGGGCAGAGAGAGAGGGAGAGAAAGAGAATCCCAAGCAGGTTCCACACGGTCAGCACAGAGAGAGCCCAACGGTGAGATCATGACCTGAGCTGAAGTCAAGAGTTGGACACTTAACTGACTGAGCCACACAGGCACCCCATTCGCCATTTGTAGATCTCTGGAAAAATGTCTATTCAGATCATTTGTCCATTTTTAGTTGTGTCATTTGTTTTTATATTGTTTTGTTGTAAGAATTCTTTATATGTTCCAGTTATAAGTTCTTTATCGAGTATATGATTTGCAAATGTTTTCTTTCATTTAGTGGGCTGTCTTCTCACTTTCTTGATGATATCCTTTGAAGCAGAAAGGTTTTGTAATTTTGATAAAGTCCAATTTATTTTTTCTTTGGTTGCTTGTGATTTTGGTATCGTAACAAAGAATCCATTGCCAAAGCCAAGATTATTTATGGTTATGTTTTCTTCTAAGAGTTTTATATTTTTAGCTCTTACATTTAGGTTTTTGATACATTTTGAGTTGATTTTCATATATGGTATGAGGTAGAGGTACAAATTTATTCTTTGCATGTGGATATCCAGTCACCCCACGACCATTTGTTGAAAAGACTGTTCTTTCTCCATTGAACAGTCTTGGCACTCTTATCAAAAATCAATGGACTGTAAATATGAGGGTTTATTTCTGCACTCTGAATTCTATTCCATTGATCTATGTGTCTCCTTATGCCAATACCACACTGTCTTGATTATTGTAGCTTTTGCAGAAAGTTTTGAAATTGGGATTCTGAGTCCTTTACCTTTGTTTCTTTTTCAAGATTGTTTTGGCTTTCCAGGTCCCTTGTACTTCCATATGACTCTTAGGATCAGTTTGTCAGTTTCTCAAAAGAAGCCATCTGAAATGTTGATGGGGCTTGCATTGAATCTGTAGATCAATCTGGGGAGTATTGCCAGCTTAACAGTTACATCTACTGATCCATGAACATGGAATGTCTTCCCATTTATTTAGGTCTTTAATTTCTTTCAACGCTATTTTTTGCATTCAGAATTTACATTTTACACTTCCTTTGTTAAATTTACCCCAAGCACTTTATTCTTTTGAATGCTATTACAAAATGGAATTGTTTTATTAATTTCATTTTTGGATTGTTCATTGCAGGTGTGTAGAAAAACAATTGCTTTTTGTATATTGATCTTGTATCCCAAGACTTTGGTTGATTCCTTAGGATTTTCTATTTACAAACTGTGTCATCTGCTAATAGAGATAGTTTTACTTCTTCCTTTCTATTCTATGCCTTTGATTTCATTTTCTTGCATAATTTTCCTGACTAGACCCTCTCTTACTGTTGAATAGAAATTCATGACTACACATCCTTGTCTTGTTCCTGATCATAGAGGAAAGCATTCAGTCTTTCACCTTTAAGTATGATAGTAGCTGTGCCTTTCTCCAGGATGCTCTTTATCAGGTTGAGGAAGTTCACTCCTATTCCTAGTTTATTGATTGCTTTTATTATTTTATTAAGAAGTGGTGTGTAATTTTGTCAAATGCTTTATCTGCATGTATTGAAACGATCATGCAGTTTTTGCCCTTTGTTCTATGATACAGTATACATTAATGGAATTTCAGATGTTGAACCAATTTTGCATTCCTGAGATAAATCCCACTTGGTCACAGAGTATAATACTTTTTATATGTTGCTGGATTCAGTTTGCTAGTGTCTTGTTAATGATTTTTGCATCTATATTCATAAAAGATATTGGTCTATAGTTTTTTTTCCCCTGGGGTGTCTTTGTGTGGTTTTGATATCAGGGTAATACTAGCCTCACAGAATGAGTTGCAATTCCTTCTTCTCTTCCATCTTTTAGAAGAGCTTGTGAAGAATTGATATTAATTCTTTAACTGTTTGGTAGAGGGGCTCCTGGGTGGCTCAGTTGGTTGAACATCCAACTCTTGATTTCAGCTCAGGTCATGATCCCAGGGTCATGGGATCAAGCCCCACACTGGGCTCCATGCTCAGCATGGATTTTCTCTCTCTCTCTCTCTCTCTCTCTCTCTCTCTCTCTCTCTCTCTCTCCCTCCCTCTGCCTCTCTCCCCCACTTGTGCACTCTCTCTCTCTTTCTCTCCCTCTCTATCAATAAATCAATAAATCAATAAATAAAGCTGAACATGGGCCTTTCTTTGTGGGTAGTTTTTTGATTACTTCTACTTTTGTTATAGATCTATTCAGATTTTCTATTTCTTCTTGAGTCATTTTCAGCATTTTGTGTCCTAAGAATTTGCCTATTTCATCTAAGCTATTTACTTTATTAGCATATACTTGTCAAAGTATTCCCTTATGGTTTTTTTATTCTTCCATTATCTCTTGTTGAATATATTAGTCAATGTTTATTCTGACTTCGTAATAATAAATCTGCTGAAAACTGAAGCAACGGTATTTACTTATATTTATCCATAAAAAGTTTTTCTCATTTAGAAATACTGTAAAATATAGAAAAGCATTTGGAAATAATTAATATTCCTCACTCCACTACCCAGAGACAACAACTGTTAACATTTTGATAATTTCTTTCCAGTTTTATTTTTTTTTTGGTATAGTGTAGGTTTTTGATCATCCTAAACATTAATTTTTTGTAGCCTTGCTTTTGGCACTAAGACATTGTTATATAAACATCTCTCAAGTTGTTATAAATGCTTTGTAACATTTTAACCATTACTAAACATTTCATTTAATGGATAGATCATCATATTCTTTTTTTTTTAATGTTTATTTATTTTTGAGAGAGAGAGAGAGAGAGAGAGAGAGTGTGAGCAGGGGAGGGGCAGAGAGAGAGGGAGACAGAGAATCCAAAGCAGGCTCCAGGCTCTGAGCTGTCAGCACAGAGCCCCATTCAGGGCTTGAACTCATGAGCCGTGAGATCATGACCTGAGCCGAAGTCAGACGCTTAACCAACTGAGCCACCCAGGCGCCCCAATGATCATATTCTTAATTATTCCTCTAACATGGGACCTTTTTTTCACTAATATAAACAGTACTTAGGAGAATTTCTTTATGTAGTGTTTTTCCTTACTTTGGATTATTCCCATATTCAGGTGATTAGATACAAACTTATTGTGTTAAGGGTTATGAATGTTTTGAAAGCTCTTGATAGAAAATGATAGCTATTATTTCCTGATTACTAACTATATTCTAGAGAGTGTTCACAATATCCTGCATACTTCTTATTTAATCCTTGCAGTAAACCTGAGTCAAGCGTTACTATTCCTTTTTTATGTAGTTGAAGAAGCTCTCACGCTCCGCGAGTGAGTACTTTTCGGCGTCAGATTACTAACCACTGCCAGAGTTGGGGTTTGAACCCAAGGAGTTCTGAGTACAGTGGGTTTTTTGCCATCAACCGTCACACCCTTCTACGGTTCCTCCCAATGTCGCTGCTCTTGGAAACTAACTTTAAATTTACTCCTACAAAGTACCTTTTTTTTTTTTTTAACATTTATTTATTTTTGAGACAGAGAGAGACAGACCATGAATGGGGGAGGGTCAGAGAGAGGGAGACACAGAATCTGAAACAGGCTCCAGGCTCTGAGCTGTCAGCACAGAGCCCAACGCGGGGCTTGAACTCACGGACCGCGAGATCATGACCTGAGCCGAAGTTGGCCGCTTAACCAACTGAGCCACCCAGGCGCCCCTACAAAGTACCTTTTATTTGCATAGTGCTCTTATAGTTGGATGGGCCCCTTCATAGACATTTGATCTCTACAGGCTGTGAAGGGTTGTTCTCAATTTGTAAAAAAAGGAAACCAAGGCTTTGCGAGGCAAAGTGATTTGCTTAAGGACAGACACATAGCTAGTAAGTGGCAGAGCCCGGGTGAGGGCGTGCTTCCTGTTTCTCATGGTCTGACTAGAGTGAAGGGCTTTTCCCTCCCACTTTGGTCATTCGGCCTCAATACAGAACTCTGCCTCCTAGTGTATCAGGGCATTTTGGAGGAAAAGTAACCCGCATATAAAATCGAGGCTACCCCTTCTTGTGGGCTATCTACCTTCCATGTAGAGAAGTAGCATCAATGCTCTATTATTATTATTTCGCTGCTTTTGTGATATGCAACGGGGAAGGGAACAATCATAGCTGTCATTTATATTGATTGCCTACTACTTTCGTTATTTCTATTTCTCTGCAAAACTCTTGGAGGAAGCTTCGATTAGTCTCCTTTTCTAGATGAGGAGACTGAACCTAGATGAAAGAACTGTCCAGGGTGGGAGGGGGAGGGTGGGCGATGGGTATTGAGGAGGGCACCTTTTGGGATGAGCACTGGGTGTTGTATGGAAACCAATTTGACAATATATTTCATATATTAAAAAAAAAAAAAAAAAAGAAAGAAAGAAAGAACTGTCCAAAGTCATGTCCTAGTTCACCTGAATTGGAACCAGCTTTGACAGATTCCAAAGTCCATGCCCCTCTGGATATGCTGCCCTGACTTGTAAAATAGGAATTTATCAAAAAAATGGAAATGAAACATGGCAATTTCATTCTCCTGAGCTTCGCTTTATACTTAAAATTTTATATTGATGTATTTTGAATTAATAATCTGTTGCCTTTTCTTCCCCCGTGGAATACTCTGAGGACACGATGATTTATTTTCTTTTATTTCTTCCCTGGAAACCACTTAGAAATGCATTTATTCATTTTCCCTAAGTGCTGGGGAGCCTACAAAGGCCATGTAGCGTTTTTGGCTGTGCACTTGGATGCTTTAAGCTATGAGAAATGGAAATTTTCTCTAATGGAGATTGTTCTTTTAAAAAATATTTGTTCTTTATTTTTACTGGAAAGTTTAAAAATACTAACTAGTAAACCAAATATTTCCTTAGTTCTTGGAATAACGTCTCGTTTATTTATTGTTTAAAAATCTAGGGGCGCCTGGGTGGCGCCGTCGGTTGGGCGTCCGACTTCAGCCAGGTCACGATCTCGCGGTCCGTGAGTTCGAGCCCCGCGTCGGGCTCTGGGCTGATGGCTCGGAGCCTGGAGCCTGTTTCCGATTCTGTGTCTCCCTCTCTCTCTGCCCCTCCCCCGTTCATGCTCTGTCTCTCTCTGTCTCAAAAATAAATAAACGTTGAAAAAAAATTTTTTTTTAAAATCTAATGAGCAAGCCATTGACAGCTGCCTGAGAGATCCTCTCCTTCCACCCCCAGCCCCGTATCTCCCACCTCCACATTCCCAAAGTTAAGTCCTTTGCAATGCTGTATATTTAAATTTGGGACCTGCATGGAAAAACAATCAATGACATTGTTTCCTTTAGCTTTGTTGATCTCTGAGGAGTTTTCTGAAAGTTTAGAGGGGCCTTTGCCGTTCTTGTTAGTGGTGGATTTTCTTTTATAACTGCCACCAAGCAGTCTTTATTGGCATCGTGAGGTATAGCAGAAATCTCCGTGAGCCGGGATGTCCCTCATTTTCGTCCTCAGTGAAATGGGACATCAGATGAGATGCTCTTTAAAGTTCTTGCCACCCAAAGACCATCAATATGCTCTATAGCTGCGGGTACCTGTGGAGGGGTGGGGGTATTCATTTCCCCTTCTGTTGCGTACTCCCTTAGCTGCTACCGCATTAACACTCTTAACGTGCTCACGTGCCTTTCCTCTTTTTTTCCTTTTCTTTGGGTTTGGGTACATTTTTTTCCCTTCATGTCGTTCTGTTTTACTTTACCCCCAACTTCTTATCTTTAGAAATTGCAAACCTACAGAGAGAAGATGGAAGATTAATACAGCGAACACCCACATCCCCGTCAGCTGGGTTCACCAGCTTGTTAACCCTTTACCATTTTCTCTCTCCCGCCCTCCCTTCCTTCCCTTTCTCCGTCTCCTGTGCCTTCTCCACTTGACAGCAAAGCTGTAGACATTATGATATTAACCTCTATATACTTAGCATGAGTGTCCTAAAAAGAGGGTTTTTCTTTTATATAACTGTAATACTGTATCACACTGAAAAAAATTGTGGCACTGGTGGATTAATATTGTTGCACATAGAGTTCATATTCAGAATTTCCTCATTGTCCAAAACGGCCTTTTGTAACTGTTTTTTTCCTTTCCCTTTGGAAGAAAGGCCTTCCCTTTCCCTCTGGTTCCCTCCACTGGCTCTCCTCCCTCTCAGAGCTTGTCCCTGAAGGGGACGTTCACAGTGCTGTCTCCCACGTTCTCGTGGTTCAGTCCGTCCCACGGAAAGTGATTTTGACAAGTTCTTGAATGCCCTTGAAGCCCACCGGACCAGTTTCAGTTCTTATTTTGCTGGGTTTCCTGGCAGTACTTGGCACTCTTACGCTCATGGCCCTTGGCTTCGGCCCATTCTCCTGGTTGTCCTCGTGTCTCTGAACTGTTTATAAGGGCTCCACTTTCTCCGAACTTTTAAATATTAGGATTCCTCTGGGTTCCTCTCGGGCCTTTTACTTTGTCACTCGAGTGCTCTCCTTCGGTAACTTTACTCTCATGGCTTTCGTTATCATCCGTATGTCAAAACTGCCAAATCTTCATTTTCGGCCTATATCATATACTATATCCCTGGTTTGTTGGCATCAGTTGGGAATCATTACATTTTATTTAATTAACCAATTCAATCAATTTAAAATCCCAGTATAATTAACATATAGTGTTATGTTAGTTTCAGGTGCACAATATAGCGATTCAACAATTCTATATACTCAGTGCTCATCACGATAAGAGTTCTCTTTGGGAATTATTTTATTTTATTTTATTTTATTTTATTTATTTATTGTAAGGTAGGCTTCACGCCCAACATGGGGCTTGAACTCATGACCCTGAGATCAAGGGTTACATGCTCTACTGACTAAGCCAGCCAGGCGCCCCTTAGAGAATCTTTTTTTTTTTTAATGTTTATTTATTTATTTTGAGAGAGAGAGAGAGAGCGAGCACACAGGGGAGGGGCAGAGAGAGAGAGAGGGAGAGAGGGAATCCCAAGTAGGCTTCATGCTGTCAGCACAGAATTTAGGGAATCATTTTAAACAAGAACTTTTCTTTGTGGAAGGAAACCACTTTCTGCATCTGAAATTATGATCCCTTTCAATAATAATTTTTAGTTAATTGTTCACTTTTTGATATGCTAATGTGTGGGTCTTGAGGTTTATATAGGAATGGTACTACAAACACATTTATTGCCTGTATGAAACAGGCACACAAAAAGCAAACATCCTTTTCATTTTTCACACCTATTAAATGCATCTTCATATTTTTTGTTTATTCGCTGTGTGACTAATCCACCTCTACTTTTAGAAATGTTAAGTATTATGAGACTCTGCCACGGACTATTTAGAGACCCACTCTAGAATCATGAGCTCTTGGGGGGTAGAAAGTATTACCGGAAGAGTATGAAGTCCCACCTCCCCCATTTAAATGCTTTTCACCAGCTTCTAGCCTTGACTAGACAATTCACAAAGGAGCCAGCTTTTAGTTGGATCCTGTTAGTTGTTAGAAAATCCTGTTACAAAGAGACATATTTCAACGGAGTATAAGAAAGGGCATTACCTGAGGCCCACTTGCCAGTTATTTCCTGTAATCACAACACTTTTCTTACACAATTATGGCTTTATATTGCCTTATCTTTTCAGCAGCTGCAAAAGGCAAAAATTTAATGCTGATCGTATTTGACCTTGGGTGAATGAATGTGGCAGTATAACTCAGATTAGTAATTAATAACAGGGGAGACATAAAACAGAATTGCAGTCAAGACATTTCATTTTTTTTTTTCCGAGTGAGGATTAGAGGTCATGATTGAATTGTTGAATAGAACATATTTCCTATGAGAAAATTTTTCAATAATTTAAAATGCTAGTAGTACTTTTACATAGCTAAATTTCTTACATAATTAAAAATATAATAGTTTTTAAAAATTGAGATCTTCCTGATAATGATTCTTTACAAAATTGGCAGAAATTCATATGATAGAGAGCTCACGGTTACTTGTAAACTGTCGTTTTCGTGGTTTTACTGATTTAGCTTATTATTTCGGTATCGTACGGCTAAAGCTTCATATTTTCCTGAATTATGGTGTAGCCAAGGATTGCAATTCTTATGAAAACTTCCATAAGATGGGCTTCGTGTAATCTTTGTGTTGTTCCATTGCCCTGTTGAATAAAAGAAGGCTTTAAATGGGGCATTTAACAATCTGAATCCTGATAAATGTAGAGAGAATGAGTTCGAAAATCACTATTTTTGCAACTACCATAGAAAGAATTGATTTGGGCAAAAATTATCCGTGGATATTTTGGAGAACAGAATATATGCCCAGTCCTAAAGCATGTTCCTGCAAATTGTTTATTAATTGTAAAGAGGGAGCAAATAAATACATCTTCAGTAGAGAATTTTACGTGGCCGCTGTGGGGCGATCCGTCCGATCGGGTGGGGTCTGGTGGTGAAAGAAGTCACTTGAGGCAGAGCAAAGGCAAATGAAGTTTATTGAATATTCTGCCAAGGAGCAGCAAAGGAGAGACTGTCTGCCAGGAGGCAGTGGTGGGGGGCTGTAGTTAAGGAGGGAAGGGTGAGGAGGTCTGGGAACACATGGAATTTTCCTTTGTTTTGGTACCTGTGCTCAGTAGTAAGTAGTCCATTGGTCAGCTAGGGCCTATGGATATTTTTTTAAGTTCTTTTTTTTTTTTTTTAAGATTTTTGTTTAGGGGTGCCTGGGTGGCTCAGTTGGTTGAGCGTCTGACTTCGGCTCAGGTCATGATCTCACAGTTTGTGGGTTCGAGCCCCGCATCAGGCTCTGTGCTGACAGCTCGGAGCCTGGAGCCTGCTTCAGATTTTGTGTCTCCTTCTCTCTCTGCCCCTCCCCCGCTCATGCTTTGTCTCACTCTGTTTCTCAAAAATAAATAATAAAAAAAAAAATTAAAAAGATTTTTGTTTATTTAGTTTATTTTTGAGAGAGAGAGAGAGAGAGAGAGCATGAGAGAGAGGCAGAGAGAAAGGGAGACAGAGAATCCCGAGCAGGCTCCACGTTGCCAGCTGGGGCTCAAACTCACCAACCGTGGGATCATGACCTGAGCCAAAACCAAGAGTCGGATGCCTAACCCACTGAGCCACCCAGGCGCCTGGGGGTGCGTCACCTAACGAGCCTGTTTGCACTTAGCCAGGTGGTGGACGCTGTGGGCCCTTTTACCTTACTCCAGTTTAACCAAGTAATCTAGGTTCATATCACCAGTAATGAGACAAATTAATGTCATCTGCCTTCTGATGTAACATACTTGAGAAAGACTCATCACTTATTCCTGCCAAAATATATAACCTGAATCTAATCATGAGGAAATAACAGACAGATCCAAACTGAGGGATATTTTAAATAACCAGCCTGTACTCTTCAAAAATTTCGGTGCCATTAAAAAGAAAGAAAGGCTAAGGAATTGTGTTAGAATAAAGGAGACTGAAGAAATGGTAGGCATGTGTGGAGAGAGAGAGCAAGAGAGAGTAGGAGAATGCATATGTGACAAAATATTAACAATTGTACTATTCTCACCTTTCCCCATATGTCTGAAAATCTTTCAGAGAAAAAGTTAAGAATATTCCAGTCCTGGGGCACCCGCGTGGCTCAGTCAGTTAATCTGACTCTTGATTTTGGCTCAGGTCATGATCTCATGGTTCGTGGGGTCGAGCCCTGCATCAGGGTGCTGTCAGCACAGAGCCTGCTTGGGATTCTCTCTTGCTCTCTCTCTCTCTCTCTCTCTCTCTCTCTCTCAAAATGAACAAATAAACGTAAACAAATAATATCCCAGTCCTGTGCAACCTGAGATGTGTTTGTTAAGTCTGTGGTGGCCGCAGCCTAGGGTTCTGCCCTTTGGGAATGCCGTTTATTAGCTCTTGCTTGTTTTCCCTTCTTCTCCCTTCTCCGTCCATTGCAGACTCTGTGAACCACGTCCTGGCATCATCTCGAGTAGCTTCACTGTAAACATGGACAAGCCCAAATGCACTGGTGTCTCAGTTCCTTTACCTCCTAAACTCCAGCATCCCTTCCTCACTCCACTTGAGAGGCTCACTCCCCTTTCCTGGCCCCTGTGGCCACCCGCATCTGTTCTGCCTCTGGTAGTCTTTATGACTATCCCATGTTCTGATCTCTTGATCTTCATTGAAACCTCCGAACCTTAGCCCCTTCCCATGTGTCTCTGTCTCCCAGCCCACGCTTGTCTTCACTTTCTTCCCCGTCCATCTCTATCCATCTTCTCTTGGCTGTCACTTGAGCCACTTAACCGATCATACACAGTAATCAGACTCTAGGCAATTTAAAAGAGAAATGATGGGTGAAGTGTTTAATGTTCCCAGACTACTTGCTAGCAAACTTTGCTACAATTCTTGATGCAGACGCCACGGATGTTAGTGACTTGACTTGGATTTTTCTATAGGGATAATCCAGTTGTTTTGTTGCTGTCGTTGTTGTTTTAGTAGCCTTTAGAATTTGTCTTCTTTGTCCAGAAGCTTCTAAGCTGAGTATTCACATGTACCTGCCCTATTTTGTCCTTGAATTGTTATTTGCAGCTTTGCAATGTGCAGTAGTAGGTAGGCTGAAGCTGTGGCCCTAAAAAAAAAAAAAAAAAAAAAAAAAAAAAGAAGGATGAATTAGAATATTTCAGAACTGGAGAGGATCTTAGAGATCACACAATTCCAAGTTCTCACGGTTCACGTGAGAGACTGAGGACCAGAGAGGTTAAACAATTTGTTCAAAGTTACACAGTTGGCACCTGCTTGAGTCAGAACCAAAATGGAAGTCTCCAGATGACCAATTCAAAATTTATTTCTTATTATCTCATGTGGACGGGTTGCTGGGTGGGTGAGCACATGAGTAAATAAAAAGTCAAAGAAACGACCTCTAATTCTTGCCCTTCTCTGACCGGAACACCAGAGGTTTCCAAGAACGATAAAATTATGATCTCTTTTGTCATTTAGGGAGAGTGATGGTTTTGTTTAAAGTGCCCGTCAGTATTTGGAGACTGGGCCTCACGCTTTACTCTCATTTCCCTCTGAAGAATAATGCCTTCCAGGGGTGCCTGGGTGGCTCAGTCGGTTAAGCGTCTGACTTCAGCTCAGGTCATGATCTCACGGCTCATGAGTTCAAGCCCTGAATGGGGCTCTGTGCTGACAGCTCAGAGCCTGGAGCCTGCTTCGGATTCTGTGTCTCCCTCTCTCTCTGCCCCTCCCCTGCTCACACTCTATCTCTCTCTGTCTCAAAAATAAACATCTGGAAAAAAAAAAAAAAAGAATGCTCTCTAGGGACAAGAATGCTGTGCAGGGTTGCCCGAGTTCGCGGATGAGTGAGCCTCACACGGTTCCTGTCTCGCTTGCTGCCCAAGAAGCAGACTTTGTGACCATCTCGTGTCCGCTGGGCATGTGCTTTGAGCCGTTTCTCCAGTGAAGTTAGAAGTCTCTCTATGACAGTCACACACTCTAGCAGATGGCAGGTGTGAAATAGTTGTAAACAAGAATAACCAAGAAGACTGCGGTCCCAGAGTTAAGCCAGACTGTAGTGTCATCATGCTTCGAAGTGCTGAAGGAAGAGATGGTTTCCCCCTTGTTTAAAGCCTTTGGCTACTAGTTGCTTCATTCTCTTTCCAGTTCATTTGAATTCATTTTAATGGCTTCTATCACACTTGCGCCTCTCTTTCTTCCTGACTGGATGTCAGGCCCCTTAAAGTTACATTAAATATTTGCTCATCCTGGGGCCTCCTCAGGAGGCCTCTGTCAGCAGACTTTCAAAAGCAGAGAGTCTTTAAATGCCTTATTGTCCTGAATGTAAGGTTCTGGTTTAAAGAACTGTCTGTCAAATAAACTCTCATTTGAAAAACAAACCAAAGATAAGACTCTACCAGTCAGCACGAAGAGAAACACAAGACAGAAAGTCTTAACTGAAGAGTAATTTCATCCATTCAGCATATATATACCGAGCATCTACCATGTTCCAGGCGCTGTTCCAGAGTCAGGGGATGTAGCCGCTAACCCAGCGGACTAACATCCCAGCCCGCATGGAGATTACATTCTAGTGGAAGGAGAGAGACAATTAACAAATGAGTAACATATGTGCTATAGCAGGTAGTGATAAGTGCCAGGATGAGAAAATAAGGAATGAGATGGACAATGGGCAGCAGGGTGCCATTTTGAAAAGAGTGGTCAGGAAAGGCCTCAGTGAGAAGGCGGTCTTTGAGCCACGACTGTGCTCTCTAAAGGAGTGAGCCCTATGGATTCTGGTTGGCACAGTTCTTCTTGCTCCGGACTCTTGGGTTCTGGGATGGTAGCCTGTTTGTCCACAGTAGTTTGTGAAATTTTTAATGAATTTATGTATCATTAGGAAATGTGGGGGGGGGGCACTAGAAGTTGTTAGACTGGAGAGAGGCGATTATTGTGTTATTCCCACCTTACTTTAAAAAAAATTTTTTTAAAGTTTATTTTGAGAGAAAGAGCAAGCATGAGCAGGGCAGGGGCAGAGAGAGAGAGGGCGGGTTCCAGGCTTTGAGCGTCAGCACAGAGCCCGACGTGGGGTGCGAACTCACAAACAGTGACATCATGACCTGAGCGTAAGTCGGACGCTTAACCGGCTGAGCCACCCAGGCGCCCCTCCCACCTTACTTTAAAAAAAAAAGCATCTGCTATTTATTGAGTGCTTCCTATGTGCCAGGCAATATGCTAAGCGTTTTATATTAGTCACTCAATGAATTGGTATATTACTAATACCTATAGCAACACGTTGCTAGTCCATTATTATACATTACTAATAGATTATTGTTCTAACAGCCCTAGAAGGTATTCATTCATTTGTTCAACGCATATCCGTTGCCAGGCCTTACCCCAGGTGCTGGGGTTATAGCAGTGAACAAAATGAAGTCCCTGTTCTTGTGTAGCTTAGCTAATAGGGGAAGATAGACAATGAACACGTAACCATACAAGCATATCGAATGCCAGATGGTAGAACGTGGAACGGAGAACAACAGAGCAGGTAAAGAGCATAGAGAACGTGAGGTAGGGAAGGTGTGGGAGGGAGGAGATACTGTTCTACGTACTGTCTCATTTTTTTTATGGCTGATTCCAAGTGCCACCCTGGGTTGTACGACATTACGGTTAAAAGCCCAGTTTCTGGAATAACAGAGATCCGGATTTGACTCTGTGTTCTCCCAAAGACAAGTGATGTGACCCCAAACAAGTTATTCCTGAGCCTCAGTTTCCTTATCTGTAAAATGAGGATAATGTCACTTCGTAGGATTGGTGGGAGGGTTAAATCAAATGAAATGAGATGATCTGCATAAAGCACCAAGCACAGTGTCTGGCACAAAACCAATGCTCTGAATCTTTGTCTTATTCATTGACCTACGTGGATATTTAATTTCTCGCAAACTCCCATGATAATGATGGCCACTGTGGGAAAGAAGCCACGGGAAAACCAAACCCAAAACGCCCTGGCTTGGTAATAGAGAATCCACCTGTGCTGGAGACAGAAAATTGGCCAGGTAACTTGTTAAACCCATACTGTTGCTTCCTTCTAGAAACGAAAATAGGAGGCCCTTGGGACACATATGGCAATAGCTTTAACTCTGGTTTTTTTTTCTGCATGGAATTAATGTGACGGGGAAGACAAGCCCTGTCACCAGTCACGTGATGAAGCAGCAGGACCAGAAGGGGACCTAGGCTGTCCAGCAGGTTCAGGACTGGACGACACAGGTCTTCAACTCTGCACGCAGGGTTGGGGGGGGGGGGTATGGAGCCGGCAACCCCTCGGGTAGGGTGTCTCATACCTGGGCTCTAACCTTTGCCATTTTGGGGGTTCCTGCTCCAGGAGAGCGTCCTCAGCTGGCTAGAGCGGCCGTGCCGCGAGCGGGTGGGTTCTTAGGAATCAGGTGAGGTTTTCGAGGTTGGATGTTGGTCCATTCAACCCTGCCCTGCCGGTCTCCTTCCCTGTGCCAGAGAGCACCCTGGGGGTGTGGGGGGGGGGGGCTGTAAGCCAAAGGAGCAGTAGCGGGATGTGAATCAGAGCCCCTTTTATCAGCCGCTGCCAAGGTACAAACCCCAATGTGGGATTCTGGGAAGGGCCTGAGCTGGAGCGTCCAGGAAGTTGGACGCTTGAGGCCTAACCTGAGCCTGCTTTTCCCACCCAGTGACACCGGCTCATCGGGCCGGGTCTAGTCGGGAGGCAGAAACCATAGAGTGATCTGACGACAGAGGTGAATTTAAAGAACTGTCAATCGGGCGTCGAGTTGTTCCTAGGTCACCGAAAGGTCCCTGAAGGAACCCTAAGGTATACAGAGGTAGCAATTACGGGGAAGTTACCATCTCTAGGGCTGAGAGACAAAGGGGAGAGGTTGGAATTCTTAAAATGTAGAAGCTTGGAGGAGGGTTCCCGCAGCATTGGAACTCAGACCTTGGAGAATGGGGGCTGCCCGGCTGGCGCTGGTGTGTCTGAGGGGCTGCTGGGAGGCTGGTTTTGCAAGTGCTGGCTAACTGCAGACTGGATCCAGCGCAGCTATCAGGAGAAACTGCTGGGGGGGGGGGTGCAGAATGGGGGTGCAGGGTGGAGAGCCGTTGCTAGGTTCCACTAACACGAACGGGAAGCAGACGGGAAGGAGTGTGTCCCTGGTTCCCTCCTCCAGCCTCACTGTCACGCCCCCCACTGCCCCTATTGGCAGAGCATCAGGGAGCAGACTAGAGGAGTGTGGGGTGACAGCTGACACGTGATAGCTTCGTAAGTGGCATTCATGCCCGGGTGTAGGGGCTCAGGTACCGGATGGTCCATTTTCCGGCCGGGAAGGGGGTGGGGAATGCCTTTGGAACAGAAGAAGAAATGCAGGAGCCGGGGAACTGAGCATTGTTGTCTCCCTTCCACTCCTACTAGTAAAATATAGCCCGTGAAAATACTGTGTGCCTTATCAAATAAAATGGCAGCTCCCGCCTTGGGGGGTGGGGTGGGATCCCAGCAAGGGACGGGGCAGAAGCAAGGCAGAGATAGGGCAGGGGGCTTGGATCACCTATTTCCCCTCGTGGAGGAGGAGTAGAGGTGGTAGTTAACGTACATCTAGCTTAGTGGCAGGCACATAGTAGGCATTCAAGGAATGGTGGCAGTTCTTCCTCAAACGAAGGAAAGGTGCAAATAGTTTAGGGAATGAAGTAACTGGCGATAGTGGAGAGAGCCCAGAGTTTGGACTCAGAAGAGCTGAGTCTGTACTAGATAAGTGACTTGAAACAAGATACTTGCCTCTCTGAACGCGAAGTTTCCTTATGTGTAACGTAGAGATGATACTTGTGGGGACCAAGTGTCTTACAGTCGACCCTTAACATGTGGTCGCTGCTTTGTTCCATTATTAATTATAGAAATGATAAGCATGGTTATTTATTATTGGTGGTGCAAATCCTAAGTAGAAGAGACCTTATTGATCATTTATTCTACTACAGCACTGTGCAGATGAAGAAACTGAGGCACAGAAAAAGGTCAGTAGCTCTATGGAGGTTAAGAGCGTGGGCTACAGATCAGTGAGACCTGGGTTCAAGCCCTTGCTGTTCATTTCCACTTACTGGCTAGTCTCTCTCAACTTCACAGTGCGGTGAGGATCACGGAAAAGAGTCCATTGCCCGACCCTCAGTAAGTGCTCAGTAAATAGCCCTGGACAGTTCCACTGGGCTTGATGAACAGAGAGAGCCCCTGAGGTCAGGGTTGGTTGGTCATGACAGTGACTGTCCCGTAGAACAGACCTTTCAGGTGAGCCTGGGCTCTCCATATGGTGAGAACACTCGAGATTTTCAGCCTCCCAATCATTTGCTTTATCATATTGAACAAGTCACTCTGTTTCTTCTCCCTGTGGTTTTTCCCTGTAAAGATCATGATACTTGACCTCATGTCTACTTCCTGGGGTCTTCTGGAAGCTGAATAATGAAATGAGTGTCTCTGGAACCGGAGAGCCTTGGAGAAACTCATAAATAAATACGCTCAGATGACTAGTAATACCACAGCAGTATTGAGCCGGGGATCCTGGGACGGGAGGCTAGAATCCTGCTTTTAGAATTCAAATTGTTCTTGTTATAGTCAACTCTTAATTTTTATGTGCTAACTGGGAAAAATTATAACATGAATAAAAGAAGCCAGCTGGTGTTGATTGCTCTTCACTCTAAAATTTGAGGAAGGCATAAGAGACTATATTTTAAATCTCATTATCTCTCACCTGATTGCCTTCTTCAAAGCTATGAAGCTACGGGATGGTTCCAAGGCTCAGAGCCCCAGAACGGAGTCAGTGTGCCTGAATAATCCACAAACAGGACCATGCTTATCCCTGCAGTAGCCGTTTGTTTAGCCATTTATTAACCAGGCGTGGGGCTAAACTCTTCACCTGTAGGATCTCCTTTCATTCTTATTGTAACTCTGGGAAGGAGGGAGGTGTGTTCATTTATCCATCTTTTATCAATTGAATCTCAGGTACGGAGGCTGGAGCGAATTGTACTTTTCCGTTCATTGTACTTTGCCATCCCTGGTCTGTGCACGACCCTTTCTTATCTTAGTTAATTAATTTGCTTGCTCCTTTTTACCCGTGTACCCCATACCCATTCACCCCCCCTTCCCCGTAAATACCCGCTCTATTTGTTTAATGTCTTTTCCTTCGTATATATTCTTAGGACACGTATATTTTGGGTTTGTGTATACGTATTTTAAATTTATGTGAAGTGATGTGTTCTATTTCATTGTCTTTAACTTGTCAACAACCGTTCTAACTGAAGCGCTGTGTTTTTAAGACCCAGCCACGTTGCTGTGGGTTTACTTAATCCGTTGCTTCGAGCTGTGGCCTGATGGTCCATGGTGTGCACCTACCGGAGTGACACATTCTCCTTCCTAGCGGTGGACAGCCAGGCTGCGTTGGTGGCAAACTCCCTAGTGTCACAAACAAAGAAACACCGCCGCCCCGTATGTCTCCCTCTTGGGCCGTGTGAGGACTGCTTGGGGGTACGTGGTGAAGAATGGAATTGCTACTTCATAGGGCATACGTAGACTTCATATGCCTAAGTAGTGCCGGAGGTAGGTGCTGTTATTTTCCCCAGTTTACAGATGGGGAAACGGAGGCTTTGAGAGTTTTAGTGACTTCTCAAAGTCACACAGGCAGTAAGTAGCAGAGCCGGGATTCAAATTCATGCCTTCTTGCCGCCCAAACTCTGCTGACAGTGGCTAGGCCATCAGTGTTCTCTGAGTATTTGAGACTTGAGGACATTTTACAAAAATCTAAAGGTCAATTTCACTGTAGTTGTTATGTTCTTAGAACCTGGAAATCCAGGCAGACTGGGTTTTTTTTTTTGTTTGTTTTTTGTTTTTTTTCCCCGGAATACCTACTTCCCCAATCCCACAGCTGCATGGTAACTGGTTTTCTCTAATTTGCATATCCTGTGGGGCTGCAGTGCTCAAAGCTGCATTGGTCATCCAGAACTGGTACCGGGGCTACAGCACTCGACTGAAGGCCAGACAGCGCTATGCCCTCACCATCTTCCAGTCCATCGAATACGCCGATGAACAAGGCCAATTGCAGGTCTGTTTTGCAAGCTCGTCTCTTCTTTTGGCAAAGTGCTTCTCTTTACCCCTCGTAATTGAAAACACAAAGAAAGTTGGGGTCCATTTTAAGCTGAGGAACCTTGGCGAAAACTGTAACGGAGGATGTAGTGACACTGCCTTGGAACTAGCCGTTCGGAGAGGTTGTGATCTGGGAGGAAGATGGTGTTTTTCAGTTCTGAAGTCCACATTTTGAAGAGGGCTGCCAGATGTCTAGTCAGCTAATGAAAAATGGCCTTATTCTGTTCTTGGGTACGTGCCCCAATAGTAAAGTTGTCACTTTATGAAGGAAAAAATACTTTAAGGAGTTAAAAAATGGAAACATTTCCCAAGAACAAACCTGTGAGAGTTCTAGAAGAAAATAGAGATGAGTGAAGAAGCCCTTTTTCAAGCTTGCAAAAATGATGTATAAATCCAGCGTTAATGCTTATTAGCAGAAAAAAAGTACATTTTTAACAATAAAAAGGAGGGAGGATCTGTGATATCCTGTGTGTCTCTGGGGGAGGTGCGGCTCACCAGCGAAGGGCCAGGAGGGAGGTGGGAGGCAGGTGGAGGTGGGACCTGTTAGCACCTAAGGCAGCTGGGAGATGACTGTTCCAGAAGAGTGAAGAGCACTCGCTTGGAACACCAACAGCATTTGCCACAGTAGCTGTTTGGGGGTCATCAATTGACTAACGTATTTTTATTTTGTCCAGCTATCCAACTTCTTTTCCTTCATGTTGGAAAACTACGCACATATACATGAGAAAGATCCAGGTAAGTACAATGTTTAGTCTTTTGAAAAGCAGTCATTACATATTGAACTGCCCTCTTCAAGGGATGTAAACTCCGAAGATGGGAGAACGCTAAGAAATTAAAACGATGCTCACCTGTCTTACCTTTGCGACCCCCCCCCCCCCCAACAACTGGTGAAATCAGGTCAAGTGGCTTTTTTCGCTGATTGTTGTTGACTTGACTAAATTGGTCATTTACTTTTTTTCACTTTGAAAAAGCTGAATTCGATTTCACTCAATGTTAATTTGCTGAACACCTTCTCTGAACCACAATCTCTTGATATACAGAAAGTAGCTTAGTAAAGAGGATCTTATTTTTTATCCACAAAAACTTTTGTGCCGAGAGATCAAACTGTCCTGAGGATCTCGTGAAACGAATCTGGGGGGAAATGGTGGCTTGAACACGGTCGTCTGTTTTGCCGCATAGCCAGCTGTCTCTCTGTCTCTTTATCATTTATTTAGTCCTTCTGAAATGACTAAGGAAATCATTTCAGGGACAGACAATGTAGAGATGGTTCAAAACGGTTTCAAAATGATGGTTATTCCCGGGGCATGCATTTGTTCTGCAAATCAAGATGCCTGTTGTTCTCTTCAAGGTAGATGCTAGACTCACAGACTCACTTTTCTTTAATTTGGGTCATTTTTTGGTTCTAATTAAAAGTATATGTCATCTAAGAGCTTCTTTTAAATCATCTAGCGAGCACCCTTCAAAGCGGCAAAAGAATAGTGTTTTAATGGCATGCCTTGAGCTGAGCGCATATGTATGAAACTAATTAAAGCATTTAATGATCCGTAGGAGCTTTCTAAATGGTAGAATAGCCAAACCTGAGGAGTGGGGAGTGGGCGGAAGTGGGTATTTTGCCATTTTCTTTCTTTCAGATAATTGCAATTTGGAGACAGTTGTTTGTGCTTCATGTTCTTTGGCAAAATATTTCTGAGAGGAAATATAATGATGGTGAAATGAAACAGCACTCTTTTTGCTAATGACCTACTCTTTGGATCTGGTCTGTGTACTGGAATCACTTATCGAGATTCACAGACACAGATGGCTGGGTTCCAGCCCGGAGATATTTACTCAGGCTCTGTATTTTTAAAAAATCTGCATGTAAAAAAAAAAATCTGCAGGTGATTCAAAAATATTTAAAAATTTTTATCAAAGAAGGGGACAGTGTTTTAATCTTCTGATGTAGACTTTTCTTGAAGTCTAACCTATGTTAAAATAAGTACCCAAATCACAAGTATATGACTCAGTACACTTTTTCGAAGTAAACAGGCCCTTGTAACCTGCGCCCAGAAGAAAGAAAACATTTTCAGAGCCACAGAAGCCTCTCTCCTGTCCAGTCACTTCCCAATTCCTCCATCATGACTTTCCTGTCTTCTGTATCCTAGATTGGTTTGGCTGGTTTTGAACTTCACTCCATAAATGGAAGCATACAGTGTTGAGTCTGTCTTTCACTCACCATTGTATTTGCGAGTGTCATCCACGCTGTTGCAATTTGGTCATTCTCATTGCTGAATAATACTTCATTTTATGAACATGCCAACACTGATCCGTTCTGTTGTTTATGGACATTTGGGTTGTTTGCAGTTTGGGTAATTTAAATGGTACTGCTATGCACATTCTTGTGCATGTCCTTTTTGGTGAACATACAGACCATTTTCTCTTGCTGTATACTCATTTTCAGTTATCTATTGCTGCATAACAAACCACCCCCAAATTTAGTGGCTTAAAAACAGCAACCATTTAACTCCTTGTGATTCTGTGGATCACGCAGGTGAACAGGGCTCAGTGGGGATGGCATGTCTTTGTTCCATGTGGTGTCACTCAGCCTCACTCAACCTAGCTGGGCTGTGTAGGGAGGTCTAGGTGGGCCTACTCGCATGGCCGGGACTTTGGTGTTGGCTCTGAACTTAGGTACCTCAATTCTTTCTGTCTAGCGGGATATCCCGGAATTCTTTACCCAGTAGCTGGATCCCAAGAGGACAAAGGCAGAAGCTACGACGCCTTTAAGGCCTATTATTTGGAACTCACACAAAATCAGTTCTGCCGTATTCTATCGGTCACAGCAGGTCGCAAGGGCAGCCACAGATTCACAGGGTTAGGAGAGCTTCGGCTCTTGCCAGGGGAAGCAGTGGCATTCTACAGTAAAGGGATGCACACACAAAGAGGGGTGATGCACTGGGGGTCAGGATAAAGACGGACTGCCACCCAGGAGTGGAAGTTTTGGGTTACAGGGCATGCGTATGTCCAGCTTTATTAGATACTGACAAACCGTCTTATAAAATTATTGTACCAAGTTATATTGCCACCAGTGGATGAGAGTTCCAGTTGCTCTCCGTTCTCTTCAACACTTGGAGTTGTCTGTCCTTTTCATTTTGGCCATTCTGCCAGGTATGTAGTAGTATCACATTTCTGCTTTAATTTGTGTTTCTTTGGTGAGCGTCAAAATTGTGTGCCTTTTTGTGTATTTATTGGCCATATGAACATCCTGTTTGGTGAAGTGCCTGTTCAGGTCTCCTTCCATCTTTCTATTGGGTTAGCCACTTTTTTTCTTACCAGTTTTGAAGAGTATCCAAGTATTGTAAATACGAGAATATGAACCTTTGTTAGAGAAACATATTGCAAATATCTTCTCCTAGTCTTTGCCTTTTGTCTCCCCAATCTTTAAATGCCGTCTTTCGATGATAACAGACATTCTTGATTTTAATGTAGTACAATTTTTTTTTTCTCTTTATGGTTAGTGCTCTCTGCATCGTAATTGAGAAGTCTTCGCCTGGTATCAATGTGTGTGTGTGTGTGTATTTGTGCAAAAATAAATACAGGAGAAACCTATAGGATGAATCAGAAACTAATGACATTGTTTACCTACAGGGGATGAGTGGATGGGTGGGAATAGGGGAAAAGGAATGGGAGAGTTGGGTAGAGGACTGAGGGAGGAGTAACATTCCTCTGAACGTACCAAAATAGAACACACACAGTGACAAATGAATTTCACCGTATTACAAACGAGTAACAAAATCACCTCATGGAGGTGGTGAAGAAACAAACTAATCTAAGTAACATTGGAGAATAGGGCTTTAAGTATAATGTGTCTTGATGAGGGTTCATTTATATTTTCGCTGTGTGGGATTTGCCGAGCTTCTGTGATATCTAGGTTGGTATTTTCCATCAGGTTTAGGAAATTTTTACCCATTAATTATTTAAAATACCTTTCAAGTCTAAATATCTTTTTCTTTGTGCATCCCTACTTTTAAACTTAGAAGGCCTTGAAATATTTAAAATGTGGATCGCTATGCCTGTATTTCTAGATTTTTTTATGGTTTGGCTTTTAAAAATTTTAGCACTTCATACATTTTGGATTTTTTATATTAAACTAAAAAAGGAAATTTGGATGCCTCGTGGTTGAAAACAATTTAAAAACACAGCTAAAAAGACAATGTCCAAGCAGTTAAACAATTTTTCCCACAATATTTCTGGTAATGTACCTTTTCACCATGGTTTATAGTACCTCCTTCATCATGTATTCATTAAAAAATGTGTAATAGGGCATATTTCTAGGCTTTCGTTTCTCTTATACATCTCTCTATTATAGAGTCCTTGAATCTTACTGATCTGATTATTGACATAACAGAAAAATCGATGTACAGATTAGTTCTGTAGGTTATTTCCTTTAAAAAATGTTCCAGCTTTATTGAAATATAATTGGCACATAACAATGTATAAATTTAAGGTATACAATGTGGTGATTTCACATACGTGTATATTATGAAATGATTACCACAATAAGGTTAGTTAACACTCCCCTCATCTCACAGTTACAATTCTTTTGTGTATGGCAAGAACTTTAAAAATGTACTCCTAGCAACTTTCAAGCACCCAAAAGAGGATTGTTGACTAGGGTCACTGTGCTGTGCATTACTGTAGGTTGCTTTCTGATGGCCCTCTTTGGTGGGATGGCTCCACACAACGTCCCCCAAGGCCTGTTTGGCAGAAGGGCTGTGACCCTAAGTGGGGTATATTTAGGGACCAGAAGATCACTTCACATTTCCGGAATAATGGTTTGAACTCTGAGGCACAGGGTTAGCGGAGACATTCTGGGTGTTCCGCGGGTGGGAGGTGACCTGGAAGCAATTCATTCCTGCGTCCTACTACTTAGTTGCTCAAACCAGTTCCTAGGACTTGATGGGGAGACTTCACACATCCACTGCACAGGTAGAGAGCGGCAGCCGCTGTACGTAACAGTAGGTTTAAACTAGAGCTTGATGGAAGTGGGGAGTGTGATGGAGTGTGCGCAAGTGTTGTTTTGACTATTCTTTCTGCTTCCCCGCTCGGCCAAAACGTCCTATCAGACCCAGCTATTTTATACTTTTTGTTGTTATGGTCAATAGGTTATTTTCCCCATTCTGTCTCCCCGGTGATTCTTGGTAGTCTTTAACAAGCCTTTGATTCATACCTGTTTGTATTGTGCTCCTATCGAATAACAATGTTAATGAAATTATTATTGCTGGCATTTGTTAAAAGTTTGCCGTGTGCCATGTCTTTTAAGTGCTTTAAATATTTCATTTAGTCTGCATGACAAACCACTGAGACTGCTAGTGTTATCATTCCCTTTTGTCAGATGGGAATGTTGAGGCTTAGGAAGTAACCTCCCGAGGTTGTGCGTCTCAGCAGTGGTAAAGCTGTGGTTCAGACCACTGTGCTTAAACCTCTGTAGTATCGATCCTGTCAGTTCTGGGAGTTTCTCAATTGATTTTCGTGAGTATGGATATTTAATCACACTGGTCACAAGTAATGTTATTTTTGCATCTTTCTATCCGGTAGTCACTGCTCTTAATCCGGATTCATATTTGAGGAATGAAATAACTATAAATGCAGTTCAATTGGTGCTTTTTCCCCCCTAGCCATATTTGGAGCTTGTTTTCAAAGTGACACGTGGGTGGCAGAGGCAGAAATTGTGTGTGTGTGTGTCTGTGTGTCTGTGTGTGTGTGTGTGTGTGTGTTTAATTGTGGGCTTTAAAATTTTCCCTGTCCAGATTTTGAGTTTTACTGGGAAAAAGAAACAATTATACGTGGTGGGGTATTTTTGAGGCATTTTCTTTAGAACAACTTGTAAAGGTATCATTTGGTTATAATTCAAGATTTCATTATATTTAATTAGTTTAGATTCATGTTGACAGAATTGTGAATCAAATAGGTAAGGATTCATTCAAATTACATGTTGCACAAATCTTCATGTATTGTTGGCATTCATTAAATTACTCTTATTAGTTATAATAGTTACAGCCCACAGTACTTGCCTTTGAACTGTTGAAGCTTTTGATTGTGTTCGTATTATGATCCTCCTTAGCTACCATATTAGGAAGAGAATCTGTGCTATTTTTTTTAATGTGGCTAAAAATCAGCAAAAGGATTATGATTTTTAAAAAAAAAGGGCCACGATTTGATGTTTACTGATATTTCATTTTGGGTAGCTTTTTCTAAGAATTGGCACAGGGAAATGGAACTTGCAAGGATTGGAGGTCAACGAATGTATGGAAAGAAGGGCCAGACCAAGCTTTTTTTGTGCATTTTATTTTTTTTTATTTTTTATTTTATTTTTTTTATTTTATTTTACTTTTATTTTATTTTTTTTCAATGTTTATTTATTTTTGGGACAGAGAGAGACAGAGCATGAACGGGGGAGGGGCAGAGAGAGAGAGGGAGACACAGAATCGGAAACAGGCTCCAGGCTCTGAGCCATCAGCCCAGAGCCCGACGCGGGGCTCGAACTCCCGGACCGCGAGATCGTGACCTGGCTGAAGTCGGACGCTTAACCGACTGCGCCACCCAGGCGCCCCTTTTGTGCATTTTAAAGAAGAAAAGCAATATTTTAATTTTGTTCCTAAAAAACAAGACTGCATTTTAATGACTGGAATGGATGCAATTGGCTTGATGTGCCAGCTGATGAGAAAGGGGGAGTGGACAGAGCATAGGTGAAGGCAGTGATTGGGAAAAGAAAATCGTTTCATGCTTGTACTTCACACAGTTGGGTTTACTCAATAAGTCAGTTATAAGATAATCTAGTGAGGCTGGTGGGGCTCTTTTTATTTTTCCTTGTTGTTGTTGTTTGCCCAAGAGGAGCCCGATATTTCCGTGTATAGAGTTAGGAAGATTTCTCTCTGAGAATGGAGAGGTACGATGGTTAAGACGGTTAACTGGAGTATTTAGGCTTTACTGCTTGCAGAGTGGAATCTGAGATAAAATTTACCAAGCTCCTCTGCGTTTCTAATTTTCAAACATAAAATGGAATAATTAAGTTATTCTCAAATCTCAAATCAAATCCAAATGAGAAAAATACCCTGTGCTGGGCCACACTGAAGACAGACATTATTATTCCTAAATTTAACTTCTTATAAAACATCATCAACCACCACCAAAGAAGTATTGGAGTATACAATAACTTAGTAAGCGTGTTTAAGTTACCAAATATGACTTATTTTAGAAAAATGTTTTCAACTTTAGTTCTTAACTGTAATCTCTCAGCATAAACGGATCGTGGAAAAAAAAAATGTATTCTATTTACATCAGCTAACGTCACACCTGCCAAACATGTCCACTCTAAATATTCAAAAATATAGAAACTTCTTGCACAGAACTTCTGATTGATGGGCTTGGTAGCAATTCAATGCTCATGAGTTGAAGTGTACATCGTCATCTTCTATAGCGGTTATCTATTAAGGAAATAATACTGTGTGTTAAACAACCACAATAGCTCGGTGGCAGGTTAAGAGACATTTCTTTTTGCCCACAAATCTACAGGTTATCTGAGTGCTTCTCCTGATCTTGGCAGGCTTGATTTGGTGGTTTTTCTCAGGTCTTGGCTAGAATTCACTCATGTATTCGGAGATCAGCTGGCTAGTGACTGATCTAGGATGGCCTTGACTGGGGTGACTCCGTTTTGCTCCCCATAGTCTTGGAGCTTTCATTAGACTAGCTTGGGCTTTTTGGTAGTCGCATGGGTTCAAAAGAGAGAACATGGAAGCACGCAAGGCTTGTAGACTTTGGTGAGAGTAACTGCAAATCACGTGCAAAAGAGCAAGTCTAGGAGTTGGGATGGACAATTGGAGTCACTTTTGCAATCAGTCTATACCGTATCCCCTTTCATCTTTCTCCACCTGAATTGGCCAGATTTCTGTACTTGGGCTGGCTATTTCATAGGCAGTCTAGCAAGAAAGGGACTCTGAGTCTCAGCCCCTACTGATAGGGGCAGTGCAGACAATCTGTTAACGTAGAAATGTGTCTCTGAATGAGAGGCCCTTTTGGGTATTTCTGCCTGCGGTTCGTCATCTAACTCTATTTGCTTTGTTAACAAGAAGAAAAAAAATCACACCAAAAAAATCTGTTTCTATCTGAAGAGAGAAACAAATCGATTACAGCCAGGTAAAGTTTGAAGTGTTTCACGGGAAAAACTGAATATTGCAGTTTAATTTTCTGTAGATCATGAATAGCACAGATGTTTGAATCAAATACAACGCACTGTTATGTTTTCAGCCCTATTTGTAAAAATCCAAGATGTAAGAGTGGGCAAAAAAGGTAGAGGTAGTTTCAGAGCATCAGAGTACCTCGGCTGACCAGTTTTCCCTGTGTTTCTCCTTTTCCTCTCCACCAATCAACTCACTGCTTTGATACAGTATCCACTCAGGAAGGGAGGAGGGTGATTCATGTGAATATACCTAATGATCTGAGAACAGATCCTTCCTCATGGTTATATGTGAGATATCTTGGTATTCATAACATGTAGCACAGTGCCTTACACAGGCTCGATATTCAACAAGGTATTGATTGAATTTAAGTATGGTAATGTCTTTCCTTTTCCAGAAATAGTTGCTCGACTTTTCGGTAGCACCCTCCAGGACTACAAGGATAGACAGGACTATGTCGCATTTGTAGACGTCCCAAACTCCTATAACGGTCCTCGACTGCAGTTTCCTCTCACCTTTACTGATATTGACTTACTTGTTGACGCCTTCAAGCAACAACAGGCAAGTGGAAGCAGATACCGCCCTGATTCTTGTACATAACATGTGCTCAGTGACCATCCGTTGAATGAACGGATGAAAATACTGCAGCAGAAATGCGTTCTCTTGGGGAAAAGCTTCATACTGAGTTATCCTCTGCTTTGCTTCACCTATTAAACCGAAGTCTCCTCGGATGTACAGAAATCTCCTATCTATAGGCTCACTGCATTCCCTTTTTTTCTTTTTCTGAGCTATAATTCATATGTCATAGAATGCATCATTTTAAGGTGAGTGGTTTAAGGGTGAGGGGATGGGCAAAATGGGCGAAAGGGACTGGGAGATCCAGGCTTTCAGTTATGGAGTAAGTCGTGAGGATAAAAGCTACAGCCTAGGGAATATAATCAATGGTGTTGTAATGGTGTTGTATGGTGACAGATGGTAACTACACTTGGGAGCACAGGGTAACGTGTAGACTTGTCGAATCACTGTCCTACACCTCAAACTAATGTAACATTGTGTGTCAACAATTCTTCAATTAAAAATAAAGTGTACAATTCAGAGATTGTTAGTATATTCACAAAACTGCACAACCCTCACCAATATCTGATTCCGGAACATTTTTGTCACCTCACAAAGAAATGCCATACCCATTCCCATTCCCTTCTCCTTCACCCCTGGCAATCGCTAGTCTAGTTTCTGTCTCTGGGGATTTGTCTCTCTCGGACATTTCATACAAATGGAATTGCGTAATATGTAGCCGCTTGGGTCTGGCTTTTTCACTTAGCGTGTTTTTAAGGTACATTCATGTCCATTCATGTCATAGCATGTTTAACTGCTCCTTTATTGCTATGCATGTTATGTGGATATATATATTCGGTTATATGGATATACCACATTTCATTTATTCATTTGTCACTGATGGACATTGGGATTTTTTTCTACCTTTTGGCTCTCATGAAGGAACATTCACTTACAGGGCGGCTGGGTGGCTCAGTTGGTTAAGCGCCGACTTCGGCTCAGGTCACGATCTCACTGTTTGTGAGTTCGAGCCCCGCGTCGGGCTCTGTGCTGACAGCTTGGAGCCTGGACCCTGCTTCAGATTCTGTGTCTCCCTCTCTCTCTCTGCCTCTCCTCCACTTATACTCTGTCTCTCTCTCTCTCTCTCAAAAAATAAACGTGAAGAAATTAAAAATAAACAAATATTCACTTACAAGTTTTTGTATAAACATGTTTTCAGTTCTGTTGAGTATATGTGCCTAGGAGTAGAACTGCTTGGTCATATGGTAACTCTGTTTAACTTTCTGAGGAATCGCTACGCTCTTTTCCACAGTGGCTGTGCCATTTTACCTTCCCACCAGTGACGTGGGAGGGTTCCAATTTTTTCACATTTTTTGCCAACACTTGTTATTTGCTTTTGTTTATTCTTTTTAATTTTATTTCTATTATGGCCATCCTAGTTGTGTGTTAAGTGGTATCTCATTGTGGTTTTGATTTGCATTTCCCCAATGACTGAAGATGTTTAGCATTTTTTCTTGTTTACTGGACATTTGCACACATTCTTTGGAGGAGTGTCTATTCATATCTTTTGCCCATTTTAAAATCATGTTATTTGTCTTTTTATTATTGAGTTATTAGAGTTCTTTATATATTCTGGATACAAATCCCTTATCCGATATATGGTTTGAAAATTTTGTTTCATTCTGTAGGTTGTCTTTTCTCTTTCTTGATAATGTCCTTTGATTCACGAAAGTTTCTAATTTGATGAAGTCCAATTTATCTATTTTTTTCTTTGGTTGTTTGTGCTTTTGGTGTTATATTTAAGAAGCCATGGCCAGATCCAAGGTCATGAAAATTTACCCCTTCTATTTCCTTTTAAGAATTTTATAGTTTTAGCTCTACATTTAGTTCATGAAACATTTTCAGTTACTTTCTGTATATGGCATGAGGTAGGGGGCCAACCTCATTCTCTGCATGTGCACATGCAGTTGTCCCAGCACCTTTTTTTGAAGAGTGTGTTCCTTCCCCGCACTGAGTGGTCTTGATACCCTCATTGAGAACTAGTAGACCTTAGATGTGTTGTTTTATGTCTGGACTCCCAATTCGATTCCATTTGTGTATGTGTCTGTCCTTATGCCACTACCACATTGTCTTGATTTCTGTAACTTTGTAGTAAGTTTTGAAATCAGGAGCTATGAATCTTTCAATTTAGTTCTTTTTCAATAGGATTTTGGCATTTGGGTTCCCTTGCAGTGAACTTGAGGATTGGCGTTTCCATTTCTGCAAAGAAAGCTCATTGGGATTTTGGTAGGGGCTGCATTGAATCCGTGAATCACGTTGGTTAGTATTACCATCATGCCAATATTAAGTCTTCCACCTCATAAACACAGGATGTGTTTCCATTTGTTTAGGTTATCTTTGATTGCTTTCAGCCATGTTTTCTAGTTTTCAGCGCACAAGTGTTTCACTACCTTAAATGTATTCCTTGGTATTTTATTCTTTTGATTACTGTTGTGAAAAGGGATTGCTTTCTTAATTCCCTTTTGGATTGCTCATTGTTGGTATATAGAAAGAGAACTGGTTTTGTGGGTTGAGCTTTTACTCTGCCACTTTGCTTTGCTGAATTCATTTATTAGCTCTGGTAGTTCGTGTGTGTGTGTATTTTGAAATAATCCATCTACGGGATCGTGTCATTTGAGAGTAGAGATAGCTTTAGTTGTTCCTTTTTGATTTAGATGCCATTTCTCTCTCTCTCTCTCTCTCTCTCTCTCTCTCTCTCTTTCTCTCTCTCTTTTTCCTAATTGCTCTGGCTAGAACTTTCAGTACAATGTTGAATAGCAGTGGTGAGGGCAGGCATGCTCGTCTTATTCTTGATCTTAGTGGGAAAGCTTTCGGTCTTTTACCATTGAGTTTGATGCTAGTTGTGGGTTTTTCATAGATGCCTTTCATCACGTTGAAGTTTTCTTCTATTCCTGGTTTTCTGAGTGGCTTTATCATAAAAAGCTGTTAGATGTTGTCACATACCTTGTCTGCATCAATTGAAAGGATCATGTGTTTTTTCCTTCACTCTATTAATGTGTGTTATTACACTGATTAATTTTGTGTCTGTGTTGAACCGCCTTGTATTCCTGAAATAAATCCCACTGGGTCAAGGTCAATGATTCTTTTTAAAATTTTGTTGGGGTTTGTTTGCTGCTATTTTGTTGAGGTTTTTTGCATTTTGTTCATAAGGGATATTGGTATGTAGTTTCTTGTGGTGTCTTTATCTGGCTTTGATATCAGGATAGTATTGGCCTTCTAGAATGAGTTAGGAATTGTGTCTTCTCCCTCAGTGTTTTGGAAGAGTTTTAGAAGGATTGGTGTTAAAGCTTTAAATGTTCAGTAGAGTTTACCAGTGAAGCTGCCCTTGGACTTTTCTTTGCTAGGATGTTTGATCACTGATTCAATCTCTACTTGTCCTAGATCTGTTCAGATTTTCTATTTCTTCTTGAATCAGTTTTGGGAATTTGTGTGTTTCCAGGAATTTGTCCATTTCATCTAATGTATCTAATTTGGTAGTGTATAACTATTCATAATATTCTCTTATCGTTCTTTTTGTTTCTTTAAGGTTGGTGGTAACGTCCTCACTTTCATGTCTGATTATAGTTATTTGCATTTCCTCTCTTTGTTTTTCTTTGTCGTTCCAGCTGAAGGTTTGTCAATTTTGTTGATATTCTCAAAGAACCAACTTTGGGTTTTGTTGATTCTCTCTATTGTTTTCCTGTTATTTATTTCATTTATCTGAACTCTAATCCTTATTTTCTTCCTCTGCTAGCTTTTGGTTTAGTTTATTCTTCCTTTTCTAGTTCCTTAGTGTCAAGTTAGGCTTTTCATTTGAGAACTTTCTTTTTTTTAATGTAAATTTCTCTCTGAGCATTGCTTTTGCTGCCATCCCATACATTTTGGTGTGTTGCGTTTTCATTTCTGTTCATCTCAAAGTGGTTTCTCATATCCTTTATGATTTCTTCTTTGACCCATCGACTGTTTGAGTATGTTGTTTAGGGGCACCTGGCTGGCTCAGTTGGTTAAGCGTCCAACTCTTGATTTCAGCTCAGGTCATAGTTTCATGGTTTGTGAGACCGAGCCCTGCATCAGGCTCTGCGCTGACAGCATGGGCCCTACTTGGGATTCTCTCTCTCTGCCCCTCCCCTGCTCTCTCTCTCGAAAAGAAATAAATAAACATTAAAAAAGGAGTATGTTGTTTAATTTCTACGTATTTGTGAATTTTTCAGTTTTCCTTCTGTTACCGATTTCAAGTTTTATTCCATTGTGTTCAGAGAAGATATTTTACATGATCCCAATCTTTTTAAATTTATCGAGACTTGTTTTGCGGCCTAACATCTGGTCTATCCTAGAGAATGTTCCATGTGCTCTTGTTAAAAAATGTGTAGCCTGCTCTTGTTGAGTGGGGTGTTCTTTTATTTTGTCTTCAGCTTGTGTTGACAGAGATTTCCTTGAACACCAGGCACCAGAGATAGAACGAGAGAGAGAGAGAGAGAAAGAGAGAGGCAAGATGGCCTCTGTGTTGGTACACTCCTTCACTACTTAGCTAGACTGTTTACAAACCTGTTTTAGCCTTTACTTCCTGCTTGCACTGCCTTTTTTAAGTTGCCTTCTTTTTGATTCGTTTTGATTTGTCGGGCTGCTGTAAACGTTGTTAACCAAAGTTCTGTGAAGGTTGATTCTGACAGTTTTTTGGCTTGAGTTTTCAGTGTTTCTATGGAGGGATAGGACCTGGGAGCTACCTATTCCCTTAGTTTCTCTGACATTACCCCCAAACCCTCATTTCTTAGGTTAGGACCCTGCGGGCATACCCCAGGAGTAAGGGTGAACTAGAAGTAGACTGATTGTATAGGGATTGAAGCAAAACTTTGAATCATCTAATTCCTGAAATTGAATTGAGATTATCCTAGATAGCTGGTGTTCCTAGCCACCTGCCAAAAGAAAAAGTAAATCCTCTCTAGAAGAAAGTTGGCCTCAAATTATTTCTTCAAGTTTTCATGTACAATGTCCAGAGCTTTATACAAATATTAACTTTATACAAATATGCCCACAAGGCATAGGGGGATACAAGATTCATGACAGAAAGCGGAGGCAAACAACAAACGATGGAAAAGGACCAATATTTTGATAATGGCATTATCGGACTCAGAGTTGAAAATAAATATGCCTAATATGTTCAAGGAGATAAAAGATGTGACAAAAATCCAAGGATCTATAACAGAAAAGATCAATAATTCTGACTTTATAAAAATGAAAAAAATTATGTTGTTAAGGGAAGAATCAAAGTTTCAAGGTAAAGTACAGTGTGCTCCCATTTGTAAATATATATATACTTTTAAAAATTAAGATAAAATTCACATAACATAAGATAGATCATTTTAACTATTTTTAAGTGTGCAATTTAGCAGTTTTTAGTTTATTCAACATGTTGTGAAGCCATTACCACTACCTAGTTCCAGAACATTTCATCACCCCAAAACAAAACCCTGTACCCATCAAGCAGTCACTTCCCATTCCCTCTTCTTCCTAGCCCCTGGTAACCACTAATTTACCTTCTGTCTCTACAAATTTGCCTAATCTGGACATCTCATACAAATGGAATCATATAACATGTGGCCTTTTGTATATGGCTTCCACTTGGCAAAATGTTTTCAAGGTACATCCATGTTTTAGCATGTGTCAGTTTCTTATTCCTATTTTCAGTTGAATAACATTCCTTTGTGTGAATATACCCCACGTTTTATTTGAGGGATTATATATTTATAGAAAAGAATATATCATAACATATATTAATATTGCCTACTCACATCTGGTTATATTAATTTTTATATGCCTGCAAACACATAGAATATGTTCTGGAAAGATATTCAAGACACTCTTAACATAGGCTGTTTTTAGGGACTGGTCCATGGAAGAAGGAAAATTACTTTTCAGTTATACTCTTTTTTATTATTTAACTTTTTATTTCAACTAAAAAATTGAACTTTTTTCATTTGAAAACTTACTCTTTCATAAAAATAAACATCCTTTAAAAGTAATATTTTCCTACTTCAATATCTCTAAAATAATATGAATATTTTAAGTTGCTGTTTACTCTATCTTTGTAAATGTGGAAACCAACATGTAAGTTAACTCTTTTGAGTAATATTGTAACTGTAAACACAATTATAATGTTTCTGAAAGACAGCATTGTAAGCAACTACTGATATTAGACAAGTGATGTTAGCCAGTTGAAAATGGGCCCAGGGGCCCCTGGCTGGCTCAGTCCATAGAGTGTGTGACTCTTGATCTCGGGGTTGTGAATTTGAGTTCCAGGTTGGGTGTTGAGATTACTTAAAACAAACAAGCAAAACAAACAAACAAACAAACAAAAAAACTACTAATAAAAAAGGTAAAAAAAAAAAAAGTTGTTTTTTTTTTTAAAAGGCCCCAGAAAGACTTTTTTAATATTAGGATCTTTCTGTCGTAGCATATTCTCAATGTTTTTTCACTAAAACAAAACAAAACAAAACAAAACTGCCTTTTCAGACAGCGCTTACTCTTAATGCTGCAAATAGACCAGAAAATCTGCAGTGGCAAGTTAAGTGCAACGTTGGGAATCAATAGACTAAATGTGCAAACTGAAATAAGTCATTGGTTTAAGGTGTTTTGCCTGTTCCTCAAAATTTCCTTAAAATGTGGCTAAGGGAAAGTTGACATTCAAGATTTGACTCAAGTTGTGTATTGAATGGATTTCGAATGCTTTTGTGGAGAAGATCTTTAGCAGTTTATTAGGTCTTGGAGAGGCAGGAAATATAGGTCTCTCCACTAATCTCCATCCAGGGCGAATTTCTCTTTCCTTCTGATTCTCATATTGCCTAAAATCCTGATCCGTGTCCTTAAAAAATATATTTGATCATCAAAATTGTCCAAACTTAAGTCATGTTTTGGGGGGCCTGGGTTAGAAAATAGTTTTAGTATTTTAATAGCTCTGCAAATAGAAATTTTAAGACACTGAGCCAGATTGTTCCAAGGGAATAAAGGATTCCATCTGTTCTGAATCCCATATCCAAAGCGGTATCCGAACAATATGTAGATATGACCCCTCTCTCAGCCTTTAATAATCTAAACCAGTGCTGTCCAGGAGAAATATAATGTGAGCCACATACATAATTTAAAATGTTCCAGTAGTCACATTAAAAAAGTAAAAACATACTGGGTGTAGAGATTATTTTTAAAAATGAACTTCATAGGGGTGCCCGGGTGGTTCGGTCGGATAAGCGTCTGAGTTCGGCTCAGGTCATGATCTCACAGCTTGTGGGTTCGAGCTCCACATTGGGCTCTGTGCTGGCAGCTCAAAGCCTGCAGCCTGCTTCGGATTCTGTGTCTCCCTCTCTGTCTGCCCCTGCCTCACTCACACTTGCGCGCTCTCTCTCTCTCTCTCAAAAATAAAAAAGCTTTTAAAAAATTTTAATAAAAAAATTACAAAATAAACTTAAAACTGTAAAATAAGTGAAAAAAACTTTTAAAATTTATTTAATCCAACATATGGAATTATTATCATTTTAATATGTACTCATGTTAAAAGTGGTTAAGGAGACATTTTACTTTTTTTTTTTCTTATAAGTCTTTGAAATCCAGTGTGTATTTTGTACTCACAGCACATGTCAATTTCAGCTAGCCCCATTTCAAGCGGTACAAACAGTCCTTTCCCATGAAGTGGTGTTAGCATCTGTTCAGTTTGTATCGGCTATATTACTTTGGGGATTATGTATTTGGAATATTTTATAATTTAAAAAAGAGAGAGAGTATAACATACTCGATTTAAAACAAACAAACAAAAAAAGCCCAGTGGATGTTGTATGGAAACCACTTTGACAATAAATTTCATGTGAAAAAAAAAAAAAAAAAGCCCAGTGGAGAAAGCGGAGTAAATCTGTCCAAAACAATGATGTCATCAGCACTGTAATTGGAGGAGAGCAATTGGATGAACAGTCATAATAGGAGATAATCCAAATGGTTTATTTGGGTTTGGAATATGTTTTGTATTTAGACTAGTATATAAATGCACTTGCTGTTCTGTAAACTCTCCCTTCTGTGTACCCAACATTGGGCCACACCTGGGATTCTTGGCTCAGGGGTTTCTTGGGGCTGCTCTGGCTGCCTTGTGAGATCTGGGAACCCAGCGCCACCACCAGGTTGCCATCCCAGGTGGCAGGATGTCCCAAAGAAATGCAAAGCAGCCCATCTTGCACACTCTCTCTCTCTTTCTCTCTCCTTTCCCTCCTTCTCTGTTATTTATTCATTTTTGTCTGCATGTTTCCCTGGGGCAAGGGACTCTTTTTTCTTCCCTTTCACTTCTTTTGGGCCCTAAGGACCAAGAATAATCACAGATGTTCTGTGAATGGGTGATGTCAGTTAAGAACATGAAAGTAGGGGTGTCCGGGTGGCTCCGTCAGTTGAGCATCAGACTTCAGCTCAGGGCATGATCTCGTGGTTCGTGGCTTGAAACCCCGCATCAGGCTCACTGGTGTCAGCTCAGAGCCCTCTTTGGATCCTCTGTTCCCCTGTCTCTCTGTCCCTCTCCTGCTTGCACGTGTTCTCACTTGCTCTCTCTCTCTCAAAGATAAATAAAAACATTTTAAAAAACCCATGAAAGTACAAATGTCTTAGGAGCCATTCATTCATTCAGTTTGCAGATATCTAGTGAGGGCTTATTATATGCCAGACACAGTGCTAGAATAATCTTTTTGAGAATAATTTTTTTTAATTTTTTTAATGTTTATTTTTGAGACAGAGGGAGACAGAGCATGAGCAGGGGAGGGGCAGAGAGGGAGGAAGACAGAATCCGAAGCAGGCTCCAGGCTCCGAGCTGTCAGCGCCGAGCCCTATTCGGGGCTCGAACTCACGAACCGCGAGGTCATGACCTGAGCCGAAGTCGGACGCTTCACCGACTAAGCCACCCAGGCGCCCCCTTTTGAGAATAATTTAGAGATTATCCTGCAATATAGCTTCCAGAAATGTGCTCATATGCTCCACCTTTATAGCTTTCTACGTAGTCATGCTTTTCTTGCTAGTTCATTATATATTTTTCCTCTGCCTCACCCTCACAGATACTTCATGCTCGTTACGTCTTAGAGGTGCTATTTGAAACCAAGAAAGTCCTGAAGCAAATGCCGAACTTCACTCACGTAAAAACCTCTCCTTCCAAAGAGATAACAATCTGTGGTAAGTTTCAGGGCAGAGCTGCCAAATTAATATTTAGGAGCGCCTTGGTTCTACATCATTTGCTTAACTCGAAAACCGTGTAAATTGGACTGTATTAAGGGAAAAGTGTTAATATAGAGTGATCTATCATGATAATACTGTTCCCCGTCTTGTCTTTGTTTTGCATACCAGCTGGCAGGAATTAATTATGTGAGAAATTAAAGAACTCAGGGCTTTTTATAAAGGCAGGCAGCATTTTAATACGGAAAACCACCCATGGGTGGAATAAGCCTTCCTTGCCCTCCGTCTAGCTCTCATTATCTTTGTTCCATATTACTTTTCCTAGGTGGGCCACTATGTGCCGCTTAGGCTGGGAGGCGAAAAGCCCCAGGCAGGGTGGAGATGCAACTCTTCTCTGCCCTTGGCTGCTGTTTTAGATTTTTCCAACTGGTCTCTGCAGCTTTCAGAAGAGTGGGAATGTCCTAGAAATCTGTTCCTTGTTCTTCTAAATAACAAGGCTGGAGATTTTGTTATCATATAGGCCAGCCTGGCAGGATATTGCTTCAAGAAACAGTACACATTGAAATTCAACACAGTTGGTGCTCAGCAGGCTTGCAACTGTTTGAGAATGGGGTGCGTGGAAGGAACAGCAGTTCCCTTAACTTCTAATTAGGCCTTTAGGTTACAAAGCAGTGATTGTTATTTTCCAAATCAAAGTGTAGCCTGTGTTTCTTTTACCGTGTCAGGTAGAAGCGGATTTGACAATCGAGGGAAACCATTTCCATTTCTAGCATCTGACAGTGGTGAGAGCGACCTGACTCGGGCTTCTGAAGCATCTTTAATGACGCAGTTCGAACCTGATGAGGCCAACGCATCTCTGCCTAACAGACGATGCGTCTCAGCAGTGGGCGCCTTTTATTCAAAGCCTCACCGGCTCTGATTTTTCACAGAGATTAAGAATCTGAGGCCACGCAGCTCAGGAAGCCGTGCCGACCCATGGAGCTTGTGGGGCCAGGGCTGTATATGCTACCAGAGTGTATGGAATAAGCTTAACAGAACACGAGATCTGCTCCCACGTGTTTCCAGTATACCCCCAGTTGCCACTGCAAATTTATCTTTGGGTAAAAGGATCTAGAAGACGTGAATTAATTACAGGGCAAGGGAGTCCTGGAATCCCACAGTGTAAGAACTGAATGGTTCTTACTGAGACTAGCCTGTCACTTGTTCTTGTGGATGAAATTGAGGTGCAGAGAGGAAAGTGTATCGCCTTCCCTGCATTTCTTTCTTTCTTTCTTCCTTTCTTCCTTCTTTCTTTCTTTCTTTCTTTCTTTCTTTCTTTCTTTCTTCTTCTCTTGTAAAGATTTTATTTTTAAGGAATCTTTACATCCAGCACGGGGCTCAAACTTACAACCCCGAGATCAAGAGTCCCATGCTACACGGACCAAGCCAGCCAGGCGCCCCTCCTTCCCTGAATTTCCATGTGGGGACTCTCCCCCACCACCCGCAAGCTCACTCAGCTAGTTAGTGGCAGAGTCAGAAGAAAAAATCAGGTCCTCTGCATCCCAGGTTAGAGGCAGCCCCATATCTCCTATCACACATCTCTCTGATGGTTCATTTTCCATCAGGAGACAAAGACTAGGGAATGGATTGATTGGACAGTTTATTCACTTAAAGATCTCCACGTCTTGGGCATTTGTTTCCAGACGTTTTTCCGTGTCGCACCACTGCTGGAGGGAGCACCTTAGCATAAGATTTATTATTTTCGGTCCTTAGAGCCCTATTGAACTTAGATAAATCTGGTCATCATTCAAAACTCAAAACTGGGGCTGTCTTTTCAAAAACTTCTTCTGTTGAAGACGGTACTAGGAAAGGGAGAGAAAGTAAGTGTGATGAAATTTTACCATTATTTTAGTGTCCAGATGCATTTATTTACACGAACATCTCAACACGCTACATTGTTCTCAATACACGTGCAATATAGAAGGTGTTTTAGTCTATAGTCATGCTATAAAGATAACCAGTTCTGCACTCATGTTTTTCTTTGCGGTGGAAGTTGCTCTCTGTGGCTGTCTTTCCGTGATACCTCATATTTTATCTATTGCTGTCCAACTAGAAGTTAAAAATATTTTTATAGCCTCAATTCCTAATATGCTGAAACCAGTTCATTTTTTATCATGCCAGCTGTGATAATTTTGTCTGCTCAAATCTTTGAAGGGCAAGTCCCCCTAAAGAAAATTAGGAAAATAAAATGATTTTTAAAATATATTTAATTGGTAAGTAAAAAGTCCTTCCACTTTTATTTCCTTAGAATTGGAATAAGATCATATGAAAGCAATGAGATTTAAGTATGCAGTAGCATTAATATGCTCTCAATATTATAGTCATTTTATAAATAAGTGCTGGTGACACAGGATTTTAATTATTCTCATAATTGGAGTCTTCCATTGCATATATTTGGCTAATTTTGGTTGTAGGATTTTAAGCAACCTGAGGAAAGGTATTTCTATATTAGATTCTATTTGGTAATCAAGTTGGATGCAAAGAATAAAAATTTATGATCAGAGCTTATGAAAGACAGATCTTTTACCTAGAAATAATTATCCAAATAGGGCTTTTGAATATTCACGTATTCACTCTTAATTTTTAATTAATATCTGCATATATTCATGTGGTGTCCTTTAGTTAGCTGTGTTTTATAAAGCCATGCTTTCATTTCTATTTCCTGTAACTGTCTCATCAAAAGGATGTCAACTCACAATTTTTTTTTTTTTAATTTGAGAAAGAGAGAGAGCACAAGTGGGAGAGAGTGGCACAGGGAGAGAGAGAATCTTAGGCTCCATGCTCAGTACAGAGCCTTGATGTGGGGCTCGATCCAATGACCCTGGGATCACGACCTGAGCCAAGATCAAGACTCGGACGCTCAACCAACTGAGCCCCCCAGGCGCCCCACAAGTCACAAGTTTTAAATTTTAGATGCTATTGCTCGAGCATATTCTTTAATACATGGCTTTAAAAAACTGTACATTTACCAATGAAATGTATTTATTGAGTGCCTATTATGCACCAGATACTATGAGAGGCATTGGGGATTTAATGCCGACTGATATATACTATCGCTGCTCTCCTAGAGATTACAGTGTGAACAATACAGAAGAATCGCGAAGAGCTTGAGTTTTGAGTAAAGTTGGGTGTGAATTCCAGCTCTGATCTTTGGTAGCTGGGTAATTTTGCACCGGGTAACTACTCTGAGCCTCCTTTGTAACCTAGGAATGGTGAAAACAATACCCATCTCATAGAGTGGTTGTGAGGATTGAACAGGATAATTCACGTAAACCCTTAATGCAGTGCTTGGCACAGAGTGAGCTAAGTGCTGCATAAATGGTAGGAGTGAACAGGTAATTGTAATATCAGATGCCGTCTCCCAGAGGAAAGGGGACAAAAAGAGAGCTATAAAAACAAATTGTTGAATTCATACCATCATGGGGAAAACCCCAGTGCCCTGAGAATGCTTGGAGTATATCAGCAGTATTTCTGTTTAAAAATTCTGTAACAAAATGGGCATTTTCTTGTTTCCTACTGAAGAGTGATTTTTCATTTGCACTGCAGGTGATTTGCATGGGAAACTGGATGACCTTCTTTTGATCTTCTATAAGGTAAATAATTATTTGGCTAAATAGTTGCATTTTTGCTGGGGGAGGAGAGTCCCAGGGCAGATAACAGTGTTAGTTTTATTAGGGATATGGATAGATTCAGATGTATGTAACGGTTTCTTTTTTTTTTTTTTTTTCATCGAAGAAGCCGAAATATTTGTAGAGGGATATCTTTTGGCTTTTTAACACGTATTTCACACAAATGTCTTTAAAAAAATTAACCTGGGTCTTTGTTCAATAGTACTGTTATCTGTATATCCATTACGATTTGCACCTGATTGTGTTTGTGGTCTTTATGACCTCAGAAATGTCTAGATGGCAGAGGATGCGGAGAGGAGCAATCCGTTTTGCGCACTGATTCACCATTGCTGAGCTCAGTTGCTTTTCCAGCGCTGTGACTCCTGTTCATTTGTTGGGGTTTGGTTGTGAGCCTACACAGAGGGCAGAGAGCAGCTTGGCTGGCATGGAATTTCTCTGCATCTTCGATCAGATTCATTTCTCTCTCTGAGCTAGCAATAACAAACCTGAATATTCGCTTCTGGGACAATGCGTGAAGAAAAGTGATCTTGAGGTGACCTCTGCCGTCATCTCTTTATCTTTTTGTTTGTTCATTTATTTTTGGTGGGGGGGGGGGGCGGAGAGAGAGAATCCCAAGCAGAGTCGGCACCACCAGCACAGAGCGTGACATGGGGCTCGAACTCATGAACTGTGAGATCATGACCTGAGCTGAAATCAAAAGTCGGATGCCCAACTCACGGAGCCACCCAGGTGCTCCCCTTTATCTCTCTTTTTGATCAATGTGTCAGTCCCTACAACTAGTGTGTGGAATAACTGGGCACAGCATAGGTGTCTCAGATGGTTGAAAGAACATACATTTTGATTATTATGATGGCCAATCATTTCTACTCTTTGGATACTGTGAGAGCTTAAGTAAGCCACGTAGCCTCTGTGAAACTCAATTTTTTTTTTTTTGGGGGCTGTAATATCCTTGAGCTGCCACCCCACAAAAGCTGTCTTGTGGATAGAATAACAGATTTTCAAAAGCATGTTTTAAAGTAATGAATTATGATAGAGATGCAAGGGTTTTTTTTTTTTTATTTCATTCGTTTGGAGTGGAGGCTTAGAAGGGAATGGAGAGGGCCAAACCAGGAGTGGATGAATGGAGCTGCTCTTAGGAGAAGATTCAGTTGAGACTGCAGGAGGCCTAAGCAAGGATCTAGAGCCTGATAGCTGGAGGGTGGGAGCAGAGGAAGTAGGAAGCTGCCCAGGAACTTAGGTTGGCGTCAGGAAGTCCACCCGAAGTGTTTCTGGTAGGGAGGTGAGGGTGCCGGTTAAAGAGCAATTCCCGAGATCAGTGACAGAACCCAAGCTGGGCAGGGAAGGAAGAGGAGTCAGGATGGGCCAGCCAACCGGGACAGATGGGTAGACTACAGGATTGGCATGCTTTCTGAGGGAGCAGACTGACGGGGCCAAGGGCCTTGGGAAGCAGGAAGGGTGGGAAGTTATATGAGGAGTAGTCCTAGGGGATGAGCACGTTCAAGGTGGAGTCCCGAATGCGGCCGGCCGAAGTGCGAGAAAGAGAATATTGGAGATGAGGAGGTCGGGGATGTGGAAATGGAAAGCGGGTGGGTTAAATGAGCTGACCACAGGACTGTGAGGTGAGGAGTGGGCAAGGAAGGCCAGTCAGAGGTCATGGACTAGAAAGGAGGAGAGGCTTTTACCTGAGGCTGGCAAAGTGTTGGTCTTGTAGCGCCTCTGAGGGGCACGTGAACCCTCCCCAGCTCCTGACCCTGAGGTATCCATCCTGTGGAGGAATGAGTCCTTTCCTTCCAGAGGGCTGCATGAGTCAGGAGTCCAGCAGCGTCCTTAAGGGAGGCCCAGATTTCCAGAGGGCGGTCTTCCCGAATGAGTTGAAGGCAGAGGAGAGTTTATCTACCATGAAACGGGGATTCTATGGGCCATATTGGAGCGCTGTGGCAGCGGAGGGAGAGTGGACTCGTGAGAGGACCCCAAGGAGTTGCACAGTTTGGGGAATGAGGTCCGTTTAACTCCATACGCGGCACCATATAAAACGTTCGGAGGTTCAGTCCTGCTATTGCTGACAGTGACGGTCGAAGGAAGGAAGAGGGGGCGGGAGGATATGGGACACAACCACAAGAGAAAATCTAGCGATTATGTTTTTAGAGGTTTGGGGAGATATATAAAAGGGAAAATAGTTGAGTAAAGTAAAAGAGAAAAAGGACTTCTGAGGCAGTTAGAAAAGCAAATTTCTTGAGAGGTAGTTGAAGATGTTAAGGTGTGATCAGGGCACGGACTCTGGCGTAGACAGATGAGAAAGGAGAAAATTGCCACGGGGTTCTTTAAATCTCTCAGCAGAGCGATATGGAACATAGGAAACTGGAAAGTGCTAACGTAAAGACTGAACAGGAGGAGGTGGGAGGCAAGAAGTACCATAAAAAGAACCGAAGGTGAAAATATAGCGTTCACATGAAAGCAAGAAGTATTTTGAGAGTTAACCAATGAGAGCGTTCCAGAAGTGCAGACTGAGAGCCCAGCAGTGAAAAGAGTAGGGCGGTCTCACTTGAGAGGGATTTGGGTAGAGGGAGGTGAGAGGGATGTTTGGAAAACAGAAGCCTGCAGGAGCCATGAATTTGAATCTCGTTAAGCGTGAGCGAGAAGCAGCTACGATGCATCTTGGATGTGGGATAAACCATGCACACGAGGATCTGGAAATTGCCTGGTTTGAGAGGGAAAACTGAGGGAAGGGCCACCGAGGACAGCAAGGTTCCACTCTAAGAAGCTTGAAAAGGTGCCGTGGTTAATGGTGTCGAGAAGGGCCTGGTAGGCGTCCCGAGTTGCAGGCCTGGAGATGAAAGGGCGGCCGCACAGAGATGTCTGAGGAAGCTCCTTCACAGGGTGCTGTCACTCGCGAAAGTCAGCATTTTCCCTGTTTCTGTCTCGTTTTTTGTCCGAAGTTTAAATGAGGACTGAGGGTAGGCTCGCAGGGGTGGAGTACGGTCTGCAACCAGGCACACAGACTACGGGGAAACGGTGTTTCTACCCGAATGCAGATGACGGTGCCGCCCGGCCTATCCGGAGGACGAGCTCCCGTGTCCTTGACTTACCTTTGCTTAACACTCCTATGGTCCCGGCCCCACAATGAAGGAAAAAGGGTCTCTGAGCTGTTGAAGTCGCTGTCACAAAGCCAGTGAACTTTCCTGAGCGGACGGGCCCCGGGCCCTCACTCAAAGACCTATGAACATATATCACTCCCATCCTGACACCTTCTTGGTCCAAGTTGGCCCGTGTGGCTTCCCACCCCACGGCCAATTAGGGAGGGGGAGGGGAAAGGCAGAAGTGAGAAACAAGGACAACAATGAAAAGCAGAGCTCTTAAATGGCACGGGAGATCTAGAACTGTTAGCACAAGGTCAGAAATATATGCAGGGAAGAGAGTTCCGTCCTTTTCAGCAGGACCTGAGGGGATGCTTAGATCGACAAGCCTGCATGGTCAAGAAAGTGTCGAGGGGCTCCGGCGTGCGCTCTGTTAAGAAGTAAAGAGAACAGACGGCACACTTTCCAAACCCTTAGTTAAAATGGTTAAAGTAATTTAAAAACGCATTTTAGTTTTTAAAGGAGTAAGCTTCAGTGATCTGGAAAATTCATCTCAGCAATGCTTACGGTATGAGTGAGTATCACTATGGGGTCTTAGGTATCGGAGGATGAAAGAACGTGAAAACAAAATAAAAGAAGATTAGTTGAGAGAAGCATAATGCGCCAGGAAAGAGATGAGGAGGCAAGAAAGAACATCTTACAAATAAGGCGAGAGAAGGGGAGGTGGGGGGTGGGTTTCCCTGGTGGCCTCAGATACAAGGGTGGCTGCGCAGGGATTACAGCTGGTGTTAACTCTGACCCGAGCAATCTCTCGATTGCTTCAGGCAATGGTAGAGTTTCGGTGATGGTGGCCGATGCTCACTGCAATGTTCACAGCATCAGCAATGTGCTTTTGATTCCTGGTTACACGTAATGCCCTGCGCGGTGCTTTCCTCCGGTTCATTCATAGGAGCGCGCAGGACTGAGTCACCTCAGTGTAAGCCACGGGCTCTCTCTGTCTTCTATTTAGAAGCAGCTGGTGACCGTGCTTTAATTGATCCCTGTTTAATTTATGGTTTAATTAATTTATTAAAATTAGCAACTTATGGATTATTTGATTTATCCAAATGTATTTTGTTCAGATTTTGACTGAACTTGAATCGCAGAGGATAGTTTGGCAAAATACTCCCGTTGGAGATTTTTGGAGCTGTAAATCACTACGGTTTATATTATGCTCCGATTCCTCTCAGCCCCAAAGAGAAACCGGGAAACCCCCAGGCTTTGAATGAAGGCAAAATTGTTACTCATCTTTCAGTTGACGTCTTGCTAGGCAATTTCTTCCTTGTCGGCTCTTTCATGTGGTTTAGGGTGAGTAGGCTGCAGGCCAGGGCTGGCCCAAGGCCAACCAAAGGCATACCATACAGTGTAGGATCCCTGAGGTGCCTTGCTATGTCACTCTTTTCATCCAAGTGGTTGGTTTGGTTCAAGACTTGTATCGTTATAACCAATCCTACACGAAAGCGAGCCTATCCGCTAATTTATTCATTTAATAAACTTTTGTCTGATCCTTGCAGTGTTCAAGGCACTATATAAAAACTGAGAAGACACAAAGACAAATATGCAGTCTATTCCTTTCACGTGTATTTATTAAACACCGGGTATGAATGAAGTACTCTGCTAAGGGTTGGCAGTGTGGTCTGATTACGGTGCAGTTTTTAGCCCCAGAGACCTTACAGTTCAGTGGTGAAGGTCAACTGATGAAAAGACAGGACAGTTCAGGGTGGGATGTATTAGTGACTGGGATTTAGGCACTTGCTAAATTACTGAAGTTCCTTGAACGGACTGTCTTGAATGTCACCTCCTCCGATGGGATTCATACCAGTGATTGTTTTCGATTATTGGTTTTGAGATTTGGGTTTCTTTCCTATTCGGTCGTCCTTAAAAATTTTGCCATGGAGCACCTTAAGACTAAGCTAGACATTTTCAGCTGCAATCCTATCCGGGTTTGAAAAGAATTCTTTCCTCTGGATGCCACATTGTAACAGACCTTTGCTAAAAGGGCATCTCAACATTATATGGCTTCAAATATCATCAAGTGAAGCAATTTACATGGCATTAGTTAGGTTTATTTTTAGATTTTATTTTCTGAAAAGGTTAATTTTAATCAGCCACTTTTGCTTAATTAGAGTGACCGATTTGAAATACTTCATTCAGAGCCTTAATTAGCCTTGCTAAAATTACGAGACTTTTCCTCACTGAATGGAAAGCTTGGAATTTTAGATCAAGTATTGGCAAATTAGTTTGCTAAATTGCTGCTGTGAGTGGAGACCTCCTGAAGCGGAAAAAGAGATGTTCGTGGACAGAGAGAAGCGAATTAACTCTTAACCCTGTGGATGTCACACTGATGCTGTCCATGCCACCTTGTAAAATGCTTCAGGAGGAAATAGGTGAGAATATAGGGAAACATCTTGTCTTTGTCTCCATTCCAGTTAATTAACTGTGGTCTGCTAGTGTCTCCCCTCCGGGTCATCTGAATGCTGTTCAGGGTTTGTAGTTGCCCTGGGTTTTCTGTATTTGTCAACTTCGTTTCCATGCCATAGACGATTTGTTGTATATTAGCTACAGAATAAGCCAGAGAGTTTGGTTTACTGGAACTGAGTGAAGGATGGGTTACAGCAGCAGTTTTTACTTCTTTGAAGGAAAACCAGACAAATCTCAGTAGTCGGAAGCCCAGACGTCCTAGAGAGTTTACGTACAGGGACACTTAGCTCCTCATCTTCGCATCGGTTTTCTAATTTCCTTGCTGTTCTAAGACAAAAATGTATGTGAACTCATATGTATAAAGTAATGTGACTAATACTGAACCAGTAGGACAGATCTTATACCTTCAAATAAACCTTGCCGTTTTTGAAGTGTCTGTTCTGAGAGGCTTAACATGTACAGGAGTTCAGTATACATTGAAGACGCCTTTTAGAGTCACTTTCAGAGACTGACATATTCTATTGAATGAACTTCATTATCGCAAATCTTAGCCTTTTGACAACATGTGTAATTTTTTGAAAAGGTTAAAACTCACTGGGTGTCAATGGTGCTGTATAAGGTGGATGACCTAGGTGACCATTACTATTTGGGGCTTAAAATTAGGTTTGGCTAAAGGAATTCATCATTCTTTGCTCATAGTAGAGGTGAAATACCTACAAAGTTTGGCCTAACTGGAGATGAGAAGTTTCTACTGCAAGAAAGTTTGTCATCCTAGTGGAAAACATGTTTGTTATCCAGATACAATCAATGTGATTTTAGGGGCACCTGGGTGGCTCAGTCAGGTGAGCATCTGACTCTTGATTTCAGCTCAGGTCATGATCCCAGGGCCGTGGGATCGAGCCCTGCATCGGGCTCTGCACTGAGCATGGAACTTAAGATTCTCTCTCTCCCTCTCTGGCTGCCCCTCCCCCACTCATGCATGTGCATGTGCACATGTGCTTGTGGTCTCTCTAAACAAAACTAAAAAATTAAAAATATAAATAAATATAATTTTAGACCACTAAATGCTTTTCTCATATTTTGGTATTAAGGTTATGCTGGTTTCATGAAGTGAATTGAAAAGATTTTCATCTTTTTCTGTGGTTTGGAATAATTAAAGGCCCTGGTTCTCAAACTTGACATTGTAGTCACCGAAGGGAATTGGAAAAAAAAAGTACTGAATGCGAGTCCTACTCTCAGACTCTGATAGACACTTGGGGACTTAAAAAAAACTTTTTAAAAAAGTCTTATTTATTTAAGTAATCTCTAATCTCTGTACCCAACATGGTGCTCCAACCCACAACCCAAGATCAAGAGTCCCACACTCCTCTGACTGAGCCAGCTGGGCGCCCCCACCCGGGGACTTTTAAAAATCCCTCAGGTGAATTCAGTGTGCACTCAAGGATGGGAATGAATCATTGGTTTAAATAACATTAAAACCATTTGCTCTTGAAAATGGAGATAGAGCTGGGGCGCCTGGGGCACTCAGTCGGTTGGGTGTCCCACTTCGGCTCAGGTCATGATCTCCCAGTCCATGGGTTCGAGCCCCGCGTCGGGCTCTGTGCTGACAGCTCAGAGCCTGGAGCCTGCTTCGGATTCTGTGTCTCCCTCTCTCTCCCCCCACCCCCACTCCTGCTCTGTCCTTCAAAAATAAAAACTAAAAAGAAAAAAGAACAGAAAATGGAGATACAGCTCTGCTATAAAGCCACAAGGAGATGCACTGTTCAAGTTTTTTACTTCTTTTGAATCATTTCTGATGGTTTCTTATTTTCAGAGAAATCTTCCATTTCTCTAGACTGTAAAAGTACATCATAGATGTCGGCATCATATTGTTTACATATATGTACTTCTTTTATCTACTTCTCTGTCTTTATGTCTTTTTTCTACTCTTTCATCTTTCATATTTTGTAATTCTCTCTTTTTTCACTCATCCTCTGTCAGGCTCAGGATGAGTATCAATATTATTGGTCTTTCAAAGAATCATCCTTTGGCTTTATGTATTTTTTTCTTTTTTGTTTGTTTTCTATTTCATTAATTTTAGCTTTTATCTTTATTTGATTGATTTTATTGTTCCTTTTCTAATTTCCTAAGATGAATAGTCTTTCATGTGCATCCTCTTTAATAATGAAGGCATTTAAGGTTACACATCTTTTCTAATGTTAGTTTTAATTGAGTCTTCGATTGAACTTGTAAGTTTGCTTTTAATTTTCTCTTTAATCTAATGCTTATTAACACTACAGTTTTTGATTTCCAAGGGTCTTAATTAAAGGAGCTAGAATTCTTGGAATCATATTTTTATTATTTATTTCAAATTTTATTGGATTATGACATGAGACTATATCCTATGACATATTTATTATTTTGAACTTATTCAGGATTTCTTTGAAATCATGCACATGATTAATTGTCATAAAGTGTCCTTAGACATATGAAGAATTAATTATACTCTCTACTTGTAGGATGTAAAGCTCTTCATATATCCATTTATTAAATTAAGTTCATTGATCAAATATTCAACATTTAAAAATGTTTATTGAGAGAGCGAAAGTGCGTGTGTGAGTGGGGGGAGGCGCAAGGAGAAGGGGGACAGAGGATCCAAAGCAGGCTCCGAGCTGACAGCAGAGAGCCCCATGTGGGGCTTGAACTCACGAACCATGAGATCATGACGTGAGCCAAAGTCTGATGCTTAACCAACTGAGCCACCCAGGTGCCCCTAAATATTCAATTTTCCCACATATTCAGTTTCTAATGTATCTGTCTAAATGTGTATGTTATATATTGCTGTGTAGCAAGCTACCCCAATACTTAGTTCATTAAAACTATAAACATTTAGTATTGCACAGTTTCTGTGGGTCAGAAATTTGAGTGCAGCTTAGCTGAATGGTTCTGGCTTAGGGTCTCTCGTGCGGTGGCAAGCTATAGGTTAGAGCTGAAGTCATCTGAAAGGTTGACTGGGGCTCAAGGACCCATTTCCAAGATTGCTAACTCACATGGCTGCAGGCACAGCATTTCAGCTCCTCACTGGCTATGGGCAAAAGAGCCACATGTGCCTTTCCACAGGGTATCTGAGTGTTCTCATGGCATAGCATCTGACTTTTCCTAGAGTGAGTGATGCAAAAGAGACAGCAGGAAGGAAGCTGTAGTGTCTTTTATGGCCTAGTCTCCAAAGCTGCACACCATCAGTCCTGCTTTTTTGCTTTTTTTCAATTCATAGAAGCAAATCACTAAATCCAACCCACATTCAAGAAGAGGGAAGTTAGCCTTCATCTTTTATTTTATTTTATTTTTTTTTAATTTTTTTTTTTAATTTTTTTTTTTCCAACATTTATTTATTTTTGGGACAGAGAGAGACAGAGCATGAACGGGGGAGGGGCAGAGAGAGAGGGAGACACAGAATCGGAAACAGGCTCCAGGCTCTGAGCCATCAGCCCAGAGCCTGACGCGGGGCTCGAACTCCCGGACCGCGAGATCGTGACCTGGCTGAAGTCGGACGCTCAACCGACTGCGCCACCCAGGCGCCCCTAGCCTTCATCTTTTAAAGGGTGTGTCAAGAATTTGTAGACGTTATTTTAAGCCAATAATTCAATCTGAATAATTTACTGTGTTTGTATTTTTAAACAGTTTCTTCTTGCATCTATAATAGCTAAATATATGAAGGAAAAATGTGTTCTTTTGTTTATTGAATACAAGTTCATGAATTGTACCTTCTTTATAAGTGCCTTCTATTATATATTGTTGCTTTGTGACCGTGTTTATTAGCACTGTTAATCTTAAATTTCACTTTGTCTAGTATCAATATTTACATTTTTGTTTTCTGTTTGTTGTGTTTACCTTGTTTTCAACCTTCCTTTATCTATTTTTGATGTGTTTTTCTCTCAAACTGTATATATCAGAGTTTTGTATTTTAATATAGTCTGGTAATCTTGATATTTTAATGGAAGAATTTAACCCATTCACATTTTAGTATAACAGCAGATGTTTTTGAAAAATTTTCTTCTTTGTTTACTATTTACTTCACTTTGCTTCATCCTCTCCCTTTTCTTTTTGCTGTTCTGGTAAAGTTTTCTTTATTATTGTTTTCTTTGACATTTTTACTGTGCTTTTCATTCATTAGTAGTTATTTTCCCATTCTTGACATTTCTGATAAATAATGTACGTGTATATATTTCTCAAATAGCTATAACTTTCTTCTTTCACCATTATACTCCCTCTCCTCCAGCAAGATAAATGTATTTATTGTCACACTTTCCATGTATGTCCCCCATTGGGATGAGATTTGTGGAGCTCCCCTGCGAATTCTGGTTACTGCTCATGCCATATTTTTAGTTCTTGACCATTATTAGGCTTTTCTTCATAGTATGTCTCTTTTATTTCCAGAATCCTTGCTTAGTACTTAAATGCAAGTTCCACATTATCACTGTTGATTTATATTGAAAGGTTTGTTGTTCACATCTATATTCTTTCTTCTTGGGTCTTTCCCTGGCTTGAGAACTTTTTTTTTTTTGTACTGTGCTGTTATTTGGTTAGGATATTTTCTTGAGTGTTTTCCTCTGTGGGGCATGTGGGTGCTATATTCTCTGAATGCAAGCTCATGGAATGCAGGGACTTTGTATTATTTACCTCTGTGTTTCTAGCATCTAAAATTGTGTATGGCACATAACACACAATCAATACATGTTCATTGTTTTTGTGGTATTAGATCACTATATACTCACATATGTATTTATTCCACCCCGATGATGTTGCTGCTGATATTCAACCCTTTACACATCTGCAAATATTTTCTATCACCCTAGGAAGTTAATGATGTCTTGGCCAATATAGAATTCTTGCTTCATAGTCCTTTTCTCTCTTTAGTTTGTAGATTTGTTCCATCATCTTCTACCTCCCACTGCTGCATGTGAGAAGTCTAATGCCAGGATGATTCTTTTCCCTTTGTAACTTGCTCTTTTTGTCTAGCAGCTTCTAAGATTTTTACCAGGTAATAGGGATATTTTTCCCTCATCAATTGTGCATAGGATTCGTGAGCTCTTTCAAACTTCAGGATGAAGTCTCTTTTTAACCATAGAAGTCTCCCTCTCTTATTTATGTAATTTTTGCCTCTTCTCCATCTGTTCCTCTTTCTTGATTCTGGAATTATTACTGGCATATTAGTTCTCTTGGCTCTGAACTCTAATTTCTTACTCATTCCTTACAGTTTCCATCATTTTGCTTTTTAATCTGTGTAAGAGATTTTTCATCTGTTCTTTCAGGTCAATAATGTATTTTCCAATCATTATTTCTTTTAATTGGCTCTAATATATTGATATTTTAAATCTGAATAGCACATTTTAAATGCTAAGAATTATTACCTTTTTGTTCTTTATTTTGTGGTCCTCTTATTTTTTTTTTTAAATAAAATTGTCCTCTGTCTCCTTCAACAATTCTCGCTTATTAGGGGATAGAACTTTAGCAGATCTGATTGGTCTGCTTTTCTCCGGTTACTAGATCCCCTTAAGTACTAGGTTATTTTCATTTAAGAAAAAAAAAAATTTTAATGTTTATTTATTTTTGAGAGAGAGAGAGAGAGAGAGAGAGACAGAGCACGAGCGGGGGAGGAGCAGAGAAAGAGGGAGACACAGAATCCGAAACAGGCTCCAGGCTCTGAGCTGTCAGCACAGAGCCCGACGCGGGGCTCGAACTCACAAACCGTGAGATCATGACCTGAGCGGAAGCCGGAGGCTCAACAGACTCAGCCACCCAGGCGCCCCTAGGTTATTTTCATTTTCTATTCTCTGCTTAGAATAGAAGGCCTCTCTGTAGTTGTAGGCACAATAGTTGCTACTCCTGCATCAAGAGCGTGAGAGGAAGTCTTTATGTTTCTAAGCATCCCTAAATGCAAGTGTTAGTTTTCTTTTAGCCTCAGAAATAGGGAACAACTTCCCTATACTTTCTTCTAGTAAGATCCAGCTCCCCCTCCCCCATGCTCTGAGTCACGGCCTCCCCTTAATCAAGGGGTGCACAGGCCCCCTCAGGCCCAGTTCCTCCATGCCAGGGCTCTCTGCTGCTCCTCTAGCCCCCTCCAGGCCTGGAATCCCAAGAGAGCCTGTAGCCTCTAACAGCCCTCAGATTCCTCCGGCTTACTCATCCCCACCAGGTGAAGGCTGGGGAAGGAAGAGTATCAGAGCCGCAGAATCCTTCCATTTTTCTTGGAGTTTTGAGAAGCAGGAACCTATATTTTTGCAACGGGCTCATACTGTTTAAGCCCTAACGTGATAATGTTATGTGAATTAGTATATTAGAAAATGTAAAATAACGGGACCTTGAAATTAGAAATAACGCGGAGGTCGGAATAAAATGAATCTTTTCATTTCTACGGTACTCTGTGGTTTTCCTGCAGCCATACACACACAGCCTCATTTGAGTTCCCAAGTAGCCCTGTATGGCTAGGCATGGAAGTTATCGTCTCCATTTTACAGATGAGGAAGTTGTAGCTCAAAGATTAAAGAATGAACTGGGACTAGCAAATAAGTCTTCTTATTTCTGGCCCAGGGTACTGTGCTATTGCTTGCTTGCTTGCTTGTTTGTTTCCATTTCTCTTCGGAACATGTGACATTGCGTGATGGTTTTTGGAATCCTATATTGTAAGTCATATATTGTAACCTGTATTATATTTTTTTCAACTACTTCTATTATATTGATATGAACAACTCGAAATGTATATAAATCCTCGGGCGGTGACTATAAAGTAATAAGATTTCTTTTGTAGTTTGAAATCTAAAAAAGGGGACTCTGGAAATAGTTGGAAAAAGATTAATGTAACTAGAATATGTGCATTATTTCCTGAAGGTGACTTTTCTAAAGGGGGACGTACATTTGGGTAGATAAGTACTTACATTTTTCTCTTTGTCATGTATTTTTTAAACATTTGGACTATTACAAAGACCAGACCTTTGTCCTGATCCCAGTTCTTTTTTGTGCCAACACTGTGTTTAAAAGTATTCTCTCATGTCCAGGAGTGATAATCGAAATAGTTAAAGCCTGGTCGGTGAGCGGTCACAATATCTGCCAGCTCTCGACACCTGGCGTGATTCTATCAGAGTGTTCTGGTGATCTATCAGCCTTGCTCATGAGCAAGAGTATTTTCATATCCATTTCATATCCATACCGAGTATTTTCATATCCATTGTCTCATTCGATCTGGGGAGGGGGGTGGGTATAGTATCATCCCCTTTTTGCAAATTGAGGGATTCACGGCCATAAGAAGTGAAACACAGGGCCTCTTACGGTGAAAGACTGGGCTCTTGGTTCGGTGCTCTTCCTTGGGTGGAAGTTTCTCTCTTTTCAAGGGAGAAGGAAGAGATGGGAGTAGCCATTTTCGATAGGACAAAAATCAGCTCCTCTCAGAGAAAACTCATAGTAGGTAGTGCGTAGAAAGGGCAATCACCATCCCCCAGCCCCACGCCTGGAATCTTCCTGTCTCAAGCTAATGCGTCACTTCCAAGGTCCCTTGTAGGAGATGCCTGCCCTGAAGAGTGAAACTAGCTCAAAGTAGCAGATTTTCCCCAGTGGAAGAACTAACTCAGCCTCTTTTCTCCATATTCACAGGGACGTTAGGTACAAAGCCTTACTTTAAAAGTACATTCTTTTAACTGCTTGTTTTTCCCCCTCTCCTCCTTCCACAGAATGGTCTCCCCTCAGGGAGCAACTCATATATTTTTAATGGGGATTTTGTAGATCGAGGAAGAAATTCCATAGAGATCCTAATGATCCTGTTTGTGAGTTTTCTTGTCTACCCCAATGACCTGCACTTGAACAGAGGGAACCATGAAGATTTTATGATGAATCTGAGGTAACTTAGGCCTTTAGATTTCCTCTGTTGTTTCCCATTCTGAAAAATCGTGCCATGTTTAGTTCCTTGCAGAGAGTTAGAGGTGAGTGTAGAGAAGTAGGGATGAGGGGAGTCTCAAGGGAGACCTCAATTCTTACCTCTATTTACCACCTCAGTCTTCTACTGAGTGACTGTAAATTACTCTGAAGTCCTCTTCCCATCTTTGCTTCCAGTTCTGTCCCCACTTCTCCCTTCTGTTAATGTTCTTTCTCTTCCTCCTGTGACTGCCATCACAGGCCAAATGGTTTCCTGGGTGGATGTGCTAGGCCAGCTTTGGCGGTGTGGTAGTTTCCATGAGCGGGCTTAGATGAAATCATTCTGTTGCTGCTCTTTTGGCTTGCCTCAGATGTTGTCTCAGAAACCAGTAGTGTGTTTTTCACTGATGTGTATATTTTTTATGACACGGTGATTGCTTCTGGCATAGTTGTTCACAAACATATTTGAGAACAGCTGTAACATAGCATTTCAACTCTCTGAATCACTGGAGGCTTGAGGAATAAAGATTGGTTAAATGGTTTCCCAAATTTTGCTGAAAGGCACAGTAGGTGATGAATGTTCCCCTTTCCCTTCTTTCTTCCTCCTTCACCCCTCCTTTACCAGTTGGCACTATCTAGGGCAGTAGAAGGCATGACATGTGATATGCCTTATGCTTTTGATCCTAGGCTTTTGGGTGCCTTGATGAAAGCTCAGCAACTGATTAGTTTTGTCTCTGGGGCCGTTTCGGCACCTGGCTTGAGTATAGAGTTTCAATTCTGACTCTCAGTTTATGGAAGCAGATGCTGAGACTATGATGAAAAATAATCCAAGACTGTCATCAGAGGTCCATTATATATAATGTAGCTCAATACTTTTATTTGGGCATGCCACATAGCCCTTCATTTATTCAGTAAGCCAATCATATTTATCTAGTGTCTATAATGGTTAATGAAAGAGACAGGGCCTCTGCCCTCACAGAGTTTCCACCTAGTGGGGAAGGCTTATGTTAAACGGGTTTTTCCAATGTGATGAGTTTGTAAAGTGGGGGACCTAACTTGTCTGAGGGGTGACAGAGGGTTCTCTCATAGAAGTATGGCATTAGCTTGAGACCTGAAGGATAAATTAAGCCATTCAGAAAGGGCCACGGTGGTAGACGAGAAATGGTATTCCACAGCGAGGGGACAATTTATGCAGAGCTTGAGACCAGACTTTTTCGATATGAAAGCACTTCAGAGGGCAGGAGCACCGACTGAGAGACAGGACGGTCCCTAATAGCACTGGAGACATAAGAGATGGTTGGATCGTGCAAAGGAATTTGGACTTTTTTCTAAGGACAGCAAAAAAAATCATAGAAGAGTATCATAAAATTTGTGTGTTAAAATGCAGCAGGAAGAAATATTTGCACGTGGGAGGCCACTTAGGAAGTAGTTGAAGAGAAAGATGATGGATTCTCTCACATAGGCTAGGGCTGTAGGGATAGAGATGCAAAGAAGTAGACAGATTCAAGAGGAGTTTAGGCAAGGATGATTTATTTATTTATTTATTTTCAACGTTTATTTATTTTTGGGACAAAGAGAGACAGAGCATGAACGGGGGAGGGGCAGAGAGAGAGGGAGACACAGAATCGGAAACAGGCTCCAGGCTCTGAGCCATCAGCCCAGAGCCCGACGCGGGGCTCGAACTCACGGACCGCGAGATCGTGACCTGGCTGAAGTCGGACGCTTAACCCACTGCGCCACCCAGGCGCCCCTAGGCAAGGATGATTTAAAGTTTGGTAACGTCATATGCAGGACTTGAAAGAGGAGAGAATACAGGGTAACCTCCAGGTTCCAGGCTTGAATTGGGAAGTACAGTGGCATTGTTCACAGATGTTGGGAACATGATAAGAGGAAAAGGTTGGCATGAGAGAGAATGGTCAATTCAGGCTGGGTTAAGGTTATTAGAAGTGCTTTTGAGTAGGCAGTTGAGTGTATGTGTCCAGGGCTCAGAAATGAAGTGTGGCCTACAGCATTGTCCTGCCATAGTGGCACATAGATAGTACCCGAAGCTCTACGCAAGGATGAAATTGCCACAAGAGAAAGTGAGGGGAGAAGAGGGCCTAGGACAGAATCGGAGGGGACTCCAGCATTCGAGGCTAGGCAGAGAAAAACTTGCCAAGGATTTAGAATACCCAGAAAGGCACGAGGAAAACCAAGAGGGTTTATTGGCACAGAATCCAAGAGAAGAAAAGCTTCCCAGAAGGATGGTGTAGTCAACCGTATTTGGTATTCTAGAGAGGGCAAGAAAAATGAAGACTGCAAGGTATCCATTGCATTTCACAACACAGCCGTCTTTGGTGAGGACTGACTTCCTCTCGGAAAACATAGCATGACACTGTAGAAGCCTGACGTGACAGGATTTGCACGGAAACCTGGGATGAGTGTGCTGTGTGCTGACTTCCCTGTGTTGGGCCTTAAGAATATATGTTATAATCCTGAGGCAACGAAAGCAATCAAAAAAAGATTTCCATCATTAAAGCTCCCATAGTGACTGCTGTTCAGGCGTGAAAATTCCTGACAGTTTCTTGAAAATCTTGAATACCATTACCTGAACTCCATCAGAGGGAGTACAAAGAGCCAACTTACTGTCTTCTAGGCTTTTCTTTGTCTCTGTTCAGTCCCTTCCCCCATCCCCCCTTCCTGTGCCTTCATTCATTTACTATAAGATTTAGGCTGTCTGAGAAATTCTATCTCAATGAAAAGCATTCTCCCACACAGTTTCCCCAGCTGCCACAGCACACGTCTCTGAGAACTTGCGTCTACACATCCTATACCTACAACATAGCTCTTAAGTTGCCTTGTAATTGTTTCATGAGAATTTATCTTCTTTCGCCAACTATACTATAAAGCTCCTTTGGAGTAGGGACGGCTGCCTTTGTTCTTTCCCATCGTGCCTAGCAAAGACTTGGGTAAGTAATAGTTTCAACTACACTCTAGTTTCTGGAGTTCTTGATACCTCTGATGGTGAAATGTCAGTGGTTCCCTTTTTGGCGTCACTCCCGTAAGTTAGGAGTTGTCAACATTTAATTCGTTTATTTTATTTTATTTTATTTTTTAATTTTTTTTTCAACGTTTATTTATTTTTGGGACAGAGAGAGACAGAGCATGAATGGGGGAGGGGCAGAGAGAGAAGGAGACACAGAATCGGAAACAGGCTCCAGGCTCTGAGCCATCAGCCCAGAGCCTGACGCGGGGCTCGAACTCACGGACCGCGAGATCGTGACCTGGCTGAAGTCGGACGCTTAACCGACTGCGCCACCCAGGCGCCCCAACATTTAATTCGTTTAAATACCATTGTTTTTTTCAGGTATGGCTTCACAAAAGAAATTTTGTGTAAATATAAGGTAAGACTCCTATGCTGTTTTTTTTTTTTTTTTTTTTTTGCATCCTCTCTGCTTTTTATACATAGAACTAAAAAAAAAAAAAAGAGCCTTTAGGAAGAGTGGCGAGTAAACTAGTCAGGCTCCATGCCAATACAGTGCTTCCTGGACTAAACCGAGCTTTTTCATTGTGACTTTTGTGTAAGTTTTAGCAGAGATACGAACATATTCTGTTGTATTAGAGGTATCCAGGATTTGTTTTCCTCCATATGGGAAAACACGCAGATCCAGAAATGACTGTCGTAAAGGAAGATTTTTACTCACAGTTCCCTAGAACACAGGCCCAGCGCCAGGGGGGCCGTGCGGGGAAGCACCAGGGTTGGCCCGGAGGCAGAAGGAATGAGGGGAAAATGTGGGCAAGAGCCTTCATTTTGGTTTCTGTGGGACGGGATCAGGGTTTAGGATTGGCTGCTTTGAACAGTTTCAGCAGGCTCTGGGGCATAGGGGCCGTGTTTAGTTGTCTGGTGCCTGGCTGTGGGGTGATTAAGGCACGGGAATAGTGGCCTAGAGGGCCAAAGCCCTCTAACGGAGGTGGTTGGGGGCATGGGGTCTGGATTGGTTGGTTTGGTTGAAAGGCACTCTACCTGCGTATGAAAGACAGTTCATCTCCGATTTCTAGGAATTAGCTAGCCCTGGGAGGGGTGGTCTCTTCTCCAGAGTCAGCAAGCCGTCAAATACCTAAAAGTATCAGGATTAATGCATGCTGATGGGTTAGTAATTCCGTGTTGACTCCCTTTGCATGGCGTGATAACTGTTGATTTTGTGATAAACTTGAACTTATCAGAAAAACAAAACTTACTCAAGCTCTTACTTACAGATACATGGGAAACAAATCTTACAAATCTTAGAGGACGTCTATACCTGGCTCCCAATTGGTACCATCATTGACAATGAAATCCTGGTCATACATGGTGGGATATCAGAGTCCACAGACTTGAATTTACTCCACCGTGTAGAAAGACACAAAGTAAGAAGCAGTGTTTACATAAATCTTGTCTCAGAGTTTTATACCTCTTTCCACTTACTATTTTGTATTCATTTGTGTTTTGGTAGTTGTAACTCTGCAGAGATCAGTACAAATTTTGAGAAAATCTGTGATTGCAAGAGAAATAACCAAACGGGTAACTTCTAAGTATGGAAAAAATATGTATTTTAACTTCACGATGAAAGTGGAAAATGAAGAAATGTTGACATTTCGTATAGTTTCTAAAAGTGACAAATCCTGATTTTTAGAAATTAAGATTTCTAGTTAATGTTGTGGTAAAGTATACGTAACCATTTTTCAGTGTACAATTCAGTCACATTAATAATGTACATTCACATTGTCGTGCAGACACCCCCACCATCTATCTCCAGAACTTTTCCGCTTCCCCAACCGAAACCCTATACCCATTAAACAACAGCTCCCCATTATCCCCTCTCCCCAGCCCCTGGTGACCACCGTTCTACTTTCTGTCTCTGATTTTGACTATTCTGGGTGCCTCATATAAATGGAATCGTACAGCAATTTATTTCTGAATTGATACGATTTCTCTTGTACTTTCAAATGGCTCAGGGTATTTGGCGAGGGGAATATTTTAAACCTGAGTAGTCATATTAAGTACAACAGAAGCAGAGCAAGAACATGTCTAGAACCTTCAAGAGGCTATGTGTGGCCTGTCAAGCTCCCACACTGAGTGAAGGGCCCCGTTGGCTGGGCCTCGCAGAGTGCCTGGAATTCTCTTCCTCCTGTACCGGAGCCCGGCCGAAGCCCCCAGACCAGGGGCACAGGAGGTGCCACGTGAGCATGAGGACCGGAAGCAGCTCTGGAACCAGATGATCCTATGGTCTTAGTGAGAAACCTGAACCCTTACCCCTCAAGACTGATAGTCAACTTCTCACCCATCTAGGCAAGCGGAGTCTAGAGCTGGAGTTTAATTTGATACAGACAGAAATTCACCTCGGGTTCCTGGAGCCCTCACACCTTTACATGCATATGAAAGATAATATTATTGCTAATTCTCATCCTTTCAATTTCAGCTTAAACGCACCCCTCCTCTGGAAAGCCTTCCATGACGTCCAGACTAGGTCGGGTCCCCTTGTCTATGCTCTCAAGCCCCTTGTACATATCCTTCATAACAGTTACCAGAATTGAATAAAGAGCTGGGGTACTGTTTGTTTACTGTCCTCCCCTGCTTCTCTAATTCACTGACATAGCTCCAGCCCCTAAGCTGTAGTAAATACTCGATCACTGTTTGTTAGATATCTCCTAAGAGATTTAAGACGAAAGCAGGGCAGACCTCATACGAAACCGTATAGAAACTTCTTTATAACCTCTTTCCTGATTCTGTTGTGATTTTACATACCTCCTCCCGAATCTGACCCAGCCTTGACCCTATTGTCCTCGTGTGATTATTAATAGTGCCTCCCTTTACTCTCAGAAGTACTTCAATTGGGAAAAGTTTTTCACCCTACGTTTAAGGCATCTTTCTCATGATATCAGCACATAATCGACCCAATAAAATATTTTGATCCACACGAGACAGTCAGTGTGAACATAACGACTGGATGTGATTTTAGCCAAGAGCAAGGGTACATGATGTTTCTGTCAGTCAAATATTGGCAAGCACGTGGCAGGAAGGCAACACCCTACCGTCACCCGCCCTGGGACGACAGCGCTAAGCAGCTAAGCGGCCACCACCAATCGATCAGATTGAAAACGTTGCCTTTCCTGAAGTTAGTCTGAGCCGTCAGCCCTCTCTAGAGTTTTCTGAGATATTAAGAGCATGGCCCGGAAATGCCTATTCCTATGTCTGTGGAGACCCTAAGGTGAGAGCCACCTTGACCTAGTAAACTCCGTGAGGCCCTGACATCACACAGACATAGCCAGCTCTATTTCCTGCTTCCATCACTTCCTGGCTGGGTGACCGGGCAAGGCACCAAAGTTTTCTAAGCCTCAGTTTCCGCGCCCGTGTGTGGAAGCTAAAAATACCTACTATATTGAATTGTTAGGAGGATTAAATATAATTACCTAGATGAAGAAAACAGCATAGAGTAAGCTCTGAACACAAAGCTCTCTCCTTCAACGCTCTCCTCTCTTTCCTGATACTTGGAACTGAGGTTTGAATTTTCTTTTTCCTTTTCTTTTTTTTAGTTTATTCACTTGAGAGAGAGAGAGAGAGAGAGAGAGAGAGAGCGCGCGTGTGCACATGCTAGTGGGGTGCTGGGGGGCGATGCAGAGAAAGAAAGAGGGAGAAAGAGAATCCCAAGCAGGCTCTTAGCGCAGAGCCCAATGCAGGCCTCGATCCCACAGCCATGAGATCATGACTTGAACTGAAATCAAAAATCAGATGTTTAACTGACTGAGCCACCCAGGAGCCCCTGAGGTTGGAATTTTAGTCACCAAAACATATGCTGGGGAGAAGTTTTTGGGCCAGGAATTTGCTCAGGAAACCTCAAACTTCACCTCTTTTGAGAATCATCGTTCCGTCTACTCATAAGCCTGGTTTTAAACATAGACATTTGACTTGTGTGCTTCATGTATCTTCTACCCCTGCCAGAGTGAGGTTGAACTGGAAGCACATACTTGTATTAAATATAATTGAACCGTGATGAAAGTAGTACCCTTTAAGTGTAGGGATGACACTGTTACCTTGTTTATACCTGTTGCGGTGGTATAATTTTAACAGAGTGGGGTAGGATGGGGGAACCTGATGACAACCTCCTTCTAGGTTCATTAAAGGCATTTTGTAAGGTGGGTGGGTTGGGGGGTGTCAATCAGAGGGACAGAGAAGGAAGATTTTATAAAACTCTGGTTTCGTATTCTTTAAACTCCCTGGCAGGGGGTGTAGGAAGGGATGGCTAGTAGGGTTCCCAGGAGAAAATGATGGTGTGCTACCTTAGGGGGGAGCTGGGGCAAAGTATCTTGATCCCAGGTAGCCTTGAAAACGTCAAAGCCACATGTACAAGAGACCATGTGGCCTTGCCCAGTGAGCTTATCAGAAGTTGTATGGACCCAAGTCGAGAGCGGCCTCCCAGAATATTCTGCCCTGCTCAGGACCTGGGGATATTTTCTGGGGAGAGATGGGAGGGTAGGCTGTGAACTCACTGATAATAGCTGAGATTGAATTTCCAGCCATCTCAATATGACAAGATCTTAGAATAAGATTCAATTTTATTTTTAAAAACTAAAGGTAAGATTTCGTATACACCCTAGTTTATAGAAGAGACAAAGTGCCTACCATTAACAGAAGTGTTGTTTCCAGTTGTTTTATATAAAGGTATGGTGTTATGAAGAAACAAGTACAAAATTATAGTCTGAGCTTAAGTAAGGGAACACAGAAGGGATTGTAATAGTCATTTTACTATCAGAAAGACATTTTATTTTCCGAAGGATGCATCACCTTTGTTGCTAAGATTAGAGAACATAACCAGTTGCTGGCAGGGTCAGACTGTGAATTACATGGCATTGAAGTTGAACGGCTTTCTCCGTCCCTTTGGAGAACTTTTGTGAACACAGATGTATTTTCTCCCATATCTCCTGGAAAAAAACAACGTGAAAGGCAGCCACCCTCTCGAGAGGCATTTCTGAATTTAAAGCCTATTGATTCTCTCTTAGCCCCATGTGTAGGTGAAGGCTCAGAGGGAGACGAGTTTTCCCTTTGCAACTTGCATTTCCTGTGATCAGACCTCAGGACACGTCTAGCACTGACATCTGTGCTTCTGGGGGCCTTTAGAAACTCGAATGGGAAACCAGGGCCTGAAGGGCCATGTCTCTAGTTAAAACATGTACCAACTGAATGTAACGGGCCCACTTTACAGAGATCAGTGGCTCCACGAGATGAAAGTGGTAGGTGAGATGGAAAAGGTGACCATGTGTCTCTCATTGGGTCGAGGCACAACGATATAGACAGAGTGGTGGCTCGCATTGAAGTTTCTGCGTGCAGCACACGAAACCTGGGGTTCGACTAAAGAGGGAATTTGCTTTGCAGATGAAATCTGTGCTGATGCCACCAACCCCCTTAGATGGAGACCCTGACACCAACGTGAAGAAAAAGAAATTCAACGCCACTGTTTTACCTCGGGAAGTCAAAACGAGTGCATCCCATTCTGAACAGTTAACAAAGCATGAATGGGAACAGGTAGGTAATCAGAGTATTCACCAAAGTGGCAAGGAAGATGCGGCATAGATGATGTTGTCTCTTATAATATGTACACAGGAAAGTGGCTCACCTTCATAAGCAGGTCATACTCTTCTTTGGGAATTCGCCACTATACTTTTAATAGTTTCATTGAGATGTAATTCACTCATTTAAAGTATATTAATTCAATGGTTTTGATGCAGTCACAGTGTTGTGTACCTGTCACCACAATTTAATTTTAGAACATTTTCATCCCCTGAAAAAGAAATCCCATGCTAATCTACTTTTGGTCTTTATAGATTTATCTGTTCTGGACATGTTCTAGAAATAGATCGATACAACAGGTGATCTTTTGTGTCTGGCTTTTTTTTTTTTTTTTTTTACTCAGCCCAGTGTTTTGAAGTTCATCCATGTTGTGAGATGTATCAGTACTTTGTTGCTTTTTATTGCTAAGTAATATCCTAAATAATATTCTATTGCTAAATAATACTCTATAATAAACATTTTGTTTATTCATTCCTCAGTGGGTAGACATTTGAGTTGTTTCCACTTATTGGCTATTATGAATAATGCTGCTATAAACATTACAGACATGTTTTTGTGTGGACATACGTTTTCCTTTCTCTTTGGTATGTACCTAGGAGTGGAATTGTATGGTCATAAGATAATTCTAAGTCGAACATTTTAAGAAACTTCAAACTTTTCCCAAGTGGCTACACCATTTTACATCTCCATCACCAATGTATGAAGGTTCCAGTTTCTTCATATCCTCACTTAACAAATTGTCTGTCCTTTTTGATTGTGGCCATCCTAGTGGGTATGAGGTGGAATCTCATTGTGGCTTTGATTTGTTGTGGTTTTTCGGCAGTTTTCTAATGATTAATGATGTTGAGCATCTTTTCATGTGCTAATTGGCCACCTTTATGTCTTCTTTAGAGAAATATCTATTCAGATCCTTTGCTCATTTAAAAAATTGAGTTGTTTAGGGGTGCCTGGGTGGCTCAGTCAGTTGAGCGTCTGACTTCAGGTCATGACCTCGCGGTTCGTGGGTTCAAGCCCCACGTTTGTTAAAAATAAATAAGCATTTTTAAAAAATTAATTTTTTAAAAAAAAAAAATTTTTTTTTTCAACGTTTATTGATTTTTGGGACAGAGAGAGACAGAGCATGAACGGGGGAGGGGCAGAGAGAGAGGGAGACACAGAATCGGAAACAGGCTCCAGGCTCTGAGCCATCAGCCCAGAGCCCGACGCGGGGCTCGAACTCACGGACCGCGAGATCGTGACCTGGCTGAAGTCGGACGCTTAACCGACTGCGCCACCCAGGCGCCCCTAAAAATTAATTTTTTTTTAAATGTTAACTTATTTTTGAGAGACAGAGAGAGACAGAGTGTGAGCAGGGGAAGAGCAGAGAGGGAGGGAGACACAGAATCCGAAGCAGGCTCCAGGCTCTGAGCTGATTGTGCTATTGTTTTTAACAATGTCCCAGGGCTCACGAACAGATCCACAACTGATCCCATGAAACTTGGTCTCTTTTGCAGAGGCAGGGTACGACAATCTTTGAGGCCCTAAGAGTGCTCTTCTCATCTACCCCTTTCCCTGATTCTGTCCTAGTATCATGGACCCATCAGCCTTCTTCTCTTCTACTTGCCTCCCCCCAAGAAGCCCCTATTTCTTGACTCTGTACTCGTATACTTTGATTCCTAAAATGTAGACTAAAATGCAATTTCTGATGCAAAATATCCTCTAATAATGAGGAGAAGAGAGAGGTGGGAGGATAGAGAGGGGGTGGAAGAAGGGGTAGTACGAGAGAAATAGAATTCGTTAATGGCTTGTGCATCCAAAGTATTAAAAAAAAATCAAGTTAAGTACAAGAGGCAACCTATGGCAGGTAGGAAAGGATGCCTCCTTAGATTCTGAAATCCAAATTCCAGAGACCAAAGATTATTACAAGCACTTCTAGGATTGTGGTAAATAAAAAGGATGGTGCCAAAGAGATTGGAGTTGCACAGAAGGAAAAGTGTGGCTTCTGGAAGCCTAGATGAGTTAGAATTATAGAGGGATGGAGCTTTAAGAAGTGTGTGTGGGGGGTCATTATTCTGTAATTGAACCTCCCACCACCCCATCTCTATGAATGAGGCATCTTACAGACTCCATGTACATGACTGGAGTTGACACAGGGGAAAATGGACCAGAATCTCATTCCCGATATTTTAACAATTTCGGTTGTACCCTTAATTTTCTTCCTTCAGTTGCTGGTACAAAGTGGGTGTGCATACTTCAGTTAGCTAGAGTTGAAATTTCCAGATAAAACCAGATTTCGCACTTTATTTCTTAATATCTATGAGCTGTGTTATGATAAAGGTCATAGGCTCTTTATTTGTGCCATACTCACAGAAGTGCATAATTCTTGGCAGAGTGCTATGGTTTGGGTTTTATGTTCACTGAGATGTGGGAGAGATACGTACTCATGGCTAAGTCGTTCTATAGAGACAAACGTGGCACTCTTCCTTTAAGACAGACTTGCAACAAGAAGACCAGAGAGGTTTAAAAAATAGTTGCAATTATTTATTTCCTGAGTGAGTCTTCATTCATTCATTCAACAAGAATTTACTGAACACCCGCTATGTATCAGGCACTGTCGTAGGCTTTTGGGAATGTCAGTGACCAAAGATGTATTACCTTGTGAAGCTTACATTCTAGGGAGAGGAGTTAAGTAGGTAAAGCAAGTAAATTATATAAGATGTTAAGTGAAAAGTTCTATGGAAAAAAAAGAAAACCAGAACAAGGTTAGGGGTATCCGGAGAACCGGAGGCGGGGGACAGAGTTGTAGTGGGAGTAGTCAGCTTCATTGTGCAGGCTCCCAAGAGTGAAATGGCTTGTCACTTGGCTAGTCACTGGGTGATAGAGCAGGATGTGATCTCAGGTCTGCCTTTAAGGCCCAAGCTCTTTTTCCGAAGGGAAAGATGGCTTCGGAATGATGGGGGCGGGTCTCAAGAAGGAGTCGAACTTCTCCGGTTTCTCATCCAGTGTGGCTAATGGGTACACAGGGAGTAGGCATCTTAAGTGATTTAGGTGCTGCCGGAGGGTTTGGGCTGAGCGCAGCCTTTAAAAGATGTTCACAAGCTGGAAGGAAGATACGTCACTAAGGGGAAAATGCAAAAGAATAGTGAATCTATAGCATTAGTGTGTTAGAAGAGAGGCATTTAGATATACCTTCCACAGCTATTAACTCTCCCCCAAAGCGTGCTTTTGGGAACTGGATAACTGAGAGCTGCAGACAAGCACAGGACATTTCTTGCTGGATTCATTTCGGATTTAGGAGGTTTGAAGGCCGAGGCACGAAGAGCTTTTTGTTGGCCGGATCATATACGAGCTGTCATTCAGTAAAGCTTTTCCAATTTTCGGTTTGAACATTTTCAGGAAGGGATATTGCGAATAACTATTGTTTCATGCGCTTACCACTCACAAGGCCCTTGCATGTCAGAGGAGAGGATGTTGCTGGAAGGAAAGAGAGGGTCTCTTCTGAGGAATCTGCTTCACCCACAAAGGGTCCTTTTTCTGTTTGTGAGTTTTAGAATCGAGTCTATGTTACAGCCACAGTCTGGGTAAACCTAGTCAAGTGAATGGATTCTAGACCGAAAAAAGAAGTGCCCATGCCTGGTAAGGGATGATTCTGAAAAACTTTAGTTCTATAAAGCTCATACCCCCTTTGACTTTGAGTAAAGAAAAATGAATTCTTGATATGTCTTTCTCGTTTCATTGATGAACCAACTAAAGTTCAGCTAGGTTAAATGATTTGCCTCAGGTGACACAGGTGCCAGCCGAAGACCTAAGTCCTTGGCCAGTGTTTCTCCGAGTTCAACAGAGTTCGTTATGCATACGTTTAACTTCTGTGCATTTTAACTATATGTATATGGCAGAAAGGAGAAAAGTATATATAGTTTTATTTTCACAAATGTTATTTATCACATGATATGTTATTACATCTATAAAATGTTCACACATCCATATCATTGTGTAGGATTGTATATATAAAATCACGTATAGTGTGCTTTAAGGGTAATTTCAGAGGTTTCCCAGGGGTAATTTTAGCTGTAAATGGCTTGCATCTCATGTAGGAATTTACCACTTAATCCCTTCCTCATACAAGCACAGTTCCTTGTGTTCCATTTTTCCCGCCTTCATTACACTAAAGGCCAAATCGGGACCCCCAAACAGGAATTCATGGTGTAAGAGCCAGATGTGACAACGCAAGTATTGGTTTTGACATAAACACCAGCCAGGGAAAGGGGCTCCAGTGGATTAATTCGGAAGGGCAGGATTGTGCCAGTGTTGGCATTCAGTGTTGGCATTCAGGGGGAGAGAGGAGAATCTTGGTCTGACTCTTCTTCGGGTGGTTTTAAGTCTCACTTCAATCAGTCGTCAAAAACTTGGCACAAATGTCTGGTTTGGCCTGATGGGGGGTTTCGACAAGTTCCAACCAGGTGCCCGTCATTCCAGAGTTCTCCTACCGGTTCCGTTCTTCGCTCCAGCTCGCTGTCTTTTTCCTCACTGATTTATAGCCCCCCTTCAATACCAAACCTACGAATGGGTGTACAGTCAAGGTTACCGGGACAACCATTTCTGGTCCTCTCGTCAAGACCTCACTTGGACCTGCTTGAATAACTGCAGAACTTAAGATGCATGGTTTCTTCATGCCCACAAAACATGGACTCGTAGAATCATAGTGTGTTAGAACTTGGCGATACTTTACAAGTCATCTGGCCCAAACTGCTGATTTTAGAGATCTAGAAACTGAGACCCAGAGAGTCTTCCCAAGGCTGCACAGCTTTAGTGACACAGCTATTTTTTTTTCTCACTGCTGCTTAAGCTCCTATAGGAGTTTAAATAAAGAAACATTATATGTAGATCAGAGCCATGAAAAATATTCTTAGAAACTTGGATCTTCAGTCTTGGGCATCACGTAGCCTGCATTTACCTCTTTCAGCCCCAGAAGGAAATGTGATGCTAATAAAATACCTGTGGATTTAGGACACGTTGGGGAAACCAGTCGGTGGCTGAATTTATTGCTAAAACTGAGAGTGTTCTTATGGATGGGCCAAAAAGTGAAGGAGATGATTTAGGGAAGTATTCTTGGGTGAACTCTTATCTGTATCTGTGGTGGCGATGCTGTCTGCTCAACAGGACAAAAGCCAGGGCCAGAGCCACAGCTGGGAGACCCAATTATCTCTTTGAACGTATTAAGAATATCTAATGTGGGGGCACTGGGGTAGCTCAGTCGGTTAAGTGTCCGACTCTTGGTTTCGGCTCAGGTCGCCTTCTCATGGTTTGTGGATCTGAGCCCAGAGTCGGGCCCTGCACTGACAGCGCGGAGCCTGCTTGGGATTCTCTCTCTCCCTCCCCTCCTCTCTCAAAAGTAAATAAACATTAAAACAAAAAAGACCATCTAGCGTGTGTTCGCTGTGGAGAGCTGCTTTCTCTTTGGAGTAGGACGACGAAGTTCTTTTAAGAGAACTTGCATCTCACGTAAGAATCGTGAATTGGTAGATTCGGCACTTGTGAAACAATCGTGATGAGATTTTTAAAGACAGACAGACAAGGGCAAGGGCCGATTCTCCACGGCTACTAAGTATTGCTGCGTTGGTTCTTGTTCTTGGTACATTGGTTGTTGGGGACGAGCAAGCAGAAAGGGATTGCGGTGGCTGTGGGCCTTGCAGTTGTCGTGGAAAAGATCTATGGAGGAGAGGAGTACGAAACAAGTTTGAAGGAGGAATGAGGAACAGTTAGACTTTGGGATAACTCGGGTTAATGTTTCTGGCAAAGAGGTGGAAGTCTAGAACGACAGAGTCTCACTTGTAAATAGCAGCCTAACCCGCTTTGTTGTTCAAAGGTCATCGATATTCTGTGGAGTGATCCCAGAGGCAAAAGAGGCTGTTACCCGAACACAAGTCGAGGAGGGGGCTGCTATTTTGGACCAGATATCACCTCCAAGGTTCTTAATAGATACCAGCTGAAGATGCTCATCAGGTCTCATGAATGTAAGCCCGAAGGGTATGAAATCTGCCACGATGGGAAGGTGAGCTAACACTGTTGGTGATGTCATCACAGACATCCTTGCCCCGAGCAGTCTTTCTTCGCAGGGTGCGTCTGACCTCGAAGCCTCCGGGAAGGTGTCTTCCCCGGGACGAAAACAGAAGGCCACGCATTGGTAGACGGAAGCAGGAGACTATAGGGTTCGCACAGGTTGCGTGAAGGGGCCTCGCCGTGCCTCACCCTAAGAGATAGTGGCTCATTTCCCTCATCTTCCCTAATCCCAGAGATCGAAATCCTGACCCGTAGCTCTAAGGACCCTCACAGAAAGGCTTCGTTCTTGACTAACCGAAAGGCAACTTTCCAGTACAGTGGGGTTAAGAGTCTGCTTGTCCTCACCGAGCACCTCAAAGGCCGCAGTGAATCCGGTTTGCTCCCTTTCGCCTTTTGTACCTTCCCTGTGCGGGGCAGAGCCACAGAGTCACCTCCCTTCTCCTCACCGAGCGGGCCAGCCCCAGCAAGGCACTCGCCTGGTCCCAGTTCAGCTGCAGCCGCTGGAGCGGAGCGTGTTGTGCTCCTTCAGTGCGGGTGTGGTGAGGCTGGGAGAGGCGAGGGCTGATGAACTGGTTTCTTGTCCCAAGTTGTCCCGGGATGTCCCTTTCCTAGTAGAGAACAGCCGTGAATCAAATGGAATACCAGCTTGCGGGGCATTCCTTTCTATTTCAAAACTTTTGCTTTGCTTACCTCTGTTAGTTCCTTTCGGGCTCCTACTAATGCCGTGGGATAGTGGAGGCAAGTATTATGTGAGGCTTCTTGTACTAAGAAAACAGAAAACGGCCTGTCTGAAGTAGCAGGCCGATTAGGGCAGAACCGGCTACAACAAGTACTACCCTGCCATCCTCCACCAGGGCCCCGGGGCCGTTCCCTCCCAACACGGTGGTCCTGGGCCCTTATTCTGGCCACTATTTTCCCTGCCCTTCCATGCCTAGTTTTGTGGGGGCCCTAAACGCTCTAAATCAGGCAGCTTTAGGCAAAGGAAAAAGACTCATACTAGACAAGTTTTATTTTGAACGCTCAAATACCACAGGGAAGGAAAACAAAGTCTTCCCCCCGCTTGGAACATTAGAATTTCCAACACCTAGCGATAAGGGGGATCGTCAGATACGGAACTGAAATCGTACACAGGATTGCAAGGCCAGGCAGTGCGGGGATGAGTGGCTAGAAGTCGGTATTCCTGGGGACACCCGTTTGAGAGCCTTGTTGCCTCTCCAGTGGAAGCACAGAAAATCCTGTCAGACTTGGATCATTTGTATGCGTCCGGAACTTTGGTGTTTGCCTTTTTAGGAATTGAGCTATTTCTGACTTTATTGAGAGACCTTTTGAGAACCACCTCCATGTGATCCTGGTCTTCTGTTTCTTTTACCAGGTCATTACTATATTTTCTGCTTCTAATTATTATGAAGAAGGCAGCAATCGAGGCGCTTACATCAAACTGTCTTCTGGTATGGCCCCTCGATTCTTCCAGTACCAAGTAACTAGGACAACGTGCTTGAGGCCTCTTTACCAAAGGTGTGTATGCCCTAAGGAGAACTCTGAGTGCTGGTGCTGGTGACCAAGTGGGACCAGTCCAGAGTGACTAAGAGCAGCCGTGGGAGTGAAGGCAACTACTTACTGGTTACTCGTGGGCATAAACAAAATAGAATTCGTTCCAGACACCCGGTGGTGAACGCATTCGTATTTGAAACCAAGAGAAGACCTTTCCAGCCCATATGTCTCTGTAAATGGGTAAAGCAGTCAGTGTGCACGAACAGCCTCTAACCGAATGTAAAGAAAAGACGATCCCCACATCCACCCAGTCCCGCACCCTGCAGTCTTCTCTGTCCCCAAACAGCCCCGTGTGCTCTTGCCTCTTGGTCTCTTCTCTGCTCAGAGTGTGTATGACAGGAGTTGAGTGTCTCTCCATGTGATGGCATCCGTAGTTTATCTTCCTTTTCTCCACTTAACATTACCTTTTTAAGAAGCTGTCATCACAAAACGAGTATGTTTATTGTTAACGAGTGAGGCCAAAGATGTATACAGAGAATGCCAATCATCTCTCCCCCTCGTTCTCGATAATCCTTTTCTGCAGATGCAACTGAAATGGACAGCCTCTTCTTGCTCCCACAAAAACAGACCTTTATATTCATCGAATAAAAAAATGTTTTTGGAGCACCTACTATACGTCACACCCTGTTGTAGGCACAAGTGATACAGCAGTGAACAGAAGAAGCAAAAACCCTTTTCCTCATCAAATACGGATCCCAGGGGAAGGAGAAAGGCAGTCGGCAACATACATACTTTTTTTTTTTTGACAAAGATAGAATCACACTGCACATTCTACAACTGAGTTTTTCTCTGAAGATGATATCATGATATCATGAACATCACTCCAAGTTGGTACACATAGACCTAACTCATTCTTTTTAGTAGATGTGCCATAATAATTACGGAGTGACCGAATCTTATTTAACTGATGGCCATCCAGATTGCTTCCAGGGTTTTGCAATTCCAGACAATGCTATAACACTCCTCTGTGTGTACATATACATGCATACGTACGGCCATAAGTTTTAGTGGGCTTTTTTTTTTACATAACATCTCAAAATGGGATATTTATGGATTTATATGTTTACAATTTTACTAGGTACTCCAAAAGAGTTGTAACAATTAACAATATGAAAACAACAAACCAATTTTTCCACATGCTCATTAGGCTTAGATATTGTTACACTTCTTAATTTTTGCCAAGCCGATGGATCAAAATGGTGAATCTCATTGTTTTAATTGGCAACTTTTTAGACAGCTGAGTTCACCCATCTTAGGTTTTTGGACATTGCATTTTTCTCTTCTTTGAATTTGCTATTTATATAGTTCCTGCATTTGATCTTGGGTTGCTTGTCACTTTCTGATCAATTTTTAGGAGTTCTTTGCATATGACGGATAGAGGATTTTTACGGTTACGTTGCATATATTTTGTTGGTGTCTTCATTTTGCTTTAGTTCTATGAAATCACATTTATATATATAATTTCATCATATCTTTTGGATTTTCATCTCTGTTAGAAAAATGTCTCTACACAAAGTTTTCATTATATTGTTATATTAGTAAGTTCATCTCAAGCTAATTTATTTTAACAGCTTTGTTGAGACATAATTCACATATGATGAAGTTGACCAATTTAAAATACACAACTCACCGATAGTATTTTTAGAGTTGTGCAACCATCACCATAATCTAGTTTTTAAACATTTTTGCCAGCCTAAAAAGACCACTTGTACCCATTAGCAGTCACTCACCAGTCACCTCCCTCATCAACAACTCTAGGCAACCAGTAATCTGCTTTCTGTCTCTATACATTTACCTATTCTGGACATTGCATGTAAATGGAATCACACAGTATGTGGTCTTTTGTGACTGACTTCTTTTGCTCAACACAATGTTTTTGAGGTTCATTCATGCTGTAACATGCATGAGTATTTCATTCCTTTTTATGGCTGAATAATATTCCATTAGATGGATAGACCACATTTTCTTTATTAAAAAATTTTTTTTATGCTTTTAATTCTAGTATAGTGAACATACAGTGTTACATTAGCTTCAGGTGTACAATATAGTGATTCAACACTTCCATACATCACCCTGTGCTCATCACGACAAGTGCACTCCTTAATCCCTATCACCTGTTTCCCCCATGACCCCCCAACCCTCCTCCCCTCTGGTAACTATCAGTTTGTTCTCTACAGTAAACAGTCTGATTCTTGGTTTGTCTCTCTTTTTTTTCTTTGCTGGTTTGTTTTGTTTCTTAAATTTCACATGTGAGTGAAATCATGTATCTGTCTTTCTCTGACTTCCTTATTTTGCTTAGCATTATACTCTCTAGCTCCATCCATGTCATTGAAAATGGCAAGATTTCATTTTTTATGGTTGAATAATATTCATATATATATACATACATATATGTATATGTATACATGTATACATACATATGTATGTATACATGTATACATATACATATATGTATGTATATATATGTATATATACATAATACACACACACACACATCTTTATCCATTTATCAGTCAATGGACATTTGGGTTGCTTCCATATCTTGGCTATTGTAAATAATGCTGCTATAAACCTAGAATGTATCCCTTTGAATTAGTATTTTTTTATTCTTTGGGTAAATACCTAGTAGTACAATTGCTGGGTCGTAGGGTAGTTCTATTTTTCACATTTTGAAGAAGCTGCATACTGTTCTCCGGAGTGGCTGCACCAGCTTGCATTCCCACCAATAGGGCAAGAGGGTTCCCCTTTCTCCACATCCTCACCAACACCTGTTGTCTTTTGTGTTATTAATTTTAGCCATTCTGACAGTTGTGAGGTGGTATCTCATTGTGGTTTTGATTTGCATTTCCCTGATGGTAAGTAAGTGATGATGATCATCTTTTCCTGTATCTGTTGGCCATCTGTATGTCTTCTTTGGAAAAATTTCTGTTCATGTCTTCAGCCTATTTTTAAATTGGATTATTTGTTTCCTGGGTATTGCATTTTGTAAGTTCTTTATATAATTTGGATACTGACCCTTTATTGGATATGTCACTTGCAAATACCTTCTCCCATTCTGTAAGTTGCATTTTAGTTTTGTTGATTGTTTCCTTTGCTGTGCAGAAGCTTTTTATTTTGATGTAGTTCCAATAGTTTATTTTTGCTTTTGTGTCCCTTGCCTCAGGGGACCTGTCTAGAAAATAGTTACTGTGGCCGACGCTAGAGAGGTTATTGCCTGTGCCCTCTTCTAGGATTTTTATGATTTCAGGTCTTACATTTAGGTCTTTAATCCATTTTGAATTTATTTTGTGTACGGTGTAAGAAAATGGTCCAGTGTCATTCTGTTGCATGTAGTTTGTCCAGTTTTCTCAACACCATATGTTGAAGAGACTGTCTTTTTTCCCATTGCATATTCTTTCCTGCTTTGTCAAAGATTAATTGACCATATAATTGCGGGTTTACTTCTGGGTTTTCTGTTCTGTTCTATTGATCTGTGTGCCAGTGCCATACTGTTTTGATTACTACAGCTTTGTACTATAACTTGAAGTCTCGAATTGTGATGCCTCCAGCTTGGCTTTGCTTTTTCAAGGTTGCTTTAGCTGACAACTAATGTTGACTAAAAGTGGTGAGGGCAGATATCCTTGCTTTGTTCCTGATCTTAAGAGGGACACATTCAGTCTTTCACCCTAAGTATATCAGCTCTGTGTTTCACGTAGATGTCCCTCATCTGGTTGAGGAAGTTCTCTTCTGTGCCTAATTTGTTGAGTGTTTTTATCATGAAAGAGTGTTGGAGTTTGTCAAATACTTTGTATCTATTGAGATGGTCATGTGGTTTTTGTTTTTTATTTTATTAATATAGCGTGTTACATTTATTCATTTCAGATGTCAAACAAACCTTGCATTCCTGGGATAAATCCCACTTGTTCATGGTATAGAGTCCTTTTTCTATATTGCTGAATGCAGTTTGCTATTATTTTGTTAAGGATTTTCCATCTATATTCATTTTTTTAATTAAAAAAAGTCTAAAAGTAATTTCTATGCCCAACATGGAGCTCAAACTCACAGCCCAGAGATCAAGAGTCACATGCTCTACCGATTGAGCGAGCCAGATGCCCCTCGATGTATATTCTTAAGAGATGTTGTAGTGATATGTAGTTTTCTTGCGATCTTGGCCTGGTTTTGGTATCAGGCTAACACTTGCTTCATATAAAAAGATGGGTAGTATTCACACCTCTTCTATTTTTTTGGAAGGGTTTGCGAACGATTGGTATTAATTCTTTAGATGTTTGGTAGAATTCACCAGTGAAGCCATCTGGCCCTGAGCTTTTCTTTGTGGGCAGATGTTTGATTACTTATTCAATGTTTTTTATTTGTTCCAGGTATGTTCAATTTTTCTATTTCTTCTTAGTTTTGGTAGTTTGTATCCTTGTAGGAATTTGTCCATTTCATCTGGGTTATCTAATTTGTTGGTGTACAATTGTTTATAATATCCCTTTATAATCTGTTATTTCTGTGAGGTCAGTTGTGATGAGCCGTCTTTCATTCCTGATTTTAGAAATTTGAGTCTTCTTTTTTTTTTCTTGGCCAGTCTAGACAAAGTTTTGTCAGTTTTGTTGATCTTTTCAAAGAACCAATTTTTGGCTTCGTGAATTTTCTCTATTGTTTTTCTATTTTCTCTTTCATTTGCAGGCATATCTCAGAAATAATTGCAGGTTCAGTTTCAGACCACCGTAAGAAAGCAAATGTTAACAATAAAGCAAGTCAGGAGAATTTTTTTGCTTTCCCAGTGCATATAAAGGTTATGTCTACATTACACTGTAGTCTGGTATGCATGCAATAGCATGTCTAAAAAACAATGTATATACCTTAAAAATACGCTACCGCTAAAAAAATTGCTAGCCATCTTTTGAGCTTCCAGCAAGTTGTGATGTTTTTGCTGGTGGAGGGTCTTGGCTCAGTGTTGACGGCTGCTGACTGATCAGAGTAGTGGTTGCTGAAGACTGGGGTGGCTGTGGGAATTTCTTAAAATAAGACAACAATGCAATTTGCTCAATTGATCGGCTCTTCCTTTTATGAAAGGTTTCTCTGTAGCATGTGATGCTGTTTGACAGCATTTTATCCATAGTAACTTCTTTCAAAATTGGAGTTTCTCGCCATCATGAGATTGTACCAGTTCAGTCACATCTTCAGTCTCCATTTGTAATTCTAGTTCTCCTGCTTATTTCTGCCACATCTGCAATTACTTCCTTCACTGAAGTCTTGAACCCCTCAAAGTCATCCATAAGGTTTGGAATCAACTTCTTCCAGATTCCTGTTAATGTTGCTATTTGACCTCTTCCCATGCATCATGGGTGTTCTTACTGGCATCCAAAATGGCAAATCCTTTTCAGGTTTTCAATTTACTTTTCCCAGATCAGTCAGAGGAATCACTATCTATGGCAGCTATATCCTTATAAAATGTGTTTCTTAAATAATAAGACTTGAAAGTCTAAATTTCTCCTTGATCCATGGAGTGCAGAATGAATGTTGTGTTAGCAGCCACAAAAACAACATTAATCTCATTGTGCATCTCCATCAGAGCTCTTGGGTGACCAGGTACATTGTCACTGAGCGGTCGTATTTTGAAGGTTATCCTTTTTTCTGAGCAGTAGTTCTCAACGATGGGCTTAATATATTCAGTAAACCATGTTTTAAACAGGTGTGTGCTGTCATCCAGGCTTTGTTGTTCCATTTATAGAGCACAGGAAGAGTGGATTAAGCATCATTCTTATGGGCCCTAGGATTTTCAGAATGGTAAATAAACATTGCCTTCAACTTAGTCTCTAGCTGCATCAGCCCCTTCCAAGAGAGTCAGCCTGGCTTTAGAAGCTTTCAAGCCAGGTATTGACTTCTCCTCTCCAGCTATGGAAGTCCTAGATGGCATCATATTCCAGTAGAAGGCTGTTTCATCGGCATTGAGAACCTGTTGTTTAGTGTAGCCACCTTCGTTGATTATTTTAGCTAGATTTTCTGGATAATTTGCTATAGCTTCTACATCAGCACTTGCTGCTTCACCTTGTACTTTGATGTTATAGAGATAGATTCTTTCCTTAAACCTCATGAGCCAACCTCTGCTAGCTTCAAACTTTTCTTCCACAGCTTCCTTTAGCTTTCTCAGCCTTCATAGAATTGAAGAGGTTTAGGGCTTTGCTCTGGATTAGGCTTTGGACTAAAACAATATTGTGGCTGGTTTCATCTTTTTGTTTTGTTTTGTTTTGTTATTGTTTTAAGTAGGTTTCATGTCCAGTGTGGAGCCCAATGCAGGGTTTGAACTCACAACCCTGAGATCAAGACCTGAGCCGAGATCAAGAGTTGGACACTTGGGGTGCCTGGGTGGCTCAGTCAGTTAAGCATCTGACTCTCGGTTTCAGCTCAGGTCATGATCTCATGGTTTCATGACTTCAAGCCCTGTTTCAGGCTCTGTGCTGACCATGCAGAGCCTGCTTGGGATTCTCTCTCTTCTCCCTCTCTCTCTACTACTCTCTCTGCTCCTTGCCCATTCACGCTATCTCTGTCTCTCTCTAAATAAATATGTAAACTTAAAAAAAAATTTTTTAGGGGCGCCTGGGTGGCTCAGTCGGTTGAGTGTCCGACTTCAGCTCAGGTCATGATCTTGCAGTTCGTGAGTTCGAGCCCTACGTTGGGCTCTGTGCTGACAGCTCAGAGACTGGAGCCTGCTTCTGATTCTGTGTCTCCCTCTCTCTGCCCCTTCCCCGCTCATGCTCTGTCTGTCTCTGTCTCTCAAAGATGAATAGACGTTAAAAAAAATTTTTTTTTAATTTAAAAGAGTCAGACACTTAACTGACTGAGGCACCCAGGTGCACCTTGGCTGGTTTGATCTTCTATCCAGACCACTCAGACTTTCTCCATATCAGCAATAAGAATGCTTCATTTTCTTATCTTTTGTGTTTATTGGAGTAGCACTTTTAATTTCTTTTCAAAAAATTTTTCTTTGCATTCACTTCTTGGCTTACTGTTTGGCACAAAAGGCTTAGTTTCCAACCTGTCTTGGCTTTCACCATGGCTTCCTCGCTAAGCTTAATCATTTCTAGATTTTGGTTTAATGTGAGAGGGGTGCCTGGCTGACTCAGTTGTAAGAGCATGCGACTCTTGATCTCAGGATTGTGAGTTTGAGCCCCACACGGGTGTGGAGATTACTAAAAAAACAATAAATAAATAAACTTTTAGAAATAAAGTGAGAGACCTGACTCTTCCCTTTCACTTGCACACTTGGCATTGTAGGGTTCTCAGCTGGCCTAATTTCAGTGTGTCTCAGGGAATAGGGAAAGTCAAGGAGAGGGAGAGAGATGTGAGAATGGCTGGTCAGTGGAGAAGTCAGAACGTACACTATATTTATCAATTAAGTCTTATATGGGCATGGTTTGTGGCCCCCCCCAAGGCAAAATTACAATACTAACATCGAAGATCACTGATCACAGATCACCATAACAAATACAATAATAATGAGAAAGTTTGAAATATTTGAAAAAATTGAAATATGGAAAGTTTGAAAACTGTGACACAGAGACACGAAGTGAGTGAATGTTATTTGAAAAATGTCACTAATGGACTTGGTCGATACAGGGCTGCCACAAACCTTCCACATGTAAAAAATACCTGTGAAATGCAATAAAGTGAAGCACAGGAAAACACGGATGCCTGTAGTTTTCCTCTCCTCTTCATTCTTTCCGTCCTTCTGCTTGCTTTGGGTTTACTTTTACTCTTCTTTTTTCTAGTTTTTGAAGGTAGAGATTAGGTTATTGATTTGAGATCTTTTTTTTTTTTTAATATCAGCATTTATAGCTACAAATTTTCCTCTAAGCACTGGTTTAGTTGTGTCTCACATTGTCACAACATTGTCATGTTGTGTTTTAATCTTCTGTTATCTTAAAGTATTTCCTAATTTCTCTTGTGATTTCATCTTTGACATATTGGTTGTTTAGGATGGTGTTGCTTAATTTCCTCATATTTGTGATTCCTCCAAATTTCTTTCTGTTATCGATCTCTAATTTATTCCTTTTGTAGTCAGAAAAGCTACTTTGTCTGATTTTGATCATGTTAAATGTATTGAGACATATTATGGCCTAGCAGAGGATCTATCATGGAGAATGTTCCATATATGCTTTAGAAAAATGTATATTCTGCTGTTGTTGGGTGCAGTGTTTTATACATATCTGTTAAATTTAGTTGGTTTATAGTGCTGTTCAAGTCTTTAAATTTTTTTTAATTTTTTGAAGTTTATTTATTTTGAGAGAGAGAGAGAGTGTGTGTAAGCAGGGGAGGGGCAGAGAGAGAGAGAGAGAGAGAGAGAGAGAGAGAATCCCAAGCAAGCTCCATGCTGTTAGCACAGAGCCTCACATGGGGCTGGATCCCACAAACTGTGAGCTCATGACCTGAGCTGAAATCAAGAATCAGATACTTAGCCAACTGAGCCACCCATGTGCCCCTCTGTTCAAGTCTTTTATATCCTTTTTTATTTTCTGCCTCATTGTTCTATCTATTATTGAAAGTAGAATATTGAAGTCTCCAACTGTTATTATTAAATTGTCTGTTTCTCCCTTCAGTTCTGTCTGGTTTTGCTTCATATAGGTTTGGGCTCCCTTGTTAGGTTTATAGATGTTTGTAATTGTTTTATCTTCCTGACTGATTGACTCTTTTATCATTATAAAATATTCCTCTGTGTCTCTAGTAACAGATTTTGTCTTCAAGTCTATTCTGTCTTCTGTTAGTATAGCCATTCTAACTCTCTTATGGTTGATGTTTGCATAATACATCTTTTTTGTTGTTGTTCTCTCAAGATCTTTTGTATCTTTGAAACTGAAGTGTATCTCCTGTAGAAAACATAGTTGGGTCTTTAAAAAAAAAATCCGGTCTCATAGCCTCTGCTTTTTGATGTCTAAAAATCTATTCACATATGATGCTATTATTGATATGGTTTGATTTACCTCTGCCATTTTGCTTTTTTGGGGAGAGGGGTATATGACTCATAGCTACTTTGTTCCTCTGTTCCTCCTTTATTTAGAATTTATTTTTGTAAATGGTCTGAGGTGGTTTAGCATCCAGACGGATAACTATGCTAGCTAGCACCATGTTAAAAAAAAAAATTGCTCTTCTCTACTGAATTGTAATACCTCCTTTGTCATATACATTGTTCCCATATATAGTTGACTATGTTTATGCAATTTCTATTATGTTCTGCTCATGTATCTGTCTTCTCCTGTGTCAATACCTGCTGTTAGGTTTCAGCAACTTCACAGGAAATATTAAAGTCTGCTCTAGCAAGTCCCTCTTAATTTTCTTGTTTTTCAAAAGTATCTTGGATATGCTCAGACATTAATTGCTCATGTAAATCTTTGAATTCAAAAAGAAAACACCAGTGGTAGTCCTTTTAAAATTTCACAATACGTGCGCACACAGGCATACATATACCAACACTGACCACCTAGGAACATGGCATGTGTGAAATTAGGCAATTCACTTGAAGTAGAAACTGGTAAGTGGTAACATAGCACATTAAAACCAGACAGAACAGGATGATTTCTGTATCTTTTGCCTAATAATTGTTTTGTTAACATAGGGTGAATGCTATTGAAAGTAGTGCCATCAGGATATTAAGAGAGAGAATAATTGCACGAAAAACTGACCTCGTTCACGCTTTCCAACTTCAAGACCACAGTAAATCAGGTAATAAAATTATGTAATGCTTACCGTTTCTTAACATACCAGCTTACGTACAAATCAGTTTCCATTTTTTTCGCTTCCTTAAGATTTCAGTTCTCTATTTTTACTAGCAAGGAAAGATAGAGATAAAAATAAAACATAATCCGTTATGTGCTTGAAAAAAGCCATATCCCTCCTTTGCAGTACGTTTCTTTCAACTTAAAACAACAGCAACCCTCCTATTCTGGTAGTGGCTCAGACTAGACACTCTGGAAGGCCCTCCTGTTAAGACACAGCGAGATTCTAGAGGATACAGAATTTTAATGCATCTACCAGCCTCACAGTAAGATAAATATCTAGCAAACATTTTTCTCTCATGAAACGTTTTTTGAAACCAGCTTGGAGCAGCAGACAAGCACAAAATGCCAGATTGTCCTGAGGGCAAATGCTAATTTTGGTGTTGTGCTCAATCCTGAGACTAGACCAAAGGATAATAGAAAGATGGATAAGCTGAATCTGAGACTTCCACATTAAGCCTGGACCCTGAAAGTGGCTAAAGTAGGTTATTTTTGTAGTGCCTCTTGACTCTTGGCAAGCAAATGCAAATCCACGTTCAAGGGATGCATCCCTAATTTTGGCCACTAACATATGCAGAGATTAACATCAACCATGAGTTCATAACCAAAGATCATGAAACAAAGGAGGCAAGCTACCGTGAGTAAGCGTCAACAGAAACAATGACAGATTTCATTCTCTAAAGATAGCAGATATTGGAATTATCAAATACAAATAAAAATAACTAAGAAATGTTTAAAGAAATAAAAGGTGGATCACTGACATGCATTTAAAGAATGATTTGAAGAAGAGCCAAATAGATGTAAAAATATACTTGTTTAAAAAAACCATATTGGATGGGCTAAACGGAAGATTAGACACTACTTAAGACAGAATTAGAAAGGTTAAGACTAATGGACAGTAAAATAAAGTTTAACATACATCTACTCAGGGTCCCAGGAGGAAACAATGTAAGAGAGGATGTATTTGACATGATAATGGCCTAGACTTTTCCAGAATTCATGAGCAACTCAAATTCACAGGTAGAGAGATACAGTGTTTCTCAAATAGGATAAAAAAAATTAAATCCACACCTATATACCCTTGTGGAGAAACCACAGAGTACCAACAGCAAAGAAAAATATCCTAAAAGCAAGCAGAGAGAAATACACATTGCTACAAAGGGAAAACAATTTGACTGATACCAGACTTCTCAACAGTCACAATAGAAGCCAGCAGACAGTGGAATAATATATACAAAACATTGAAAATAAAATTTAGAAAAAGATATAACATGAAAACACTAACAAAACCGAGGTTGAAACAGCTCTATTAATATTAGACAAAGTAGACTTCAAGGAAATCTACATTACTAGACATAACAAGGGACACTTTATAATGATAAAGTATTCTGTTTGCCAATTGAATCCATTATAAATGCATATGTACCTACTAATATAGCCTCAAAAATATGTAAAACAAAAATGGACAGAACAAGCAGAAGTAGAAAAATCTACCATCATAGTGGATGATTATAATACTCCTTTAGCTGAAAGAATTAACTGACAAAAAGATTAGCAGAGTTTCCCTAAAAGACATACATAGAACCCTGCTCAACAATGCAGAATACACACTCTTGTCAAGCACACATGGAACATATCCTGACTATATCCTGGAACATAAAGCAAATATCAACAAATTTTGTATTGGAAACGTACGGAATAAATTTTCTGTCATAGTGAATTGAGCTATAACTCAATGACAGAAGGTAGCCAGAAAATCCCCCTTGGGCTTGGAAATGAGAAATACACTTCTAAATAACCCTTGGGTCAAAGGAGAAATCACAGTGGAAATTAGAAATCTGCAACTCAATGATAAGGAAAATGCAACATATAAGATGCAAGTTAGAGAAGAATTGAAAATGCATATATTTTGAAAGATGAAACTATGATCAACAAAGTAAAAAAAAAAAGGTTATTTGAAGAAACTGGAAAATTTGATAAAACCCTGGTAAGGAGATAGAGAAAGCATAAATAACCAATGCCAGAACTGAAAGGGGAAATTTTAGTATATACAGACTTTACAGATATTAAAAAGCTCATAAGGTGTATTATAAAAACTCTTATGCTAGTGAATTGATACTTTAGATTAAATGGACAAATTCCTAAAATATATATGTACACACACACACACACACACACACACACACACACACACACTTACCAAAACTGACACAAAAAGAAATAAAAGCCTGAACAGTTCTATAACTGTTGAAGAAACTGAATGTGGAATTTTGAAACTTTCCACAAGGAAGGCCCTGGGTTCAGATAGCTTCACTAGCCATTAAAATATACATTTAAGAATGAAACCAGTCTAGGGTCATCTGGGTGGCTCAGTTGGTTAAGCATCCGACTTTGGCTCAGGTCATGATCTCGTGGTCTGTGGGTTTGAACCCAATGTCAGGCTCTGTGCTGACAGTTCAGAGCCTGGAGCCTGTTTCAGATTCTGTGTCTCCCTCTCTCTGTCCCTCCCCTGCTCAAACTCTGTCTCTCTCAAAAACAAATAAACATTACAAAAAAATTTTTTTAAAGAATAAAACCAGTCTAGAGGCACCTGAGTGACTCAGTTAAGCATCTGACTCTTGATCTCAGGGTTGTAGAGTTCAAGCCCTGCATTGGGCTCTGTGCTGGGCATGAAGCCTACTTAAAAAAAAAAAAAAAAAAGAATAAAATCAGTCTTACACAAACTCTTCCAGAGAATAAAAACATAAGGAACACTTCCAAGATTATTTTAGGAGGTCAGCATAACCTTGATACCAAAACCTAGTAAAAACATTATGGAAAAGGAAAATTAAAGGCTAATCTCAGACATAAATTTAGATGAAAAAAGTCCTAAATGAAATACTGGAAAAAGGTTAATGTAAAATGAACAAGTTGGTTTATTCTAGAAACACTAGGAATTCTGGGTTGATTTGATAAATGAAAAATCAATCAGTGTAATTCACCAATTTAACCAAATTAAAGAAGTCTTAATTTTCTCAAAATAAGAAAAATTTATTGGATGTATTTTACCTTGGTTTCATGGTTTTAGAAAACTAAAAATGAAGCAAATTTCCTTAATCTTATAAAGGATATCTATCATAGCCTATAGAAAACAGCATAATTGATGGGGTAATGTTGAAACCTTTTCTTCTAAGATTGGGAATAAGAGAAAGATACTGAATAATTCCCCATCCCCAATGTGTCTGCATCCTAATCCCCAGAATCTCTCAATGTTACCTTAGATCCCAAAAGGAATTTTGCAGATGTGATTAAAATACTGATCTTGAGGGGCATGTGGCTGGCTCAGTCAGTGGAATCTGACTCAGAGTTGTTGATCTCAGAGTTGTGGGTTCGAGCCCCATGTTGGGTGTAGAAATTCTTACAAATAAAATCTTAAAAAAAATGATCTTGACCTAGGGAGACTATCATGCATTATCTAAGTGGAATTGATATAATCACAATGGTCCTTGTAAGAGGGATGTAGGAGTCAGAGTCCGAGGAGAAGGTGATGTGATAATAGAAGAAGATATTGAGATGATACTCCTTGAAAACTCAGGAAGGTGCCACAAGCCAAGGAATATAGGCAGCCTTTAGAAGCTTTTCAGATCCTCCCATCAGAGCTTCTCAAAGGAACCAGCCCCACTGACACTTTCGCTTGTACCAGCAAAAGTGATTTTTGGACTCCTAGCCCCCAGAACTATAAGAGAATAAATTTGTGTTCTTTAAAGCCACTAAGTCTGTGGTAATGTGTTACAGCAGCAATAGGAGACTAATAGAGATGTCTGTTCTCAAAATTGTTCAACATTGTGCTAGGGATGCTAGCTACTACAATAAGGCAAGTTAAATAAGATGATAAGAATTACAAAGGAAGAAATACAATGTTACTACGTATAGACAACATGATTGAGTATATCAAAAACCCAAATACACAGAAAAACTATTATAATTGATAATTGAATTGAACAAGTTGTAGAACACAAGGTCAACGCAGAGAAATTTATTGTGTTTTCATATATCAGGTTATCAGTCAGAGTCTATTCAGGAGATAGAAACCACGGCAATAATTTGAACTGGGAAATTTAATGGAAAGAATTATTAACTAGTAAAAGGCTATTTAACTACTAAAATGGCTGAAAGAGAATGCTAAAGAATACAGGAATAGAAATTGTAGGGTGCAGCTACTATCTCTAAGGCTAAGAAAGTGAACCCAAGGAAGGAACAGACTTGGAAGAGTCCCCTGCTCTCAAGCAAGGCTAATATTCAGACCTAATTGGAGAGAGAATGACTGTGGCCCGCTAGATGCGGTGGAAGTTCACTGAAGTGTCTCATGTCAGAGCTGGTTGGTAGCTGTTGAGCCCGGACTGAAGTGGATGGGGCCACCCACGGGAGTGCCAACAAAACCCTTTTTGGGCTGTGTACCGCTGTGCCTCCCACACACTCCTGGCAAGGAAGCCATTCACTGTGGTGTCAGTGAAATTGACTGGAGAGTGGGTGCCAATGCATTTCCCACACTCTGGTAACCATGCTCTACTGGAAAAGCAAGAAGGAAAGCATGCCAGAAGTGGTTCTTCTGCTGTGTCTTAGAGTATCCTTCCTGTACTCTCTACTGACATTATACCAGGTGCCCAAAGAGAATTATTTACAGGGTTCAGATCCAGTGTCATAAAACAGGGCAAAGAAGGGTAGCTTTGAGCTGAGTAGGAGTAAACTGATGGCTGGTAGAGCTAACAATGAACTTTTAGGTAATGAAAATCTTCAAAGATCCCATTCAGGGTAGATAATCAAGGACGAGAAAGGAACCGAACGATTGATGTATGAGATTTCTAAATGATTAAGAGAAATTAAAAAGGACGAAAATAAATGGGTAGGTATTGCTGTGTGCAAGGGCCGAAGTTGTCAGGATATGAATTCTCTTCAAATTGAGCTATAGGTTCAATGCACCGAAAGGGCATCTACAGAAATGTTCTTTTTTCTTTTTTTAAATTTTTTTTAACGTTTTATTTATTTTTGAGACAGGGAGAGACAGAGCATGAACGGGGGGGGGGGGGGGTCAGAGAGAGGGAGACACAGAATCTGAAACAGGCTCCAGGCTCTGTGCTGACAGCACAGAGCCCGACGTGGGGCTCGAACCCACGGACCGTGAGATCGTGACCTGAGCCGAAGTCGGCCGCTTAACCGACTGAGCCACCCAGGCGCCCCTACAGAAATGTTCTTAGCAGCACTGTTTGTAATAGCCCCAAACTGGAGATAACCTAACATCCACCAACAGTAGAACGGATATATAAATTGTGTATATATTCACACCATGGAATACTATACACTGATGAAAATGAAGACCTACAACTAAATGGAACAACATGGCTGAATCTCATGAACTTAGCGTTGAGCAAAAGAAGCCAGACGTCCCCCCAAATATATACTTCACAATTCCATTTACATATAGGTCAAAAAAGGCAAAAAGCAAATTATAGTATTAGAGATCAAGATAGTGGCTCTCTTTAGGAAAGTGGGAAGTGGTAGTAATTGTGAGGGACCCCAAGGGGGCCTTTTGAATATTGGCAATCTTTTTTTAACTTTGGGGATTTATTTAAATTCCAGTTAGTTAAAAGTGTAGTATTAGCTTCAGGTGTATAATATGGTGATGCAACCGTTCCATACGTCATCTGGTGCTCCTCACTGACAAGTGCACTCCTTAATCCCCATCACCTGTCTCACCCGTCCACCTGCCCCCTCCCCTCTGGTAACTATCAGTTTGTTCTCTACAGTTAAGAGTCTGTTTCTTGGTTTGCTTCTCTCTTTTCTTCCCCTTTTGTTTCTTTTGTTTTTTAAATTCCAAATACGAGTGAAATCATGTGGATTTGGCAATGTTTTATTTCTTGTCCTTGGTGGTGGTTACATAGGAATTATCTTTGTGATAATTCACCGAGCCCTGTATTTGTTTTGTGAGTTTTTCTGTATGTGTTGAACTTTAATTTAGAAAAAAGAATTATGACCAACAGACACATGAAAAGATGTTCATCATCACTTATCATGAGGGAAATGCAAATCAAAACCACAGTGAGATATCACCTCACACCTGTCAGTATGGCTAAAATCGACAACACAAGTAACAACAGGTATTGGTGAGGATGTGGAGAAAGGGGAACCCTCTTGCACTGTTGGTGGGAATGCCAATTGGTGCAGCCGATGTGGAAGACAGTATGGAGGTTCTTCAAAAAGTCAAAAATAGAAATACCTTAAGTTCCAGCAATCACACTGCTGGGTATTTACTCAAAGAACACAAGAACACTAATTCAAAGGGATACACGCACCCCTATGTCTATGGGAGTATTATTTATAATAGCCAAGCTATGGAAGCAATGCAAATGTCCATCAGTTAATGAATGGATACGTAAGATGTGGTGTGTATATATATATACAATGGAATATTATTCAGCCAGAAAAAAGAAGGAAATCATGCCATTTGCAATGACATGGATGGAGCTAGAGTATTAGGCTAAACGAAATAAGTTGGTCAGAGAAAGAGAAATGCCATATGATTTCACTCATATGTGAAATTTGAGAAACAAAACAGGCGAAGGGAAAAAATAAGAGACAAATTGAGAACAGACTCTTAATTACAAAGAACAAGCTGATGGTGACCAGAGGGGAGGTGTCTGGGGGATGGGTGAAGTAGGTGATGGGGAATAAGGCGTGCACTTGGGGTGAGCACAGGGGGATGTACAGAAGTGTTGAGTCACTATAGGTACACCTGAAACTAATATTACACTGCACGGCAACTGGAATTAAAATAACTTTTAAAAAAGCTTCCAAGAGGGAACAGTGTGGAGGTTTTTTGTGTGTCTCGCGTCCATGAAATACAGCCAGACCAACATTAAAGCATCCTGCACACCTAGAAAACTGATCTGAGGATAACACAACAACTGCACAACCTGAACCAAGGAACTCAGCAGAAAGAGAAAAAACTCACCTTTATTTTCAATTTTTGTTAAAAATATTTTTCTTTAATTTTTCTCTACTATCAAAACACACCTAGGATCTAGCAGCATTTCTTCAATTTGTGTGTGTGTTTTTAATTTTTTAATTTTAATTTTTTTAATTTTAATTTTAATTTTAATTTTTTCTACCTCATTAATTCCTTTTCTCCCTTCAAAATGATGAAACAAAGGAATTCACCCCCCCCAAAAGGTAAAAAGGAATTATGTCTTTGGCAGGTAAGTATGTGGGGAATGGTTTTATGGGAGTGTAAATGGATATTTTTTTTCTCGAAAACAGTTTGGTATTGTATGTCAAAAGGCTTAAAAATGTGCATCCTCTTTGATCCAGTAAATTCCACTTATAGGAGTGATCCTAAGGAGATAATGAAATAGTTGAATAGCCATTAAAATAATGATGTAGATCTACGTTTCTTAACATAGATGGATGTCCATGATTTATTATAAGTAAAAACTCAGATTAGAATAAATATGCTATGGGGCACCTGGGTGACTCAGTTGGTTAAGCGTCCGACTTCGGCTCAGGTCATGATCTCACGGTCCGTGAGTTTGAGCCCCACGTCGGGCTCTGGGCTGACAGCTCAGAGCCTGGAGCCTGCTTCAGATTCTGTGTCTCCCTCTCTCTCTGGCCCTCCCCCGCTCATGCTCTGTCTCTCTCTGTCTCAAAAATAAATAAACATTAAAAAAAAAAAGAATAAATATGCTATGTGTGTTGCCACAGACACATGTATATAAAACATTTGCTAGACTACAAGGCATATTTGGCTCTAAGAAAGGTAAAATGTAGATATATTTGTATATATCCCTGTTTGTGTGCACTACAAGTAATAACATTTTTTCTATTCGTTCAAAATCATTTCGAACGAGGGTATCTTTAATAATCAGAAAAAATAAAGATATTTATATTTTTGAAAGACTACATATAATATCAGGGGATGAAGGGATAGGACCTTGGAAAATGAGAAGTGAATTACATGCCAAAATATGAAAAATGAAAGTAATATTTTATCCTTTATATCTTTTCGTGTTTTAAAATCTTCTATTGTAAATACACCTTCCTTTGCTAATCAGAAAAAGGAACAAAAGATCGAACACCCAATGTCTGATTGCTTACACAAAACATTACGGGCAAGATCTGTGGAACACCTAAGACTTTCTTTAGTTTATTTGTCCCTTAGAGCTGTGGGGCCTGGTGGGACAAATCACAAAGGGGAGAAGGAGGCACCCAGGCCTCAAAACCCCAGGCTGCTCACTGACTCTGCCACGAGGTTGCGTTTCTTTATCAAATCATCAACCAATTATATGGGCTTTGTTGTTGTTGTTGTTGTTGTTAGGAAAACTTTCTATGAGCCAGTGGGCTTTTTCCATGGAGAACACTTTGGGGCTGAACTTACCATGGAGATCCCTGAGTTCACGCCTGGTCACCACAGACACCAATGGAGATATTAACTACATGTCCAGCTTCCAGGATATCCACATTCAGAAACCTGTGAAAGAGGCAAGTGAAACATAGCCCCAGCTGAAACCTGGCTGGAGCCAAACTCCCTTCAGATGACCTGTGAGAGGGACTCAGTCTTGAAAAGTTGGGTGTGGAATCATCTAATGGATGGGCATGGTAGGCTTGGGGAAGGCCTACGGGGGCTCCCCCAAGTACATAGTGATCTGTTCGGGAAATTTGTGCTTTCTAAGGATAGGCAAAATGGAAAAAGAAGGAAAAGCTTCTGCGAGAAAATCCATGTCAAATCAGAAGGGCAGATACGACACCCACTCTTTCATACAACTCACCCCCTCAGCTCCTCAGCAGAGTCCCTATTACACTGCGAGAGTATAGGCCTGCTGACATGACATCTTATGCCTTAAGTGTTTGTAAAATTAAAAATCTCTTATTAAAATGGGAATACCCCGGGGAGAGTTGTAAGGCCCGCCCCCGCCCCGTACTTATTAACAACTCTTTGCCAGTTAGTTACCACACTGGGCTGAACGTGAGCCGATGGGAAGGAATACTGGGGCGATTGTTTGCAGGGGAGATGAGAAGGTCAGAGCAGAGAGAAGAGAAGTAAGGCAGGTGGGAAACTAAGATACCCCCACAAGAGAGGCTTCGGCTTCACGCAAGAGGCAGTTTACCACGGTGACCAGACTCATGGGCCTTGGCTTCCGGCAGCTGAGATCAGATCCCATTCCCTAGCTACGTGAACCTTGCAAAACTCATCTTACCTCTCTGTTTTCTAATCTGTAAAATGGACATAATAATAGTTCTTTTCTTTGGGGCCATTGTTGAGGACTGAATGAAATAGCCCACAGAAAAGTCTCAGGGTGGAGCCCGCGTGCACGTGTTCTCAGTACGTGTTGGCTGTTGTTCACTGCTTCTTGATCAGCCAGGGCCCTGCAGACTGCACACGCTTCCGCATGCAACAGCATGGTCTTTTCTCTGATTAAAGAAGGTTGGGACTCCAAGGAAGGCCTGCCTTCTCGAATTTCTATCTGAATCACATGCTTTGAATTGGTGGGAATGTTTTGTATTTGTAACATGTACTAAAATTGACCGTTATTAATTCTATGTGTTTTAACATTTAGAACGTCTTTATTTTAGGCCCAATCTACTCTAATTGAAACTCTGTACAGATACCGATCTGACCTGCAAATCATCTTTAATGTCATTGATTCTGATCACTCAGGTAAATGAACTTTGATTAGTTCGGTAGCAGTAGAAAGCAAGGGCTAATCTGTTTCTCAGAAACCAGAACTCTATTTTCATCTATTGCATTCTTCATCCAAAGTTGGTTTAACTCAGGGCTGGGGGGGAGGCGATGATAAACTCATGATTAGGATTATTACTATTTTTTTTTAAATTTTTTTTTAACATTTATTTATTTTTGAGACAGAGAGAGAGCATGAACGGGGGAGGGTCAGAGAGAGAGTGAGACACAGAATCTGAAACAGGCTCCGGGCTCTGAGCTGTCAGCACAGAGCCCGATGCGGGGCTTGAACACACGGACCGTGAGATCATGACCTGAGCCGAAGTCGGACGCTTAACTGACTGAGCCACCCAGGCGCCCCAGGATTATTACTATTTTAGTTTGTCCACCAACTGTATTCAAGACCATATGGCCCCTATATAGGCCTCTGTATCTGTTAGACAAGAATAGCTCCTTTTATAAATCATCAGCACAGATGAAAAGATAATTCACTGTCCATTTAAACATAGTAGTTACTCCTGGCATTAAAAATCATTCCTGGAGTTCTGATCCTATGTTTGGGACTCAGGGGTATGAAAATTCATTTCTGCTTGGCTTTGATGCATGATTACTTATTTTCAAGCTTTATTATTATTACTTTTTAATGTTTTTATTTATTTTTGAGAGAGAGAGAGAGAGAGAATGTGAGCGGGGAGGGGCAGAGAGAGGGAGACACAGAATCCAAAGCAGGCTTCAGGCTCTGAGCTGTCAGCACAGAGCCGGATGCGGGGCTCAAACTCATGAACAGCGAGATCATGACCTGAGCCAAAGTCGGGTGCTTAACTGAGCCACCCAGGCACCCCATACTTATTTTCAAACTTTAAAACAATCACCAGATAATCCTCAACCGCAGAGATCACAGAAGACCAAAAGGTCAATAATCAAAATATGAAAGCAAATGATTGCCTAGAAAACATGGCAGAGCCATTGTTTGCAGTCCTCTTGTTGAGTGCCAGGGTCACTTCTCCCTCTGCCCTGATGTCCTTTTCCCTTAGATTTTAGATCCTGTAATTTCTATACCACATACGGTCCCACGGTCCATAATCCACCCCCATCCCTTGAGTGTATACTCATTCCAGGTTTGGAATAATGTCAGGGCCACCTGGTAGTTGAAAGTGACACATTGTTTCTTATATTTACAATCTGGCTTTTCCATCTCCTTCAGTGTCTGATGGTTGGGCATGGCAGCGAGCTTCTTCTCATTGGGACCATTCAATCAGTATAGCTTCCCCACTCCACCATTAAGTGGGTCTTAAAACGAACACTCACACCTTCTTCTATATTCTTCTAGGCCTGATTTCCGTGGAAGAATTTCGTTCCATGTGGAAACTCTTCAATAGTCACTACAACATTCATATTGATGATTTTCAAATTGATGAGCTCGCTGAAAGAATGGACTTAAACAAAGATGGAAGCATTGACTTTAATGAGTTCCTAAAGGCTTTCCATGTAGTGCATAAATTGGATAAGTTGAACAAATCAGGTAGCGGCCTTGCTTAACAAGAGCTAGGGCTTTCTCTGCTTGTAAATCCTGGGGCCCAAGCCACCGACACCATCTTTTCCCGAACGCTTGTAATTCATAATCAGTTGTAGAGAAAAGTAGACCCCCATTCGTGCCATGAGCAGATGTATAGTGTGGGTATTTGAGTCTCCAGTAAGCTGTAATTGGTAAGACTAGGTTAAATGTCAGCTGATAGGATTTGGCTCCAGTGTTAGGACTCATGCATTGCCAAGTAGAAACTGGGTTTGAGCCTAGTGTTGGCCTCCTTGACCAAGATACCAGAGGAGTTTGGAAACATGTTGAAAGGAACCCACAGAACCGCAAAGTGCAACATCTGTGAATGACTGAGGGATGGGAGGAGGAATACCAAACTAGTAATGGAATAAAATATTTCCATCTTTAAACTGAATCTTCTTTTTTTTATTTAAAAAATTTTTTTTTTAATTTATTTATTTTTGAGAGAGAGAGACAGAGTGTGAGTGAGGTCAGGGCAGAGAGAGAGAGGGAGACACAGAATCTAAAGCAGGCTCCAGGTTCTGAGCTGTCAGCACAGAGCCTGATGCGGGGCTTGAACTCATGAACCCTGAGATCATGACCTGAGCTAAGTCGGATGCTTACCTGACTGAGCCACCCAGGCACCCCTTTGAGCTGAGTCTTCTTTGGAGACCATAATCTGGTGATTCTCAATCGTGGGGAACCACCCTTGAGGGATGGGGGTCATATCAGATTCTTCGTGGAAGCTGTGGGAGTGGATTGTTTGAAAAAGCTTTTTTTTTTTTTTTTCCTGTCTGTTGGAGATACAAAGTGAATACAATTCACGTTGAGCCCTACAATTAATATGGTTTGACACGGTCATTGGTGAGATGGGGCCTTGGTTATGCATACATTTTGCAATTTATTCTGGTATTCTGATTGCATATCAAACATAATAGGTTTCCCTTTAAAGGCGAGTACGTGTTTCATTGTTTTCTAATTTTGAGAACTTCAAGATCTGTCAACATGCCAAGTTAGATCTCCCGCAACCTTGCTTGATAGACGCACCAGAAATAATGGATAAAATACAACAAATATATATATATATATATATATATATTTTTTTTTTTTTTTAATGCATAGCTGAGCTGACAAGAAAGTAAAAGAAACCCCTACTGGGCAAGGGAAAAAAAGGCATAATTAAAACCAGAGCTATACTAACGTCGGACAGGGTAGACTTTGAGGCAAAAAATATCATCAGGGGTAAAAAAAGGTCATTACTGAATGCTGAGAGGAATGCTTCGCCAGGAAGACAGAAGAATTATAAACATATATGCATCCAATAACAGAACTCTAACATTTATAATGCGAAAATTGACATAACCAGTAGGAGAAATTGATAGAGATTTTTAATATGCCCGTGCCAGGAATTGACCATCTAAATAAAAAAGTAGTGTGTAGAGTTTTGGGCAACCTAATTCACCTAACTGTGGGCATGTGTGCTCTGGAATCAGTTTTAGAGAATACACATTGTTTTCAAGCACACATGGGACATGTATAAAAATGGATCATGTATTAGACCACAAAACATCTCTCAAATACCAAGCGACCAAAACCCAAGATACTACATTCTCCGATGATAATGCAGTTAAATTAGGAGACGACATAAGAAGGTAACCAGATTAATGAGTGCCAAGTGATATAACTGGAGCTCGACCAGAAATTGCTACAAATGCTTCACAGGACTACGGCAAATAACTCTTTTCAAAAATAGGTGAATGGGCCGTTTTCTAGGGAAAACTGTAATTTACTAAAGCTAACCGGAGAACAAAAAGAGGGTCTGAGGAGACATAACTGTTAAAGAGTGGGCTGGGGTTGCCACGTGTCCTTTTGGCCGGCTGAACTACATTTCTCAGAATTCCCCTGTCTCACGTGTTTCTGCTTAAGATGGGCGGCCAGGGAGATTCTTGAGTGGTCGGGAAGGCAAAGGAAAGCGGCGGTCGTGGCGTGGCTCCCACACGCTGTTGCTGACCCGCGAGTCACTTTGTTGGTGTGGAGGGGCTGCTAGGCCGGCACTTGCTCTGAGTTGCCCTGGATCCTCTGTCAGCTTCTTTGATTCCTGGCCCAGGCGTGTCTTAGCTCCGGGCCGAAGGGCCCTGGCTTCTGCAGGATGACCTCGTCACCAATCACCAATCACCAATCAACAGCGGAGACTAAGAGTGGGCTCGGTCTTCAGTCCGCTCTTGTGGAGTGCCAGCCTGTGCTCGTGTGTTCCAGCCTGCTTCCCCTTCTGCCTGCCCGTCCCGCGGACTCGGAGCTCCGACACCAGGTACGGCGGCTTCCGGAGCCCGCTTAACCAGCTCCCGCATTTGCATAAGCCCCTTCTAGTGGTTTCGTATGTATACACATACACACATGGATCGTCCCGGCTCGGCCTCGGGTTGAACCCGGACTGATACAAAATTTCGCGCCGAGAGTGGTTCCAAAAGAACAGAATCTTAGCGAGTGCTCCGAATGTGTACAACCTGATGTATCTGGAGCCCCTGCCCCGTTGTCTCCTATGAAAATCCGCGGATGATCCCAGGATAGCGGTTTTAAGGCAGTCCGGCATGAGTCTTTCTTTTTGTTGCTTCCTGAATAGCATTTGGTTATCTCTTCTTGGCGTTCTTTCTGGAACTCTCATTTTCTCTCCTGGGCTTCCAGTCGCGAATTAATTATTTGCCTTTGTTGGAATTTTCACCGAAAGAATATACTTTGATTTTCCTCAAGATTGGTAACTAATGTCTATTTAGTGCCACGATTTTGTAGTTTTGTGCTTTGTGTTGGTGATTTCACCGTTGAAAGCGGCCCTCAAACATAGTGCTGAAGTTCTTGCTCGTGTTGTTCCTAAAGTGCAAGGAGGCCTTGGGGCGGGGGGAGAGACAGGTGTTTCAGAGAAAACAGGTGCGTTAGATAAGCTTCCTTCGTCCGTGTTGATGAATCATCTATGTGTATGAAATGGGGCGTCTGTGAACAGAAACACACGTACAATGAGGTTATCTTACTGATCATTTGACGAAAATCTTGTGACCGAAGTCTCGCAGGGACCGAGCCCTGTATTGCCCCAGGAGCGCTGCCTCAGTGTTCACGAAACCAGTGGTTGCCGCGATTGTATAGAACACAAATACTACAAATAACCAGAATGGACTGTATTCTCAAAAAAAAAAAAAAAAGTGGTTTTCTAGACCGTTAAGCTCTTTCATCCGCTGGAAATGATTTTGGGGTGTGATGTGGAGGCACCGTTTATCGAATAGTTCGTTCTTTTTTTTTTTTAAATAATTTTTAAGATTTATTTAGAGGGAGAGTGTGTGTGTGAGTGGGGTGGGGGAAGGCAGAGAGAGAGAGAGAGAGAGAGAGAGAGAGAGAGAAAATCCCAAGCAGGGTCCGTGCTGTCAGCACAGAGCCCTACACGGGGCTCCACCTGGTCAACCTAACTGAGATCATGACCTGAGCCAAAATCAAGAGTTGGCACTTAACCAACTGAGTCACTCGGGCGCCCCTTGAATAGTTCATTGTTTGCCACTCGTTTGAAATGCACCTGTGTCATATAGCAAGCTCCGTTTCTAAGCTGAGGATCCGTTGGTCTCTGGTCTGTCTGCTCACAAATACCTCACGTATTTTAACGTTCCAGCTTAGAGTAGTCTTTGTAGCTGCCATTAGGAGCCCCGACCCCTCCCCGATCTTTATTCTTCGTCAAAATGTCTCGGGTCCTTTAGTCCTCTGTATACATTGTAGGACTTCTGTGAAGGAGCCACCCAGGCGCCTCTCTTACAATCTTTTTTAAAAGATTTATTCCAAGATACATTAAGGGGTCTCACCTATTTCTTTCAATTTCTGCTGGCTCTTGTTTTTTTTTTTTTTTTTCATAGGGTTTAGTTCTATTCGGATTTGTTTTCTTCCTTTCTAGTCCTCAGTCATTTTATGTGCATTTCTTTTATAATCCCTTTCTGGCTATCTCCCTGTAGTTTGAGTTTATGGGGGTGTAATTGTGTGTGCAGACTCTTGATCCGGTTGGATTGTTCTCTCCTGGGCTCGGCCATTTTTTATTGTAGACATCTCGTTAGCAGGGTTTGCGTTTTGTTTTTGGTTTGTGTGTGTGTGTGTGTGTGTGTGTGTGTGTGTGTGTGTGTGTAAAATCCCATGATATTTGGGATGTGGGCACAATTCTTCAGAGAAGTTTTTTGTTTGCTTCTGCCTTGGGGCCGTGGTAGTATCACTGCTTGAGGAATAATTCTGTTACTTTTTAGTCTGGAGTTGCTGAACTATGTGGGTAGAGTAAAAGCAATGTGAATTGTGGTCCTGTGGCTTTGAGTTCTCAGAGAGCTTTTCTTTATTCTCCCCCACACAAAGCCCTGTGTCCCGTAGTCTCTCTTGTTTTCAGATCTTTTCATAAATAAAAGAGTCCTCTAAGGGTCTTGGCTTTATGCAAAGTACTCAGTTCCAATCCCCTACCTTCCAAAGCTTCATTTACTACCCCTGTGTGGGAATTAACACCAAACCCCTGGGTTCTGGAGACAAATACCCTCCCCCATTAGCTTAAGCACCCACTCTGTGCTCTTTCATTTCCCTCTTTGTTTTTGGCACCTGGGGATTTGCTTTTATTATTTGTGAGCTTAGCTGCACATTTGTCATAATTATGTTACATTTTACCCTGTACTTGTAGGTGATTATAGTAAAAGGATTTTCAAGTTGTCTGAGTCCACCATATTGCTAGAAGCCAATAAATAGTCTTTTGGTATCTACTGCTATTTGTTAATAATCTTGAGGCTTCATGTTTTTACTTGGACGATGAAGTTTGTAATAGGCCATGGTGCTTGAATTACACAATACTGTCATTTAGTGAATCTCAATTTTTAAAATTTGTTTATTTTAGAGACAGGGAAAGTGAGGGAGAGGGGCAGAGGCAGAGAGAGAATCTCAAGTCGGTTCCACACTTAGCAGGCTCGATCCCATGACCCTGGGATCATGACCTGAGCCAAAATCAGGAGTCAGGCACTCAACGAACTGAGCCACCCAGGCACCCCTAGTGAGTCTCAGTTTTTACACTTTGGTAGAACATATTTCTAAATAATTTTCCTCTTTAATGTTTGTTTTTTACATAAATGGAATATTATACATTAAAAAAAACGGGCACATTTTTTTCTTCTTTTCCCTCTTCTCCCCCAACATAAGCATGGCCCTCATCATCCTGTCTCACTCACCTGGGGAAGCCATGTTAACCTACTCTATGGCCTTCCATATTTCCATCTGTCCCATATGAACCTGTACAGACCTGTATCTGTCCTCATACAAGCATAGATTTACATGCACAGTAATACATAACGTGGTTTGATTACTATATGCTATATAAAAATGGGGTTATATTATACATATTTTTCTGCATTCTTTTATCAACCAATAATACCTACTTGAAATCCCTGCAAGTTGTAATGGCTCTAATTCTTTTTCTTTTTTGAATACACACATCAATGAATACACCTATGTAACCAGCACCCAGATCAAGAAACGGAACACAACCAGTGTCCCGGGATCCCCCAATCCCCCTCATGCCTTCTTCCATGTATCTCTTCCCCCCCCCCATATAAGTGCAACTATCATCGTGACTTGTAACAGCATAGATTTGGCTTTGGCCTCCTTTGTGCCTGGTGTACATGGAATCATTCAGTACATCCTCTTTTGTACAACATGGTACCATGACATTCATAAGGTTGTTGTATGTAGTTGGAGTTTGTGCCTTCTGGTTAGTCTATAATATCCTATTGTGTGAATATACCAGCAGTTATTTATTCTACTGAGAGACTTTGGGGTAATGATGGACGGTGCTACCATGAACATTTTGTTCATTAATTGGTTCTTTTTAGTGGCTATATAATAATTCCATGCTACAGAGGACCACCCTTGATTTGGCCAGCCTGCTTTTAGTAGGTATTTACTTCGTTTCCAGCTCTTGACCACTAAGGCAAAGCTGCAATACATACTTTTTGTTACATTTATTTATTTTTGAGAGACAGAGAGAACACAAGTAGGGGAGGCGTAGAGAGAGAAGAAGACACAGATCCGAAGCAGGCTCCAGGCTCTCAGCTGTCAGCACAGAGCCCGATGCGGGGCTCGAACTCACAAACCGCGAGATCATGACCTGAGCCGAAGTCAGACGCCCAACCGACTGAGCCACCCAGGTGCCCCAAAGCTGCAATACGTATTGCATGTGCCTACATAGGGGTACCAGTCCATCCCTCCCGATGGGACAGACGGCCAGAAGTTGAATTGCTGGTTAGTATAGTAATCGTCTTTCAAAACTGAGAGCTGTTGTTCTATTGTCTTCCCCAAATTCGGTGGCAATGCCATTTCCATCAGACGGGTTTGAAAATTCCCTTCTCCCTCAACTCTACCAGCATGAGATGTTATAGTTCTGGTTTGTGAATCTGATGGGTATGAAATGACATCTCATAAGTACTTTAATTTTTATTCTCTACTAGAGAATTTGAGCATCTTTTCATGGGTTTGGACACGCTGTTCTGTGGATTGCATGTTCATTTTTTTGCTCACTTTTTGAGCTTTTAATCTTAGCAGTTTGTAAAATATTTTTGTACAGTATAGAAGTTAACCCTTTGTCATTTGTGTTAGAAATGTTTGTCCACATCTTTCTGTCTGTTGACTTTGTCATATTATCTTTGCCATACAAAAGTTCTTATGCTTTAAATAGCAAATATACCATATGTGCTTTTTTCCTTTCATAATATGCATTTTTTATTTTCATAGGGGTATAGTTGACACGCAATGTTACATCAGTTTCAGTTGTACAGTGTGATTCACCAAAGTGTGTAGCCATCATGGATGCTGATACACGCCTGTGACTGTACCATTGACCGCATTCCCTCTGCTGTGCCTTTTATTCCCATGATTTACTCATTCCGTAACTGGAGGCCCGTATCTACTACTCCCCTTCGCCATTTTGCTCAACACTCTCCCCTCGCCCCTCTGGGAGCCATCAGCTTATTCTCTGTATTTATAGGTTTGATTCTGCTTTTTGTTTGTGTATTCATTGGCCTTCTTTTTAGATTCCACTTACGAGTGAAATCATATGATATTTGTCTTCCTCAGTCCGACTTATTTCTCTTAGCATAATACCCTCTAGGTCCAGCCATGTTGTCTCAGATGGCATGATCTCATCCCCCTTTATGGCTGTGTAATATGCCATTATATGTATGTATACAACCCCCCCCCCCCACACACACACACATCTTCCTTATCCATTTATCTGTCAAGGGACACTTAGGTTGCTTCTATATCTTGGCTATTGTAAACAATGCTGCGATCAACATGGGTGCGTATATCTTTTTGAAGTAATGTTTTGTTTTCTTTGGATAAATACCCAATAGTGGAATTCTTGGATCATATGGTATTTTTAATTTTTCAAGGAACCTCTATACTGTTTTCCACAGTGGCTGCACCAATTTGCATTCCCTCTAATAGTGCTCGAGGGTTCCTTTTTCTCCACCTCCTCACCAGCACTTGTTACTTCTTGTGTTTTTGATTCTAGCCATTCTGAACAGGTGTAAGGTGATCTTTCATTGAGGTGTTGATATGTATTTCCCTGATGATTAGTGATGTGGAACATCTTGTCATGTTTCTGTTGGCCAGCTGTATGTATTCTTTAAAAAAAAAATGTCTATTCAGGTCTTCTGCCCATTTTTTAATTGGATTTTTTGGGGTTTTTTTGGTGTTGAGTTGTACAAGGTCTATGTATTTTGGATATTAACCCCTTATCAGATATATTATTTGCAAACGTATTCTCCCATTCAGTAGGTTGTCTTTTTGTTATGTTGATGGTTTCTTTCACTGTGCAAAAGCTTTTTACTTTGATGTCCCAATAGTTTATTTTTGCTTTTGTTTCCCTTGCCTTGGGAGACCTATCTAGAAAGATGTTGCTATGGCCGCTGAGAAATTACTGCCTGTGCTCTCTTCTAGGATTTTTATGGTTTCAGATCTCACATTTAGGTCTTTAATCCATTCTGAGTTTATTTTTGTATATGGTATTAAAAGGTGGTCCAGTTTCACTCTTTTACAGGTAGCTGTTCACTTCTCTGAGCACCATTTGTTGAAGAGACTATGTTTCCCCCGTTGTATAATCTTGCCTCCTTTGTCATAGATTGGACAAAGGATTCGGCATGTAATTGAGTTTATTTCTGGGCTCTCTATTCCATCCCATTGATCTTTGTGTCTTGTTCTGTGCTGGTATCCTGCCAGTTTGATTACTAAACTTTGTAATGTATCTTGAAATCTGGAATTGTGATACGTCCAACTTTTTTCCTTCTTTCTCAAGATTGATTGCTCTGGCCATTTGGGGTCTTTTGTGGTTCCATGCAAATTTTGTGTTATTTGTTCTAGTTTTGTGAAAAACTGTTTGTATTTTGATAGAAATAGCATTGACTCTGTAGATTGGGTAATATGGACATTTTAACAATATTCTTCTAATCTATGAGCATGGAATATCTTCATGTGTCATTTTGAATTTCTTTCATTAGTGTTTTATAGTTTTTGGACTACGTGTCTTTTACCTCTTTGGTTAAGTTTATTCCTAGGTATTTTATTCCTTTTGGTGCAATTGTAAATTTCTTCTTCTTCTTTTTTTTTTTTTAGTGCTTATTTTTGAGAGAGAGAGAGAGACAGAACATGAGCGGGGAAGGGCAGAGAGAGAGAGAGGGAGACAGAGAATCTGAAGCAGGCTCCAGGTCTGAGCTGTCAGCACAAAGCCAGACGTGAGGCTTGAACCCACGAACCACAAGATCAGACCTGAGCGGAAGTCGGACGCTCAACTGACTGAGCCACCCAGGTGCCCCAGCAATTGTAAATTTCTTAATTTCTTTCTGCTACTTTGTTATTGGTATGTAGCAATGCTACACATTTGGGGGTATTAACTTTGTATTTTGAAACTTTACTGAATTCATTTATTATAGTAGTTTTTTGGTCCTGTCTTTAGGATTTTCTATGTATAGTATCATGTCATCTGCAAATAATGACAGTTTAATTTCTTAACCAATATGTATTCCTCTTCTTTTTCTTGTCTGATTGCTGTGGTTAGGACTTCCAGTACTATGTTGGATACAAGTGGTGAGAGTGGACATCCTTGTCTTGTTCCTGATCTTAGACAGACAAAACGCTCCCAGTGTTTTACAATTATGATGTTAGCTGTGGGTTTGTTAAATATGGCCTTTATTATGTTGAGGTGTGTTCCCTCTAACCCTGTTTTATTGAGAGTTTTTATCATGAACGAATGCTGACTTTTGTCAAATGCTTTTTCTGCATCTGTTGAGATGATCATATGATTGTTATCTTTCATTTTGTTGATATGTATCACGTTGATTAATTTGCAAATATTGAACCATCCTCCTATCCCTGGAATAAATCTCATTTGGTTGTGGCGCATTATCTTTTTAATGTATTGTTGTATGTGGTTTGCTAATATTTTGTTGAGGATTTTTTCATCTATGATCATCAGGGATATTGACCTGTAGTTTTGTTTTGTTTTCCTGTGTGTGTGTGTGTGTGTGTGTGTGTGTGTGTGTGTGGTCTTTGTCTAGTTTTGGTATCAAGGTAATGTTGGCCTTGTAGAATGTATTTGGAAACTTTTTCCTTCCCTTTTATTTTTTGGAATAGTTTGAGGACAATAGGTGTTGAGTTTCTTTAACTGTTCGGTAGAATTCACCTGTGAATCCATCTTTTTATTTTTGGGTAGTTTTTTGATTACCAACTCAATTTTGTTACTTATAATCTGTTCAGATTTTCTATTTCCTCCTGGTTCAGTTTTGGAAGATTATATGTTTCTAGGAATTTATCCATTTCTTTTTGATTGTCTAATTTGTTGGCATATAAGCTTTCATAGTATTCTCTTATAATTCTTTGTATTTCTGTGGTGTCAGTTGTTACTTCTCTCTTCTTTCTGATTTTATTTATCTGGGTCCTTTCTGTTTTTTCTTGATGAATCTGGGTAAGGCTTTGTCAATTTTGTTGAACTTTTCAAAAAACCAGATTTTGGCTTCATTGATTTTTTTTTTTTTTTCTATTTGATTTGGTTTTTTTTGTTGTTTTTGTTTTCTGTTTTTTTTTTTTGGTCTGTACGTCATTTACTATTGCTCTTTTTTGCATTATTTCCTTTATTTTACTCACCTTGGGCTTTATTATTCTTTTTCTAGTTCCTTAGGTACAAGGTTATTTATTTGAGCTTTTTGTTTCTTGACGTACGCCTGTATCTCTGTATATTTCCCTCTTAGAACTGCTTTCACTGTGTCCCAAAGATTTGGGGCTGTTGTGTTCTCAGTTGTTTCCATGTATTTTTTTTTTAAATTTCTTCTTCGATTGCTTCACTGACCCTTTGGTTGCTTGGTATCATGTTATTTAGTTTCCATGTGTTTGTGTTTTTTCCATTTTTTTATGTGTGCTTTATTTCTAGCTTCATACCATTGTGATTGGAAAAGATGCATGGTATGATTGCAATCTTCTTAAGTTTATTGAGACTTATTTTGTGGCCTAATATGTGATCTATCTGTAGAATGTTCCATGTGTACCTGAAAAGAATGTCTATTTTGTTGCTTTTGGATGGAATGTTCTGTATATATCTGTTAGGTCCATCTGGTCCAATGTGTCATTCAAAGACATAGTTTCCGTGATTTTCTGCCTGGATGATCTATCCATTGATGCAAATAGGGTGTTAAAGTCCCCTACTATTATTATATTACCATCAGTTTCTCTCTTTATGTCCATTAATATTTACCTTATGTATTTAGATGCTCTAGTGTTAAGTGCATAGATATTTGAAATTGTTATCTACTCTTATTGGATTTATCCTTTTATCGTTATGTAATGCCCTTCCTTGTCTCTTGTTACTATCTTTTTTTTTAAAGTCTATTGTGTCTGATATAAGTATTGCTACCCTAGCTTTCTTTTCCCACTCCATTTGCATGGTAAATGTTTTTCCATTCCTTCACTTTCAGTCTGTATGTGTCTTTTTTTAAATTAAAAAATGTTTTAATGTTTGTTTATTTCTGAAAGAGAGAGAGAGCACAAGCGGGAGAGGGGCACAGAGAGAGGGAGACACAGAATCCGAAGCAGGCTCTGGGTTCTGCGATGTCCGCACAGAGCCTGACATGGGACTCGAACCTACAAGCTCTTAGATCATGACCTGAGCTGAAGCCGGATGCTTAACTGACTGAGTCACCCAGATGCCCCCAGTCTTATGTGTCTTTAGGTCTGAGGTGACTTTGCTGTAGGCAGTATATAGATGCGTTTTGTTTTTTTATCCATTTCACCACCCTGTGTCTTTTGATTGGAGCATTTAGGTCATTTATATCTGAAGTAATTATTCATAGGCCTGTATTTACTGCCATTTTGTTATTTGTTTTCTGGTTGCTTTTGTAGTTCTTCTCTGTTCTTTGGTCTCTTGTTCTCTTTTTTGGGGGATTGATGAATTTCTTTAGTGCTATATTTGGCTTTCTTCTTATTTTTTGTGGTTCCTATATTACATGCTAAGTAAATAGTCTATATTAGTTTATTGTCATTTAAGTTCAAATACATTCTAAAAAAACCCAAAAACCAAAACACAGAAAAATTGTTCTCTTTCCCTTTCTTTTCCTTTTTACTCCCTCCTCTGTGTTTTATGTATATGTTGTCATATTTTATATCTTTTTATTCATAATTTTCTGATGTCTAATTGTGGACATTTATTTTCCACTTAAAGACGTCCCTTTAACATTTCTTGTAAGGGTGGTTTAGGGGTGATAAACGTATCTTTTGTTTGTCTAGGAGAACTGTATCTCTTCTTCAAATCTGAATGATAACTTTGTCAGGTGGAGTATTCTTGGTTGTAGGGTTTTTCCCTTTCAGCGCTTTGATTACATTGTGCCACTCCCTTCTGGCTTGCCAAGTTTCTGCTGAGAAATCAGCTGATAGCTTTATGGGGTTGTCACTTGAAGGTAACTTTTTGTGTTTCTCTTTCCGCTTTCAAAATTCTCTATCTTTAACCTTTGACATTTTAGTTATTGTGTGTGATGGTGTGGACCTCCTCAGGTTCATCTTGTTTGGAACTCTGGTGCTTCTTGGACTTGGATGTCCTTTTCTTTCCTAGGTTGGGGAGGTTTTCAGCTATTATTTCTTCAAATAAGTTTCCTACCCCTTTCTCTCTTCTCGGCCTCCTCCCCTTTCCCCCCTCCCCCCCATAATGCAAATGTTGGTCTGCTTGGTGTCTAAGAGATCCCTTATCCTCATTTTTAAAAATTCTTTTCTCTTTTGGCTGTTCAGCTTGGGCGCTTTCCGTTGCTCTGTCTTCCAGATTGCTGATATGTTCTTCTGCATCTGCTAATCTGTTGATTTCCTCTAGTGTTTTTACTTTTATCTCTGTTACTGTATTCTTCAACTCTGATTGGTTCTTTTTTATATTTTCTATCTCTTTATTGGCGATCTCACTGAATTCTTCCACTCTTCTCTCCAACCCAGTGAGCATCTTTATGACATGTAAATTCTTTATCAGGCATATTGCTTTTCTCTGTTTCATTTAGTTTTTCTGAGATTGTTTTTCTTGTTCTTTTCTTGAACATATTTTTCTGTCTCCCTGTTTTGCTTGACTTTCTGTGTTTGTTTCGATGGATTAGATGGAATGGCTACTTCTCCTAAACTTGAAGGAATGGTCTCGTGTTTGGTCATCTCCTATATCAACTGTGTGTGCTTGGTGGCTTTTGCTGGCCGGCTGGAGCTGTGGCTGGCATGGGCTGGGGGCACGGGGGTTCCGTGTAGCAGGTGCCCTGTCAGGACAGCTAAAACTGAAGTGGATGCATGCTGCAGTGTCCAAGGATCTATCCCCTGAGGGCACTCCAGCAGGATCGTTGAAGCTGAAATAGGCACAAGCCAGAGTGTGCCATGGTGCTCTGCAAGGGGTGCCTTGGTGGGGTGGCTGGAGCTGATGTGGTGTGTAGGGGAAGAGGTCCTTGAGCTCTCTGTGCAGAGATGGCCTACTGGGATAGCTGAAAGTAAAGTGGGTGCTAGCTGGGGAGAACCCAGGGCTCTACCCAGAGAGGGTACCTTGGCTAGATAGCTGACGCAGAAATGGATATAAACCAGGGTGTTCTTGGACTCCGCACAGAGGTTGCTCTGAAGGGATGGCTGGAACTGAGGTAAGACACAGGCTGGGAGGTCCTGGGGTGCTTTGCATAGGGGGCACCCTGGCAGGACAGCTAAAGCTGAAAGGGGCATGGGCGATGTGATCCCTGGGCTCTCCCTGTAAAATGTGCCCTGGTGGGACGGCTGAAGCTCACTGGGGCACAAGCCAGGGTGTCCCAGGGTGCTTTGTGCAGCGGATGCCCTCGCTAGGCACCTGTAGCCACGGCCAGTGCAGGTGAGCGGGTTCCAAGGCACTCTACACAGGGGGCGCCCTCGCGGTGTGGTCGAAACTGATGCAGGCACAGGCCTGGGGTTCCCGGGCACTCCATGCAGCTGGATCAGAAGCCGATGTCCGCTGAGATGTTCTGGTGTGCTCTACATCAGCGGTGCCCTAGCAAGCCATCTGAAGCCAAAGGGGTGTGGGCCTGGGGTATTCTGGGGTACTTTGCACCTGTGTCACGTTGGTGTGAGGGCTGGGCCCGTAGTGAGTGCTAACCAGTGCTATCCCAGTGTGCACTGTCCCGTGGTCACCTTGGTGGGGCAGCTGGAGCTGGTGTGAGCTAGAGGCCCAGGGTTTGCTGAAGTGCCAGGCCAGTTAGCGGGCCCAGATTGTACATCGGTCTGTGCTTTCAAGGTAGAAGGGGAGTATAAACTACGTCCGTTAGCCCTTCCCACCCAGAGTGAGTTCCAGTAGAGCTCCCCCACCACTGGGTGGAGCTCTAGGGCAGACACGTTTATTATGCTCGTTGCCTTTTCTCTCTTTTTTGAGAGCACGCGTGCGCGAGCTTGAGCGCGCAAGCGCCCACCTGTAGGTGAGCAGGGGAGGGGCAGAGGGAGAGGGAGAGAGAAAAGTCTTAAGCAGGCTCCATGCTCAGCACGGAGCCTCACGTGGGGCTCCGTCGCTTGACCGTGAGATCATGACCTGAGCTGAAACCGAGAGTTGGACACTTAACTGACTAAGCCACCCAGGTGCCCCTCTAGATGCTCTTTTAAATTGTGGCTCTTTAGAAAAAGAAAACAATAATTACGCAATTAAAAAGAAAGAAAAAAACAGAGCCAAACCAGAATAAGACAAAAAACTCCCATGGCTTATTTTCTATGCCCCAGCGCTCCCGGGGCTGGTGTGGGCTTGCAAACCCTGTGTGTTTGTTTTTATAAATTCTGTAACTGCAAAAGGTCTTGTTCTCTCTGGATGACTTAGTTACTCTCTTGGATTTTCTTGCAAGATTTTTATTTTCTTGCCTTTAAGTCCTTAGGTCCAGGACTTTGTTTTACATACTATAATCTATTGTTTATGTGTATGTTCTTTCATACGGATACCCTGTTGTTTGTTGAATAGTTCATGCTTTGCTACTGAATTGAACCACCAAACTTGTCATATCCTACCTATTTCCCTGTCAAATCCTACCTATTTCTCAAATATCCCAATATTCTAGATTTTCTAGATGTTTCCATTAATTTTTGTTTCTGTTATACTAATGTTAAATTGATTTTTGTGCTTTATAGAATTCCCTCGTTTGTGTTAAGGCCCCTTCACTGTTCCTTTCGTCCTTCTTAGCTATTCTCAGACATTCATTTCTCTATCTGAACTTTAAGATAACTTTGTAGAATTCTAAGAAAAGTCCTGTTAAGATTCTAATTGAAATTGAATGCAACTTATATATTACATTTGGGAAATTTAACATTTTTCATTATTAAGTATTCCTATCTAAGAACAATTCTAACCTCCCATTGGTTCATAAGTTGTTTTCTGTCTTTTAATAGGGTATTATCGGTGTTCACTTATGGGTCTTATGTCTCTCATACAAATTTTATTCCTGAATATTTTATACTTTTTTGCCACTGTTACAAATGAAAAACTTATCCCCATTTGCATTTCTAGATAATTATTATTAGAGTAAAAAAAGCTGCTTGTTATTATAATATGTTTGGTTTCTAACCTCGTTACCAAATATTGTTAATAATTTTAAGTGTTTTAATAGGGTCTCTTGTGTTAACAGCAAACAAAACTAATTTATCTTTTCTCTTAGCGTTACTAGACATAGCAAAAAAGATATAGAATGCCCAGTTAAATATGAATTTCAGATAAACTACGAAGAATTTTTTAGGATAAATATGTCCCATGCAATATTTGGGGTATACTTACCCTAAAAAATGATTTACTGCTCGGGGTGCCTGGGTGGCTCCGTCGGTGAAGCATCTGACTCCTGATCTCGGCTCAGGTCATGATCTTGCAGTTCGTGACTTCAAGCCCCACATTGGGCTCCGTGCTGACAGTGTGGAGTCTGCTTGGGATTCTTTTTCTCTGCCCAAATAAATAAATAAACTTCAAAAAATTATTCATTGTTCATTAGAAATTCTGCATTTTATCTGGCAACTCCACTTCTTTCCCAATGATTATACCCACTCTTTTATTTATTTTTATTTATTTAAACATTTTTTAATGTTGATTTTTGAGAGAGGGAGAGAGAGAGAGAGACAGAGTATGTGCAGGGGAGGGGCACAGAGAGAGGGAGACACAGAATGTGAAGCAGGCTCCAGGCTCTGAGCTGTCAGCGTAGAGCCTGACATGGGGCTCGAACTCACAAGCCGTGAGATCAATCAGCCCCAACTCACAAGCTGCAGTCAGGTGCTTAACTGACTGAGCCACCCAGGCACCCCTGTGGTTTTCTTCTTAACATATTTAGTAAAATTTTCTTAGTGGTCAGGTACCTGATCTATTTCTATAAATATTTCATGGATAACGTCTGTATTTTTCACTTGAGGTCAGGCTGTCTGTGTTTGTTACCCTAAGTTATTAGTTGTATCAATCATTTCATCTATGTTCCTACTGACTTTTTGCTTATTAGATATATCCAATTCTGAAAGAAGTGAATTAAAACATCTCTCCAACACTGTGTTTTTATTATATCCTATTTGCATTTCTAAAGGGTTTTTTTTTTGCCTTATGGTTTTGGCATCTGTTATTGAATGCACATAAATTTATAAATGTTTTGTTGCTTAAATGTATATTTTTGTTGTATACAGTGTCCTTTTTGATCTTATTTAGTGTTTTCAGCATTAATTTTTTCTTTACATCTGTTTTTCCTTTCCTCTTATTAGCATTTTTCTTATATCTTTTTGGCATTTTATTTTCTGTCTTTCTTTGTCACTTTGTTTTTCTTCTAAGCAGCATATACCTGGATTTTTATTTTTAGCTCCGAAAGGCTGTGTCTTTTATTGGGTAAATTCTGTTTAGCCAATTTTGGTGAATTGACTAATATGCTTGATTTTACTTATCTTACTCTACTTATTAAGCTGTTGTTTGGGGTTTTGTCCATTTTTTCTAGTTTGGTTAAGCTGACATTCATTCTAGTTCCCCCCGCATTAATAGCGACTATAGAGTTTTAATGGAACTTCTAGGTGTATAGTTTTCTTATATTTGTGTGTTTTTGTACGGTTTTCATGAGAATTTTTTTTAAGTTTATTTGAAAGAGAGAGAGCATGAGCCAGGGAGGGGCAGAGAGAGAGAGGGAGAGAGAATCCCAAGCGGCCTCCATGCTCGATCTCATGAACCATGAAATCATGATCTAAGCCAAAATCAAGAGTTGGATTCTTAACTGACTGAGCCACCCAGGCGCCCCTCACACGAGAGTTTTAAGTGACAAAGTGGCAGAGATAATTCATGGAACTGAAAGTCAAGCCAATGTCCTTGTAACTCTAATCCCAGTGATCTTTCCACGATAGCAGGGATTCAGAGCAAAGCCAAGCATTTCTAACTAAATGAACTGGGCTCATGTTTAGATCAGCTTCAGGTCAGAGTCTGTCGCTCTCTCCTGGGGCACATCGGTGATGGTCTCTAGTGAGCCAGACTTGTGAATCTCTGGTAAGAAGGGTGGATCCTCACTGTCACATGGCTTCGTGGGCCTGGTGTGGCCAGAATCGAAGGCCCGTTAGCTGTTGTTCTTCAAGAGGCCCTGTGGGAGGAGCCTGGACTTCCTGCCCTTTCAGGAATGTCTCTTTACGAGTTACGCCTTGTAATTCTGAGCATCTCAGGGCAGGGACAAATGTTCGGGTTCTGTCTCCAGAGGCTCAGGTAGATGGCATTCTGAGGGCCCCTATGGCTTTTAGGGCTGTCCCCGAGGGAGGAAGGCTTTGAATCGCCGGCGTGGATCGTCTCTGCCTTGAGCACAGGCTGGAGGCCCTATTTCCGGCGTTGAGGTCCCTTCCTGTCCTACACTGCTGCCTTCTTGGGTCTTTGCCCAACCATTGTCCTGGGGAGGGGGGGACTGCCATGGTGGGATCAGAGCCCGTGGCTCCCCTCCTGGGGTCCGTGGGCCTCCTGAGAAGGCAGTCATTGTAACAGGAGTCCACAGGATGTCATTTCATAAAGCTCTCCAGAGACTGTTCTTGGCGCTTCAAAATCTTGGGCCAACAAAAACGTCACATTTCTTTGCTTTTGGCAGGAATCCCAGCTCCTCAGCTTGGGAGCGCCATTTATCCTTGCTGCACAGAAACTTCATTTGGCCATTGTGTTGGCCTCCAATTAATAAATTACAGGAGAACAAATTAATTTACTGATCACTTGCAGCTTGGTAGATAAAATCCTTCAAAGCAGAGGGAACATGGGGTAATAATAAAAAACATCCCTGTTGGGAAAAAAGTTGGGGATTCCTGAGGCCACTGAGAGCTCCCACAGAATCTGAGGTAGGGGCAGAGTCAACACCCCCGACCCCCATTAGTCTCCTGGGGCCGGTGTGAGGATCCCGGGGAGATGACTGCGTCGGAAGTTGCTGCGGCCTGACGTGTGTGATGAGGGTGGTTGTGTCTGGTCGCAGGGGGCCCCCGCTGACCAAGCCTGGGGTGGTTCGAAGGGGCGGGCGGTCCCCCAACACCACCCTGCCCTGCCAGTCCCCTCTCCGAGAACGTCTGAGCGGCAGGGGCCCCCGGGAGCACACGTGAGAGCCTCGGATGGCGGATGGCGTGTGAGACGACAGTGCTGTTCCCGCCCGGTTGCTGAGGCGAGGGGGACGCGCTTGTGTTTCCTCACCCTCGACGAAAGTGCCTGGGACACGATGCGTTCCCACAGCCTGCGAACGCTGCCTCCGCCACGTCCCCCGGGTGCGGCTGCCCGCACAGCTGCGGCCCTGTTCCCTCGGTGACGTCACCGAAGGTCTGAGGACCGTGGTGGTGGCAGCGGGAGTGAAAGCTCGCCCGCTTCACGGATCCTCTAGGCCAAGGTCCCGTGTGAGTGTTTTGCGCGTGTTAACGCATTCACCTTCACTGCCACCCCGGGAGGTAAAGGCTGTTATCATCACTTCTATTTTGCGGACAGAGACCAAGCCACCGGCCCCAGGTCGTGCCTCTGGCACACCCCCGGGGGGGTGGGGGCGGGGGATGCGAGCCTGCTGCCAGGCCCGGGGTTGGGAGGGGGGGTGGCGGGGATGGTTCTGAGCTCACTGGGCTGTGCTGTTTGGTAACTGTCCTGGATCCGAGTTAAGCAAAAACTGCACGGGGATCTGGAAACTCCATTTTCTTTTATTTAAACAACAACAACAACAACAACAACCTTTTTTTAATGTTTGTTTTATTTTTGAGAGAGAGAGAGCATGAGTCAGGGAGGGGCAGAGAGAGAGGGAGACGCAGAACCCGAAGCGGGCTCCAGGCTCCGAGCTGTCAGCACACAGCCCCACGCGGGGCTTGAACCCACGAACCACAAGAGATCATGACCTGAGCCGAACCCGACACTTAGCCGACTGAGCCACCCAGGCGCCCCAGGAAACTCCCTTTTAACTTGGAGCTTCGACCTCTTCGCTCTCCCCAAATTTTACTTCAAAACCAAACCAAACCCCACCCAGCCCCGGAGACACGAGCAGTGCTTGAAATGGCTGGATTCCCCCTCCTTTCCTTTCCCCGGGCACCCGGAGGCATCAGCCCCAGGAGCTGGGGTGCCGGCCAGACCCTGCTCCTGCCCCTCTCTCCCCGCCCGCTCCTCACCCCCCCAGCCCGCCCCGCGCTAGGCTTTGTCCTCCACGAGGGAGAATGAAGGCAGGGGAGAGGGCGCAGGATCTTGAAGCGATGCACAAAGACCCCGAACGAAGGAGATATAAATGGAAACTCTGAGGCTGTGTGATTCACTCACCATCATGACTCATGCTCTGCTAAGGGTTCCGTGAACAATATGTTCGCAGTCTGATTTAATTATAGCCCCGATTCACTGCTGCCTCGGTGAGCTTCCGAGCGCACCCTATGCCTCACTACGCTGCCATGCGGGCCGAGCTGCGATGCCTCCCTGGGGGACGGGGGAGGGGGCCCTGGAAGCGGTTTGCTGCCGCGGGTCACATCACACGCGGTGGGACAGCTCTGGGGGGGGGGGACCTGGGCAGGGAGGGCGGCCGCCCCAAACGAGCCGACCAAGCTTTGTGGTGGGTGTCAAGCCCACTGGGGTGTCTGCCTCTTGGGCTTCCCCTCCGTGCGGAGGCTGGAGCTGGTGTGTGGGTGCAGGTGACGGACCGAGGGAGGGAGAGGATGGCGGGAAGCCCAAGGCCGCTGCCAAGCGCGGGGGGCCATGCCTTCCCCGCTCCTGCCACCGCTTTTGAGTTTCCGCACCCGAAGGGGATTGGCTCGCACACGGAAAGCTGCGCCCACAGTTACAGCCCCGATCTAACTAGCAGTCGGGTCCCCCGCCCCGCCCCCAAGCAAGAAGGCCCTCGGGTGCATTTCAGTGGAAAGGGAGGGTCCTTGCGCGGGGTACCGGGTATTGTGCATAATTAACACCAGCTCAGCTGGCGTCTGCGTGCGGGGGGTGGGGGGGGGGGTGGGGGATGGGAAGGAGGGCGACGACCCCGCCGGCTTCAGGGCTGCCCGATAAAATACAGGGCACCCAGTTACCTTCGAATTCCAGATGCTGCATCATTTTGCAGCCTCAGCATGTCGCAAATATTAACTGGGACATGCTTGCGCTCAAAATGTATTGGTTGTTTACCAGAAATGCTAATTTAACTGGGCATCCTGTGGTTTTTCATTTGCTAACTGTGGCGACCGTCCAAGGCCTTTCAACTCCCACAGTTTCTGCCTCTCTGCCACCAAGGCGTTGTGGAACTCCGTGGACGAATGACTTGAGCATTTGGAGCCTCTGTGGCTTGTCCTGCAAAAATGACGGTCACGCAGCGCAGCCCGGAACCGCGGCACAGACGAGAGGGTGCGCAAGGTGGGCCTCCCACAGGAAGCCTCGCGGGCTGCAGCGGCCACCGTTGGTGGCCACCCACGTCCCCTTCGTGGCCAATGCGCCGACTCTCCAGCTTCTGGGACTGCTGGGTACTGACCACTCGGCTGCACCCTCTCCCCCTAAGTTGCCCAAGGCTGAGGGGAGGCACCCACCTAGAAGGTCGTGATCCCCGCACACCCCCAACGCACAACCTGCCCTAGCCAGCGGCTGGCTGACCAGGCACCAGCACCTGGTTCCAGCCCCCTCCCTTCAAGGCAGGACATGCTGTGTCTCACCGCTGACACTCAGGGCTCCCCAGGGGTCAAGCTAAAGCTAGTCTTCTGTCCATGCACGTCCTTTCTCAGCAAACGACTCTGTTCTGGTTTTCTTCTTCTCTCACTTGCTTATAGTAGGTCTCCTCTAAGAACAAGCCCTCAATATATCACTCACACAACAATCTTCTACCAAGGGCCCCAGAAACAGGCACACCGGATAGCCGTGTTCTCGTCAGCCTTTGCGCTGTCAGTGTCAGAGCCCAGGGATGGCTCAGGCCCTGGGGCTGGGGGCAGGTTGGCGGCACGCGGTCCGTGGGGTAGGGCACAGTGCTGGGCCGCAGGGAAGGGACTTGTCTCCTTGGGGAAGTCGGGAAATGGAGACGTGGGCCTCAGGCTTGGAGCCCTCTCTGCAGAGCCGGCCGGAGCGCCTGGGGTGGGCGGCTGAGGCCTCTCTGCCTCCTCTCGGGGAGCCTGGCTGCGGAGGCCGCCGGCCCCGGGGAGGCCCGGCCTCGGCCGGGCAGCGGTGGGGGAAATCGTGGGACCCGATTAAATTCAGAGGAGCGGCACGACCCGAAGGGCTCAGCGGGGTGCCGCATGAAGTCCCGTCTCCCGTCCCACCCGTGGGCTCTTGCGCGCTATGCCACGTTGCTTTAAAAAGAAGCCGTGGGCAGGATGAATCCTCGGGAGAAGGTGTACCGTTTTAAAGAGCAAGGCCTGGCTTTGAAGCGGGGCTCTGCCGCTTGTGCGCGGGCTCCGGGGTCTGGAGCTTTGGGGCCTCGCCGGGCCTCAGGTTCCTTCCTACGGAAATGAGGATGCCTCCCCTCAGACGTGAGGCGCCTGTCACTGCTTTTCTGTCTCAGAGGTCACTTTTTTTTTTTAATATGAAATTTATTGTCAAATGGGTTTCCGTACAACACCCAGTGCTCCTCCCAACAGGTGCCCTCACGCGAATTTTGAAAGGGGAGAACATCATGGGGCACGAGAGGGCCCCTTGATGAGGAAGTGTTAATTTTGACCTTCGGGTTCTAGCTCCTTGCTGCCTCCACAACAGTCGGGAATTTTCATGGCCACGGGGAGCGGGTGCGGCTTCGGGAGTGTCAGGGAAGGTGGCCGGGCTTAAGTGGCCGCTGGGAGATTTGGAATTCTGCACGGACATTTGGGGGAGCTGGAGTTTTGGGGTTTGTGACCCCTGGAGCACTTTCTGAGGAAAACGGATCCTCTGAGCGGGCGAGCGGCACGGAGCACAGAGGCTGGTGTCTCAGGAGGTGCCTGGCGTCCCTGGAAGGGAGAGGAGGCCGCAGTCCTCGAGAACCGCCCCCCGGGGGGCTCATGCCTCTCTCGGCGCCTCCCAGGGAGTTGGCCTCCTCGCTCTGCTGGGGTCCGTGTGGGAGGAAACAACCTATGGGTCCTCGGTGAGACGTCAGCAAGAGGGCCGGTGCCTGTGGGCCTGGAAGAAGGCCCCCCCTTGGCGGGCCTCCGGACCTCAACGGCCCCCGGCTTCCTGACCCAGGGCCTGCATGTCTCCTGGGGTTGGGAGCTATTGGCCTGGCCATCCCGGCAGGTGCGTGTAGCTTTTCTCATTCCGTAGTATGGACGCGGTGGCCACTTCGTGCTCAATCAATAACCCGCTGTGGCTGCTTCCCACGAGCACAGGCCCTTTTGCATTCAGAAAAGCCAGGCGGTGCCCTTCACGGGCCAGCTGTCTGTTGGCACCCTGGATGAGTCGGAATGAGCAGATACCTGGCTCCCAATTTCAAAATGTCGGTGACCTCTCCAAATAGTGACCGTGGAGGGGCTTATCACCGAGTGATGGGACAGTGATTCCGCTGGGAAACATGCCGTGATCTGCATTAGGCCCTGGGTGCACGGCTCCTCTCCCCACTAGAGGGGCCACACCAAGCTGGGACACCGGTTGGCCTTGACCTGGGTCTCAGTTCCAGTCAGCAGCCAGGGCCACATCCATCCTTCCAGCTGCTCAAGGGAAACACCTTGTGGCCACCCCGCCCTGTTCCCCCCACTGCCCAACTGGTCTGTCAGCAAGTCTTCTTGGCTGTATCTTCCATATGCCTCCAGAATGTGACCCTTCTCACCAGGTCGTCGGCCACCACCCTGAGTCAAGCTCCCATCATCTGTACCCCGGATGACTGCATTCCCCTCCGACTGGGTCTCCCTGCTCCTCTCACCCACGCCCGGGTGGCCCTCTTTAAAATCTAAGTTATCTTGGGTCATAGCTCTGCACAGAACTCCACGATGGTTTCTGGTTTCAAAGTCCGAGTCCTTCCAATGGCCTCCAAGGCCCCATGTGATCTGCCCTCATGGGCCCTGTGGCCTCATGGCCACTGCCTCACTCTCTCTCTCCCTCCGCTTGGTCACAACAGACCACCGTGGGTCACTCAGCTCGCAGGGCACGTGCCCCTGCCTTCAGGCCCTCGCTCTAGCCATCTTCCTGGCTTGGGATGCTCTCCCGAGTCACCATGCTGTCCCACAACCCTTTCACAAATCGGCTCGAACCTTTTCCCGAGGACACCTAGCCTCGGCACCCTTTTTGCCACCGCGGCCGGACTCCCATACTCTGACCTTTCTTCTCCCTGTGGCTCAGAGCAGGCCTCCTTGTCTAACATACTTTATAACAGACTTATTTTTTGCGGTTATCGTTTATGGTCAGTCTCTGCTAGAAGTTAGGTTCCCGGAGGGGAGGAGCCGCCATCTTGTTCGCTGATGCGTCCCGTGTCCAGGTCAGCACCTGGCATGTGGTGGGGGCTCACTAAATACGTGTCAAGTCGAAGGACCGAGGAAACCGGGGCCTGAAGTGGTTAAGTAACCTGCCCAGGTCACCCAGCTCCCTGGGGTCAGAGCGGGGATTGAAGCCCAGACTCTCACCCCAGAATCCAGACTCTTAACCCTTGGACTCTACCGCCCACCCAGTGACACGCTGCATCCTTGCAATCCTCTCTGCCCCTCCTGCCGGGGTCTCAGCAGGCTGGGCCTGTGCCCTGCAGCCTCTTCTCTTTCCTCCCGGGCTGATGTTTGGATTCTCCCTGGGGCACGTGCTCCCGCCTCTGGATCCCTTTGAGGAAGTAGACTGGGCTGTCCCTACCGGGTACCGACTGTCCCCTCGATGCCTGACATCCCTCAGAGGGGCAGGAGGCGGGCCTCCACAGTGACCTCTGAACCCTGGCCTGGCCTAGCTGGTGGCCAACAGCTATTAGAGTGGCTCTCGATGGGAGAGACACCCCCATGCTTTTCTGCCGCTGGCTGTGGCCTGTCCCCTGGTCCTTTCACCCTCGGGCCAGTCCTCGGAAATCCTCCTCTCAGGCAGTTAGTTTTGTACCAGGCAGATACAACGGGTCCTGAGCTGCAGCTGCCTCCGGTAAGACCGGAGAGCTGGCCTGAGCGGCCCCTGAGTTCCACCAGCTCCACATGGCATGAGAGGCGTCGCCTGCGGGGGCTGAGCTGGGGGAGCAGAGGGCAGACCCACAGAAGCGGCCCGGCCGGAGCCCCACGCGAAGTAGCTCTGTACGAGTCCTAGAGTCTGGGCGGAACGTCACAAGGGCGGCAGACTCCGGATCTTTCCTCCAGTCAGCCTGAGTCCATCATCGGCTCAGCATGACCCGCTTCGAATGAACCCATTATTTAGCTAGCTATTTTTTTTTTTTAATTTTTTTTTTTTCAACGTTTATTTATTTTTGGGACAGAGAGAGACAGAGCATGAACGGGGGAGGGGCAGAGAGAGAGGGAGACACAGAATCGGAAACAGGCTCCAGGCTCCGAGCCATCAGCCCAGAGCCTGATGTGGGGCTCGAACTCACGGACCGCAAGATCGTGACCTGGCTGAAGTCGGACGCTTAACCGACTGCGCCACCCAGGCGCCCCTAGCTAGCTATTTTTAATGATAAGCACACGCGAGCCCATCGCCCCAAACAAAAAGCCAGGACTCTGACACTAAGTGTCCCCCTGGTCAGGTGGCTCCCCCTCCATCATCCATGTTGTTGCATCTCACAGTGGTTTGCTTGTTCTGAATACCTCAGAAAATCCCACAGGCGGGATACATTTTTTTTTAAGTTTTTTCTTTATTTAAGTTATCTCTACACCCAACGTGGGGCTCGAGCTCACGACCCCAAGATTAAGAGTCACGTGCTCTTCCGACCGAGCCAGCCAGGCCCCTGGAGGGACGCATTTTTGCCCACAGACGGGTGAACACCTCCCAAGCCTCGGCCTTTGTGAACAGCTCGCTGCGAGCATTGCCAAGCTCTCTTCTTGTCTCAGTTGCAAAATTGCTGCCATAGTGTTGAATTTGTGGGTTTTTTTTTTTTTATATCTCGTGTTTCTGTAGTGATGTCCGCCTTTCTGTCCATGATATTTTGAGCAACTCTGACAGATGTTTACCTGTTTTGTTACTTTTCCTAAAAAGGTAACCTCTGGCTTGGTCGATCTGTCTTGTATCTTGATTAACACGTCCTTATTTTTATTATCTTTGTTCTTTTTCTGACTTCTTAAAATGGAAACCTCGCTTATTAACCTGGAGGCTCTCGTCTTTTCTAACGGAAGTATTTAAGATTGTAAATTTTTCCTCAGAGCGCTGGGTTTTTGTATCTCACAAGCTTTGATATGCGATAGTTTCATTTTCATTCACTTCTGGGTATTTTAAAGGTTTCATATGATTTCCTTCGTTTATGAGCCATTTAGCAATTTAAACATTTCCGAACGTATTGGCATTATTTGCCTTTTTAAAGGTCAGAGACTGCGGTCCGCCTATTTATTTATCTTTGACTAGTTCTCTTTGGGCTTAGTATATAATCAAAATCTTAATGCTCCAAGTGTGCTTGGAGAAGCCAAATGTGTGTTCTCAAATTGTTGCATCGGCCTTTCTACATGTCCGGTAGGTAAAGGCTGTTAATTGTGTCATTTGGATCTTTTGTCCTTGATGACTTATTGGTCGGCTTGATTTATCAGTAGTCAGAAGCCAGGTGTTCAAATCTCCTGTCGTGAAGACCGAGCCATCAGTTCCTCCTCGTACTTCTATTACCATTGCCTTTACGTTTTCTGAAGGGATTTTATTGGATATGCACACCTTTAAAATGGCAGTCTGTTCTCGGTGAATTTAATCTTATCCTCATGTACTCACCCTTCTCATCCCTAATGCTCCTTTTCGTCCGGAAGTCTATTTTAGCTGATGTCACCACAGCTTGCTTTGGGTTGGCATCTGCCCGGCAAGGCCTTTTTCATCCTTTTACTTTCATCCTTCATGTTCACACGCAGATAAATAGCACACGTCTCTTTGTAGTCCTCCGATTGGCCTATCTTTTAACTGGCGGTCTGGATCATTTGATCATCACTCTCTGTAGCTTGTTTCTAACATTTTCACCTACATGGTGGCTTGTCTCACCTGGTCTGTTTCTATGCTTGATCCCATCGTGTAGGGAGGTAAGAAAGTGGTGGTGGGGAAAGGGGGTTCGAGTTGATGGAAACAAGTCAACAAGTCCCGAGTATTTAGTGAACCCCAGCTTTTTCCAAGCCAGAAAAGGCTCTTGAGGAGGCACAAGAAATTTCAGGAAGCACGAAAGAGGCCAAGACAATGGCCTGAGGGCTAAGTGCTCAGGAGAGGCTCTGGGTTGCCCATCCAGCAGCCATCTCCCCTTTTCATTGAAAGAACCCCAACTTAGTATGAGGTGCAATGGGTGAGGTCTCAGAAGGTGACTTCTGCCTATAGGTCCCCAGTACTTCTAGATTTAGAACTACCATAGTTCCAAAGCTGTCCCGTCCATCCTCACTGTTTCTGCCAGTGATCAGCCTAAAATTGTTATGTGACTCAGTTCTGGCCAATGAGAATGAACAGAAAGTCTGCTAGGGGGAGGAAAGCAGAGGAAGAGAGACGCTCAAGAAGAAAGCTCTGCCCCTCCTTCCTGGTTGGGATGTTGTCTTTTAAGCACGTGAGGCTTTGAGCTGTGGCAGCCATCTTGTGACCACAAGAGAAAGCACCACATTCTGAAGATGATGGAGAAGGAAGACGGGAAGGGCACGTATCCTTCATGACCATGTTGAAGCCACTGTGCCAACCCCGTGACATCCCAGCTCCATACTTCTTGTTAAATATTCAATATCTTTATCGTTTGAGCCACTGACAGCCACACAGTCTATGATGTACCTCAAAGTATCCCAAGAGATTGTTGTCGAATCTGTTCACTTGCACGATCCTGCCTTTCAGAGTTCTGGGAGCAGACAGGCCTTCAGGGTGCACCCCCGGCCAGTGCCAGCCCACACTTGGGCAAAAAACCCTCCGGGTGGAAGTGGTGGGCCTTTTACCCTCCCCTCTCCTTCGCCCTGTCCTCTCCAGACACCCTATCCAGCCCAGAGGCTAAGAATTCCACAAGTCAGAGCTTTGGAGACTAAAACATGGCAGGGAATGCAAACGCCTCTGAAAGCGCCCTCCAGGCTGCTTTCTTGTAAACCTTCAACACGAAGAATCTCTCAGAGGAAACAGACAAACAGACTCTCAGAGGAAACAGACAAACAGACGCTGGAGTGAGGACAGAAGGGGAGAGAAGGCACTTCAGGGCTGTTTTGAAACAGGAACTTGTTGAATGGTTACCTTCACTCACTACCTAATTTTTTTTTTTTTTTTATCAAGCAAACGTTTGTTTCGCACTTCCTCTGGTGCCAAGGGATGTCCAAGCACTTTAAGAATACTCATATGTTTAATCCTTGCAACAACTGAATGAGGTGGAAGGGCTGCGCTAACCCCGGTTTCCAGATGATTTGGGCCTGGCGGGCCAGTGCCAACTCAGAGCCGCGCTCTCAGCCATGCCGGCCGCAGCTGTCACGGTCTTGGGCAAAACGCCGCCGTGCTCCGCCGGCTCCCCGGCCCCAAGCCTTCTCCAGCTGCTGTCCCGGTGGGGCGGACTGGGCTGCCCGTGTGGCCCGAGGATCCGGGAGGCCCTGCCCCTCGGTCTGTTGTGCCGGGACCGTGCCCACCCCAGGCGCTTTCTTCTCCGAGGGCGCTGATACCTCTCCCAAGTCAGCGGGCCGGCTCCAGACCTCTCCTTTCACGAACCAGGTCCTCGGCGACAGGTTCTAAGAGGAAGAAGGAATTCAGGAGTAGACAAAAATAGGGCTTTGAAGCTCTTTGTTCCTTCCTCCGAAAGCACCATCTCCTTCCTCTGTCCGCCCCGCTTCATCCTTGGTCGGCGGCAGAATGGGGGGATAGGAGCCTTGACCTCTCTAGAGTGTTAGCAACTGCTCCCTGAATTGGGCTAACCCAAGCTTTGCCAGGTTGCAGTCCTGATAGACTGCTCTGATGTTTTTTTTTTTTAAACTCCCCTTATCTCACCGTCATTGGTCCTCCCAAACTCTACATGATGAGGACTACCGTCCGCATTTGACAAATGAGGAAACGCAGCTCAGAAGGTGACTGGCTGTCCGTGGCCACCCGTTGGCCACACAGCTTAAAAGTAGCCTGAGTCCAAAGCCCAGATTCGTAAGCACCTGGGCTGCCTCCCGTGGGGATCAGCAGCGTGTAGCTCTGAGTGGGGTGCCACCATAGCGGAGTGGGGGGGGGGGTAACTGCAGCAGTGGCTTATAGACGTCGTCAGATGTTATTACGTAGATGTGATGATTACATACCTTATCCAATATCTGGTCTATATAGTCACCACCCCATTCCAGACAGGAGGAAACTGCAGCCCCAAGAGGCTATATATAACCCAAGGGTACATAGCTCGAAGCAGCCGTGTGGAGATCGGACTTCAGGCCCAACTCGCCCCAGAGCACCTGGCAGGAGGAAGGGCCAGGGGGCCCAGGACGGGGTCGGAGCGAGGCGTGACACCTCAAGCCAAACGCCGCCTCCATGATAATTTTGCAGAAGTCGGATCATCTGGTCAGGGGCTCGAGGGTGGCAGGGTCTACAGGAATAGACACTCGAGTTGTTAAGAGCTTTGCAGTTTCCAAAGCACGGACTACGTTTCTTCGGGTTTGAAATGGCCCCCCAGAGAAAATGGGGGCAGGGCCCAGCCTCCCTGCTTTAGCTGGGGAGCCAAGGGCCACGTAGCGGCTGCCCGAGGACTAAAGCCAGAGCGCCGGTAGTCTAGCCCTGAGCTGGACGCACACTCCAGATGCGCACTGATGCCTCCCTGGTGATTGTGTCTGGTTCCTAAGTCGGGTAGAGTGCTCCATGCTCCAGCAGGCTGCCCATTTGCAAACAGGATTTGCATCATCTTAGGCTGCGTTGGGTTTTCTAAACCCCTTTACGCGAAACTGGGAATTCCTGTCCCCTGCAGTACTTGTCCCCATATGTACCATCCAGACCTTGTGTAAACCAAGGAAATGGGTCTCTCTTGAGGTAGATTGGTAAAGGCAGTGTTCTTTTGCCCAGATCTAGGTACACACGCAGTCTTGAAACACAGGCTTTCATCTTGATCTGAAATAGGAGAACTTATGCAATGCCTAGGCCTTTTGAGCCTCAGTTTCCCCATCTGTAAAATTCTGGTGCTAATAATGGTCTGGCAGCTAAGCAAATGTACGATGAGGATAGGTTCGTTCTTTACCAATATCGGAGGGATGTACAGATGTACAGTTTAAATCTCTGCCACCGGCCTCCGTCTTTCCAACACACGTGAGGTTGGCCCAGAAGTAAGATCCTCAGAAGACAAGGTCACTTATTCTAGGGACTCCTCAGAGCCAATCCTGTTGGCCTCCCCTACTCCCACCATATTTCCACTCTCTCCCCTCTAAGGTACACACCACGCCCCGGCCAGCCTCCTGGAATGTTCTCCTGACCACCGCCTCTGATCAGGGAGGGAGCTGCTCCCTTCCTCCCGAGGATGAGTCACTAAGTGTCTTGCTTGCTTGCTTTCCACTGTGCTTTTTTTAAGTTCAAAAAAAGAAATGTGTCAAATTTAAAACTCAGCACAGCACATCTATTTAAAGCGCAGAGGAAGCAGCCTTGGAGCGACCTGCAGAACGTGAAGCCTTTAGAGCCTAGAAGGCCTTGGCCTCCGTCTTTCCTGTGCTTTCTAAGGCCCCGACTTGAAAGGCAGGGGAGTGCCCGTGGTCTGAGCCCTCTGGGCTGGGGGCGGAGAGAAACCTCCGTGTAGGGCTCAGGGGCAGGCGACAGCAGGCAGAGGCTTGCCTGAAGGTGAGCCTCGGGGACGGTTCCCAGCCAGTGCACCTTGGCGGCCCACCGAGACACAGGAGTCACAGCCCCATCTCCGGAAGTGTCGCAGGCAAAGGCAGGCCGACAGCCGTGTGCGCACTTGTGCACGTTTGCTTGAAGATGGTGTGAGGACTGCAGGGGTTTGAGGCCAGAGACGGGGGTGGAGGTTTGAGGAAGGGAACAGGAATAGCTCCTTGCAGTCCTCTGCCCGCCTCTACTTCCCCGCTTCGCGCCCCGAACGGCAGCAGGGCGGGGGCCGCTCCGGGAGCTTGTTGGCATCTCAGGAGGAGCGGGGGAAGTTCAGTTCCCTCGGGCGCTCCTTTCCTTCCCTCTGCCTCCCAGACGCAGTCCCCCTAGACCTGCTGTGCCATGAAACCCCCCTCCCCTCCGCCTTGAGCTACTGCCCGCGGCCCTGCTTCCCTCTGCAGCAAACCTCTCTGGAACTCACGTGCCGGTGACAGAAATGACAGCTAGCAGATGTCCTGGGAGGCCTGTGCTGGGAATGCATCCCAGCAGGTTGGGCAGTGTCCTTCCTCAGAGGTCTTCAGCGAGAGGCGTTTTTTCATCCCGCCACGCTCGTCCGTATTCCCGCGAGCCGAGCAACGCCTAGCCTGAAGTAGGCCCTAATAGATGCTTTCTGAGCAGTTCATTTTTCACAAGGGTTGACATATTGCAATGAGGCAGAGGGACGCATCACATGACTGCAGAGTTCATCGGTTCCGATTATCCCACTCCTTCTAAGAAGGCGTTTTTGCCAAAAGTGCACATATGTTCCTTAAAAACACACATAGTGGTTTTCTGGTGGAATTGTTCCCTCTCCCCAACCATCCAACACTCCATGTGTTAGACTCCAGAATAGTCTCTTGTGGTTTCAGTTCCTCTCATGCCTCAGAGAACTCTCTTGGTAACTCAAGGACATGGGTTTTCCTAAACGGCTTTCTGAGGAGGGCAAAGGGACACCGGGCTCTAAGAGGGTGACGGGGAGGCTTTGCTTTCTCCTCGCAAGCAGAGGAATCGAATCGGTGGCCAAGTCTGGGAGAACAGAAGGCATTCTGGGACCATGCAAAGTGCAAAGACACAGAACAGATGGCAGGGATTTCAAAAGCATAAGAGTCACCTTGAAAGATAATGGCGCCAAGGGAGGGGGAGGGAGGCTTTTGTACCCTCTGACAACAAGGAAGCAGGGAAGACAAAAGCCATTTGCCAGACTTGCGTGCGTGTCTGTAGAACTGAGTGACGGTTCTGCTGTAATTTACATCAAGGGAGGCTGAGCCTCCTGTCGTCTTGTCCAGAAATAAATGGTATCAATCAGCTGACAAACTGTTTCTCTTGCCTCCTGATCTTCTGGACTTTTTTCTTTTCCTTTTTTGTGTGTGTGTGTTTTTGTGGGTTTTTTTTTTTTTTTTTTTAAACACAGGGAGCATCTAACTTCTCTCTACCCAGGCAGCTAATGTGTAACAATCTCCTGCCATTGACTAGGCCTCAGCAAAGTGGCAGAAGCCCTGACTTCCTGACAGATGCCCGCGCCCCCCCGACCCCGTCAGACACTGGCACGACCCAGAGACCCTCCTGCCCCTGGCCCTTGGCCCGGCTAGGAGCTGCCATTGGAAAATCTGGATTCTCGTGAACGGGGAGCTCCAGGTTCTGACCGCCAGAGGCGGGGAGCGGAAGGCGTGATCCCTGGGATCCCCTCACACTCAGCCCCGTGCCAGTGTGCGGGCCTCGTGTGCATTTGACGGGTGGGCAAACAGGGGCGCACAGAGGCTACGTAACTCACCCCCAGGTCACAGAGGTGGGATGGAAGGCTAGCCTGACCCGGAGACAGAACTTTCTTCCTTGCTGCTGGCTTCACCTGGGTCAAAGCAGGGCGAGCAGCAGGTGGGGCGGCTGACGGATTTGCAACGGATGTTAAAAGAAATGTTTGTTCCCGGCTCTGCGAGAGGACATGCTACCCCCGCCCCACGCCCAGCACAGGTCAAAACTGGCCTTTCTGCTCTGAGGACAGAGAGAGGAAAAGAGCAGCAGGGGCTGCCGGCCGCTCTCTCCCGGCATGGAAACCCTGTGTGCCGAGGCCAGGACAGAGGCGGCTCGGGGTCTCTACCGTCCCCCTGGAGCATCTGTTCCCCGCGGCGGCGTGGGCCTCCGCTGCATCGAGCGTCAGAAGCCTGTTCTCCTTCTTTGAAGCTGACAGCTTGATGCCTGTGGAAATGTGATACTATTTCAGGATTTTATTTGAAAGAGGCTTCAAAAGAGTGAATCGAAGGCTCCGTTGAACTGCTTATTGTGGCTCTTCTCCCGGCCCGCATCGCGGTTGGTGAGCCCGAACACGGCATCTGTGGTTTTGTACGTCATCCACAGGCAGGTGATGTTCTAAATTAGCATCTGGCTCATTCTGGAGTGCTGTAACTCTTCTTGAGCTTTCTTCCAAGAAGCAACCAGGACTTTCACAGCTGGTGCCTTTCTTACATCGTCTGTGTTTCAAATGATCCTCTAGGAAGTCTATCAGGTAAATTACACGATCCTTGTTTATGTCAAGCGTGTCTTAAAGACACTGACAAGCGAGGCTATGAAAACGTTAGTCTGAAACCAGGGTGGCTGTGACCACCTCCGAATCCCAGACCCTCAAAGGCAAATGAGACCAAACAGGATTCCCAGGAAAGGCAGGGCACGAACAGGAAGCGCTGCAGGAGCTCGGGGGAAGCGTGGCGCGAGGCCAGGTGCCGCGTGGGCAGGAGCGGTAGGCCAGGCTGCCGGCACGGGCTCAGATCTGTGCCGATGCTGGTGCTCTGGGCAGGCCCCACCTTCCGGTCCCACACCGTGTTGTCTCTCTAACACCGCCCCCGCCCCCCTAAAGCGTGCTCATCTTTTCACACCAGCCTGCCTTGCCGGGGTGAGGTCCTTGAGTGCCGAGTCACGCCTCCTGTATCTTTGTGTTCCCACACCTGGCACAGAGAAAGTGTTCAACACGTGCTGACATTAATAGGGAAGGGAAAGAAGAGAAGGGGAGAAGTCCGGTGGAGCAGAAAGTGCGAGACGCCGGGGCTTTCCTTTATGTAACTACCCTGTGCCCGAGCGAAGAAAGTACTGTGGTTTCAAGAACAGGAGACAAAAGTCACGAAGTCACCTGTGCAAGGCGAGCCCAGGTTGGGAGCACTGAGACGTGGACTTCTAGACCATCTCTCCCCTGGGTCTGGACCGGAGAGAGGCTCTTCAGCAGGAAGCGGCAGGAACGCGAGGCCACCCCGCCTCTCCTGCTTCAGGAATGACCATCAGCACTGCGTCTGGACTCTGGGTGGGGCCGGGCACCCCCGGGTCCCCTCAAAGCAGCCAGAGCATCCACGTTCTCCACCGTCACGCAAACCCCAAGCCACAGGCCCGTGGCCACGCCCCCCTTCAGAGGCAGAGCCACCACTAATGTAACCCGTCACAGTCGAGCCGCCGGGGCGCACCAGACCACCACCACGCATCTACCTGTCCTCCGAAGTTTATTCTTCACGGGAAGTGTTCCCCTGGTGTTGCCCCATCCCCTACCAGGTAAGACCAGACCTAGAGAAAACCCCATTCACCAGAACATCGGCCCAAGACTACACGGCCCTGTCCCTTGAGGATGTGTCCTGGCTCGACGTCCAAGCTCCCCAAGCACACCTACCTGGGAGCTAAGAGGAAAACGCTCCCACGAGAAGGGCTCGAGTCGCCAGCCTGGCTCTCCGCTAAGACAGAAGCACTGCCTGTGCGGCAGCACAAATGGCATCGGGCACCGTGTACTCCTCGTGTGGCTCCCCGCTTGCCTGCCAGGGCTGTCACCCTATGTGGAGGTAGGGGGGGGCACAGGCCTTCCAGAGGGACTCCCTGCTGCTCCAGCCCCCAAACAACAGTTGGCCCAGCTAGAAGTGCTGGCACCTCTTGGCCCCCCCCTTTTTTTTTTTTTGCTATATTCCAGATTTTTTTTTTAAATAAGGCAGAAGAAATCTCTAATTCATAAGCAGCCAGGATAAAATCCTTGAAGACCACAAGCCAAAGTTAACTGTGAACACTCTTCTAAATCTCGGCAAGAGAGGACTGTCACGCAAAGGTAGCCGTGCCAGTAAAACGAGAGGCCTAGAAAGAAAGCAAGGCATAAGAAAACCAAAGTTGCACAGAAAGACAGAGTTGCTGTATTTGGTAAACAGTTTGGTCCACAGGCCACATCCTGTTAAGATGTCCCCCTTGTCAAGGTCCGCTCGTCAGACGCCCGCTGCTCGAAGATCTTCCCATCCTTGGAGGTGTCACTAGCATATCTGACCACCTGACTGCTTTCGGGAACTCTCGGTGAAAGCCAATTTAAGCTGGCCTCTCCGTTCACACTGCACTCAAAAGAGACCAGTTTCTAATTCCTCCTCATCTGGTCTCTTGGAGTCTGTTCTGGCAAACGTCACAGGGAAGCGAACCTAGACAGCGACCCCATGGTGCTCCCTGTGGGGACACACGATCCGTCGGCTCTGTGGCTTAGACACACACTGGTTTTAGGTCGGTGGCTTCCAGGGTTTCTGAAGGGACGTGGTTTTGTGACCACACCGGGGATCCTGGAGAACAGGATGTTCCCGACGAGGCTAGGGAGCGAGGGACAGACTCAGAGCACTGAGGCCCTACTGCATCTGGCAGCCTGAATTGGGCAGCAGTTCCTGCAAATGGGAAGCCACTGCCTTTGTCAGGTAGGTCATTGTCCCATAAGCCCCACTCGGAGCGCTGTCGTAAAAGAAGTGGCAAATGCCAGTGACTTGGTCTTTCTCCAGGGTATCCGTGGCTCCAATTGACATCTGCAACGGGAAAAAACACGAAGAATGAGCAGCATTCAGCCCCCCGGCGCTGTGATGGCTGTGTGCGCTGGCGATCAGGTTGCTAGAGACCAGCGGCCCCCAGAGAGGGGCTCTGAGCCCAAGGGCAGGAGTCAAGGGTGCCCAGGGCCAACATCCAGCCTCTCCTCTGGGGGCCACACTGTGCTCCCGCACAGGCTAGTTCGCAGTGCGCGATGTCTCTGTAGCGAGAGCACGGCTTCTCCTACCTGGATTCTGGCCGCAGGGTAAGTGGTCTGCTTATCCAAGGCCGTATCCACAGCAAGAGTGGTGCTCGCACTAAAACCTAAGCCACAACGAGTCTATCCATTTGCAAAGATCTTTAGGTTTCCCAAGCGGCCGTTGTGCCATTTTCTAACCAAATGGTTGACTTTTTTTTTTTTTTTACCACCATCTGTGGTGACATTTTCTTTGTTTGAGAATATTCTTTCCTACTGGACACAAAATCCTCAGCCTTGACAGAGACACAGGCCAGCCAACCCGTCACCTTGCCCCTCTCTCCGTCTTGGCTGTGGGGGTGACTAGGTGGGCCTGGACACACTCACCTGGTCCTGTAGGAACAGCTGGTTGGCCATCTGCACGATCTGGTCCACGTGGATGATGCCCCCGATGCTGTTCATCTCCGTGTCTGAGAGCAGCGTCAGCACCATGATGGCCTCCACCAGCAGCTGCCGGTACTCGGGCTGCGGCACGCGGTTCAGCACCGACTCAACGTGCACGGCGAACTTGATCTCCTGTGGGGTCATCTGTCAAAGGGACCGGCAGGGGGGCAGGAGTGAGCTGAGGCCAGACAGCCCTGTGACCAACGTTGACCGTAGCACCCCCTGGGCCCAGGGCTCAGCTCCAAAATGCTGCCTCCTTTCTGGCCACATTGATTCCACCAGCTGGAACCCTCTGGAGCAGGAGGCCAGGAACCTTGCTGTGCGGGTGAGTTGGCCTTGTCCTAGCTTGATGAACCTACCCCCACTGGACTGGGCCGTCCAGGGGGCAGGGCCCTTTTCTTATTCCTCTTGCTTCTTGGTCACTCCTTGTGCCATAAAGCATGGTGTCTCGGGTGGGACAGGAACTAAAAACTCAATTTGTAAAAGAATGAATCGGAAGAAGGAAACCTGGAAAGCGTTTTCGGTGGAGGGGGTCGAAGGGGACTGCGTGAGTGCCCAACAAGGGTGGCGGGCAGCTTTGCTCTTTTCTCTTAATAGCACTTTAAACAGCAAATGTATAGATCTTGGCGGTCAGAAATGCTATTTCTGTGAGGACAAAGAAAAGGTGATGCCGATAAATGCGGGAAAGAGCAAAACTGGAAGGTGAAGTGCCTCAAGAGATGGACTTACAAAAGGCCTGTGTGGACGTAGCACACTTGAAAGAAGCGGGAGTGTTAGGAGACGGTGAAAGAAAGCCCTGGGTGGGGAGGGGGGAACCGTGGGGGGTGGGGGGGTAGGGGTGGGGGACGGGGTTTCTCATCATACCTCTCTTGTCGTTGAGGACGGGAGCACATAACCGTCGATGGACAGACCATGGCACTGGAGACAGAACACACACCGCACAGTTCAGATTCCAGGAGCCGATTAGTAAGTGTGCACACACGTTCGCACACACCCAAGTCACTCTGCCCTGGAAACCTACATGGGGGCTGAACACGCCAGACTGTCAGTTATTTTTAGAGAGCTTGTTCTCACTGCCCACAGGCTGTTTTCGATGGAGCGGTTCTAGGGAACCAGCAGGCATCTTTCAGATCCTGTGTGAACGATGCCCCAGGGAGCCGCGGGGTCCTCCTCTGTGGCAGCTCCGCCTTTCACTTGGCAACCAGGCCCTGGCGGCTGCGAGGCACCCTTTGGGGCCACAGAAAGGGATATTTTCACGGCTCCTGCTGGTGAAGTGATACTTCTGTGCCTTTGCAGGCATCTATTTTTGAGATTTCTATAATAAGCACCAATCACAAAAGACTTGAGCACATGCACAGACATGCACACGCACACCCATGTATATAAATATCAAGCGCCGGCTCAACGCAAAATGCGGCTTTTTCATAATAAGAGTGTCTTGGTATTGAACTAGTGGAAGTCTGGATGGAAGCGTCTGATGCCCCAGGAAGAGTGGGGAGATTTTCTGGGAAGTCTGTTCTCCTCTCACTGGCTACCTTCTCAGTCCCGGTGCGCTGGCGGGCCGAGGACAGAGTGGCAGCAGTGGCCATACCTTCTGACCGCAGGTAGAAAAAGGAGAAGCAGAGGCTTCTGCGGGATCTGAGGGCTCTGCTCCCATGTGAGGACCCGCTGCACAAGGACAGGGACCATTCTGACCTCCCCATGCCCAGTTGCATGAAGACCTCGCTCTCCACACAGCAGAGAGGCTAAGGCTCCTTAACGGACCACTGGCCCCTGCCACCGGAGTACAGCCGCTGCGAGGTGCTATGCCTTTGGGAAGGGGGTTGTAGCGTGTGCTCATTTGGGATTACTTTTCTCTCCTACTGTGAAATGAATGAGCTAACAAAAATAGTTTTAAGAAAAAACTGGTCCTGCCCATGGTTCTTAATTTGCACGGAAGCCTTAAACTGAGGCAGACTGTGTGCAAGGAAGGATGTGCGTTGGGGCTGGTGCGGCAGGGAGACGGAACGTGGGTGCGGACAGCAGAGGGGCACGGCTTCCCCGCTGACCCCCGGCACTCAGGCCCTCCTGCATTAGGGTGTGTGTGGTGCAGTCTGGGGCTCCACCGTACGGCCGTCTCTGACGGCCTCTGCAGACATTTCCACGTCCCCAGACAGCCGGGAAATGCAGCCCTGATGGCCACAGAGTGGGCAGCCAGCTAAGGGGAGTGGGTCTGGGGTCCCCCCATCCTCTAGGTGGAGAGGCAAAGGTGGCCCCAGGTACATTGGGGTTTGGGGTGACTCAAGGCACCCGGGAGCGGACACGGTGCCCTGCAGACAGGGGGTGCTCGATCGTGTCGCTGAACGGTGGGGACACCACACCCACTGGAACAGGCAGGAGGCTAGAGCCTGCGGGGGCGGGGGGGGCGGGGGTTCCAGGCCCTCTACGTCACAGTGTTTTCAGCCAAAGCCTTCCCTGGTTTTTGTCTATCTTCTGACATTTCTGTGTTCCTAAAATATGTCAAAGGTGGTCCCCTAACACTCGGGCTGCCACCTTATCTAACTTGCTGCGGTTCCAGCCGGCGGTTCTGAACCGGGATGATTTGCTGCGCGTCCCAGGGACATCTGGCAATGTCCAGGGATATCTGCGCTTGTCACAGCTGGGGGTGGGGGTGCCACTGACATCTAGCGGGTAGAGGCTGGGGATGTCACCGAGCATCCTGCATATACGGGACCCCCCCCCCAACAAAAAAAGAATTGCCCCGCCCCAAATGTCAGAGGTGGAGAGACCCTGCTCTAGGCTGGGACTCCCCAAGCTTGGGGACTGGCTACCTGATCCCTGCAGGTGCTGCCATGCCTTGCAACGCAATTAACGGGGATGGTTCATTCCCCTGGGAGTGTCCGTCCCCCAGAAACAAGGCCAGTGGAACGCAGCACAGCGGCCAAGCTTACCTTCTGAAGGATCTTCCACACCTTCTGGTAGAATCCCACGGGGACCCTGTTGATGGCTCCGTCCAGCCTCCTCCTGCGTAGCCACTGGCCCTGCCGCTCCCCCCAGCCGATGTGATGCCCGCCAGAGTCTGACGATGATGTGCCAGTGGGCGAGGATGGGGTGCTGGATCTCTGCAAGACAGACAACACACGGCCTTCAGAAACCTCGGAGCCGGCAGCCGCAGGGACCGCTGGCCATCAAGAGGGATGACTCTGTGACCTAGTCAAACTACCAGACCACATGTCCAGAAAGGAACAAAGTTCCTTAATTTGACTTGTGCGTTTCTTGAAGCCGGATGGATTCTTTCCTGTACCGGTTTGGTTATGGGTCTCCTATGTATTCTTTCTAGCCCTCAAGAGGTAGCACGGCAGCAAAGGACCTTGACCTGACAGGGAGGCTGAGCAGGTAAGAGTGAGGGCTCTGGGGTCAGTCTGTGAATCCCAACTCGCCATACCTACGTCAATCCTGAACACTAGCTCCGGGCCTCGGCTTCATCTGTACAATGGGTCACGGTCGGACCTGCTTCAGGGAGCTGTGAGCACTCACTGAATACAGACGCAGAAAACCCCGAGAGCACACCTGGCTTGTGGTAAGTGGTCACAGGAGTCAGCTGTTACCACCGAGGCCCTCTGGCACTGCTGTAGGAGGGCTCAGAGAGAGAGAGAGAAAGAGAGAGGGGGGCGGGGGCCCTCTCAGAGTAGGTGAACCTCTTAGAGGTGCCATGACCCAGGGGCATAAATGCCCTGATGCCCACTTCTGCAGTGCCACAGGGAAGCGGTGGTCACCTCCCTGTACTCTAGGTGCCACAGAGAAGGTAACATAATATGGGGGCAGGCGAGAGGGAATGTTCTGGAACGAAAGACGAAAAGTAAAGGCAGGGAATCTGGCCCTTTGGCTCGCTTTCTATTCTGCCTGTTCTCAGCTCGGGGCCGGCTGCTCCCTGGGGCCGGTGGTGGCCTCCAAGTCAGAACACACGCTTTACTGAAGCGGAGGGAGAGGGCGTCCTCCTGTTCCCAGCCCCCAAGCCCAAGGCCGGACTCACTCTGGCCTCCGGGAGGGAAGAGCTGGGGCAGGGCCAGCAGGCCCGCCCACGATGCAGATGCAGCTCAGAGAGGCTCCCCGTGGGGGCCTGGACCGGGGCCTGGAAGCGGAGCTGGCTCAGCGTGGGGGCGAGGCCGTGCCGCAAGCCTCCCTGTGGCTGCGCCCGCGGCCTGCTTTCCGCCGGAGGACGGCTTCTAACCCGTCCATCTACAGGGCGGGAAAGGGATAACCCTCGTCCTTACACATCGTGTTCCGGACTACCTGGCACTTTTATTGCTCAAGGCATATCAAACTTCAAGGTTTAAAAATGAAATCCAAATGGTAAGCGTGCCAGCAGGGCAGGAGGCAGGAGTTTTCCCTATGTGCTCATTTGGACTTCATCGGATCTTATTTTGAAGAGGCTGTTAGGCTGGGTTATTCCATTGGGCTCATTACTGCCACTTAAATACGGCAACAATTAGATACAAATAAAAGTAATTACAGCCGCACTCATCAATGACTCAGCTGGTTTTCTCCTAGTTTCAAGAGGAAGATTAAGACTCACTTCTGCAATTAGAATATTTCCTAGTCCTCCACTTGATCTGGGGCCTCAAGCCAAGCCGGGGCATTAGGAGTACAAGGTGCTAATCACTCAGCAGGTGCAGGCGGTGGCTCACCGTCAGAGCTCCAAAGAAAGGCACAGAACCAATGCCTCAAAGGTCCCAGAAGCTCCTGGGCCAACAAAGCTCAATTCGAGAACTTCGTGGCTTTCTTTCTAGACTCTCTTCAGAACGACAGTCAAATGAAAACACTTAAACCTGTTCAAATCTTTGGGAGTTAGGGACGAGGTAGGTGCACGAGAAGGGCAACAACAGCATTCAGACACCACAACACGAGGAGGCGGTGAGGACAACAGGCGGGGTGCGTGGTTTACCGCAGACTTGGAGGAATGTGCACTGCTGGCCACGGCCTGGCTCACAGAAAAGAGCTACAAAACAAAGAGAGTCCACTCAGTCATGGGCAGTGACACGAAAGGACACACACAGAGAGGAGGAACGCACAAGGCATGGAAAGCACCCCGCGCAAAGAAGGTGCACGGGATGCGGGCGCACAAGTCTCACTCACCATCTAGGCCGAGGGCGCCAGGCGCCGGCCAGCGCGGAGCTCTGGGCCGTGCAACGGCGAACTTGGGAAAGGCTCTTTCTCAGACTATGAAATGTCACCCATCCTAGTCATATGTGGATGTGCCTCGCCAAGGTAGGGCACATTTTATTTTCCACAGTCAGAGCCACAAACTGCTAAGCTTTTATGTGAAGAGTTTGAAAAGCTGCAGAGACCAATAAAATACCTACCCGTGACCAGCCATTTAGCATCTGGCACCTACTGCCATCCAATAGATATTTGTTACGTGAACAAACACGATCAGGCGGATGACCTTTGGCCAAACAGGCATTTCTTCATCTAAAAACCCCCTGAGCTTGCAGGGGGCAGGGCCTGCGCCCAAACCGTGCATCCATGGTGTTCTCGCAAAAGCGAAGAGAAATTTAAAATGCCAAGGCACCTATACAATTTTGGACCGAGACCGTATTTCCTTGATATAAGTGGCCCAAAATAAAACTGGCACTGGCTGAATCTAAGCCTACCAAAGTAGATCATTTTGTCCCCATAATATGTAAGGATGGTATTAAATGGAGGCAGAAGGAACCGCCCACATCCCCCCACAGTGAGCCACTGCCGGGATATGGTGCCACCGAGTGGCTAGCAAAGGGAGGTGTTCGGAAATGGAGCAAAATTAGCCTGGAAGACGACACACAGAAGCTGCATGTCACTGTATGACTCCTCTACGCTCTCTCAGTCACACACGTTAAATCATCAGGAACGCGCTTCCGACTTTCTGGAGGGACGAGGAGGAAGCACGTCCCAGGGGTGATACGAAAGAGTGGTATCCTCACACTGTTTTCCTTGCAGGGTTAAACAGTGCAGATTCCCTCACACTGTTTCCTTGCAGGTTAAATTCCCCCAGGCAACCTGCAGACAGGGACAACAGTATTCTTTCTATTCATATACTCGATGACCACATTTTACCTTTCCCTATTTACTTCCCTTTTTTTGAACAGAAACTCCTGCCGAGGCAGAGCCCAGAACCATCTCTTTCACAGAGCATCCTATAAAACCCAAGAGCTTGATAAATGGACTTTTTTAAAGGCATGGGGCAAGGCCGTTTCCCCTGCTCTCAAGTCCGGCACTCTGCCTGTCCCCAGGGCTGCCCGCCGCAGTCCACAGAGTCACCTCCGCTCAAGCCCATTGGACGGGCAAAACCATTCTCCACGCAATCGCTCTCCGTATTCCCAGCCTCGCTTTCCGCATGCAAGCCAGAAAGGACACGAAACACACACGTGAAGGACAGAACAAGACAGAGGTTTCACCTGTTCATCAGCACTAAATCGCCTAGTCATCTGAAAGTAAAAATACAGCAAGAAGTAAACACAAGCCACTTTCGAACCAAGGATGCCCTACCTCTTCTATCACCCTCTGGAAAATCCAGGGAAGTGCTGGCCCAACTGCTGGGTGTGACCCATTAGCACCCCGTGGACTCCATCTAGCGAGTCACCACCATTTGAAACGGAGAGGAGAACCTGAGTCCGTTTCTCACTCAGGTCATGGTCAGAAGGAAGCTCTCCTCCCCTCTGTACATAGGTCAAGTCCTAGCACCTGGGAACCCGGCACGCTAGGACTAAAAAGCTGCTGCCTTGCAGTCCTGTGGGGTCAGTTCAGAAGGAATTTACTGTGAAATAAAAAGCGAACAAAGAAAAGAGACACCTGTAGATGGTGGCAAATACAGGTATCATGAGCATTCCATCTTCTTTCTACATTCGTCTCGCCATTTGGCGTGAAGGACACATTTGACGGAGAGGTGATTCAGTTACGTTTTGCGCAACTCTACTTTTGGGATAGCTGCGGCCCACCACCGAGAAGCGTGGTTCTCGGCAACAGAGACAAACGTGGGTAAGGATGTTCTCTGGAATGTTCACATAATTTTTCGCTATCTGGGTAGAGTGTGTTCAGATTTCAGGACAGAGGGGACCTCACATCCTCTGCGAAGAGCAGGCCGCACCCTGCATGCCCTGGGGTTCTATCACTTTCTGAGGTGAGTCCAGGTATGAAAACCACTTCTTTCCCGGCACTGCCACCGAGAGTTCCGTCTTACCTGTTTCATCTCGCTCCTCAGCCTGTTAATGCCACTCCTCTCGGTTTTGGTGACTCCCGTGTGTCCCACCTCATGGATGGAGATGGCAGGGCTGGATGTGGAGGAATGGATGGGTCGCACTGGAGGGGAAACGCACAGGGCTCTTAGATACTATTAGCAGCCCCCGCCCCGGGGGAGGAATGCGTGCGATGTGCGCATTTTTATCCACATCTGCCCCACGTGCTTACAAACTCCATTAGAAGAGAGCCTCGTCGGCCCTGACCAGTGCTCTGTCTCTAGCACTTGGAACAGCACCTGCCACACAGCGCGGGCTCCGCAGGCGTCCAGCGAATGGGTGAGAGTGACCATCGCTTGAGCAGCACGCAAAAAAACCAGAGCGGCCATAAAACCCTTTAACGAATTGTTTTTAAAAAATAATTTACTCTCCAAAAGCACACCTTCCTTGTAAAAAATGGAGACCACTCAAATAAGGGACCTTGGGACTGGAGAGGGAAGTCCCAGGAGAACAAGCGGCCCCAGGGCCCCGAGTGGAGAAGAACCCACGCGCTCCCGCCATCCCCTCACTTCCAACCCGCTCTAGCGGCCTCCGGACTCAGGTCTGTCTGCGTCCTGCCCCTCCCCGCTAACCGGTTCTCTGTGCTTCGGTCCCAGCTATCGTTCGAAAAGGCAAGTGTGATCACATCACTGCACGCCTGGAATCCTTCTAGGCCTAGCTCTGTCTTCAGGATAAAGCCTGCCCGACCTGAGTCCCACCTACCCCTCGCAGCTCCACACTCCTAGCCAGGTACATGGTGCCGGGCATTTGTATGTGCTGCTGCCTCCCATCCCACCTGCTCCCCTCTGCCAGGCGCACCTTCTCCTTCTGCAAACCCAGCTCAAAGGCCACTTCCTAGAGCAGCTCCCCTGGGTGCCCAGCCTTCCCACCCAGCCCTCAATGAAGCTATGGGAGTAGAGGGCACCGCCTAGGAGACTGGCGACAAATAAGGAGCCAGGGGACACCAACATTTAAAGGACAGCAGGGAGGAAGGGAGTCGCAGAAGAATCCCAAAGATTAGCTGGAGAGCGAGGAAGGACACCAGGAAAGTGGAAACCAGAAGCGAAAGGGGTCTGAGGAGCTACAGTAGGGCCAATGTAGGGTGGGCAGTGGCTGGAAAGATCTCTGACATCTCAGAATTTAAAAAAAATTCTAAGACTATTTGAGTTTCCTAACTTATAAAAACTGAACAAGGACAGAAGACAATAAAATGATGTTATGTGTAAGACGGACCTCTTCTGGCCTTGCTTGCAACCAGACATATTTATAGCTTTCTAGTGACACTAGTCTCTTCTCAATTTTGTAAGCATCTACAGCTTTATAATAACAAATTTTCAGTAATTATCTGCATCAAACCATGTATATGATTTTGATGAACAGAACACATAAAATATTTATCTCACATATTTACGTTTCAAGGACTGTGCATTTGAAAGAACTGGAAATTACTTTTGGAAAAGGATCTCGAGCGCTCCTCCTTCAGGAAAGGAGAAAAGCGACCAAAACACGTCTGATTGCATGATGCCGCCGCCTTTGTTTGCTGGCTGGTGTGCGCTCTGGGGAAAAAATACGAAGTACCCAATGTCCTTCTCATTAAATAAAAAGAATGACAGCCTGCACGGCGTTTCTTTGGCGTGATGAAATAAATCTGCCAATGTGTCTGCAAATCATTTTGCTTTATTAGGAGGAGAGATGATAATTGCTTCAATTATAATTAGGGAGCATTTGAGAACAAAATTCCACCAGGACTTGGGCGATTCTACTTCCTAGCACAGCAAAGAAGGTTCTGGTACAGATCAAAACTCAGTGAACAAGATGGAGTGAAGCTCAGTCTCTCAGCACGAAGGTGCTGACAGCATGTGGAGGACCCCGCGCCCCTGAAGGGTAACGGGAGTGTGGCCGAGAGTGCTTCTACCCAAGCCAAAGGTGGGGCACGCAGGAGCTGTGAAAAGACAGCCCTTCCACCCCTACACCCTGCTCACCTCATCCCTCCTCACACCCGTGCACAGGGGCCAGTGGAAGGAGGGAGGGCGCAGGCCAGAGCGCAGAGGGGTGCACACCACACCCACGTGCGATGGCAACGCTCTCAGCAAGCCTACGAGGGGTCACAAAGGCCTAGGAGCCCCAATCTTGAACCCAGGGACCGTCCATCTCCCTAAAGCAGGAAGCCTACCCTCGTCTATGCCGTCCACAGTGGCGGTTGTAGGCAACCCTGGGCACACCAGTTGGCCCCCTGTGCCGCTGTCCCCGGAGGTGAACTGAGCATTCACTTACCGCTTCTTTCAACGCCAAATTCTTTTCCACTCAGAATATGGTGCAGAAGGTTTTTCATGTCAAAAGGGCTGAGGTTCATCAAACTTTCAGAAGCTTCTTCTCCTACAAACAAACATAAGCGTCTCTGACATCGGGCTGGTGGCGCAGAGTCGGGTGGGCCTTGAAGAGGGGGTAGCAAAGGATGCTGTAGCAGGCCTCCCTGCTCGGGGTGACCTCACCACTGTTTCAGGGCCGAAGCGTGCCACTCCTCGGTGATGCTAAACGCTGCGGTTTCAATTGTGTCTTTACTTAACACTCAGACACATCCTTTTTCACCCTGTGATGGTTCCCAATGTTGGAATGCATCTCGTAGTCGATTTACACTTTTAAATTGGTAGGATTTCTCCCAACAGAGGCATTATGAGATGCGGGATGACATCCCACCACAAGGAGACACAGTAAGGGACTTAGCTGGCCGGAGCAGGGCACAAGATTCTAGTACCTCCTTCTCCCTGACATATGAAATTCAACAAGGTGCGCTGGCTGGCCTGGTGGAAGTTACATCTAAATGAGAGAACCTGGTAAAGCGTGAGCACACACAAAGGCCTGGAAGCCCCGGTTCCAGGATACTTGGGCAGGCTCCCCCTAGGGGCGGGGAGGGAGGTGCAGGAACCCCACCCCCCCCCCCCCCCCGCCCCCCGAGTCCACCTGCGTACATTGTACCTGAGCAGTTCAGGCTCCGTGCCAGCTCCGTGGCCATCACCTGAATGATCAGTCCAATCCGCAGTCTGAGCATCTCCACGAAGAGGCTGGGCTGCGCCCTGACGTACATGGCCAGGTAAACCACAATCTCCTGACGCAGACACACGTGGAGACAGTGTTTCAGAGACTGGCTGCTGGAGAAGAGGCCCCTGCGCCTGGAAGGCGGCTGTGGCCCTGCCCCTCCCCGGCTCGCTGACCTGTGTGAGGACGGCGATGCTGATGTCCTGCCCGCTGGCTTCGTAGATGAGCTTTGTGAGCTCCTCGGGGGGCAGGGGCCTAGGAAGAAGCATCAGGACGTGAACATCATGAAAGGTGCCCAGGAGCGGTGCCTCCTCGCCCTCCATGGAAGAGCCTTATTTTCCTGCTGGAAGCTCCTGAGTGACAGTGTTTTTAAAAAGACCCTCTTCCCACATGGTGGCTGGCACTGATGCTTTCCGCACAGTCCCCCACAAACCTCAGCCCCCCCCCCCCCCCAGGCTGAAGACTTACGCAGAGATGGTCTTCTCCCGGGGCTCTGGTGGCAGGCCCACTGTGAGCTGCTTCTGGTGCGACAGCAGGTCCGTGCAGGCCTACTCATTTAGAGAAAAGGGTGAGGGCCACGGCGACAGCAGGAGGGGAGGGGGAGAGCGGGGGTGGGGTGGGGTGGAGATTAGCAAGGCCAGCAGGGAAGGGTCACTCCCAACAGAATCAGAAATTTACCTTTACAAACTTTATGACCCATGGTGTCCTTTATTCAAAAATTCATATACAGACCCCATACTGAACAACCTAGGCAGGGCTGGGTCCCTGTGATCTTTGTGGCCTGGGCCGGGCTCTGCAGGGCCCATTGGGGTATTTAATGCCCATCCACTGTAGCAAACACATTGGATCCCCGGATATCCTACAAGGGAGATGAGCTGTCACGAGTCCTAAGATACCAACGTTAAGGGTTAATGAGCATATTACAGTCTTAGCTTGCCAGTTTCTCCATTACTCACATAAAACAAATACCATCATCTTACCATAACACTGAACTCTAAGGTCTTAGAAAGCAGTTCTGGATTTTGCAGGGCCTCGGGGCTAAAACGGTAATGATGATTATACTGCAGATGTGCAGAAATAAGAACGCTCTGTTTAAGGGTGCCAGGCCACAGAGCATTTTCATTTGATTTCTTGGTAAACCTCTTTCTGCAGCTACAAAGGAACAACACTAATCAACTTGAATCTCATTTCCTCTGCTTGTCTTCCAAGAGCAGTGGGAGGTCAGGAGAGGAGGGCCTGTGCCATCCACGTATGAGATAACTGGTTTCCTTTACAAATAAGAGGTGCTTGCCTCCAGCTTTCCTAACACAAAGAGGGCATGGGTCTACAAAGAACAAACGGACTGCCCCAGTGCACTTGCTCTGACCTCTGCCAGGACCTCCACTTTCTTCCGGAGCAGGCCAGAGATGTAGCGAATCAAACCCCACTCCTGGTTCAAGCCAGCTTTCCCATAGAGCTCGCTGAGGAGGTTGTGAACGGTGACCCCGTGCTGTCCGGAGAGATTTGTGTCCCAGCTGGGGCCCCTGTCAAGAGAGAGAGAAAATCCCAGAAGTATGACCTGGAATGCTTAAAGGCTGGATTCACTTGGCAGGGAGGAAAATGAATCACTGTACATTCTGCCAAACTTTGGGGGCCTCCCCGTGCCTCTGAGTCTCACCAAGAGGGCTCCATCCTACCAAAGCACCCCTTCTATTTGAAACAGAAGCCTAACGTAAACAGGGAGATCCTGGCCTCACTCAAGCCTTCTCGTCCTGAGAGGCCAGAGCTGGTGGGTAGAGGAGGAGACAGAAGTCGGCTCATGGTGATCCTGGGTTTTGTGGGTGAATATAATCATGACCTGCTCTGCTGGAAGACCAGGAAAACGACAACAAAGAGTCCGGGAGCGTGGAGAAGGCTCGAGCTGGTGAAGACCATAAACTTACTTTATTACATACAGAATGTACAGAATGTCTGCTTGGTCCTGTAGGTTTGAACAATCTTTCAGCTGCTCAACCAGCTTGTCACAGTCCACATCACCATGGTCATCTCTGGGCCACTGGAAGTCGTCTTCGGGGGCCTGGCCATACAAAAGCCAAACAGCGAGGGAGAGGGGCTGAGCATGTGAACTTTCAGAAGACCAGGAAGTGACACACCAACCGGGTCTTGAAACTGTCACTGCTGTGCTCCAGGTTTCATTGACTCTTCCGTAGCTTTTTATTTATATGCTTTACTATTTCTGATCAGCGAATCATTGGGTTAGTCAATGTCTGAAGAGCCCAGACGGAACAGATGAAGATATGTGTATTTATGCAACGTTCAAAAACGGGTTAAAACGAAGCCCTGGTGTTTGAACTCAGGCCGGCAGTTACCAGCGGAGTGGAGGGAGGAAGCAATTGGGAGGGCACAGGGGGCAGCTGTTTCCACCGGTCCCCCGGTTCTAGCCTTTACGCCTTTCTCTGTATGCTGTACTGCAATAAAGATCTTTTTGAAAGCAAAACACAAAAAATATGTAAGTTTTAGACAACCTCCAATTGAAGTCAGGTTAAAATATTCTTCAGTAGACACTGAATCTTTCTATTCACGTAGGATAAAATCATAGACAAACTCCTAGATAAAACGAATTATAGGAATCAGTGGGAACACCCTGACATTTTATTCTCCTCAGGGATCTTTTTACTTACTTCCTCTAGTGAGACAGATTCTGATGCTGGGCAGAAAGGCAGTAGCCTTTTCCTACATGCAAAGTATCAAGGTTTGCATCAAATGCATTGTGGATACTAACAAGAGGCAGATCGCAGACAACCAAGAGCGGGTTCTCACTGAAACCCAGAACTTTTAATCCCAAAGGTCCCGGACATCAAAAAATGTTCACTTTTGAGTTCAACCCCGTAAAAGAGTTCTTGGGAGTAACACCAACATCGAAAAACATTACACTAAAACAAAACAAGACAAAAGTGATTCTAAATACTTTACCTTGTTTAGGAGTGGCTGAGGAGAATCAACAAGATTTAGTGATTTACGGTGGGTACTTAGAACTTTAGTTGGCAAAGTCATGGGAACAACTGGAAAACAAAAGAATAAAGAAAGCCCTTCTGAGGAGGAGGAAGGATAAGATACTTCTTTTGAGCGTTACGGCGACTACTCCTTACCCAATACAAACCGACTAAAGGAACGATTACTTATTTAAATTAATTTCAGCAAGAATTTACCAGGTAGCCACATCATGTGCTAGACCTGGGAACGAGAGGTGAGCAGGACACCGATCTCGCTTCTCCCTCCTGGAACTGAGGGAAACGACATAGCATCTGAGGACTGGAAGGGGCCTTAGAACTGATGGAGGCCGACCTTTGTCCTTCGGATGAGGAAGATGGGAACGACAGAAGGAAGAGCATGTGTTCGGGGTCACTGGCCTTCTCCTCATTAAGGTGTCGGCTTCCAGAAGTCCAGTGTGCATTTCACTTCGCCAACGCCAGGTGTTACCACTGCTGGTGTTTAACCACCTTTGGATGCTATCATTACCAGTTATTTATTCACCAAACCATCTGCGTCTTCCAGGCTAGGTCATATCATCTTGGGAAAAGAGGAAGTTTTCAACAGAGAGAGGGGGCATATTTATAAGGCAACTTACACACCTCCAGTTTACGCTAGTAAATTAAACACACATTTTACTTCCTCTCAACCGACCACTAACACTGTAGAAAATGATTTTTTTTTTAAAGACAAATCCTCAAGAATAGGGGAAAGCAGGGGTGACAAGACAGTAGTAATGGCATTTTGGAAGTGGGGAAGCTGACGGATGAAAGATAACTGACTTAGCAGACAGAAAGCAAAGGACAACCAGAGCCCAAGCCTGCAGTGGGAAAAACCAACGGTCAGATTTGTATCAGAGAATCCTCAGAAGTCTCTCCTGCTGCACTAAAGACCTCTGAAACTGGGCTCCAGAAAGGGTGTCCAAACATAAGGAAGACTGCGGAGAAGCGGTGTAAGAAGCAGGGAGCTCCTTAGATCCCTTCCTCAAATCCAGACAGCTGGGCAACTGCCGTGCTCACCCCGACAGAAGACTAGAGGGTCTCTGTGAAGAGGGTAAAAGCTGCAGGTGGGGTATGTGGCACACCTAAAGGACGTGCACAGTCCTGAGGTGGAATAAGTGACTATATAGCTCCCAGCAACCGGACCCTAACGTGTCAAAAAGGAGACTGAAAAAGAGATGGTAGGGTGTCTCTGGGAGATCTCCCCAGCCCGCACCCGTTAATCCCACAGGCTCCACCTACACGCTTAGAGACTGTCAAGCACGAGCAGGTAACCAAGAAACACCCAACACTGGAGGAAAGACTCTAGTGTGGAAGACAGAAGCCAAAACAGGAAAAATTGACTTGGGGGACCTGAAAAACGTTTGGGGAGAAGAAAACGTGAAAACAAAACCAAAAAGTCCTGCTGTTAATATTCTTAGAGTAATAAGAAATTAAATTGCATGCACGAAGCAAGAATGGGTGCAAATCAGAGAAGAGAGATTTAAAACCTGATAGCAAAAGTGAAAAAACTCAATCGAGGGGGTGGAACATAAAGTTGAAGCAACTGCCCTCAGAAGAGAGCACAAGCCAGAGAACCGGAAGACAGAAGAGAAACGCTAAAGACTTCTCTGAGAGGGCAACAGTGGATTCACAGGTGCTAGAGAGAACAGAGAAAATGTAAGGAAGGAAGCGAGTCAGGACATTTTTCAGAAAAACTTTACAGGACTGAAAAAAAAAAATTCCCAGGGTTGAAAGGGCCCACTGAGCCTCCAACACAGGGGATGAAAATATACCCAGATCGAGGCACATCCCTGAAATTTCACAACCTGGGAACAGAGAAGATCCTAAAAAAAATTTCCAAGAGAAAAACAATTCATATTTGAAGGATCAAACACCAGAACAGGATTAGATTTCTCAAAAGCAAGCCTGAAAGCAAAAAGACAGTGAAGCGATGATTTCAAAATTCTGATGAAAAATGTATTTTCAACCTAGAATTCTATAACCGAACTCTCAAATGGATATACAGAATATCTGTAGGTATTTTCAGACTTGCCAAGCCTTGACAGTTCTCTCAACCGAGCACCGTTTCTCGGGAAACTACTAGATATCTTCCACCAGAGTAAGAGAGTAAGCTAAGAAAAAGGAAAAGTAGAGATATAGAAAGCAGGAGAGCCAACCCAGGAGACAAGGAAGTCTCAAGGGACTCTCCGGGATGCTGGCGAAGGAAGATCCCAGGATAAAATCGACATCCCAGACATGGAGGGCACCCAGGCAAACGGGGCAGGGAGCTTCCGAAACCAGCAGGCTGAGGGCTGCCACCACCGTGCCTGCCCCCTGTACCGTTTTAAAACTTGGCGAAGCTATTCTAGAATGTGTTCCACCAAAGGAAGAAATCAAGAAGAACATGTCAAACTCAGGAAACAGGGAGGCCAACTGAAGAGATAAGCAAAGGAGATTCCAAAGATTATAGTAAAGAGAAGTCCTAGGATGCCAGGTGTGCAAAAGGCCTAGAGCACAACCAAGCAGACGGAGGAGACTTGTGGGCTCTACGAAAAGTAGTCCAACTCAGAGACTCATGGATATGACTGGCCTTGTGAAAATTTGTATTGTGGGCCACTGGGGGCAAAGCAAATGAAAGAGAGCAACTTTGAATAAAGTTAATAGTATTCGTGACTTCTAAAGTTAGTGGTACGAACTTTAGAAAAAATAAAAACTGTAATATGGTCACAATATACTATACAGCTCAGTTGAGAATACTTGCATACATACGGTAATATGAAGAGCGAATACTGATTAAACTTGAATACAACTGCCATCACTAGGTTATGGGAAGCGAAGCGTAAGAGTGGTGATTTAAGACAGCTACATCCTCATCCACAGAAGAGGAAGCCAACACATACTGAATAAAAGTCGACACATCAAAAGATTGCACGATACACACATTGTTTTAGAAAAAGAGACATGTAAATGCCAGAAGAAACAGCTAACAGTGGAAAGTGGTCGCCTCTAAGCAGAAGGACTGGGTCAACAAGGAGGAGGCAGGAAATCTCTGCATTTTGTGGTTTTTTAGAATTCTCTGACTTCTAAATTATGCTCATGTATTACTTTGAGAAGTTATTTCAACAGGCAGAAAAGAGTTTTAATAACGCACATGGAATTTCCAAACCCTTTGCTTTTGCCATCACGGAAAGTATATCCCGAGTGGAGTGGATGGCACTGAAAACATGGCTGTCTTCTGTCTTCTTAGAAAGAGGGGGCAGATAGCACTTGGAGGAGGTGCTTTGGAGGAGGTGGTTGATATACTGGTCAAGTTCATCCTCGCTTTCTGTAACTGGACAGGCAAGAGAAAGAGCCAGTGAAAAGAAGCTGCAGAAATATTCTAAATGTGTAACAGTGATATAACATGCAGCGCTGAGTAGATTTAGTGGGAGACAACATTCGGCTATAGATACTTGCACCCCCACTCCCAGAGGGTAACGAAATTTACAAGGATAATTGTATGTGTTGATAAAGTTATCGTCTGGAAACACCTCATCCTAGGAGAAGAAAATGCAGGTCAAGACAGATACGCATCATACCAAGATGAACTGAATATGTAACAAAACCTGAGGGCCAGCGGCTAAACATCTGAACTTTTTGTTTTGCCATGAGTGAGCTAAGCATTAGGGAGTGCCCAGCCCCCATAACCACAGGTCATTTCAACCCAAAACCTTGTTTAATTTGAAAAATGTTACGTACATAGGATTTCATCACTCAAACCCAACCAAACCTACAAACCTAGGTCACTCTACCATTCCTTTGAAAATTCAAGCAGGGGGTTTCTGTCTTTAGAACGTATTTTGTGAAAAATCCTCATTCCTGAGACTCTTTGTCCCTCTAGGTTAAAAAAAAAGCCCCACTTCTGCAGGTTAGGTTTTTAAACCCGCATTTTACTCATTTTAATACACGCGAGTTTCTAAAGCCTCTTTTTTGTTATGTTAACGACCAATCATTTTCTGTGCTTGAGTCTCAGGGCAATTTTCTCACAATGCCACGGTTTAAATATTCAACGAACCACCTGCAAGGGCATTTCAAGCCATACCTTGATTATAGGTATCTTCCAAATATCCTCCCAAGTCGGAATCAGGACTGAAGCTCCCTTCGCTGTCATCATTAAACAACTTCTCATCACAGTCTGGATCCAGGAAGGTCAGATATGTGTAGAAAGACGTGGTAAGAAATTCCGAAAGGCTCCCTAATTTTACTCTGCCAGCCAAGGAGAGACTATGTTAGACATACAGGTGTATGTGGACAGACTTCCACTATGAATCACGGAGAAACGTTTCAACAACCAGATGGTGCTTCTGCCAGAATCGATAAATACATCACTCTGCAGATTGCCCCACATAAGTAGTCAGCCAAGAAATTAAAATGAAAATTCAATACCAAGTATAAAGTGGGAGCACGTAGCATATTAAAAGCCAAAATGAATCATGCTGATTTCTTACTCCCAAACCCAACACAAACAGAAGTCTATCTTACTGAACCGACCAAAGTTTTACAAAACAGACTGAGCAAACCACTTTTAACCAGAACCAAACAAGCCTTGGGGGTTTTTTCTGCCCTAAAACAACTGGACCAGAAGAAAACCTACCATGCAATATGCTCACGCAGGCACAGGTATGTGATAGGAGAGGCAGTCTCAGAGGCAAAGTTCTTTCTAGAAGGAATGCCATGGGGGACCATCCCCAGACCAGAGCAGATGCCCAGCGTGGCCTTACTACAGTTTCAGGCTGGGAAAAGTTCCACTGAAAACTGGAAGCTGGGTCTGGCAGTGTGGGGTCCCGGGTTCAGGGAGCACAAGGGAGGGACCACCCCCTGCAGAAACCCACCACTGTGTGCTTCTTAAAATGTTAGCTCCAGAGGCAGAAGACAATAGGATCCCGGGAGCTACCAGCATCAGATTGGGACATCAGATCAGCATCAGATTAGCAGCTGGAAGGACCGAGAGAAACACTTAAGGAACACACGGAAGGAAGTTTGCGAAGCAAGTGAGTTCGGGGGTGCTGGAGCTTCAATGGGCAAACGGACGACAGCCAGAAACATGGCCTGAGGGAAGGGAAGAAAAGTCTTCCCTTTAAAAAAGTAACATCTTTTTCCCACCAGGGTCTTGGGGCCAGTTCTAATGATTCCTTTGCCTTGAGACTGGGGCCAGGAGGAGGTGAGGGGGAGCGTGGAAAGTTTCTCTCGTTGGAAGTTGAAAGGAGTCAGGTCAAAGGTAGAATGGCAGGAATTTAAAAAGGCTTCTGATAACCAGCTACCCCAGGAGGGTCTAGAGGGAAACTCTGGCATCTAGGGTTTTTAAAGACCCTCAAACCTAAAGGAAAAGCCAAAATGAGACTCAGTGTTAATTATTTCCTTTAGGAAAGGTAGCCTGTTGGAGCCTAGGCACTCCCGTTTCTTTCCACAGTCCTCCGAATCGTTTGCCATGCTCTATCAACAGGAGGCCCTCCAGATCCGTGGGAGCCCTCATCCAGCTCAGCATGGAGGCTGAGGCCTGGCTTCTGGGTTCATATAGAGCTTCTGCACCTATTCATCTCGAGCCCCTCGCCCTCTGAGCCTACAGCTCCTGGTCTGTCAAACAGGAATACAGCCCACGACGACGCAAAGTGAAGACTAAGTCAGACAATGCATCCAAAGCAACAAAGAAGGCATAAAAGTGAGCAATTAACTGGAGACAGTATCCTTTTTGACAATGATTAGATTTCAATTAAAGAGTTTATTTTGCAAAAGTTAATTAGGAACGTATGGTATTTTCTCTTGGCTATAACGCCGTGCACCAGGCGGTAACTTCTCCAAACCGCAGGTGGAACGTTCCAAAGTGCATGCCTACTGCAGTTATGGTGCTCGTGCTGCAAACGTAGATGGCATAATGCTGGGGACGGTCTCACTGACACTCCAGGAGAAGATCGGAGTGGGGACATTCAAGTATATGGCAAAGGCGCAGCAAGCTCTGTGAGCAGGTGTGAACCCCAGCACTTCGAAATAGAGTGACTCAACTACGGGCGTGAGGCTAAGTGAAATATGCCAGTTACAGAAAAACATACTGGACGAGTCCACTTAGATGAGATATCTAGAGACACAAAATAGAAGGGTGGGTGTCAGGGAGAAATGGGGAGCTGGTGTTTAACGGGTAGAGAGTTGGAGTTTTGCAAGATGAAGAGAGTCCTAGAGATTGGTTGCACAACAATGTGAACACAATGTTACTGAACCATATACTTTAAAATGGCTAAGATGGTAAATTATAGGTTACGTGCATTTTACCACAGTTTTAAAAACCACTGCAGTGGCAGCAGAGTCCCTAGTGTGGGGAGATGGGAGAAGGGCCAACTTCAAGGCCCAAACACTTGGCGACTGACATTCTATCAGGGAACCAACAGAAGACTCCAGAGCCCAGGAAGGGTCACACCTCACTCAGGGCTAGCTGTACAGTGAGGTTCTTCTGGAACCCTTCTGGCATATTCCAAAGGATTTGGAGATTAGGGCATAGAAGCTATAGAGAAAACTTCTGCCTTGTGACAGTCAGAGGGTACAAAAATGGAATGGGTTTTCCCAGGAGGTGAGGCCCCTCTATCCCTCAAGGTGCTTAACCATCCCACCTGGGAGCATCTGTGGTACTGTGGGCCCGTCAACTGGAATAGGTATCACTCTACTGAGGATGAGAGGACAATGGTCTAGGCAAGGCCCATTCAAGGGCTCTGCTCTGAGGGCCCCTCAGGGAATCTGTAAAGTTCTATGAATTAGTCTTAAGGTCATAACACACTCAAGTCAATTCAAGGAGTATTCACTGAGCACCTGTTAGATCCCAGGCACTGGGTGTTTTCCTCCGGGCCCTTTACTAGAGACAGACACAGCATTCCATACATGCGTTCCGAGAACGCCACTTTAGAGAGACCTGACATGTTCACCTCCCTATGCCTCAAGCCACCTGGCACCGGTAAAAGCATCACAAACACCCCCAAAAGCAGCTTTAGCGAGGATTCCAGTTTCACGTGGGTGAACGGGTAAGTTTCAACTTCTTTTTTACTCTAAACTCCATGCTTCTACGTTCAGTGATTCATATGAAAAGCGGAGAAGGGCAGAAGACTTTTTAAGAAAGGTCACGGATACCTAAAACAAGAAATAAAAAATAAGTTTGAAAATCACAAATTACCTGGCTCCTCCAAAATATCCATCCTCTAGTTTTCTAATTGTAGAAAGAACTGCAGAATGAATGTCTGAACCATCATTTGCTAAGGGGAAAAAAAAAAAGACAAATTAGTTTATTTAATCTGGGAATACTTTTTGGTTTTCCGGGCATGCGCTGAAATGTTTTCATCAACACGATCTAATTAAAATACTTATGGCATAGAAGATTCCTGACCTCAGAAAGCAAACTGCTGAGAACCCCCTTCAGTACTTAGCTCTGTCTGTGGGACTCATTTCAAACATTCTGAAAAGGGCCCAAACCAACAGGGGGGACACGAATCAGATCAAGTTCATGAAGTTACTGAGCATGGTGTGGGTGATGGGGAAGGTGAGCGTGGGTCTGCCCGTCATCCGCCAGCAGGTGCACAGGTAGGCCAGTTCGATCCTCAGCATCTCCACGATCATCTCATTGTCCAGGGCCAGGTAGAAATGATGCTGGTCGGTAAACTGCAAGTCAGATCAGGCCAAGTAAAAAGCTGTCCTTCATTCCCTCGACACAACCCCAGCTGTCATTCATGGCAGCACTAATCCTTGCATTTTGTTTCCAGAGAAGGAGCTCAATCCTGGCTGTAATCCTCCCCCATCACAGGGCTCTCCCTGCAATCAGACAAAAATTGATCTGTCGCCTGCCCGGGAGCCATAGCTACATTAGCCTGGAAGGGAAAGGTGCATGGCTAGATCCATTTATAGCTCCATGGATGAGGATTTAAGCACGCAGCCCAACACCACGGTCTCTGAAAGGAAATCAATAACTCCTTAATTCCTACGCATTCTAAGGCTGCTGGGCTCGGAGAGGATTTCCAAGTCAGGGAAGTGAGGGCACTGAGAGCCGGTGAGATGTGGAGACTGTGTTTACCGGATAGAGGGCCCGGTAAATGTGAACTAAAGGCACTACGGCCTGGTGTCGCTGAAAATCAAACTATTCTAGCCTCTGGACCAGTCCACACTCAGCTCTGGTCTGAAATTTGTTACAAAGGGAAATAACTCACAAGACTGAAGTGAACAACATGGGCTAGGGTGAAAAAGAACAACTTGGGGCTACTGACCCGTGACCCCACGGATGACAGTGTGACCAGGTGGTGGGGTGCTGTGCCCACGGTGACAAAGTGAGCCCACAGCTGATTTTTCTAGCTGGCCAAATGGATGAAAAACATTTGGTTTGGGTTCTGCCGGACTACCTTCCTTTGTAAACAAAGACTCTGAGAAAAAGGCTCTATAATCAGTATATTTAGGATCTCATCAGGTGGGTTGGGGCCTGAAAATCAGACCGGCTGTGTGTTGCACAGAGGGTCTGATGACAACCTAAACAAGGGTTAGGGACTACAGCAATCACAGGCACGAGGGCTGCAAGTCAAGTGACACGGCGCTAGTGAATTTGGAAAGCGGAGTGAATTTCACTACTACTCATGACCGAAAGCGACGGCACACTCACTCACTGAGCACCTACTAGGAATAAAGAATCGTACTAGGTACTGGGTGTCACAGTATGAATTTCTATTTGAACATACGCATGCACCTTCTGCCTCATTCTAAGTAGCTCACCAGGAAGAAAAGGGAACCTAATCAAAGGATGAGTGCTGCTTTGCTGCTGGTCTGCTCTCCTCACCTGGGGTGTAAAAGTAAAGATCTGGTTCCTAATCACATATAGCTTAGATGTTCCAAGCACGCCAATGTGCCGATATGGCCGCCCACTCAATTTCATGTTCTTATTCCGTCCTATTTGAAAAATAAAAAAGAAATGAGAGTTAGGACCGATATAGCAACATCTAATCCAAGCGACTTTGGCTAAGACTGGGCTTATTTTCATGCTAACCCACTTTGGGGTTTGGTGTTTCTAATACCATCCAACCCTTCTTTAAAATGGGGCAAGGATGAATTATAAACAAACCCTGCCACCTTCTTTTCATGCATGTATACAAACGGCACCTGATTCAACACCTATATGGAGTTAAACTATTGACGGAACTTTATGAAATGTTTACTTCTAATTTATTTAGTATTGAGCCATAATACTAAACAAAGATTTTAGATAAAGAGAACCCCCCCCATTTTAATGGGTGAATGAGCATTTTCTAAGAATACAGATAAAAATCAGAAACCTATTAAGACACAAGACTGATCCAACTGCAAATTTTCAGAGGTGGTGCCCTATTTTACAACAGATCTGGTGAAGGGCATGGCCAAGCTCTGGTGACATCTACTGAATGAGTGAGAATGTGCTGGTCTGCCACCCTTCTCCACTTTGAAGAGGTGGAGCCACACGCTTTGGTGGCTTGCCCGATTCTTCACAATTCACACCTGTCGGTCTCCCCCACACCCGAAACCTAGAACCAAGATGCCCCCTCACCAAAACCACCCTGCTATTTCCCCAAACCTACCAAGCTTGGCATATATGTGACTAAGAATCCGGCCTGGCTGGACTCGGATTGGATGAATGTCAGCAATACTCTGGACGTTTACCCCATGTTTCCTCAACAAGTCCTTAATGTGGTTGTTTTCTGCCAGAACGGTGACTGTGAACAAGAGCGTAGAATCTGCATTAGACTGGGGCCTTCTGTTTCCTCACATGGAGCATATATTGTATTGAATATATTGAATAAGTTTCTGAAACTGTACTTCTGCTTCCTCCAGCCCAGACCTTCTGATATTTGCTATTCTGTTCTGTTCTCTTACATTAAAAAAAAAAAAAAAAAAAAAGTCGCTGCTGAAGACCCATCAGCTGGTCCCGGCCTGCAGCTGGAAAAGCAGCCCGGTGGATTTACGGGCTGGCGTAGCAGTGTGTGTCGTGGTCAAGTGCAGACTGTGGAGTCAGGTGAATCAGTCCACCTGGACGTGAGAGTGGAGTTCGTGCCTCCAGCTGTCAGCTCTGGGTCCCTGCGTGAGCTGACCTCTGAGCCTCACGTGTTAAGCCATGGATGAGAATCACAACCGTCACGATTTCTATCTGATCGCAATGTTGTGACAGCTGGGTGGGTGTCTGAGGTCCCGGAGCACGGGAGCGATGCAGGGCCTCTTGCCCCATCACAGGCAGGGGTGGGGAGATGAGTCCATGGCCGCAGAGAGGGCTGCCCTTCATTTGTTCAATAATTGATTTGAACCTGTTGACTGACTGTGTGCCAATCAACACAGAAGCTACAAAAACAGTACGGGCCTTGTCCTTAAGAAACGTAGGGTGTAATTTAGAGGAAATAAGGCCTGTACACCACGTGCGTTGATATCAGCTGCCACGTAAGTTGCTCGGCTACGTAAGAGGCCCGCAAGCTCCTCACAAGTCCTCCCCAGGAGGGAGGGGGACCGGTGAGCCAGGACCCGCACCGAGGGTTTTCCTGGTGACAACTGCAGTGCACCTCGGGACCACCCTGTGAGGGGGCACCAGTTATGATGACCCTGAGGCACGGGGTGGTGAAATCACATGGCTCGGCAGGGACAGCACTGCGGCGGCCCAGGCTGGCCTTCCACCTCTCTGAAAGAGTTGCTGGCTGGACAGGAGGGGAGGCAGGTGAAAAACATGGGCCTGCAGCTCTGCAGAGAAGTCACACCTCAAAGCAAGCAACGAGTAAACCTTCACTCAGGTTCTGAACTTTCACCAGGGTCATGTTCTACTTTTTAAAGAATTTCAGTAATGACAAATGACGCGCGGTGAATCACTTGTGCCCCAACTGCGATCAAGATTTAGATTCAAGAAAACAATTGCTTTGTAGAAAGGACCTTTGTGGTTGGAAGAATACTGTTGCCTTTGGGAACTAGTGAGTTATAGAAGATATGTCCAGGAAGTAAGTGATAAACGCTAGAGCACACATACATACTTTTTACAAAGTGGGATGGGAAACTAGGGAATCTTTTGCATTAAAAAGAGCATTGGTTTTAGACGGCTGAATACGAACAGTAAACACGCTCACAAACCTTGCACTACGACATCAGGTTTGACGGAAGTGGAAAATCTTCTATTTAGGGGATCAATTTCCCCAGTGGCAAGGAATCCCTAGGAAAAGAGGAGAATTAACACTATAAAATACAATTAAATTTCACCTTAAATCCAACTTTGAGAATGAAATATTTTGGGGCTCAAAATATTCAGTATTTTATTCCTTTACGTTGTTTAAATCAATTGCTTATTTTCTCTGAAACACAGTACACCTTTTGGATAGCCACTGATACACATATTGTGTTTCCAGCACCCAGCTCTCTAAGCTAGTCAGACATGCCAGCATCTCGTGTGAGCGAAAAGAGCAATAGTGACTAATACTTCCCAAGTCCTTACTCCTCACCGGGTCCCGTGCTGAGCCCCTCCACGTGCCTGGCCACACTCAGGCCTCCAAACAGGGAGGCACTACGATTATCATTTTATAAGTGGGGAAACCGAAGTAACGAAGCACTTAAGGTAAGTGGCAGAGAGGGGACTTGGCCCCGGGGTGACTATCCTGAAACACAAAGCTCCCATCCCTGCTTGCAAAGAGCGCTGTTTGCATATGGATCTCCTCACATCTTCTGCAAAGGACTGGAGCCCTCAGCAAGGGGATCAAGGTGTTCTAGGAGTTCTGAGGAAGAATCCGACCCAGTGCTGGGCCTAAATGAAGGCCTTTACATGGAAGAGGAAGAAACAGCTGTTTGTTCCCCCATCTCACTGACACAGACATCAGAGCTGGAAAGTAATGCAGAAAATGATCAAGCCCAACCTCTTCACTTTACAGATGAGGAAACCGAGGCTCCTGAGGCCAGAGAGCTAGTAAGAGGCAGACAAGACACATGAAATGTGTCTGACCATGAAATGGAGGAGGCAGTCACACCCATGAAACAGCTGCCCCACCTCAGCACCGGCAGCTCCTAAGGGCCGCTGCTACTGTGAGATCTTTACTTCTGATATTTTACACACTAGGAACCCCAGTGGTATTGGAGCCACTACTCAAGCTCCCTACCCCCAACTTCTAGAGTCTGACAGAACACACAGGACTGGGCCAGCCTCACAGGCTGGAGCTCCTAGCTCTTCCCCCGGGACTCTTTCCTCCACACCCCTCCCTGCGGGCCCAGAGTAGTCAGCTGGGCAGGAGCCCCCAAGGACAGATGAACCCATCTGATAACCTCACCCACACACCATCTACACCATCACCCCCGTTGGGGAGGGGGATTCATTTTTAGTAGACAAAAAAGCATTTGCATTTTAAAAACTTAAGCCTGGGGACGAGAGAACATTTAACAAGAAGAAAGGAGTCAGAGGCAGCAGACCTTCTAAGTAAGGGTGTTGGGGGCTGAGGGAACACCTGACATAAAACGCACCACAGGAAAATGAGCCCCTCCCTGCCCCTTGACATGGACAGACTGTGCAGCCGCGCCATTTCCTGTGCCCAGGACTGTGCCAGGGGAGCCGGAGGCCGACTTCTCCAAACCTGTATCTTTCACACATGTGCGGATCCTGACTGGGAAGCTTCTAGTCTCCTGCTGACCATCGACTCAACCAGGTTCCAGCCACAGGCCAGGAATGTGAGGGGGGTTGGTGCCTGGCACGCAGTGAACTCTGAAGTGGCTTGATTTAGTAAATATGGGCACACAAGCCCAGGCAGCAGGCCTCAGAGCCGACCCAGTCCAGCTGCCTTTAAACTCTGAGTTGCCAAAGTCATTCACGGCCACGTGGGGCAGAGCTCCTACGCTCTTCTAGGGTCCCCTGTACCTCAAATCCGATGGCTTCCAGTCTGTGAGGTCCCCAAGTCCCCTACCTCTGCCAACAGTGAGCTGAGGATGTACAAGGACTGACCCCACAGATGGGGCAGCTTCCCCAGAGGAACTCTGTCCACCGTGTGGGGGTTCTTATACTCTTCATCTACCTGGCAAAGAGAAAAACCCAAAGTCAGAATGTCAGAGGATAAGGAGGCCCACGTCACTGTACATCGGGAAGCGCGCTGAGGATTTACAAAACACCACTCATTCGATCCCCGAAGCCAGTCCTGTGGGAGCGCTGGGGCAGGGAGGCCGAGGAGCTAAGGCCTTTGCGTGGGGGCCAGGTGGCTAAACGCAGCCGAAACGGAACTGAAATCCAGGCCTGGCTCCAGGCCAGCGCCCCTCGCACAAGCACACTGATGGCAGGAGGCAGAGGCAGGCACACGGAGCCTGGACTGCCTTCTGTGAGCACCACTCTGGGCAGCAAGAAGTCTCGCAGCTCATGCTCGCGCTCGTCTATATGATGGGTACGATGATCTAAAGCACTGCCCTATAGCCAAGGCAATGCATCGCAGGATGCTAAGTCAGGTTCCTCCTGTCTTGTTATCCCCAGGAGCTCACAAACTGTGTGCCTATGCAAGACGGTTACCAGAAGGTGGCACTATTTATTGAGGAAAAATAGTACTGTACTATTAGATCACTAATTCTCCACCAGGGACTCAATAAGCTGGATCCACTGGGAGCTTCTGACTCATCAAAATAAGCTACGGTTCTTTTTTCAGATGGACAGTGCTGCATATTCATTGTAAAAGTCAGTCTGCAATTTTCTCCGTTGTAAACTCCATGCTGACCTTCCGATTTATTTTATTTTTTTTCAAGTAAACTCTACCCCATCATGGGGCTGGAACTCACAACCCCAAGATCAAGAGTCACATGTTCTACTGACTAAGCCAGCCAGGTACCCCTGACCTTCAGGTTTTTAGCCATTACAACGCTGGTTGGGGTTAATGTTAGTGACCGCTTTTTTCCTGCAGAAAACACAGCAATCGAAGAAAATAGGAAACACTTATCCTTCTCCAAAAGGGAAAGTCACACCACGAGGGGAGTCATACTCTGTGGGTTAATCAGTGATGTTATTAATGAATTGTTAAAATTTGCTGCCATAGTAAACATTAAGAAAACCTTAAACTCGTAAACTACACAGAATTAACCGTGTCAGTAACCGAAATGAGCTGCTAGCATGACAGTGTGGAAGGAGATTCTGCAAAATGTCAGAGTTATCGTTGGTAGCAAGTTTGGTTATCTTTGGGTAGTAAGAGGAGGGAGAAGTATTTTCTCCTTTCTACAGAATCCTGGATGTTTTACAGTGTACAGGATTACTTTCACAATCAGATTGTATGTTAAGGCTATTTGAAATGTAAGTAGTGTTAAGAAAGATTGCAAAGATCTGGAATGAGAAATACTTGATGCAAAGAACAGAAGGCAAAGTGTCTGGATCAAAAGACAGCTTGGCTCTGGCCTCCCCCCACCCTTGGGCCAGCTCCTGCCTCCCTGTGGAGGTGTCGCCGTCTCTCGGCCCCTCTCCACCCCAGTGCCTGCAGGTTCTCTAACGCACTAGGCCTTTGCAGTGCCGCTCCTATGTCTGCCTCCATTCCCCAGACCAGCTCCTTCACCCCCCACTAGCCTGTAACCCTCGTCGAGACAGAGCTGGCACTGTAACCCCTTTGTGCCCCGTACCTAGCTTGGTGCTGAAGAGACCACTTCTGAAAAAAAGGTGTTAGGTCTGAAAGGGGGATGAAAAATACCAAAAGGCCAAGCACGAACTCACTTCATTTTAGATAAGCAGCTCTCGGTTACCTTGTTAGGTGGGATGGCATACAGTTCTGGCACCAGGTGGATCCCGTTCTTGCCTCTGATTAATATTCCCTCCAGGGCCTCTCGGTACTCTTGGACCTGAAAAATGGCCCCGTGCCCCAGCATGAAAGAGGGGTCATTAACACTGTAACAGGAGTACGACATACAAAAATACCTCTCTTGGCAACAGATTACTAGTAGGACACAGGGCCAAGAAATGCATGAATACCTTCCACTTCAGGAGGGCAGGAGGAACTAGGACTCTTGCCGACAGCAAAGGTTAGAAGGAGCTAAACGCGTCGGGCTTTTCTGTATTGTCTGAACTCATGACTTCAATATTTCACCCTTAACGTCTCACATATGTAAATTTTGTCTCACCAGCTAGATTGTATCAACTTCTTGGAGTGGAGGCCAGATCTAAAGCAGGGTATCCCTATTTCGACCTACCGGTTTTCCACTTAAAAAGCCCTCATTCAAACATTTATTGCTCAACAAATACTTGCAAAATGAACCCGATGTGAGGAAAAGGAAGTGTATGTACTATGATTCATGGACCCGATTCTTAGGATGCACTCCTCAATATAACAAAAGCTGTTGATGTAAACATTTCCATGAAATTAAAAAGGCAGCGATAAAAAACCTATGTATGAAAAGGAAATAGACAAAAGGGGAAAAACAATCCTTAACCAGCCACCCAGCTATTTAACCCATTTCATCTTTGGAAAACCTAATCAAATGCCTTTCAGATCTCATTTTCTTTACTTTTGAAATTTGTGGACAACAAAGTCTGAGCAGGGGTGTGCCATTTTTTAAAGATCGTTGGGCATCAAGTGGAAGAGACAGAATAGGGCTAACAGTAGTAAATTCTACGAGGCCTAGAAAATAAGGTCCTAAAGCACATTCTTTGTCTTCTCGACCTTTTGTTTGTAATAACTGTCAAACTTCATCACAATTGAAATTCCAAATCAATTCTTTTGAGACCTTTCAGTTCTGGGATAAAAAGACCGAAAACATAAGACCCAAGATAATCCCCAAGCATAACAGTAAGTATCAACGATAGGGGAACATTAACATTTCAACCTTACTGCCATGTTGGGAAGGAAGAATTCCCTCTGCCCTTCAAGGTCCTTCTAGCTGGACTGAGACTCAAACTGACATGAGACAGATTAAGAGGAGAAAATCAAATTTAGTTACATACATATGGGGAATCCACACAGGAGATTCTGAAGACAGTGAGGCAACACGAGGTTTATCTGACATCCTGAGCTCAGGAGAGGGGTAGGGGTCCGAGGATACAAAGGGAAGGAAGACCATTTGCAGGAAGATGAGAGGAGATGTTGGGAAAACAAAGGTTGCCCTGCTCTGCACTTAAGTTTCTGAGGTAAAGAGGAATCGTGTCAGAAGCTCTCTTTCTGGTATAGGCAGGCAGTTGAGGGGGAAATTAAGAGCTTTTCTGGAATCTACTGGGTTTTGATTACCTTTAACTCAAAATAATGTTCATGCCGAAGTGGCCCATCTTGGGGTGGCCTGCCCGTGGCCCCTATACCCACTTCTGAAACCCCTCTCAGGATTTCTGAGCAGAGGCGGCTTTCAAAACCAAAATAAATCTTTGATTTCTGATCCCACGCCAGTACATGTGCTCTGAACAGGTTAAGACAGCGGTGAAGCATTTGTCTGTCAGTCATTCACATACGGTTCACGAGGATGGGTCTGCTCTAATGCGTACCAAAGTATGCACAGCAGCAAATGCTGAAGAAGTCTGTCTTGAACCAATGAATGCTGCATTAACAGATCTTTATTCGTCACTTACTATACACACCAGGCACAGGGAATAGATTAGTGAAGTGGTCAAAGACCTCCTCCACCAGGGTGCTCTGACAGGTAAGTGGGAGATTAAATACAGCTATAGGTGCCATAGTGTGGTAAGTACTGTGGGACATATAAAAGGCTTTTTTTTTTTAATCCAACTTTTAGGATCAGAGAAGGCTTTCCGAAAAAACAGCCATTTACAATGAATCAAGTGAAGGAGAGAGGGGCAGCTGGGGGAGAAAAGCAGGACCTGGGTACTTAAGAAGAGGGGAGACAGCACGGACTGTCCAAAAGATGGAAAGGGTTTCAGGGCATCCCAGAACTCAAGAAAGTAAGTAAACCGTAAGAAATCAGGTTAAAGTGTTGAAGACAAGGGCCAGATCTTATGAGACCCCACAAAACATGTGATGACCTTATACCAAGGCAAACCGGAGCCTTTGGAAGCTCTTAAGCAAAGCAGCGACACAATCTAATTTGCTTTTTAATAAGATGCCCCTGGCAATGGTATAGAGAACCAGCAGGGAGTGAGGCTGGAGGCTGGGCCACCAGTTAGAAAGCTGTTACATTACATGTTAGCTGAGGGTACTCTTGGACTAGAGCTGAAGGCAGCAGAAGCCTAGGCAGGTGAGAAGACAACAGAACTAAACGTGTGTGGGCCAAGGTGGTCCCCGATGAACCCCGCTTCCCGTTACTCGTGCCTGTGTATAGTCCTCTCCCCTTGAATGTGGCACGACCCTTTAAACAAGAGAATGCAACAACAGTGACCCGGCCAGTTCCAGGCCTAAGCCTGAAGAAGGCGTGGGAGCTTTTGCTCTTGCATTCTGGGGGAAGAGGACCACCATGGAAAAAGCCTAACTGCTCAGAGACTACACTTCTGTGAGAAGCAAGGCCTGGGCCCACAAGCCCAGCCGAGGTCCCAGCCAATAGCCAGCATCAAGCTGCAGGCCAGGTGAGTGAGGCCATCTTGGAAGGCCATCCTCCAGTCCCAGCGAACCAGCTGTCGCCAAGTGAAGCAGAGACAACCCGTCCCTGCCAAGCCCTGCCCAAACGGGGCAATCGTGAGCAAATAAACAAAGCAGTTGTGGCTTTAATTCGCTATGCTTTGGGAAAGCTCGGTAAGCGGCAACAGATAACTTAAAGTGCCCTCAATTCTTGCATAACCTTATGTTCTAATACTAATCAGCACACCCATGGAATGAAAATGCCGATTATCAACACAACACCGAGCACTCTCTCACCTGAACGGCGTCACCGTTGAAGACCCCATCTATTATGAAATATGTCCAGAACACAGGCCATTCACATTCAATGTTTTCAAAGAGCTTGAGTTCAGCAGGGTCATAATGCAATCGGTTTGGGTCCTGGAATCAAACAGGAGACCGTCTAAAAGGTGATGTCAGATCACACATATAACACCATCGTACCTCACTGGGTTTCCCTCGCTTTCTGATTCAACCCAGCTTTGCGGCTGATAACGATTAGGAGTCTGCTTTAATGGGGAGAAGCTATTTTTGGCAGTTTTCCGTGGAAAAATTTCGGAAAAGTAAATCAGAAATGTACACAAGACTCCTTAGTAGTTTATATTAAGTTTCCTATATCCCTAACAAATAAATAGCAATTGGCTGATCACGATGCTTGGCAGACTATCTGTTTTACTGAAATCACTCTATCAGTCACGATGGCAAAAAAAAACCAAGAGGGAGGCCACAGTTGCTCTTTAAAACATCATGTGAGCCACAGAACTGTTTGTCCTTGTCTACAGGCTGCTTTTAAACCACCAGCCTGCTGTCCTCCTGATGATCTTATTCTTCTATTGCCTAACTTCAGCCTCGCTGTCTCCAAAATTAAGACTTCCCTTTCCAATTTTCCAACATGTAATTTTATAATCAAGGAAAGGAGAACACCACAGTGGTGACTTAAATATGAAGCACTTAAGGAACTATAAGAAACAATATTTAAGTACAACCTCTCTTGGGGTTTTATAACCGTCTCGAAGGAAGCGACAGCATCCATAACGCCCCTAAGGAGAAAAAAAAGTGCATTCGATGAAACAGAAGAATTTCTTTCCCTTTTTACTTTGATTCGCGTCAGCCCTTCACCCCCATTCCCATCAGTCTTTTAGTAACGAACAAAATGTGTACCAAGTGCTTTTTGTTCTCAACACAAAAAGTTATTTTTAAGTAATAAGCAAAGTAAATTCAGGTTTGATCAGTGCCAACGAGGGAATGCCAAAACTTTCTGTCAGAGTATCAGGGCTGGGAGAGTAATTACTGAGAGTTCAGAGTGACCAGCCTTTCAGTCTGATTGGCTGTATCACGCAAAGATGCAAAGGGACCCTCACTGCTTGCAAAAGCCACTAAGGGAGACACTCGGACTGGACTACTTCTACTTGAAAGACTGGAAAGCAGAAAGGACATTTCAGACTCCTCACAGTTAGGCTCTGGATGCAAAGAAGTAGGGCGGCGAGGTGGGGGCAGGGGTAGGGTGGGGTGGGTGGGGCTTCCTAGGACTCAGGGCTGTTGCTGCTGGTTTTCCTGCTGCAGGCTCCGATATTCTATTCGTCTTCGGCTTTCTGGGTGTTAAGAAAGAAGGGAGGTGGCACCGCGCTATTAACGTGCCTCCCTAATCCCTGGATGGCAGTGCTGGGTGCCCGCTCCCAGTTGGGGCTGCTTTAGCGCTGGCTGCGGAGGCAAGCACGCTCTGTGTGGCCAGCTTTGCAGTGTTCTGGGAGTCCTGGGGAGGCCCAGCCCAGAACCCACTCCCCTTTAAACGCTTCATTCCCTGCATTAACTCCCTGCCTACCTGGATGAGCTCAAACAGCTTCCTTTTACTCCACTAAACCATGAGACAGCTTCTTTGGGGGTATGACTGGGGACCCTTTAACCCCTTTGAATCCAAGGGCTAAAATCATTTCTATGGAATCTAAGCAGGATCATCAATATGAAGATTTGGGCTTAGGAAATGTAAATTTTTTTTTAAGGAAACTTACATTTTTCATCATTTTACTGATAAATCCAGTTGCCTGGACTATTTAATAACATTCTCAGTTTGGTGTACTGTATTATAGTTCATGCATTTCACCTCAAGGCAGGGATTTTTTTTAAATTTTTTTTTTACTTACATCCAAGTTAGTTAGCATATAGCACCACAATGATTTCAGGGGTAGATTCCTTAATGCCCCTTACCCGTTTAGCCCATCCCCCCTCCCACACCCCCTCCAGTAACCCCGTTTGTTCTCCATATTTATGGAGAAACATCTCTTCTGTTGTGTCCCCCTCCCTGTTTTTATATTATTTTTGCTTCCCTTCCCTTACGTTCATCTGTTTTGTCTCTTAAAGTCCTCATATGAGTGGAGTCATATGATATTTGTCTCTAATTTCGCCTAGCATAATACCCTCTGGTTCCATCCACGTAGTTGCAAATGGCAAGATTTCATTCTTTTTGATAAGGCAGGGATTCTTTTAACCTCAATGTAACTTGGGGATTGCCAAGTCCTCAGAAATTGTGCATGAAGTTGGAGGATACTGGGACGTGTGCGTTTTTTTCTGGCAGGGACTTTATAGCTTTCAAGACGTTCTCAAAGAAGTCTGTGATCTCTCACGGGTTAAGAAGCTCTGCTTTAGAAGTACAGGAGGGATACGAATCGGGGTTCAAAGGCGCCGGCTTGGGTGCTTGAGCTCAAGCTCTGCTATCAGGAAAAGAACTAAGACACTTGAACGCTCTGAGCCTTTGTTTTCTCACCGGTACACTCGGCTTTGGATGCTCTGAGTCCACTCAGATAAACCAAGCCTCTGACCTCACGGAGAACCGAGGCCCGGGTGAGCGGCTCCATGTGATCACATGAAAGGGGCATATAACACAGGGTAGGGGGGCACCAGCCTGATCAACGCTTACCTGGAGCTTGGAAATAATTTCATTTTTGGTCACATTCACAAGGTTCATATCTTCCACTGCAAAGGCCGGGAAAGAGATAATGGAAAGAAGTCCAGCGTCAATCTCCTTAGACGTTGATGCTCTTGGCAGCATGGAGAACAGAATAGACTGAATGAGAAACAAACAGGTGGCTTTAACCTGGGAGGTGCTGATAGTTACGTACGATATCTAGAGACCATGACCTTAGCCCCAAGGAACACCTGAATAAGTGTGCCAATTCTGAGTAGAGCTTTTTCCTACCAACACGGCCCTCGCTGGGGGACCTCGCCTACCCAGCCAACGACTCCTGTTCCTTGCGGGAGAGAAGGGGCTCGGGGAGAGCACGGTACTGCCTGGAGCGCATGCTGAGAACTGCTGGTCTCCCTCCCTCGGGTGCCTTCTGTAGACTGTGCTGTGTCTTTAGGACACACAGGAGAGGAACTAAGGGCTAATGCGTCAGCAGGCCGGGGTGTGCTGGCTGTGAAGACGGAGACACAGAAGAACACACATATGGGGCTAGCACAGAGAAATGTCCGGCTTCTGTGGAATGTGACTGGGTGGACTGGGTGATCCAGAACCCACTTGAAGAGGGAGTCCAATCCGAGAGACCACACAAACACTCAGGCAAAATGGTAAATAACAGAATTACTTTAGTCCTAGAACTAGGGTTACTTAGTGGCACTATAACATGGCCTCGATTATAAGGTGGTTGGGTTAGGCACTATAAACGAAAGGAAGGTGAAATGATAAGGAAAATTTGCGAAGGGAAGGTAGCTAACACTGGGATCTAACATGTACAGACATGGGGCTAGCTCCCTGCAAACATAAGCTTACTAACTCTCATATACACATGGTGTACTACACTAACTGATTTTCAAATGTTAAACCAATTTTGCATTCCTGGAATAAATCCCATTTGGTCGTTAAAAAATTTTTTTTTCTATTTTATAAAGAAGGAATTTGGATACTGTGCCCAGGGCACACGAGGGCTCTGAGACTCAGACACAGAGATTCATGTGACAGAACTAGGATTCTAACCGAGGCCCAGCTGGCTATAAAGCGCACACAGTTTCCCCTAGGGACTATGCATTATTAAGATGTATCATCAGCTTGTTCTGTTAAACCGTAGCTCAAGAAATAAACAGATTCCCCATTCAGGACTATTTAATGTGGGGAAACAGAGTGAGCCGGAAGGTAGGTAAACACGGCGGAACCTTCAGCTTCAGAATAAAGCTCCGTTTTCTTATTTTTATTGTTTTTAGTTTTTATTTATTTATTTTTTAAATTTACATCCAAGTTAGTTAGCATATAGTGCCACGATGATCTCAGGGGTAGATTCCTTAATGCCCCTGACCTGTTTAGCCCATCCCCCCTCCCACAACCCCTCCAGTGACCCCTGTTTGTTCTCCATATTTAAGAGTCTCTTAGGAGAATAAAGCTTCAGTTTCTAAAGCAAACTGACCTCCAAGCCCAGTTCAGTAACTAGTCGCTCACTCCTAGGCTCTCTGCCTGCAAACACGGCCCTCCCCCCAGAAGCTCTCTGCGTACAAGCTGATACTTCCATGACCCTGGCGCGGTACCTGGCCCAGGGGGGGCCCTCAGTAAGTAAGAGTTTGCTGACTGACCAGCAATCGGTGACCTACTGCCTGCTGGATGGAGTCCCCTAATCTGCAACGAATCACTCCTTTCTCTGACCTGTATTTCATGCAGTTTCTACTAATTTTGCCATTTCTCCCATCTCACCTCTCCTCCACTATCCGTCCCGCCCCTCCCCAGCCCTCCCCAAGTGAACTAATGCTTGCTAGTCGTCCATTTTGGTGGCACCACGAAATAAACTTGAGAGAAAACCACCTGTATGCTCAAAAACCGAAAAAGATGTTGCCTCCAGCAAAAGAAGGTTGCTGTGATTGCTGACTCCGCAGATACACCTCGTGATCATCGTGTCTTGTGTTTACCCAGTACTTTTTAGCTCATCGAGTGCTCTGACAAACTAAGTTCATTTACTCTGATCCTTACAACCGCCTTGTGTGACGGGAGAGGAAGGTGCCAGCACGCCCGTTTTATGGATGAGGGGACTGAAGCTCAAGGAAGCCAAGTACCACCAAGCGAGAAATGTGAGGAATGTGGGCCGCCCGGCTGGCTCAGTCAGTAGAGCATACGACTCTTGATCTTGGGACTACTACGTTCGAGCCCCATGTTGGAAGCAGATTACTTAAAATCTTCAAAAAACAAAACAAAAGCGAGAAAGAAAGAAAGGTGAGGAATGTGACGTGGAGCCCAGTCTTCCATTCCATCAGCCTCCTTCCCTCCTGTCTGGACCGTGAGAGGCTTGGAGCTGTTACCTGGCAGTGTTCGACATCATCAGGCAGCACGTGGATCACTGACTTGCGTCCTCCATGGGCTCCAAAGAGGTCCAGTTCGTCAATTGCCTCAAGGGCTGCCTACAAGCACAGGTGTGAATCAGATTTTCTTTCTAGTAAACGGACACCTTCACAGCCACTACTCCTTTACCATTAAGCAATCTAGCATAAATGCCTTCCCCAAGGTGAGGAAGCATATCAGTAAAATTCAGCTAAAGTGTCCTGGAGACAGGTCCTGTCCTTATTTTCAGTGAAATCACAACTTTCCTGGATGTTGCCACTCTTTGTAGAAACAAGAAAGAAAAAGCAGACTAACGTTCCCCCAAATGAAGTTAGTATTTCTCCCAAAGCGTGAGATATCAATGAGTTTATAACATTGTGTGGCGGGGAGGGGGGGGGCACTAAATTCAGACAGCTTTTCTTGCACCTATTAGTGTTAATTTTAACATTAGCAATCTGCCACTTAAGGAAGTTAATTCTTTTAGTATTAAGCTTTCTGTCAGTTGACTGTAACAGAACATATTTATTGTTGTTTTGAAAATTCTAGCTCTGGAGTCTTTATTCTATCCAAAAATATACTTCAGTCTTGAGCAAGAGGGAGGCACATTAAATGTCTAGGGCAAGAGATATAAACCGGTGACTGGCAGACTGAATCTGCCCCACAGGTGTGTTCTGTTTGGCCTGATGAAGTTTCATTTTATTATTTTTTAATGTTTTATTTATTTTTGAGGAGAGAAAGAAACAGAGTGTGAACTGTGGAGGGGCAGAGAGAGAGGGAGACAGAATCTGAAGCAGGCTCCAGGCTCTGATCTGTCAGCACAGAGCCCGACGCGGGGCTCGAACTCATGAGCAGTGAGATCATGACCTGAGCCGAAGTCAGACACCCAACTGACCGAGCCGCCCAGGCACCCCAAGGCCTGAAGTAGTTTTAAAAATGATTTTGAGGGGCGCCTGGGCAGCTCGGTCGGTTAAGTGTCCGACTTCGGCTCAGGTCATGATCTCACACTCCATGAGTTCAAGCCCCGTGTCGGGCTCTGGGCCGACGGCTCAGTGCCTGGAGCCTGCTTCAGATTCTGTGTCTCCCCTTCTCTCTGCCCCTCCCCTGCTCATGCTCTGTCTCTGTCTCAAAAATAAATAGACATTTAAAAAACATTAAAAAAAAATAAAAATGATTTTGAACTGGAATACTTTTAGAGAAAGTCTCCAGTGCCTCCAATACCCCTCAATACTTTTCTATCTGGCCAGCTTCATTTGTTTATGTTACTTGCCAGACCTGAGCCCACAGGCTTTGGAACTTTTGAGCCCTGCCCTACAAAGCAGTCATATTCTTCAGCTCTCTTTATGACCCAGAAAAGGAGACTGGACATCATACATCCAGATGCCTGGACAACAGCAAGAGCTTAGGCCTGTGGGTGATAATGAGGAAGCAGGACACTTATTTTCGGGCACAGGCACACTTCAGTGTAGGAATCCTACATTCTTTACCTATAATCTCAGTTGTCTGGGGTACCTGTGCCACTTGAATTTCATACTTGTGGCTGACTTGAAAAATATGCTCATTAGATTAAATCCATCCCCCTAAAGATGAGAACCAAATCAAAGCAGTTAAAATGCACAGGAGGAAGAACAAACAGGTCAAGACCATCACCTTGGCCATTCCTACAGAGCTTGCGTTCAATTCCGGAATGCCCTGATTAGTCTTATCTCCACGCTCCCACATTCCATAATCCTGAGGAAGAGAAAGGTAGTCATCAGAGCAGGAAAAAGAGGTATATGAGAAGTGCTAGGGAAACATAATTCCTTTATGTTACCCACAGGCACAATGGCACACGAACATCCATTCTCAAAGGTTACAGGATTCATGGCTGTGCTTGTCCTTAATTTCACTTCATTTGACCTCTGTGTAGAATTTCACTCAAGTGGAACAAAAATGCATGCAAAAACACTCTCAATTCTCTTATTCCTAAAAGTTATCAATTTGTAAGAAATTCCTGATTTGTAGAGAACAACATGTTTTATTTCTCTCCAAATGAAATGCTGCCCCTCTATTTAGCTAATCCCTTTGAACTTAAGTTGTAAGATAGAATAAAGAAACTTTAACAGATGCATTATAGCTAGTTGAAGCCAACCAAACCACTTAAAATAATTTAATACCAATTTCTAGCATTACCTCTTGGGAAAAAGTGCTAAGCAAGGAACAAAAGCCAAAATCGAGTGAGGCACAGAATACTGAACTTGCCCTATCTTTTAAACCAGATTAATAAGAACTGGGTCAGAACATGCCATCCACACAGAGGCTGTGATCCATGCATACCTTTTATAATTCGTATTTTCACTTAGGTGAGGCAAGCGCTGGATACGGTTCTGAAATAACGCTACATGCGCTACTGAAAAATGACAACCCAACAAGAACAGGACCAGTGCCAGAATTGTAGCGTTTATTGTTTGATCTGCAAAGACGACCATTTCCAAAACGTGCACACCAGAGCGGCTTTCGCCTCTGTCCTGCTGGCACACCTTGTAGCTCAGCCCCAGGACTCCTTCCTCCGTAGTCCTCCTATCTGGGCCTTTGCGCATTCCATGCCATTCTCACTCCAACCCCAGAGCCAAGTGACTCATCCTCAGCAACTGCTTTGATCAGCTCACCCCCCTGTGCAGGACTCTAAAATGACAAACCATTTATTCCCCAGGGGCTCCCGGTCAACTGTCTCTCTCCGGCTGGCCACACACCTCTGTTATCTGGCTCCCGCCCCTTGCACGCCCACAAGCAGACTCTGTTTTCCGCTTGTCTCCAATACTCTGCTTTCAGGCTGTCTCCTCCTTCCCCCGGAGCCCCCTCTCCCCAAGGACCGCTCCCACATTCGGAGCTCATTCCCGCCCATGACTGCACATGCTCCTCCCGCACCGTTCTGCTCACCTAAACCCTACTCACCCTCCAAGGTCTACCTCAAGTCCCACCCTTCCCACAAGGACTTCTCTGGTTTCTTTAGACCTGGGCACTGCCGCCATTTGGAGCCGGATCCTGCCGTGTTTGGGCGCTGCCCGTGCGAGGTGGGATGTTCAGCAGAATCCCTCGCCTCCACTCACTAGGGGCCAGTAGCTCCCTCCACCGTGTGACAAGCATAAAACTGTTACCAGATGTTGTCCAATGTCCCCCGGGAGGGGAAGATTGCCCCTCGTTGAGAATCGCCTCTTTAGACCCGGGGTAGCCCTTGGACCAAGCCTAGTTTGCCATGTATTTTTGTAAACAAGGTCTGTCTGGGACACAGCCATGCTCACGTGCTCACGTGTTGTCTAGGGCTGCCTTCCTACGACAATGGCACACCTGAGTAGAAGCAACAGGGACCGTAGGGGCTGAAAAGTTGAAAATCTTTACTGTCTGGCCCTTTACAAAAAATGTTTGCCGACCCTTGCTCTAGACCATAGTGGCGTTTTTGGGTTTGTTGAAAACAAACGCTACCCTTTCTTTACTTCCCTTACACTCAGCTTTGCAAAGGTTCCTTGTTTTCTAAGAAGTGCACAAGGCGCCGCCTTCCATATCAGACAGAAGCCTGGAGGAACTGGGTGGGGTTTATACAGTTTACACCCACCGGCACCGGCCGGGCCCACATCTGGCTCTGGGCCCTCCGCCTGTCGGCTGCGTGGGGGGATCCCCACACACAGCAGTTCCTACCCACACACCGACGCGGCCGCCCTTCACCCTGGGTCAGGCCGGCCCGGTACAGGCCACAGGACACCTTTTGGTCCTATTTCAGATCAGAACAATGGGTTCGAGCAGAGCACATGGTGCATTCCAAAAACATCAACTCCCCAGCTGCGTTCCAGGGCGAAAATGTGCACTCTGTGCGCAGAGGTGACAGTCACAGAGCTCTAACCTCGCTAACCTTCTGATCAGCCCCAAACAGTCTGGCCCTCCGAGAATGGTAGGAGTTTTATTCTTCTTAACTGGACACCTGAAAACATTACTGGGGTTGATACTTACAGCGACTTTATATGCAGCTTCTATGTAAAAAACAAGATTCTGTACGAAGGCCACCTCGTCAAGGGTGAAAATAATACGTAAACCTAGTAAAGAAAAACAATAAAGTTACGGACTTACGTTGTGAAGAGAGAGCTGCCAATTACCAACTACAAATACCACACTAGGAAAGAAATCCATGTACCCCCATTTTCAGTTTTCTTACGAGCGCATTAAAAATTAAGTCTGAAGCATGGGGCACCTGAGGAGCTCAGTCAGTTGAACATGTGACTTCGGCTCAGGTCATAATCTAACAGTTGATGAGTTTGAGCCCCACGCTGGGCCTGCTGCCGTCACCCTGTCAGCATGGAGCCTGCTTCAGACCCTCCGTCCTCCTCTCTCTCTGTCCCTCTCCCACTCATGCTCGCTCTCAAAAAATAAATAAAACATTAAAAAAATTTTTTTTAATTCAGTCTGAAGTAAATTGGAACGGTTAACGCCTAATCTCTGAAAGAGAAAGGAAGGGAGGAGTATGTGCCTACAGGTAGTAAAAATGGGAAGAGAAGGTGTGGGGCCTTCTGGTAGTGCTGGATTTGTGCAAAGAAGTTTCCAACAAACCATGAATTTTAGCCCGGAGCAACCAGACACCATTCTTACCCTTGAGTGAGCCAAAGGGTGGGTACATTTCCCCAGTGGCAGACGAGAGCGTAGAGCCCCCAGCGTCAGGAGACAACCCTTAACTCGCGGAAAGGCGAGCTCCCCGGACCTCCCTAGGGGGCTGCACTGAAGCAGGCAGTGACCAACAGGGCTGGATTTTTGCTTGGGTCCTTTAATGTTTAGTTGATCATGGCAAATACACATACTTTTAAAGTATGAATTCTTGAAGCTGGTAGAGGTATGGTGAGATATGAACTCTTGCATCAATGGGGGGAGTTTGACTAGTAAACTGTTCTGAAAACAACTTGGTAGTATATGTAAGTAGCCTCTGAATGACACCCAACAGAAGGAAGCAAACGGAGAAGGGGTCAAAGTTGGTATTGCAACATTAGTTATAATAGGGGGAAAAGAATAAAGGAATGGTTTGATTATAACACATCCACTGACAAAGTCACTAAAATTATGTTTATCGAGAGCTTGTAAGATCATGGGGAAAATGCTCAAGTTACAATGCTATATAATAAAGATTATTAGCCATGCAAACGATAAGACCTTAAATAGAAAAAAAAACTTGGAGGACACACATTCAAATGAAAATGGACAGGGGAATTTTTTCTTTGTATTTTGTTAAATTTTCCAAACTATTTACAGGTTCATATTAATTTTCACAACCAAGAAGTATTTTTTATAAATTCCCGGTGTATTCACAAAGCTGTAACAATATCATTTGTGGATTTCTGCTAACTTTGAGTTTCACACCTGTAGTCCGAACTACACAGGAAGCCTCTAACTCCAAAGGTCAGTTTACCGCTGGTGACGAGAACTTGGCGACACAGCAGCTGACTGACCTAAGCCCCGGGGGCCACAGCGGGGGGGGGGGGGGGGGTGAGGGGCAATGCTCATGGTCGGGGACTTCGGGCCCACTCCCAGCATGGGTACTATGGACTGACCGACCACTCCGGGCACATAGCCAAGCTCTAGAAATGACACTGTTTGGGTATAATTCAGGTAGATGAGGGTGTGTCTAGAAGGGGGTGAGCCGGGCAGTGAGAGGAAAAGGTGAAGGGGCCAGGCCTGCTAATACTAGAGAAGAAAATCCTAAGAGGGGGTTTGACGCTGTCTGCAGATATTCAGACTGTCAGAAGTAGATCTGGTCTCGGCTGCTCCAGTAAACAGTGGCAGCAAGGAAGCTTTGGGATCAACAGCCCTTTGTCCTACCAGTCCTCAGAAGGTTGGCTATGAGCATGTCACAGAGTCAATGCATGTAACGTTATCAAGAGCCTGCTTTTTCTTTACAGAAATAACTTATTTTGAATTCTAATCAATGCCTGTCCCACCCCACCCCCTTCTCCCTGTACAATGTCACTCCCTGTACAATGGGCTCGAACGACCCTGGCTCACCGGAGGCCGTCATCTGGGCCAGGAACAGGAGGAAGAGGGAGGTGGCATCCACCTGGAGGTGGCCCCACTGGTCGTCACCCACCACGGTGCCGCAGGTGGCGGTGTTGTACTTGGCGTGCAGGCTGTCCTTGGTACTCTGAGTGTGCTTGAACTTCTCCACTTTATGTACCTGAGGGAGGAAGCAAGCCGGCTCCACACAGTAAAGGGGCTGACGGCGGGTGGAGGCCATACCCAAAGCCCATCTCTTAGTTCTAGACCTCTTAGCAGCTACCTCTGGGAGCCAGAGGGATGGAAGGCAGCACATGATCCCTAGTGAGCACCACACAGAGGGGCTGTGTGGGGGATTCTTCCCGTCCGCACCAGAAGGGGCCCGGCCCAGTGGGATTTTAACAAGCTCTGCAGGGCGACGGGTCAAGCCAAAGGGTTTCTTTGTCTGCATATGCCCAGCATGAGCTGTGACACACGGGAGGCACTCAGTAAGAGAGAGAGGGAACAAAGAGGCCCCGTTTAAACTTCAACTTCTTGTTTCCTTATGTCCAAAGGAAAGGGCAACTAGGTCTTCGAAGACTAACTGGGCATATGCTGATGAAGGGCGGGGACAGTATCATTCACCTCGGAATGTGTGCAGATCCCAGCAGGATGTTCTGCACACAGTACAAGCTCAGTGAATTGTTTTATTTACTCCAGTAAATACCAGTAAACAGTAACGTCAAGTTTTAAAAACTCAAGCATTTCAACTCAAATGAAAGGAAACCCTTTTATAAACTCAACACAATAAACAGTGCTACGTGGCTGTCTGGGAGTGGCTTTAAGAAACAGTGATATCTGGGGCATCTGAGCGGCTCAGTCGGTTAAGTGTCCGACTCTTGATTCTGGCTCAGGTCATGATCTCATGATTCACGGGATCGAACCCCATGTGAGCTCTGCACTGACAGCACAGAACCTGCTTAGGATTCTCTCTCTCCCTCTCTCTCTCTCTCTGCCCCTTCCCTGCCCGTGCTCGCTCTCTCTCTCTCTCTCTCTCTCAAAATAAATAAGTCAACATTGAAAGTAAATAAATAACAATGGTCTCTGCCCCATTTAAAAAAAGGGCATGTTCTCCTTTTACACAAGTAACTCTTCAAAAGAGATTCTGAGTAACGGGGTCCTTTGATTCTGGGTCCTTATTGAAGATAATTTAAAAGGACAAAGAACGTAAAATATTTCCTATTTCTCTTCCATTTGAGAAGAAAAGCTCAAGACGCTTTAGGGATGTTAGCTGTCACCATGTAAATGATAAATACCCACTGAGATGACCTGAAAACACATTTGCCATTTTCTGCCTACCTGTCTCATCATGCACTGGAGAAGACCCCGCATCAGTTTCACCACGTTCTGCGGAAATAAAGCGGGATGAGTGACGAGGCCAGCTTCCCTGCTCCATGAAAACCACCTCCTTACCACGTGGTCGGTAACCAGGGCTGCCTGGAGACCTCCCTGAGAAGGCACATCCTGAGCATATACACGTCTTCCGATTGTTTCGATTACCTCCAATCCATCACAAACAAAGAAAATCTGGATGTAGCGACTTATCTCAAATAAAGGGGTTGGACCACATGGCACCTCCAGTTCTGGAATCCACTGGTATTCTAGCGAGACAATTTGTATAAGCCTAGTACCCTGATGTTTAATTCTGATGTCACAATTCTTAGTAATTCATTTTTGTCATGCTAAAGATGAATTAAGTCCACCATCCTGCCCCAAAGTAATGACACTTTGCCAAAAGAGCCATTTGTGACACCATCACTGGACTATTGAGTAAAGTTCTTACAAAATGCAAGTAGCCGCCAAGGTTACTCAATAATACGTATCGTAACCAACTATTGTAATTATTATAAATAATAACAATAGTACGATGATAATCAGACATTCTGCCCAGGAACTATATAAAACACTTTGCCTGGGTTCTGTGTAATTCTCGCAAACAAATTTACGAGGTGAGTGTCATTATTACCCCACTTTATAGATGAGGAACCTGAGGCTGAGAAAGATGAGGCGACATTGCTCAAGTCACGCAGCTGGCAGGCGTTTGAGCTCTTAGTCAATACGTTATGTTGCCTCCCACTTCCTTCACAATTCAGGCCCATCAAAAGACTGCTCTTAATGTCCTATGAGAAACACCATAAAATGAATTCACAAGTGGCTACAGAATGGGACAGTTTGTAGGTCAAAGTAGACTGGCTGGAAGAAGCTCCCACCCAGGACCACGAGCATCTCCTGTCTTGCAGAACATACGTGGTTTGCCGAGGAGGAATGTAGTAGAGGCCATGGAAGTTAATTACCAGAGAAAAGTCTGGAGTGAATTATCCTTCAGATCCTTCTGCCTCTAAAATCCTAGAATTCTAGAATACGATTTCACTTTAGGTCATAAACTCTTTTGAGGCAGAAAATGTTACCTCACGATAAGGTTATAACTAACATTGCTATAATTAACATTTCCTACTGTGTACAGCATGACCATTTGTCAACTGACTTCCCCTCAAGTAAAGAAAACTTATTTTCCATTATGAAGAGGCACAGTGGTTCCCAACTGGGTGGCCATTCCCATCCTCCAGGGGTGAGGGAACATCTGGAAATGTGGGGCCAGGAGCATTTTTACCATCACCAAGATAAAGATGGGGACTACCGGCATTTAGGGCGTAGGGACCAAGGAGCCTAACAGTCCTGCCATGCATGGGCTAGTCTCACACAATGAACGACTGTGCTTCCCAAGCTCCAAGCGCAATAGCATCCCTGCTTCAGATCACTGGAAGATCCCATGTTATCTTCCATAATCAAGGGAAATGTCTCTCTTTAGTTGTCAACCACACTCATCAAAACAACGTGCCCTATTCGTGCCTCGCTATCGTCCGTCACAGAGCAGCAAATCCAGTCAACTCTAGCCTGCGTCAGAAAATGCTTACAGAAGGGGCGCCTGGGTGGCTCAGTCGGTTAGGCGTCCGACTTTGGCTTGGGTCACGATCTCGCCTTTCATGAGTCCGAGCCCCGCGTCGGGCTCTGCGCTGACAGCTCGGAGCCCGCTTCGGATCCTCTGTCTCCCTCTCTCTTTGCCCCTCCCCTGCTCACACCCTGTCTCGCAAAAATGAATACACATTAAAAAAAAATTAAGACGAAAAGAAAAGCTTATAGAGGAGAGGTACACGGTGTGTGTGCATGCGTGCACACGTGTGTGTAGACAGGCAGGCTTTACTTTGACTTCGTCTCAAGGGAGGATGGGAAGTTTGATGAACATCCACATTAAATTATTACGCCGCTAAGAACGGCTCACTTATGTGCTAGCTATCCAACTTCTTGGGGGAGCACCCAGTGCTTGCTATAAACATTTTTTAAAACTACCTCTTGCTCTACCTCCAAGGCTCGGTGATTGTATCGCCTTACGCTCAGCAACGTCCAGTCAAATCCAAACCATCCTTCCCTTGCTCCCACAGACAGGTTTCCTCTCTTAAGTTTCCCTACTGTCGTCAAGGCTGCCCACAACTCCTGCCCACTTTGGTTGCTATCACAAGCACTGATCGGGCTGTAAGAACTCTCCCTGGGTCTGACAATCGGCTGGCTGGGAGGGCCAAGGAGGAACGTATGAATCAAAGATAAATCCAAAAGGTTCTCCTGCTAAGAGAGCTATAATTTTATATGTCAATGCTTTCTGCTTCAACACCGTCACTCCAAATACTCTGAAAACACCTCCCGTGCTCAAGGGCAGAATATTTTCTTACGTACTCAAGGATGGCAAACCTTTGCTTCGGCGGGTACGTCAGTTTCTGATCTGAGAAATCAGTAAGAGGATTTCATAGTGCTGTGATGGTAACATAGGCATGAATATTGGACAACACCAATGTGACTCAAAATTAAAAGGTAACTATAAATTAATAAGACCGCTTTGGAAGGGCTCAAACTAGAAAGGAATTTCTAAGGGAAATTCTGAAAATGTTTCAAGCAGTAGCAATACCGTTTGGCGAAATACCCTTTCAACATGACTACTACAGAGCATACACTCCGGAACATATATTTCTGGTGTGTTCTTTGGAAACAGTCATTATATGAGTATATAATGGCACTGTGTATGTAAGTATATGTAAAATGGACAGAGCATGTGAGAGAGACATGTAGCTAGTTAGAAATGTGGACGCTTTCTTTTCCTGTTCAGAATAGTATGATTTTTATTGTTTTTAAGGAAGACAAAAAACCCCAAAGAGAAAGACCAATGAGAGGTGGAGGCTACCTAAGTGCCCCCCTAAAATATTCTATAGCAGGAATGGACGGGGCGCATACACCGAATTGTTCTACACAAACAGCTACCTCCTTGGAGGCTTTTCAGTTCAGGGGAAAGGGGCTGAGCAGCCAACGTGGCTGCCACTCGGCATTACCTGCTCCAGCTCGTAGGCTTTGGCCTTGTCCTCGTCGCGGTCGGCATTCTTGCGGTAGGCCATGCCCAGGCCCCACACGGCCAGAATGCTGTAGATGTTATCCCGCACCCAGGCGTCCTTCTGTTCGTGACTGGCTGACAGCAGCCCTGTGACCGGATTCTGTTAGAGAAGAGAAACAAAATGACTCAGCGCCACCTTCACCCAACTCCTGGCAAACGGATGCCTGCCCTGAGGGGGCACGCCAAGGGCCGGGATGAGGAGTAGAAATCGGAGTTCTGGTCCTTCCTTGCTCTGCCACCAACAGCATGGTCTTGCGTGAGAAGTGACATCACTCCTCTGTGGTTCTCTCATCTATATAATAGAAACATTAGCCTAGAAAGTCTCCAGGGAACCTTCTTTTTTTTTTTTTTTTAATGAAATTTATTGACAAATTGGTTTCCATACAACACCCAGTGCTCATCCCAAAAGGTGCCCTCCTCAATACCCATCACCCACCCTCCCCTCCCTCCCACCCCCCATCAACCCTCAGTTTGTTCTCAGTTTTTAACAGTCTCTTATGCTTTGGCTCTCTCCCATTCTAACCTCTTTTTTTTTTTTTTCCTTCCCCTCCCCCATGGGTTCCTGTTAAGTTTCTCAGGATCCACATAAGAGTGAAACCATATGGTATCTGTCTTTCTCTGTATGGCTTATTTCACTTAGCATCACACTTTCCAGTTCCATCCACGTTGCTACAAAAGGCCATATTTCATTTTTTCTCATTGCCACGTAATATTCCATTGTGTATATAAACCACAATTTCTTTATCCATTCATCAGTTGATGGACATTTAGGCTCTTTCCATAATTTGGCTATTGTTGAGAGTGCTGCTATGAACATTGGGGTACAAGTGGCCCTATGCATCAGTACTCCTGTATCCCTTGGATAAATTCCTAGCAGTGCTATTGCTGGGTCATAGGGTAGGTCTATTTTTAATTTTCTGAGGAACCTCCACACTGCTTTCCAGAGCGGCTGCACCAATTTGCATTCCCACCAACAGTGCAAGAGGGTTCCCGTTTCTCCACATCCTCTCCAGCATCTATAGTCTCCTGATTTGTTCATTTTGGCCACTCTGACTGGCGTGAGGTGATACCTGAGTGTGGTTTTGATTTGTATTTCCCTGATAAGGAGCGACGCTGAACATCTTTTCATGTGCCTGTTGGCCATCCGGATGTCTTCTTTAGAGAAGTGTCTATTCATGTTTTCTGCCCATTTCTTCACTGGGTTATTTGTTTTTCGGGTGTGGAGTTTGGTGAGCTCTTTATAGATTTTGGATACTAGCCCTTTGTCCGATATGTCATTTGCGAATATCTTTTCCCATTCCGTTGGTTGCCTTTTAGTTTTGTTGGTTGTTTCCTTTGCTGTGCAGAAGCTTTGTATCTTCATAAGGTCCCAGTAATTCACTTTTGCTTTTAATTCCCTTGCCTTTGGGGATGTGTCGAGTAAGAGATTGCTACGGCTGAGGTCAGAGAGGTCTTTTCCTGCTTTCTCCTCTAAGGTTTTGATGGTTTCCTGTCTCACATTTAGGTCTTTTATCCATTTTGAGTTTATTTTTGTGAATGGTGTGAGAAAGTGGTCTAGTTTCAACCTTCTGCATGTTGCTGTCCAGTTCTCCCAGCACCATTTGTTAAAGAGGCTGTCTTTTTTCCATTGGATGTTCTTTCCTGCTTTGTCAAAGATGAGTTGGCCATACGTTTGTGGGTCTAGTTCTGGGGTTTCTATTCTATTCCATTGGTCTATGTGTCTGTTTTTGTGCCATCCAGGGAACCTTCTAACGCTGAAGTTCTTGTGCTTTCAAACCAGATCATACCGTTGTGACAAACAAAACGACGGACCAATAGAAAAAGCCCACAAGTCTTAACAAATCTGCGCACCACAGGCTTCAGGTCTTTTCCTGCCTGTATGCTTCCACATCAGCTGGGGAGACATTGAACCTGGAGCGAGAGACCCAGATGCGGGGCCCCACTCCACCAGTCCAGCTCTGTGTGCCAGGGGAAGCCGCCTACCCTATCCGGGCCTCCAAGGCCTTGTCTGTAATCCCGACATTTCATGTGCCCAAAAAGGACACGCTAGGCAACAGGACATCGGAGGTCCTATTTAGCTATGATATTTAAAATTTGTTTTTAATGTTTATTTATTTTTGAGAGGGACAGAGCGCGAGCAGGGGTGGGGCAGAGAGGGAGGGAGACCCAGAATCCGAAGCTGGCTCTGGGCTCCGAGCCATGAGCACAGAGCCCGACGCGGGGCTCGAACCCACGCGCCGTGAGAACGTGACCTGAGCCAAAGTCGGACACTTAACCGACTGAGCCACCCAGGCGCCCCTAGCTATGATATTTAAAAGGGCAGCCGAGTCACTAAAAAGCCAGATCTTCACACACAAAAAAGTACACACAATATTCTTGACAGCATTAGTCATAATAACTCAAAAGTGGAGACAACCCAGATGCCCGTCAACTGATGAATGAACAAAATGTAGTCTATACAATGAAATATCATTCAGCAATAAAAAGGAATGAAGAAGCATTCATATATGCTACAGCATGGGTGAACCTGGCAAACATAATGCTAAGTAAAAAAAAGCTGGTCACAAAGGACCACATATTCTCTCATTCCATTTATATGAAACGTCCAGAATAGGTTAACCTGTAGAGATAGAAAGATTAATGGTTGTTTAGGGTGGGGGTGGGGGGCGGGTAGAAGGAAATGGGGTGTGAGTGACTGTTAACAGGTCACTTTCTGGAGCTGATCAAATTGTTCCAAAATTGATCACGGTGATGATGCATGACTCTGTAAATATACTGAAAACCATTACACTGTTTACTTTAAACAGATAAAGTGTACGGTAAGTAAATTATATCCCAATAAAGCTATTATTTTTTTAAAAGCCAGTGCTAATAAACTCTGTGCCTAGAAATAAAATGGATAAGATAGAAAAAGAGTGACATAAAGATCAAGCCTTGTTGACCTGTCCTGAAAATATGTAAAGAAATATGTATCTGATAAAATACGTCCAATAAAATACAGAGCCTAGCCAGCTTAAAAAAAATTACTCAGGGGCGCCTGGGTGGCGCAGTCGGTTGAGCGTCCGACTTCGGCTCAGGTCACGATCTCGCGGTCCGTGAGTTCAAGCCCCGCGTCAGACTCTGGGCTGATGGCTCAGAGCCTGGAGCCTGTTTCCGTTTCTGTGTCTCCCTCTCTCTCTGCCCCTCCCCCGTTCATGCTCTGTCTCTCTCTGTCCCAAAAATAAAAAATAAACGTTAAAAAAAAAATTATTCAAAAGAGTACTAAATTATTTACAAGGAGGCTCATGAAAAAACTGTTGAGTACTTTCAAAGTGATAGTGCCACGGTTATTAGATAAAAGAAAACACTGGCATAGTTCCAAATGGTCCCACATGAGGAATTAAATAGTGGACTTTCTCCTTTAACTAATCTATGCCCTCTTCAAAAGCATCTAAAACTCAACTGAAACCGCCCACAGGGGCAACAGAGTTTTGTCTTTTGACACAGCTCCATGGCCAACAATTGTACATCAATCATTTTAAAGAACTGAAGTCTAGAAATGGCTGAGTGAAGGTGTGAGTCTTAGTCCAACATCGGACAACTGGGGTTTTTAAAAAAAAATCCAACAATGTATAACATAAACAACTTTAACTGTTCTAAGGCCAGCTGGCTAATCCCAGGACGGGAATCATCAGGAGATCCAGAGAAAGAAATCAGCCCCTTCCTCGAATATCCGTCAACTGAGAGTCCACGGAGACAGACAGCCTTCCGATGACACAGCAGTGACCGCCGACACATAGTGCCAAGTGTGGTTTGGATTATGAGATGTCACTGTCCTGTTAGCTGGAAGTTACTTCTTTGATTCTTTAGTTTGGGCTTACCTGGTGAACTGGATTAGTTTATCTCCACCCAGAGCTATTACGTCTGAACCCCTCGTTTCACTACAGGGGTGCAGTCTGGGTGTTGAGATCCCCGCATTCAAGACTACCTACTCAAACCATGTTAAACTGCGGTGCTACTGCACTCAGTGAAAGGAGTTATGAACAGTAAGTTATGAATTTAGTATTTAAAAAATTTTTTTTAATGTTTTTTTAATTTTTGAGACAGTGACAGAGCATGAACGGGGGAGGGGCAGAGAGAGAGGGAGACACAGAATCCAAAGCGGGCTCCAGGCTCCGGGCCCAATGAGGGGCTCGAACCCGTGAACCGTGAGATCGTGACCCGAGCCGAACATGGACACCTAACGGACTGAGCCGCCCAGCGGCCCCTTGAATTTACTATTATGAACTGAACATTCGTGTCTGTTCAGATGCTGAAATCTAATTCCCAACGTGATGCTATTCGGAGGTGGGGCCTTTGGGAGGCGATTAGTGAGGGTAGAGCCCTCACGAATGGCACCTAGTGCCCTTACAGAAGAGGCCAGAATGCCAGCTTGCTCTCTCTGCCACGTGAGGTTGCGACAAGAAGCCGGCTGTCTGCAACCTGGAAGAGGGCCGTCACCAGAACCTGACCATGCTGGCACCCTCGTCTTGGACTTCCCAGCCTCCAGAACTGTGAGAAATAAATTTCTGTTGTTTCAGCTCGCCTGTCTGTGGTATTTTGTTACGGCAGCCCCAGCTAAGACTGGCTTCTTTCTCTAAGTTTATAAAAAATAATGTGCTGTGTTGGAAGACGTGGGAGGTTCCATTTTGATGTAATTCATAAAAACTGAAACGACCACAGATCGGGAGATACCGTGCGATGCCCAGTCTGCTGTCCCTTCTTCTAACCGAGCCGGTGGCTTTGCCTTTGTGCTACTTACTCCCCTCCTTAAAGGTGGCTTATGCTGCACCCCTGCATTCTCACTCACTGGTTTCTGTGAACCACCCAACAGGTCCATCCCTTCAGAGCTCTCTCTGGGGTCTTCTACTTGCATGAGCTATCTAAACAGAAGGGGCCTTCATATCTGCTGCAATTTTACAAGCCAAACACAAACAGCCAAACTGCAGACAACAAGAGGAAAGTGGGCAGAGCTTTTCAGGCTAAGCCAATGGCTTCAGATATGATCATTTTAACCATATGCTGCTTTCCAATCTTTTAAAAATATCATTGTATCTATACCCACACATAGCCTTCAGCGTATTATGTTTAAGAGCAGAGGTGCTGGGAGGCACCTGGGTGGCTCAATCGGTTAAGCATCCGACTCTTAATTTCGGCTCAGGTCATGATCCCACAGCCATGGGATCAAGCCCCGTGTGGGGCTCTGCACTGAGCATGGAGCCTGCTTAAGATACTCTCTCTCACTCTGTCTCTCCCTCTGCCCCTCTCCCCCACTTGCGCTCGTGCGTGCTCTCTCTCTCTCAAAAGGAGAGTGTTGTTGGTGAGAATTAAATGAGTAATCCAAATCAAGCATTTTGGACTGTATCTACCATAAATCAGTGCTCAATAACTGCTAACTATATTATCAACCTATCTGAACAGATTTCATTCACATTACTTCTTTTTCATAGAATTATTTCAGGAAATCCGATGGGGAAGATGGGGATAGTGGTTAGGGGAACAATCTACAAGTCTGCTTAGCGTAACCATCATTATTTTTATTAGGAAAAAAAAAGCCTGGTGCCTTCTTTTATTTTTACAGTAAATATGGCTAGTGGATATATTTATCCCATTGATATGTTTGAGAAAAAAACCCTGGCAACTCTCCACCCTCTCCACCCCCAGGTCTTTGCCTTTCCCCTGCTTTAGCCCTGAATTTTGCTCACTCAAATCAATCTTCCCTGTTTTACTAAACTCTCTGTGTACTTTACCTGTAAGAGTAAATTAACATTAGTGACAAATTCTGTAATAAGCACCATGACCGCTCGACAACCGTTTCCTGAGGTCACAGGTGTGGGGCCATGAAGGAAGAAGATGGGGCGGACTGCAGACAATGGGGCTACGAGGACAGCCATGAAGAGTCAAGGGTAATGTCCCAATGTGGAGAAGGCACAGGCCTGAGCCAGGAGACTCAGCACCCCTGCTGTGAGGGAACTGACAATGATACCCTTCAACTCGAGGAGAAGAGGCTGAGACAATGAGCCCAAAATAAATTGTGTTTCATTGAGCACAAGGGGCCGACAGTTGGGCATCTTGTCCTTCAGTTTCAGTCATCTGATGGCCCCTCTTACCTCTTCCACCACTTCTGCATTTCTAAATTAGAGAAAGTGCCCTTCTTGGCGCCTATTTGTGAGAGAAAGGCCTAGAATGAATTGGGCCCAGAGCTTGGCGTCTTATAACACCAAACATTCATTTCTCTTCCATGCCTCATGTCCATCGCTGGTCGACCGTGGTTCTGCTCGGTCTTGTCTTTCTTCTAGGAACCAGGCTACTGGAGCAGCCTATACCCACAACACTGCCCATCCCATGGCAGGGGAGAAGAAAGACAGCGAACCCTGAGCTGCCTCTTCAGGCTGCCAGCCAGAATGGACACATATTACCTCCCCTCTTATCTCATCCATGAAACCAAGTCTCATGGCCATTTCTGAGTTCAACAAGGGAGAGATGTGAAATCCTCCCCTAAGGATGGGAAGCAAATAATTGTGAACTATTATGTGAACAATTATGTAAACAACTATTATGTAAAGAACTGTGAATAATTATGCTGTCATGATGACCTTACCTGCTAGCTGTGGTGGGTTGGGACCCCCACCTTTATAGCCCACTGATAAGTGAATCTGTAGCGATCAGAGATTAACATGGTAACGAGCCATTTGCATTTTGTTTTTTGGCTTATAAAAAAGTCTCTCTCTGTCTTTCAAAAATGAATAAATGTTAAAAAAAAAAGACTGGCTTATAAAAAAGTATTAAATAAATGATAATTCCTACTCTTTAGGACAGGGGTAGGAGGAAAAAGGAATTGAGATATTAATATCAGGTAAGGTCTTTGCTGACTTTACTGCAAAGAATATTACCAGGGATACAGAGGAATATTACATAAAAATGAAAGAGTCAGTTCACCATGAAGACTTAATCCTAAATTTGTCTCTACCTAATAAGAAGTAAAGGGATAGACACACAGAGGTCAGAGTACAGAGTCCAGAAATAGATCCACACAAATATGACAAATTGATTTTTGACAAAAGTCTAAAGACAAACGGGGAAAGGACAGTCTTTTTTTTTTTTTAAGATTTTATTTTTCAGTAATCTCTACACCCAACATGTGTCTCAAACTTACAACCCTAAGATCAAAAGTTTCATGATCTACCAACTGAGCCAGCCAGGCACCCCGAAAGGACGGTTATTATTTTAATAAGTGGTGTTGGAACACAGAAATACAAAGGGTAATAAAAGAATACTATGAACCATTATGTGCCAACAAATTGGATAACTCAGAATAAATGAATACATTCCTAGAAGCACACAACTTTCTAAAACTCAATCACACAAACCTCACCATACTCATGGAATGGAAGAATTAAGTTAATTAAATTAATTGTTAAAATGTCCATTCTACCCAAAGCAATGTACAGGTTCAATGCAATCCCTATCAAAATACCAATAGCATTTTTCACAAAACTAGAACAAAAAAATCCTAAAATTTGTATAAAACCACAAAAGACCCCAAATAGCCAAAGCAATCTTGAGAAAGAAGAACAAAGCTGGAGGTATCACAACCCCAGCTTTCAACATATACTACAAAGCTATGGTAATGAAAACATTATAGTACTGGCACAAAGACAGACACATAGATCAATAGAACAAAACACCCAGCCCAGAAATAAACCCCTGATTATATAATCAATTAACCTACAACAAAGGAGGTCAGACTACATGATGGAGAAAAGACAGTCTCTTCAATAAATGGTACTGGGAAAACTGGATAGCTATATGCAAAAGAATGGAAATGGGCCCCTTTTTTAGACCATACACAAAAACTAGCTTGAAATGGGTTAAAGACTTAAACCTAAGACCTGAAATGATAAAACTCCTAAAAGAAAACATGAGCAGTAATTACATGGACACTGGACTTAGCAACATATTTATGGATAGGTCTCCTCAGGCAAGGGAAACAAAAGCAAAAATAAACTAATGGGACTACACCAAAGTAAAAAGCTTTTGCACAGTGAAGGAAATCATCAACAAAACAAAAAGGCAACCTACTGAATGGGAGAAGATATTTGCAAATAATATATCTGATAGAGGGTTTATACCCAAAGTATAACAAGAACCTATACAACTCAATAACAACAACAAAAAAGCAAATAATCTGATTTAAAAATGGGCAGAAGATCTGAATAGACATTTTTTCCAAAGGAGACATACAAATGGCCAACGGACACATGAAAAGATGCTCAACACCAGTAATCACCAGGGAAACGCAAATCAAAACCATAATGAGATCACCTTAAACCTGTCAGGATGACTAGAATGAAAACGACAAGAAATGGCAAGCATTAGCAAGGATGTGGAGAAAAGGGAACACTTGTGCACTGTTGGTAGGAATGCAAACTAGTGCAGCCACTACGGAAAATAGTACTGAGGTTCCTCAAAAAGATAAAAAATAGAAATACCATACAATCCAGTAATTTCACTACCCAAAGAAAATGAAAACACTTATTAAAAAAGATATATGCACTCCTATGTTTACTGCATCGTTATTTACAATAGCCAAGATAAGGAGGCAATCCAAGTTTCCGCTGACAAACGAACGGAAAAAGAAGATGTGGTTTATATATACAATGAAATATTCCTTGGCCATAAAAAAGAGTAAGACTGTGCCATTTGTGACAACATGGATGGACCCAGAGGGTTATGCTAAGAGAAAGACAAGTACCGTATGATTTCACTTATATGTGGAACCTAAAAAACAAAAACAAACAGAAACAGATTCATAAGTACAAAGAACAAACTGGTGGTTGCCAAGGGGCAGGAGGTGGTGAGAGGATGAGTGAAACAAGTGAAGACGATTAAGAAGGACAAACTTCCAGTTATAAAATAAATAAGTCACAGGGATGAAAAGTACAGCATAGGAAATACAGTCAATAACATTGTAAATAACTTTGTATGACAGCAGATGGTAACTATACTTACTGTGGTGAGCATTTCATAATGTATATAATTGTCAAATCACTGTACTGTATACCTGAAACTAACATAATACTATATAGGTCCACTACACTTGAATTAGAAAAAAATACTCAAAGAAATATTGAAACCACTCAAGGAAAGAATGAGAATAATAAAAAGATGTGCTATTTTTAAAAATGTGAGTAAACAAAAACAATAAACTTAGATGTCAAAATTGTTGTTAACATGGTTCTAGAGCAAAGCAAATACCGGGCATCCATATGCAAGAAAATGAATCTCAATCTCAATCCTGCATCTCCTACAAGAGTTAACTCAGGGACGCCTGTGTGGTTCAGTCAGTTAAGAGTCTAACTCTTGATTTCAGCTCAGGTCATGATCTCACAGTCATGAGATCAAGCACCGTGTTGGGCTCCATGCTGAGCTTGGAGCCCGCTAGGGATTCTCTCCCCCATCCTCTCTCTCTGCCTCTCCCCTGCTTAACTCTCTCTCTCTCAAAATAAATAAATAAAACATTACAAAAATTAACTCAAAATCACAGATCTCAATGTTAAATGGAAACCTATAAAACTTTTATAAGCAAACACAGAAGAAAAACCTTCGTGACCTACAGCTGGGCAGAATTAGCCATGATAGTACTAAAAGGAAGATCCATAGAAGAAACACCGATAAATTGGACTTGAGTAAAATTAAAGACTTTTGCTCTGCGAAGGACACTGTTAAGAGATAAAAACAAACAAACAAAAACAAGATACAGACTAGGAGAAACTATTTGCAAGTCACATACTCAACAAGAGAATTGTGAACTCTCAAAACTCAACAGTAAGAAAACAAACAGCCTAATTTAAAAATTGGTAAAAACAAACAAAAAAACTTGGATACTTCACTTAAGAGGATTTGACAGATGACAAATAAGCACATAAAAAGCTCAACATCATTAGCTATTAAGTAAATACAAATTAAAACTACTATGAGCTATCACTACATACCTATTAAGATGGCTACAATTAAAAATACTGCCATTACTAAGTGTTGACAGAGACGTAGAATCACTGGAATCCTCTTATGTTGCTGGTGGGAATGCAAAGTGGTGCTGACGCTCTAGAGAACGGTTTGGCAATTTCTTTTTTTTTTTTAAGCTTATTTATTTTGAGAGAGAGAGAAAAAGAGAGCATGAGCAGGGGAGAGGCAGAGAGAGAGAGGAGAGAATCTCAAGCAGGCTCCACACTGCCAGCACAAAGCTCAACGTGGGGCTCGATCTCACAAACCGTGGGATCATGACCTGAACAGAAACCAAGAGTCAGATGCTTAACTGACTGAGCCACCCAGGTGCCCCCAGTTTGACAATTTCTAATAAACTTGAACACTTACCCTACAACCCAGCAATCCTGTTCCTGAATATTTACCCTAGAGAAACAGAGACCTCTACAAGCAATGTGTAAGGCAGCTCAATTCTTAACTACCAAAAACTGGAAACTCAAATGTCCTTCAATAGGTGAATGGATAAACACACTGGGATATATCTCTATAATGAATACTACCTAGCAATGAAAAGAACAAACTATTGATATACAGCAACTTGGATGAATTTCACAGGCCTTATGCTAAGTGAAAGAAGCCACTCGCAAAGGTTACATACCACATGATTCCACTTACATGACATCCTTGAAAAGACAAAACTATAGCGATAGAGAAGTGATCAGTGGTTTCCAGGGGTTAAGGGTGGGGAGAGGGTGTGACAAAGGGGTAGCAGGGGGGAGATCTTTTGGGGTTGAAGGAACTGCTTTGTATCTTGATTATGGTTATGGTTACATGACTCTACACGTTTTAAAATTCACAGAACTGTACACTAAATATATGAAAAAGGAAATTTATTGTGATTTCTAGCACTTTTTAAAAACATTTTTATTGTGACATAATTCATATACCATATACTTTACCCATTTAAAGGGTACAATTTAATGGTTTTTGCTATAGTTACAGACTTACAGAAACATTGCAGTTAATTTTAGAATATTTTCATCACTCCGAAATGAAACCCCATACCCATTAAAAGTCATTTCCCATCTGCCCGTGACCTTCAAACTCCCAGGCCTTGGCAACAACTAATCTACTTTCTGTTCCTATAGATTTGCCTGGACATTTTGTATAAACGGCCTCATACCATATGTGATCTCTCATGCCCGGCTTCTTTCAATCAGCATAATGTGTTCCAGGTCTTTCAATGTTATAGAGGTGTCAGTACTCCATCCCTTCTTATTGCAAATACATTCCACTGTATAGACATAGCAAATTTTGTGTTCCCACTCATTAGTGGATGAACATTTTGGTTTCGGCAAGTGTAGGGGTACAGGGGTAGAGGACGACCAAAGAAAACAGTATACATGACTTCCTAAGAGTGGTGTGCGTGTAGTTGAAAAAACACATATTCAACATTATAAGTATCTACTTGAAAAATGAAAAAAATGAAAGCTAAAGCCTTCTTACAAGCTCAAGAAAGAACACTTACACAATCTTGGCTGGTGGCAATACAAAGATGATTCTCAGAGCAAGCAGGAAATGGAGATTTTAACAACAGAAGAGAACAGAGATGTTGAAACGGTGATAGTTACTGCCCTTAGAGGGTGTGTAGAGGGGACAGGAGAGACAGGTAAGAGCTGCAAAGTAGATGCTGAGCCAGTACTGGACCAGGAGAATGCTTATGGACTTGGGCAGCCGGTCGAAACAAACTAGAAAGAATTCAACAAGAATGTATTTATTGGGCTCATATGCTTAATAAATGTTTGCTGAACTAATTTTATTAGCCAACACTCCCACACATTCGAGTCGACTCAGTTCCCTTTACACATACATTCCTGCCCCAGGGGCCCCAACACATCTTTAACAGAACCTCTTCTCTCTTTTCCAAATCACCCCCTCCTTCCTAACTCCAGCAGCTACCCTGTGACACTGACATTATCCGGTCCCAACACTTAGGTGCAAGAAATTTCAACCATACAACAATGACTACAAGTTTTAACAGTAACCTACCAACAGCATATGAGTGGATACCAAAAAAGCCAATGCTGTGTTAATGGAAGCAAAGTTTTCAGATGAGAGAAATGAGAGTCTCACTAAACTGCCAGCCTCACAGAGCACATCTAGCATATTGAGTCACTGCCAAACACCATGTTTTATTCATTTAAAAATTTTTTAATGTGTTTAATTTATTTCTGAGAGTGAGAGTGGGGGAGGGACAGAAGGAGAGGTGGACAGACGATCTGAAGCAGGCTCTGTGCTGACAGAAGTAAGCCCGATGCGGGGCTCAAACTCATTAACTCTGAGATCATGACCTGAGCTGGTGTCAGACGTTCAACCAACTGAACTACCCAGATGCCCCCAAACACCGTATTTTACAGGGGACATTCACCGCCTAGAATGTCCCCAGAGGGTGATTAGGGCTATAAATAGGCTGAAAGCCAAATCTCATGGGAACAGGGGAAGATTATGGGTATTTAGAGAAGGCTTAATGGAGAGCAAGTTAGCATCTTCAAAGAGCTGAGAGGCTGTCTTGTGAAAGAGGGATTCGATTTTCTCAGTTACTAAAACTCAAGTCAGATTTCAACTCAATACAAGAACTTCCTAACATTTAGAATTTTCCAAAGAGAATGGACAGGATTGTAGGTAATGCGGTCTCAGTCTGGCATTATTTGGGCAGAAGGAGCCTGAGCACCAACCACCCCCCCCCACCGCCCCCCCACACACACACACACGCCCACACACGCACGCACACACATACACACACACACACACGAGGTGTAGTGTATAATGTAGTGGTTAAGGGCATGGGCCCTACTCTACATAAGATACAGCTGGGTTCAAATTTCTGTTCTGACACTTACCTGCTCTGTGATCTTGGGCAAATTACTTAACTTCTCCAGGCCTCCATTTCTCTCTCTATAAAAAAGAGGGTTCAAAGCAGATTGGAGAGCATGGGTCTCCCTGGGCCCTTCGCTTCATCCCTACCCTAATGGAAACACTGTTGTCTCTGCCTGTCTAGCACCCGTTCTGCTTTTTCTGGTAAGGGCCTATTATTTCCCCTACTCTGATTCAGTGTGATTCTGGTGGGGCTGACCCATCACTGCCTGCCCCCTGGCCCCAGCCCCAGCTTCAGGGAAGGACATGGGATCCCAGGCCTGGCCAATCTAGGCACAGTTCATGGAGGAGCACACAACCCAAGCTGGATCAGCTGAGAGCCATTCTCGTCAGGACTTGTGCTGGAGCCACTATAAAAAAAGCTTTCTTTTTGCAGAGGCCACCACTCTAAAAGGATACAACCTGGAGCTGCCAAGCAGGCACCGCTGCGACCATGCGGGATGAGCCCACCAGAGAATAAAGTCCACTCCAAGTCAAAGGCGGCCAAGCAATGCTAAGAGACATACTTGATCATTTGAGGTCCCGATTCCAGCCATGCCTGAATCCAGAACAATCCCTCGGACTTTTCAGTTATTTGAGCAAGAGATCCTCTTTTGTGCTTAAAGGCTGTTTGAGGCAGGTTTCAGTCATTTACACCTGATAGAATCCTGACAAATGCAATCATGAATGTTTAAATGGCCAAAGTGAACTAGATACCATAAAAACATTTATTTGATGCTGTTAAAGACATCCAAGGTTGCGGCAATATTAAAGCAAAATACATACGCCTGATGGTAGCCCCACAGTACTTCACATTGTCCAATTCAGTTTCTAGCTGGAGGGCACGGAGATGGATGTGGTCTATGCACCAAAACTGGCAGAGTATAAATTCCCTCCTCCCCTACCGCTGTCCCACGAGAAGATTGGAATAGCTCCTTACTGATCTTCCTGCCTCTAGTACTGGTCCCTTCCAATCTATCCTCCACAAAGGAAGGTGGCAGAAAGAACTAGAATCTCAATCACTGCCCTGCTCAGAATGCTCCAATCCTACAAAGTAGGCTCACCAGGTGCAGCTTCCTCCTCCCACATCTGGCCCAATCACCTGACACTCCTTCCTTCGCCCCTGCCCCCAAGCTGGAATTCGTTTCCTGCCCGCACTCGCACACTTCCGAGCCCGTGGGCCCGGAACGTCCTCACGCCAAATGCCTCCCCACACACTTGCTCCTCTGTGAAGCCTCCCGGCTGGCTCCCTTTTCCTATACTCTGTGAGACAGAGGTCAGAGGCTTCCAGCTAATCTCTGCCCTCAGTCCTTTTTCCTTTAGATTAAGAATGGCTAAGACCATGCTGCTGCCTTGCTCAGTTCCAAGGAAGAAAAGTACAATTCGATTAGTCCAAATGAAATACCTAGAAGAAACTAGGACAAATATTGAAAATACATGATTATTCACTATCATCCCCCAACTCCAACCCCATGTTGGAAAGCAAAAAACAGAAAGTGAAAAATTCTGATATTAAAAACTCCAAAAACTGGTTAAATTCATTTGTCATGCTGAAATTTTATTCTAGCAACTACCATTTAAGATATTAAAGGGGACAGGAAAGGGCAATCAATGCCTTGGACTTGAGATGTTTTGTAGGGTGGGAATTCCAAAAGCCTTTGTCTTAAAATGATTACATCTGGGGTTCCTAGCTGGCTCAGTCAAGTAGACTGTGTGACTCTTAATTTCGGGGTCATGAGTTCAAGCCCCACACAGGGAGTGGAACTTACTTAAATTAAAAAAATAGAGTGTTAAAAAATAAAAAGATTACATCTCTAATTGAGACCACGGGCTGTGTAACACTTTATCAGTTTAAAAAATAGGTTTTGTATCATTTGATATGTAAACCTTGGGCATTCAGAGAATAATGCTGAAAACGTAAACTCTAATATGCAGCAGGCCTCATGCTTTTACCTAAGGAGATCACAGGTGGGCAACTTTTCCTTTCAACTGATGTCTTTTTCTAAATTGCTGCTTAGCAGATTTTCCCCTCTGGGTTCACAAATAATACACACCTCCAAGGTGCCCCGGGGCTAGGCACTTGCACCATCTCCTATGACTGAAGGATGGCTTCCAGGGAAATAAACTAGGTCAGGAGCCAAGTACTGCAAGCGCCCACTTCAATTCAGTTTTCTTCCAGCTTCAATCCAGATCCCACTGCCCATCTCAAAACTTTCGAAACATACGGAAACTGTCCGGGCCCCTTGGCTACCATCAAATGGACAAATGATTTTACCACCGTCTTAGGATATTTTATTTCTTTGCCTCTCTCGCCGATCCCTGTAGTAAAGTGGGGGATGACCGAGATGTCAGTCCGTAGCCAGTTGTGAGAAGTGATGGAGTACAAACGCAGTGGGGTTGCTGGGATCCTCTCGGCCGACACCTGAAGTCCGAGGTATCAGGGATTGCTGGGTACCACACTAGTAATGTTTCCCCCCGACAGAAGAGTCGTGGGCATCGCCATTTATTTGCAGCTCTAAGACTGACTTTGCTTTCATTAGGCTCAGGTTCAGAGCACCAAGTACCACACGTCACTGCGAATCTGGACTCACTAGAGGATCTACTAGGAGTTGACTGATGGGCTTTGGGGGGCAGGGAGGTGGAGGTCCATGAGACCCCTGGAAATTCTTCATGAGCATTTTTCTCAGGAGACAATAAAACATTCAGCTTTCACCAAGCTCCCAAATGGCTCTGTAACTCATTTGATTAAGAACCACTACTCTACATGTACGTTACGAACATTAATTATGTCCTCTCCACCCAGTGTGAGGCAGACGTGATATTTATTTCGCTCTGTGACTTTCACTAATAGAGTGAAATAAATATCACGTCTGCCTCACAGTATAAAGAAAGGGCCTATGAAAGTTTCACTATTTTAACAGGTAAAAATAAGGAGAATGCAACTTTTAATTGGTGTTCACAGCAATCTGGTGTATCTAAAGTATTTCTCTCCATTCCTCTCATCGCAGGGCTGTCGGCTCACCAGAAGGATGGCCTTGAAAAAGGTCCCCTCAACTCTCCTGGCTGAAGTTTTTAGCTATAAAAGGAAACCAGTTGATCTAACCAGATGATCTTTTGGATTCCTGCAAAACTGGAAACAGTTCTAAATCTCTCCCGTGTATGGGTTATTACAGTCCTCTATTTGTTAAGTGGAAGATTCAAGGGCTTTTTTCATTCAATTACTCAAATGTTTTCATCTGGCACTAAAATATTTAAAAGCTGTCCTGAAAAGAGCACAGCAAAAGCCCTCCTCCTGGCACCCAAAAGAGTTGAAGTAGGAGATGGCAAAAGGCAGGGCACTGAATTATGTGAAGGAAAAGACGTCACCCGTTCAGTACTTTCTTTCTCCAATCAACACACAGAGCAGACAGCCATCTATCGGCCCTAAAAGGGCTCGGGGATCCTAAGGGATCTGGGGACCACACTCCTGAGAACCACTATACTACTTCAAAGCAGGAGTGGATTTTTCCTGTTCATGTTTTAGAAATTCTTGTAAGTACGTGTCCCTAAGCAAGGAAGAATATTATTGGGGATGCTTTTAAAGTTCTACATACGCAATAGCGGACTATACTTATTCTTCTATAACTTGTTTTCACTCAACTTTAAATTTCTGAGTGCTATCCAATTTGACACATGTAAGTCTAGGTCACTCATTTTAAGTGCTATATGGTGTATGGCTATTGTGTGGCTAGATATCTCTATTCGTCCTTTCCCAAAGTGATGAACATTTAGATTGTTTCTAATTTTTCCCTCTTACAATGCCTCAACAAATGTCCTTGTACATGTCTCCTTGGGTAACAGGTAAGAGCACATCACTGGTATGCATAACTACATATGGACCTCCTGGGTCACGTGATATGCATCGCTTCAAGTTCACCAATATCTCCAAACCGTTTTCCAAGGTGGCCGTACCATTTCACAGTCTGTAACTTACATTCTAAGGCACAGACTACTAGCTAATCACTAATTGGATTTCCTCTTCTTCTTAGGCCTTCAGCTATACTGCATTTCCCATCCTCCCCTGTAGTTCGATGCGACCATGTGTTTGGGTTCTAGCCAAAGGAACCTGAGTGAAAGTGAAGTACGCAACTTCCATGCCTTGACCGTAAAACTCTCCCGTGAACAATCTTCCGAACTCTTTCCTGATCCACCAGCTGGAGGTCGACATTCAGGGTGACCTTCGGAGCTGCACACTGAAGCTGGCAGAGCCACTGGTAGCCCAGGTCTCTAGATGACACCGCTCCTGACCTGGACCCACACTGGGCTGTTACATGAGTGAGAAATAAACTTCTGTGTTTATTCAATGAAATTTTGGGCTTTGTTCGGTCTATCTTAACTAGTGCCTCTTCCCATGAGTAGCGAATGACAATTGCCCCTTCTCTATAACCTTGTCAACACTTAGAATTATGCTTCCAAACTGCTGCCAATCTGTCAGTGTGTATTGTCTTGATCTGTTAGAGTTCGAGATACTAGCGAGGTTGAGCCATCATTTCACATATTTATTAGTTTCCTCTTCTGTGAACTGCCTATTTATATTATAGAATACAATCACGGAAATAAAATATATAAAATTACTATAAATGAGAATCAACTTAATTAAAGGGAAATAGGACACTTGGACTTAAAATATTTTTTGGTTATTTTGGAACTTCTCTTTGGTGTTAAGAGAAGTAATGAAAGGAGAATATTTACAAACACAGAAGCCAAACAATAATGTCAACTGCTATCTAATCAAATTGAAACAAGGTCTCAAGTAAAAATTGAAACGTAAATCAATCAACTATAAGTGGCTGGTTCCCTAAAGACTCTTTTAGGATTAAGCTTCTGTATTCATTATTTATTAATCACCCCAAAACTTACTCTAAAAATCGAGAATTCTAGTTACAGTAGTTTTGGGTTTCCTATGGCATTTATATCTGCAAATATCATCTCTATCCTGCTCATTTGTTTTTCATCTCTGTTATGTGGGTCACAATTACAGTGCTGAATAGAAGGAACGATAGTGGCGATCCTTGATGTCCTTGACTTTAAAGATATTGTTTCTAATCTTGTGCCAATACATTAGTCATGTTTGCAGATTTTTTTAAACAATTATCCTTTATCAGGATAATACAATTCTCTGGAATGCCTAGTTTGCTAAGAGGTGTTTGTAATAAATCATTTCAGATGCTGAATTTTATCAAAGGTTTTTCTGCACTTACTGAGATGATCACACTATTTTCTCCTTTAATTTGATAATGTGGCAAAATGCATTAGATTTTCTTATAGTAAATTTCTTTGTATTCCTGGGTAAACTCAACTTGATTGTGATGCATTTTTTTAAACAAATTATTGGGTTTTTTTAATGCTTATTTTTTTTTTTTTGAGAGAGAACAAGCACAAGCAGGGGAGGGGCAAAGAGAGGAGGGGGACAGAGGATCTGAAGCAGATTATGCGTTGACAGCAGAAAGCCCCAGGAGAGAGCCTGACATGGAGCTGGAACTCACGAACCATGAGATCAAGACCTGAGCTGAAGTCAGACGCTTAACCAACTGAGCCACCCAGGAGCCCCTGTGATACATTTTTTAATACACTGCTGGATTTATTTTATTGAGTATTTCACTTTGTATTTCACATCAATATTTATAAGTGAATTTCCTCCCTAAATATTATTTCTCATTATGTCTTGTTTGCCTATGGTATCTTGGGATATTGGCCACATAGGAGGAGTTAAGAATTATCCCTCTTTATCTTTTATCTGAAACAGTTTAAGATAGGAGTTCTCCGTTAATCCTTTGCACCCACCCCTCTCACTCCATTGTATTCACTGGGCAAAGCCCCACCTCTTGTTAAATCTGACTCTTTGCCTACTCTGGGGGTGCACCTGAGCAGCTGAATGTGGCTGGAGAAAAACACAGCCATAATTTCCACTGGAAATTAATGACCCTCCAGTGCTGTCCAACAATCCTATTAAAAATCCCTGATTTCCTTGAGAAGGAAGGACTGTTTTATACCTGCTCCTCTCTCTTCAATCCTCCAATAACTCCTCCCCATCTGTACCCTTGGCTGATGACCATGCCTTATGTTTCAATGAGAAAGTAGAAACAATAAAAGAGAACATGGCGCCCATGTACCCTGCCTTCCTTCTTGTTTTGATGAATAAACAATCTGTGTTCCTCTTTAAGGTCACCTACCACGTGTGTGCTACACTCCACCCCTCTCACTCGTTCAAGGCCTTTGCTCCAGTGATTTTCACTCTGCCTCTTCTCAGTCTTCCTTGGCATTTGGTCATCTTCTGGATCTTTCCACCTCTGTAAAGCTCCTCTTTGAACATCATCTCTTCTCTGTCTACACTCACTCCTGTAATCTCATCCAGCCTCATGGACCTTTTAAACACCACATATAAACCAATATAACTCCCAGATTTTTATCTCCAGCCCAGACCTCTCCCCTACTTCTAGATTCATATATTCAATTGCCTACTTGCTACGTCTACTTGGATGCCTAATGGGCACCTCAAACTTAATAAAAACTCCTTATCTTCCTCCCCAAGTTTGTTCTTCCACAATCTTTCCCAACTCAGTAAATGGCAATTCCATCCTACCAGTTGCTCAAACCATTAACCTTGGAGTCATTCTTGACTTCTTTCTTCTACACACCTTACACCCAATCCACCAGTAAATCCTGTTGCCTCTACAAAATTTCCCCCAAACGCCACCACTCCCAGTGGTCTCCACTGCAACCACCCTTGTCTAGGCCACTGTGGTCTAGCTGCAGCAGCTTCTCAATTGGTCACTCTGCTCTGCTTTGTGACCTCTTACACACAATATTCTATGCAGGTGATAGCGGGATTCTTTTCAAACATTATTCAGATGTCACTCATCTGCTCAAAACCTGCTCATGGCTTCACTTCTTAGAATAAAAGTCAAATTCTGGGGCACCTGGGTGGCTCAGTTGGTTGAGCACCCGACTTCGGCTCAGGTCATGATCTCGCAGTCCATGAGTTCAAGCCCCGCGTCAGGCTCTGTGCTGACAGCTCAGAGCCTGGAGCCTGCTTGGTATTCTGTGTCTCCCTCTCTCTCTCTGCCCCTCCCCCACTCAGGCTCTGTCTCTCTCTCAAAAATAAATAAACATTAAAAGAAGTTAAAAAGTAAATAAATATATAATACCTCTCTCCTTAATGTGATAAAGGCCTAAGAATGCTTTAACCTACTTCCCATTGCTCTGCTATGTTATTTCACAGTATTTAATTCTATCCTTTTTAAAACTCCCCCAAACTAGACTTTACTATTATTATTACTATTTGTTCCCTACTCCATGTTTTGGTTATCCCATTCTTTTCATTTTAAATTCCATTGCCCCTAAATAAATAATACTCACTGTTATTTCTTAATTATATGCTTTTTATAATAATCTGCAGTTACAGTCACTGCCTCGATCACTTTTTCTTTCAAATCCATATTCTCTTATCACTACTTTGTGCTTAACACTTTTATGAGCCTTCAAACAGAACTTACATTCAAGAAATGTACGTTTAATGTTTATCTGGACCAAAATAAATCTGAGAATTTCTTTTTTTTTTTTAAGTCAATGATTACTTGAAGATACTTCCTGGAGTGTATATTTATACTCTCTGTGTATATGAAATCCTATCTGCAAAAGAACCCTTTTATAAACATAGCTCCTTTGCCTTAAAAATTTGAGTAATATTTAGTAGCACATGTATGTGGCAAATGACTAATGGAAAAAGTTGTTCTCTTTCACAGATACAGGAAAGGGAATTAGTTGACACGCTATTGCCTCTAACAAAAGAATGTTTAACATGTTTAACCCTAAATGATTCCTAACAAGTGAAATCAATTTAGAAAGAAAAACAGAAAAGAGAATTCAATGAAAAACACCTCATAACATCTCCATACATCTACAGGAGATGGGGAGATACAGCGTCAATTTAGAAACCATTAGTCCAGCTCATTCATTTTTTTAGTATGGCAACATATGCATAAAATTGCCCATTCATTTTTAGAGTGCTTAGGTGACCGAAGATCACTCAGAAAGAGGATGAAACTCTAAATGGGTTAAGGGTCTACAACTGTGAAGCCCAGCTGTTGGGGCTGGATGGGTTGGGGGCGGGGTGGGGGGCGGTAAGGAGCGTGATTCTGTGAATGCAGACTCCTGGCATTTCCCAGCAGGATGGTACGCGGAGGATTCTGGTCAGCCGCAAGAGTACAGAGGGCAAATCTGAGAGCTTTTCACCAACTACCCCCCAAATAAATACAACTAAAGGCTAAGATAACTTTCTTTTAATCATTAAAACGTTGGAGAGGAAAGTCCAACGCTGCACGTTTGCTGTAATAAGGCAGTTCTTTTGCTTCTGAGAGAAGGCAAGCCTGGATCAATGGCTGGGTCAGAGCCCGCAGGAAGTATTTTATCAACAAGGATTTAACGGTTCCTTTCACGAGCCTGGAACACTGCTTAACTCAAAACGTACAAAACTGATGAGGCTTCTGTGCTTAAGGATCTCACTGCATCAATGGGGACACATAATCATGTTCACGGACTAGAAAGCAATTAGTAGTTGTATCAGGGCCTTCAAGAAAGGGAGTATTATGGCCCAGGGTGGTGAGGTGATGACGTGTGGCCCAGGTATGTGTGGCCTATGTCAAAGTCATAATACCACCAATAGCACTATTTACTGTTGGCCTACTGGGCGCCAGGCAACATACTAGACCCGAATTTTCTTCACAATACCTCAATGAAGGTAGGTGTTACTGTTCCCATTTTACAGATGCGGGCGTGGACTTAAGAGATGTTGGGTAAAAGCTAACACATCATTCAAGGCAGAGCCGGGGACACAAACACGGGTGTGACACACAAACCAGGTTTCATCGCTTCTCCTTATAGCCCCTTCCATGACAGTAATGAAGGGAAAAACGTTTCAATTTGAATTTTAAAACAATCTGCCGATGTAATTATAATATATTCCAAACAGGAAGGCAAAAAGTAACCACCCTCTGCCCGCCTATTCCTTGTTCAATTCTCAACTTGAACATCATCTCTTCCAGGACTCCACCCCTGGTCCCCAAACTGGGCTAACCTCCCCCAGATAAGGACCACAATCCGTGTGCAATTTCTGAAGCCAATAAGCTCTGAAAATTTAAAGTCTTTTCCTAAGTTTGTAGCAAGCTTGGTGGCAAAAGGTGACCTGAACTGATGTGAAACTATTTAAGTCTTTATTTTTCCTACTCAGTGCGAATATTCACATTCGGGTGTGAGAAAAATGGGTCCAAGGGATGCTTCCCATTGCAGTTATTAAAGACTATATGTGTATATTACCTTTCCAAAATCCAAACATTTCTGACTTGCAAACATCTGGCCCCAAGGATCTCAGACAAAGGAGTCTGGACCTACACCTTATGCACAGATCGCATCATACTACGAGAGTTTATTCTTTTCGTAAGTCCAGCACTTGACAGAGTGCCTTGCATATAATAGGTACACAATAAATATTTCCTGAATGAAGAAATGAGACTGAGAAATTGGTTAAGAAGGGAAGATGGTCAGTGGCTTGGGAATGATTACAGCTCCGACTTGTAGCCTGAGCCTCTACTCATGGAATGCCACTTCCTTCTCAGACATGGAGGTCCTATAAATAGTTGCTGCTGATTGAGGGCAAGGGACATAGCTGCTGTCCTCACTAGGAATAAAAATAGTCCAGTGGTCTTAACATGATGGGCCCACATATAACTTTAGCCCAGTAATACAGAACAGCAGGCATATTCATACATCAGACCACATGGGCAGCCTCACAGATCCCTTTAAAGCTGGGAGCAGAAGACCTGCGTTTGGCTCAGACGGTAACCTTTCTGGCCTGTGGTTTTCTCACCTGTAAAATACCAACCAGAGTAACCCCTGAGGTCCTCCCAGGTGGGTCTCTAACAAAGTGACTTAAGGAGCAGCAGCAGTCGCCCCACTCTCTTGAGGCCGGATGCAAACCTCAGGATGTTCTTCGCTCCTGTCTACTGCCCTGGCAGTCCGAGTTCCCCATCCTTATTCAGTGTGCTCTGTCCAACCTATACACACCCCCTCTCTCACCCCCCAAAATGGACAGTCGATGCAAAAAGACGCATTTCTGTGTCCAGGGCACGGGGTCGGGCGGGGGGGGGGGGGGGGGGGCTCTGTCTTCGATCCCAAACAGGGGTCAAAGAATCTGTGAAGAGTGGCCACACAGCACTTCGGTCCCCTGAAAGAGGATGGGGTGGAATGGGGGTGAGGGTAATCACTGGCCAGCAAGCTCTGGATTTGAAGAGAAAAACCTCTTAACTGCAAAGTCTCAGGACGCGGGAGGGGATTGGGTAGGAGAGTAAGTGCCACGAAGAGGGCAGCTTGGGGTGGTCCTTCCTTACCTGGTAGCACAGGATGGTTTGCTGTACCAGCCGCGCGTATCCATCCAAGCGGACTCCGGAATTGCTCCTGCTCCTCATCTCCGCGTGCTGCCCGAGCCCCGGCGCCCGACGGGTTGTGCAGAGGTGGGACGCCCGGACTGAGGCCGCCGACTGGGCCTGGTTCCCAAACACTCACAGCCTCGTTGTTCTCGGGATGGAGCCTGGCGGTGGGAGGTCGAGACTTTTTAAAATGGAAGCAGCAAAGTATGCTTGGAAAGCAAGCCAACCAGAGTTTCGCTCTTCTGGAAGGCGCGGGGGCGGTGATGGGGGCTGGCGCTAAAGCGGTCCCGCCTTGACCAGGCCCGCCACACGCCCGACGCCCGCGGGTCCCGGGCTGCCACACGGGAGACGCGGGGAACTGGGTTCTGGACGTGAGACGACAACGACCCCGTCGAGCCTTTTCTGCCTTCCAGAGGTCTTGAAGAGGCCCCGGGGCGGGCCGCCAACCCTACCCAACCCGCCTGCCGCAGCACACTTGCCGCCCCGCCCCCGCCGCGGAACGCAACCTTCCGAGTCGCGGCTCGAGGGGGAAAGAAAACGGGGTGGCCCACGGGAGCAGCGGAGAACCTGGCTCCGGGCGGGAACTCGGTTGCCTCCCTGAGCCCCTTACCTCCCCGCCGGCCGCCGACCGCCGAGCCCCGAGGAAACTGGAGAAACAGGCCCTTCCGCGGAGACCACCTGGACGCCCTGGGCCCGCCCCACGCCCCACCCCTGGACCCGCCTCCAGCTCCGCCCCCGCCGCGGAGCGGAACCCGCGGACCTGGGCTTGAGGAGCAAGGTAAGCGGACCGCTTTGCCAGGGGCCCCGAACGCCCCTAAAACCTTCCACTTGTGGCCCCGCCCCTCCCTGGGATGAGCTCACCAGCGCGTCGGTGAGCCCGCCTTCCAGCCCCGCCCCGCAGCGGAGCGGAACCAACCCTCCGAGTGTCGGGGATGAGAGCCCGGGATGAGCCGCCAACCTCATCGGAGGCGGGAGAAGTAGGCCCGCCCACCGCGGCCGCCTGAGCGCCGGACCGCGGGCCAGGATCACAACTGTGTACCTGGCCGCGTCCCCACCTCCCTGCAGAAGCAGAGTAGCGGGGCCCCTCGGGGAAGGAAAAAGGGGATGTAGGGGCAGAGTTCCCCGGCTGCACCCCCCCCCCCCACACTCCGTCTTCTGTAGCGCCGCCCCTGGTCACTGCTCTTGAAGTCAGGCCTGCTGTCCACCTCCTACAGGCCTACAATTTGAAATTGGCATCACAGTTTTCCGTAGCGACTAATAACCTACAGTTCACAGGCTTTGACCCAGTGTTTTTTCCAACAGCATCTGTTCCACGGGACAGCTCGGCTAATGGAATTTTCACAAGTCTTCTGCTAGTCTCCATGCATTTACTATATGCTTGACCTAGTAGGCCATTCTTCCTCCTCCTTTTCCTCCTCCTCACCTATTTACTGAAGCCTATCCTTTAAGGGCCAACTCAGTTCCCCCTCCTATAATAAGCCCTCCCCATTCTCTGAATTCCCACAACAATTTCTTTGTAAGAACTTAGGTTTTGGAGTCAGTTCAAATTAAATTCAAATTACGGGTTGTGCCATTTACAAGTGTGAGCTTGTCTGCCATTGAAGCTGTTTGAAACTCAACATTCCCTTCCGTAAAATAGGGATAATAGCACCTACCTCCTAGGGTGGCCAACATCAAGATGATGGATATAAAGCATAGCACCATGCCTGGCTCATAGAAAAGTACTTCATGAGTCGTCATAGTTGTTTTCATCCATCATTTGACAATGTACTGCCTCATATTGTTAGTTTTCAGATGAGGCATGCTTTTCTAATGATTGTAAGTTACTCATTGAAATAGTCTTTGATATCTCCTGCCATGTCTGGAACAGTGTTGAGCATGTAGTGTGGCTCAGTGTTGAATGAATGAAAGAAAATCTGTCCTGCTAACTGGGTCCCCTTAACTGAGTTCACTTTAGAAATTCCATACCATAAATCTATGTCACTCAACTAAAGCACCAAACCCCTCATCATCTCACATACTTTTTTCTTCCTATTGGCTCTTAAAGTATGCAGCAACCCATGTGATATGCCTCCATGCAGAATTTGCTATGGTCTAGGGGTGAAATGAGACATTATGTTATCACCATTCAATCTCTTTTGGAATATGTACTCTTACTAGAACTCATATATTTTGAATCAAAAAGCTGGGATCCTTGCTTCATTACTGTTTTTGTTCATACTGAATGCTTCTTCAAGAGTCCATTTTGCAGCCATGGGGGGAAATAACTGATAACCTTTGCTCATTATCTGGCATTTCCATCCGGTATGGAAACATTTTTAGTTTATCTCATTCTTAGTAAATTCTTCTATGCACACATATACCCCTTTTGGTGTATAGCTAGTCTTTATGCTTAAGCTTTGGTCTGTACTTTAGTGAATATTATCATATAAGCTATATTTTTCAATAAGTTTGAAATCCAATGATAAAACCAAGAAGGAAGGCTACAACTGTTTACCTTGTAAATTTCTATGCAAATTTTGGGCCATAAACTGTGCTACATAAAAATCAGACTCACATCTTAGTATCCTATGTCCCTAAGATACAAAACCTCCATATATTGGTTTCCATATCCACAAAGCTTTTCTCTGGCTGTGATCCAACAGAAACCTGTCTCCACGTCATTTCTCAAGTATCGGTCAAGAATCAGATACGGAACGTGATGGGGTATGTTGTTGTTTCTGAAGCTGATGCATGATCTTCGTAAACATGAAAGCCCCAAACTGGACTCGGGTAGCATCCCATTTGACTTCTCAGACCCCATCCAGAGCGTCTGCCCCATTGTCCTGCCATGGGGGCTGAGGCCAATGAAGTTCCCATTGGGCCCCATGTCAGCATCCAAGGGAGAAATCATCCAATGTTTCTTCTTGAAGGCTCAAGTTTTTGGGTCTAAAGAAAAGCACTCCATCTTTGACACAGGGGAGAGGGTTCATTCTAAATCAATTTGCTGAAAATAGCCAATTTGCCAAATTTCATTATTTTTTTGACAGTTAAATTTTTATTGACTGGAGGTCATTTTCATTGGAATATTTTAAAGAATGTACAATTTGTCTCTATTCCAGGGTCCTGTAGCTAGTTTGAGACTAAGAGGTAAAGAGGAGAAACACCGGGGACTGTAAGATTTCTTCTCAGTGACGAATATATATATTTAGAAGAATATATTCTGAAAGAATGTATTCAATTTTTGTCTGGCCCAAGTTTTTATGCTTTACCTACAGAAAAGGAAAAAGAATCTACTGACAAGAATTCTGCCCATTCAAGATTATGTTTTTGTATCCACCCAGTCTTTCCTTTTTCCTCTCCTTCAGACTCCAACTACATCAGCGTGGAGCTGAGGCAGAAACATATTGAACAGTCCTTAAAATGCCGTCATGGAGAAAAAATGGCAACACACGAGTCCAATCGGTAACTTGTTCATTCAGTGAAGCAGTCCTTTGTCCAAATGGTCTTCAAACCAACCTGCTTTCTAGGCAACCTCATTAGATACAACCTAGTATCCCAAATGAAGCCATGTCACCATTTTTGCTAAGAGCAGTCATGAAAAGTCATGAACAGCCTTCAGCTTTTGCTAAGAGCTCGCTGAAGTGAAGAGTTACTTTGTGGGATTAATGACTGCAGTGTGTTTTGGGGAAAAACACTTCTCAAATGTTCTGAGGAGATTCTTCAAATTCTGGTCAGTGCTGTGACACTCCTTGCCTCCTCACACTGGCACTTCTCTCCCTTTCGATGGAATCTCAGACTGTGACACCAATTTTAAACTCAAAGGAGGATGCTTCTCAGGGACATTCTCTCCATCCTGCCCCTTATCCGTGTGAAGTAAAAAAGTAGACAAGAGAATCTGGCTTAAGGCCCATGGCCCAGACACAAAACACAGCAGGAAAAATGAGGGGGCGATGGACAGGATCTAAAGAATGTTGGAATTGTGCATTCTTTGGTGTATGCTTTGATCACATCATGTGCAGGAGATGTGCAGGAGATTTGGTTTCTGAGCTCTCACGCCCAGATCTAGAGTAGCTCACCACCTTCCTCATCAGTGGAATCCTCAACATCTTTGGGGCAGCTGGGCATCATAGGAGAGGCTGCTCTAAGACCTCTTGTGGAATCGAGGTCAGTTTCCCCCATTGGTGGCTCCCACATGCTAATCAGTTCCCCAGAAACCCCTAATCCTGTCCTCACCTTCTCGAAATCCTACTGCTGAATGCTGAGGAAGCAGAGACATGGAGGGGATCTAAATCTGGGACTGTGTGGGCCAAAGGCAACATTTGTTAAAGAGGGAATCTTGAAAGAGATCAAGAGGAAAATGAAAAGGCGACCTCAGAAACTGATCTTGTGAGGAAGACCCTTGCTCTAACCCCGCGGTGACTGTGTGTCTGCTGTTTGCCAGGAGATGTTACTGTCACGTTCATCTCAGTCAGGCCACTTACACGCCACGCCGCCAGGGAAAGAGACTGCCAACGCCTTCTCTTTGTGAAAGCTTTCAAACTCAAAGGACTTAGCTACAAATTTATTTTGGCGATTTTAACAGTTTGGTCGATTTTAACATAAATACAAGACAATTAAATAAATCAGAGAAGAAATATTGCAAAGGCAAATCAGCACTCACAGAAGTGTATTACATCATTACTGTGGTTAACCTGGAATACAACATTCACTTAAACTATATGCAAGGGAACCTTCGTGAAAGGCCTAACTAAAGGGTTTTGCAATGTTCCTAATAAGGACCTACTCGAGACATTGCTCAAACAGCTGTAGGTGGGAAGCAAGATAAACCCTCTATAACTAGAAACAATCAGGCTTTGATACATATGGAAACAAGAGCATTGAAGGACAGGTCGTGTTCCCAATAGCTGCTCCCCCTTGTCACTATACATTCTTCAAGACTTCACACCTTTTAAAAAATAATCCTAGCTCTGGCTGGGCCAGAGCGTACCAATCATGACAATGGACAAAGTACTACGCAGTTGCCTTTTAAAGAGCAGCAATATGATTATTTTCCCCCATACACACCTCCCTTAAAAAGTAATCCTACTCTACTCCCCTTTTCTGAAAGGCTCTGGGGATTTGAGAAGTGGCAGTGTATGTATCTCTTCCACAGTCACAATTTTCCTGACAGATGGTCTAGATTACAGTTCCATCCCTCTCTGTGGCCAAGGTGCTAAGCTAAACGTCTTGGTGCAGATTCCCTAATCTGGTGATTAGGCATGAGGTCAGGAGACGGGTGTTGGTATTGGGTGCCGCGTGTGGGTGTACAGATGGTATCCTGCACAAGGGTGCACCCAAGAGGATGAGTGAGGCTAAAGCATGGCCCCCACTCAGTATGCCAAGCCATGAGCCCTTGGGGCTGTGTCTGCCCAGTGGGGGCACCTTTTTCCAACTCGCTCAAAGGCACTATATGAGCTAATTGTGGCACTGTCTGCTTACATTTTGTCCAGTCTGGCTGGCATCATTAATTTCTTGATTTCAGTGAGGCTTCTGTATTTCACATCCCATATAATCTCCAAAAGGAGCTTTAGAATTCACTGAACCATCAAGGATTTTCTGAATTATCACATTAGACACAAGAACACAACCACGATTCTACAAAGAAATACATTTACACGGTAGAAAATAAATACAAAAGACGTGGAAGATATCTGACATGTGGGTCACTAGAATTCAGCTTATTTACAACAAATGCATGCACAACTCAACTCACCAACAGGCTGAAGTCAACAGTTGCTTTCTGGGACGTTATCAAAGATGACTTCGCCTCTAAACTGGCTGGAAATGAACTACTTTGATTTTCAAGAAGTCTTTCTTACTCTTACTGTGTTGTTTAAACCTAATCTCCTCTTAAAAGGAAGGATAAAAAAACAAACTGCAAATGTCTAAAAACCATGTCTAAAACCTCTTGGCTTCCTCTTCCAATAACCATCGCCCTTCAATTAGCAAATGCTCCTCCAGAGGTTGCCGAGTATAAAATTAGTTGATTTTCATACATCTCACATTGTGTAAAAGATAAAATTGGACATTTCACACTGTCAAGCATCATGCTTTGATTTTAGGAAAAGGAATCACATTTACTCAATAAAGTGTAAGCTTCCCCGCTTTGAAGTCCTTCTGAGAGCGATACGGCTTTTCCCATTGCACGGATCTTCTTTCTCGTTAAACATGTGCTGCTTTCCAGTGAAATCATGAAGGCACACATCTCCGTTCTGAACACTGAAAGAAACCCCGTTCTTCTCTGAAGACGCATTCCCTATATAAGGAAAAACAAAATTGGTGTCATGGAGTATCCACAGAAAGCAATTAAAAATAAACTTAAGCATCACTTTATTCTGAAGTAGGCACGTGTAGAATGGTTTTTTAAAAAATATATTTGTTTTTTACTTTGCATTCCTTCCCTAAGGCCACTCAAAGTAAGCAAAATAAACTGGGGAATAAGTCAGAAGCCAGTTCTCTGTGGCATTTTTTTTTAATGAAATGGTCGAAAATGAAGCAAAGCAATATATGTGATTTGAAAAGGCCCATTTCCTAACTCTGGTTGATCATTATCGATCCTATGTGTAGTGTATTGATCGCATATCGAGCATACGTATAGTATAACCTGTGATATTCTGGTCTCCCCCAAAAGGTAAAGGTTAACAGAGATCCCCATAGGTCCCCTGACAAGGTTCCTAGTTCCTTAAGATTCCTATGAAATAAAACCTTGTACCAGAGAAACCCAGAGCAAAAACAGTTATGGCCAAGAAAAAAAATCATCTCTCGTAGACCAAACCAGCCCCTCTGACTACATCAGGACAGGACTGATTCCCAAGAGGAAACTACCAATGACAACCTCAGAGTCTAGGCCAGGGTGTAGCTAGGCATTCTAGAGACATCGAAGTTTGGACCTGGGCCTCCCGTACCGCAAGCAGGCCCCGAACTGTGTGTGACCATTATACTATTAGAAGACAATGTAGAAAGCTGAATAATAAGCCCATTTTTTAAGTTCAGGCCATAATTGTAGTAATAACGGTAAGAGTGCCGAGAACTTTGTAAGTATTATCTCATTACGCTGCAGGTTGAGTGCGATTATCATCCCCATTTCACAGACGATGAAACAACGGTTTCAGAAGTCAAGTGCCTGGCACAAGGTTATACAGCTCAGAATTGATGGAGTCGACATGTGATGTTTCTTTCAAACTGTGAGCTTGTGGCCCCACGTACCTAACAACACGGCTGCTGGCACCAAGCCCGTAGAGCAGAACTAAACGTGTCACACACCAACAGGGTGATAGATAAGCTCAACTAGGGCATGTGACTGTCTGAGGCAGCTATCCTGACCTAGGCATTTTGGTCTGAGGACATCTGGTGCAGGGACAATTTCACCTGGTTGAAGAAACCATTAACCTTCCAGCTTCTTTCTTCAAATTGCCTGTCCCATCCCTCATCCATCCCAGATCCTGGTGTGTAGCCCAAGGAGTCAGGGAGGTCTATCGGATGAGCATGTCACGTGGTATTAAAAACCTGGCTGTTCTAGGGGCGCCTGGGTGGCTCAGTTGGTTAAGTGTCCCGCTTCGGCTCAGGTAGTGATCTCAGTTGGTGGGTTCGAGCCCCGCGTCGGGCTCTGTGCTGACGGCTCAGAGCCTGGAGCCTCCTTCAGATTCTGTGTCTCCCTCTCTCTCTGCCCTTTCCCTGCTCCCTCCCTCCCTTCCTCCCTTCCTCCCTCCCTCTCTCTCTCTCTCAAAAATAAACAAACATAAAAAAAAAAAACTTGGCCATTCTGGTGGCCCAAAACGTACCCCGACCCTCACTGGCAGCCATCAAAAACAGCTGTGCAAAATGTGTTGCTTCAGTCAAATCTGACTCCCCAAAGGATGGATGGCAACACAAGCTAGGCAAATGAGGCTTCATCTCTGAGTTGTTTCTAGAATATGGAAAAATCTGGCTTTAAGACCTCCAAACATTTTGGTCCAAGCTAATAGGCTCTACTGATATGTTGTGATTCTGAGGATTCATGATGGCTTACCTCATACCTCCGATTTCTCTGCTTTGAACTTGCTTTCTCATGCTAACAACTTATTAACCAGCCCTGAAGCTACTGCCTGTACTCTGTTTACCTGTATCGAGTCATTCCTGACACAGCCATTTGGCACAGAAGCCAGAGCTCTTACCCTGGTAGCAGAGCTAAGGCCATGTGGTAACTGTTTCCCATCTTCTACAGCAATGGTTCTCAGTGAAGGGGGGGTGCATGATTTGTACCCCTCCGGGGACATTTCATAATGTCTGAAGGCATTTTTGGTTGTCAAAACTGGGGGGTGAGTAGGTGGGTGCTACTTGTATCTGGTGGGTGGAAACTAGCATGTTGCTAAACACTCCCAATTGCACAGGACAGCCCCCCCCCCCCCCCCCCCGCCCACAACAGTTACCTAGCTCCAAATGCCAATTGCGCCAAGGTGGAGAAACCTCGATTTAGAGGCACTCTATTTTTGAATTCTATATAAACAAGCAGGACCTCCCATTTTTGGAGGGTTGGAAAACCATGTGGTATATAAACCTTCTCACAAACTTATTTGAATTCGTCATAAAAATAACTAATGTCTTAAAATGATGAATGAAGGCTGGCGCGCCTGGGTGGCTCAGTCGGTTAAGCGTCCCACTTTGGCTCAGGTCACGATCTCACGGCTTGTGGGTTCGAGCCCCGCGTCGGGCTCTGTGCGGACAGCTCAGAGCCTGGAGCCTTCTTCGGACTCTGTGTCTCCTCTCTCTCTGCCCCTCTCCCGCTCATGCTCTGTCCCTCTCTCTCTCAAAAAGTAAACATTAAAAAATGTTTAGATCGTCATCAAGTCCCATCATGAAAAACTAAATCCTAAAAAAGTAAAGGTTTTGGTATTTGCTCTAAAATGAGTAAGTCTGGATGAATAAACCTTCTCTTCTATAACGGAACCGCATTGTGATCCACTAGTCCTATGTAATTTTTCTCTTAGCTGAGCAAAAATGTCATTAAAGGATAAAACTACTTTAATAAAAACCAACACTAGCTTGAGACATACTATATTGAGACATACGTACCGTTCCCGCTCACAAGTCCCGAGCAATCGCTATTCACCAGCAGCGTGGTGGAGTGTGTGGAGTTACTGTTTGACTGTAAGGAATTTGAAGAGCTGGACACTCCTTGGTTTACGGTCTGCTTCTTTAAACCATTAGTAGCAGTTTTACTCCAATCTATAACAGAATAAGCATTTCAGAAAAGCCAGATGGAACGCTGAAGCTCAAATGCAAGAGACAGATCATCGCAGTATAACCTGTTCTATCTAGCAACTGACCTCGCTTCCATTTCTTGCAAAGAACTCACACATTTCACAAGGTGGTGTGAATGTAAAATGTATTTTCACTGAAGACTATATACATCTGTGCTTTAAATGACTTCCTGGTTAGAAGTAAGCTATATTCTCTTGGACTGGAGTCCACACTGATTTGATTGTGTCTGTAAATATCCCCTGAATTAGGTAGTAGTCGGGAGCCCAGGACTATCTTAACAAGAACACAAGACAACTGTGTTGTGATGACTGATGGCTCTTCAACGTTTTAGAAGAACCGCACCAACTGTACCGCCATTTTCCGAGTACAGATCTCATGCCACCAGATCTTTGCAATATTGCAAAGGTTGTGTTCATGGGTGGTATTCGTGTAAAAGGAATTTATTTTTTCAAACAGTACTTCATTTTTCTTATTTTCTTGCAAATGAGCAATGTGCTCTACAATTCGGCAGGGCGTACCTGAAAATAACTTCAAAATAACCAAAGGTATGCTAAAGCTTGTATACAAAGACTTGCCTGCTAACAAATGAAGCAACTGACCACTGGGACCTGTGGTAAAAAGGTTGAGCCAAGACATTTTTTTATAAGAAAATAATATGCTTTATTAAAGAACCATAGAATTTTTAGAATGTTCTTATTTAATTTCCAGTTAGTTAATAGCGTACGTAATGTTAGTTTCAGGTGTACAATAGAGTGATTCAACACTTCGATACATTACCCGGTGCTTCTCACAAGTGCCCTCCTTAATCCCACCACCTATTTAACCCATCTCCCAACCCCCCAGGTTGAGTTAAGACTTAACAAGTTCTGAAAGCAAATATCAAAACTCACTTTGTGTAAATGGAAAAACTGAGCTCAAAAGGAAATTCTAAAAATTTCACTCTTGTTTCACGTAAGAAGCAACAAGCCCATTCATTCTATTGCTCATGAAGCTCCCAGTTCCCAGACGGGAATAATTATTTTTTAATTCACTAGATTTTATTCCCTAACGTTCACAATTGGGATCTGTTCACTGATTTCCAGATCAGACGGCCTTTTGGCATTGATTGCTTTCGATCTTAACTTCTGTCTTTTCCTCAGAATTTAAGAGGAGAAAAAGGTAAATCTTTACCAGAATTTTCAGCCAGCCGTAACTTTCCACAACAAAGATACCGCCTCCATTGCTTTCTGACGTTCTCTTTCGCTACACAGTAAAAGATGAATATGAAAAATCCTACGAAGGAAAAAAAAAGTCACATAATTCCAAACTAAGACCTGAATATCATGGGCTTCCTTTGCACAAAAGATAAAATATTTGGCAGCTATAGGCAAAGTGAAATTTTGTGAATAAAAAAAAAAAAAGTCCAAAGTCCTGAAAAAGTTTGCTATTGAAAGGCACCCTGCAGGGACTCTTTGTAAGATTAAAAAAAAAAAAAAAAAAAAAAAAAAAAAAAAACTACTTATAAAAGTAATGATAACTCCGTATTTCCAGAATTAAACTGTCCCTCCTCTCACATCCTGTCCTTGGCCTTCTCTACCTTTGCAAGTACAAGCCATCCACTCAGGATGCCAGCTCACACCGAGGCTCCTACCTCCCCAGCATTCCTTCCATATTCATCCAGTTTCATGTTCTGTCAAGTGCCATATCCTTGTCTGTCTCAAATCCCTGACTCATCTTCTCCAGCCCACGGCCGAGTCCCAAGCCTGGTACCCTGCGGTGATGTCCTTGTCTGCCTTCCAGCCTCTCTCTAATCTGCTCAAGGAAACTGTCCACTGGTGACCTTGGCCACAAAGAGAGCGACGCTACAGACCTGAAGAGGCACGCAGGCTCTGCCTCCCACCCGCCTTCTTCCTGGTGATGCAGGCGAGGGGCTCCCCACTGCTCCCATTCCTCCAGGCTTTTGCCAGTCAATATTTGCTGAATGAATGGACAAATTCTGAATTCTCCCTCTCCTGAAGCCCCAATCTATCTACTTGAAAATCTTGCGTTTTAAATCTCAGGTTTGCTTCTAGTAGGGTACACTTTATTTATTTGCCACCCTGGGCGGCTACCCTTGGCCGCCTGAGAAACAGCGTGCATGGGAGAGACCAAAATGGGCCTACCTAAGTCCCAAATCAGAACCTATACACATCTCTCCTTTAATGGACCCCAAAGCCCTGTGAATTAGGTATTCGTTCCTTTTCAGAAATGAACCGATACCTTGCTTTCATCCATTCATATTCTAATGAGGAGACATTCTAGGGAAATGAAGACAAAGAGGCAGGTTCAGTTTCCACATTAAATATATGAGGATGGGTACCTTGCTTTCGTGTTTGTGAGTAGCGCAATTTGGGCATTTTTTTTTTTCTTCTAGCATGCCATTATGGCAGATAAAGCTTTTCTGTTTACCACTATGTAGCGTAACACCTGGATGTACCAATTCAGAAGCTGGTACACTGTTAAGTCAAAATTAACAACCGTATGTAACCGACAAGCATATTAACTGGCTTCCTCCAGATCAGAACGGATAGCCAAATCAGGCATTTGAAGTCAATCACGGGTTGGGATTTCTTGTAAAGCCAGCAAATTGATCCATTGCCTGACAGAACTACAGGAGGACGCTATGGGAGTTAAAAGCAACAAACAGGAAAAGATGAAAACAAGCGGATGAGAATGCAATTAAAAGGCATCCCAACAGAGGATTTGGAATAAAAAGAAACCCAGAGACATGAATTATCGTTATTGTAATGTAAACCTATTAGGCTGCTTAGCTTTTAATGCCAAAGTACTTCCATTAAAAATTAATTACATCTGACAAGTCTTTTATAACACTGATCTGAAAGAGGTAGTAATTTTGCTTTTCTGAACAACACAACTGGACGGGCTCCGAAACGGCTGCAGCTGGGTCTCAGTCACAAACGGGACGCTGCAAAGGAGATGCCCAGAACCTGCCCCTGTCCTGCGTGGGGGTGGCCCGGCACAGCATCTTCTCAGGATCAGCCACTGGGCCAGGCTGCGGCCACTGGGGTCTGTCTGTTGACTTCACATTTATCACTACCTGCAAATCAAGCACAGACCTAGAAGGTTGGAGCGGCAGGACGTCACAGGGACATTTATGGTACGCGCGCTCTTCTGTATGCATGTTTACCTCGATCAACAGATTTAAAAAAAAAAAAAAAAAAAGGAACCAAGTGAAGGAAGAGTGACTCCAGAAAGAGCTCCTGGCAGGCTCCCCCCAGTATGTTCCCTCCGAGGAGACAATCTGGATAAGAAGGAAAAATACCCCTTGCTGAATTTAGTGAATGCCTTTCTTCCAAGGATCTTAAAGCATACCCCACCTTGTCAAAGATAAATCTGTTTTTCAACAAATCAGTCTTAAGCTCTGAAATAAGCCACTCTGCGGATGCTCTAACTTTTAGATAGCTTTAAGTTCGACTGGGATCTTTCATGAGTATTTAGCGCCGAAGAACTTACCTTGTAGGGTGTTAAAGATTGCAAAGAGATACATGAAGGTGACGTTAACTGGTCCCCAGGCAAAGAAGGCAAAACCCCAAGTAATGCCCAGCAAAAACGTGAGGCCGGCAACGCTCCTCAGGTCCTGAATACTGGTTTTTCGCTGGGCTCCAAGTTGTTTCTTCTTTTTAATTCGACAGAGCTGAACCAGGACCACAATGAACATGCTGATGTTCAGCAAGAATATCACACAGAAATATCCCACAACTGTAATATAGAATACAGCATTGCTGTTGATCCAGCAGCTGGAATTTAGGGGGGGAAAACAATGGGGAACGTATTACAGTGCTGCAGCATGGTTCAAGAGGATACAATGAATCTATATCGTTTTACTGAAACATTTCCTAAAAGTAGAAGAAGGAAAAAAAAGATAAAACCACTGTTCTCCAACAACCACTGAAAGCTCTAGGGAAAAAAGAACTAACAGTCTATTTTAGGACACTTGGTTATTACAAGTATTTAAAAGATATTCTTTGAAAACATTCAGGATTTTACCCCCTTTAAATACTAGTAACTCTATTCCATGAGTCTTTACTAATGTAATATAGCAGGTATTTCATATGTATCAGAGGCTTAGAAAATTATTTTCAAAACACTTTTTTTTTAGAGAGAGAGTAAGCGACCATGAGCAGGGAAGGGAGACAGGGAGGGGGAGAGAGAGAGAGAGAGAGAGAGAGAGAGAGAGAGAGAGAGAGAGAGAGGATCTCAAGCAGGCTCCATGCTCAACGTGAAGCCCGATGTGGGGCTCGATCCCACAACCCTAGGTTCATGACCTGAGCTGAAATCAAGAGTCAGGTGTTCAACCGACTGAGCCACCCAGGCGCCCCACCCATTTGTTTTTGTAATACTTAAGTAGTAAAGTAGTAGCATGGCATTTTCAACTAGCTTATCTCATTACATACATAACTGGGAAGGCTGCTACAAATGTTACTGGATTTTGTTAGGGTGAGAGTCAGGGTCGATATGCTTTCTTGGAGAATTCTGTTTTTCCAGTTCACTTCACATTCCCTCCGGGGCTTTGTACTCACAAGTCATCCGGTGAGCCATTAGGGAATTTCCCATAGGATCCAAGGCCATAGTTATTTGGAGATATAGCCAGGACGACGATCACAACCACAGCCGGTACCCCTGGAAGATGGGAAACGTCAGTCACGCATACTTCTAATAACCAAGGTGCTGAGGAGAAAGACTACAGATCACGTGCTATTTTCCTCTGGTAGCAGACTGGTGAGCTGTTCACCCAAGCCACTTTCTCTTCCTCCTGGGCACACGGTGGACATCTCCCAGCCTGCTTTGCAGCTAGGTGTGTGTGGCCACATAAGTAGGTCTTGGTCGATGGGATGTGGAAGATTTGCTCCACCTCTAGGCCTGCCCCATAAAAACTTCCTGTGAAATCCTCTACTCTCTTTCCTCCCAAATTCAGGGCAACTTTGGAAGTCCTGTCTTGAGGCAGAGTCCCCAGCAGCTTGGATCCTGAATAACGGCAAGGCCAGAGACTTCTCCACTCCTGCTGACTGGACTGTGCATGAGAAATTATCTTCTCCTGAGACTTTTTGTCGGCCACACAGCTAGAATTTCCCTTAACTTACACACATCTGGGATGTAATTTTGAGTCTCAGGTGGCAGGCAAAGGGAAGGACTCCAAAACGTAACCCAAATAATCCACATATTAGGGTTACCAGTGACTCCTGGCAGATCTTACATTATGAACCCCAAATCTTCAGTTGATCATCTGGAACCCATTGATGGATTGAGGAGCAGACCTGGTTGATTTGAGGATGCTGACTACAGTGGCTCTCCAAAAGGCCTGCTGGCACTTCCACTAAGAGAAAGCACGAGAAGGCTCTTCCCAGCTTAAAATGGCGTTTGGCTGGGAAGGAGTCCCTCTCATCCCCGATCCCATCACCTCTCACTCCAGTCACCGTGGACATCTCACACTCTGTGCACACAGACCGACCTGACATCCAATCTCAAGGCCCTGGCAAATACAAAACAATTTCTCCTCACAGGTTGGGGTGCCTGGTACAATCTAACGTAGTATTTCATTTAATTCTTTTCTATTTGCACCTTACAGAGACACTGACATGTGATGGCTTCCTAGGTGAGACACTTGCCTAAAAATAAAATATCAGGGTTGTGGAGCTCGTCTAGGACCTTTGGGAATGCGGCCTTTTGGTATTCACGAAGACAGAATCCACGCCTAATGTCAGAAGCGGGGACTTATTTTTCTGGGGAGAAGTGACTTATCTTTCCGGAAAGGTGTTCTGTTATTCTTGACAAAGACAGAATGACAGGTGCAGTGACAAGGGTGGTAAGTGGTAAGGTTTTTTTTTTTTTTTCAACGTTTATTTATTTTTGGGACAGAGAGAGACAGAGCATGAACAGGGGAGGGGCAGAGAGAGAGAGAGGGAGACACAGAATCGGAAACAGGCTCCAGGCTCTGAGCCATCAGCCCAGAGCCCGACGTGGGGCTCGAACCCACGGACCGCGAGATCGTGACCTGGCTGAAGTCGGACGCTCAACCGACTGCGCCACCCAGGCGCCCCCAGTGGTAAGGTTTTTAAAAGCCCTCTCGGTGATTCTAATGTGCAACCAATGTTGAGAACCACTGCCCTAAATTCACCACATCAGTGGAGGGAAACTGAGAGTCAGACGCTCCAAAGTAGCAGGTGACCCCAAAGTTATGGACGACGTGATCACAGGTGTCTAAAAATATACATAGGAAAAGCTAGGGAGTGTATGAATGAAAATACTCACAGGGGTTCCCAGTGATTGGCCTGCCTGCTGTCAGTACAGGCAGTATTTTGTTTCCTTTTCCTTTTTTGCTTTGCAGCATTTTCCATACTTTATTACAATCAGGTAAAATTTGTATTTGAACAAAAGGAATATGTAGCCTGAAAAAGGGGAGTGAGTCTGGGCGGGATGGTGGCCATAATTCAGTGGAAAGGAAATGCGTAAGAATACAGAGAGCCAGTCTGGGCTGTTGTCAAGTTGTGTGGATTGGGTAAATCACGTTACCACTTTGAGCCGGTTTCTTCACCCGATGTTAGTAATAACGGCCTTGTGCTAACCTCACTGGCTCGTGTTTCATGGGGTTACTTGTGTGAAAATACACTGAAAAGTAGGGCATTATTCATAATGTTATATACTACTTCTAGATTATCTACAAGGCTGTTCAGTCGAGAGGTGTTAGCTGATAATTTTTTCGCCATAGAGAGCAGAAACAAGACCACTGGTGCCAACAGAGAGCCAAGTGAATTTAATGGTAAAGCAGAACTGTAGGGCTTTACAACATGGTTATTGGCTGCCTTGTAAGGTGTTAAAAACAAGACAACAGGCCTAAAATTGGGTCACTTATGCTAAGCCCCAAGTCATGAACCCGAGACTTGACTTAATTAGTTTCAGCTCTTCCAGAAAGGGCATCCTAGACCAGTCGACCAGGAATCGCATTATCAGTGCTCGTTAGGTAATCTGCCTGACAGACACCTCCGTCATCCCCTAAAGGAGAATAACCTTGTAATAATCAACCTGCTTTTTTGCCTAGCATAACTTGCTTGTTCCTGTTCCCTTCAGTCTATAAAAGTCTCTCATCTTGTACAGTTCCTTTCTATCTGCGTCTTAGACTGGATGCTGCCGATTCATGAATCACTGAAAAGAGCCGATAAGATTTTTAAAACGTAGTCAGTTGAGGGGCACCCGGGTGGCTCAGTCGGTTAATTGTCCGACTTTGTCTCAAGTCGTGATCTCACAGTTCATGAGTTCGAGCCCCACATCAGGCTCTGTGCTGACAGCACGGAGCCTAGAGCCTGCTTCGGGTTCTGTGTCTCCCTTTCTCTCTGCCCCTCCCCCACCCCTGCTCACCTTCCGTCTCTCTCTCTCTCAAAAATAAGTAATAAAAAAAAATTTAAAAAATACAGTCAGTTGAGTTTTGGTTTTTTAACAAAAATAATGAGCTCCCTAATAACAGAAGCATTCAAGCAGAAGTTAGATCATCTTTAGTCAAGGATAAGTCACGATGAGGAGGCTCCTACATTTGGTGCAGAGTTGAGTGAAGGGACCTTCAAGACACGTGCCGTGTCTCAGACTTTGTGACCCACCACCACCAACACGTGGCATGATCTGAAAACTGTGTCACTGTGGCAGTGACGTTCCATTGGGTTTTACCTGTACATTCATCTCATTCTGCTCTTCTGAGGATAGTGCCATGAGTGTGTGTAACATCTGGGACACACAGAATACAGTGGGGCTGGCTGGGAGGTGGGGGACTGAGAGCTGGGCCTCATTATCACCCCGCTCACCTCTTCAACTTATTGAGCACCTTCTGTGTGCCAGCCCTAATTCTAGTGACTGGAGATAGAGAGGATTCATAGCCCCAACCTAAAAGGGGTTTATGTTCACAACCAATCCAGCGTAATATACAGGTGTTCTAGAAAGAGACTGGACAAGGTCGCCCTGTGGGCAGTGCAACGTATAGGGACAATAAAGCTGTGTTAGAAACCTGCCAAGTGTGACCTGCTTTATCACCGTTTCTGTGTAATGAAAAATCAAGATACTGGAGCGAAAGCAGAGAAAGCCCGGGCAACGTGCAAGCAAAATCATACATACCCCAACCGACAATGCAGAATTTAAGGATGTATTTCCGGATGTAAGTATTAAACACTTTCACGAGGGCCAGGTACATATGGAATGCTTCCAGGCCCATCCATGTGAATGAGACCAAGAGAAAATAATGCAGAAATACGGCCACTGAGATGCAGAGGCCTCGCACGTCATACAGAGCAACCCACGAGTCCAGGAGGAACACCAGGTTCAGCAGGAGCAGGGCTGAACACAGCTGGAGGAGGATTTTGGAAGGGTAATCCCTCCGAATCTTTCTAGAAGGAAAGGACAAGGAAGGAATCAGCAGCACATTCTGACAGCCCCTGCGTGAGCGTATCTAAGAAATTTATTTTTATTCTTCGGTCAATGTCTACATGCATAAATTTCTTCTCTGTGTGTGTGGGAGGGGCAGGCATTAAAGTCAACGACCGTAAGGATAACAACAACAACAACAACAAATCGAAACAGAATATCCTGTTATAACAATATGGAAAATTTGTATTGACATTCCTGGGGAACCTTCTACATGCTGACTGTTGACCCATCCTTTCAAAGAGTTTGTAGGGGAATCTACTAAGCCCCCCCCCCTCATTTTCCCCAAGCTATTTCCCCTAGAAGCATTGCTGTCGCTTCTCATACGATAGGCTCCTATATTCAGATCTTCAAAACATAGCCAGGTGCCCCAGTTATCTCATGTTATTAGTTAAAATGAGATCACAGAAAGAAGAGTCTGAACTATAGCTAAATGAAACGGGCGTAGGAAATTACAGCTAATTGATGACATGTACACATCTATGTGTGTGAAATTAGACCTGGTGAAATCATTCGGAGTAATTTAGCCTCATTAATCATATTTCCAAAAGTCCACTAGAAGATCTGTAGTCACAGCTGGACCCAAAGTTTGGCACTGAAAGTAAATTTGTGCGTTTCCTGATCAGTGTCCAAAATCCAAATCCCAGAATGTACATACCGTTTAATTCAGTTAATGTAATCAAAGTGCCTGTTTTCTTTGTTTCCAACAGAATTTGTTGGGAGGCCCCACTCCTCCCCACAGTGACCAAAGGGACCCTTCGGGTAAGCCAAGGAGATGCCATTATTTGGAATGTCATTCTTGCTCTGACCTACTTACAAAGCTGCGCTCATGGAATATCTGTATTTTTCAATGAGGCTTTACACCTTTTATTCCTCATCCTCTCACCTGCTAATGTTTTCCATCTTCTGTGTTTGTTCAGAGTAACTTCGAAATGTAATCAGTGAAGCATAGCTCTTAGGCCGTACACAAAAGTATGGTCTATATCAGAGTATAAGCTGTTAGGTTTTAAGGTTTGCATTGATCTTTCATTTCACACGTAATGTCGGCTAGCTACGAGGCATCATTCTAGGGTACAGAGATGATTAAGACACAACCCCTGCCTTCAGCAAGTGCAAAAACTGGTAGGAGGAAGTGAGTATATTCCCCAAAAAGCCCCGTTAAGTTTTGCATAAGGGTGGCACTTCTAGGCAGTATACAGGACGAGGTAGGCCAAGGAACGCACTTAATTAAGACATTTTGGCAATGGAGGGGAGTACTGTGCCTTAGAATCCAAGTTCCCAGTGTCGGATACTCACTCAAAGGCTAAGTAGGTTACAAGAGTAACTGACAGAAAAATCGACGAGAGCCCACAACCAATATATGTGATAAACGTCAGAGCCATCATCTGAGTGGGTGGCAAGGATGTTCGAGATAGGTCCTGGAAAATAAAATACTGCTCTCAAGACCAAATATTTGAAATAAATAAAAGAGCTAGGATTTACAGTTATGGAGTATTCTACGTGTCCGTCCACAGTTCATTCCACAAAACTACAACGTGGACGCGATTATTATCACCAGGAAAAACGAATGAAACTGAGCCCCAGCGAGGTTAAATAATGTGCCCAAGGTCACACAACTATGAAACGGAGGAACCAGGATCCAAATTCTGGTCTGGCTGACTCCAAAGCCCAGACGCTTATCAGTGTGTTATGATGCGCTGGAAAAGCACCGGGCTAGGAGCTTCAAGACCTGAATTTGGCTTCAGGCTCTTCTATTTCTTAGTTCTATGACTGTGGACAGTCGCTGGACCAATGAGTCTTATTTCTAACTTCTTACAATGACAATAACAACACTTCATTCCCCCTCTCCTGCGGGCCTGTTGGAGAGAGTACAGAAGATAATTTATGTCAAAGCGTTTGGTGAAAATGTTAAAGTGCAATGCAAACCACACCATTTTTCTTACCCATTTGAACCTGAATCCCCTAGTTCTCGCTATTCAAAACAGGAAAACTTGTGTGTAAAAATAGGCTGGAGAAAATACTTCCACGTTCAAGAATTTTCTTTCCAGTGCATTTGCTTACTGGAAGGGTAATTTCATTAGTCTCTAACTTTGCCACAATGTCATATCTGCTGATCAAAGTCATCCATCACGTTAGACATCACGGCATGATGCCCAGCTACCCCTCAGGCCCAGAAGCTAAAGCGAGATAATGTGGGATTATTACCAGCAGGACGCCAAAGCTTGTAAGGTGGCTGCAGGTACAGACGGTTTCATTCGGTTTCCTGTCTTTAACAGAGCAGCCATCGGACGACCAGCCTCCTCTGCCACCTGTTGGCATTGGGAAGAGTATCTGTCCTTTCAGCAAGGCCATGGCATCGATGATCACCCCATCGCCCTTGTCCCTTTCTTCCTCCCTCTGCCCCTGCCCCCTTAAGACTGAAAAAGTTATGACTGGAACCTACCATTTCTGTGCAAGTCCCAAAATACACATCTCACTGTTAAGTCATCCTGCAGTGGAAAGATAAATTACAAATAATTAATTTACTGAACTGAAAAAACTGAAAAGCAATTGGAAAAAAATTATGAATTTTTAAATTTCAGAATCTCATTCTTGATTTTTTAGAGAATTCCAATTTTATTCTAGTCCCTAGAAAGAGTGGGTCTCAAATAGGTCAGAACTTCTTAAACTCAGCAATTGTACACAGGAATCACCTTGAGGCCTTGCTAACATGCACATTCTGATTCAGGGGGCCAGGGTGGGGCCTAAGAGTTGGCATTTCTAGCAAGCTCTTAGGTGATGCTGATGGTACAGGTCTGCAGACCACGCTTTGAATGGTGAGGCTATAGATAATGCTCAATCTGACCTGAAATGAGAGATGTTTTCTCTTTGGAGGTGAGAATCAGACCTGTAGCCACAGATCTAAATGCACTAAAATTAGGTAATTGATAGTAGCTGGCTTTTGCCACTGCTCCTTCTTGGAAATTAGGTGGCCAGTTATCAGGCATGCTAAGACCCAACAGAGTGACCACGTGATTCTAGTCTTACACACTGCCTTGACCGAGTTTGAGGTTCTGCTGGATCTCCTTTTTTCTGGCCAACTCACGGACACAGTTTGCACAAGTGTATTTGGTCAATGAACAGACCAGACGGGCCTCTCCCACCTGGCTTGGATTGATGTGCTTTAATGTGACCGTCACATTTCTTGTCAAGTTGTTGACCGTCAGGTTTGCAACACTGGATGATATGACGTAGCTGATCAGAGAAAGGTTCTCCAGGGCAGGGTCCTAGCACACCAAAGAATCGACAAGATGGCGAGGGTAAAAATGAAATATCATCAGAGAATTTTAGAGCTGGAAGAGACCCTACAGCCCACTTAATCCACATGGTTTATTTTACAATCTAGGTGACAAATTGAGGGTCACCAAGTAATGTGACTTTAGAGAGAGCTTGTCTGGGGCACCTGGATGGCTCGGTCGATTAAGCGTCTGGCTCTTGGTTTCAACTCAGGTCACGATCTCATGGTTCGTGGGATCGAGCCCTACGTCGGGCTCTGTGCTGACAGTGCGGAGGCTGCTTGGGATTCCCTCTCTCTCCCTTGCTCTCTGCCCCTCCCCTGCTTGTATGTGCATGCGGACGCTCTCTCAAAATAAATAAACTTAACAAAAAAAAAAAAGAAAAAGAAACAGTTTGTTCCACTCTACAGTACTCTAAATACTGAGTTAAGTTTCACAAACTGACACAAAGGGGCCCTCGTGAATTGTATAGGGAATATAACATTAAGCCACTTAAACTGTGTGTTCTTGAGCAAGTTAAACCTCTCTGCATTTCCATGTCCTCATCTGTAAAATTGGGATAATAATTTAATAGAAGTGCCAGTTATTGTTACTCATCATTACCAATATCGCTAGGTCCTGTTTAAAAATAAACTGCAGCTTTCAGTAGTTTGTTTGACTGATAGCAGATTTAAGAATATGTGAGAATTAAAAGAAACGAAACTGCTGCACTCCAAGATAAAACCTAAACCAAAAGCAGTTAGCATGAACTTTACCTGAAACAGGGCAGGCGTTTCAAAGAAGTTGAACTGAACCCTGGAAGCCAGCTCCACATCATGAGCTGGTAAATTACTCATCAGTGATGAAGGCAGAGTAATAATGCCAATACTGTTCTCAGGAGCCTGAGGTTCCAGAGAAACCTGAAAATCAAGTAAAGGATACCAAAAATGCCTGGGGCTAGTATAATGAAGAGGTGGAAAACGCGAAGAGGTGGAAGATGCGAGAACTAAGCTGGAGGATCCCGTAAAGGCATTTATTTGTGGTGCCTCTGTAAAATCGGTTGTTCTTGTGTCTGTGACTGCTCTGAAATTGGAGAGGATGTGTAGTTGGGCGATGAGGCCTCAGAGCAGAAAAGGAAACAATTTAAGGATACACAGAAATGGTCAGAAAGTGTAGGATATTACATGTCAATTACATAATGTCAACATTACATAACATGTACATGTCAACAGAACTGGGCAGAAAAAGTGCACGGTAACTGCAGACACACCAACTTGGCCATCTGTTAGGGTCAAGTCTTCATAGAACCACACGCACTAAACTTGCAAAGGGAAGACTATAAAAATTAAGTTAAAAGGCAAGACTTGGTTTTTCTTGGGTGTTTCCAGCCCCTAATCCCTATGGGTGGAAAACACTAGGAGCAGGAATGATACTCAGCACCACTACTGAGACCAGTGCCATCGAAACACTTGTTAAAATATTGAAATGGGTTGATACGTAGTCGATGTCCCTGCTCTCTCGCCACTGGACACCTCTTCGCACCTGAGCAACACTACCCCCCTGCAAAACTTCCACAGTCTACCTGCTAAAGGGTTGACACCGGGCACAAAGACCTCTGAGATCCTGCTCCAGCCAAGACCAACGTCCTTTTTCTGATCCTGTGGTACCTCATTGTTCTAGATATTAAATACTTTGAGTATCGCCCCTGACTGTAAGCAGTAATTGCCTCCGTCATGGAGACTACAGTTATATACAAGAAAAGGTTTTTTCCACAACTGATTAGGATGTACCTGAAGATTTGCAGGGTCTTGGGCAGCAAAGGTAGTTGTGTCGAAATTACTAGCATTCACTCTGATCACGGCCAGAGCCAAAGAAGGGGAGGTTAGAGTTATGGTCTTGGTTGAAAAATTCAGCTGTAAGCCAATGTCATCCACTATTTTTAGCAATCTGCAAAGATAAGTGGTAGTTCAAATTCAGCACTCCCACTTTGTCTTCCCCATTCTAAGCAGAATATGCAGTAACAATTTAACGAGTCATTATGAACCTCTTATGTGGGAGAAAAATACTTGGCTATAATTAATCCTGATAAGAAGTATTCTTACAGTTAGAGGGTCTCCTCTATGACCACATCAGTTTGCGAAGTCATACCTTTGGGCCAGAGGAGCCAGCAAGGCAGGTGGGGAATGAAGGAGTTTGCTGACATGGTTTATCATTTCTCCCGCGAGGTTAGGCTCCAAGCTGCCCAAGGACAGAGCCTTCTCCATCTGGGACACTTGGTTCTCAAGATCAGAATCACTGCTGCTGCTGCTGGTGTAAACAATTTCTGTAACAGAGAGCCAAATCATTTTATGAACACATAATGGAAAAAATCACTAACAAAGAAACACACATAGACTCTATGTCCTGTCAAACGTACGCCTAGGTATTTGCCCCAGGGAAATGTAAACGTATCTTAAGAAGACTTGTCCGTGAATTTTTACAGGGGCCTTTTTCATAACAGTCCCAAACTGGAAACTCAAATGTCTATCAACTGAAGAATGGATAAACAAACCGTGATCCATCTATATAATGGACAATTATTCAGTAATTAAAAGGCAGGAGCTACTTGCAACAACATGGATGGATCTCCAGTTCTCCAATGTATTATGTTAACTGAAAGAAGCCGGACTCAAAAGGCTACATATTGTATGAGTCTCTTCATATGACATTTTAGAAAAATCCAAAGTACAGGAAAAACAAAAGCGATCGGTGGTGGCCAGGGGCCACCCAGGGGTAGTGGACAGGAGTGGACTATAAAGGAACATGAGGGAACTTTGGTGGTCGTGTGGCTGTTGGGTGCTTAATCCAACCTCACGGAACTATAAAAATTTCATCTATCCATAGATCTGGATGAGTTTTACTGTATGTAAATTATACTTCAAGAAACCTAACTGGGGTGCCTGGCCGGTTCAGTGGGTGGAGCATGTGACTCTTGATTTGGAGGTTTGTGAGTTCGAGCCCCACACTGGATGTAGAGACTACTTGAAAAGAAAGTCTTTAAAAAAAAAAAAACAAACCTAACTGAACAAAATGTAAAAGCACATCAGTGTATTTAGTGTATATTTGTAAAAGTATAAATATACTTGTTTTTAATTTCTATCATGCGTACCGGATTTTACATGGATAACTAGAAGCTCTTTTTATGAAAAAGAGACTATTACGAAATTAGTAGCTGGACGACCAGCTGTAAGTTGGTTTTTAATAGTGCTTTTTAATTGGGAAATGATCCAAACCTGTCTGGCAACGAAAAAGTCTCTTAATTCCACCACCTAACATCCTATTTCTTATTTTGCAGATTCCCTTCTTATCTCCATCCAGGTGTCGTAACATACTCTTATAAACATAGTGTACCAACTCTTCCTTGTTGTGTTCTTTTCACTTCATTCCAGGCCTGGAAAATGCCCCCAGGTTTCCATCGAGCTGTTCTTATGCGCAGCTGCAGTCGGTGAGCTCAGGTGACTTATCGACTTAGCGTATTTCATTACTCCTCTCTTGTGGGACTGTCAAGTTATGTCTACTTTTTAGCTACCGAGTAATTCCCCGACACATCTTTCATATGTATGTCACTTGGCTTCTGTTGCGTTACTGGCTGAAACCCCAGCCCCGCCCACAGAAGCACAGGCACAGCAGGCCACGTTGCTGGCCTTCCCGGGGAAATGGTCAGGTGGGATTCTGATGGTCACCGGGGATGGCTTTGCAAAGGTGGGCATTTTTAGGCCCAGGCTAACTAGTTTACTGAAGCCCCAATGATTTTATAATTTGGCCTAAAATGCCCATATTTATAAAAACAAATTGAGAGAGCAGTGCAAATTCAAAGAAACAGCAAGTCCCTTGGCAGAACTGGCAGAAGCTTCCAGTCTCCCGGGGACGCTTGCACTGTGGGGGAGGAGGCGGAGACCACAACCTCCGCTCCAATCTCGTCACCGAGAACTTGGTTTTGCCTCCTACTCGCCGAAAATCCGAGGACAGTCTGATTCTGACTCACTGAATTGACCCTTCAGAGCATCCAGAATTCTCTCTGGCATCTTTCGCTCTTGCCTTTATCTCTTTACCCGTGAGCCTACTTTGTATATGGGGAGCCCTCTGCAGTTTCCATGGCATCCTCATGTGAACCACCATTCTAAACCTAGTGCAGCTAGTGTGGTTATTTCCGTCTTTAAGTCCCCCAGGCTGGGTCAGGAGGAGCTAAGTGGCCTATCCCAGATCGCGCTGCCTGTGAGGGCCCCTGCAGGCCCACATCTGTCGCTCTGTGACTGACTTTCAGGGCTGCAAAGTTTTTCTTTCTAAGTGGAATTACTGAATTTAATAGTTCAAAAGTTTTCTCTTCGCAATGTTGAAAACAGTGAGCTACCAACCTTTTGTAGGAGAAAGAAACCTGTAAAATAAGTCATCTCGGTAGAATATGCTAAGATCTATTCGCCTCAGGGCTATTTCTATGTTCTAGGAAAGCTCTCGATATCAAGCAGACATCGTAAAAAGAAAGGTCCAACGTGGTCTTACTACAGATACCTTGATTTGGCAGGCTGGCATCTGCCAGATTGTAACACACGTAGCAGCAGCTTGGATCCTCATATTTACCTGTCTCGTCAGGAGGTGTGTTGGTCGTGATGACATTCACAGGGACAGACGTGGTGGGGGAGGAAAGTGAGGATTTCACGGGTGGCAGGGTGTGGGAAAGATCAGTCTGGGGCAGAGGGGAAGAGACAGTTCCAGATTTGGGGGGCGTATCAATGGTAGGGCTGGAAGCAATGAGAGCTGTCGGCTGGGGAGAAGGAAGGTGAATCGCTCGTGTTGGAGAGGCGGGGTTCTGGGTTACAGGTGGATGGCTGAGAGGTTCAGCAGAAGAGAAGGCACCGGAGGCCTGGGCCAGAATGGTGGCCTGAGGAGCAGCTGGGGTGGAACCGCTAGAAGAAGAAATCGGTGGGCCATCTGGATGACCAGCAAGACATACAACAGGATCCTGCGGGTCACTAAAGGAAAGAATCAGAGAGATGCACGTGAGACCCAAATGAGTTAAGAGAGAGGCCCGTTTCCTCTGGCAATCATCCGACACCACCAAGGCGACCTGGCTCCATCGGGGACCTGCCACTCCCAGCCTGCGCCCCTGCACACCTTCTGTGCCCTTGCCACTGGCCCCCTGCCCCTGCCCCCTTCTACCACTTCCTCCCTGGGAGAGGAGTTAGCCAGGAGGGATGCTCTTTTATGAATTCCCAGTTCTGGTTCACTCAGTCACCCCTCCTCTCGGGGTCTTGTGCCTTATCCCCTATCATTCAGTTGAGGGGATCTTGTAACACTTCTATGTGCTCCTGGGGGAGGGGAGCGGTTAAATGCCTTTACCCAACTGTGGTTTTCATATATTAGGAATCTGTCTCTTACGGTTTTTTTAGATTTTACAAAAACGTGTTCTCAAAAAAGCAGAATCACATGCCCAAACTGTTCCTAACGTACTGAAAGGTTTTCTAAAAACTTAAATGCCAAAATATCATTTTCCTTTAGTGTTCAAATCCACATTGACAAAACTGGCTCATCATTTGTAGAACAATTGATTTGACTTTGAAGCTAAAGCACGTCCATTTCAAAACTACGTCCATAACAAATTCACACTCTTGTGTCAACTCAGTATTAACATGCGGTACAAAAGGGCATGGCATAAATTGAAAAGCAGCTCTAAATTTATCAATACCAAGAAAATGTTCTTCAAGTTTTCCCTGTAGTTTTTGTGAAGTACATAATTCGGTCAATTACAATTACAATCTTCCGGGTGTTGATCCATTATTAGAAAAATGTGGAAATCATTATTATTGATTTGGATCATGGAACTTATTTCAGCAAATTCTCATACTAGTCTTAGTGAGCCACAAGTGAGCCTTTCCTTTCCCGGAAACCTCAAATTTACCTCACTCATACACAGCGTGGTATTGGCTGGGATAGGTAAACCACACTGCCAGTTTTTTTCTTCGATTTACTGAATTTTGTTTCAAGAAAATCTTGAAGTGAGGTTAATGACACATAAACTTCTGTGAAACCGATGAACATAGGAATCTGTCTGAATCGATTTTCTACTGCTATACCCTGGCATGATGCTAACTGGCACACAGGTAGTGAGCAGGAAACATTTGCTGAAGGAAGAAAATGAATGAAGCTGAGGCCACAGGGGTCCCCAGCCTGTAAATCAGCCACGCCCTCAATGTTGCTTTAGCCCAGCGGTTTTCAACCTAGGCTGTGCGTGAGAATAACCCTGAAGACTTTTAAAAAATAGAGAGATTTCTGTGGCCTATTCCTCAGTGTGTGTTCTAGTTGGTCTTGGCGCAGGGGTGAGGATCCCAGGCCCATATATTTTCATGGCATGGAAGCTTGAGAAGAACTCGTCTGCTATCAACATCCACCAGTCTTGGGGTGGGAGGAAGAACAACCAGAGGGGGCAACAAACTATTACCTAGGGAAGCCTCTGATGGATCCAGTTTTAGCTGATGACTTAAGAGCACCAACTAGAAGATGTTCTTAGAGCCTCTCTTGGGCGAGAGGAAGAAGGAATATTAGGTTGAGGAACCCGAGGCAAGTGACACCCATAAAGAGAAATGTCGGCTCGGTCCAGTCTGGCCAGACACCCGGTGGAGGCCTCTCTACACAGCCTGACGTTCAGGATGGCAGTGGGAACAAAGGGGTGCCAGACAGTCAGAAAGGTGATGCGTCGAGAAGCCCTGGCTGAGGCTCCAGCTCTCATTCCTCTTGTAGGCAATCCACCCGACTTCTCTGAGACTCTGTTCTCTGAATTGTATACTCCAGCAACTCACGGGGCCAAGTCACGGCAAAGGTGCTTTACGAAGTATAAATTAAATTTCCTTCTTACATCTGGGGGTCTGCGGCAGCCAAACCCCCAAGCACGAGGGTTCCCGTTCACGGGGCTCCACCACGAAGAGGCTACCCTCTATCTAATTCTGCCCGCACTCCTGCTATTCGGAGCCCTCCGTCCGTTGGCAGAGGCGCACGGGGAGTGGCAGGACAGTGGTGGGCAAAGCCAACTATATATTAGAAACGTCAGAGCACTTCAGCACCAGTGCTGGGGCTCCTGCCCCAGACCAACTGAACTGGAATCTCTGGGGTGGGTACTGGTATCCATATTTGTTTTAATATGCTTCTTCACTGAGGTGTAGCCTACGTACAGTAGAGTGTACTAATCTTACATTTAGAACTTGAAGAATTTTGATATACATATACACCTGTATCATCACCGCCCAGATCAAAACAGAGTATTTCCGGCACCCAAGAAGACCACTTTGACACATCAGTAGGATTTAAAGGGCCCAAGGTGTTTGCAATACGCAGCCAACCTTAAGAACCAATGCATCGGAAAGACCCTGAGCCATCACCTAATTCTAGCCTAGTGGTTCTCACGTTTGGCCACACGTTAGAGTCACCCCACGCAGAAATTCTGAGAAATACAGAAGCCTGGGCTACACCCCAGACCAATGACATCATGAACCGGCAGCACTGGCTTCACCTGGGAACAGCACCAGAAATACAGAATCTCAGGCCTTTCCCAGACCTGGTGGATCGAAATCTTAACAAGGCCCTCTGGGACCGTATGCACAGTAACCTTTGGGAAGGGCTGATAGGACTTACTTCCTCATTTTACAAAGGAGGAACCCGAGACTTATTTCTGTTTATAAAGAAGCAACAGCCGGACACACAGCTCGTTGATGACAGAGCCCTAGCCAGACACTGAGTTCATCCTCTGCCCACTTTTCTGTGTCCTGCTTCTTTTTCCTAACAGCTCTTTGAATAGCAGCCATCAGAGGTCTGTGGGGCTGCCTCAAAAGAGCTATGGTATCTTCATCTGATCTAATACTTCTAGAAATTCCATCTCCCAAATGGGCCTCAACCCTCCAGCTTAATGGGGCATGTTAAGCCTAAAACTTAAATACTGTTTACTTTTTACTACGGAAAATGCTATGAATTCTGAAGTCCTTCAGCTATTCCTTGAGGTCCAATGTTTAATATATCCCAGGAATATGGCTCACACAGGGCAGAAAGCTACAGTTAGCCTTCTGTCCCCATTTAAGAAGTTTTACGTTGAAAAACGTATGTCCTTTTGTTCAAATACAAATTTTACCTGATTGTAATAAAGTATGGAAAATGCTGCAAAGTAAAAAAGGAAAAGGAAACAAAATACTGCCTGTACTGACAGCAGGCAGGCCAATCACTGGGAAACCCTGTGAGTATTTTCATTCATTCACTCCCTAGCTTTTCCTATGTATATTTTTAGACACCTGTGATCACGTCGTCCATAACTTTGGGGTCACCTGCTACTTTGGAGCGTCTGACTCTCAGTTTCCCTCCACTGATGTGGTGAATTTAGGGCAGTGGTTCTCAACATTGGTTGCACATTAGAATGACCAAGAGGGCTTTTAAAAACCTTAGTGCCTAGGCTGTGTCCCAGACCAATTAAATCCGAATCGCTGAGGGTAGGAGACTGGAAATAAAAGATTTTCAAAAAAAATTTTAATGGAATTAATTTTAGGCGTATGGAAAAATTGCAAAAATAACACAGTTGTGCATCCCCCTAACCCGGCTTCCCCCAATGTTAACATCTAATGTCTGGAATTGGGACCGAATAGCTATGAACATTTAGCATGTGACACAGATGGCATCTCAAGTCACTGAGAAAAAGACTTTTTAATAAATGGCACAGGATCACTGGCTAAACAGTTTGGAAAAGATTAAATTAGACCCGTACTTCACACCACACACAAGAATAAATTCCAAGTGGATTTAATGTAAAAAAAAAAAAAAATGAAACCATATAAATAGTAGAAAACTTCAAGGGTGAATTTGCCCATAACCTGGGCATAGAGAAAGGCTTTCTAACTAAGACTCCAAATCCACAGGCAATAAAAGAAAAGACTAGTAAATTTAGCTACATTTTTAAAAAATTTAACTGATGTGACAAAAACATAAAGTCGAAAGATAACTGACAAACTAGAAGTAAATATTTGCAACATGTACCACAAAGGGTATTAATGTCCCTAGTATACAAAGGACTCTTAAAAGGTGATCAAATATCCACTAGAAAAAGTGGAAAAAGACATAAACACACAATTAACAAGAAAGATACAAAAATGACCCCCAAATACATGAAAAACGTTCAAACGGTCCTCATAAGAGAAGCGCCAATTAAAAATAACAATGAGATACCCTTTCTCAACTACCACACCAGAGAAATTTAAAAATATTAGGACATTCAGTTGGTGAGATTTGTGTGTGTGGGGGGGTATGTCAGAATATTTGTAATACTCCCTAGGTGATTTTAACTTGCAACCAAGATTGCAAACCATTGTTTCAAGGTAATGGTCCAAACGGAAACTTGATACAAGAGAATAATGCATTTTGCCTAAAACTGAAAGCCCTTCTTCACTATCGATATTCCAAAATTCCTTGGCCAGCATGGTGATTAAATATTGTTGTTGTTGTTATTATTATTATGATTATTATCACTTTTAGGAAAAGGGTCAGCATATTTGCTACATACCATTGCAGCTTTTCTAACTCTTCCGGGGAGGAAGGGCAGGGTATCCTGACAGAACAGCAGCACTGTTCTGGAGGAGGCAACAGAAAAGAAAGAAGAAAATACACGGTCAAGGATAAGACAAGACAGAAGCTCAGATCCATCAAGGATTAGGATTCCTACACCGACTACATTTTAAAGAGCATTTGTCTGAAACATGATAAAATAAACGAGATACCATTATATCGACAATTATACATTCATACTCGGTGCTCGAAATATTTATTGAGTGAATAATTCAGGGGTGGTTATACATCTGCAATTATCAGTTGCTCTTCAGCAACTTCTAGGAATTCAGAAGTAAATCCATCCCGGCAGCAATCGACCAAACACTCCAAAGAGAAGTCAGTCCCCTTCTCTCAGTAGGGCTTGTTCTACCATGTTTTCAAATAAGGTATACTGAAACTCTATTGAGAAAGCAAGAAAAACCACCTTTTAGAGCTCTCTAAATACTGCCCAAGACTCATGTTTAAGTTTATCGATTACATTTTCAGTTTTACACAGAACACATCAGAGTCATATGAAAACAAACACGGCAATAAAGACAGAGAGAGAGAACTTACCCATCGGTCGAATCTTTACTCTTTTCAAAGCCACCATTACAGCACATATGTTCATTGTTTTATTCATTTTTATTGTGAATGTACAATTTAATGTGCTGTAAAGAGAAATATATTTATATAACCAGAATGTTACTAAACTGGAAACCGACCTACGTATTTGTAAATGTTTTTTCAAACTTGGGAGTAAGGAGGCACTGATGCTGCTAACTTGCAACGTCAGCCCAATAAGCTTGTGAAGACCCATGGCCTTCTACCATGAGCCATTTATACAGGTTTCCATTCACAGAGGTTGCAAACCAGAGACCCTCTGACCGCACACAGCTGCTGATTCATTCTGCCCGTCGTAACCATGAACTGGCAAAGACAAGCATCTTAACATCTAGCCTTAACCCCAGCTGGCTACTTGCCTAGTATCTGTAGACATTTGAATTTCTATCATGGGAGCCCTTTCACATACCAGCCCAGACGAACATCAAGGTCTCTTAAATCCAAAAATCTCTCTGGCAATTCAATCTAGATGATCAGATAACTAGCAATTTAAGACATTATCACTTTTTTTTTTTTTTACTTCAGTCTTGGTTTACGTGAAAAAATGTTAATGTTGCAAATAATAAAAAAGTGGTGAGTGACATGAACTAAGTATATATAGCGGATAGGGATTCAATCCAGAATTTCATGGAAGAATTGCCAGTATTTGTACCAGTGAATACCGTAATGAGCAGAAACTGTCATTTTCTAGGACTTTTACCCTCACAGAATGCTCAGGATTCAGGTGGCGAGATTACTGACCTACATGAGCCATTCACTTATGCAGCCAACACAGCCAATGGACACAATTTAAAATGATCATCTGGGCAACATCAAATAATTGTCAGGCAATCTCATATTCATCCCTGCACACACCTTTTAATTTCTTTTCTCTTCCTTTCCCATCTTTTCCTTCCCTCTCTCCTTTTTGTCCCAAGCACCATATTATGTTCCTTCTTCTCTGTCTGGCCTATCACTAGACTGGACCACTGGGAGCCATTTCTTGGTTATAGTGGTGGCCCTTGGGGCTAAGGACACTGATGATGCTCAGCGTCACAGAACCGGAGGCAATGGCCCAATACCACTCATCCCTCTGTGATTCATAATGAAATGAGAAGATGGATGTGACAGAATAGTGAGTGTTTCAAAGAATAAAAACATATATCCAAAATGTCATTAATATGTATTTATTTTAGAGGAACACATGTAAATTTGCAACCTAAGACTCCTCAATACTTTATTTCTCATGAGTAGAGAAACAATATGTATAAAAATATTAAAAATGACTCACCTTTGGGCCTCTGCTGTAGCACACACTATAAAATAAGTCTGAAACAAACAAACAAACAACATATATATATATATATATATATATATACACACATACACACACACACACACACACACACACACACACACACACATATATTACTTTGACAGTTGAGAATGTCAGACAAAACAACCCAGGACTAATCACAGCATCACAGAATCTTAGAACCACAATAACCCCCAAGGATCATCCAGTTCACATTCCTATCAGATTCCTGACGCATCATCAAAGCTATTCAGGGCATAAAGGCTCTACTTGCATACTTCTACTGTCCAGGGAACTCACTACCACACAAGGGAGCTCATTCTGGAGCCCTCATTTTAAGAAACTTTTGGTTTTACATGAAGGAAAATCTACCCCCTTGTAACAACTATCCATTGTGCCCAGTTCTGATTTCCGGAGTAACAGAACTAGTCTACTTAGTGTTTTTCACATGACAGATTTGGGGAAGTTTGAATACATTTTTCCTCAGGAACGCAGATCCATGCTTTCCCCCAAATAGAACAGCAACTACAAACAAGGTATAGGATGTACTGTGATTACCTCACTTAAGGTTTGCAGGGTTTTGTTTAGCTCTGATCGCCTGTGAATAAAACGAGAGAAAATGACATGAAGGAGATCACTGGTGATGTGAAATTCAAAACAAGTTAGATTTTTAGCAATTAAATTAAGCCTATGGTATTTATTGCCTGCAGTGTTCGCTTTGAAGTAACACTGGGTATAATGAGATTCCTATGTGAGAAAAATAAATTATTTCTATGACAAGGGAGACTGACCAGACAGAAGCCGTAGAAGTTCTAGCCAACAGCAAGATATAAATTACGGTTGAACAATCTTGTTACTCATTAGGCTGCTGCAACCCCCAGGCAGCTTCTTCTGGCAGAGGGCCAGAGAAAGAACTGGCCCGAGGGCAAATTTCTGAAAGGGGTCCACCACTCACCATGGGCCCCTGCAACCGCACCTCTCATTTGCACCTCTCATTTCTTCCCTCATTTCTCCCTTGTTCCCTCTCCACCTGTCCCCACCTGCCCTCTAGCACTCTCCAGCACCCCCTTCCCCTCCTCTCCAGAATTTCCCTCTTTCCTCTCCTGCCATCCCACTCAACAACACTTTTATTTCTTCAGTGTGGGAGAGCTTCACGGGAAGTTGGGACAACTTAGATACTTAGAACATCCTTTGGTACCCTGGACAGGTCACGTTCATTGTAGTGATTGTACCGTACCGTTACTTGTTTGCATCCTAGGTCTATCCTACCAGACTCCAGATTTCTGGTTCTAAAAATTGGCCTCATGCTGGAACCACCAAGGGAACATTCAAAAATACCAGTGTCTGCGTCTCAGCCCCCAAATACAGATTTAATTGTTATAGGGTGTGCCTGGGCATCAGAATTTTTTGAAAGCTCCCCAGGTGATTTTAATATGCAGCCAAGGTAGAGAACCACTGTTCTAGAACCAGTTTTCCATCATCAGAGTTGGGTTTATCCCCAAGGCCAAACACATAGTAGGTGCTCAACAAATGCTTCATGGCTTTAAATGAACTCGATATTTCAAGCCTAGTAATTAAGCTGTATTATAAGTATGCAAAGCTGTGTTCTATTTATGAATCTGTGAGTTTAAAAAAATGTCTTATCACTATTGTTTCTCATCTCAAGTTTAAGATACTTCAAGGGCATTGATATCTTCTGCTTTTTATTTCACATATATACTATACTTTGAATAGCTAGGAAAGTTAGATTTTTCTCAGGAGGTAAAAAAAAAAATAGGCATAAAGGACAGGAATATCACCTCTGCCCATCCCGCTTTAACTGTTTGCCACTATAAACTCAGTAGAGCCCTAGAGACGTTTGATATCCACCAGGTAGGCTCTGGGCCTCCTCTCCACCTAGGCATCGCTGAATCATCAAAAGCAGCCAGGCCAAAACGCTAACTGAAAGGAAGACCCTTAAGAGGACCTTTGTTTCCTTTTGTTTTGACCTCGGAGAGGTTTTTTTCCTTCAGGGTCGTCCCAGATAGTCCCCAGAGCTTTGGGTTTGTTTCAAAAGTTTATGAAAACCTCATTTGAGAGGTAGCAGCAAGGTTGAGAGAAGACGAATTTTGTCTCTAATGCTGTTTCCCTGCACGAGGGTGAACACATGACGTTTCCCCTCCCAGTGACAGTCAGGTAAGACTGTCTCTGGGCCTGACATTTTGACCTTTTGTCTAACGGGGAGCATCCATGTGTAATGTATTTCTCATTGTCTGTGCTTGTCCTTATAAGCTGCTATCTACCTAACAAAGAGCTCTCTCTGACTTTTGGATGACTGATGTTTCCCGAAAGCATGAACAAACGGTATACCTGCCATCCTACCTTGAACTCTTTCAACCTCTCTGGCTACCAAATCGTATTAAAACTCAAATACCAATTCAAATGGAGCTCTTACATACTTTCAGATCATCAAAGAGAACAGCCTCATAAGGATATTAGGTGATGGCCAGTGACTACCAATGCTAATTTGCTAAGAACTCAAGAACCAATTCTTTATAACCTTCGGGTCTATTTCCTATTCTCGGTTTCCAAAAGTAAAGGTAGCTCAACAAGTATCTTTCCATCGTTGATGTCTTAACTTTTCAATCAAGCAGCAGATTACTCACTTGAGTTCACTTAGAGACAGGACTCCAGATAAGGTGCCATTAGCCAGATTTTGATTCTGTAGAAGCATAAAATCATTAAGAATATAACAAATACTGTTGTGTTTTTTTACACTCTCTAACAAGAAGTTGTTCTCCAGTTTCGTTGGCCACCCAAAGAACTACACCCCAAAGACTGAATGCTAACTGCTTGGAGTATTACCTAGCGAACGATCAAATCCATATTGACTGAGCTAGTTTTTGTTTCTGTATCTCCTTTAAAAATATTCTGAATCAGCAAGTCTAATGTGCTAATTAATTTCATTATTCCAAGGGTTCCCCCAAAAGAACACTAGTAAAGCTCTCCACAGGAAAGGTCCCGGAGTTAAGTGAAAGATCCCAATGTGAAAAGGGAAACTTAGTAGCAGCCATCACCCCATTTGTAGCACGTAGCCCATTGCCTGGCACATAGTAGGTGCTCAGGAAATATTCACTGAATGAACAATCTACATTTAGCTGGGCTCCTCTGAACCAATCTAGGTTATGGGAAGTATATGCATCTAAATCCCCCATGGGGTGGAACGGGATCAGAATCAGAAGACTGTTCTTAGACCCAATCCATTTCTTATTGCTAGAAGTTTCTAATATAATTTTAAAATTTAAAAGGCAATAGAATTCCATCATATCAACGTTCAGCAAGTCTAGTGAAAACCAAAATACAATTATTAAAAAAAATACCATGATTATTATGAAGTCAAACCCTCTTGACAAAGCCAGTGATTCAACAACACATATTTTATTTAATTTTGGTCATAAAAATAAATATGCCAAATACCATAAATAAACTGTACCTTAAACAAATCTTTAAATGCACAAACACTTGCTTTTTAAGTTAGCAATAAAAAAAAATCTTTAAAACGTACCTGAGTAACACTGCTTTCTTCATATTGAAACATTATCTCACCTCTAAAAAATGCTAAAAATAAATTTTCAAAACAAAATTTGAGACTTCCATCCTTAGGGCTTAAGGATTACTACAACACAGGAAAAGGATTATCAAATTACTTTATAAACGGTTTCATCAAATTCTTTGTAGGTACTCACAGTTACTGTCTTTTCTAGCAGAAAGTTAGTCAATGACTCAATTTTCAGAAAATGTGAACTATAAATTTTATGTGGGAATGCAGAAAGAGAAAAAACTTGTCTCCTTGTCAAGAAATTCTAATCCTACATGCTTCTCATCAGAGCTTTGTTTCCCATAAAGATACTAACTGGGGGAACTGTGGCTCTAACATTAAAAATCTTTTCGGGCTGTTTTCATTGCCCAATGAAGGAGGGAGGGGAAAAGTGTTTTTCAGCAATTAAGCAATCTTGTGAAAGTCTATTTATTCCTTGCCATTTTGGGGTGTTTTTTTTTCCCCTTTAAAATATAGTACCAAATGCAATCTCTCTCCTAGGAACAAAGTTGAGATTTTGCTCTTGAAATCTGAAAAGTGTGCAGGGAGAATCCTTTCTTCAGTGGAATAACTCCTTGTGGCTTTCATTCGAGAAACACCAGAAAACTCTACTCTTAAAATGCTCACTTTGGGAGATACAGAACCCATTTTAAGTCGACCTGTTTCCTACAGGGTATACTCGGAGGAGCTCAGATTCTATCGGGAAAAAAAAAAAAGAAAATAGAGACTCCTTAACGGAAGCATGTTGTGTGCACTTCATAATCTACAGAGACAGAAAACTGGCCTCGAAAGCAGAAGGGCAAAGAGGCCATAAAAACTAGAGCAGGCGTCAGCTACCTTTTTCGTGAAAGATCAGAATCTGAGGTTTTGTGGGCCATATGTTCTGTCAGAACTACTCAACTATGCATGAAAGCGGCCAGACCCTATGTATGTGAATGACATTGCTACGTTCCAATAAAACTTTATTTACTAAAACAGGCGGCAGGCTTTATTTAGACTATGAGCAGTAGTTTGTCGCCTCCGGAACTAGAAGGTTGAACGCTTTCTCAGCTCATCTTTTGTAACAACCCAAAGTACAACTGATTCTCATAACCAGGTTGGTCCGCTTTCACTCAAAACAGCTGACAAAGGGGGCACCTGGGTGGCTCAGTCGGTTAAGCATCCGACTTCAGCTCAGGTCATGATCTCATAGTTCGTGGGATCGAGCCTCACATCGGGCTCTGTGCTGACAGCTCGGAGCCTGGAGCCTGCTTCGGATTCCGTGGCTCCCTCTCTCTCTGCCCCTCCTCTGCTCATGCTCTGTCCTTCTGTACCTCTCAAAAATAAAATTAAAATGTTAAAAAAAATTAACAAAAAAAAAAGAATGACAAAGCCACTAGTCCAGGGATTAACCAGATTCATCCATTCTGGCCACTTTTCTACCGAGAACCTCAACTTCTGCATACTGATATCGAAATCTCACTTGATGCAGTGCATAATTATTAAAAGTAAAGATACTTGACATATACACAGAATTACTCATCCATTTTTGAAAAAATTCTTAGCTCTTAAAATTTATTGAGCGTGTGCATGTGTGTGCGCGCCTGCGGACAGCCACAATTTCTCTCCCTCACCCGTCCGTTCTCCAAGTCCATCCTCCGGTCTGGTGGAAGGCGTGCTGAGTTTCACAAATGTGCTGGGAGCACAGCGGTGGCAGAAAAACCAGGAAGCCACCACCTTTTGACCCTCAGCCTAACTCTGCCTGGTCGGCTCCCAGTTTTTTCAACAGCCTCCATTTCCATTAAGGAACTCAGACTGGAACCTGCAAGAAGTGAAGGTTTCTAGTTTCTGGCAGGATATCATGGAATTTCTGGTGCCAAAAAAGTTGGTTCCCTGATGAGGCTGTTTTCACCAGACACTAAAACAAATGGTCAATTCAGTTGCTTAATTGGGGAAAACATTACTCCAACCAGCTTCCTGGCATCTGTTATTCAAGATGACCAGTTTTTTTTTTTTTTGACTCAACGTTCAATTTTCAAAGTTATCAAACATTATGTAGACACAACACTAAACTAGACATTAGTCACCAGTCCAAAACACAGATGAAGCATAAAAATAATGAAATTATGGAGGATTCAGTAGAGTAGGGTAAGCGAAGATGCAGGGAAGGAGGGAGAGAGAGAGAGAGAGAGAGAGACAGAGAGAGACAGAGAGAGAGATACACAATATATGAAAGTGAAATGAACCTAACAAGTTTTTCCCCCTTAATCAAAGCCAGATAATATTTTCCTACTGTATTCTACCTGGTACACCCTATCAGCAGAAAGCTCATACGAGGAAATCTCACATGCACACAAATAGAAAATGTTTGTGGACCATTCTTTGAATACAAAGTTTTCTTGTTTTCCAGCACCATTCCAACCTTAACTCATTTTTCCTGAAATTGTTTCCTATGTTTTTCAAACACATTATTAAACAGAACAAAAAGAACAGACTGAAAGGAAAACATTCCCACAAGAATGGTTTTTGAAGACTTTAATATTACAACATACTCCGTAACCTTCCTCTTCTCTCTTCTCACGATCCAGGTCTGACCTGCCACACCACGTGTTTATGTTTTTTACATCTGCTTTCATTGGTTTTAACAAGGAAGGGAACCCAGAGAGCCAAACCGACGTGAGAAAAATGGTTGTTTCATTCCTTCTGGCCCATGGCAGAAGGGGAAATATTCCCATTTCAAAAATAGCGTGTTCTCAAGAGATTTCCATCTTAATTTTAAGAAATAGTGGACAGCGTGGGCTAAAGATGGCAAAATACACTATGGACACTACTGGAATTAGCATCCAGTTAAACTAGGTGGACGTGAGGTTTTCAACATGCTTAGGAGAGCAGTTTATTTTATTTTCGGCAAAAGACGACACCCTGTTTCTAAGCTTTCACTACTTAATATATTCGCAAGCCAACCTTAAGGGCATTAGTTATGGATTTAAAGCTATGATGAAAAATAGTTGGTGTGGACCTTCGTGTTCTCATATGAAGTATATGTGCTGCCGAAGCGAGCACATCGTGTTCTCATATTAAGGAAGCTAATCTATCATCTCACTAAGCAATGGGAAGATAATTTCAGGCAGATGTCAAATTTGCTTTTGTCTTCATTTGGGACTTCTTAGTAGCCGGGCGGTACGAAAAGAGACAGATCAGAGAGATACACATCACGTACTCAACAGGAGAAACACAAACCTTTGCTCCCCACGGGGCGCATTCACCTGGTAGCGTGTAATGTACATAAGCACTAACCTGAGTCACTGCAAATAGATGACAAATTGCAGACATTTCCCTGGGGTTTGACTCCTGCAAAGAAAACACGACCCAACCGGTTAAACATGTCATCAAGAGAATTCACAAATGTACATATCAAACGTGGACCAAAAATATGCTAAGTTGGCTACAACTGGCTGGATGAATTCCACAAAGGCTAAAGAAATGAGCTTTCGTTTCTTAGTTGGCCAGCTCCAGAACTTCCTTCTTTACTATCGTTCAGTATGTCACTCACTGTCTGATCCCCTACTCCTCCCTAAAAATATTTTTGTCCCATTCCAAATTAATCCCTCCCCTGTCCAATATAAAAAGAACAGTGTGAATGCAAACCCAGTACAGAGACTTTAAATGGAACAGCCCTTACTCAGAGATCCTCCTTCCTTTCCTGGGCAGGGGAGTCCATGAACACTCTAATATTTCCTTGTGCAAATGTATGTAAGAAATAACACCAATGTCATGATGTTATTGCACCTAGGCAAAAACGACAAAACTCAAAAACTATTTGCTGAACAACTACCGTATTCGACAGGCTTTGGAATGTTGCAGATACAGACCCTGCCCTCAATGAGCATACAATCTAGGAAGCGATACTGGCCAGAAAATAAACAGTTATGGGGGGCGCCTGGATGGCTCAGTCGGTCAAGCGTCCGACTTCGGCTCAGGTCATCATCTCACGGTTCGTGGGTTCGAGCCCCGCGTGGGGCTCTGTGCTGACAGCTCAGAGCCTGGAGCCCGCTTCGGATTCTGTGCCTCCCTCGCTCTCTGCCCCTCCCCCGCTCATGCTCTGTCTCTGTCTCAAAAATAAATAAACATTAAAAAGAAAAAAAGTCATAGTGAAGGCAAAATGGAGACACAGCCAGGACAACAAACTATACAGGCATACAAAAGAGGCAGAGATGAATGGGAGATGAAATAAGCCACGTGAGAACAAAACATTCCATACATATTCACCTAAAAAGCACTTTCTTCTTTGGTGAAAGGAGACGGACATCTTCTTTGATTTGAAAAGAGCTCCAGGTTTACTCCCCTAAAAATCTTGCCTTCATTAATTTCATCCTTTTGGCGAAGTATAAGAAAACCACAGCAAATGTGAGGGGCAAATGCTCGTCATGTATTCAGCAAAGTGCCAAGAGGGAGAGGTTGTTACGGAGTATTTTGCTGTCCTTGTTAGGTCTGGTTTGGTCAGAATTAGGTATGCAATGTCTGATTGCTATTTTACCTCCGTTGTGCTTTTTGGGTGCTTAATTGTTTCTGAAGAGAACAACTCTGGACACAGACTAAAATTACAACTTGTGTTTAGTGCATGGGAAATGGTTTCTGCCAGGGCGATTTAGTTGGTGCACAGGCATCACCCTTCAACTAAGAGTTGTGATTCTGGGGGCAAACTGAATTTAGGTGCCAAAGGTTATCTGACGTGTAGAATTCTATACTGTTTCACAGCTACGTTACCCACACCAAAAGATAAAGATTTCGACTTAAGTATACCTGGTTGAGATGGTGGCTAGTAATGCTTTCAGTGTTCTCCAGAACTATGGGTCTCGTCCCCACTAAACGTTACATTCTATCATCTCTCATCTTTCTCTAAATTTTAGTGGCAGCTTCGTTTCCAGGGGCGTGTGTCTTGGGCTGCTCGTTAATCTTGAGAATTTTCTTTCCCATTGCTAGGGCTGTTATCTGTAATTTCCCCCAAAGTACACAGCCACTGTTCATCCTTTAAGTCATGAACGAGACAACTTTGTAAAGGGTCAAACAGTAAGTATTTTAGGCTTGGTGGGCCATATGGTCTCTGTCACAACTACTCAACTCTCCTGTTCGCTGTATTGGAAATTCACCACAGATAACATGTCAACAAATGGGCATGGCAGTGTTCCAATAAAACTTTATTTACAAAACTAGATGGTGGGCCACAGTTGCCCCGTAGGCCGTAGTTTGCCAACCCCCGTTTTAAATCAACCAGAAGACTTTGTTAAGCAGATCAGGTATCCCTACCCTTGCAATCGGTACTTAAAAGCATATCCCTTTTTTGATTTCAAAAGAGAATGAGGTTCAGTCCTCTAAGAATCTTTCCCTCATAAATTCTATCCTGTTGATGACCACTAACACCAGCCCTTTTATCTCCCACGCTTCTTAACCATGTCAGAGACACTTGTGTAGTCTTTTGCCTTTATCTGCATACGTGTTCAGGTTAGTTATCTGTTTGTTTGCCTTGTCTCTCCCCAAGCGAGCAGATTCCTAAGGGTGGGCATTGTATCTGATCATGATTACATAGCCCCAAACGCTTAGCACGACTTCAGGTACCCAGAGCATGAATAGGTAAACATCTATTCATTAAGAACAGATTGCATTTTTAAAAGATAGGAAAAAAAGAGAAAGAAAACATAAATACCAGCCATGTGTTTAATTTTACTTTAGTTACAAAAAAGAAAGTCTTGATATTGATAGTAAGTCATACCTGATGCATTGAAGGTTTTTACTATAGTGATTTTAGTTTTTTCTGCAAAGAAGCAATTTAAATATTAGAGCAGAATTGTTGCTTGTTTTTAAAAAACAATTTGCCACGAGTATCATTTTAGTGAAGTGCTAAGAAAATCACACTGTTGACACCTTTGCGACGCTACTGGTCATCCCAGCAGCAGAATACATGGGAATCGCATACACAGATCGTATAGCCTTGGAACAGGGTGGGGCTGGGATTTGGATTCCCATGTTTACCCAGTTATTTCACACCCATTACACCCCCCACTGCTTGTGTAATTCTACTGCACTTTCCATGCGCTGCTGCTAGACAAATCAACGTGGACTTACACTTCAGATAGGTACAATTAAGTAAGTCACTTCGAGTGGCACGTTGTAAAGAACCGGTGATTCAGAGTAAAAAATGAATGGAAACACAAGATCTAAAATAGTGTATGCTCTACAATCAAGGGAGTGTCCTGCTATTTTCTTTAGGAGCTAATAAAATATTATTGCCATGATAGCGATAAGATAAAATTATTCTCAAAGAGGTTGAAACGATCCAACTACAGTTGTCCAGCAGGCTCACAGCAGACCCAGGACAGAACTGTTCAAACCACAGGCAAATATTAACACACTCAGAAGAAGCAAACCTTAGAAATGTGTTCCCAATGCACTTTGGGGACATAGTCCATGGTTCATTTTTCAGATAATGGAGAACCAAGTTCAGAAATCCTTGCTGTAAGGATGGCCAATTAGAAGAGGTGTGTTGGGGCACAGATTTGCAAAGAAGGTCTGTCTCCTAGGGTGAGTGGCAAATTCTGAAGAAAACACAAAGCTCAGGTCTTGGAGAAGCACTTAAGAATGATGACATTACACCAACAGTTGCAGAAACCTCATTTGTGTTATGTGTTACATTGATGAGTTTCCGTTTCACTGTCACTGACCCATGGGCAATGGTTGGTGGTAATCAATAGAGGCTGACGGTATTTTGCATTATCAATAAGAATCTTTTAAATACCTTATTTTGTTTGCCCTGATACTTTCCTTCCCAGAGCAAGCAAAACACATCTGTGAAATGAACTTCCGGTTTTAGTAACAAAAGTGCTTTTGGGGAAAAATGTTCAACCTCACCAACAATCAAGACTGTAAAATAGAACCTAAGGAATTGAAAGGTCTAATAATATATGGCATAGTCTCAACTCTGAGCAAAGGTACAGTGACACAGACATTCTCATTCACTGCCGGCACGCATGTTGCTGGGTACAACCTTTCAAGAAGGTAATTGGGCAACACGCAGATCGAGGACCTTAAAATACTCATCATGCTAACCCATTAAATCCAATCCTTGGAATGCATCCTACAGAAATCAGGAATGAATGTAAGATGTTGACACAAGGATGTTCATTGCAACAATTTCTATTAAAAGAGTAGACACAGCTTTAATAATGTTCAACATATGGTACGCAATGGAATGTTATCAAGTCATTAATAGTAAGGGGCAGTGGAAAATACTTAGAATTCAATATGAAGTCAAAAGGGCAAGACATAAAATTCCATATAAACTACGACAATTTTGTAAAAGAGATAGATATATACACATATGTGTGTGTGTATATATGATACATGTATATATGATTCTGAATGGAAATATACCAGTAATAGTCTTAAGAAAGTAATATTAGAGATGATTTCTATTTTTTTCTTTGCATTTTTCTATATTCTCCATTTGTTACGAGCTAAGATACATTACGATTATAATTTTTAATGTTATTTTAAATGGAGTGCTATGGCCGTAACAGTTTGGAAGTTCAGGAATGTGATAACACCAGAATTACTGTTCAATGTCAAAGTAAAACGAGTAGTGACTCAACAAATGAAGGCACAGGAAGTGGGCAAGGAGATAACCTGTAGCAACCCAGAAGACTGACCACACAAGCGAGAAACCCAAGAAGGCAGAGAGGACAAACTATGCTATTTAGAAAGAACTTGATATTACCTGTTTTGTTTAAAGTGGATAATACACTCGAAGTAGCATCTGAAATAATGAAAGAGAAGTGAAGCCTAATTATTGACATGATTAACAAACACGTGCATTGTCTAGGTTCCTTAAACATTTCACTTTTCCCCAAATCCTAGAGAAGTTAGAGAGTTTCGCGAAAGCCAACCGACACTACCAAACGTATTTACTGCTCACCCCGCCACACTGTCCATTCTCCAACCCCCAGACACCATTCCTGAGCAAGTATTCATCCTTTTAAAATGCATTTCTTGAACAGAGGTGATGTGTCTAAAATAGAGCAACACTCCTATAATTATTAGATTGAAATAATCCCATTTATGTTTAATATTTTGTCCCTGTTTTACTCCATTATAATAAAAGTCCCTACGGGATACGATGTTTCCAGTTAATACCAACTTTAAGATATAGCCCTGGGGATGCTGAATGGTACACTCTTAGGAAGCAATCTTTAAGCGATTCTAGTTTAACGTTAAAGTTCTTGAATATTACATTTAAGTAATTTTTAGAAACGCCTCATTTTGACCTGTTTCACTGAAAATTCCGTTGAAAATCTGTTCTAATTGGTATTTCTTTAAATAAAAATCATTCTATAATATATTATTCTGGATGCAACTTTAGGGGTTTCATGAAAAGGCATGTATTACATTAAGTAATGTATGACATTACTTAAAAACCCACATACAATGGATTCAAAACCCACTGCCAAAGGCATTTTGAAGGTGTCCTTTCACTGTCAAAAGTAATTAAACATAAAAATGATAATATCTAGTCCTTCCCATTAGACCAAGTTTGAATTTAAACCAGTTTCGATCAGCCTGAGCTCCACCTATGATTGCTTAGCTCCTTAACCACCAACCACATGGTGCAAATTTTATTTTAACTAAGTAAGGGACTGTGTAAAGCGTTGGGTTTTGACTGCACAAAAAAGGAGGCTGTCTACCCACAGAGTGGGGGGCACAGAATGTGCTCTCCTGTCCACCTCCCTCCAACACAGCCCAGTTCTCTAGGATGATGAAGAAGGCCGGTTGTTGTTTTTTCATGTCAGACTATTTAAAATTGATACAGTCGTCTGGAAAAGGGCTACCTTTGAACACTTGGGTGTTCAAATCCAGGCCGAAGCATACTGAAGTCACTGGATGTGCTTTTCACATTTAAACAACCTGCCATATAAAATGTGCCGGCGCTGTGTTGGAGAGCAAGTTAAACAGGGCACTCAAAATGCGATCGATATTTCTCTTCTTTCACAGAACGGTTAGCGTGGGAGGGGGCTGTCCGCCCTCCGTGACAATAAGGATATTTTCATTTAGCCAAAAAGTTTCAGTTGTTCTCCACGGTCGATAGTTTTGGGGGTTTGTTTGATTTGGGGTTTTTTTGTTTGTTTATTTGAATATAAAAACCTTCAACAGCACTCATTATACTTTTATTCACATTAAGTGTTATCAATTTTCACTTGCTTCAGAAAAATTCTTACCATTCAGGCTTGTAGTTTCAACCTCTTCGGCCCCGAGGGGGTGGGTGGGGGGGAAACAGTAAAAAGGTTTAATTAAATCACAAACTTAACAAAGTGGGTGAAATCTTGGTTTGAATTTTTTCAAAATCTTGCCTGCAGCAGTACCATTGGAGTAGGGGACAAAACCAACAAGAGATGATTCAGCTGTAAGAGGGAAAATAACAACAAAATTTTCTAGTTAATACTTTGCAACAATTATTTATTGCATTTTAAAGGAATTAAAATTTTGAGACGAATTATGCAAACAAGCAGACAACATGCTCTCAGACCAATGTGAATCTGCAAGCCCCATAACCACTCGAGAACATACACTTCATCAGAGAATTGCTGAGAAAGAACCCAAGAAGTGAAAGGCGCACAGCTGTCTCCTTTTACAGATGAAGAAGTTGACACCTGCTGCCTCAAAGCCTGCTCCCACCTATTGAGTCTTAAGGAAATAAGTTCAGAGACCACAGCAAAATATGTGACATACTACTTTCAAATCTTTTCAGCCAGAGAATTCTAGAAAACATTTTCTACGTTAAATATTTGTCAAACTACAGGGGCGACTGGGAGGCTCAGTCACTTGAGCGTCCAGCTTCAGCTCAGGTCATGATCTCGCGGTCCGTGGGTTCAAGTCCCGCGTCGGGCTCTGTGCTGACAGCTCAGAGCCTGGAGCCTCCTTCTGATTCCGTGTCTCCCTCTCTCTCTCTCTGGCCCTCCCCTGCTAGCGCTCTGTTTTTCTCTCAAAATAAAATAAAGACATAAAAAAAGTAAAAAAAAATTTGTCAAACTACAATTATGAAACACAGCAGCAGATCGGCTCCATTCTGTTAAGAGTGACGCCTGGCAACTCTTCCCACAGTGAATTGAGGATTAAAAAAAAATCATAAAAAAATAAAACAACATCGCTATCACTCACCACTGTACTACCTAATACAATTTCCTAGTAAGTTATTTTAAAATATGGCTGCCACTAAGACAATCAAGTTATAAATTTCCCGTGGAGTACATCCACTTACGCTAAGAGGTCAGTCTACTGCATACATTTTGCATGTTTAAATATTAAAAAGATCCGATGGCTTCACTCGTACAGTATACACAGGAAAAGTAAACACAAACATTTTACAAGTGATACAAGCTCTGCAGTAGGCAGCCTGATATTCAGCCGGTGAGGACAACATTTGGGTGTGTCGAGGCGCTTGGCTGGCCTGTCTGTGTCAGACTGCTCATGCGCTGGCTGAAACACACACACCCTGTCTGTCTTACATTATTGCTTCCATGTTTTGTCATTTGCTACATTTTTTTTTAATTACCAAGGATATTTCTTGAGAAATAAGACGGTTCCTGAGCAAACAGATTCAAAGTGTGGATATGGAATCCTTTGCTCTTGGGGAAAAACAAAACAATGCTGTTTTTCAATTAATGAGTACTAATTCTTCTGGAAGTTGATGAGTGGTAAGAAGAGGCCTGTGGGCACAAGCACCTGTCAGTTCCTGGATGTGCACGGGCTCTTACATTCCGGTGAATGTCACTCTCCCGCAAGGCACCCAGAACCCAGGCTGTGACTGGAACCAGTGGGTACCTCCAAAGCTCCATACCCCATATTTCCATGCAAACAGGATTTTGCTAAGATATGACCATGATTAAGTCTGATGCCGGCTATTGAACTAGAAGTAAAATACAGTGGTTCATTTTACCCTAGCAGCTTAACAGCAAGGGGGCAAATCGGTGCAGTGAAAACAGTTTGGGCTTTGGAGGCTCGCAGTCCTGGGTTTGAATCTTTGCCCCATTACTTAGTAGTTCATAATAATGATAGTTATTACTTATTGAGGGTTTACTCTGTCAGGTGCATAGGTCATCTCATTTCATCTTCACAACTACCCTATGAAGCTGGTACTATTACAGTCCCCAATTTATAGATGAAGAAACCGAGGCACAGAAAGGTGAAGAAACTTGCCCAAAGACACACAGCTAGCAATGGAGGCGAGAGGCTGGTGGCTGAGTTCAAACACAAGTAAGTAGTCTGGCTGCCCAGAATGTGCAAACATGAGCAAGTTTTATCCTCTCTGACCCTCAGTTTCCTCATTTAGAACCTGAATATATTAATTCCTATACTGCAAGACTGGAAACTGAATGAGATGTCTGAAGACTCCCAAGCATGTATATATATGTGCACAAGAAGTAACAGCTATCATTATTAATTTTTACTTATTTTTAATTAATTAATTAATTTATCTTGAGAGAGAGAGTGCGCGCGTGTACAAGCGGGGGAGGGGTACAGAGAGAGAGAAAGAGGGAGAGAATCTTTATTATTATTTTTAATGTTTATTTATTTTTGAGAGAGACAGAGACAGAGCGTGAGCAGGGGAGGGGCAGAGAGGAAGGGAGACACGGAAACCGAAGCAGGCTCCAGGCTCCGAACTGTCAGCACAGAGCCCGACACAGGGTTCGAACCCACAAACCACAAGATCATGACCTGCGCCGAAGTCAGACACTTAACTGACTGAGCCACTCAGGCGCCCCATGGGAGAGAGAGAAGCTTAAGCAAAGCAGGCTCCATGCTCACCGCTGAGCCCAATGTGGGGCTCAAACCCACAGACTGTGAGATCGTGACCTGAGCCGAAATCAAGAGTCAGACACTTGACTGACTAATTCGCCCAGGGAGCCCTTAATTTTATTTAAATTAATGAACAATAGAGCTCATTTTGATAACACTAAGGATAAAATGTGAGTTGACTCACCCCTTACCATAAAAGATTGTTCTACAACATAGGGTATACCAGAAAGAACACAGGAGTGGGAGGCAGAAAAGCCATGTGCTGCCTGTGCGTAACGGGGGCAGGAGGCTGTGTGACCTTAGGTAAGTTAGTGGGGCTTGACGATCTCGTCGACTAAGGGATGGGACTGAACCACTTTATCCCTGAGGTCCAGTTCCAGCTAGCAGTCTCGAATGTGGGTTCTATTCCTGGTTCCTGCCACGACGGTCTAGTTAAAATTTTCTCTTTATTTGCCTTCCCATTCTGAGGAGTGCTAAGCCCTCAGAAGCCCTTTGAAAAATATTTGTTCAGAAGCGAATGAGGAAGTATATTGAAGAGAACATTGCGCCCCTCAAATGTAGGGACATTCGGCAGGGTTATGGTCTTGATACTCGTCAGGAGACCCGTGAACTAGACCCGTGAACTAACAATAACGTTGAAGAACCTAACCAGCTACAGTGATGAAAACCCACAATTCATCCCGCAGATTTGTCCATAAATGTGGGGGCATCAATATGCCTGTCCTCTTGTCTACGTGTGCTATTGGCTTTTCAGGTGCAGGTTTAATGACAGAATGTAATTAACCTTCATGGAAAAAAGCAACTTTGCTGTATCTGACTACGTGCCATATTTCATGGAGAACTTTTGGCATATTGTCCTGAAATTCCCCAAAGTCAAGAAATAACGGTCTTACCAGATGGTGATAACAAACTGGAATTATCGGCATTCTCTGTTGAGGAAAAAGGTGATTTAAAGTTAGTCTAGTGTGTGCAAGAATTTGTAGACGAACATCTTTAATGTAAGTGAATGTAAACTGACTTACAAATAGCTACCAAAAGAGGGCAGTATATTAATTTACTATTATTTTCAACAGCCTCATCAGTCCTTCTCTTCAAATCTCTACAGACACATCTCTGGCGAAGCAATTCTCTAACATAACTGTTGACGGTGCTCTCTATATTCTGTTACATAATGATTTAGTGCATCATAAACTGACAATGATGACTAAGAACTTCAACTGTTGGCTAATATTCATTCGAATTTGTAAAAGGAAAGGTATCTATGTGCATAAACTAAACTTCCATTAACTGTTTCTTTCTTATGTTTTAATTTAATTTCAGTATTTGAGAGAGGGAGCACAAGTGGGGGAGAGGGGCATAGGGAGGGAGGGAGAGAGGGAGGGGGGAGAGAGAGAAAGAGAAAGAGAAAGAAAGAGAAAGAGAGAGAGAGAGAGAGAGAGAGAGAGAGAGAGAGAGAGAGAGAGAGAGAGAGAGAGAGAGAGAGAGAATCTTAGGCAGGTTCTACGCTCAGTGCAGAGCTGATGAGGGGCTCAATCCCACGACCCTGGGATCATGACCCGAGCCGAAATCAAGAGTTGGAAGCTCAACCAACTGAGACACGCAGGTGCCCCCAACTGTGCTTCTTTTGGTACCTATCAGCACAGCCTTTATACCTTTTAAGTACTACTTATGAGTTAAACTAGATCAGATGCCTCTGCGTTTATAAGCTAAGAGACTGTTACTGATTTTGAGAAGATGCTCAGATTCCTTAAAAGAAAAGTAATTCTATTTTTCTCTCTGTGAAAAATATTACACACTTATTGGAGCAACTTCAGATAAATTCCAGATAAAAAAGAAAATTAAAGCCACCTATCATTTCACCACCCAAACATAATTGACATTAACATTTTGGCATATAGTCTTTGCTCTCTCTTTCTATATTCATATGTATATCTACATATGTATATAGATATATGAATATATGTGTGTATATATGTCTTTATATGTATAAGCAAGATCATATCACATAAACTACTTGTAACCTGATTTTTCTCATGACATTGTATCCTGAACATTGTTCTATATCATTAAACAATTCTCCACAATACCACACTGTATGGCATTTCATTGGCTGGATATACCATTAATTTCTACATTTTGATGTGTATAATTTTTCATGATTACAAACAATGTCTCAATAAATACTTCTGGCTAAATTTTGGCATCCGAGGGGCACCTGGGTGGCTACGTTGGTTAGGCGTCCAACTTCAGCTCAGGTCATGATCTCACAGTCCATGAGTTAGTTCGAGCCCTGCGTCGGGCTCTGTGCTGACAGCTCAGAGCCTGGAGCCTGCTTCGGATTCTGTGCCTCCCTCTCTCTCTGCCCCTCCCCTGCTCACGTTCTGTCTCTGTCTCAAAAATAAATAAAAACATTTATATATACGCAAAATACATTTTGGCATACGAACTTGGCTATCTCCTTCAGAAATTCCATGATTTTGACTGCCAAAATGCCTTACAGAAAACAAACCAATTTATACAACCCTCTGCAGGACATGAGTATCACTTCCCCAGACTCTCACCCATGTGGGGTGTTATTTTTAAATTTGTAATTTTTTTTAATTACAAAGGAATGATTCTTTCCATAGTGGTATCCTGAAATACAATTAAAAAAAAAAAAGAATATGTATGTTTGGAAACTAAACTTGCACAGTGAAACATACCTGGTAGGCTCCAGGAGCCTATTTTCCTGAAGTGGTGGTAGGTAGGGTAGGAGTATTTTCTGGGATCATTAAAGCACAATTCTGCTTGAAAGCAAGACCGGATGAGTGCTCAAGTTCCCAATTACCCTGCAGCCACCAAGGCAAATGTACACAAAGTGGTTAGTGCCTCGATGCCCCAATTTAATTGGAATTGCTCCTCTTAGTCTCTGTCCTTCAGGGTAACCCTCAGGCTACGTTAATATTCCACCAGTGAGAGAGTCTGTTGAGTTAACAGGAGCTTAATTTTTAAAATACTCTTGGGAGCACTAAGGGCAAATCAGTCACTCACACCTTAGTATGGATTACTTCCAACTGGCTGAAATCTTCTGATCCTGTAGTAAAGACCTACCATAATGGGCCATGTTGACAAGAACTGGGAAGAATCAACATTCAATAGGGCTACTCCGAGAAGGACATTTATCAGTGTGGGCAGGTGAGGTGGAGTGGGCAGGGAGCGTGGCACAGGGAGGAAAAAGCATGAAGGTGCTGAGGAAGAGTTGGATGGCATGGAAACAGGGATGGAAAGTGATGTTTCAGGGCAACAGAGACTTAACCGCTTCCTCTCCAATTCTACCCAGGGGTTGACCATAGCCACCAATGATTCCAACCTCGTCCACTGCTAAATCCTATGACGCAACAGCTAGGGCTGGCCTCTTCCATCCTGGAACCTAAGAGGCTCCCAGCAACGATCTACACTGACGAAGGGAGGAAATCTCGTTCACAAAACCAGAGATTTTTAAATTGTTATTGTCCACTTTTTTTCTCTTGGCATTTTCTTTCTTCTAGGGGCCCAAACGCTTAGTGACTAACATCGTATTCATTTTTTTCTCCCATTATGAGCTTCCCACGTCACTCCTCCTGGTCCAAAATAGGGATGTCCCCGTAGGCCTTACATTTTCCTGACTATCAGCCCATTTCTCTCAGGCTCTCTCCTCACTCACTTCCCATCTGTTACAATCAAAGAGGTAGTCGGCATTTCCAATGAGTCAAATGTTTGAGCCCCGTGCCATTCTTAGGAGACAAAACATTTCCATTGTTACGAGGATTCGTAAGCAAAGAAAGGAGAAACATTTAAATTTTTCAGATTTTCCTTCGGAAACATCCAAAGAGCAAATTTTAAAGCATTATTCATTTATTGAAGCTTCAATTTAAGTCAATAAATAAAATTATTGCGATATGCCTATAAATTTTACTCAATGTGACTCTCTAGTGATGTTTCAAAACCAAGTCTGTATACTCCAATTGTGATGAGCGGGACTTTGGCATGCATACGCTGCGAATGGAAGCCAAAGACAGGAACTGGGAACTCAAGAAACCGGCCTTCTGAATGGAGTCTCTTATCCCACGTCACCTCCCTGACCCTTTCTTTCAGTTACTACCACCACCTCTGCAATCCCACACGGCCAAGTGTGGTCTGAGCACTGTCAATGCGAACACCTTACTGTCTTTGCCCCTCCAACTCCATATATCCAAAAACTCATCCCTCATCACCCCACATCATTTCCATATCCACTTAGTTCTTGAATTTGATCGTATTGCTGGTAACATCAGCCAAATAATTTAAGGTGGAAATCTCAGTGTATTAGCTTCCTGTTGCTGCTGTAACATATTACCATGAACTTAATGGTTTAAGACAACACAGATGTGTTAGGTTAGAGTTCTGTAGGTCAGAAGTCCCATATGGGTCTCATCAGACTAACATCACAGTGTCCACAGGCTACGTGCCTTTCTGGAGGCTCTAGGGGTGAATCTGTGCCCCGCTTATCTGGGTTACTACGGAATTCAGTTCCTTGCAGTCATAGGACCAACGTCCTCATTTTCTTGCTGGCTATCAACTAATTCTAGAAGCCACCCACATTTCTTGGTTCATGCCTCATTCCTCTATCCTCAAAGCTAGCACAGTGGGATGGGGTGGGGAGCTCCTTCACCTGGGGCATGCTTTTGACTCATTCTTCTGCCTCCCTCTTCCACTTTTCAGAACTCCCAGGATTAGACTGGGACCACCCAGGTAATCCACGATAATCTCCCCATCCCACAGTCCTTAACTTTAATCACAATGTGCAAAGTCCTTTTTGTTCTGTAAAGTAACATATTTACAGGTTCCAGGCATTAGGACAGGGACATCTTACAGGACCCATATTCTTCCTACCATACTCAGAAATCCAGGGTTTTTTTTAATTTATAGAAAATATAAATCGCAAGGAACCACCCTCTATGGAAAACAAAATCCCACAGGGGTTAAGAGAAGGGCCTGGAAACCCAGAGTTGGTTTCAACAATAGAACTGATTGTACAAATCAAATGCTCGCTATTGCACCTGACTCCTCCCTTCTCCAACCTCCATGTCCAGTGCGCCCTTCTCACCAGAACATGGGGCTATTGCGAGGAGTAAAGAAAGATGGCGTATGTGTGACAAATAGCAATGGCAAACAGTGGTTGGAGCTTCCTGTGAGCCAGGTTAACACTTCATACATACTTTATTATTTAATCAGCCAACAACTCCAGGAGATGTGTGAATTCATCAGCATCAATCCATTTCAGGGCTTGAGAAACAGTCTGGGTAAGACCCCACCAGTAATTCACTGTACAGCTGACATTTGAACCCAGACAGACTGACTTCAGAGCCTACCCTCTGAGCCTCTATTCTATCCTGCTTCCAATGACAAACTGTAGACCATAAACTAGTATATAAATGTAGGCTATTATTATTAATATTCCCTAATCGCCCTCTTGTCCGTTCCTTCTTCCCACTGCTCCCTTCTAAGCCCAGGCCTTGATCCCTCATACATGAGTGAAATATTAGAACCCCAGAATCTTCTAATTGCAAAGGGTCTCCACGGTCTTTGCATTCGACTTCCCGCCTATTGCAGTCAGCCATTGAACAAATGCCTACCACTGGCTCGAGATCCCAATTCAGCTCCCAGGCAAGTTCTCTCTCTCTCACACAGTGGGAATCGCGCTGAGCTTTTTGAAAGTTTGAATTACTTACCGACATTTAAAAATCAGGTGATTTCAAATGCGATTCCAAATTTTCACCTTGCCAAAATCGGGAGTTTTAGATGACCTCTTTAGGTCAGCTCTCTGGCCCTCTAAAGCATACTCTGGGGCTGCAAGAGGCAGTGGAGGTGGCTCTCTATTTTTATCTTAAAGTTTATTCCTGGACTACACCATTCACTCAGCACTGTCTATGCCATTCACTCGCCATGTGTTGGGCATATACTACCGGGCACTGTTATTTAACTTTTCTACCGTACGTCTTGTGTTCCCCACTAGATGCTAAGCTGCTTGATGCTTTATTATCCTCCGGGAATCCAGTCCAGCGTCCTGTATCTGGTAGATGTTCAAAAATATTTTTGGACTGACTGACGACATCATAAGGAGTCTCCATCAGTCAGGACCAGTCAGGAACCCATGACTGGTAGCTCAAGAGCAGGAACTTAACACAAATAGTGCAAGGAGTCAGGACCCTGGGATACAAAGCATGGCAGGGGAAGGTAGAGAATGGATCTGAGAGCCACGAGGCGGAGCCTATGAAGGAAAGCCTTGAGAGTATTTCTCAGATGGCTACTACGCAGAATCTGAAGTTTGGAATAGTAGTTGTAACCACCAATCACAGCAGACAGATTGCTTAACAGACCTTACAAATATGTGCTAAAATGGCCATTTGAATACATATCACAAACAACGTAACAGATTCAATGGTCCTGACCCTTCACTGCCCACAGCAGTGACCTCAATAATCTACCCTTTACCGGCTTTTCTTCTCTTCCTAATGCCCTCTTCCTGTTCCCCCATTTCTGATTCCTGAAATCACTTCCCCAACAAATTACCTGCATACAAGTCAGGCGAGGTCGCAGCTGGCTGTTCCTGACATTTTCATTTTTCTGCCCACCCTCCGATGCCTGACACCGGGGGTGGGCGGGGCGGGTGTTGTAAGATGTAAAATGTGAGGTGGCTGGTGGTCTTAAATCTGTGACTGTGGCAACACTAATGAGTACTTACTTCCAACACATTCGCCCCAAGCTGAATGAGAAAGATAAAGACTTCATCTTCGAGGAGTGGATCTAACCCAGATACGACTAGCCCCCCTTGCAGGAATATTTTAGACCCAGCTGAAACTTGGAATCTGGTGGCGGTCCTCTTCTGGACTGAATTACTATTCCATAGAGAGATGATTCAAAGCTAGGCGTCACGCCCAGGCACTCGTATATGGGAACCCCAAGCAAAACAATATTGTTTTGTTATTATATTGGCTCTTCAGGGCTTGGACAACAGATACTCTTCCAAGAACTGTATTTTCGGATTTTACTACACAACCAACGAAATGAATGAAAACAAGTCTCCTTTGGCACGGCCGAAAGGTGTTTACTTGAGCTGTGACCGTCTCACGTCACACTGCTCAGTAAATACTCTGACATAACGTTTTTATTAAACGATTAATGACATCATTAGAGAAAACTTCAGCTGCTAGCTAACGGAACTCCCCAAAGCGGAGACGACCACCAAATCTAGGTGGGCCTTGGCCTTTATTGAACACTTACTAGACTGGCAGTAGACCCTCGCTTCTTCATGGAATGTCCCCATGTTCTTGTGAAACAGATGACCTTCTAGCCATGTCCCATCTCCTCCTACTCTCCCCTCGCTCAGCCACGCAGGCCTCCCTGCTATCCTTCCAACACAGTGGCCATAGTTGCACTTCGCACTTCCGGACCTGCACCCACTGATTCCTCTGGGGAATCTCACACACACACACACACACACACACACACACACACACACGTGGCACTTAGATTGTGTGTCTCCTAACATTTTGTGCCCTAGACCCTTCACTTGCCTCATTCTAGTTCCAGCCCTGTATCACTGATAAGACTTTTTTTTGCCTCCAAAAGAGAATTTTCACTCCCGTGGGGGCAATATTAGCCCCTGGAAAGAATGCATGCTCTAAGGTTATTACTCCTGGAAGACATACAGCGTAAGGAGAGCAACATTTGCTTGGGTGCCCCTCTCCTCCCTGATTCCCAGTCCTGCCTGGGGTAATTCTACTGTTAGTTGACAAATTCTTTCATGCCAAAGCACCTGTAATTTATGGGTCAGGGAGAGTTTCTTGTAGTTTTAGGTGCAGAAGCACCTGGAAACGTAGGGGTAGGGGCACTAGTAGTTAGGGTTCAGAAGGTTTCCTAGTATCTTTTATTTTTTTTAATTAATTTATTTATTTTGAGTGGGGGGAGGCATGAGTGAGGGAGGGGCAGAGAGAGAGGGAGAGAGAGAATCCCAAGCAGGCTCTGTGCTGTCAGCTCAGAGACTGACATGGGGCTCAGACCCACCAACTATGAGATGGTGACCTGAAGAGTCGGACCCTTAACCAACTGAGCCACCCAGGCACCTCTCAGACCGCACCACTCTGCCAGCTCACGGTCAAGCAGTGAACCCCTTGGCATCTTAGTTTAGGTTCTCCGGGGGTGCAGAGCCCAGGATAAGGACTTGGATGCAAAATGGGCTCTCCACTCTCCCCAGCCCCTGGCACAAAACAATATATACTGTTTTATACAGCTAGAAAATAAATGAAGAAGGTGATGAGAAGCGAGATGGCCAGAGAGGTGGGTGCTGCGGTAGACACGATGAGGGCTTGAACCTGTGCTTGGGAAGCTGGCACGAAAAGAGGTTCTACAGACACTTCTAAGGTAAGGTGAGAGGATGGGGGTGTCACTGAGACGTCGGGGTGCGGGAGAAATCGGAGTCGGCCCCAACAGCCGATGTGACATTGCCCTGAATCCCTCCAGTGTGATAAGTAGGCTAACAACCTCGACCGCGAAACCCAGACAGCCGAGGCTCAAACGCGCCACTTGTTAATTCCGCACACCTTTTGTAATCTGCCACCACATAACTTTGGACAACTTACTTGCCCCACCCGCACTTCAGCTTCCCATCTGGAAAATAGGGATGAAGATAATCACAATAGGACGCACTTCACAGGTGCTACTGTTACAGTATTGAGGAGACCGCACAGGAAATTCTGCTCATGTACATAATTAATACGATCGCGCTCCATTCCTCGTTTTCCCAGGGACCTTTACTAAAAATGATTCCTCCCTTCTACTCAGCAAGATTTCCACTTCACTTTCTTTTTTCTTTCTATTATTTGCTTCCGATTTTCAGACACCTTTGGGGTCACTTTGGAAACGTAAAGAAAGAGGCAGAAGTCAAAGGGTTTCAGGAGATCCGGTGACTGTAACTTATATTTAAGTTCTTGCACGAAGTCGAGACCTGGCAAAATTTCAGGGGACAAGCGAAAGGCACATGGAATCATGATGTTCTGAGGTTGCCCTCTAGTGGGATGTGTAGTCTCCCTAGGGGTCACTGGCTGGCTTCTAAACATTAACATTAGTTTCTTTTCTAACTATAATAATAATGTGGGCTTGAGTGGAGAAAATTCTAAACCACAGAAAAGTATAAAGAAAAAATTTTTCTACATAGTCATCATAATGCTTTTACTCAAAGATGATGTCAGCCAGCTGTACGGATCTTCAGACTATCTTTGGGCCAGTTGCAGAACAGAAACACTTAAATAGAGCCTTGGGGATGTTAGCATCGTGTTTTATTGAAAAGTATTAAGAGACACAAAATTGAGCTCGTTAGCGTTCTACTATGCACGGTGTCCTGGTAACATAGCTAAGCTGCATTTCCCAGAATTCCCTTTTCTATACGTTTGTGGGTTTCGTGGGACACGAGAGAGCGTCCCGGGGGAGATGTGGGCAGACGCGGAGCAGCAGCTGCCTCACGTCTTTGCTGTGAGGCGGCTGCCAGCCCACACTGCCCTGTGCACCCGCCCGCCCCGGACCCGCTCCAGCTTCTCTGACTCCTGGGCGAGGTGTGTATTTTATTTTTACTTTTTAAAAATTTTTTTTAATATTTTATTTATTTTTGAGAGCAAGAGACAGAGTGTGAGTGTGGGAGGGGCGGAGAGAGAGGGAGACACAGAATCGGAAGCAGGCTCCAGGCTCCACGCTGTCAGCACTGAGCCTGGCGCGGGGCTCGAACTCACGGACTGTGAGATCATGACCTGAGCCAAAGTCTGACGCTTAACCGACGAGCCACCCAGGGGCCCCGCGAGGTGTGTATTTAATCTCGTGCTAAGGTGGGCACCTGGGGGACTCAGTCGGTTGCGTGTCCAACTCTTGATTTTGGTGCTGACAGCACAGAGCCTGCTTGGGATTCTCTCTCTCCCTCTCTGCCCCTCTCCCACTCACGTTCTCTCCCCCACCACCTTCTCCCAAAATAAACAAACATTAATTTTGTGCTAAGGGGCCAGTTTCTGCGGGACATTCGTAGCACCAGCCACAGGTAACAAGAACTGACATGGGTTTCAGTCTGTTGTGGGTTCCAACTTGTCCCTGTTGTCACCCGTCTTACTGCCCTCCCTGCAGCCTTCCCGACTGCCTTCCCATCATAGATGTCAAGTTCTGGCATCAGATGTGAAGACAACAGCTTTACAGAGACTGCTTAGCTGGCTCCCACAGCCGTATAATGTCAAACCCCTGTGACAAATTCGTGTGTGCGTCCCTAGTGATTCTCCTTCTGTGACTGAACCCTAACTTATACAGTATGAAATAGAAAAATTCTGAAGCAATTAGAACAATTCTCTATAGCTGCCCTGTTCACTACAGCAGCCACTAGCCATGTGTGGCTATTTAAAGTTCAATTAATTCAAGTTAATTAAAATTAAAATCCAGTTCCCCGGTCACGTTTCAAGGGCTCAGTAGCCACATGTGGTTGGTGGCTGCTGTACTGGACAGCACAGATACAGAATGTTCCCGTTATCAAAAGAAAATCTCATTACTATCCTGGTCTCTAGTGATAATGGCTAGTGTTGACTGAGTCCTTACAATGGGTCAGACGCATTACAGGCATCTCTGGATGCATTAACTCATGTAATCTGCATATAATTCTATGAGAAAGGTACTGCTATTTTACAGATAAGGAGACTAAACCACAGAGATTAAACGCCCTGTAACAGTCAGAGGAAATAAACGGTAGAGGTAAGATTTGACCCCAGAAAGTTCGAAGCCTGTAGTCTTAACCTTAAGCCAAACCGCGAAGGTCCCGGCGGCCTGGGTTGGCCCAAAGGGAGTGAGGGGGTGGCTCTGGCGGACCTCCTGCCCTCAAAGGACTCTCTCCTGATTGGATGATGAGTGTCTCGGTAGTGACCATAATAGACTCTCCCCAGCTTGGACCATACGAACGCGGGCTCTGTGATCTCAAGAAAGAAAAGATGCCTGTCCCACCCCACCCTGCCTTCCAATGGCAGAATGAGATGTACCATTGGGGAGAAGGGTCACAGATGTATTAGTTAAGGTAAGGCAAATCACCGCGATAATTAAAAACTAAAATCTCAGGGGCTTACAAAAGCAGCAGCTTACTTTCTATGTGTAAAGTCCAATCAGCACCCTATGGGCCACACCTGGGGGGCTCAGTCGTTTGAGCGTCGACTTCGGCTCAGACCATGATCTCACAGTTTGTGAGTTCGAGACCCGCGTCGGGCTCTGTGCTGACAGCTCAGAGCCTGGAGCCTGCTTCCGATTCTGTGTCTCCCTCTCTCTCTGCCCCTCCCCTGCTCATGCTCTGTCTGTCTGTCTCTCTCAAAAATAAATAAACGCGGGGCGCCTGGGTGGCGCAGTCGGTTAAGCGTCCGACTTCAGCCAGGTCACGATCTCGCGGTCCGGGAGTTTGAGCCCCGAGTCGGGCTCTGGGCTGATGGCTCAGAGCCTGGAGCCTGTTTCCGATTCTGTGTCTCCCTCTCTCTCTGCCCCTCCCCCATTCATGCTCTGTCTCTCTCTGTCCCAAAAATAAATAAACGTTGAAAAAAAAATTTTTTTAAATAAATAAATAAATAAATAAACGGTAAAAAAAAATTTTAAGTCCAGTCTAGTGGCAGTCTAGAGTGGAGTGTAGGGTGGAGCAGAGACAGGCCATCTGCTCCGTGCAGTCACTGAGGAGCCCGGGCAGACAGAGGCATTGCCATGTTCAACACGAAGATTCCAAGTGTGCTCCGGAGAGCAACATCCAGCAGGCACACAGGGAAAGAGAGTGAGGGGAATCGGGTTTTTAATGGCCAAGCCACAAAGTGGAAACATCATTTCTACCCACATACATTAGCCAGAACTCAGTCACCCAGCCACTTCTACTTGCAAGGGAGGCTGGGAAATACAGTCTGGCTGTGTGCCGAGGAAGAAAAAAATTAAAGTTTGGTGAACTGCCAGCCAGTCTCTGCCACATCAGATTTACTTTGAGTGTCATAGAATAATTAATATCCATTAAACTAATGATGGGACAAAATTAATGCTAAAATTACTCTCCCCAACCACCATTTTCTCTCTTGTTCTTTGTCACGATATTGACGAAGTCAAAAGTCAAGGAATCAATATGAATTTGAGAGCTGATGCATAGGGGCACTTGTACCCTAATGTTTATAGCAGCACCTTCAACAATAGCCAAATTATGGAAAGAGCCTAAATGTCCATCAACTGATGAATGGAAAAAGAAGATGGGGTTTATATATACAATGGAATGCTACCTGACAATGAGAAAGAATGAAATCTGGCTATTTGTAGCAACGTGGATGGAACTGGAGACTGTTATGCTAAGTGAAATAAGTCAGACAAAGAAAGACAGATACCGTATGTTTTCAGTCATATGTGGGTCTTGAGAAACTCGACAGAAGACCAGGGGGGAGGGGAAGTGGGGGGAAGAAGTTAGAGAGAGGGAAGGAGGCAAACCCTAAGAGACTCTTAAATACTGAGAATAAACTGAGGGCTGATGGGGGGGGCGGGGAGAGGGGAAAGTGGGTGATGGGCATGGAGGAGGGCACCTGTTGGGACGAGCCTGGGTGTTGTACAGAAACCAATGTGACAATAAATTTCATGTAAAAAATATGAATTGGAGGAGGTAGAGGAGTCCCTGCCACTTTGAGGCTCAATATGAACTCCCCTTCTTTGTGACTCACCTCCCTCGCTTTGCTCCCAGCAAACATCCATATCATGATTTTCTCATGACCCTCAAGAGTAGAACTCCCATGTGACAAACCATTTCTCTAAGTAGATGCATACCAGTAAAGCCACTAACAAAAGCTGGATGTATACTGCCGATGCATACTACTTGGCTGGAAAAGTTGTATATTTGGGGCACCTGGTTGGCTTAGTTGGCAGAGCATGACCTCTTGTTCTCACAGGCATGAGTTTGAGCCCCACATTGGATGGAGACATCCTTAAGAAAATAAAAATTAAAAAAAATTTTTTTAAAGAAAAGTATTCGTGAGTTGCCTCTATTTTGAGGTCATGTAAAAAGCTTTGCTATAGCGCTTCTGGATAGAAAATCCTTAGCAGGCCTTTTGGCCTTTGTACGTTAGTGGCTCGTGTTCTAATGTCTTCGCCTTATATTGTCTTTGGTTTGTTGTGAGCTCTGAAAGACTGATGTGGGATTCCTCACTTTTAATAACGTGTAAATCTTGATCTGGTAATTTCCTCCATCTGAATGAAGAGCCATGTCCATTCATTTGTAATAAGTGAATGAGCATACCTCCTTAACCAAGCTTTAAATGTGATTGAGAGACTGGGCTCTTGGGGCACCTGGGGGGCTCAGGCAGTTAAGCGTCTGACTTGCTTTCGGCTCAGGTCAGTTTGTGAGAATGAGCCCTGTATCGGGCTCTCCGCTGACTGTGGAGCCTGCTTGGGATTCTCTCTCTCCCTTTCTCTCTCTCTGCCCTTTGCCCGGCTCATGCTCTCGCTCTCTCTCAAAATAATTAAATAAACTAAAAAAAAAAAAAAAAAAAAAAAAAAGACCGGGCTCTTGAGTGAGACTTACTTGGTTTCAAACCCTGGCTCTGCCTTGAGTAAATTTCTAACATTTCCCTGCTTGTATTTGTGCACCTGTAAAACGGGGGTGATTATTTTGCATAAAATTACATTACATTTATATTTTATCACAGTTCTAGCAATAAATCATAATTATTAATTCAGACTCTGTGCTCTTGAATAAAGTTTACTTTTATATAATAATGGTGTTTTTTTCCTTTTAAGATTTTATTTTTAAGTAATCTCTACACCAAATGTGGGGCTCAAACTCACAGCCCCAAGATCAAGAGTCACATGCTCTTCTGACTGAGCCAGCCAGGCGCTCCCTGATTTTTTTCTTAAGGCAAGCGACATATCGATAACTCATAGAGAGGCACTTAAAAAATTGTGAAGATGGTTTCTTTCCAAAATTTGCAGGTATGTTACTTCCATCTAACTATAAAACATTCTTATGTATTCACTAACGCTTGATTAGTGGGACTATCCATTACAACACTGTCTAATTCAAGTTTCCATAGCTTAGGGCCATAGGAATTCATCTCCTAGAGAGACCCATGGGGTTCCATCTGTGCATTACACGTCAGGAAAGGGAAGGTCATAGAAATTCATTTCAGAGGTAAAGGAGACTTGAAGATGACCTAGTACAATTTTATAGATCTAGAAAACTGGCAGCGCAGTCACTTAGACTATAGATCATTATTTCAAAAATTGCTTATTTACCCACAGTAAGCTGCATGAGAAAATTAGCGTGTGATTTGTAAAAATTATAGCTATACTGGTTTTCTACTGCTGATCACAAAAACTGGATCCAGTTATGTACGTCTTTGCTCAACACAAAAATGAAAAAAAAAATTCTTAAATAAATCATGTGAAAGATACTATCTTTTTGGGCTTGGAGTTCAGGGGACGAAAAGAACTACAAAATAGGTCCCAGGTAGGGAAAAGACTACAGACCAAACTAGCCCACCCTCCTCACACTGTAAGTGAAGAAACAAGCCCAGAAACATGAAGGAATCTGCCCAAAGTTTATTCATTTGGTAAAATGTTTAAAGGCCTACTGCATACGCCAGGGACTGGGTTGTAGCAGGAAATGACACAAAGCCCCTGACCTCAGATAGAGTTTGCGTTGTAGTCACATCATGCAACTCACTTAAAAGTATTAAAATTCTATTTTGAAAAGATCCTGTAACTGGACATTTTTTACGAATTCAAACTCATCCCCTCCTGCCCATCCACTAAAACCCAGAACGTTAGACCTTACCATGAATCCAAATCAGTGTAATAACATATCATATATTAGGGGCAAGACAAAAAAAAAAACGACTATACAGTTGAAACACACCACCGCATACTAAGAACTCTGTGTTCGGTTCTTATTCGTTCAATTAATGAGATAATTAGAAGCAATTATAATTTATTCGCCAAAGTGAGACTACTGCCCATTTCACATCTTTCATTTCTCTCTTCTTTAACAAAATCCTATATACTGTAATGAACACTACAGCAACAGGAGTAACTTTTGCTTCAAGCTACGTGCATTCCTAAAAGAAACTAACACAATTGCCACAGACGTCATTACAAAAGCATCCTCGATTTATACTGATGTTTTTTTACAGCAGCACTGCGATCTTATGAACACAAGACTTCTTGCCAAGATCAATGTGTTTCTTATTATTTCCTTGAAGTAAAGAGACACCCGCCTCAAGGTACATTTCAACAGCGTATTCCCTTGGAATATCAACTTACTCCCTGATAGATTAAATCAGTGGAGCTACTGCTTTTATCCTTCAGATCTCCCTCAATCTTTATCTGGTCCCTCGGGAGTACAAATCCATTTCAGGATGAATGAACATGGCTAAGTTTCAGTCAAAGTTGTGTAAAAACCATCTCCGACTGCTTCAGGGACTAAACACAAAGGAAACGGTTAAGAACACAGGTTCTAGAATCCCAGCACCTCCACTTTCCAGCTGTGTGAACTTGGAAGTGACTCAAACTGTCCAAGCCTCAGCTCTCTCATCTAGGAAATAAGGGATTAACACTTGATTGTTGCTATTGTCCGGATCCACTAAGGTAACACATGAAGCATTTACAAGGACATCATTCATAGCACATTTGACCCTTGAACAACACGGGTTTGACTGCGCGGGTCCACTTACATGCAGATTTTTTCAATAAATACAGGCCAGTACTGCAAATGTATTTTTTCTTCCTTATGATTTTCTTAATAACATTTTCCTCTCTCTACCTTACTTTATCATAAAAATACAGTGTACGGGGTACCTGGGTGGCTCAGTCAGTTAAGCATGCGACTTCAGCTCAGGTCATGAGCTCGCAGTTTGTGAGTTCGAGCCCCATGTCGGGCTCTGTGCTGCCAGTTTAGAGCCCGGAGCCTGCTTCGGATTCCGTGTCTCCCTCTCTCTCTGCCCTTTCCCCACTCACGCTGTCTGTCTGTCTCTCTCTCCAAAATAAATAAACATTAAAAAAATTTTTTTAAATACAGTGTATAATGCGTATAACATACAAAATATGCATTAATCAACTATGTATGTTATCGGTAAGGCTTCCGGTCAACAGTAGGCTATTAGTTGTTAAGTTTCTGGGGAGTCAAAGCTATGTGCACATTTTTGACTGTACAGGGATTGGCACCCCTAACCCCCGTTGTTTTTTTTCAAGAATCAACTGTAAACCTTTGAAATGTTAACTCTTCTATGTGTAAGAATGCTTTCGGGGGCAAGTCACAGAATACCCAATTAAAAGTACCATAAACATTAAAGACATTCATTTAGCCCACTTAAGAAATCCTAAAGCAGACAGTTCTAAGAGGGTTCATCCTGCAGCTCAGGAAGACCCAGGCCCTTTCCATGCTTCTGTTCTTTCACCTTCAGAACACTGTTCACTCAACATCTTTTTTTTTTTTAATTTTTTTTAACGTTTATTTATTTTTGAGACAGAGAGAGACAGAGCATGAATGGGGGAGGGTCAGAGAGAGAGGGAGACACAGAATCGGAAACAGGCTCCAGGCTCTGAGCGGTCAGCCCAGAGCCCGACGCGGGGCTCGAACTCACGGACCGCGAGATCGTGACCTGAGCTGAAGTCGGACGCTTAACCGACTGAGCCACCCAGGCGCCCCTCGCTCAACATCTTCAAACTCTCAGGGTATCTCCATTTTCCACTGGCACTCACTACCTCCTCTCAATGTATTTAAGATGGCGACCGGTGTTCCAGGCATCAAATCCAGACCCAGAAACATCCAGATACAGCACTGACAGACCTACCTGCAGTGATGGAAATATTATGCATTTGCACTGTCCAGTACAGCAACCACTAGCCCCATGGGACTCCTGAGCACTTAAATTGTACCTAGTGTGACTGAGGAACTGAATTTTTAATTTCATTTAGTTTTAATTAATTTAAATTTAATAGTCACATGTGCCTAATGGCTATCATATTGGACAGCGCAGCTCCAGAAGAAGAAAAACTATTTCTCCTTGAGTCTCATTTTAAGAGTGGGGAAATTCTGGGGGCGCCTGGGTGGCTCCGTAGGTTAACCTTGTGACCTCAGCTCAGGTCATGATCTCACGGCTCGTGAGTCCAAGCCCCAAGTCGGGCTCTGTGCTGACAGCTCAGAGCCTGGAGCCTGCTTCGGATTCTGTGTCTCCCTCTCTGCCTATGCCCCTCCCCAACTTAGGCTCTCCCTCTCTGTCTCAAAAATAAATAAACATTAAAAAAATAATTTCAAAAAAGAGTGGGGAAATTTTTCCTCAAAGTCCCCCAGCAGATTTTCCCATGTGTCTTATTGGTCAAAAGGAAGCCACATGCCCACTCCTAAAATCAAACACTGGCAAGGAACAGCATTTCCACAGTTGGCTTGGAATAATTAGGATTTGCTCCTGAGTCATGTGGAAAGGAGCAAGCACCCTGTGAAGCCAGGGCTTGGCCAGCAAGTAAAGAGCAAGGAATGGTTGGCATATAAATTTGATCAGTAGTATATGCTGTACCGCTTCTGCTCTGTCCAAATCAGGGATCTGTAAACTACGGCCCATGGGCCAAATCCCACATTTGTAACAAACGTTTCATTGGTGCGAAGCCACGCCTATTTGCATATTGCCTATGGTTGCTTTGCCTACACCAACAGAGTCGACTAGTTGCCACAGAGACTGTGGATGACGCATGAGTCCAAAAATATTTATTAGCTGGCTCTTCACAGAAAAGGTTTGCCAACCCCTGGTCTAAACGGACATTCCTTATGATTAAAATCACCATTGTTAAGGATGTTGGCTACAACGTACTCCTATTGCCGAAAGCAAGTGCTTTGTGCAGGCTGATGTGGAGGACAGAGTTCTGGGGAGCTGCTTTCAAGGACCCTGATACTACTTCTTGCTGAGTAACTTTCAAAGTTACTCCATTGCTTTAAGCTTCAATCTTCTCATCAGCAAAGCAGGGATAATAGAATTTTCTTTGCCTACCTCAGCAGGGACATGGTGAGATGACGTATGCCAAGGTGCCTTGTAAACCATGAAGACCTACAGAAATATCCAGTTGGGTTGTTGCTGCCGCTGGGTTTTTTTTTTTTTAATAAAGTTTATTTATTTATTTTGAGAGAGAGAACACAAGCAGAGGAGGGGCAGAGAGAGAGGGAGAGAGAGAATCCGAAGCAGGCTCCGCACTGTCAGCACGGAGCCCGGTGCGGAGCACGAACTCGCGAACCGTGAGATCATGACCTGAGCTGAAACCAAGAGTCGGACAATCAACTGACTGAGCCACCCAGGTGCCACATCTGCTGCTGTTTTTAAAGTCCGGGACTATGAGCTGTTGCTACTGGATCCTACCAAGGAACACTGGGACTTTTCCATGACGAGCAAGGCAAGGATAGCACTGGCAACTGGCTGATTTGCCAGTCAGCAAAAGCCACTTGGGGAGCTTTTATCAATTTAGAAATCAAGAGATTGATTGGCTTCGCTGTAACTTTAAGACCCTTTGAAATCACCTTACGTAAAAACATGAAGTTTAAAAACTATTTTTTAAAAAAATTTTTTTTAACGTTTATTTATTTTTGAGACAGAGAGAGACAGAGCATGAACAGGGGAGGGGCAGAGAGAGAGGGAGACACAGAATCTGAAACAGGCTCCAGGCTCTGAGCCGTCAGCACAGAGCCTGATGCGGGGCTTGAACTCACGAACCGCGAGATCATGACCTGAGCTGAAGTCGGACGCTCAACTGACTGAGCCACCCAGGCGCCCCTAAAAACTATTTTAAATTGTTTCCAACTTCACATTAAGAATTTTGAATTGGAGAGCAGCTTTGAAATGAGATGGCAGACATAAGTGGTTCTTGGTTCAAAGCAGACCCCGAAGATCCCTGGTAAACCCAGGACAGTGAATTAGGAATCTGAAGACTGTCCCTACTGGACAATTGAACGCACAGAATCTCAGAGTTTGAAGGAATCTTAACAGGCAATCAGCTGAGACCCTTCATCATAGAGAGGCGAGGACACCATTCTTCAAGAGTAATTCTAGCCAATGAGCAGCTACTCCATTGCGGCCTATGCAAAACTTTAGAAGAGTAACCTATGTCGTATCAGAACTCACTGGCTTCAGACGAGGGCGATGCTGGTGATGTAAGCTGAGGGGAGAGGCTCACGTTCTAGAGTATCTCTAGGCCTGGGACTAGAGTCACAAATCAAAACCAGTCAAACAACAAGAGTTTATTGAGCACTTACTCTGTGCTAGACTATGAAGGATACAGAGAGGAAAAAGTCGCCACCCTTACCCACGAGGACCTGACTAGATATTTCTTCATACCTGAAAAGAGAAAACCAGAAGGAAAAGCAGAATTCGGGATATGATGATCACCTTCAACAATGCCTAGCAAAGTGTCCTCACACGTCTGAAGTGTTTAATATGTATTCATTTTAAGGTTAGTTTAAAATTTATAAACAGAAGTTAGATGTACAAACAATAGCAACAATAAACAAACAGATACAAAAATACCCAAGCTTCCTTTAATGTCTAAGCAGGTTCCATCTTATTTTTGAGCCTCTATTCCAGAGGTTCAGGAAAAGCATTCTTAAACCTGATGATTTAAGGTAGCTCTCTCTTTTGCTCTAAAATGATCTCCAGTTAAGTCGATGTCTTTTGGAAAGATGCACAATCTTTGTATTCCCGCCTCTTCCTTCCGGTAGTCAAGATGGCTTCCAGGTTGGGAATGGGGCGCTAGTGTCCTTCTGGCAACAGGGACCAAGGGCCCGGATCTGTGAGCCCACCCCATGTTGAGCACTGGGTTCTTGACGACCTCTCCGAAGATCTCCCTCACCCTGTGGGGTTCCTGGGTATCCAGTTGGCATTCACTGCTGAAGGCTGTGTCACTGGCCCCCAGGGTCAATTCTCTCAGTAGCCCACCCTGGCCTGCAGGTCCGTCTCTTGCTGACCAGGTCCCCTCAGGTCCCACCAGTGAGTGTCTGTCACATCCTGCACCTGGCTGCCAGTCTAAATTGTCTACACCATCACTTTTGTAGCCCTGTCCCTGCACCTGGCTCACAACACAGCTGCCCACAAGGAAAGTGAGGGCCAATCAGCATCCCTACCCTGCCCCGCAAGAGACAAAAAAGACTTGAAAAAGACATCATCTCTAGCCTTCTTTCTGCCCAAACGCACTATGCCACCATGTTTCATCTCTACCATGCTCCCCGTGTTGACATATAGGCTGCTGTGAGGAGTTCCGACCAGGGCTTCCAAGTGGAAAATCAGACACAAAACGTCCTCTGCTTTCAGTTTCCTCCTCAATCTATCCAGAGCCTCTACCATTCCCTGTCACCACTTCTACCTGCCAGGGAAAAGAGTGAGGGTCTAGCAGAAGCGGCCTCACGCCTGTGTCGGGGTAGTGGGAACTCGGAGGGCTGGAAGACTGGCTGAGCGTCAGATCAACGCCATGGTATTTGAAATCTCATTTGCACAGATGGGGAATTGAGAGGGAAGGAGTGTAGCACCCGGTTTGATACTAGAGGACAAAGTCAAACAAGACAGGTTCCCTGCCTTTCAAGAGCATTACAGTCTACGCTCCTACAGCTTTAACGTGCACTGCACAAGGAAGAACAAAGACTTGGATGGACAAAGCATGAGAAGGTAAGAGGAAATAAGACAGTGAGGCCTTGGAAGAGGGGAATTAGAGAGGAATCTACCACTGGAAATGCCTGCAGCACAGAAAGATCTAGGCCCAGACCAGAGAGAGAAAGTTGGGGATTATAGCTCATGAGCTCACTAAACTGGCTCAAATGTGTAATTGTTTCCAAATGGGGAAGACAACCCTGCAAGAATGAGATTATAACCATCTTCCATTATTATGTCATTTCACCCTCTGGAAAATAGTTGTACCTAAAAGGAGACCTCCTTCAAAGACAAAAAAAAAAAAAAAAAAAAGAGAGAGAGAGAGAGAGAGAGAAAGAAAAAAGAAAAAAGGCATGGCATAGCCCAGGAAAGCTAGAGGCTAGAAAGTATAGTTACCTACCAAAGCTCATCTGGGATTCTGGTAGACCAAGAATGATTCCCTCACACGTTACCAAATTATACAACTGAAAGCGCTAAGGTCTAAGGATTCTCTCTGTTGGCCAGTGGCCTAATAAAAAACTGTCAGACCGACCTCTCCTACTGTTAATTAAGAGCTACTGAGTCACTCTCAGGCTTCCAGGGCGAAGCTACTGTGTTTGCGATCCAGAGCCCCCAGAGCCCAGGGTAATGGCTGCTCTCTGGCAGCTTACCCCAGACCCCCTCCCTCTCCAGCATCTCCCCGTGCCTCACCGACACGTGCATTCGGTCTCCAGGCACTTACGAGGCAGCCTGGTGGAGTGTGAACAGTATAGGCTATGGGTTCCAACAGGGAATCCCCCAAGCTCTCAGGCTCTGTGCAAATGACTTAATCTCTTTGATACTCCATTTCTTCATCTGCAAACTGAGACTAAACATATCTATCGTGATGCGTTTTTGTGAGGATTAAATGAGATGACGTACATAAAGCACCCAGCAGGGCCTGGCCCAGGGCAGGCCCCCAGTCCTCATTAGGTTGCTTCCCATCAGTCTCCCACCCGCCTCGCCAAACCCTTCTTCTCCCTTCTTACGCGGCCCGGGGACGGTGCACTAAAAGGACTCGTGATGCATTACAGTGCATTCGGCAAAGGAAGTACCTAATGCCGTCATATAAGGTGAAAAGTATAAAGAGATATGGACAAAGAGAAAAAGGAGCAGGGCGCCTGGGTGGCTCAGTCGGTTAAGCGTCCACTTCAGCTCAGGTCATAATCTCATGGTTCATGGGTTCGAGCCCTGCTTCAGGCTCCTGCTGTCGGCACGGAGCCCACTTCCGATTCCCCCCCACCCCTCCCCTCCCCTGCTCTGCCTCTCTCAAAAAAATTATTTAAAAAAAAAAAGAGAAAAAGGAGCATTGGGGAGAGAGATTTACTTCTTTTGAGGAGATCAGGGCAGATTTTATAGAGGTAGTGATATTTGGCTGGACCTTGGAAAATTAGTGAGGTTCCAAGTGGGGGGACCCCAGAAAGCTGAGGGAGGGAGTAGGGAAGTATGATAGGGAAGGGAGTAAAGCCCACAATGGGTGCACTAATGAGCGGGTTACTACTACGGGTAACTGCGGCACAATCCAACAATCTACTAGGTTTGTAGAACATACCTCAGCATCACCTCGCCAAGGGACGAGGAAGCTGACGCAGGTGAACACAAACTCTCAGCCCTCACTGTTCTGAAGCGTTAACTCCCTGGCGCTTCTGGCTTATTCCACACACGGGCCACACATGGTCCCATCGGCACAGATCATTCTCGGTCAGAGAGACACGGGAGCCGTCAGCGTGCGTGTACTTTCCTGTTTACCTGCCCCCTTTTCATCATGTTTAAATACATTTTTCCAAAAAGACTTACGTCCCCGGGGACATTTACTCATCAGTAGAGTGGGGACATTTGATTTCTGCTCCACCAATCCCACAGTGACGTTTTAATGCCCCGAGAAGACGATGTGCGAGCATAGTTTATATAAACGTCACAGGCCTGCGACAGAGTTTGTAACTTGTGATCTCCATGGCGGTGGGGGGGGGGGGGGGGGGAGTTTGCGCCCCCTACTTATGTCTTCGGCAAGCTGTGCAGGCAGTGTAGACTCTGGGCCAATCACATCAACATCACCTGGGAGCTTGTTAGAAACGTCAGTTCTCAGGTCCTGCCCTCTACCTACTGAATCAAAGACTGTGGGGGATGGACACAGAAACCTGTTTTAACAAGTCCTCCAGGGCATTTTGCTATCTTGAGAACCGATGTTTTCAGAGGTTTGAGAACTCTGGCTTTCTGGTTATGAGCACAAATTTCAGAGCTGGCCACAAATCCCAGTCAGCCACTTCCTCGAGTAACTTACTTAGCTCTCTGAGACTCAGTGCCTTGATTTGGGAAATGGGGCTACGGCTAGGATCTCTCCTTCATGGATTTGGTTGAGAAGCTTAAGAGAGTGAATGTGTAAAGCAGGTAGGAACTTGGCACACTATAAGCAGTCAGTATGCACTTAGCTCGTGTCATTTCTTTTTGTAAAGTGTGGTGGCTCCTTGACATGCCCCAGTGCCTACTTTTTGAAAGACTGTCAGTTGTGTTTTAGCCTGTTGGGAAGTTTTCCACTTACGTTGTGTGTGTGTGTGTGTGTGTGTGTGTGTGTGTGTGTGTGTGTGTGTTGTTTACATGTCATTGTTTGCTGTTCAGTGATACTCGCTTTATCTAGCGAAGGTTCCTTGCTCCTGCCACTCTCCTCTGAATAAGAAAGGTATTTCTCTGTGTGGCCTTAATAATTCTTCTTAAAGGGGCGCCTGGGTGGCTCAGTGGGTTGGGCGTCCGACTCTCGATTTCGGCTTGGGGTCATGTTCGTGAGTTCGAGTCCTGCATCGGGCTCTGCACTGACAGGTGAAGAGCCTGCTTGAGATTCTCTCTCTGCACCTCCCCTACTTGCTCTCTGTATGTTTCTCAAAGCAAATAAAAATACACTTTAACAAAAAGAATTCTTCTTAAATAACATTGCAGGCGAGGATGCTTTCTATTTGCATAGCATGGTATTCTTTTGGCAGCTGTACCTACAGATGTTACAGCCAGGATTTCTGGCCTTTCTGCTGCCTTCCTTTATGTACCTTTCCTCCTTGTTTCATTCTAAAGATCCTCTTTTCTGAAAACCATTCTGCTTCATTTGGCTAATTCTCCATCTACTTCCCTTAAAGCTTCCATGCAGAAGTGCCTTCAAGTAGGTACTTTTTTAAAACACAGATAAACGCCAAAAATACACCCTCACGCATGCGGTCAAGTGATTTTTGACAAAGGTACCAAGACCATTCAATGGGGGAAGAACGGTCTTTTCAACAAAGAGCGCTGTGAAAAGTGGCTATCACGTGCAAAAGAACCAAGTGGGGCCCTTATCTCAAACCATATACAAAAATGAACTCAAAATGGATCAAAGCTCCTAAACACAAGAGCTAACGCTCTAAAACTCTTCGAAGAAAATGCAGGGAGAGATCTTCAGGACATCAGATTTGGCAGCGGTTTCTTGGATGAGACAGCAAAAGCACAGGCAAAAAAGTAAACAGAGATCAATTGGACTTCGTCAAAATTAAGACCTTTAGGCATCAAAGCGCACTATTAGAGACAGTGAAAAGATAACACAGAGTAGGAGAAAATAGTTACAAATTGCATTATCTGGTAAAGGATTTAATATCCAGAGTATAAAAAGAACTCTTGAAACTCAACATCAAAAAACCCCCAAACAACCCAATTCAAAAATGGGCCAAAGGTTTTAGTAGCGGCTTCTCTAAAAACACATCTATATTATGTCCACTGAGCACATGAAAGATGCTCCCCATCACTAATCAGTAAGGAGGTGCAAATCAAAACCACAATGAGATACCGTTTCACACCCACTATCGGCACAGCAGGAAAGAGGAAGTGTTGGTGAGGATACAGGATCCTTGTGCCCTGCCGGGAGGAATGTAAAATGTAGTGCCACTGTGGGAAACAGTGTGGCAGAGCCTCAAAAAGTCAACCACGGAATCACCATATGATCCGGCAATTCCACTGCTAGGTTCATGTACCCAAAAGGATTGAAAGCATGGACTCAAACTTGTACTTGTACACCAATGTTCACAGTAGCATTATTTACAGTAGCAAAAGGTGGAAATACCCCAAATGTCTATCCACGATGAATGGATAAACAAAATGCGGTCTACGCACACAATGGAGTACTATTCAGCCTTAAAAAGGCATGCAGTTCTGATACATACTACAACGTGGATGAACCCTGGGAGCATGCTAAGTGAATAAGCCAGACACAAAAGGACAAATATTATATGATTCCACTTATATGAGGTACCTAAATGACAAATTCATAGAGACAGAAAGAACAGAGGTTACCAGGGACTGAGGGGAAGGGGAATGGGGAGTTACTGTTGAACACGTACAGAGTTTCGGGGCGCCTGGGTGGCTCGGTCGGTTAAGCGTCCGACTTCCGCTCAGGCGCCGATCTTGCAGTGCGTGGGCTCGAACCCCTCGTCTGGCTCTAGGCCGACAGCTCAGAGCCTGGAGCCCGTTTCGGATTCTATCTCTCCCTCTCTCTCTCTCTGCCCCTCCCCGGCTTGTGCTCTGTCTCTCTCAAAAATCAATAAACAGTAAAAAAAGAAACACGTACAGAGTTTCTATGTGAGATGACGAAATGTTCTAAAAGTAGATAGTGGTGATGGCTGCACAAAACTGTGAATATATTTAATGCCAATGGTTAAAGGGTTAAAATGGCAAGTCTTATGCTTATTTTTCAGCAAAAAAATAAATTCTAAGTAAACACACATTACAGAGATAGAACGGGGAAAAAATGAAAGAAAAAAAATTTAAAAAGCAGGCACCTTACCTTCCAGGGATGTAACCAGAACAACATGAAGACAGATGACGGTAAGAAATATCTTGAACAGCAGTAGAAGTTCTTCGGGTCTGCCAGCATGGCCACACTGCCTGCCACAGAAAAACATCCTGGAATAAAATAAGGGGAAAACATCATCATCACAGCACGCCATAATCACAACACAGAAATACCCAAGAGGTCAGTTACTTAACCAAGGCAAACTGCAATCCTGCTTCCTTTAAATTACTCTGGTTCCAGAGAACTGGCAATGCCAGCCGGGCACTGGCTACAAAAAGCAAAACCTATATTGATTATGGGAAGACCACCCAGTGGGATATCATATTACATTCAAAATTATTTTAAAAAACAGGGGCACCTGGGTGGCTCAGCCAGTTAAGCGGAGGACTTTCGATTTCGGCTCAGGTCACGATCTCACGGTTGGTGGGTTTGAGCCCTGCGTCGGGCTCTGTGCTGATGGTACAGAGCCTGCTTAGGATTCTCTCTCTCTCTCTCTCTCTCTCTCTCTCTCTCTCTCCCTCTCTCTCTCTCTCTCTCCCTCTCCCTCTCTCTCTCTCTCTGTCTCTGCTCCTCCGCCACTTTCTCTCTCTGTCTCTCTCTCAAAATAAATAAATAAGCTTTAAAAAAATTATTTGAAAAACAAAAACCAGAAACAGACGCACAAATGCAGAAAACAAGCTCGTGGTTGCCAGAGGTGAGGAGACAGGCAAAGTAAGTGGCAGGGATTAAGAGGGACAAACTTCCAGTTATGAAATAAGTAAGTCACGGGGATGAAAGGTACGGCATAAAAAACAGTCAGAGACACTGTAATAAATTTGTATGGTGTCAGACGGTAACTACACTGAACCATGGGGAGCATTTCATCGTGTACAGAATTGTCAAATCACTAGGTTGTACACCTGAAACTAACAGAAAGAATATTGCCTGTCAACTATACTTCACTTAAGACTGCGATTTTTTAAAAAGATAGGCAAGGTAGTCCCTGTGAATTTATGGAAAACTTCAATACACGCAAGATATTAAGAGAAGAAATTAAAAACACAAAACACTGCATATATAATTAGTAATGCTATACAAAGGCTGCTTAAAACGATGCTAAGAATCAGAAGGGGTTAGAGAATCCTATAAACATTCTACTCTTACTTATGTTTTATATTGTAAAAGGATTTCCTCTCTGTTACGTGTCAGCTCATGATCAGTGCTTGCATTTTTAGTAGTCAGGAGGGGAGAGTCAACATTTTTTTCAAAAAAGCGAAGTTCGTAACAAAACTGAATTTAAAAGCTCCGTTTACCATTCATGCATCCATGCATTCGACAAACATTTATCGACGGGCAATAAAAAGAAAGGTATCGAGAGGGGTCCGGCACGCCGAGAGAACCGCCAATCCGAAGACCGCGTCCGTCCCTCTCACGGTGGAGGAGCTGGCCAGCAGCACCCCCGACGGGCGGTCGGCGCCAGCAGCCGAGGGTGGCATGGGACGATGAGGGAGGGAGAGGCCAGGCAGGAGATCACAATCTGCCCACGGGCTCAGGCACAAGCACGCTGAGCGGCCAAAGAGCGGGAGTTCAAAGGTTCTGGCTCTGCCGTGCAACGTCGGCGTGACTCTGGACGAGTCCTTTCCAGTGGCCGAGATGCCCCGTCTAGCCAACTGTGATTAACAGGACCGACCCGAGAGTGCCGCTGTATTAAGTGAGCACGGTGAAGCCACTAGAAAGGCTAGCTGTACTCTTGACTCGTTCAGTCAACAGATGCCCATTTTGCGCCCTAGTACGTGCAGGGTGAAACAGTGCAGGGGTTATGTGGGTGAGGGCATGGACAGACGGGGATAAAACACAATTTCTCAGTCTCCAGGGAAAGCTGTCAGTCTTTAAGAATCCTGTAATTTCATAGCCATCACCAATGCCACGGAGGTAACTCTTTCCTTGGACACGGCGTGATAACGTCTCAGACCAGGAGGTGAATCCCTCTCCTTCCAAAGAGGGCTGACGTTTTTTAAATCAATAAATTGTATTATATATTAATACACTACGTTCACAAACTGTAAAATGTCTCTGGTTTGGCCCTGCTCTTCAGCACGCTAATCCTCTCTCTCTTCATAATGGCATATTATTGACCCTCCCAAATGAGTCACTCGAACCAGAATGTTAATATAGCCGTGCAGAGATGTAGCAATGTCTCTCTGGAGGAAAATTTACGTGTCCGCTACAGCTACACGCAACAATATTGATGAATCTCAGAGATACAAAGTTAGATAAAGGGGCCAGACGTGAACGAATGCATATCGTACAGGAGTCCATTCGTGTGACGTACAAAAGCAGGCAAAACTGACGGATGGAGCGAGGAGCAGGGGGAGCGGCTATCCCTGGAAGGGGGTGCGGGTGGAATAATTACAAGTGCGCACAAAGGGGTTTCTGAGGTACAGGTGCCATTCTGTGTGTTCAGTTCCTGAAACTCAATCGAATTGGACACATATGGGTCTGTCACAAAAAGTTGCATTTAAAAAGCTTAAAAATCAATCTATTTTTTTTTATTTCTGAGGGCAGTTCCCCCTCCAAAAGCACTGCTATTCAAAAAACAATCTGTATTTAGTGCACCAAACCTCTACCAAAAAACTCCCTCCCATACACATGCCCTCAGGCTCAACTCTACCTGGAATTTGTAGAACTGACTTAGAAAATTTACTGCACAAATATCTGATTTCAGAGCAGTTTACTTCTGGAAAGGAACTCAGAATTCACCTAGCCTCAAACCCTCATTTGACAGACCAAGGAAGAGGCCCAACCAACATGCTCTAGGCGATGGGTCAAGGTCATCCGGCTGTTTGGTGGGACTCCTACTCTTTCTACCAGACCACAATGCTGTCCTCCTGAGGATCTGTGTCTTTGGAAGTAAACTGTTCTGAATCCACCAGGTGAAATGAATCAACGAAGTCAAAACGCTATTATATAATTTCAAAATTTTTGCCACCTCATTCTTGAGCTTTGCCAAGTCCTAGGGGAGGACCTCCTAAGTGGTACATAAGATACGGTCAAAGTTAAATTAGTCAGAGTGCACAGTGACTGGTTATTATGTGCTGGAACTTGGGCCTCTGATCAAAATAAACCACGCCTTTTCACTGAAGAGAGCTTGTACTCAACTCCCAATGACAGCAGGAAAGGCCAGAATGAAGGGTGATTCCAGCAATCATCTTGAAAAGAGAACACTGATCAAGAAGGACTTACTACAGACCAGGTGCCACAGAAAAGACCGCTTTCAGTTGTCAAGGCTGAAATACCTTTCCTCAAGGCTGACTATATATTTCCCAAAAGGAGATGTTTTATCACATTTAAAATAATGTGGCTCCTATTGCCTTCTGTATAACCTAGACAACACCCTGCTAAGTCATCACGTCCTAGGATCACTGACCAAGGAGGAAATCTGTGGATTTTGAAAGCCTTATTCATTATACACAAAAGTCATTTTTACCTTTCTGAGCTAGAACTTTTCTTCATTTTCTGGTGTAAGTTAGGTTACCTCAGTGCTATCTAGGCCATCGAGAAAGATGATTTGAAGAGCCAGCGATTCTTAGCACATTTTCAAGGTGCTAAGCATGGCTGGTGAGATAGCATCAACTGCAAAGAAAACTATCTGCTCGCATTTAAACAGTAAAATCTAGCGGCAACTGGGTGGCTCAGTCGGTTAAGCGTCTGACTGTTGATTTCAGCTCAGGTCATGATCTCACAGTCGTGAAACGGAGCCCATGTGGGGCCCCGCCCTGACAGCACAGAGCCTGCTTGGGATTCATTCATTCATTCTCTCTCTCTCTCTCTCTCTCTCTCTCGATGCCCCTCCCCTGCTCATGCTTGCATGTATGCTCTCTCTCTCTCAAAACAAATAAACTTAATAAACAAATAAACAAACAAACAAACAAACAAAGATCATCCAAAATCCATCTTGGTCCAGGGCCCCCTTTTGTGGTTGTGGACTCTGATGTACATGGCTGCCACGACATATTCAATGATCGATATTTTTTTTTGACCTAAGTAACAAGAGGTGTGATAATTGTTCCACAAGCCTCCTAGAAAATTTTATGCCTTTGAGAGAAAACAATTAACCCTCAAAAGAGCACGTGATAGACTGACATCTATTTTCTCAGAAGAAACAATGGAAGCCAGAAGACCAAACAAGAACTGTGATTATCGTTCACTACCTACAAATCCTCACTGAAACAAATCCTAAAAGATGTACGCAGGCAAACAATGAGATGTGAGATGCAACAAGGAATGAAGGAGAAGGAAAAGTGGTTAATATGTGACCAGGCCCATTCCTAACATTTGTGATATACAGGTTAAGAGTTTGAAAGGAGGTCCGGGGTGAGACGCCTGGGTGGCTCAGTCGGTTGAGCGGCCGACTTCGGCTCAGGTCATGACCTTGCAGTCTGTGAGTTCGAGCCCCATGTCGGGTTCTGTGCTGACAGCTCAGAGCCTGGAGCCCGCTTCGGATTCTGTCACCCTCTCTCTCTCCGCCCCTCTGCCACTCGTGCTCTGTCCGTCTCTCTCAAAAACTAAATAAACATAAAAAAAAAAAATTTTAAAAAAAGGAGATCCGGGTTCCTGGCTGGCTCAGTCGGTAGAGCATGTGATTCTTTCTTTTTTTAAGTTTATTTATGTATTTTGAGACAGAGAGTGTGTGAGTGAGCAGGGGAGAGGCAGAGAGGTAGGGAGAGAGAATCCCAAGCAAGCTCTGCACTGTCAGCGCAGAGCACCACGTGGGGTTCGAATCCACGAACCATGAGATCAGTGACCCGAGCTGAAGTCAAGAGTCGGATGCTTAATCAACTGAGCCACCCAGGTGCCCCACACGTGACTCTTGATCTCAGGGTCATGAGTTCAAGCCCCACAATGGGCACAGGGCTTACTTAAAAAAAATAAAAGGAGGTCCAATTTGCCCTTATTCTTCCACTAGGGCTCCATCTCAAATTACAAGAGGCTTTGTGCGTATGCATGCGGATACCCCAGCCTGTACGTTTAACCCTCCTCTCTCCCTGTAAGCAGCTACCCCTTGGTCATCCCTTAGGTCTAAAGGGATGCATACTTGCAGCATGAAGAGGCCTGCTCAGGTCCTAGAAATAGGCACAGAATGACCGGATAGGGCATTCCAGGGTCACACGTTCCAGGTGGGCATCACTTCTTTGTGTTGCGAACTTCTCACCCTTTGGAGAGGCTATGACTAGGGAAGGGCCAGAGAGGGACCTTCTAACGCATGAGACACAGGTCAGACACCCCAGTTTCCCAGAGCTAACAGGGGCACTATATACTGGTAAATCCAAATGAATGTTTACTGTATAAAACATTAATATCTTGCAGGGATAAATGAAACATGATAGCATAAAAATATGACACCTATATTATTTACATATACAGTATATAATACAGATATATATATCAATTAGGAGGTAAAAAAATGAAATTAAGAAGTTAAAGTCTTCTGGGGCACCTGGGTGGCTGAGTAGGTTAAGCGTCTGACTCTTGATTTCAGCTCAAGTCACGATCTCACGGTTCATGAGATCAAGCCCCGAGTCGGGCTCTGCACTGACAGTGCAGAGCCTGCCTGGGATTCTATGTCTCCCTCTCTCGCTCTGCTCCTCCCCCATTCATGCACACTCTCTCCTTCTCTCTCTCTCTCCCAAAACACATATTAAAAAATGTATATATAAATGGACTAAATGGTTCAATTAAAAGGCAAAGATCATCAGACTGGAAAAAAAGAATCCAAATATGCTATTTACAAGGACACAACTAGAACATAATGATACAGCAAGTTTGAAAACAAAAGGATGGGAAAGATGTGCGATGCCAATACTAAGCAAAAGAAAATATACTAATTTTTTACTATATTATCAGATTATACTAATATCAGACAAATAATGCTTTCATTTTTTTAAAAGTTTTATTTATGTATTTTGAGAGAAAGAGAGAGAAACCATGTGGGCGGGGAAAGGGTACAGAGAGCTGAAGTCCCGGAGAGAAAGAATCCCAAGCAAGCTTTGCACTGCCAGCAGAGGGCTTGAACTCACGAACCCTGAGATGGTGACCTGAGCCGAAGCAGCCGGCGTGTGTGCATTCTCTCTCTCTCTCTCTCTCTCTCTCTCAAACTCTTCCCTCCCTCCTTTTTCAATTTTAAGTATATGTTAGGCCTTGTATTTTTCTCTCCATGTCTCTGAGCTTTTCTTTTGTATTTCATATCTGGAGCTCCAGTTTGCTTCATTAGGCCCATAAGCTCACACAGAAATGGTTCCTTTGTTTACATTACCTCCTTGAGTTCTTGCTTTCCCTTCATCTCCGGCCTGGTAATTCTTTTCTCTCTTGTTAGCTCTTTGCTATATTTAAGAAAATGCTCTTAATATTTTGTTCACAATTTTTTATTGTATCCAGCAGAAGGTTTGGTGTGAATAACTGAACCCAATATATTCTTGGATCACTGAAGAAAATTTTTTTTCTGAGGTATTTGCTGAATCAGGGTCTTTTAGTCGACTTTGAATCGAAATTTAGTTATGTTCTTACTAATAGTTACCTGATTCTTTTTTTAGAGTAGTTAAACATATAACCAGAGACTCTAGGGGGGAAAAAAAAACAACCTTGAGATTCTCTGACTTCTTTGACAGTTGAATGATCCAAGTCAACTGCTTCATTTGCACTGAGAACCTCTCCAGTACCTCCCTTTTCAATTTCCACTTGTGCAAGTCTGGTTAGTCAACACTTATGACTCACTGTAAATATCTCAAAGGCATAAAATTTTCTAGGAGGCTTGCAGAACAATTATCACACCCCTTGTTACTTAGGTCAAAAAAAATATTGATCATTGCAGGTGTCGTGGCAGCCATGGTATAATCAAATTATGGCAATTAACCAGAGGTAACAGAGCATAACCCTTACCGAGACCTGCCCTAAAGTGGTCTCAAGCTATTGCCCCCCTCCTTTTAAATCTTATTCTCTAGTTATTCTATATTTAAAGATAGATTTATCATTTATTGCCATCCAAAGCTGCACTGATGGCATACATATCTTTCAAAATATGATCATTGTTAGTATGTTTAAAGAAATTGAAGAGATCTAGCACATTTCTTGGAGGGGTCCAGCCGGGCTGTGGCATACAGTCATGTAGCTTATACACACTGTACAACCCCAGGGATTGCCATGCACATCAGAGTCCGCAACCACAAAAGGGGGCCCTGGACCAAGATGAATCTTGGGTGATCTTTCTTTCTTTCTTTCTTTCTTTCTTTCTTTCTTTCTATTTTTTAATTTTTTAATTTTTTGGTTTTTTTAAATTTATTTATTTTTAAAGTTTATTTATTTGTTTTGACTCTCCTGAGGAGCTTAAGTAGCTTACCGACTGAGCCACCCAGGTGCCCCAAATAATACTTTAAAGCAAAGAGCGTTACCTGTAACTAAAATGGTTCATTCCTAAAAGGTTCAATTCAATAGGAAGATGACAAATTTACATCTCTATTATCATTTGGTAAAATTCAAATAAGAAAGCCACTAAGGATACAGAATATTTGAATGACACATTTAACGAACCTGACTTAAAGACCATGTATGAACCCTCCACTCCATTTGGAGTATTTCTGAAAACCAAGCCATACAAGAAGTCTCAAAACTGTTTTACAGAATTGGGGAAAAGAAAAGGAGCATGTTCTCTGACCACAAGACAATCAAGCCATAACAAAAAGTTAAACTGTTATTTAACAGATAACTTAGAGGTCAAAGAAGAAGCCATAACATACATTAGAAAATATTTGATAATATAATAAAAACACTTTTTCAAAACATGTGGGGCACAGCTAAAGATCTGTAAAGTTTACATCTTAAATGTACATATTAGAGGGGTGCCTAGGTGGCTCAGTCGGTTAAGTGTCCGACTTCAGCTCAGGTCATGATCTTGAGGTTCTTGGGTTCAAGCCCCGCATCGGGCTCTATGCTGACAGCTCCGAGCCTGGAGCCTGCTTCGGATTCTGTCTCTCTCTCTCTCTCTCTCTCTCTCTCTCTCTCTCTGCCCCTCCCTGACACTCACGCGTGTGCGCACGCTCTCTTTCTCTCAAAAATCTATTTAAAATTTTTTTAAAAAATTTAAATAAATTTGAAATAAATTAAATACATAAAAACTTTAAATGTACCTATTAGAAAACAAGAAAGCCTTAAAATTAATAACTTAAGCTCCTTCTCAAGAAGTTTGAGAAAAAAACCCCAGCAAATTAAGCCCAAAGAATTAGGGGGCGCCTGGGTGGCTCTGTTGGTTGAGCCTCCAACTTCGGTTCAGGTCATGATCTCACAGTTCATGAGTTCGAGCCCCGTGTTGGGCTCTGTGCCGACAGCTCAGAGCCTGGAGCCTGCTTCGATTCTGTTGTCTCCCTCTCTCTCTGCCCCTTCCCCACTCGTGCTATGTATCTCTCTGTCTCTCAAAAATAAATAAAACATTAAAAATAACCAAAGAATTAGAAAGGAAATAACAAAAATAAAAGCATAAAATAATGATATAGAAAAAAAAGACATAAAATAAAGGTTATTAACATAGCCCAGGTTGGTGTTTGAAAAGAAAATTCTGGCAAATTTAAGAGGAGGGGAGGGAGGGAGGGAGGCAAAGGGGGAAGAAAAGAGAGAGTATCAGCAAATAACCAATGGAAAGAATTTAAAAAGCAACATAACTGAAAATGCTATAAACATACAAGATTGAAGGATTTTAGGAATAACTTTATTCAATAATTTTGAAAATCTAGACAGAAATGGGCAAATCCCTATGTAAAACATACAACTTACCAACAAAGAATCAAGAAGAAATAGTAAACATGAATCGATGTATAACCATTAAGTCTCAAAAAATTTCCCAAAGACAAAGAAAAGTCTGGTCTCAGATGTTTACACTGGTGATTCTAGCAAATGTTTAAAAAACAAGAATTTCAGTCTCACAAACACTCCAGGAACGGAGACAGACAGCACAACCTAACTCATTTTCACCAGGCTAGGACAACCCTGATGCCAAAACCTGACAAGGAAAGTCCTCACAGTTTGACCCATTTCATAAATCAAATGAGACTATTTACAGAAGTCTCTGTAATGCTCACAGAAATGTCTAGCAGCAGTTTCAAATCTTGTAAACTGGGGTAATTTGAATAAATATAGCACAAAAGGAACCATTCCAAACTTCAGCAACAAAATGTTTTGAAGATAAAGTCATCGAGAACTAAAGCCAGCAATGCTGTAAAAAGAGAAATGACCGCTCATATGCTCCCAAACACCCATGTCCTAACGATGACAGAAACTCGGTTAACCGGTAAGTGCTGCATATGAACTCCAAAATGGCAGCTTTGTGTGTCATTTACCATAGCGAAGTCAAGTCAAGGGGGAACCATATGGCATGACTGTAATATGAAGCTTTCACGTCTCTAGAAGCAAATGGAAGGACGTGATTTGTTGGGTCTTGACGGTGCAAAATGATTTCCTCAGGAAGCATTAAGCGCTTTCTAACGCAGGGGGGAGAAAAAGCTTTATTCAATACAAGTGAATGCGATACCACATGTGCAAGATTAGAAATAAATCGTGCACTTAAAGTAAACAAAACTCCGTGAGAGGCGTTCTACTTTTCAACTCCCTCAGTCATCTCCAAATTTCTCTGCTGCCCTACCTGCAATCCACTATCCTCTTGATTACCCATGTGTGAATTACCCAAAGGCAAAGCGAAAGCCTGCTTTGTCTCTCCCCTCAGTCTTCAGGCTCCTCTCCCAACGCCCGGTAAATACGTCGAACAAAAGCATGCCTGCTAGAGCCGTCCGCCTGCCTTCGAATCCAGGCTCCACCACCCACAGTGTGACCTTAATCTGTCCCTTAAATTCTCTGGACATAAATTCTTCATCTGGGGGCACCTGGGTGGCTCATTTGGTTAAGTACCCGACTCTTGGTTTTGGCTCAGGTCACGATCTCACGGTTCGTGGGCTCGAGCCCCGCGTCGGGCCCTACGCTGACAGCACGGAGCCTGCTTGGGATTCTCTGTCTCCCTCTCTCTCTCTCTCTCTCTGCCCGCCCCCTGCTCGTGTGCACATGTGCTCTCTCCCTCTCAAAATAAAAAAATAAACTTTAAGATTTTGGAATTATTTCCTACATTCATCTAGTTTTGCTGATGTTGTTTCAAGTTTTTATTTAAATTCTAGTTAGTTAACATATATGGTGAAATTGGTTTCAGGGGTAGCATTTAGTGATTTTTCACTTACGTACAATACCCACTGCTCATCACAAGTGCCCTCCTTAGTACCCATCACCTATTCAGCCCATCTCCCGTCCACCTCCCTCCATTTGTTCTCTGTCATTAAGTCTCTTAGCATTCATCTAGTTTACAAAAATTTATTGAGGTTCTGTTACATGCAAGGTACTACACATGGGACTTATGATACTACGATAAACAGGACAGATATCTTTCCTGCCCTCCAGAACTCACAGCCACTATGCACTTGGATTCACTGGTCATTGGTGTAGCCAAATAAATAGTGACTTTTTTTTTTAACTTTCTCTTCATGGTCCATGCGAGTCAACTTAGCCTAAAAACAAAAACAAGGCACCAGAACACAACATCCTCTCCTGTATAGACTCAGTCTCCACCTCACCCCCACCCCAGCGGCATGCAACTCCACCCACAGCAGGCACTCAAAAAAAGATGTTTTAATTGATTTGGTCTGGAATCTGTGGCTACACAATAATTTCATCAATATGGAGAGGAAAAAAAATAGGAGACTCTCCTTACAAGCCTCCTCAAGATGGTGATCTGCACCAAAAGATGGGGACAGGGGTGGGGCAGAAGTACACGGTTTGTATCATCAGGAGATCGTATTTGAGAAGAAGTGAGGTACGAAGGAAAGCAAACCACCCTCCAGTATTCTGTGTCCTTCCTTGCTTTTGTCATCACACCAGGCCAACTCCTGCTTCAAGTCCCAGCGTGGCCATTCACTAGCTGGGTGACCTTGCTCAGACATTTTAACCTTATTTACAATAATAACTTATAGGGATTTAACATAGTAACAACGTGTATTATTTATCATTTAAATTATAATAGGATTGTTCTAATTTATGTTAACTGCAATAAACCGTTGTATCAGTTACAAGATTTCTATTGTTTATACCAGTCAAGAACCAGAAATAAGCAATATTTAGGTGTCTCAAAGGAAACAGGAAGTATAAGTCAGTAGTGGTTTAAAAAGTCCTGCGTAGGGGTGCCTGGGTGGCTCAGTCGGTTAAGCATCCGACTTCAGCTCAGGTCGTGATCTCGCAGTTCGGGGGTTCGAGCCCCGCGTCGGGCTCTGTGCTAACAGCTCGGAGCCTGGAGCCTGCTTTGGATTCTGTGTCTCCCTCTCTCTCTGCCTCTCTCTCTCTCAAAAATAAATAAACATTAAAAAAATTCTTTTAATTCCGTGTAGAAGAGTTGGGAGCAGAAATCTGGTTGGGAGGAGCCTTTGGAAGCTTCATGGGCACAGCACTTTAGGTAAGAAAGAGAATGTTCAGGGGCGCCTGGGTGGCTCAGTCAGTTGAGCGTCCAACTTCAGCTCAGGTCATGATCTCACGGTTCACGAGTTGAGCCCCTCATCAGGCTCTCTGCTATCAGCGCAGAGCCCACTTCGGATCCTCTGTCCCTCCTCTCTCTCTGCCCCTCCCCCTCTCATGCTCTCTCTCTCTCCCCCCAAAATAAAGTTTTTTTAAAAAAGAAAGAGAATGTTCAGTAGTCCATTTCAATGCATGAGAAGAGCTATTGGAGACAGGGAAGTCAGTCCAGGGAGAAGGAAAGGGGAAAAGAGTGAAACCAAATCCCAAAGAGTTCTCTGGAAATGATCGTTTTCCTTCCCCAGAGTTTATTGCGTCACATAACTTCAAAATCTGTACCCATTAGTGAAAGTTCTCAAAAAAACAACTGGACTAGCAAGAAGAAATGGTTCCACAATAGAATCCCTGAGGAAAAGAAAATGTCTACAGAAGAAGCCTCCAAGTGGGAGTGAGGAGTTTAAAACAAAACAAAACAGAATACAGTAGTTAAGGGGATGGGGATTTGAAATGAAGGGAGGTCATTTGAGGGGAAAAAAAAACAATCAAATATGTTCATTATTTCTACAATACTATCACATAGAAATAGCCTCACTCACCTGACAGGAAGTTCAAACGAAAAGATGGAGACTCTGCACAAATCTGAAAATGAAAAAAAAAAAAAATTAGATCAATGGCAAGTTGGCTTCTTGGCACCATAATGCTTCAAGCTACCATCAGCCCATCAGCCATGGCCCACAGACCACCCTGCCATATACCAGGGCTTGAACTTGGAAGCAGAGTTAACAAAAGAAATGGAGGAAGCAAACCCTGCTCTTAAGGAACTCATTTTAAACTGAAGACCAGCCCAAAGCCACTGTTGGGGAGGAGCGGGTTAATGTTTTAGTAGCGTTTATGACTGCTCAGTCTCAGGCTTCATTAACAGCATCATAGGGGCACTGGAGAATGCAATGGCCAGGTCGGCGGGGAAGGGAGTCCCTTCTAGAAACCATGCTTTGTCAGATATTTCTTTATGTTTTTGTGACTTAACTTCCCTAGAACATAAACTCCTTGATACCAAGAATTGGGTCATTTATGTTTCTTGTGCCCCTAAAGCCAGAGGCAGAATTCTTTCTCCACAGGGGGACCACATAAATAACTGTATTGACTGTTACGTGTGGCTCAGAATTGGAAGGGAGATGTGGGGGTATGGGCAATGACCTGAGTGAGGGACAAGGCAGATGCATACCGGCGAAAGGGAAAGGGATGCCCACCCAAAGCAGAGTGCAATGTTGACAAACTGACTTGTATCTTTCAGAATTATTCCATTACGCTTTACTTCGAAACCAAAACACTGGTATGACTATTAACTCGAAGAGTTAATACGCTTCATACGAGAAGAGAACTCACTTCATACAATGGTGTTCCCTCATGTGAAATACAGGCATAACGGTTTTCAAATCAAGATTTGTTAAGAGGAAAAAATCTATAGGTAATCTTGGAACCAAGTGACCTACTTCTGGCTTCAGTCAACAGACAGAAGTTCAATGCTCAACGAAGAATCCAAGATATGAATTCAAAGAACAAATAAGGAGTCATGGTGAGTTTCTATTGATCATGATATGTTCTTTACCCAAAAAAAAAAAAAAAAAGTAGTTCTTGGGACACCTGGTGGCTCAGTTGGTGGAACATGTGACTCCTGATCTTGGGGTTGTGAGTTCGAGCCCCACACTGGGTACAGAGATTACTTAAAACTAAAATCTTAGAAAAAAAAAGTAGCTCTTAATAAAGTCTGATATGTCAGAAAAACTTCATTAAGCAATGTTTAAAGAAGACAAAAACGAAGGCCAAGCATGACATCCTGTCCTAGGATGAACAAATTGCAAACACATGGCCCAATGCTCAATGTGGAATGAATGTAGGATTAACAAGTGAAAAACATTCAGATAATCAAACAGAGAAACAAATCGACTGTGACTTGAGTATGGAAATAATTTCACTTCACATTTGTGCAAATGAGGGTTTTCTACCTAGGGATTTTGATGAAATTTCACAACTCAAGAACATTGCCTCTTCAAAACCTTATCGATAACCACAATAAAGCACAAAGGTTTTTGGTAACCAAGTTTATTAATAAACAACATGAGGCTCTCTCTGCTCCTGTGGAGTACTTTCAGGTAAAAAAAGAAGGTAAACAACAATGAGGTTTGTTTTGCCCACTAGAGGAAAAAATTTTAAAGGCCAGTAATATCCAGAGCTAGGGAGCATGTGGGGAAATGAACAGTCACATACAGTGTTGGTGGAAACATCAACTTTGAGAGAATAGTTCAGCTAGGTTTTGAAATGTGAAGGGTGTATAGCTTTTGATTCAGAAATTCTAATTCCAGAGGTTGTCCCTACAGAAACATTGATACACATACACACAAAAAAGCTGTCGTTGCAGCTTCCGGTGTGGGGGAAGCTTAGACACCCATCAGCAGATGAACAGTTAAATAAAGAATGGCCCATCCGGGGGCACCTGGGTGGCTCGGTCGGTTAAGCGTCCGACTTCGGCTCAGGTCACGATCTCGCGGTTTGCGAGTTCGAGCCCCGCGTCGGGCTCTGTGCTGACGGCTCGGAGCCTGGAGCCTGGAGCCTGCTTCTGATTCTGTGTCTCCCTCTCTCTGTCCCTCCCCGCTCACACTCTCTCTCTCCTTCAAAAATAAATAAACATTAAAAAAAAATAATGGTCCATCCATATTATGGAATATTATGCAATGCTTAAGAAAATGAAGTTGACCTACATGTGTTGACATATAGAGATTGTGAGTACATGTAAGCCAGAAGAAAAAAAATCAAGTATTCCTAATAATACATAAACTAGGATCTGGTAAGAAAGAAGCAAAGCTCTACGTGTGCATACTTATTTAAGTAGGGGCCAGTGCGAATGCACATGAAAAAGCCTGGAAGGAAACCCACCAAGCTTCCACAGAACGCAGTGTGATGGGGGAAAGGATGAACACGAGACACGTATTCGTGTATTGCTTATGCAATGAAACCTATTTCTTCCAGCTAAGAAAAGCAGGAGAGAAGGACAGCCAAGACATCCAGGTTCTCCAGAAAGAGCTCCCACATCAAGCTCAGAGGGAGGGAGGCTGACCAGGAGCTAATGCCATCAATGGCTCAGCTGGAGGCCATGTCCGCTGGCCCTGCCCTAATCCACTTAGAAAGAAAGAGAGACCATGTGGGCGGGGAAAGGGTACAGCGACTGCCAATGTTTGGGCTCCTTACATCACTGAAAGGAAAGGGCAAGTCACAAAAGGAACCGTATCGACTTATGTAAGACATGGCACAGAACAGAGAAAGTTCTCAGAGAACAGCAAAGTCACCGACGGCTGGGATTAACTGAAACCTCCCGCAGTTGCAGACTGCCCCAGAGCATGACATCCAGGAGGCTGGAAGTACATCCAACTTCCTCCATTTATCAAGCTGGCTAAAAGCCAGGGTAATACCAGCGCGAGCAGGGAGAGAAAAAGGGTAAGCAGACTGGACAAGTGGTTTGGGTGGGAAGAAATGCTGCGTATATGGTCAGAGCCCCGCTCCAGTGTCAAGTAAGCTCTCAGAGAGGCAAGCCCCATCCAAGGATCGGGACTCCCGAGCTCACAGACCGCAGAGGCCCTGGGTGCCGGCCACAGGACCCAAGCATCCTGGGGGTAATCAGCAGAAGAGGCCAAGCACACAAGTAACAGCCAGCCAGCCCCAGGCAGTTGTACCACTGCCCTCTGGGGCAATGCGAAGCTGGTCCAGGGATCAATTTAAAAAACAAAAAGAAAAACCCCGCTGGCTGGCGACACACGGCGGCGACACAAGGCCCTCCTGGAAGACTCAGCACGTCATTTGAAACCTAATGATTAAGTAGTGGTCCGGACCGAGGGACAGAGAATGGCAGAGGGTTCCTGGCATTGACACCACCGTGGAAGAAAGGACCAGAGAACACAGAGGCTGTGATAATCGGGAACGAGGGCAGAAATCAACAAAGAGAAGCTTCTCCACACTAGTAGGAAAAGCAAATTAGTTAGGCTTGTGGGCACGCACAGAAGGCCAGGGATATGCAGGTTCTGGACTGGAGAGTAGTGGGTATCACCATCGAGGCACAAACAAAAGAGGGATGGCAGAACCGTGTGGTGGTCCCGCTGCTGATCAGACCCAACCTAATAAGATCTTCACCCACACAGACTGCTCGAGAAGAGTTAAATTGTGACAAGGCTCTGGAAAACTCTAAAGATAATTCAGGCAACAAACATTTACTGAATGCCTACCACATGCCAATAACAGGGCCACTCTGTATGGCTCCGCAGGCTGCACCCTGCCGAAGGGTGCCCGGCCAAGAGGAACTTCGGAGCCTGAATCCAGAATGTCGAGTTTTCTGGAAGCGCCAGATGAACCGGCTGCAGACTCTGTCACAGGCATGGCAGGAGCTCTGAGGAAGGAAACTCAACCGTGCAGGGAAATGGATGCAGGCACGGAACACCTCGAGGAGGTAACAGTCATGCTGCATCCCAAAGGGTGCACGACCCCTTTTACGTGAAGAAATGGGAAAGAGCATTCCGGAGAGGAAACAGCCTAAATCAAGACACAGAGCCCATGACCGGCACGGAGTGGGCAGGACTTGGAATCAGCTGACGTTCCTGACGCATAAAGAGCAAAGCAGAGGATGGCCAGAAGGGACTCTGGAGAGATGGAGCAGAAAACCAATGGAACGTACTAAAAATATGTGAACGGGGCGCCCGGGTGGCTCAGTCGGTTGAGCGTCCGACTTCGGCTCAGATCATGATGTCACCGTTAGTGGGTTCAAGCCCCGCTTCGGGCTCTGTGCTGACATCTAGGAGCCTGGGGCCTGCTTCACATTCTGTGTCTCCCTCTCTCTCTGCCCCTTCCCCGGTCATGCTCTGGCTCTGGCTCTGTCTGTCTGTCTGTCTGTCTGTCTCTCTCTCAAAAATAAATAAAAAACATTTTTAAAAATTTTAAAAAATACATCATGTGAATGGACTGGGAAAAATTCACACTGCGTGTCCACAGGGAGATCGTGATGGATCATGACTAATAGCCGCTGAGTATACAAGACTCACAGGAAAAAGAAAAAAAAAGGCAGCTAGGTGTTCTCCAGCTCTCCGAGGGGCAGAGGAGGAGAAACGGTGGCTTAAACCATAGCCCAAGATTTAGGTTAAAGAGGAGGACGGATGCCCTGGTGTTGATCGCTGTTCTTTTGCAGAAGTGACTAAGAGAGCTTGTGGAATTGCTTTCTCAAACATCTAAGGAGATGACCTCATCGTGCCTGTGGTAAATGGAACAGACCAGGCCAGGGAAAGTAGCTGCCATACTATTTTTCCTACACTCAACTCCTTTCCTCTCTCCCCCCTCCCCATTGTTCTCTCTGCCCTTCCCTTCAACAGGCGTTAACTTGTTTCACTGTGCTTCGCCTGATTGAGCCTCAAGGATACTGCGGGGAGGTTTTGGGGTTTACAGATTGAAGGGTTGTGGCAAATGGAAGGGTTGTGACAATCCTGCATTAAGCAGGTCTGTCGCTACCTCCCTTCCAACAGCATTTGCTCACTTTCTGTCTCTAGGTCACGTTTTGCTCATCCTCACAATATTTCAACCTTGTTCATCATTATTGTATTTGTTATACTGATCTGTGGTCAGTGATTACAAGTTGCTGACAGCTCAGATGATGGTTAGCATTTTTTAGCAATAAAGTATTTTTGAATTCAGGCGCGTACGCTGTTTTGTGCAATGCGATTATCGTACGCTTAGCAATTAATATGTAACGCTTCCAACAAAGTGTAAACATAACTTGCATATGCGCTTGGGAGACCAAAAACTTCATCTGACTTGCTTTATTGTGGTGGTCTGGACCCAAACCCACAATATCTCTCCAGCGTACCCATACTCTCCTTCGTCCTACAATGTCCCTCCTTTCCTTCTCTCCCCTTACCTAGCTTGACATTTGCCAAATTACTCCAAGACCTCAAATGTGGACGGTTACCTCTGTCCAGAGCTGGAAGAGCGGTATAGAAGACCGCGTGCCAAGGACCCACCATGGAATGACTCCCTGATAATCAGATCCAACTCTCTGAGGGAGGCAACCACAGCCCTCCACAGGGCAAGGTGCAATTAAAGGTGTTTCAGAACAAAGCATCACTTGCTCTAGGGTACAAATAATTACCGCCTTAAAAGTAAATACGTCTGCGAGGACATACCAATTAGTTCTTTCTCAGAGCGTTAGTTTACGGTTTCGCAAAAAGAATATTTTTAACTTTTTTAAAGTTTATTTATTTTGAGAGAGAGAGAGAGAGAGAGAGAGAGAGAGAGCGCACAAGCAGGGGAGGGGCAGGTATAGAGGGAGACAGAGAATCCCAAGCAGGCTCCGCACCGTCAGCACAGAGCCGGACACGGGGCTCAATCTCACAATCTCACGAACCACAAGATTGCGACCTAAGCCAAAATCAAGAGTCGGACACTTAACGGACTGAGCCACCCAAGTGCCCCTGAAAGAATACTTTTTTTTAATACAAGTCTTAGAGTAAACTATACGTTCATACAAAGTTAACCTGAGGCGAACCATCTTCCGTTTCTTTGGAAACATTTCACCACGAAAACTGAATTTAGGTCACCACCACAACCTGAAATCGACCCCAATTGTCATACCCGGGATTTTCTAACTCTTAACTTCCCTTTCCACTGGGTAGCAACAAATTCTGGGCATTTCCCTCTACTTGAACTATGTTTCGATATTGTATTTTCAATAATGAGATAAAATACAATGAAAACATATAAAAACGGGGACAAAACCCAAACAATTGTACAGGTAGGAGAGGCTCTACCAAGCAACTAAGAAAACCCCCACGTCAATTTTTCCTTTGTTTGTTAAATTTTTGTTGTACATTTGACATTATATTGGGGCTAAAAATAAAGTGTGAAGCATTAAACATCTTTCTGTGTCCAAATATATTTGCCGGTGGAGACGTACTACACGCTTAACTGTTCCTTAGTCCCATGTCAGGAGTGAAAGATGAAGAAACCTCTGCCCATGAAGGTTTCATTGTTCCCCCTGGAAATGAGTAAGAAGTCACATTATTATCCAGTCGTATTTGACAGATAAAGTGCGCAAGATAGGAACCTGGTGATTCATTAATAGCACTTTTTATTTCAACGTGACACCCTCACCCTCACCCTCGACACTGTTGTGTCTCTGCCAACTGTGCCCGCAAAATAAATTTCTAGTCCTTCTCTTTGGTGGTAGACTGCAAAACGAGGTGTACAAAACACGTACACCATGCATGCTTGCTATCCCAGCGCGCTTGTCCATTTGCAAGGCAACTTTATGGGGCCTCCTATCAAAAGGCAGAGTCTATTTCTCCACCCCCAGAACGTGGGCCGGCCTTGCCCCTTGCTTTTGCCCAAGAGGACATCAGCAAATGGGACACAAGCACGCAAGTTCGCACCCTCTTGCTGCTCCTGGCGCCCTCAAACCACCGCGTAAGCACATATACAAGCCCGAGCTAGCCCGCCACATGGCGAAAGGCACCAGCCCAGTCATCGCCACTGTGCCAACCCCCGGGGACAGTCATCTGGCTGACTGGCAGCTGATGCAGGTGCATAAATGAGACCAACTGAGACCAGCAGGACCATCTAGCTGGGCCCAGGCCAACTACAGACTCCAGAATTGAGAATTAATAAAATGGCTGTGGCTTTATTAAGCCGCTAAATTTGGGGGCGTTTTGTTACATAGGAAAAGCTAATTTATATACTTTCTTTCTTCCTTTCCTTCCTCTTCATTCTGTCTCTTCCTTCTCTACCCTTTCTTGCTTTCATTAACACCCCCCCCCCCAACACACACACACACACACACACACACACACACACACACACTTCTTGCTTTCTTCCTTTCCTTCTACAAGTACTACAAAGTACCCTTTTAGGGCCCACTTGGTACAAGCCACTGGTCTGGACTATTTCGAATTCACAACCCTTTTCTTCTAACCCACTCCTTGTGAAAGCCACCAAGCTGACCATGCAGACCTTGCAAGGTCTAAGGCCCCCACTCCTAAGGTGATTCGGCAAGATGTTTCTGGAGACCAGCAGGCCAGAAGGCAGACTCTTGGCCGAGTTGGCAGCCCAGCTCCGGACATTTGCTGGTGACAATCTCCCGGGGGGAGTCATTTGTCACTGTGACCTGCTGAGTGGGTCACTGAGGGGTTCCAGCCCTCCCCTCTACCCGCCAGCAGGGAAGTGTCATAAGAAAATGGACCTTTCAAGCCAGACACCCAAGGGTTAAAGGGCATAGCCCAAGACCCTTTCTCTCCTGTGGCTGCTGAGGCTAAGTAAGCAGAAAATATATTTATAACTACAGGAAACAACGCATTGTGAGTGGTAAAATGCTTAGATTTCCATTTGTTTACTACACGAATAAAAGACAATCAATAGGATCATCTTACTAATGACACCAAACCACTCAGTACAACTCAGAAGCCAGAAGGTCATTCCTTAAAATGCTTTTCTTTCCTCTTCCACATTTAGAGTCTGCACTTTATTCCCTAACTTATTTTTCCCCCGAATGATGTTTTTTCAGACTTTTTAAAAGCTTACTTTTCCCTGGTGTCCTGGAACCTGCCATTTGTTTGTGGTGACGTTAATTTTTAGAAAGGTCAAATTAGATGTCAGGGTTGGATAAATGTTCGTGTGTGTGTGTGTGTGTGTGTGTGTGTGTGTGTGTGATGTTTTAAATGGGATTCTCTCCCTCAAGATTCCTTGGAGAAGCTCTCTCCTTCTCTAGGTGCATGTGTGAATGTATTTCAAACTGACCACCAAAGTGTGAGGTGGACAGAAATTTTAACGGCTTCCATCAACAAGGTTTAATTGGAAGTATACCCTCTGGTACACATTTCTAAGATTTTTCTCAATTTCTGAATGCTGTCCTTTTTTTAAGTTTATTTTGAGAGGGAGGGAGAGACAGTGGGCACTTGTGAGTGGGGGGGGGAGAGGGAGAGAGAGAGGAAGAGGGGGGGAGAGAGATGAGAAAGAGAGAGAGAGAGAGAGAGAGAGAGAGAGAGAGAGGAGAGAGACAATCCCAAGCAGTCTCCATGCTGTCAGCACAGAGCCCGAGGCAGGGCTCGATCTCACAACCGCGAGATCACGACCTGAGCCGAAGCCAAAAGTCGGTGGCTTCACTGACTGAGCCACCCAGGTGGCCCCTGAAGCCATCCTCTGGCAGAGCAGAGGAGGTTTACTGCTTCAAGCATCTTTAATATTTCCCTTCCTATGTTCTCAAACTGTCCATAGAGCCTCATCATTTAGAGAGAATTACTTTTCCTCCTTCTCATCTGTTAAGAGTAATAACTTCTTCCATTTGTACAATGGTTTATGATAGACAAGATGCTTTTGCATACATGACCTCAAGTGACCCACAAATGTTTGCCAGGCCCCATACTAGGTAGTGGGGATACACTGGAAAGCAAAGTAAGTCCTGCCTTCAGGAAGCTTATCATCTGCCAGGGAAGCAAAGAGGTTTTATAAAAATTAACACCAAGAAATGCAAATGTGGTAAGTCCCGCCAAGAAAAGCATGTGGACCTCCAAGTGAAGACAGTGGGATTTGACCTAGGGGGTCATGGATGGCTTCCCTGTGGAAGTGATGCTAAAACCCGAAGGATAAGTGGGAGGAGTGAACCCAGAAAAGAGGCAGGGAAAGACCATACAAAGTAGAAGCAGCACGTGCAAAGGCACCGTGGCAGGAGGGAATATGACCTATGCAACAAACTAAAAACATGTCAGAGTGGGCAGGACGCAGAGGGGTGGGGGGCACTCGGAGATGAGACTGAGGGAGCAGACAAGACTCAGTTCATACGGGCTCCTGGTGGCCAAGGTGAGGATTCGTGTCTTGTTCTCAGAGCAATGGAAACGCGCTGAAGGACTTTAAACCAAGGGTGATGTGTTCACATTTTGGCAAGACTGTTCTGGCTGTTGAGTGGAAAATGGATTACGGAGGAACAGAGTGGAGTGGGGGTTCCAGTTTGGGATTTCTACTCTCCATCTCAAACACTGTTCTGAAGGTCTGAGCAATTCAATAAAACAAAAATCCAAAGTCAGATGTATAATCAAGGAAATGGAAACTATAGACTTATGTCATACACACACAAATATAATGGAATTCAGGGTTTGCAAAAGGAGGAAGATTCAACATGATGATACAAATCAGTTTCCCCAGGGCTCGACAAACTTCTTCTGTGAAGGGGCAGATGGTAAATATTGCCAGCTTTGAAGGCTATAGGATCCCTGCTGCAGCTACTCAACTCCGCCACTGCGGCAAGAGAGCAGCCACAGACAAAACGTAAATGAATGGACGTGGCCGGGTGACCATGCAACTTGATTTTCAAAACCATGGGGCGGTTGCCCATGGGCAGTAGTTGGCCCGGCTCTATACCCCCGAGGAAGGGATATGAGTATTTGAGAAGAGAGACGCTAGCTTGGCTGAGGCTGGTGGTAGTGGTGATGAGATACAGACATATGTGAGGAGTATCTGGAAGGGAGCATCAGTGGGCCTTGTGTCTGGATTGGAAATTGAGGGTGAGCCAGTGGAAGGCACAGCCTCGATTTCAACGAGGCAAGAGAGGCTCAGAGGTAGTAAGCGGCCAAGTGTGGGCTAGAACCCAGTTCATCACACCTGACTTTTGTGGTCACATACAATTTGTACAGGGTTAACGTCAATCCCCAGCTCTCCCCCTCACATCAGTCCCTGTGAGACAACGTGGAAATGAGTCAGGTGTCAACAATAACAAAAAACAACATAGTAGACGGTCAAGGCCTCACTGGGGGCTGGGGTACAGAACGAAGAAACCAGAGTGGGTAGGATTAACCAGAGACCTGCTTTAAAAAAGATGAGCTTGAGGTGCCTGGGTGGCTCAGTCTGTTAAGTATCCAATTTGGGCTCAGGTCATGATCTCATGGTGTGAGTTCGAGCCCCACACTGGGCTCTGTGCTGATGGTACAGAGCCTGTTTGGGATTCTCTTTCTCTCTCCCTCTCTCTCTCTGCCCCTTCCCCGCTCACTCAAAATAAATAAATAAACTTTTAAAAAAACTACAAATAGGGGCACCTGGATGGCGCAGTCGGTTAAGCGTCCGACTTCAGCCAGGTCACGATCTTGCGGTCCGTGAGTTCGAGCCCCGCGTCAGGCTCTGGGCTGATGGCTCGGAGCGTGGAGCCTGTTTCTGATTCTGTGTCTCTCTCTCTCTCTGCCCCTCCCCCGTTCATGCTCTGTCTCTCTCTGTCCCAAAAATAAATAAACGTTGAAAAAAAAAAATTTTTTTTTAAATTTAAAAAATAAATAAATAAAAAACTACAAATAAAAAGACGAGCTTACAGTCAAGTGTCCGGTGAGGATGAGGAGGGGCAAAGGCAGGAGGAAGAAGGGTAAACCCAAATGTGAGGGACAGACGTGTGACCCAACACTTCCTAATGCCACCAGGGAAGGCACAGAGACTGATGTGGGAAGAGCAGGAAACCAGTGCTGGCTCTCGGAGCCGTAGGTACACAGGCCCTTCTTTTCTGCTCTTGCCTTCCAGTCTCGTCCCCCCTGCCCTTGCCCCTAGCATCTTAAAATTCTATCCTTGGACCTGTCCTCAGGGGTTACACAAACCCAGGAGGTCTCTGGAGAAGTAGAGTAAGAATTTCATCTTGGCCTCGTGTCTCAGAATCTCTGGTAATATTTTTATTTAGAGACCCCACTTGTTCCATGGAGGCCAAGAGGTAATTAACAACCAAAAGCACAGATAACAAAATGGCACTCTGTGTTCCCCTCCTCCCACAAAGAAAAGTAGCTTCAAGGAGAATATATGAATCAGAGAAGGAGGCCAACCAAGGAGGGGAACTAGGAAACAGATAGGTCCTAAGGCCTTCCTATTTGTATTATTAAACCACAAATGTGGCTCTTTGGTGCCCAGATAGAAAAATCAATCATATTCCATTCTGAACTCTTATCCATGAAGTAAAGAAAACAAAAGAATCCTTCAAGGTTGGGGCATCTGGCTGGCTCAGTCAGCAGAGCGTGTGGCCCTTGATCTTGGGGTTGTAAGTTCAAGCCACACATTGGGTGCAGAGATTACTGAAAAATAAAATCTTAAAAAAAAATCCTTTGGGGTGCCTGGGTGGCTCAGTCGGTTGAGCATCTGACTTCGGCTCAGATCGTGATCTCACAGTTCATGAGTTGAGCCCTGCGTCGGGCTCTATGCTGACACCTCAGAGCCTGGAGCCTGCTTCAGATTCTGTGTCTCCCTCCTTCTCTACCCTCCCCTGCTCATGCTCCGTTTCTCTCTCTCTCTCTCGCTCGCTCTCTCTCTTTCAAGTATAAATAAACATTTAAAACACATTTTTTTTCAAAAAAAAAAACCTTCAAGGAAGCAAAGTTTTTCATAAGCTAGTCAATGGGACCCACATAGGGGCTGGCCATACTTGGTCTCTCCACTTTCTTCTAGCCACTCTTGAATGTGTTTTAGTCAGGCTTTTGGGCTGCTTTTATCAAGGTTACCCATGACTTCTGCCTGCCAAACCCAGCCTTCACTTCTCAGTCTTCCACATGTCCTTTCAGCAGCCTTGAACGGCTGACCACATCGTCCGCAGGAAGTTGTGGCTTCCAATTAACACTCTTCAAAATGTAGGCCAGTCTGTCTGCACAGGGAAATGATAAAGGGGTATGTTCTGTGAAGGCAAAAAGCATCTGCAGTCAACTCCTACGCATGGATAAATGGTGCTATGAAACGTGCTCATAGTCCTAAGAACACTGTTTTGAGGACACAAGGATGGGAGTGACTGATTCTATCATCTTTTTTTTCATTTTTTGAAGTTTTTTAATTTTATTTTTGAGAAAAAGAGGGTGAGCAAGGGAGGGGCAGAGAGAAAGGGAGACAGAGAATCCCAAGCAGGCTCTACACTGTCAGTGTAGAGCCCAACGTGAGGCTCGAACTCACGAACTGTGAGATCATGACTGAGCTGAAATCAAGAGTCGGAAGCTTAACCAACTGAACCACCCGGGCGCCCCTGATTCTATCTTTTGTGTGTTTTATGGAAGGCAGAGAAACATGTTCTATATCAGAGGGACTGAAGATGATGGCGACCTAGAAGGGACTTTTAAAGCTTGCCTCTACAGAGTAGGACTCCTCTCCTACCCGAAGAGTTCTGTTGTTTTTTAAAAGGAAAGATTTTTTTAATGTTTACTATTATTATTAAATGTTACTTATCATTATTATCTGTTTTTGAGAGAGAGAGAGACAGGGCATGAGCAGGGGAGGGGCAGAGAGAGAGGGAGACACAGAATCCCAAGCAGGCTCTACCCGGTCAGCACAGAGCCCAATGCGGGGCTCGAACCCATGAACCAAGAGATCATGACCTGAGCTGAAGCCGGAAGCTCGAGGACTGAAGCACCCAGGCGCCCCAAAAGTTCTTTGTTTTTAACTGCCCTCTAAAAGACAACCTCTCAAGGCTTCCTTTGTAAGGCAACGCAACCCACTAAAGAACATGAATTTCAAATACCAGGGTCATTAACGGAGAAGTGTGTCAGCTTCAATGGGGAATAGGGCCACCACAGGCATGGATGGCTGGGAAGGGCCCAATGGGGTCAAGGCCCGGACAACACAGGAGCACTGAGGTAGAAAGCTGCCCGTTAGCTTGGAGAGGGCTTCTCCCAGGGAGGGCGAAAGCAGAGGGGCGGGGAAAGGGAAGAGACCCCAGGGAGGAGCTTTAGCCACAGCACAGGTCTGCTGGACCGGGCCTCAGCAACTGGAGGTCAGTGCCATTCCAATCAGCTCTCGGACATCCAGGAAAACCTCCCATTTCAAACTGGCCTTCTCATTTTATTTTATTTCCTCCCTCATCGGGATGTTCTCTTAAAGCATCAACACTACCTGCTCCTTTTGCTTATGTTGCCTTCAAAGGACTACTTGGCTCCTCCAGAAGCGGAGTTATTTTTACAGACTGGGTGGTGTAAGGCAGGGTGGGGAAAGCCCGAGATGGCGGAAACTCCTCTCTCACCGGAGAACTTGGCCGAGGCACCGCGCCCTGGCCTCACACCAGAGCAGGGCCATCCATTTTCTTCTTTTTTTAGTACTAGCCTCTGTGACCCACCCAGTGCTGTGATTTGTCAGTGTGTTTTTCCGGGAGGGCTGGCAGACGACTTGTCGGGTTCAACGGTTTGCACCGACGGCCCCAGTGGAGTCCTCTGAAGACTGCAAAACTGGACGCACAGACGGCCCGTAAAAATCCTACCTCCCACAAGCGTCTGGACGCTGCCTTTTCCCAAATGACCCTCCAGCACTGATGCAGCATGGGTGGCTTCACAATATTTTTTTTTAATGATTTTTCCAAAACTGAGGTGTTCCAAGTGATGTGGGAGTACTATTTTTTTTTCCCTTGCGGGAAGCGTCTAAACTCCCCAGAGATTTTGGGAAAATGGGAGCGTAACTCATGAATGAACTGACTCTCAAAGCTCATCACCTGCCACCAAACCCCAAAGTCTCCGTGAACCATGAGATGCACGGGGCCTGCCTGTTAAGAGGCCCGTAAGTCACTTTAATACACTGCAGGGAAAGCGGTGTGATAATATATGTGCCATCTAGTTTGACCTTGAACTGTTACGAGGGGTCAGCAAACTTGACTGCAGAAAGGCTACTCTCCAGAGGCAGCTCCCCCGTGTCCTTCTGCCATGCAGATGTTGACCATTAATCCACACTTTGCTAGTCAGCATGTGGAATGCCAGAAACATTCTACTGATAAGAGTAGTGACTCAACAGGAGCGATGAAGAGGATGTGGAGGAAAAAAGCAGAAGTTATTTCTCTCATCTGAAGTCACATAGGTTAGTCTCGGGGATGCATGGAGAATTCTACAGTAAAAAAAAAAAGTGCAGGGTAAATATGAAACAAATATTTCAGTCAGTCTCCCAGGTTCATCTCTGAAAGGGTCAAGTTGAAAAGACACGGACCAGAATGGGAAGGTCAGGTAAGTGGCTAATGGGGTTTGTCAGAAACATTCACTAACTTCTTAACTCCCTGTAAATTGTCAAGAAATCTTAACCACAGAAAAGAAAGGCCGCCAGGCCCACTCATGAAGTAAGTGGCAGTCGTTTCAAGGGTCATAAGCGCCTGCCTTTGAATTCTGGCTGTGCCACCTGCCGTCCCTAAAACCTCGGGCAAGTCAGTCAGTCTCTCCGTGCACCTCAGTTTCTTCATATGTAAAATGGAGAGAATATCAACAGTGCCCATCTCACAGTTGTTGGAACACACAAAGGTGTAAATACAGACAAAATATGTAAGGGGCACCTGGGCGGCTCCATCGGTTGAACGTCCGACTTCGGCTCAGGTCATGATCTCACAGTTCGGGACTTCGAGCCCCGCGTCGGGCTCGCTGCTGTCAGCCCAGAGCGATGAAACAGGGATGATCCCTGTTTCAGGGATGTTTGCCCTTTACGGTTCTTGTGTGCAGGGGTAAGTGCGGGAAGGGTGCCCAGGGTGGAGTCTGGCTCCCGGCACCGGCTCGCGAGTGCCACTTCGTAGTGCTCTCACCAGCTTTCGGGGCTGAAGCGCAGCAGGCAGGCCGCTCGGCTGCCTCACGCACCCGGGGTCGTGGGTAAAACTGAACGGGCTCCTCCGAAGACACCTGCTCTCTGTCCTCCCCGGCGGCCCCACCTCGTGCAGCCCCCTGCGGCCCCCCTTCCCTGTGCTCTGCTCCTCATCCCCACCCCGTCACAATCGCCCCCCCAGGACATAGCCAGTGTGGGCTCCCGACCCCTGAGTGTGAAGGCTTAGTGAGCTTTCTGTCTCAAGGCACCGGCCGGTGGGAGGGTCGGATCACCGAATCATTGACTTTGACATTCGTTAGAGGCACGTGGAGACCGGAAGAGAAAGTATATTCGAGGGGCCGTGAGGGGCCAGGCCTACGTTTGAGGATTGGTCGGCTGGCAGCCCACGGCGCCACACTAGGAACACACCAGGGAGCAGGACGGATACAACTGCGCCCTTCTGGAACTCACGTGCCAAAGGGGCACTCAAGCAAATAGAAACGTAAATGGACAAACACAGGCAACCGTCTCAAGTGTGAAAGAGGGCCGTGAAGGGAACACACGAGGAGATGGATGACATTCCTAGAGGAGACGACACAGAGAGAGTGCAGCTTGCTCCGTATTATAAGGAAAGTCAGCAGAGAGAAACTGAGTCACGGCGTGACCATTGCTGTTTAGACGTTCAGGTTGGCAGGAGTCAGGCAACACTTGGCCGATACGCCAGGAGACCCTAAACTCCACACGAGGGAACATTCCTTTTCACTCAGCTTTTTCACTCCTTTTCTCTCAGACAAGTTTCATATGAGAATATGGACACAAGTCCAAAGGAATCCAAATCATAATATTTAGAGAACAGGGTAAGTCTTCATCCGCTTCTGAGCTGTTTAGCTGAAGTTACAGGAGTAGACTAGAAAATGCACTCCCTCCAGAGCTGGTGGAAACTTGACTTCTTACTACACCTCAAGATGCCAACTCGGAGGTGGGGGGGGGGGGGGACTCGAGTTGAATTATATTTGTTTTGTTGCAGTTTTCTGGAATCTCTAAAATTTTAACAATAAAGATATATTATTTTTTAAAACAAAAAAAAAATCTCACGAGCAGCATATTTTGGGGTTTTTTCTATCCCAGCAATAGCAAAACAAAACTACACTAAAAACACTGTTAGCTGCTCAATAAAATCTGTACGCTATTAGTAATAAGTAGCAAGCAGAAAATCAAAGCTGGGAAGTGGATATGAAGTGTGTGTTGGCCGGGGAAGGGGGTTTCGGGGGAGATTTTTGAGAGGCGGCCTGCGAAAGATGCCTGGAGGCCCCCTGGGGGATGAAAGCTGGGGATGAGCGCCACAGGGAAAAGACACAGCACTCTGGAAGAAGGATCCCTGATCACCCACTTACCTAGACAGGAAAGATTACTCCTGATGCGAATCAGTCTGGACTTGATGGAACCAAGCAACGAGTCAGAGGAAAATTAAGTGATGCATTGGCATGGTGTTCGGATAAATGACAGCCAAAGTCTAGTAACTGCAGGCTATGATCAGGCAGGATTTGAAGTGCTTTATTTGTACTAATTCAATCCTGGGGCCCCTGGGTGGCTCAGTCGGTTGGGCGTCCAACTCTTGATTTCGATTCAGGTCATGATCTCATGGTTCATGAGACTGAGCCCCAAGTCAGGCTCTGTGGTGACAGCATGGAGCCTGCTTCAGATTCTCTCTCTCCCTCTCTCTCTCTCTCTCTCTCTCTCTCTCTCTCTCTCTGCCCCTCCCCCATGGGCACACATATGCATACTCTCTCTCTCTCTCTCAAAATAAACTTTAAAAAAAAGGAAATAGAGAAAGAATGAAAAAATGACATCTGAAAACCTAGGGGAAGAAAAACTACTGCAAAGGAACTCAAACTCAACTTTGTGATTCCTTGTAGCCAAAAGACAATAGGATTACTACCCATTTCTGGAAGTTTCACCATTTCACTTTTACGTAATGCTAATTGCTTCTCCCACTTTCAGCTTTACACCATTTTGGTTTATAAAAGGTTTCATAAGAATGCTCTACTTTTGGACAGCACGGGAAACCTGTATTTCCAAAACCAATTTTATGGGTTGTGAACATTTGGAAGAACTAAAGCCGTACAAAACAATCTCCAAAATAGCTGGTTAAAATCTAAATGAATTATTGGCTTGATTTAGGTTTAGTTAAGAGAATAACTTGAGGTTTGTTGCAAGCTTCATTAACTCTGAGTGAGTGAGTGTGTGTGCATGTGCGCGTGTGTGCGTGTGCATGTTTAAGCCCTCCTCTCGCCCCACCCTGGCAAACGGGGGCGGGTTCAGTTGTTCAATGGGAGTGGTCTAGGGAACAGTAAGGAATCATTTGGGTGGACTGTGTGGGGAAACACATATATTTGTCCCTGGCTTGGTTCAGGCCTTGGCAAGTCGTATTGTCACTTGTTCTACTTTTTCTTCAGAGTTCAATTCAAGCTCATGGTTAAAGCTAACGGCAAAATATTGCTTAACTGAATAGGCACATTGCCGCAGAGAGAAGGGTTCTTTGCTTAAGGTGCCAAGCTCTATTACAGCACATTTGACAAGCTACCTGATGTTCGCTGGAAGCAAATACCGCTTCACGGCTACAAAAGCAAGTGCACATATCTAATGCACAGCTCACAACCTAAACAATATTCAGCTTTCCAGACACAGTGCTTAGCAAAAGTCTGGCTTAGCTTTGTTGTTAGGCGTGTGAGTAATAATTTCACTGGGTCCTTAACTTCTTGAGGAAACGAATTTCCACTTACTGATTGATTTAATATGGTAACCGTAAAAAGAGCTGGACCCAGAGTCAGAAGACACGTCTAAAGGACTGAAGGAATGAAGGAAAAGGAAGAGAACGGAAAAGAAAAGAAGGTGAAGGTGAAGAAAGGAGAAATGAAGAAGGGAAAGAACAAGGAATGAAGTCCTGGCTCACGACAGGGAGGACCTCCGAAAACATGATGCTAAGCAAAAGAAACCAGACCCAGAAGGCCATATACCGTATGGTTCCAGTTATAGGAAATGTCCGGAGTAGGGGAATCCCTAGAGACAGAAAGTAGATGAATGGTTGCCAGGGGCTGAGGGCGGAAGGGAGAAATGGAGACTGACTGCTAATGAGTCGGTAATGAAAAATGTTCTGGAATTAGATGGTGGTGCTAGTTACACAATCTTGTGAATATGCTAAAAAACAAAAACAAAAACAAAAAAAAAACATGAATTGCAGAGCACCTGGCTGGCTCAGTCGGAAGAGCACGCAACTCTTGATCTCAGGGGTTGTGAGTTCAGGCCACCCATTGGGTGTCGAGATTACTTAAAGAAAGAAATAAAACTAAAACACACATACACACACACACACACATTGAATTGCACACTCTAAAACGGTGAATTTTATGCTCTGTGAGTTATTTCTCAACCAAAAAGGGGGGAGACAAAAAGAAAAAGTTAAAAAAAAAAAAAAAAAGACCTGACTCCTATGGACACCCTCTGAGCTGTGAGCAAGGCATCTAATTTCCCTACTATGCTTCCTCATCTGAGAAATGGGGTGATATTAACCCACCTCCCAAGTGGTCGCAAGGTGAGGGTGAGATTATCTACGTGAAAGTAATCTTGGAAAAAATGTACAGTGCTACAATTCAAGACAATTTCACTCAAAGCTCAATGAGGTTCTTCACGGAAATTTATGGTAATTCTAAAGTGTGTATGTGAAAGCAAGTGGCTGAGACAACTTGACAAAGAAGAACAAGAAAGAAAGGCTTCACCTACCGGACACCAAGACTCATTAGAAAGCTACAGCAATGGGCGCCTGGGTGGCTCAGTCGGTTGAGCATCTGACTTTGGCTCAGGTCACGATCTCACGGTTCATGAGTTCGAGACCCACATCGGACTCTGTGCCCACAGCTCTGAGCCTGGAGCCTGTTTCGGATTCTGTCTCCCTCTCTCTGCTCCTCCCTGCTCACACTCTGTCTCTCTCCCTCCCTCTCTCCCACTCTCTCTCTCAAAGAGTACATAAACATTAAAAAAAGAAAGAAAGAAAGCTACAGCAATGAAGGCGGTGTAGTATTCTCTCACAGTTAGACAAATACACCAGGAGGGCAAATTTGGGTGAGCCCGGAAGCAGATTCGCACACATAAGGACACTTGCTCTGTACAGCAAAGGAAGTGCGAGGGCGGAAGCAGCTCAAGAGGGCAAGGACGCTGGGACGACTGGTTTTCCACCCACGGAAAAACAATCCAGATTCCTCTCCCTCAATTCCAATGAGACAAATTATTTCCCAAGCCAACATTTACAAACTTTCAGGAGACAAACAAAAGAATATCTTTAGGTTTGCAGGACAGGAACACGAAAAGAGGAAATCATAAGAGAAAAAAAAAAAAAAGAAATTTGACTACATTAAAAGTAAGAACTTTATCAGAAAATACCATAAAAAGTAAAAATAAATAAGTAAATAAGTAAATAAATAAGCAAGCCACAGAGTGGGAGTCACTGTCTACGACACATATCACGAAAAATTAGTTTCCAGAATATATAAAGAGCATCTACAAATCAATACCAAAAAAATATTGATAACCTGCCAGAAAATAGGTAAAAAGCTGGAACTAGAATTTCACAAGATAAAACTGAAATAGCCAGTGAACGACGGTACTCAGAGAAACGCAAATCAAAACCAAAAGAGATAGAATACCATGCCTACCATCTCAGCAATATCCAAAAGTCTGGCTACGCTAAGTGTTGACAAGGATTCTGTCCCTTAGGAAAGCAATCTGGCAATATCTAGTACACTTGAAGAGGCATAAACCCTACCATCCAGCACTTCCAATTTTAGATATTTAATCCCTAGAGAAACATTCATATACCAGTACAAGTAAATATGTTCACGGCTGTTCATAGTAGCTTCGTTTTTAACAACGAAATCTGCAACAACTTAAGTGACCATCAATAGAAGCAGGTATAAATGTATGTTTACATAATGGAACGCCACAGAGCAAAGACACAGACATGACCTAGAGCTACGTGTAACGAGGACAAATGTCACCAAAAAATGTTTGAAAATGAAAACTGCAGAAGAATATGACAACAGAAAAGACAACCATCGTATAAAGTTTAAAAGCTTGCAAGGAGCATTCTCCTTTGCTTAGGAAAGTATACATATGTAGGAGGTATACATATGAGAAGATAAATACCAATTTCAAGATAGCGCTTACCTTTGTGCATTTTAAAAGCATTTAAAAAAACCCCACATTTTTTAAATGTACAGCCAGGGTTGAGGCTCTCCTGGTGACACCATTGATGGAGCAGGTCCAAAGTACATGGAATTCTCTGCACTTTCCTCAGCACAACTGAACCAGCACAGACCCACCCACAGTGGGTCCCCATAGGAGCAAAGGCCACACAGGGGTCAGAGCCATGTGCTTGACTGATATACAGTGTTCTGATTACCTGAGCCAATCATCCACAAGCAGTTGAACCCGGCAGTAACAAGACACAAGGCTCACTTCACCTCAGGTACCGTTTCGATCCTAGCAGGGAAGGAAGCTGAAGTACTGAAGTGGAAACACCCTAGTTAATGAAGGATTACCATTTAGTAATAAACAGTAACGAAGATTATCAAAATCATAGTTAATATGAAAATCATCCCATACCTAATTTAATCTTTAATTCCAGTAGCGCGTAAGAAGCCTTACGAAAACATCTGTTGTCATTATACATAATTTTCCGGTAAAATGTCTGTGTTGATAGAAGGCTGGATAAACCAATGAGAAGTTGTACCTCTACCTCTCCCTTTGCACAGTCAATAGGTGCCTGGGTGACTCGGTTAAGCATCTGACTTCCCCAGCTCAGGTCATGAGTTAGAGCCCCACGTGGGGCTCCCTGCTGTCAGCGTGAGATTCTCTTCTCTCTCTCTCTTTCTCTCTCTGCCCCTGGCCTACACGCACCCTCTCTCTCAAAAATAAATAATATGCACATTTTTTTTAAAGGCCACTCATAAACCCAAGAAAGCAGGGCTACATACACAATTCTTTTATTTTAAGGGTTATTTTGCAGGAAGTGGTAAGAAAATAATTCCGAGGACTTCAACAGGCCTTGGCAAGATGAACAGACGTTGCTTGGAGTAAACCAACTTCCTTTTTAGTACCCTTTCTGTCCTCTAGGTGGGGCCCATTCCCTGGCTGTAGGTGTCCCGTGACCTCATACTCTTTGAACCCCTACCTGCTCTCAGAAGACCTCTCATCAAGGCACATCAACCAAATTCTATGCCCATGTACATTTTAACAATGCTTTAAACCAAAGAAAGACTCTCTAAATGTGGAATTTCAGGATTCTGCTAGATGAATAGGAGAAAGGCAGGGGGTAGGAGGGAGCGAGGCAGTTATCGCTATGGACCAGATTGTGTACCCTCAAAATTCTTACGTTGATGCCCTAACCCTCAGGGTGACTGTATCTGGAGATAGGGTCTTTACAAGGTAATCAGGTTAAATGAAGTCATAAGGGTGGGGCCCTAATCCAGTTGGACTGTGGCTTTATAAGAGAAAGATCTCTCTTTCTCTCTCAAACTCCATCTCCCCCACCCCACCACCATTTGAGGATACCGCAAGAAGGTGGCAGTCTGCAAGCCAGGAAGAGAGCCTAAAGTCACAGGGAACAAGTCATGTGGCCATACATCCTTGATGTTTTTACAGATGTTTACATTGAAGCTAGCCCTGTTGATGTACCGTGTACCCTTAAAATACCAAGTCTATGGGGCGCCTGGGTGGCGCAGTCGGTTAAGCGTCCGACTTCAGCCAGGTCACGATCTCGCGGTCCGTGAGTTCAAGCCCCGCGTCAGGCTCTGGGCTGATGGCTCAGAGCCTGGAGCCTGTTTCCGATTCTGTGTCTCCCTCTCTCTCTGCCCCTCCCCCATTCATGCTCTGTTTCTCTCTGTCCCAAAAAATAAATAAACGTTGAAAAAAAAATTAAAAAAAAAAAAAAAAAGTCTAAAGGACCAAGGGACTCTGATTAGGAACCCCAAGAGGTCCAAACAAAGATATGGGTGTTCAGTCTGGTAGGCAACGTACTCTGGCAGAGGAACAGCGAGACCGAGAAATCCAGTCCAGAGTGGCAGGTCAGGCTACCCTCCCGAACATCCCTGCATGGTGGGAGTTCCAAACACGCAAGGAGCCACAGAAAGGAAAATTCTGCATCCAAGGTCTTGAGGGGAGAAGGCTGGGTCATAACACACTTGTGAACGTACAGAAGGATTAAGAATCCCGATGTCGGTGCAGGCAGTCTTTAAATGTACTGAGAGGCTTGGATTATGCCCCGGTTCAGATCCACTTCCAGTCTCGGGAAGGTGGCAGGAGGAGGAGTTCAAGCTGAAGATGTGGCTAGGAGGGGCACTGATCCTTGATGCAAAGCTTGGAAAACAGGCGTGGGTACATCCTCGAAATTTCACATCAGAGGCCTTCACAGTAAGATGAAGGTCCAAGAAAGAGCTCCTTGTCCCAAGGGGCTGGAAAGAGAGCCCAAAATACAGAATGGCAGGGAGAGGAACACAGAGTAGGATGTGGCCAGGGTGAAGTTCGTGGGGGGCACAAGATGCGGTCAAGAGCTCTGAGGCAGAACTCACAAACACCCCACCGGGCAGGGGCCAGAAAGACCAGAATCGGCTCTGCTGAGGGGCCCGCGATATCGCCTCTGCTGACACGGTCCCCAAACGGCCCAAGAACACAAAAGCATTCTCTCCGTGACTGGACATACTTCCAGCCATCTAAAAGGTTTGTGTCATGCCAACACAATACCCAGACACTGGTGAAACCCCCCCAAAACAAACCTCACGGGGCTCCTATGTGGTTTTCTTGTAATGGAATTTTATTAAACAAAAGTAATTCCCGACTGCTGGCCTTGAAGACCCCGAACATAGTTTGGGTTCCTCCCAAAGGTGACTCTGAGGAAGGATTCGAGAGCAAGTAGCTGACTTAGAATGTGATCCCCGGGAACAGGAGAATGAGGAGGTGAGGGGGAAGCAGCAACAGCTAATACAGGTGCGTTATCCAGCCAGTTACCACTGGGGGCGACTGAAGTTCAGTCCCAGGGAACTCGGTGCATGTGCAGGGGGGCACTGGAGAATGCCAGTCTGTCTCGTTACCCCACCCGTGGGCAAAGGACCACCGTTCCCTTGCACTCCCGACCCGCCCCCCGAACGAGCAGAGCGGGCTCTCGGGCAGCAAAATGCAGCCGGTAGGGGGCTGCTGGGTACTGAGGTGGTCGGGGGGCCAGGGACGTTGAGATGAACACCAGGTCTCTCTGGCATGAATGAGGAAGTATGAAATGTTGAAGCCAGGAGAGAAGAGGGTTGTTTCATGCACGCCCTGCCTCACTCCTTTCTTCAGGTCAGTACCTGGGTGTGTGTGTGTGTGTGTGTGTGTGTGTTGTGTGTGTGTGTGTGTGTGTGCGCGCGCGCGCGCGTTTTGGTTTGGCACGCGTTTGAGTGCAGCAGTTTTTCTTCAGGTGTTTGGAATGTTTGAGGAGAGACTAGGTGAAGGAGGTTGAAAGGAGTTTCTTCTTGAAGGTGACAGAAACATTCAAAGAGTACTGGCTTTGTGAGCCACTCTAAGGCAGACTGCACAACACCTGCTTCTTCAGCCAGCGCTGGGAGGACCAGCACAGAGAGAGCGATGTTTGTCATCCTGGAAATGGGCAATGGACAAAGGTTCCATATAATCCCCAGCTGTGCTCTAAAGCCTTGCTATTCAAAGTGTGGTCCCCTGAAATCTCCAGCCCCGGAGCTACAGAATCCACACCTCCAGTTTAACAAGATCCCCGGGAGATTGGCTTGGACAATTGAAAAGCACTGCCGGAGATAGTAGTATTCACTCGTGGTTCTCTGTATAGAGTTCGTTCTGCGACTGTGTCTCCCACCAAAACCAAATGGAAGGTATTTGCTTGATTTCAGCCTATATTCACTCTATCCAGTTTGTGGAATAAACTTCAGATTTGCTGAATGGAGTAAATTGACGCAACTTGGGACAATGAAAGAAACTAGTGTCAACCTGCCAACCTGGGTGTAATCACAAAATAAAGTATGCTTTAGTTTTTCAAAACGTTCAATTACTTCTTTCTTCCCTTCCTTCCTTTTTTTTTCTTGGCAAAATTAGGAACCAGTGCTTAAGAAGCCGGTACCATTCCAAGTCTATTCAGGTAGGTAAACCTTTGCCTCAACATCTGCAAAACACATTCAACAGTTTCAGGAGTGTTTTTCATTTCAAAATAATTACGTGTGTGTGTGTGTGTGTGTGTGTGTGTGTGTGTGTTGCAGGAAAAGAAAAAGACCAAAATTCTTAAGATATTCTTTAAATGACATTGGATATAGGTAGTTGGTAAAGGAATAAATGAAACAGACTTAGGAAAAAATTAAGGTAGAAATACAACAGATGCCAAAAGTGAATTCAAGTTATGAATAAAAAGCATCAGTATTATATATGGATACAGACGTGTGAGTATGTCCAAAGGTGACTACTAATCCTAATTGCTTTCAGAGGAGAAAATAATTGACAACTGTGCAAATGATTAGAAATAGCTGCCCCTTGAACAATGCGGGGATTAGGGGTATTTGGCCCTACCCCCCCCCCAGCACAGTTGAAAATCTGCATGTAATTTTTGACTCCCCCAAAACTTAACTACTAATAGTCTACTGCTGACCTGAACCTTTACCGATAACATAAACAGATGATTCACACATATTTTGTATGTTGTACGTATTATATACTGCATTCTTACATTAAGTAAGCTAGGGAAAAAAATGTTAAGAAAATCATAAGGAAGATCACATTTATAGTACTGTATTAAAGGAAATCCGCGTATAAGTGGACCCGTGCCGGTCAAAAACCTGCGTTGTCAATGCTCACCTATATATTTAAAGCATTCCTTTAGGTACTGAAGGGAAGCAGAATAGTGATGAGGGAACATAAGGTGGCTGAGGGCAAAACACAAGCTAGCACACCACCCCCCTCCACGTGAGATATGTGTGATATTCCTACCACACTCCTGACTGTCCAAGAACAAAGGAAAGGACAGAAAACAAATGGTTAACTGATAGAGATCACAGTCCTGCAGGACATGGGTCTCCATCAGTTTACAAACATCTTAGTAAATTATAAGAAAAAGGCAATTTTATCTACAGCCTCATCTCCAGAAACCTGTAGAGGCAGTTTCCTGGAGCCCCAACATCACCCCTCCTCCATGGTGATGTGGGGAACAAAGGCAGGAAGGAAATGGCAGGTAAAATTAAATTTCCTTGTAACCTGCAGCCCACTGACAGATACTTGAGGCAGGCAGAGCAGAACACTTCGCCAGGAACTGCCTACTGTCTTAATGTTAATGTTTTGCTAGAGGGAAAAACCACCTCAACTAGGCCTCCAGTATCCTGTGAGTCTTCTTTAGCATAGGAAAATCTCTTTGGAAACTCTTGACTTTACCTTCCTCCCCCCCACCCCCAAGTATATAATCAGTCTCTCTTCAGGGTCCCGGGGCAGCTCTTCATGCCCACGGGTCTGTCCCCATGCTTTAATAAAATCACCTTTTTGCACCAAAGACGTCTTCAACAATTATTTCTTGGCCATCAGCTCCAAACCCCACGAACCCCCCACCATCACCCCAAAGCCTCATCAACAGGACACCCAAAATATGCCTGTTTGGCATAAGGATTATCTTGAGGCTGATTATTTTTAAGAAACCACAGACACAGGAGGAGCTCTGAAAACCCAGTAGAAGCTACCCTTTTATAAGACACATTTACATTTATAAGGGCAATATCAATTTCCAAGGGTGTCTCCCTTCGTGCACCAGGAGGATACCCCAATCTCTAGAAGCTCTTATTGAGAAGAAAAGCTAGCAAAAAGAAGATAAAAGGGGCCAGCCATTTGTCCCAGGCTGGATACTCCCCTTGCATACTTTTGGCTTCTGTAATCTTGATTGCCTCCTGTCCAACTGCCCCTCCCCTTTTTCTTTGGTCTCTCAACCCCCTACCATCCCAGCCATAAAAGGAGGCCGATGCCAAGGTTCGGGGCTCAGCCTTTGGAGGTGACCCCACTGGGCCAGCACTGATGCGAAATAAACTGTGTTTTCTGATTCGCTGAGTACTTGTCGCTTGTCTCTTCCTGGGCGCCAGCTATTTGCTGTAACATTATCAATGCAGAAGGTAAGGACTTAGGTCTGCATAACAACCTTACCCTCCTCTATTGTGGTTTTCCTGGTAGCGTCCCATGACTAGCTTCCCACCATCCCAACATCTTCCTTTGTCGTTCACTGGAGATGGTATTTAAGGGGCATCTTGCACAATTTGGGGGAGTCGCTCAGTTTTCCTGGGTCTTCCCCATGCATGCGGGAGGTATACATGTTATTAGATTCATTTTTCTTCTGTTTATCTTTTATTCTGGTGGGGGGGGGGGGGTTCTCAGCCAAGAACTTGAAAGGTAAATGGGAAAGTATTTTCCTCCCCTACAGTAATTACTGGGTAGTAATGCATACACGTGTTCATCAAAAGATATGTCCAAGGGTGTTCCCTACAGCACTATTTATTAAAGCAAAAAAATCGTAAACAAGCCAATGGCCCAACGACAGCAGAAAGGATAAACTACCACAGTCCTATAATAGAATACGGCGACCAGGACTGCACACACAGTAAAAATGAATATCACAAACGGTACCGAGTGGAAGAAGTCAGAAGTCCTGTGTGGAACCATATATACAAAATTCAAGAACAGGCAAAATGAAGCTGTGACATGTGACTCAGACTAGGAGTTACTCTGGGGAGGCAGTGACCAGAAGGAGACACGAAGGGGGCTTGCAGTTGCTGCCCATGTTCTGATTCTTCATATGGCGGCTGGTAACAGGCGTGTGCGGTTTGTGAAAAGTCACCGAGCCGTCCAATTATGGTATGTATAACATGTACTTCGAGAAACAGTTTAACTTAAAAAATACAGGTATATACATTTAGCCCACTTCCACAGATGAGTCAAATATCCATGAAATGCCACCAGACACACTTGCCTACTTTCACTACAGATGGATGCTGACGAGCCAAAGAAAATGACTAACATTGATGCACAGGTGATAAACCTCACAAGAGGGAACAGTGGTACACAGCTCTGGACTCCTGTGCGAACAATGAATACAATGAGCACTTGATTCAACGAAAAGATATAAATCCTACTGGGTCAAGGGTAATGGTTTCTCCAAATACCCTAAAACATGTGACGCATTCGATCAAAAAGTTAATCATCTGTATAACAAAACCACTAGCTGAGTTCATTTGTACTGATTTTTCCTGGAAGCTTTAGTACCATATAGAATCCACTACAAAAGTTTACCAAAAACCCACAGCTAACCTCCAAATAATACCTGAAAGGGAAGACTTTTAGCATACATCCTCTCAATCTTTCTCTCCCTCTTTTGACATATTCCATTCATATATAGAGGGTTTGCGTGTTTCCGTAGTGCGGGTGGTTATCACGTTCGCCTAACATAAACAGTCAGAGGGTTTAGGAAATTCACATGTCTAAATCCCAAGGGAAACATGTTACTATTTTTAAATATCTGAGAGCCAGCCTTATAGTTAGGAGGGCCAGGAAAGTCCCCCACTGAAAAATGTGACACTTTTGACTCCTGGAATTCTAGCACTGTTTTTTTTCTTGGTAAAATGCAATTCCCCTCCATCTGGAATCTCTAATAACTGGGATCCTAACACATAAATATGCATCTGTTTATCAAATCACCATCCTTACCAGAAGCTTCTAGGATTAGTCCCAGAAAGAGATGGTCACTCATTTTAGAAAAAGAACATTTAGCATCTTCCATGTACTGAAAACTTTGTCAGGCAATTTACATGTATCATTCATTCATCAAATATTTATTGAATACCTATCACATACCAAATACGATTCTAGGCACTAGGGATAGTGTGGGTCCTGCGCACATTCTAGCTGAAGGAGAGAAGGAGACGAAGAGGGGAACAATAAATATACAAATAAGCAAGAAAACCAATATAATGGTAAAGCGCAGTGTTGAGACTTAAAATGAGAACGATACAGAGGGTGATTCGTCGGCTATTTTAGATCAACTGATCAGAGGTGATATTTAAACTGACATATAAGTGATGAGAAATCAGCCATAGAAAGATGGGGGAAGAGACAAAGAGGACATTCCAGGGAGAACAGTTAGTACAAAAGACCAAAGGGAGCTTGTCGTGCTGGAAGAATGAAAAGGAGGATGGTCAACGGGGAGAGGTGAGCAGCAGGGGACTGGCATCCAATTAATGCTTCTAAAACGACGCTCCAACCGACACAGGTGGAGGAGTGAAGACGGGAGTGGGAGCACCTGGACATACTCGGGGAGCCAAACCGACAAGACTTGCCGACGGGGTGGCTGCGGGGCAGGAGACTCAGAGGCCCGGGGCTTGGACAACCGGGTGGGTGGTGGTGCCACACGCAGAGATGGGTCTCGCGGGGAGAGGATCAGGTTTGGCGTAGCAGCGGCAAGGAATCAGATGTCACTCTGCAAACACCGGGTGTGAGACGCCCATTAGACATCCATGTGGATTAGCAAGTCTTTTGTCTCCAGATTTTTCATTTTGATATTTAAAAAGCACACAATGTTTAAGAGCCTGATTTTTTTCTGTGCCTTCTTCCCCGTTTTATTTTTCTACAGCTCCCATTTCTGAGCCTTTTAATGTTTCAAGCTTCCCCCCAAACTTTCAGCATTCTTAGAAATGGTCAATTTATCAACATTGTTTCCGGGTAGTTCTCGATGATATTTTTGAGCCAGTGTAAAGATCTCAAAGATATTTTTTGAGACCATGAGATGGACTCTACATTTTAATCTCACAGAGGTAGTGTGGTATAAATGCCATGCTAAGGAGGCTGGAGTTTACTTTTTATAAAGCAGTGTAAATGAATGAGTTCTGGAATCTACTAATGTATGGCATGGTGACTCCAGATAAAAATACTGTATTGTATACTTGAAGTTTGCTAAAAGGGTAGATCCTAACTGTTCACACACACACACACACACACACACACACACACACACCAAAACAAAGGTAACTATGTGAGGGGATACATGTTAGTTAGCTTGAGTGTGGTGATGACTTCACAATGTATTCCTATAACAAAACAGCTAACTAGGGGCTCCTGGGTGGCTCATTCCTATAAGTGTCCAACTCTTGATTTTGGCTCTGGTCATGAATCCAGGGTCATGGGATTGAGCCCTGTGTCGGGCTCAGCACAGAGCGTGGAGCCTGCTTGATATATTCTCTCTCTGTCTCTCTCTCCCCCTCTGCTCCTCTTCCCTGCTCACCCTCTCTCTCTCTCTCTCTCTCTCTCTCTCTCTCTCTCTCTCTCTCAAAAAAAAAAAAAAAACAACAGCAAATTGCACACCTTAAATATATACAAGTCCTATTTGTCAATTATACTTCAATAAAGTTGGGAAAGGGGCAGAGTAGATACAAAGTTTTTAAAAGAATGGACTAGTAAACCTTGAGGGGTACGAAAGGTCACGGCGGCAGGTACTAGCATCTAGATGAAATGTAAAGCCACGAGACTGGTGGGGTCATCTCCGGAGAGTCTGTAAGGAGAAGAAAAGGAGTCCCAGGGCCCTGGGGGGACAGCAAACTTTGTAGGCTGTGCAGAGAAGGACGAGTCAGAAATGAAGACTTCGAATGAGTTACGAGCAAGAGTAGGAAAAGTGCAGTACAAGAGAGTGTACAACGGAAGCCACAAGGAGAAAAGCGTTCACAGAAGGAAAGAGTGACTGTGTCCAAAGCTGCTGCACAATAAGTCAGAAACGTGACAGCTGCTGTTTGGCAAGTGCTGTGTTTGGCAGTGTGGAGTTCATTGAGAACTGACCAGAGCCTCAGGACAGGACCCGGATTGGACGGGGGAAGAATGTGGGGTGATGAAGAATGTGGGGTAATTAAGTATGTGCGATCCTTTAAGAGGTTTCTCTCAGAAGAGGTGACTAGTAATGTGGGGGCGACAGGAGGGGGATGGGGAACCAGTGGAGGAGATGTTATGTCTTAGAGCATGATTGTAAGCTAATGGAAATGATCCAGAAAAGAGAGAGGGGTGCACTGAAGCAGGAAAGAAAGAGGAAACAGAATTAGGAATTACATTCTTCACAACACGAGAACAAAAATCATTAAGTACAGTAATGAATTACAAACCACGGAAAAAAGAGGAACTCATGAGTCCATCCTGATGTGGAGAACAAAGGCAAAAGAAAAACATTAAATTGCCTTGCAGCTTACAGCCCCACTGACAAGTCCTTGTGACGGGCAGAGTGACCTCCCTCTAAGAAGGCAACTGCCTCGATGCTGATACTTTGCTAAGGGCAAAAGGCAATCTTAGCTTAATGTCATCCGGGCCTCCGTGATTCTGTAAGTCTCCTTTAACATATAAAAATTCCTTTGGAAACTTCCTTTATCTCCACCCCCCAAATATATGTTAGCAATCCTCCTCCAAACATATGATCCACTGATATACATCTGAAGGGTCTCATGACTAAGGTTTTATTAGACAGAAGTAAATGACCCTTTCCTAACAATACTAGCCCCCTCAAGGTCCTGGAAACCTTGCTTCTAAAATTATTTAGAGACTTACGCTCTCCCTAACCCCCTCTCAACCCGAAGGTATATAATCAGTCACCCCTCACAACCCCAGGGCAGCTCTTTCTGCCCACGGGTCCTGTCCCAGTGCTATAATGAAATCACCTTTTTGCACCGAAGACATCTGAAGAATTCTTTCTTGGCTGTCGGCTCGAAACCCCAACGTTTCCACATCACGTACCGATAATAAAGACAGGAATGAATAAATATATAAGGAAGAAGCGTTTTTGGTGAAGGCCAACTGGTAAATGTGGAGGGAATATCAGAGCTGGAAAATCATTATCTTCAACCGTCATATTAAAGATTGAATCAGGCAAAAATCACCACTGACTGCGAAATCTAGAGAGAGATACTGATGAGAAGGAGCAGTCTATCTGTGTCTCCCCCAGAGTACGCATTAGCAAGGAAGAAACCGGAAACCACACAGTGGAGATATTAGATAACACCTTGACCAGGTGACCAAAATTAACATCACCAATGAGGAAGAGAGAAACATCCAGACATGTGGGCCTCCAGATGTGATACCCTGAGAACACATCATCATCTCTGCAGTATTGTGGCCCAAAATGTATAATCTGTATCTAATTACAAGAAACATCAAACAAGCCCAAAATGATGAATATTCTCTTTAAAAGAGAGGGAGATGGTCTGTATTCATCCTAAATGCTGAAGACGAAAAGCATTTGCGACACCAAAACATGCCTCTTTGGCATAAGGATTATTTTAAACTGATTATTTCTAAGAAGAGCAGACTACCGGTTAGAAGTTACCCTTTTGGATAAGGGAAATCTCCGTCTGTAAGGGTGTCTTCCTCTCCATACCAGGGATGACTCTAAATCTCTAGAAACTTTTATCAAGAGAGAAGCCAGGACTTAAATCTGCATCACAACCTTACCATTTACAGTGCTTAGTGTTTACAGCCAGGTAACCTCCCACAACTGCCCCCCCCCCCGCCCCCCACACATACTTTCTCTTGTCTTTAGCCAGAGATGACATTTAAGGTGGTAGCTTGGGCCATTTCGGGGAGTTACTCAGTTGTCCTAGGTCTGTCCCATGTACACAGGAGGTACACGTTATTAAATTTCTTTTTCTCTTGTTAATGTCTTTTTTTTTTTTTTTTTTTTAGGTTTATTTTTGAGAGAGACTGAGCGTGAGCAGGGGAGGGGCAGAGAGAGGGAGACACAGAATCTGAAGCAGGCTCCAGGCTCCAAGCTGTCAACACAGAGCCCGACGCAGAGCTCGAACCCATGAACCCTGAGATCATGAGCTGAGCCGAAGTCAGACGCTCAACGGACTGAGCCACCCAGGCGCCCCATTAATCTTTTATCACAAGGGGAACATTACTTTTCCTTCCCCACACTGCCAATATCATAAAAGACAAAGAAAGGATGTGGAAATGTTCCAGACTAAAGGAGGCTAAGAGACCTGACAACTAAATGCCAACAATCCTAGAGCAAATCATGGGCTGGAAGGAAAAAATGCCATAAAGGATGCTATCAGGTCTATTGTCGAACTTGGACTACAAATAGCAGATTAGGTAAAACAAACACACACAAACAGCAGATTAGGTAACAGCATAGCATCAATGTTAAATTTACTGAACAGTAAATTTACTGAACAGTACCGTGGTTATGTAATAGAATAAGAATATCCTTAGGAAATCCACACTGAAGTGCTTAGGAGTAAAGGCCACGATGCATGGAACCCCCTCAAATGGTTCAGACAAGTGAGGTACACGTGCAAAAGTGCAGATGACAAAGCAAATGGGGTAAAGTGTTAGCAATAGAGGAATCTGGACAAAGGTTATATGAGCATTCTCTGTACTATTTTTATTTTTGCAACTTATTTACGAAGTTTGAAATGATTGCCAAATAAAAAGCTTTTATTTATTTACTTTTTTAAGTAGGCTCGCCACCTAACGTAGGGCTTGAACCCACGACCCAAGATTTAAGAGTCGCATGTTCTACCAAACTGAGCCAGCCAGGCGCCCCTCCAAATAAAAAGCTTTAAAAAAGGAAGGGGGAAAAAAGAATATGTTCTTGAGAAGGCAAGGAGGATAAGAGGTCCAGAACCCAGAAAAGCAGCCGATCTTTGACACACTGGGATGCGTGTGACAGGCCTCAGGCACTCCTCACTGCCCAAGAACAAAGGAAAGGACAGAAAACAAATGGTTAACTGAGAGAGATCTCAGTCTCGCAGGACATGAGTCTCCATCAGTTTACAAATATCTTAGTAAATTACAAGAAAAAGGCAGTCTTGTCAAGAGCCTCATCTCCAACCCTATAGACTCAGTTTCCCGGAGCCCCAACATCACCCTCCCCTCCATAGTGAAGTGGGGAACAAAGGCAAGAAGGGAATGGCAGGTAAAATTAAATTGCCCTGTAACCTGCAGCCCATTGACAAATACTTGAGGCAAATAGAGTATAACATTTCCCCAGGAACCCCCTACGGTCATTATGTTGATGCCCCACTAAAGGAAAAACAGCCTTAGCTTGACAATAGCCAGGAGCCACGGGTAACCTGGGAGTCTTCTTTAGCGTATGAAAATCCCTTTGGAAACTTACTCTTGTCTTTACCTCCCCCAACTCCACAGTACATCACCAGACACTCTTCACAACCCCAGGGCAGCTCTTCTGCCTGCGGGTCCTGTCCCCGTTTTTTAATAAAATCACCCTTTTTGCACCAAACACATCTCAAGAATTCTTTCTTGGCTGTCAGCTCCGAACCACCCCCCCCCCTCACTCCAAAACCCCATCAGGGAGCACCACGAGTATTTAGTGTCTGCACAAACGGGGGCATGTTGGGAATTTGGGTGGTGAGAATCTAAGGCTTTGATTAGATCTAAACATCTAAACCGCCCATCTAAACAGCCAGGATCAGCAGCTGATGTAGAAGGGGCAGAAAAAATAAAAGAAGGTGTCAAACAGCTGTTTTGGAGAAGAGAAAAGGAAAGCTACTACACAAGCAAGGTAGGCTTGCTAGGCAATGCGAGAGTCCACTTGAAGTTTCTCAAGGTCAAGACCTGGACCTAGATATCAGTATTTACTCTGAAAACTCCCTGAGTGATTTGAATGGGCAGCCAACTAAGGCAGGGTTTCTCAAGCTCAATACTATGGATTTTTGGGCCACATAATCCTTTGTTGGGGAGTAAGCGGGGAGGGGGTCCTGTGCATTACAGGATGTTTAGCAGCAGCGTCCCTGGCCTCTACCCACCAGATGTCAGTAGCACCCCCACCTCTGCCAGTCATGACAACCAAAAACATCTCCAGACGACAACCAAAAATGTCTCCAGACACTGCCAAATGTCCCCAGGGGGGGCAAAATCGGCCCTGGTTGAGAACCACTCTGTAAGGGAATAAAGGCCATAAACACTCCATGTTTATAAAGCTTAGGAATTGTGTAAGCTCCTTGTTACCATGCCACTGTGGGTAAGAACACAGGCTCTGAAATCAGACAGTCGGCGTTCGAACCTCAGATCCACGACCTACCTTTCGTATGACTTTAGATAAGTTACTTAACTGCTCTGTGCCTCAGTTTCCTCATCTGTAAAATAATAATAGCACCTGCCTCAGGAAGTTGGAAGGATTAAATGAGTGAATATATGCAAAGCAGTAAGACCAGTGCCTGCTCATTAAATATTAGCCACTAGCTACCATCATTATCACAGAATCGGAAACGTAGTAGATACCAGATGTCTTGTTGATTAATGAACTGCTTACATCAAGATATACTCCATCCTTAACCAACAGAAATTTCCACAGTAAAATGGAACAGAAAGGCAGAATACGCTGAATCTTTTATTTATTTTTTACACCCAAGTTCGTTAGCATATAGTGCCATAATGATTTCAGGAGTAGAATCCAGTGACTCACCTTGTACATATAATGCCCAGTGCTCATCCCAACAAGTGTCCTCCTTAATGCCCCTTCCCATTTAGCCCATGCCCCCACCCTCAACCCCCCAGCAACCCTCAGTTTGTTCCGTATATTTAAGAGTCTCTTATGTTTTGTCCCCCTCCCTGTCTTTATATTATTTTTGCTTCCCTTCCTTTAGGTTCATCTGTTTTCTATCTTAAACTCCACATATGAGTGAAGTCATATGATGTTTGTCTTTCTCTAATTTTGCTTAGCATAATAGAGTACATTGAATTTCTCTTAGGATTAGTGTCCTGATTCCTTCTAGATTCTAGGCACACTCATTCATCCATTTGACAAATATTCAGGGAGCACCTACTGTGTCCCACTGTTGTAGGTCCTGAGAATACAACAGTGAGCAAGATACACAAAGTCCTGGCTCTCTCTTGGAACTTATATTCTAGCAGGGAAAAGAAGACATGGAATCAGTACACAAATAATCAAATGATATAATTGCAGATAATAGTTGTTACAAAGAAAACGAACAAAAGCGGGATGAGGGGATGGGCATTCACAGTGGTTAGTAGGGAATGTTGTTTTGGAATGCCGAAACAAGGCAATAAGTTATGTGAATGTCTGATGAAACGGTCCCCTAGGCAGGCAGCGCAGCAAATGCAAAGGCTGGAAAGCAGGCACAGGTTTGGGCTGGTGTATTTGGGGAAGTGTGCGAATAGGGGGGTAGCGACCATACAGGGTCTCAAAGGCTACAGTAGAGAGGAACCAGGGTCTTATTTTCAGTGTGGTAGAGGTTTTATCAGAGGGTTCTGAGCAGTGGGTTTACAAGACTGCATGCACAGGCTATTCTATGGGGTCAAGGGTGGATGCTGGTTTAGAGGCTACACACTAATTCAAGAAAGAAACGTGGGCAGCTAAGATTGTCTCAGGGTATTATAATTGAACTCACTTTGCATCATAGCAGATCTGATATAAAATGAATCTGTCCGGGACACAGTTCAGCAGTTTGGGGGGCTTAGGAACTAAATGAACCGCTTTATGAAAGAGTGGTTGAATCCATTTACAGGGTAATGATCATCATTTTTAATGAAATAGAACAGATGGAAGAACACTGAAAATATAAGAATACATTGTACAAAGGAAAAACGCATAATGCTTTGTGAGATCCTATTTCAATCATATATGCGTATGTTCACACTAGGCTGAGATATAAAATATACTTCTCACTATGGATAACAGGCAGAAACGTTTAGAAAACACTACAAAAAGCTATCTTATTTATACATAAATAGGTTATAAGCTGTCCCTTTATTTTTTCCCTTTCTTGCTGTGCCTGGCATCCCCCCAAACGAGGACATCATGAAAAGGTCCAAAGGTAGTATCTTCGTAGTCTAAATAAAACGATTGGGGTGCCTGGGTGGCACAGTCGGTTAAGCGTCCGACTTCAGCCAGGTCATGATCTCGCAGTCCGTGAGTTCGAGCCCCGCATCAGGCTCTGGGCTGATGGCTCGGAGCCTGGAGCCTGGAGCCTGTTTCCGATTCTGTGTCTCCCTCTCTCTCTGCCCCTCCCCCGTTCATGCTCTGTCTCTCTCTGTCCCAAAAATAAATAAACGTTGAAAAAAAAATTAAAAAAAAAAACAAAAAAAACGATTGACTTATACTACACTATCTTCTCTTCCAGGGAGATCAAAATATGACCCTCCAAAGCTGGGAAGAGTGACTCACCTCTAAACTGTTAGACTTTTTCAATGGAAAAAAAAAAAGAATCTAAGCAGAACAAGAAATTTTAAAATTGAGCTTTAGACGTTTAGAAGCTAAAAATGGAAAGAAACCTCCTGAAGGTAGTAAGAATAACTACCAGAACTCTACAGCGAGCACAATACCCAGTAGTCAAGTATTAGAACCATTCCCCCCCAAATCAGATACTCCTTCATGGTGCCCTAGAGGGAAGCTTGGCCACTAAGGTAAGCAAATAAAATGAGGGAAAATATTCGGGGTTGGGGTGGGAATCCCTATATTATTTCGTTTCCAGACAGTTTGACTATCTAACCTTAAAAATCCAAGAAAACTGACTGGAAAAACTTTGAACTAATAAAAGTTCAGTAACATGGCTTGAATATGATAGACCTCCAAAAAAATTAAACAGCCCTTCTCTATAAGAGTATAGTGATTATAAAATAAAATGGGAATAAATGATACAATTTCTAAAAGCAGTAAAAATTACACACACAACACAATCTAGGAATTCACCTAACAAGAATGTGCAAGACCTACAGTGTGGTATAGGCACAAGGAGAGACATACAGATCAACGGAACAGAACCGAGTTCAAAAATAAACCCGCACATGTACAGCCTATTAGCTTTTGTCAAAGGGGCCAAGGGGACACAAGGGGTAGGGGGAAGTACAGTCTTTTCAACAAATGGTGGGAGCGGGGTGTGCCTGGGTGGCTCAGTAGGTTAAGCGTCTGACAGTTGGTTTCGGGCTCAGGTCACGATCTCAGGGCTTGTGAGTTTAGCTCCACCAACCCCGTCAAGCCCCTCCCCACTCCATGCATAGGGCTCCATGCTGCCAGTGCAGAGCCTGCTTGGGATTCTCTCTCTCCCTCTCTCTGCCCCTCTCCCACTTTCTCTTCAAAATAAAGGTAAATAAACTTTTTTAAGAAAAACATTAAAAGGGGTATCTGGGTGGCTCAGTCGGTTAAGCGTCCGACTTCGGCTCAGGTCATGATCTCACGGTTCGTGGGTTCGAGCCCCACATCGGGCTCCGTGCTGAGCCTGGAGCCTGCTTCAGATTCTGTGTCTCCCTCTCTCTCTGCCCCTCCCCTGCTCGCTCTGTCTCTCTCTCTCTCTCCAAAAATAAACATTAAAAAAATAAATAAAATAAATTAAAAAATAAAAAAAACATTAAAAAAAAAAACCCAAATGGTATTGGAACAACTGGATATCTACACGGACAAAAGTGAACCTTGACCCATACAAAAATTAACCGAAACGAAGTCATATATCTACATATCAATGATAAAGCTAAAATGTCTAGAAGAAAGCACGGTAGAAAACCTTGGTAAACATGAGGTAGACAAAGATTTCCCAGACAGGTTCCTAAAACTGCTATCTAATATGAAGGGAAAAAGCCTGGTAAGTTAGACTTTTATCAAAATTTAAAACTTCTGCTCTTCAAAAAATACATATCATTAATTGCACGCATGTGATAAACAAGTCAAAATAAAATCGTCAAAGTCATAGAAACGAATAGTAGTAGAATGGTGGTTGCCGGGAGTGGGGGAGGGGGAAATAGGGAGTTACTGTTCAATGGGCATAAGGCTTCGGTTGTACATGATGAATAAGTTCTAGAGATCGGCGGTACAACAGAGTGCTGATAGTTAACAGTACTATATCGCACACTTAAAAATTGAAGACAGTAGATCTCAAGTTAGGTGTTCTCAAACCAAAATAAAAAGAAAGCAAATGAAAAGGCAAGCCACAGACTAAAAGAAAATATTTGCAGTACAGATTATCTGACTTGCATCCAGATATGTGGTTCATTAAGACAAACGACACAATTTAGAGAAAGACATTTCATAAAAGAAGATACACAAACGACCAAAAAGCACAGGAAGACTAGTCATCAGAGAGGTGCAAACTAAAACCACAAACAGCTGCTACCACAAACCCCGTGAAATGGCTACAGTAAAATAAACTGCCAATACCAAGTGCAAGCGAGCAGGGCAGGGAACCGGACCTCTCCGACACTGCTGGTGGCAGTGAACTGTGCTGTGGCCACATAGGAAAAGTCTGGCAGTTTCTTACGAAGTTAAATTAACCACACAATACAGCAGCAATCCTACTTCTAGGTGTTTACCTGAGTGAAATGAACATTATATGCACACAGGAAGCTGTATGTAAATGTTTATATCGGCCCTATTCATAACCACCGAGAGTCAGTGAATGGATAAACAATCTGTGGAATATTACTCAGCAAAAAAAAGAACAAATTATCGATTCACACGACACTGATAAATCTCAAATGGATTATGCTAGGTGAAAGAAGCCAGACTCAGAAGGCCACGTCGGGTATGAATCCATTCGCGGGACATTCTGGAAAAGATCAATTTATAGCAACAGAAAACAAAGCCGTGGTTGCCAGGGGCTGAGAGTGGTGGAGGAAGTTGAATACAAAGGGTCAATAAGGAATTTTCTGGAGTGATGGAATTCTTCTCTATCTTGCTGATCTTGCTGTGGGGCTCGTTACAGGACTATATATATCCGTCAAAACGTATGGAACTATACACATAAATTATACCTCAACTCCAAAAACATGGAATCAACTCAAGAATTAATTAGGCAGATTTATAAAATGGAACAGAGTGTTCACAGAATCTTAGTTGATTGAGAGAATTTACTTTATGGTAATTTTTACCAAATGTTTAGCCCATCTCTTAACTTTCAGTACCCTCACCTCATACCATGTCCCCAAAATAAGTTCCATGTGGATTAAAGGCCCACCTAGTTTAAAAACCATAAACATTTTAAAAGAGTTTTTTCCCCTCTAACTTGGGGTAGGGAAGGCCTTTCTCAGCAAGGCATAAAAACCAGTTCCCAAGTTTTTACTAAAGGCAGAATCTCCTTTCTATCTTTTCAATTATTAACATCACAGAAATAATTTCTCTGACCACCCCCCACCTTTTTTTTTTTTGAATGGTGCTCTGCCCAGTGTGTAACAAGTATCTGAAAATGGAAAAATGTGTTTGTCAGTTTCTCGTGAGCAGTGAAAGCACCAGGAACGTAGTGATATCCCTCTCTGAGTCCCAAACCTATACAGCGATGTCCCCCTCTGAGTCCCAAACCGGACTCAGGCACACCACAGCCACACCAGAGCCCCCAGAATGAACACATAAGCCACACCAAAGCAGCTTCTTAACTGGCTCTCCCTACACCTGAGCAAACTCACTTTGCCATTTCTGGAAGGCTATTCATGGTACCAAAAACACAGCAGCTCGCCTTTCCTGGCCAAACTTGCCGGTGAAATTCCATTTCTCAGACTTTTTCTCCCTCTGCTGAACAAAATCATATCCATAATTAAAGTTCAACTTTTTGTTCTCTTCTGTGTTTCCGACAATTTTTTTGTTTCTAGAAAAGTCACACATACCTGGAATCTGTGGGGTTTGGGCAAGAATTATTCACACGGAAAACACCCTGCATTTCTTCAGTGTCTTTCAACAGCAAAATCTGCTCTATCCCCCCCCCCCCCCCTTTAAGGAAAGTCACCTTGCAGGGATGTGGGAATGATAAAAGCAGAGGGAATCTGATCAGGGCTTGGCACCACGCTGAGGCCCTGTAAAACAATATCCCTGAACAGCTACAAAATTTGGCCACTTTTTGTTTTCCAGCTTTGCATTTGAGCTGTAAACGCAGCCCAAACCAAGAAATGTCCAGATCTTAACTAAGCAAAATTTCGGGACACTAAAACAGGACTCCCCAAATCCTTTGGAAATAACACCTACTTTGTCACTTAATTTACAAATTATTATGACATCGAACTTAATTGTATTGTCTTTTAATAACTAAACTCAATAAATTGTTAATTATGAATAGCAATAAAGCAATAAATATTGGCATACCATGTATAACTGAGGTTACACTCATAGGCTTAGCTCTTAAAATAGCCAAAGAGAAGTGGAGAAAGATGGGGGGAACTGTAACATCTAGTTAGACCTTGGCTTAATAAATCTTCATTCTCCATCACCCAACAGCTCCTAACCCTGATCAAAGAAATGAGTCCTTTTTCTGTCTATGGTGACTATCAGACAGGATCAGCTACATAATTTATGGGGCTCAGTGTAAAATGAAAATGCGAAGCCCCTTGTTCAGAAATTGCCAAGAATTTCAACAGCGACAGCAAAGCATGAAAACCACATACAGGTTTCATACCCACGAAGCCAGCTCTACCAACAGATAGATCATGTATTTGGCTAGCGAGCTGGTAAGAAAAGTAAAGCATTTCGCTTCTAAGTGAGTAGCAATGATTTCATGTGTGTGTCTGCGCTGCAACTGGGGTTGTAAAGTTTTACGACCTCCTCTCCCAATCTCTCACTTTTCCTGAGGGTTTCAGCCTGTTGGGCAAAACGTACTCCTGTAGTGCCTACCATACAAAATGTGGTGCACGGAGCCGCAGCACCCGCATCACGTGGGGGGCTTGTCAGAAATGCAGACGGTCGGGCCCCAGCCCGGACCTACTGCATTTAAACAAGATTCCCAGGAGATTCGTGTGGACGGTACACACTAAGGAGTGTCACTATCCAGACGGCCACGGAAAACCTCTGCCGTCTGCCTCACCCGCGTTGGCAAAGCCCGTCGGCTCCCCTGCTCCTCACCTTATACATAGTACCGGAGCCTCAAAAGGGCAAGTCCCTGTTGGAATGCTCTCACCCGAGACCTCCAGCCTCCTCGTTCTCCCGGTGCTCACCAACCCCCCCCCCTCCCGCCCCCCGGCCCCGGGCTGCCGCTCAATCCCGCCGCGCCCCCGGCCACCTGTTCTGGGTCCCGCCAAACAGCGCCGCGCCAAGCCCTTCGGGGCCCTGGGCGCGTTCGCGCTCCGCCCGCAGCGGTAAACTGAGTTCCCCAGGAGTCTGGTCTCGAAGACCGTCCACGTGAACACGATTCGCGGCTCCGTTTCCCGGCGGGGTGGGGAGAGTCTGAGTCCTTACGAAGCTTTTGGATACACACGCCGTCTCCCGACCCCTCGGAGAACGCGGCGCCGGAGCCCCCTTTCCCACGGCGCGCACTCCCCGGCTATCGGGGTGCGGCCCCCCCGGGTGCTCGGCGGCTTCGCCTCTGCCTTTCAGGGCGGCCGCGGGCTCCGACTCAGAGCCGCAGCCGGGCGGAGGGAGCGTTCGCCCCGCTGTCCCGTCGCCCTCCAGGTCCAGGCGCTCCGCCCGAGTTGCCCGCGCCCGTTGTCAGCTCCTGGGGGGAGACGGCGGTGCGAGGTCTCAGGAGCCCGAAGGGAACGGACTCATCCCAGCGCCGCGCGCTTACCTGTCTGTCCCCGCAGACGGGCTGGCTGCCGGCGCCCTCCGGCCCTCCTTCTTGTCTTTCCCTCCGGCCGCGTCCCTCCCCCTTTCCCGCGGGCTGGCTCCGCCCCCGCCGCTCCGGGCCGGTCCGCCCGCCCGCCCGCTCTCCAGCTGTCCGGCGCGGCGTGGCGCGTCCGGCGCTCGGCGGCTGCAAGGCTGGGCGCGGAGGCTGGACGCGGAGGTGGGGAGCGGGCGGGGCGCCGACGGGGGAGGGTGTGAGCGAGCGGCGCGGCGGGCGGGGGGAGAATCGCGGCCGGGGGGCTGGGCGGCCCACCCCACGCCTGCAGAGGCCCCCACTGCGCTTCTGGACTCCCCGCGCCGCGAGACCTCCGGTGGCCCGGCGTCCGGTCCGGCGCGCTCCTGGGAGACGCCCAACCTCCAAACCCAGCCTCTCACCTTTAGGGGTCGCCCTGGTATCCAAATGCCTGTCTCACCGTTTTCAGCGGGGTGCACTGTGACGGGCGGGAACCCCGAGGTCGCCCCTCCGCCACAATACTCCCAATGCAGACGTCAAAATTCAGACCACCGGAGGGGGATCTGGAGAGATCAGTAAAAGGAAAATGTCCTGGGGAAGCTTTTAGCCCCATGGTTATCTGATGGATAGGTTACACCGGATACCTAGAAACCGGGATTCCCAGCACTCTGCTTATATGTGTGTTGGGGGGCGGGGGGAGGAGTGGGAGGGTGGGATACGGAGTGAGTTACCTCTGGGCCCTTCTGTCTTTTATCTCTGTTAGCATCTCCTCCGTATGCACGTTCACGGAATAAAAATTAGATCTGGATAGGATTTACAGACCATCTAACTAGTTTGTCAAAGTACCCCATGTTACAGATGGGAAAATGGAGGCCTGGGGGCCTTGACTCAGTTCTACAATTCCAATCACTTGTAGAGACGGGGGGGGGGGGGGGGGGGGGGTGCGGGGAAGCGCTCTGAATTCCCTCTCTGGCTCCTTCTACTGCCGCCCAACTCTCCGCTTCAGCCCCACCCTTGACAGTTAAACAGCTTCTATATTTGCAAAATGCTTTATCACTTTAAAGGCACCATTTTCTTTCGCTAAAACCTGCAGGAGAATATTCCATTGTTCTTTACCACTGAAACAAAGTTCTAGATTCTGAATTGCATCCACAGCTCTGGAGAAGATGTTTCTAAAGGGCAGGTGTGCAGAGCACATCCTGGCTGACTCTGCCACCTTAGACACAACCTCTCGGGGGAAGATGTGCACCGCTTTGCAGGAGGCTTGAATTTGTTTCGCAAACACCAATTTATTAACACTCATAACATTCTAGCTGGATAAATGAATGGAAAGTGTTTTCAGAGAGACTTTTGACTGGTTGGATTAAGGGGGAGTGGCGGTCAGGAAGCTCATCCAGATTACATAACAAGTTGGAGGCAGAATTATGATAAGGGGGAAAACAGTATATTTTAATAAACACGTTTAATGATACTCCAGAGGATTAAATTGTTTCTCTTTGCATTAACTTAATACTCGCACTGTATATGTTCCACTTACTAGAAAATAGACTTCATATTGTGTAGAGCCCCCCAAAATCTCCTACATTGCTATTTGGCAGAATCTATTGAAACTGAGTGTACGATTACCCCACGTCCGGCAGTTGCCCTTCTAGGTGTATATGCAACAGAAATGAGTGCATATGTTTACCAAAGGATATGCATGAGAACGTTCATAGCAGTGTCTTTCTAATAGCCCTAGATTGAAAACGACTGCAATGTCCATCAGCAGAATGGATTGAAAACATTGCGGCGGTACAGTCACAAAATGGAATACCAAACAACAAGGAGAAAGCATGAGCCACTGCTACACTGACTACAGACGGAACTCATAAACAATATCGAGCAATGGAAGTCAGACATGAAAGCATGCGTACAATGTGATTCCGTTTATGCAAAGTATAAAACAGGCAAAACCAACAATCAGGTTAGTGGTCATTGAGAAGTTGGTGACTGGAGGGGGTTCCAGGGGCATAAGAAGGGTTTGTGGGGCGCAGGTGATGTCTTGTTTCTTCATCTGGGTGCTGCTTATGTGGATCTATTAGGTTTGTGAAAAATCAATGAGAAGCTCACCTATGATAGGCACTTATGATATGAATCGCACCTATGATATGTGCACTTTCCCTATACATGTTTTACTTCAAGAAAAAGTTAAAATATATATACCTCATATTAAAAGTTGCTCGAATTTCTAAAGTAATGCCAGAAGAAGTATGCTTTTCCTTTCAACAATCTCGCTATTGAAAAAAGACACTTGAAGGAAATATGTCTAAAACGCAAAAATGAGACACTCCTTAGCCTAACATTAAAATTCAGATTTTGATGCGCTTCCAGCCAAACTTTTATTCCCACTGGCACACACTCTCAGGTCAACATAACTCTGCCATCAAGACCGAAGGAAGACAGGGTCACACGCCTACACAGGCACTGTCTGGTGATATGAAGGAAGGCTGTGGGTGCTCCTGATTTGCAGTTAAAGGTTTGGGGGGATTTTTTGTTTTTTGTTGTTTTGTTTTGTTTTGTTTTTGCAGTTGAATCGTAAATCTAGGGGACCACAGACCGGAGGCTGATGTCCCAGCAACGAGAGAGTGGGCAATTTGGATCCTGCTCCACACGGTATTTGAGCCGGTGATAGAGTTTGATCCCCAGCATCAGTCGGTCAGGAAACATGGCAGAGACTGAGTGGGGAGAGCAGAAGGCCTTGTCCCCTTTGTCCCCTCCCTCTGGTGGACCCCTGAGCGTGGGCTCTCTGTAAAGGGAGGTGGCAGTAAAGGACAGCTTACCAGGGCTCAGGGCCCAGCTCTCTCCATAGAACTTCAAAGGCAAGTTCACCTGTGGCCAAATAGTCTAAAAATATATCACCCAATGATCTCACACAGATCTATGATGTCCCCAGGGAAATGAGCACAGAGGGAACACGGGACTTGGATGTGAGTCGAGAGTGGGATGAGAAACTAGCACAGCAGTGATGGTGACGATGTTCGTGAAGGTTATACTCACTATGTGCTGGGCACTAGGTTCTACCTACTTGATACGAAATCTTCATGGCAACCCACTGAGGATTGCCCAGCTGAGGAAACTGAGGCACAGAGAGGCTAAGTAGCTTCTCCCAAGATCCATGGCTAGTAAGTGGTAGAGCCAGGACGGGAGTCAGCCCAAGGGTGACTCTCAAACTCCTGCTGTCTTCAGGCTGGGCATGAAAGGTAGAATTTGGGGATGGCTAAAGCACTACAGAGAGAATCAGGAGATGAGGGGAGGGGTTTGGTGTCTTCCAGTTCTGCTACTAGCTAATCGGTGTAGTCACTTAGACTACACTGAGTCTGGGTCTCAGTTTCCCCATTTGTAAAATACATGGTGGGTGACAAGACAGCCTAAGCCCTAGCGGTCATGCCAAGGGTTGGTTTGGGGTATTTTAGGTCCCTCATAATCTCATCAGCATTCCAACACCCCGAATAAAAGGCATCTCATCAAAACAGTGTACTAGACAAACAAGAAAAGTCCCCTGGCCAACAGGGCCCCCACTTCCCGCACGAGTGTAGTCCGACCACCAGGCCTGAATTTCTCCTTTATAGAAATTCTGGAGCTACTACTTCTCAGAAGTTCTTTCTGGCTTCAATCTTTCGTTCATCCAACAAACATTTAGTCTATGTCTACAGCATCGGCGACGATAGCCTAGGATATGCTGCAGTGACGACTCGAAATCTCTATAGTTAACACAACAAAGGTTTATGTCTTACTCATACCGTGTGTTCACTGTAGGTTGGCAGGGAGAGCTCTACTTTACCACGGTCGCTCAGGGACCCAGGCTGACCGAGTAGCCACCTTCTCAAATGTTGCTGGTTGCTCAGGCAGAAGGAAAAGAGAGCTCTGGACCACCAGCATTTAAATGCTTCGGCCCAGACTTGATGTGCAATGCTTCTGCTCCCGACTCATCGGCTAGAACTGTTCACATAGTTGCATGAGGCGCAGAGGGCCAGGATATGCAACCCTATAAGGACCCAGGAAGTGCAGAGGTAGAAACACTATCATACCCACTATGGCTGGACCCTGGGCAGATGACGATGAGCAAGAGGTGATCCCAGCCCCCAGGCACTCACAATCAAACCAGAGAAGTCTCTGGCCACACAATTCCAGCCCTGTGGTGTAGGCTTTGGTGGATCTAGGTGAAAAACCAATCACTGCCCATGTAAGTGATGTCACCATGTGATACAGCAAAATTGTTCTCTAGAACATTGCGTTAGTTGTAATGGTGGTGAATCTATTGCACAACGGAGGAGATGAATAAATCACACATTCTCGTGGGAGGCAGAAGCCTCTCTCTTGTGAAAATACTGAATGAAGACAGTTGGACATGTTGTCATTCTGTTCGATGAAAGTTACAAATAGCAGTTTAATGAAAAATGAAACCAGACTTTGGCCTCTAGCAAGATAAGGATGGTGGGACCAGCCCTTTCTGAGAATGTGTCCCAACCTGGGAAGAGCTGAGCATGGCCCCGTGCCAATACAAATAATCCTAGAGTCAAGAAAAAAACGGAATGCCTCCCAAATAGATCTGCACACTGGCGTTAGCTCGTACAACTCAACACCACCCTGCCTTCAGTGAGCAATCCAGGGCCTTGGGGTGGAGACTGGGGGAAGGAAGATGAGCCCATCTCCTCAGAAGTGAGGCAAGGGACAGCTCTCTGGGCCAGGCCACATTCAGCTCAGTTGTAATTGAAGTTCTCTGAACAGAGATGGCCTGTTTGTTTCTTGAAGGAACCCATGAAGTCCTGGCCAGGCCTTTTTTTTTTTTTTTTAATATTTTGTTTTTAATTTTAATTTTAATTTTAATTTTAATTGCTACACCCAACATGGGGCTCGAGCCCACAACCCCTAGGTCAGGAATTGCATGCTCTACCGACTGAGCCAGCCAGGCACCTGCTCACCATGCAATTTTAAACCAAACCTTTGGTTTACCTGTCTCTGAAACCACAGGGCATATTTCAGGAGAGAACTCTGGACAGACACACCCTTACAGCACCCTAGTTTGTCTTATGTGTCCATTTTCCCCCTTCGAGAAGATACTTTGAGATGTGCAAATATTCTGTTTCTCGTCAAACGTTCTCTCATTAATGGCAGCATCCGTCTGTGAACCATACCTGCAACAGTGATTACTGTGGTGTTTTCTATTTCCCTCATTGCTTCCACGTTCGTTCATTGGAATTCTTCTATAGGGAAGGGCTGTACCTTCTCTCCCATTACTGTACTTATTCAACTGCTCAATTTATTTATATCAGTATGGACTCACAGGTAATTGTTTCAGTCTTTGGGTTCTAATCCAATGCTGTCACTTATTTTGTTGTCAAACTGTCTTGGCTTCAGTCACTGGGAGCTCTTTCAGGTTGGCTCTCGTGTCCATTCCTTTTTTGAACACTTCCTTACTTTCTGGAACCACAAGATATTTCAGGCTTATCTTGTATATCACATCATTTTTTTTTCTTTCATTTCACCCAAGAAGATGCCTTAAGTCCCCCTCCCATTTAAAAATAACTATTTGCATATTTTTAGCCAATTCACCAATTGGGGACCCGCTGCATGAAGTGATACTCCGTTTTATTTGTCCTAAGTTGCTTTTCTCAAGTTATAACAATTCTTCTACCTGCGCCTCGTTTCAGGGAACTTAGTGAAAAAAAAATACCTGTTAACCTACATCCTTCACCCTAGAATATTTTTGGTATACCCATTGGCCCCATACATACTTCCTTGATCTCACCTGTTGTTATGACGTCTTTGGCTACAAGTACAAGAAACCACAAATCCAACTGGCTGAAACCATAAGGAAATGTGTTATGTCAGGAAACAGGAAGACCAGATGCACAGCACAAGGACTCTGGCTCCTCCTCGCTGTTATCCTTTCGACACTGCCTTCAGCCTGGTTTCCATCCTAGTCGTATGTTGGCAGTCAGCAACAAAGAAGCAACAGGCTACCTCGCTTCAGCCCACCAAGAGGGGTGAGGAAGGGAAGGAGAGGGAAAAACAAAAACTAAAAACAAAACAAAAACAAACAAACACCTTCCTTGCACTGTGACTTAAATAGCCTTCGCTTTAGCTTGATTGGGCTAAGTTAGATCATATGATGACCTCTGGACCAATTCAGCTGCCAGGGGGATGCCAGAAACTGATTGGCTTAAGCCTGAATTCAAGAACCAATCACTATCAAGGGGAATGTGATTAACATGTTTGGTGAGGACAAGTGGTTCTCAAATATAAGACGGAATCCGAATCACCAGGAAGGCTTACTAAAATACCTATTGCAGGGCTTATAGCCCCAGGGTTTCTGATTCAGTAATCTTGGATAGAGCCTGACAATTTTCTGCTCTGCTCTTCTCTTCTCTTCTCTTCTCCTTTCTTTTCTTTTCTTCTCTTTTCTCTTAATTTTGAGAGAGAGAGAGAGAGAGCACGCGAGCGAGCACAGGAAGTGGGGAGAGGAGCAGAAGGAGAGGGAGAGAGAATCTTAAGCAGGCTCCATGCTCAGCACAGAGCCCAACTGGGGGCTCAATCTCAGGACCACGAGAACATGACCTGAGCCAAGATCAAGGGTTGGACACTTAACTGCCTGACTGAGCCACCCAGGTGCCCCAATCTGCTTTTCTTTTTTTTTTTTTTCCTATAAAAAAAATTCTTTTAACGTTTATTTATATTTGAGAGACAGAGAGCACGAGTGGGGGAGGGGCAGAGAGAGCCGGAGACAGAATCTGAAGCAGGCTCCAGGCTCTGAGCTTTCGGCACAGAGCCTGACATGGGGTTCGAACCCGCCAACCGTGACATAATGACCTGAGCCAAAGCCGGACACCTAACTGACTGAGCCACCCAAGCGCCCCAGCCTGGTCTTTTAAATGCCACAGCCTAGAAGTGATACATATTACTTCTGCTTACGATTCATTGGCCAGTATTAGTCCTATGGCTCCAACTTAAATGTATGGAATATTTGATGACCACTCATCTATATCATAGTAGGTATCAGTAGTTATTTCTTTTCTTTTCTTTTTTAAGATCTTATTTTTCAGTAATCTCTACCCTGAATCTGGGGCTTGAACTTACAAGCCTGAGATCAAGAGTCCCATGCTCCACCGACTGAGCCAGCCAGGCACCCATTAGTAGTTATTTATTTCTTTTAAGTGTCTATTATTTTTGAGAGAGAGAGAGAGAGAGCAAGCGCGAGGGGGGGGGGGGGCAGAGAGAGACGGAGACAAAGAATCTCAAGCAGGCTCCAGCCCCTGAGCTGTCAGCACAGAGCCCCACGCCAGGCTCGAACTCACGAACCGAGAGATCATGGCCTGAGCCGAAGTTGGACGCTTAACCAACTGAGCCACCCGGGCCCCCAATAGTTATTTCTTGATAAATAGTTTGAGTCTTTTTCTCAGGACCTTTTCCAGCCTCAAGAGGTCTTTCTTGAGGATTGATGACAAAGGCCACACTGGATTCCAGTGAGGCCTTCCCTGATGGCCTTATTTATTTTTTTATTTTTTTTAACTTCCTCCTTCACCATGCCCAGCTCTCTCTCTCCTCTTTCCCTGCTTTATTTTCTCTCCATAGCACTAATTGCCAACCAACTTATGTCACTTATTTGTTTGGTTTATTGTCCGTCTCCCCTCCCCAAAACAGAAAGCAAGTCCCATGGGGGCAAGAATGTTCTGGTTTAGTTTGGTATGGTTTTTTTTTTTTTTTACTGTTTTTGTTGCTGTTGTGTTCCCAGCGCCTAGACCTGTGCCTGGTACATAGTTGGTATTCAATAAATAATGAATGAATGAATGAATGAATGAATGTGTGAATCATGGGTTTATATGAGAGGAAGTGATGCTTTTTTTTTTTTTACCAGGTACCTTCCTGGAGGGCCCTGGCCTTGCCTGAGTAGATGTACCAAAGGAAAAGTGTATAGTGACTATTAAAAGCTGTGCTCTCTAAAATTCGTAGTGCCAGCCACTTACGTTGGTCCTTTGCACAGCTCCCTGCTATGACCATCTCTATACTCAAGAACAGGCAAAGGAGACACTAAGAAAGGCCTCAGAAATATTGGTGTCAGAGCCTCTCTTCCCCTAAGTTTGCCTCTGGATAGACCAAGTCCCCAGGGCAGGCTGGACACATCATCGGAAAGCCAGCTACTAAATAGAGTTTCCAGGGACACTCTGGAACGCTGCTGATCTCTGCCTCCACCTGAAAAAGAAAGTTCAAAAAACGCAAGTTATTCTCCAAGTCACCAGGTTAGGCGCCCAGTTTCCCTGGGAGGGACGTCTGCCCTGGCGACAACAATGATAAAACCCCTTTCTCCCGACTGGAGAGGTGGGACTCGGGGGAAAACGTCAATCCCTTGCTTTTTGTTCATCTTCTTTATTCCTGCACTCCACAAAGCGAAATGTGATAGTAGCATAATTTCTGTAGCTTTTCTAAGAAATTCCTCTTTGCTGGCACATAAAGAGGACTCTCCTGGATTCCTGCCATTGGCCATGGAGCTTTAACACATTGTTGTTGGCTCGGCTGGGGAGCCAAGATGAGTAAAATATTCTCCAAACTCCTGTGGAAACACACAGCAAGTGTTTCCAACCGTACTGTATTATTTGACCCAAAATATTTTTCCCCCTCCTACTTGCCAATCCATGTGTTACTTCCCTCAAAACTCCAAGTGACCTTCCTTTTCCAAACCCCACAGCCCTTGGATTACTACAAGGGTCTGAGGCCACCTCTAAATAGTTCGGTGATCTTCAGCAAGTTACCTCCCGTTTCTGAGCTTGTATTTTCCCATCTCATGGAAAGAGATGTATTAGAACAGAGTTTCTCAGGCTTCAGTGTGGATCAAAATCATCTGGAGGGCCTGTTACAACTGTGGGCTGGGCCCTCCCTCCAGACCTGCTGATTCAGTAGGTTTGGGGTAGAATTCTAGGATTTGCATCTCTAACAAGTCCTCAGTGGGCCCAAGGCCACTGGCTCAGGGACCCTGTTTTGAGAGTCACTGTCTTAGATGAACTCAGAGGTTTATGTAGCTGTTCATGTAATGAGTCTATTGGTCTGAGTCAGGGCTCTTTTGGTTGCAAGTGACAGAAACGTGAGGCAAATCAGCTTAGATAAGGAAGGGAATTTATCAGCTCATATATCTGGGAAGGACAGAGGTGGAGTGGATTCTGCATACAGGAATTCAAATTATGTCATCAGATTCCTCTCCCTCCCTCTCTCAATAGTTAGTTCCAATCTCCTCTTTCTCCACAGGACTTCCTCCATGCTAAGTGGCCTGAAACATGGCTATAGACACTTCCAACTTCTATCATCAGCCCAGATAACGATCAGAGAAGAAACAACTTATGGTTTGGGGAATAATCATCCCAGAGACAGGTTCTCATTGGCCTGGCTTGGACCATCATATGGTGAGGAGGATGGAGTGTTGTGATTGACTAAGCCCATGTCACATGACTTCTCTTGATGTGGACATCCAGAGCATTAGGCTGGACAGCACCCTTCTCAGATGGAGCCTCTGTATCCATCGTGTTTGTTGCTGTATTTTCAGGGTCTAGTACCTAGCGCATAGCAGGTGATTAACAAATATTTGTCGAGTGGGTGAATCATTTCATGAATGGTGTGAACTCTTCTCAAGGAATCTGGGAATCTTCAAAATTGGAGATCCTGTGCCCTCTGGGGTAGACGTGAAATTTCTTGGGACTTTTCACACAACTTTACTGGACCCAACCAAAGTACAGTGTGTTGTTGTTCTCCTTTTTCGTTTTCTCCTCCATGTGGAGACTAGAATTCTGCTAAGACCCGGCAGATGCTCCACCCTTAACACTCTTTTTGGGTTTCTGACGCTCCTTTTGATGCTGCTTTGTCTTTGGAAACACAGCCGTGTACCTTTTTTCCTCAAAATACTGTAAATCACTCTCCAAGTGTCGATCCTGTTTCGTGTCTTTTAGTGAGTGCCCTGTAGGCTTTTATTAGTTTATAGTTTAATAAGGTTTAAATTATCATTTTTTTCCCACAAAGATAAACATCTGCCCCTCCCCCTCCCCAGCCTGTATTGCAGTGGCTTCTCTTTAGGATATTGACTGAATGAGGAGACCCGGGTTCTGTGTTTCAATCACTGACTCTGTGAAGCCACCCCCACCCCGGGGGGCTTCATCGGTTAACCATGTGACTTCAGCTCAGGTCATTATCTCACGGTTTGTGAGTTCCAGCCCCGTGTCAGAATCTGTGCAGACAGCTCAGAGCCTGGAGCCTGCTTCGGATTCTGTGTCTCCCTCTCTCTCTGCCCTCCCCGCCTCGCACTCTGTCTCCGTCTCTCTCTCTCTCAAAAATAAATAAACATTTAAAAATAATAATAATAAACACTGACTCTTTGGGGGGACCTCAATTTCCTTATTTGTTAAAGAAGGGTTAAACCACATCAGTGGTACTCTGAATTGACTACCCATTGAAACCGCCTGGGGAGCTTGAAATAAATACTGATGATTAGGCCCCATCCTCAGAGAATCTGATGTATATGGTGGGGCCATCAGTATTTTAAAAAGTTCTCCAGGTAGATCTAATGTGCAGCCAGAGTTAAGAACGGCTGCCTAGATCTTTCTAATTTAAGAATGTAGACTTAGAGTCAGGATGCCAGCCCTACCACTTAAGACAAATCGTGTGATCTCCCTAGGACTCAGTTTCCTTATCTGTAAAATGGAGACTTTGAGAGTATATAGGGTTGCTGTGAGAATTAACTGAGACGATCCAAGTAGAACCTTGCTATTCAAAGTATGGTACCTGAACCCAGCCAGTGGTATATATATCACTTAGGTACTTCCCAGATGAGAAATCTCAGTATCCTCCCCAGACCTACTGAAGCAGGATCTGCATTTTAATCGGACCCTCAGACAATTCTTATGTACGTTACAATCTGAGAAGTATTGGTGTTGAGGGTTTATTAGACTACCCAGCACAAAGTAAATGTTCAATCAACATTAGTCATGACTAACATTTGTACTAAAAATTCTCAAGGTAGATCATTCTATTTCCTTCCCAGCTTCTCAAGTTTTTTCTAGACCCAGCACTAATATTTTAGTCTTTGGACTTCTCTAACTAAAATAATCATGTACTCCCAACATCACTCATTATTAAAGATATAAATATGTTTTAATTATAAACGGAAATGCCCCATAACCAAGCCTTGGGGTTTTTGGGGGGGGGTAAATTAAATAGAATCTATTTCTGCATTACTTATCTTCAGTGCCCCTGACAGCCATACAGTTCTTTTTCCATTTAGACAAATAAAAATCATTTCACATAACTAGGATTGTTCTTTAAAACTACCAAATTTGGTATATTTTATTTAAAAGCAGTTTATTCAGATAGCAAGAACATCATTATTACTTTAATTTTTTGTACAATTTTTATAATAATTCCTTTTTTAATCTTATTTATTTATTTTGAGGGGAGAGGCAGAGAGAGAGGGAGACAGAGAATCCCAAGCAGGCTCCAAGCCGTCAGCGCAGAGCCCGACGTGGGACTCAAACTCACGAACCATGAGATCGCGACCCCAGCTGAAGCCAAGAGTCAAATGCTTAACCGATGTTTATTTATTTTGAGAGAGAGAGAGAGAGTGAGCACGGGAGAGGCAGAGAGAGAGAGGGAGAGAGAGAATCCCAAGCAGGCTCTGCACCATCAGCAGGGAGCCCAACGCAGGGATCTATCCCAAAAACCATGAGATTGTGACCTGAGCCAAAACCAAGAGTTGGACACTTAGCTGACTGAGTCACCCAGGCGCCTCATTTCCTGATTCTTCTAACGCTTTATTTTTATTTCTGTGGTTTTTGCCTAGAGGATTGTTAAATAATTTTATTAACCGTGATTTTTCGGAGACAGGTCCATTCCTTTTACATTCTCAAGTCAGAACAGTTGTTGCCAAGTGAACTGGGGAGATCTGGGGCCCTAAGGCCTTGACCCAGCCAGACCCAAGGGAGTGGCTGAAGGTTCTTGGTCTTGTCACAAGAATGAATTCAAGGACAGACATGCAGCACAGTGGATGAGTACACAAGCAGGGAAGTTTATTAAAGTGAAAAGTACACTCTGGAGATACAAGCGTGAACGAGCTCAGGAGAGAGAGAGCTGCACGCCCTGGGGGTTGGGTTTCTATCTTTTATTGACTGTTGTGAACTAGGGGGTGGAATATTTATTACTTGAGGCGGGAAGCAGGGTTTCATGCTTTTTCTTCCTAATTTGGTGAGGGGTTTCCTGTCATGGCATCTGCCATCTTGGGCCTGCCTGGTTTGATCTAGCTTCTTGTGGAGCTCTGCCAGGACGGGCCTCGGACCTTCCCAAAAGCCAGCCATGACTTCCTCATTGCTGATCTCCACGTACCCTATTAGAACCTAACTAACTGCCTACTCTAACACAAGCAGCAAGGGAAGTCAAACACTGAGATGCAGAGTCCCTGATGTTCTGGGGAAGGAGAGAAACCCTCTATTTTCTCTGCTGGCCTAATCCCTCCTAATCCCGCCTAACACTCAAAGTTCTTGGCCCCAGCACGAGGATCTAAAAGTGTTGATATTTAGCCATCTTGGTCCAGCGGAAGAGAGTCGATACCGGCTGTTGCTGATGAGGGAGCGTGAGACAAGCTGAGGGCAAAGTCTAACAGTAACCCCCCCCCCCCCCGCCCCCGAGGTGGGACATGTGTGATATTCCTTGGACACTCCTGGCTGCCCAAGAACAGGGGAAAGGAAAGAAAGCAAATGGTTGACTGATAGGGATCACAGTCCTGCAGGACAGGAGTCTCCTTCAGTGTACGGATCACTTAGTAAACTGCAAGAAAAAGGTAAATCTTACCCAAAGCCTAATGTCCAGAAACCTATAGACTCCGTTTCCTGGAGCCCTAATAATCACCCTCATCAAGATGGAAGGGGGTTTAAGTGCTTGCCATGGTGACGTGGGAAACAAAGGCAAATGAAAAATGAAATTCCCTGACTGCCTACAGCCCAGTGACGAGCCCTTGAAACAGGCAGAGTGACTTCCCTCTAGGAGCTCAGCTGCCTCGATGATGACACTTTGCTAGGGGCAAAAGGGAATCTTGGCTTAACATTATCCTGCCCCCCCCCCCAGGATCCTGTGAGTCTCCTTAAACACATAAAAATTCCTTTGCAAACCTCCTTTATCTTTAACCCCCAAGTATATGCTGGCAATTACACTCCAAGCATATGGCCCCTGATATACAACCAAAGGATGTCATAACTGAGGTTTTACTAAATAGTAATAAATGACGTTTTCCTAACAACATCTAGCCCCTCAAGGTCCTGAAAACCGTGCTTCCAAAATTCCTTAGAGACTTACGCTGTCCCTGTCCCTCTCCCAACCTGAGAGTATATAACCAGTTTCCCGTCACAACCCCAGTGCAGTTCCTTCTGCCCACGGGTCCTGTCCCCGTGCTCTAATAAAGTCACCTTTTTGCACCAAAGATGTCTTCAAGAATTCTTCCTTGGCCATCAGCTCCGAACCCCACCATCACTCCAAAACCCCATCACAGATATTCATGCCTCTGAGGAAGGGAGCCTCTGTGGGCTCCCATGGGAATGAGGAAGGTCACCAGCTAAGACCCTCCTCACTCCTTTGTCCTCACATATGAGGGCATCAGTTCCTTTGGTATTGGCTTACGAGTTAAGGATAGTCCTTTGTAGGAGCAGAAAAGGTTTCCCTTCTTCCTTTCTAGGTTCTTTGGTCAGTCTAACAGTTCAATTGCTCTAAGACACAGTAACAAAAAGAAGTTTAATAACATGTATACCTCCTGTAAATACAGGACAGACCCAGGGAACAGAGTGACTCCCCCAAATGGCCCAAAGCCATCACCTTAAACACCATCACCAGCTAAGGCCTAAAGATCTTGGGGGTGTGGAGTCAGTTATGGGAGGCTACCAGCAAAGCACAGTAAACAAGGGCGAAGACGTTATGCAGATCTCAATCATTGCCTTCTCCATAAATCACAATTTCTAGAGATATAGAGTCAACCTCCTCTTCCTGCTACTGGGAGAGAGACACCCTTAAAAATGGAGATTTCTCTCCATACAAATGGGGACAAATGTAAATGTCTCTTGCAAGAGGGTGACTCCTCCTGGGTTTTCAGAGCTTCTCCTGTGTGTGCAGTTTCTTAAAAATATCCAGCTTAAAATGATCACTATGGCAAGGAGGGCTATCGGGGTGGCAAAATTTGCTCCCCTTTACCTTGTTTTTATTTTTTTTTTAACGTTTATTTATTTATTTTTGAGACAGAGAGAGATAGAGCATGAACGGGAGAGGGTCAGAGAGAGAGGGAGCCACAGAATCTGAAACAGGCTCCAGGCTCTGAGCTGTCCGCACAGAGCCCGACACGGGGCTCGAACCCACGAACTGTGAGATCGTGACCTGAGCTGAAGTCGGATGCTTAGCCGACTGAGCCACCCAGGCGCCCCGCCTTTACCTTGTGTTTAGAGAACAGAATTATAATGACTTCTTGCCACTTCAAGTGTGGTTCTGGGACCGGTATTGACACCAACTGTGGACTTGTTAGAAATGTGGAATCTCAGGGAGCCTGGGTGGCTCAGTAGGTTAAGCAGCTGACTTCAGCTCAGGTCATGATCTCCCGGTCTGTGGGTTCACGTCGGGCTCTGTGCTGACAGCTCAGAGCCTGGAGCCTGCTTCCGATTCTGTGTCTCCTCTCTCTAGCCCTCTCCAACTCGCTCTCTCTCTCTCTCTCTCTCAAAAAATAAATAGAAAAAAAAACATAAAAAAAGAAATAGAGTATCTCAGGCCCCACTCCAGACCTTCTGCATCAGAATTTTCTTTTTTTTTTTTTACAATACAACACATATACATTTTTAAAAATTAAACCAGCAATTTTCATTATAAACACAGCTCTCTGCAAAATTGGTCGTGCCACTTTTAACTTTCGTAAACTTTATTTCTAAATTTTTTCAGCTTTATTGAGATATAATTGACCCATAACATCATGTAAGTTGAAGATGTACAGTGTGTTGATTTGATGCATTTATATATTGCGAAATGATTACCACCACAGCGTTTCTATCCTGTCACAGAATGCTTAGTTTCACAGGCTCCCCAGGTGATTTGTATGTGCATTCAAATTTAAGAAACACTGTTCTAGGCACACTTACATACTATCTGCCTATTCTGTTTTTTTTTAATTGATTTAGGACAGTATTTATGGCTTATCCTGAATATATTTTTCCCTCAAAATAAATTTGAAAAACCTCAAAATAGTAGTGCCTTTCATTTCCCGTCATTTTGAGGGAACACTTCTCCCGCATTATCTCCCTTGATTTTCTCATTTTTAGTCACCATTTTATTCATCATTCCAGAAAGTGATTCTGTGGAATGAGAGGACATAAGACTGTTCCTTAGAGCCGCCAGGGACTATGTGTAAAACCATCGGCCACACCCCTTATGAGGCAACTAACGTCTCATTGTCAATATGAAGTTTTTTTGTGTCCTCAAGGATGACTTTTGCACACAGAAAATATTATTCAGATGCTAATTTGGTTCTTGGAAATAATATTCAATTCAAATTAAATTAACAAATTTTAAAACTGAAAAACAGACCTTTCTTAAGCTTTTAAGATCAACTTACAAATCTCGTTTTCTTTATAAATATAATTGCATTTTATCAATACTTTTACTGGGACTTTTACAATTAATTAATTAAGTTATTTCAAACAATTTTAAGCCAAATTTGAACATCTAACATATTTTATTTTCTGCATCAACTGTTTCCGAACAAACAACTTCCTCAAGAATGTCACCGATTCTAATAAGTAGTAAACAAAACTTCTAAGTAAGTCCTTTCCAATGTTCTGGTACTGTTTGCAAACTTCATAAACTGGTCGTCACAAGCCTAAATCAATATCTCACGTGTGTATTTTAAATTAGAAACATAAAACTAATCGGGGCTCTTGAGTGGCCCAGTGGGTTAAGCGTCTGACTCTTCATCTGGGCTCAGGTCACAATCTCACAGTTCGTGGGATCTGGCCCCACGTTGGGCTCTGTGCTGACAGCATGGGGCCTGCTTGGGTTCTCTCTCCCCCTCTCTCTCTGCCCTTCCCTCACTCACACGCTCACTCTCTCTCTCAAAATAAGTAAACATTAAAAAAGAAACATAAAGCTAATCTGTTAGATAATTAAATATTCAAAATTATCTTAAACATTACAAGTAGATACATACAGACAATTCCCAAACATGACACAAAAATATTAATACTATAGGTTTGATTGACTTATCTATCTCTATATTTCACTGTAAATCTTCTTAGGGGTAAAGCAGTGATTATGAATAAAGGGTGATTTTGCCTCCCGGGCACATTTGCCAATGTCCAAGAGCTTTCTGTTTGTTTTTTTTGTTTTGTTTTTGTTTTTGTTTTTTGTTTTTTGGTTGCAACTGGGATAGGGGAGAAATTCTACTGGCATCTAGTGGGTAGAGAGCAGGGATGCTGCTAAATATCGTACAATGCATAAGACAGTCCCCACGGGAGAGAATCATGCAGCACAAAGTATCACTAGTGTCAAGGGGGAGAAACTCTGGGCTAAAGGTGCTATTTCAACAGACAATCATGAACCCAAATGTCCATCAACAGTTGAATGGATAAAGAAATGTGGCATATGTGTGTGTGTGTGTGTGTGCATACATATATATGCAATGGAATATTACTCAGCCTTAAAAAAGAATGAGATCTTGGCATTTGTGACAGCACAGATGGACCCAGAGGGTATTATGCTAAGTGAAATAGGTCAGGCAGAGAAAGACAAATACCACATGATTTTACTTATATGTGGAATCTAAAAACAACACAAGTGAATAAACAAACAAAAAGCAAAAACAGACTTACAGATACAGAGAGCAAACTGATTGTTGCCAGAGGGAAGAAGGTGGGTGGAGGGTGGACAAAAGGGGTAAAGGGGAGAGAGAGGTACAGGTTTCCAGTTATGGAATGAATAAGTCACAGGTACAGCATAGGGAAAAGAGTCAATGGTATTGTAACAATGTTGTATAATGACAGGTGACACCTACACTTGTAGTGAGCACAGCATAACCTTTAAACTTGTTGAATCACCATGTTGTACACCTGAAACTAATGTAACATTGCATGTCAACTGTATTTCAATTTAAAAGGAGAAGGCAATTATGTCATCACAAGCAATTTGGAGTTACTCCCCAAGTGGATTTTGAGGCTACCTTCTCAGTTGAGTGAGATTTGATCAGAATGTGAGATCTGGAGCTATAGACATTCAGAGTGATCTTTCCCACAACCCAAACTGCCTTACAGTGCCCCTGCCACACGCATAGTTTTTCATGGTGGCTATCTCAGTGGACAACCCCAGGGGTGCCTGGGTGGCTCAGTCGGTTAAGCATCCGACTTGGGCTCAGGTCATGATCTCATGGCTCACAAGTTCGAGCCCCATGTAGGGCTCTGTGCTGACAGCTCAGAGCCTGGAGCCTGCTTCGGATTCCGTGTGTGTCTCTCTCTACCCCTCCCCTGCTCATGCTCTGTCTCTCTCAGTCTCTCAAAAATAAATAAATATTAAAAACAAAACTCAATGGGCAACTCCAAGTTCAGATCCCATAAATGTGGTTAGTTTTGCTCTCAGAATCCCAAGTAAATTCAAGTCAAGGCTTATTTACTTTTGTAACTTCTTTGACCCTTTTCATCTGAGAAGAATCATTGAAAATCTGAGACCCTTCAATTCAGATTGCTACTCCATCCTATTGGATTTACCTTATCTATTTACAGCTTCACTCTATTATGAAATGTTATCCTATCTCAGAGGGCTGAAACACTTAAATAATTACTCTTACTGGATTCCACATATTTGTCAGGTCTACTCTAGCTAGACAGTCAAGTTCTAAAGTTATTCTAATGCCAATTATGATGAGAAACATACATATACATACATATATATTAATATATCATGTACATATTAATATATAATATATTATATAATTCCATGCCTGCTGTGTGCCAAGCACTAATATTTTACATTCATTATTGCTTTAGACATAGAAATTTGCTTTAAACTGCTGATGAGAGGGGCCCTTGCGTGGCTCGGTGGGTTAAGTGTCTGACTTTGATTTCAGCTCAGGTCATGATCTTACGGTTCGTGAGTTTGAACCTCGCATTGGGCTCTCTGCTGTCAGCGCAGAGCCTGCTTGAGATCTTCTGTCTGTCTCTCTGTCTCTCTCTGTCTCAAAAACAAACATTAAAAAAATTGTGGGGCACCCGGGTGGCTCAGTCAGTTGAGCGTTCGACTTCGGCTCAGGTCATGATCTCGAAGTTTCTTAAGTTCGAGCCCCGCACCAGGCTCACTGCTGTCAGCCTGTCAGAGCAGATTCTCTGTCACCCTCTCTCTGCCCCTCCCCTGCTTGCACTCTCCCCAAAATAAATAATTATTAAAAAAAAAATAGACTGCTGACACGTTCTTGTAAACCTCTCTTTCCATGCCCTCAACCTACTCAAGGTTGTGTATCTATTCATTCAGCAAGTATTTATTGAGTACCTATTATGTTGCTGATACTGTGAGAGATGCCGAGGATAAGGTGACCAGGATATACACATTTGCCATTTTCACTGACCTTACATTCTAAGGCTGTTTTCAGGACTAAATGCGATAATATACAACAGCCCTTTATACTTCCTAAGTCACTGGGCAAATTCTAAAGTTTCAGGCACACAGTAGCTACAGCCGACTCAAGTGGGAGGACTATGCCTCTACAGGGGTTAGAGTCATCCCGGGATTGAATTCTAGAAAGTTTCAATTCTCTTTATCACAAAAATCACAGAGGAACTTGGTTACACAACTCTTGAGTGTGGATGACTAAGGTAGACACAGGCGGTAAGAAAGACTCCACCATCTTCAATCTGTGGCTTTCAAGAATGCCCTGAGGGCAACATTCAGCCAGCAGACGGTGGGAAGGGAGAGAAGACTGTGATTGGGTATTTCCGGGACTGGTCTGAACGGTGCACTTCTCTTTTTGCTCTCATTTCATTGGCGAGGCGAGAGTTATATGGCCATACCTAACTGCAGGGAGGCTGGGAAATGAATTCTACCTAGGTGCCCAGGAGTGAGATAATCTAGTTTCAGTGACCAGGTAGCCACTCTCTAACACAGTCATTCACACAAAATTAATGAACTGTGGTGGACAAGGTTATATGAAAACCCTAAATGGTGTGCCTTGAGCCTTGACGCTTCGCTCATTTTGTTCTTCCAAAGCTTAAGACTTACCTTTAGAAGGAAGGATGAGGGGCTCCCAGCTGGCTCAGTGGGTGGAACATGTGCGTGACTCTTGATCTCAGGGTTGTGAGTTCAAGCCCCGCGTTGGGTGTAGAGATTACTTAAAAATAAAATCTTAAAAAAAAAAAAAAAACGGAAGGATGAAATGTACGTGAGTTAATTTCTTAGAGCAAAGCTCTTTGCCTCTTAGGGCTACAGTTTTTCATCTGTAAAAGAAAATACTGACACAATAAATATTAGCACATAAAGTAATACAACAGAAAAACAATGGAGAAAATAAAAGTTTTATTGTTGTTGCAAGATCAACAAAAGTCGACAAATCTTTAATTATGTGGACCGAGAAGAAAAGAAAGACGACTCAAATTACTAAAAATCAGAAATAAAACAGGGGGCTCCTGGGTGGCTCAGTGTGTTAAGCGTCTGACTTCAGTTCAGGTCATGATCTCATGGTTCCTGAGTTTGAGCCCCATATCAGCCTCCACACTGACAGTGCAGAGCCTGCCTGGGATTCTCTGCCTCTCCCTCTCTCTCTGCCCCTCCCCCACTTGCATGCACGTGTGCTCTCTCTTTCTATGAAAATATATTAATAAACTTAAAACAATAAAAACAAGAAGTTTAAAAAAAGAAATAAAGCAGGGGACATTATACCGACGTTAAAGAAATAAAGAGGCCGAGAAAGGAATGTTAGATAACTTAAATAAAATGGACACATTTGTAGAATGACACAAACTACTTAAACTGACTCAAAACTAGTGAAGAGACTGAACAAGTAAAAAAACAAACAAACAAACAAAAAAAACCTACCCACAAGGAAAAGCCCAGGCCCAGATGGCTTCATTGATGAATTCTACCAAATTTTTTTTTAATGTTTTTGTTAATGTTTATTTATTTTCGAGAGAGAGAAAGAGAGAGAGAGAGAGAGAGAGAGAATCCAAAGTGGGCTCCAGGCTCTTGAGCTATCAGCACACAGCTGGACACAGGCCTCGAACCCACAAGCTGTGAGATCATGATCTGAGCCAAAATCAAGAGCCAGATGCTTAACCGACTGAGCCACCCAGACACCCCTGAATTCTTTCTACCAAATATTTAAAGAGGAACTTATAGCATTTCTTCACAAACTCTTCAAAAAATTCCCAACTCATTATATGAAGCCAGAATTACCCTGAGAACAAAATTAGACTAAGACATCATAAGCAAAGAAAAATACAGACCAATATCTGTCCTAGATATAGATAGATATAGATATAGATATATGCAAAAATAAAAAAATACAAATCTAGCAACATATAAAAAGCATTATACACATAACCAAGAGCAATTTATCCCAGGAACGCAGGTTGGTCTAACATGCGAAAATTAATTACTCTAATACAGTGTATTAATAAAATAAAGGACAAAAACCACATAATTATTTCAATAGAGGCAGAGAAGCATTAAAAACATTCAACACCTCTTCATGATAAAAGCACTCAACAAACTAGGAATATAAGGGAATTTTCCAAACCTGATAAAGAGCATCTTAAGGGCTTCTCCTAAAATTGGGAATAAGACAAGGATGTCTGCTCTTAATACTTCGATTCCACTAACTCTGTTTATAGATAACATGACTTTATATATAGAAAATCCCAAATAATCCTCTAAAATCTACTAGAACTAATAAACTATTTTAAAAAGTTTTCAGGATATGGGGCGCCTGGCTGCCTGGCGGGCTCGGTCGATAGAGCATGCAACTCTTGATCTCGGGGTTGTAAGTTCCAGCCCCGTGATGGGTGTAGAGATTACTTAAAAATGAAATCTTTGGGGAGCGACTGGGTGGCTCAGTCAGTTAAGCGTCAAACTCTTGATCTCAGCTCAGGTCTTGATCTCAGGGTCATGAGTTCAAGCCTCGCGTTGGACTCCATGCTGGGTATGGAGACTACTTAAAAATTAAAATAAAATAAAATAATAAAATCTTTGGGGTGCCTGACTGGCTCAGTTGGTAGAGCATGTGACCCTGGATCTCAGGATCATGAGTTTGAGCTTGAGCCCCACATCAGGGGTAGAGTTTACTTAAAAACACACCAGACAGGGGTGCCTAGGTGGTTCAGTCAGTTAAGTGACTGACTCTTGATTTCGGTTCAGGTCCTAATCTCAGTTTGTGAGTTCGAACCCTGAGTCTGGCCCTGTGCTGAGAGTGTGGAGCCTGCTTGGGATTCTCTTTCTCTCCCTCTCTCTCTGCCCCTCCCCAGCCCTCTCTCTCTCTCCCAAAATAAATAAATTAACTTAAGAAAAAAACACCAAAAAATAATAATAACAAAAAGAAAGAAAAAAATAAAATAATGTTTTTTCTTAAAAAAAGTTTCAGGATATAAAATTAATATACAAAAATCAATTGTATTTCTTTCTTCAAGTTTATTTATTTATTTTGAAAGAGACAGAGAGAGTGCAAGCAGGGGAGGGGCAGAGAGAAAAGGAAAAATTACAAGCATGCTTTGCACTGTCGGTGCAGAGCTGAACGTGAGGCTTGAACTCATGAAACTGTGAGATCATGACCTGAGCCGAAATCAAAAGTTGGAAGCTTAACCAACTGAGCCACCCAGGTGCCCCAATAAATTGTATCTCTATATACTTAAAACGAACAATCAGAAAATGAAATTAAAAAGCAATTCTAGGGGCACTTGGGTGGCGCAGTCCGTTAAGCATCCGACTTCAGCCAGGTCACGATCTCGAGGTCCGGGAGTTCGAGCCCCGCGTCAGGCTCCGGGCTGATGGCTCAGAGCCTGGAGCCTGTTTCCGATTCTGTGTCTCCCTCTCTCTCTGCCCCTCCCCCGTTCATGCTCTGTCTCTCTCTGTCCCATAAATAAACGTTGAAAAAAAAATTAAAAAAATAAAATAAAATAAAAATAAAAAGCAATTCTATTTAAAATAGCATTAAACAATAAAACACTCAGGAATAAAATTAAAGAAATTCAAAATTTAGGGGCACCTGGGTGGCTCAGTTGGTTGACCGTCTGACTTCAGCTCAGGTCGTGATCCCGCAGTTCGTGAGTTCGAGCCCCACATTGGGCTCTCTGCTGTTAACGTGGAGCCCACTTCAGATCCTCTGTCCCTCTTTCTCTCTGCACCTACCCCACTTGCTCTTTCTCTCTCTCTCAAAAATAAGTAAACATTAAAAAAAAAGAAATTCAAAATTTATATTCTGAAATACAAAACATTCTTGAAAGAAACGAAAGACTTAAGCAAACAGACAGATATCGTTGTTCACAAGAACTTACTATCGTCATAATGGCAACAGTTCCCAAATTGATCTACAGATTGAATGCAATCTATCAAAATCCAAGCTGGCTTTTTTACAGAAATCAACAAGCTGTTCCTAAAATTCAAATGGACACAGAAGGGACTCAGAATAGACAAAACAATTTTGAAAAAGAGTAACAAACAAACAAAAGAAGGATAAATTTAGACTCAAACTTACCAATCTCGGAACTTACTACAAAGCTACGTTAATCAAGATAGTGTGGTGCTGGCCTAAGGACAGATATATAGATTAATGGAATCGAATTGAAAAATTATTTAATAGAATTAACAAGAGTCCAGACACAAATTCTCACATTTACAATCAACTGATTTTCAACAAAGGTGCTGGGCAAGAATAGTCTTTTCAACCAGCGGTGCCGGGACCGCTGGTTACCGACAAACAAAAGAATTAAGTTGTATCCCTGATTTATACCATATACAAACATTAACTGAAAATGGATCAAAGACATAAGAGCGAAAACTGTAAAACTCTTAGAAGAAAGCATAGGCCTAAATCTTTCTGGCCTTGGATTACACAATGGGTCTTAGACGTGATACTGAAAAGCACAAGCAACAAAAGGAAAAACTGATAAATTACACTTTATCAACAGTGAAAACTTTATCAAGAAAATAAGAAGACAGTTCACAGAGCAAAAGAAAATATTTGTGTGGGGGACGAAACATGATTTCTAGATTCCTTCTGGATTCCTGGCTGAGACCCCTCTGTAATAAAAGATAGATTGACAGGGGAAAGACAAACAGATGTTTAATAACATTGATACCTCCTGTACACATGGGAGAGACCCAGGACAAGTGAGTAACTCCCAGAAATAGCCTAAGCAACCACATGTTAAGATGTTAAATAAGATGTTAAATAAATAACATCTTCCGCTAAAGACAAAACGTGTTGGGGCTGGGGGTGGGGGAGGAGGAAGACCTGGTAAGGGGAGGTTTACCAGGAAAAGCACAGTCAACAGGGGTACGGTTGTCAAGTAGACCCAAGTCCTTACCTTCTCCATCGATAAGAGTTTCTAGAGATTTAGTCATCTTTCTCTTCCGGGTACAGAGAGGGCGACACCCTTACAAATGGAGATTTCCCTCATAAATGTAATGTTTCTTACAAAAGGGTACTTCTACTATGACTCCAAAGATTCTCCTGTGTCTGCAGCCTCTCAAAAATAATCAGCCCCAAATAATCAATATGTCAAAGAGGAATATTTTGGGGTGGCATTCCTGCTCCCCTTCATTTGCAAATCATGTAACTGATAAGGGACTTGTACCTAGAAAATATAAAAAACTTACCACCTAATAATAATAAAAAAAATAACCCAATTAAAACATGGGCAAAGGATCTGGGGCCTGGGTGGCTCGGTCGGTTGGACATCCGACTTCGGCTCAGGTCATGATCTCACAGTTCATGAGTTTGAGCCCCGCGTCGGGCTCTGTGCTGACAGCTCGGGACCTGGAGCCCACTTCGGATTCTGTGTCTCCCTCTCTCTCTGCCCCTCCCCTGCTCACACTCTGTCTCTCTCTCAAAAATGAATAAACGTTAAAATTTTTTTTTAATGGGCAAAAAATCTGAATAGATATCTCTCCAAAGAAAATATACAAATGACTAATAAGCACATGAAAATTGCTCATCATCCTTAATCATCAAGGAAATGCAAATCGAATCCCCAGTGAGATACCACTTTGCACCCACTAGGATGGCTACAAAAAAGGGAGAGATGATTATAATTGTTCTAAGACTATAGAGAACTTGGAACCCTCACACACCACTGGTAAGACTGTAAAATGATGCAGTTGTTTTAGAAAAGAGTGTGGCAGTTTCTCAAAAAGTTTCACACAGAGTTGCCATATGTTCCAGAAATTTTACTCTTTGGTATACACATACACCCAAGAGAAACGAAAACATATACCCACACAAAAACTTGTATGTGAATGTTGAAAGCCGCATTATTAATAATACCCAAAAAGTGGAAAGGGCCCAGATGTCCGTCAACCGATGAATGGGTGAACAAAATGACATACCCATACAATGAAATATTATTTGGCCATGAAAAGGAATGGGGTGGCGGTACATGCCATAACATGGATGATCCCTGAAAACATGATGCTAAGTGAAAAAAGTCAGTCACAAAAGGCTATATGTTGTATATTGCATGATTCCATTTATCTCAAATGTCCAGCATAGGCAAATCATTTTTTTTATTATTTTTTTTAATTGTACTTGTCAGAGAGAGACACACACAGAGCACAAGCAGGGGAGGAACAGAGAAAGAAGACACAGAATCCGAAGCAGGCTCCAGGCTCTGAGCTGTCAGCACAGAGCCTGACGCGAGGTTCAAACTCACAAACCGTGAGATCGTGACCTGAGCCGAAGTCTGACGCTTAACCGACTGAGCCACCCGGGCGCCCCCATCATAGGCAAATCTATAGAGACATAAAGTAGATTCGTTGTTGCCTAGGGCTGAGAGAAGTGGGGAGGGGAAATGGGAACTGAGTGCTAATGGGTATGGTGTTTCTTTTTAGGGTGATGAAATGTTCGGAAATTTATTGTGGTGAACAGTTACACAACTCTGTGAATATATAAAAAAACGAATGAATTTTATACCTTAAGGGGTGAATTGCATGCTTTGTGAGTTATACCTCTAAAAAGCTGTTACTGAAGGGGCGTCTGGGTGGCTCAGTAGGTTGAGTGTCTGACTCTGGATTTGGGGTCAGGTCATAATCCCAGGGTCGTGGGATTGAGCCCCAAGTCGGGCTCTGTGCTGAGCGTGGAGCCTGCTTACGATTCTTTCTCTTTCTCCCCCGCTGCCCCTTTCTCCAACTCATGTGCGCTCTCTCTCTCTCTCTCTCTTAAAAAAATAATAAAGCTGCTACTGAAAAAAAAAAAAACATTTTTAAGAAAGCATTGGTTTTCCCACCAACAGTGCAAGAGGGTTCCTGTTTCTCCACATCCCCTCCAGCATCTATAGTCTCCTGATTTGTTCATTTTGGCCACTCTGGCTGATGTGAGGTGATATCTGAGTGTGGTGTTGATTTGTATTTCCCTGATGAGAAGCGACGTTGAGCATCTTTTCATGTGCCTGTTGGCCATCCGGATGTCTTCTTTAGAGAAGTGTCTATTCATGTTTTCTGCCCATTTCTTCACTGGGTTATTTGTTTTTCGGGTGTGGAGTTTGGTGAGCTCTTTATCCCCAAAGCATGAGAGACTCTTAAAAACTGAGAACAGGGGCACCTGGGTGGCGCAGTCGGTTGAGCGTCCGACTTCAGCCAGGTCACGAGCTCGCGGTCCGTGAGTTCGAGCCCCGCGTCGGGCTCTGGGCTGATGGCTCAGAGCCTGGAGCCTGTTTCCGATTCTGTGTCTCCCTCTCTCTCTGCCCCTCCCCCGTTCATGCTCTGTCTCTCTCTGTCTCAAAAATAAATAAACGTTAAAAAAAAAATTTAAAAAAAAAAAAAAAAAACTGAGAACAAACTGAGGGTTGATGGGGGGGTGGGAGGGAGGGGAGGGTGGGTGATGGGTATTGGGGAGGGCACCTTTTGGGATGAGCACTGGGTGTTGTGTGGAAACCATGTTGACAATAAATTTCATATATTGAAAAAAAAATAAAAAGGAAAAAAAGAAAAAAAAAAGAAAAAAAGAAAAAAAAAAAGAAAGCATTGGTTAATTCCTATCAGCTGGAATGATCTAGAACTGATTTACCAGAATGAATACATCAGAGATCCCCTGCGTGATTAAAATTTTTAGGTCCTGCATAAAGTGTTTCCTTTTAGGTTATTTCTATAGGATAACAAAACATTTGGGGTGTGTGTGTGTGTGTGTGTGTGTGTACATGAATTTATGTACAATCTGCATGTAGTCTGTACATTCAAACAACCATATGAAAACTCCCAAAGTCTTGGGAGCCACTGCTTCAGATTAATATTGTATTCATTGTGAGAAATACTTTCAGATTTTCCTCAGTGTTCTGTAGAGACCGAGAGCAGGCCGCCCCAAATGGGCTATACCCGGCATGAAGATTATTTTGAGCTGAAGGCAATCAACACCCCATGGGCTCAAGAGAAACGTTTGCCTCTCCTTTACTACACAGAAGAATCTGCACTGGGGGTCTTTCCCAGAATAAGGGTTATTAGCAAAGGTAAATTTTATCAGAGTGACCCATGTGTATGGTAGGGTCTAATTACCAACATCCAGGCTTCTTATCGCTCCAGGAAGGGCATCCCTTTCCTGTGAAGTCCCAGGCTTCTACCTCTTCTCCTTAGTTCAGGATGATGGACAGACCTCATTGTGCCTGACTGTCCTTGGAATTTCCATGTCGATGCGGGTTCCCCGAATGTGTGCCTATTAAATTTGATTTTCTCCTGTTAATCTGACTCATGTCAGTTTGATTCTTAGCCCAGCCAGAAGGACCTCTGAAGGGAACATGAGTTCTTGTTCCAAAAGATGAATTGTTTTTGAAATTTCAATATCTTCCTGCATGTTTACTCAGATCTAAGAACTTTTTAAAAAATGTTTATTTGAGAGAGAGAGAGCACAAGCAGGGGAGGGCCAGAGAGAGAGAGAGAGAGAGAGAGAGAATCCCAAGCAGGCTTCGTGTGGTCAGTGCACAGAGATCCATGCAGGGCTTGAACCTAAGAAACCGGGAGATCATGACCTGAGCTGAAATCAAGAGTTGGACGCTCAACCGGCTGAGCCACCCAGGTGCCCCAGAACTCAGATCTTTTATAACAGGAGAAAAAGGAAAAAAATATTAAAGTAGAAAAGAGAGAGAGGGAGGGGCACCTGGCTGGCTCAGTTGGTAGCAACTCTTGATCTCAGGGTGGTGAGTTCGAGCCTCACGTTGGGTGTGAACCCCATGTTGGGTGTGGACCCTACTTAAAAAAATAAATCAAAATGAGTAAAAAATAAAAAAGAGAGAGGGGTAAAGAGAGACAGACAGGGACAGAAAATTGTTCACGTTCCCCACTTTGGCCTTTCCTTTTCTGTTCTTCTGGTACTTTTAGAAATAATACTTCTATTTTACTCCATTTGTCCCCCTTAAATTCTGTCTTCATCTTTGTTCTTTATTTATGATAATTACATGTTTGCCCTGCCCTGCAGGTAAGTCTTTCAGATGAAAGTTATCTCTGGTAGTAGCTCACTTTCTGGGCCAGGCCCCCTACCTGAGTTCTTTAGGCAGTTGAGGAAGAGGCACAACTGTTTCTCGAGTCTACTGCCTCTTGATTGCTTTCAGTTCAGAATTATCCACAAGCCAAAGTGGCACATTTTGAGGGGGCACATTCTGCTCCCCTCCAACCTCAAGGAAGTCATAGTTTAGTGTTTCTCAACCGTTTTTTCATCATCTCTCCCCAAGGAGCCTTTGTAGACCTTTCCTCCCCTTCCATGAAATTTCAAATCCACAGATACACAGCTTATCTATCGATGTGTTTGTGGCCCTTTGGGGGGCCATAAATCATTGTCATAGCTAAGATTTTTGGTCTCTCATTGAGAATGCATGCTTTAGCGGGAGAGAGCAATGCCAACAGGGCGACAAAATGATGTGACATTATCAAGGTTGAGCAAAATATATCAGATCTAAGAGAAAGGAGAGACCTTACATCCCAATCTACTTAAATGGCAAGAGCCTGTGCTGGGGGCATTTAGGGATAAAAAAATCAATGAAACAGGTCTCTATGCCCAAAGCATTTGCAAAAGATCAATCCTTCCTCCTTCCCTCCCTCCCTTCCTTCCTTCCTTCCCCTCTTCCCCCTTCCTTCCATAAATGCTTCTTGATTAACTAGTAAGTGCCAAACACTGAACCTTTTCTTTAGCTTTCCTTCCCTAATTCAGTCTTACTTCTTTTCTTCTCCTCTTCTCAGATCCCAGTACATTTCCATTCTCTCCTAAAATAATTTGTTCAGGTCCCTTATCCCCACTCATGCTTAAATGACTGATAAAAGATTGAAAATGTTATCCTTCCATGGTTGAGACCACTGGTTACCTTTCTTCCTTGGCTACAGAATCTTAGCTTTATTCTAGATTACACTGAGACCAGTGACAAGATTATATTACCCAACCTACCTTTCAGCTAGGGTTGACCAATGTGATCTAAGGAGAAGTTCTTGGATGGGATATTCAGGAAGCCTCTTTAGAAGGGGATACAAACTGGCAGGGGCCCTTTGCCTTTCTTTCTTTTTTCTTTCCTACTGGCTGGAATACATATATGATGGCTTGAGCTCCTGCAGCCATCTTGGACTCTGAGTGGAACTTGGAAATAGAATGCATGTGCTTAAGATGAGGAAGCAAAAAGACTAAAGGGGATTGGGTTCTTAATGACCATGGGACTTTCTTCCCAACATTGAACTATCTACTTCCAAATTTATTATAAATGAGGGAAAAATAAACTATGCATTTAAGTACTGCTATTTTGGGTTTTCTGTTACTCGCAGCCAATTCAAATGTAGATTACTACCTTCCCAAAATGGTATTTGCATTTCAAGAGGCATTGAGAGTTTAACCTAAAAGAGGGAAACTCTATCCCAAAGTTTCAGGCAGAAATCAGCAGATAGGACTGTGAAGTCTTAGATCTTCTTCGGGATTTTGAGATCCCCCTTTGAATGCAGTCCTAGCATCTATAAAATGAGCAGCTGTGTTTCAGCTGTAATTATTTTCTACCTTAGCGACTCTGTAACATAACATTTACATCTACAAAATAACGGTTAAAGCGCAATTTCTTATGCAATCATTTATTTAAATGGTTAAGTGCGAAAAAGAACACTTTAAGATAAGTATGTGAATGTTTAATTACCAAGTCGATTGGTTCCAATAAAAATTCTGTACCTTTCTAAAAATGTAATGGCTCCGTCCCTTAAGCGACCGACTCTTGATTTAGATCTCAGGGCCAACCTGGGCATGGAGCCTGTTTAGGATTCTCTCCCTCCCTCTCCCTTTGCCCCTCCCCAAGTCGCTCTCACATGCGTGTGCCCGGGCATGAGCACTCCCGCTCTCTCAAACAAACAAACAAACAAACAAACAAATAAAAATGCAACACAGACTTATGTATTTGTTATGACCTGTTTTCTGCCTGTTTCCTGGTCTTGTGCTAAGGAAATGAGCATCAAGAACTGGACTCTGATAAGCCACAAGTATCTCAACACGTGCATGCCCCTGGCAGAGCGTGTCCAGGCGGTGTGCTGGGGTCCAGAACAGTGTAGCTCTAATGAGAAGCTATCTCTGCTTAGTCACACCGCCCTTAACAAAAGTCAACCCTATCAACTTGGAAACTATACGTAAGAATTCCAGTGGCTAAGAAAATATGAATCATGAGGGTTGGGAAGGGGAAAATTGGATTACATTTACGTGATATTTAAAATCTATTATGTGCGGTTGTCTTATGCGTTATTTGATACTGAATTATGCCTAAGGATACAGACAGATTCCAGGACAAGCTTTTAAATATATTTTCCTACTTAACGTCTAAGAAATTGGGAGCCAGTGCGAAGCTGCAACTCAAGTCTCTATTTCCAACGTCTGCTCTTATTTTAAAAGCGTATTAATTTGCCTAAACCCTAGAACATTTGTTCCTGGAGCACCTGGCTGGCTCAGTCCATCCGGCATGTGACTCTTGATCTCAGGGTTATGCATTCAAGGCCCCGCGTTGAGGGTAGAGATTACTTAAGAAATAAAATGAAAAAAAAAAAAGAGAACATTTATCCATTTATGATATGAAATTATATTATAAAGATTCAAGTTTTCCCAAGAATGCACTCGAGCCGTTAAACCCTCTGAGCTGCCAATAAAGTTCTTCCCCACACAGACTGTGCTAAGGCCACGAACAGCATCTTGCGGAAATTTGTCTAACCGGATTTTCCAGAAATGCCCCCAAATGTTTACTTTGGTTTAAGGGGATAAAAGTTGCTTGCCGGTTACTATAATGTGTGCTTGTGTCACACTGAACACCAGCCCTTGAGACTTTTCAGTTACACACTTGTGAATAAGAAGTAATAATCCCTGGAGAGGGTCGATATCCAGAAATACGTACGTATGGCTACAGAAAATGGTTTCTACAGTCCAGAGTCAAATTAATCAGTGCTCACCTGAAAAACAGATAACTTTATGTGTAAGACCAGTTCTCTTCAAATAAAGCCCAGTGGCCATTTCAAAACAAACAAACAAACAAAAACATAGCATTTAGAAGAAGGAACTAAGTAAAGAATTGAAACGGGCAGGATCTGTGGCGGATGGTTCTGAGCTCAAATATTAATGTATTAGCCAGAGTTCTAGCAAGAAACAGAAGGCACACGCCGCTGGCCATCTGCGGAGATAATTTAATGAAGACGCTATTTATATAGGTATGAGCAGGGTTAAAGGAACCAACCGGAGAGGTCAGAGCACCCAGAGACCAGCAGCAGCAGGAAGTTCTTAAAACCCCTGGGCCAGAAAGAAGAGGAAAGGGAAGTGGTGTGTCTGGCTCCCAGTGAGAGCTGGAGCTCTGGAGAAGGGACGACTGACCAAGGCTGTCACCGTGAAGGGAGAAAGCTAGCTGCTGCCATGACCAGAGAGAGGGTGAAGTGGGATCTACGAAGAAATACCCTAATCTCTCTCTCTTTTCTCCTACCGTCCAGTCTCCCGTGGCAACTCCCATTGGCCAAACCCAAACAGAATCCAAAGGATACGGAGTCTGGGGCACAGAGCAAGGCCCAGATGGGGCAAGAATGGATTAGGAAGGGGAGTTCAAGTAGACAATGTGCAAATGGGGATAAAAACAGTACCTCTCTCCTAAATTTGTTTTGAAGATTAAACGAGACAGCACATGTGTAATTCTTTTTTTGTAATGTTGATTTATTTATTTTGAGAAAGAAGGCAGGGTAGCATGAGGGAGCAGGGAAGGGGCAGAGAGAGAGGGAGAGAGAGAATCCCAAGCAGGCTCCATGCTGTCAGCACAGAGCCCGACGCGGGGCTCAATTCCATGACCCTGGGATCATGACCTGAGCCGAAATCGAGTGGGACACTTAACCGACTGAGCTACCCAGGCACCCCGGTATGTGTGTAATTCTTAACACAATGCCTGGCATAGAAGAAGCATCCAATTCATGCTAGGTATTATTTTTACTGCATGGGCTATTGAAGATACAGACATATTCTACGACATAACAAGTGATGTATCAGACAGTAATTCCATCTCATTTAAGCCTGTATACTCACATGATCCGTTCAATGATAAAGCAGAAGAAACTAAAGAATGTAGGGGAACTTTTCTTTCCCCCTCTGGAAAAATAATATGCTAAAAGTCCAAGTTTTTTTCTCTTTTGATTGGCAGAAGGACTCATAAAACATTAGTATTCTAGATTCTTCAGCTCCCAAAATTCTTCCCCAGCTGCCTCTGATGCCTGAAATTCTTCTATAAAGGAATAAAGCTTTTCCTTCTGCAATTGAAGCCGGGACACGAAATAAAAATGGCCCTTGGGAAAAGAAGATATTGGCCAAGATTTCGGCTGCTTCCCCGGGCAGCAAAGTTTGATACCTGCAGCAAGGGTGTGGATGGGCATCCTTTAACTACCCAGGCCCTGCTGAGACTGACAGAGGCAAGATAAGTGGGAGTGCTCCCCACTGGTTGTGCCAGGGAAGGAAGAGGCCTGGGCTGAATTAAAAGGGGTGTGACTCAAGGCGGTGTGAGGCGGTGTAGCCAGCTGCAGGGGAGAACCAGAATAGTTCCCGCCTGGAGCCAAGGTCAGCGCTGGGAAGCCAATTCCATGCGTGCCATCCAAAAGGTGAAGCCAGGACAGAAAGCTAGTGTGGAATGTGAGTTGTGCCTAGGAGCAGTGGTCAAAATACCTAACAACAGGTATAGTAATATAGAGATACAGCCACAGAAATATAATTAATACAGGTAGATGGAGATAGAGACATTTGGATATATTGATACATATTATATAATATATTCATCAAACATTAAATGCATATAAATCCTTTTATTCTCTAACTCTCTATGTTTATAGATTATAAAACTGCTTTTTAAATCATTCATCAAATAGTTTTAATAATTTCTAAGTTATTTGTTGATGTTTAGAAAATCTTGACGTGGTCTTTTTTTTTTTAAATATAATTTATTGTCAAATTGACTTCCATACAACACCCAGCGCTCGTCCTGACAGGTGCCCTCCTCGATGGGCATCATCCACTTCCCCCTCTCCCCCACCCCCCCACCGATGTGGTCTTTTGTTTGACATGGGCTATGACTGCCAAATAATGCCTCTGAGCGAGCGGTGATTTGGTGCAGGGAGCAGCCACACCATTAAATGGTTAGTTTAATAACTACATAATTGTAGCTTGTAGTCTCAATTCATAGGTAATTCATCTTAATATCATCTTGTTCATGGTGCTGATGCTTCTTTCAGCCTCTACTGAACCCACAGCGTTGACATCGGAAGACTTTCCGGCTCTTTGTTATTCTGCTTGAGACTTTTGTAGATTCGGCGTCTTTCTTATTTTCGCGACGAAAGTCCTGACAATCACTTATTAGAATTGTATTTGAAACGGGTTGTCTTATTTTAAAAAAATTTTTGTTCTCCTTCAATCCAAAGAGATTCACAAGCATCATTTGGTCAAATTTCAGGTTCCAATATTAGGAGTTTTTGCCTCATATTTGTCATTAAGCAACAAGCCCATTTTTAAATAATTTTTAAGGCAAGTGAATAGTATTTCTTCTTAGAATTGATATTTGCTTAGTTTCAAAGCGTACGTCCTAATTCTCTATCCCTTATAATATCATCCACCTCTTTTAGTATTTTCATTTATTTTGTTTTATATATTCAGTAACTTTTTGTCTTCATCATATTCATCTGCCAGCTTTATTAATTTTCTTAAGTTTATTTTTTAAAGTAATCTCTGCACCCAACGTGGGGCTCGAACTCACTACCCCAAGATCAAGAATCATGAGCTCTACTGACTGAGCCAGCCAGGTGCCCCTAATCTGCCAGCTTTACAATCAAAAGATTTCTTTCTTGGAGAGCTGAAGAAAGTAATTGACGTCTCAGGAAGAATAGCATTGACTCCAGCCAAATCTCCCAAAAATATTGTATTTTCCAAAGATTTAATTAACTCCATTTAATGATTTCTGTGAAAGTGACTGTACAAGGCTAGCTATCGTCCCCAAACTGCCTCGGCAGCTTCTAATCCTACAGGCTGCTTGGGGAGATCCAAATATTCTCATTTTCATTACTTCAATTTCCAGATTTTCATCTGTCTTCTTTAATCCTTTCCAATTATTTCGTGTACGATAGTATATTACAAAATTTATGGAGAAAGGATTTTAAGAGTTCTGCTTCAGTCTGTTAAATTTTTCCTATATTGGGCCAGATGATAAATATCTTAGGCCTTGCAGGACAGGGGTGTCCGTTGTTAAGTATTCAACTCTGCTGTCGCAGCTAAACAGCCGACACGTCAAAGACGGTATGTAAATGAGTGGGCGTGGCTGGGTTCCAATAAAACCTGATTTATAAACGCTGGAATTTGAATTTTATGTGATTTTCACGTGTCACAAAATATTTGCTCTGATTTACATTTTTATTGCATCATCCAAAGATAATTGAATGCAGTGACTTATTTCCAAGTTAAAATATCTTGGTTGTGTAATATTGACAAAAACCATTAAACTACATTCAGTCTTGAATTTCATAATTTAAATACATTACTAAAATGCTTTTATGCAAAATAGTTGGAGAAGCTTAGATAAGTATTAAAATTTGTGTGTCCTTGTTTCATCTGTTTTCCTGAACATTGTTTCCTCATGTTACTAGTTAAGTTTTATCATAAGGAGAATTTTAAACCTTGATTGCATTATTCTTTCTTCGAAGTTCTCATAAAAATTCCCTTTCTGAGAAAGCTTGATTACCTTTATCTACAGAGTAGACAATGTTTAAGATTCTGATTGTGTTTTTTAAATGATTTTTTTTGCTCTTTTGACATTTCGATCAAATATTTATGGAACGCTTTTACTATTTCCAAAGCTTTGTTTATGGAATAATTCTTGATACTATTTCACATTTTTCCTCATTGATAATGATGAACTTTTTTTTCTCAATTTTTAAAAAATGGTCATTTACTGGGGCGCCTGGGCGGCTCAGTCGGTTAAGCGTCCCCCTTCGGCTCAGGTCATGATCTCGTGGTCTGTGGGTTCGAGCCTCGCGTCGGGCTCTGTGCTGACGGCTCGGAGCCTGGAGCCCGTTTCAGATTCTGTGTCTCCCTCTGTCTCTGCCCCTCCTCCATGCGTGCTCTCTCTCTCTCTCTGTCAAGAATAAACATTAAAAAAATGTTCATTTATTTTGGAGAGAGAGAGAGAGAGAGAGCACGCACAGGGGAGGGGCAGAGAGAGAGGCAGACAGGGGATCTGAGGCAGAGCTTGAACTCACAAACCGAGAGAGCTCACGACCTGATGCCAAAGTCGGACGCTTAACCGACTGAGCCGGGCAGGCATCTCTGATAATGGTGAACATTTTTCTGGAATCATGAGTTTTAACAGAGTATGATTACCATTTTTATAGAAACACAGGATTAGCAACTTTCAAATTTGAGCAATATAACTTTTGAGTCCATTTGCACCTAACATTTATGTCATTATTGTACTTTGAACTGATTCTTGCACTGTATCAAAGGACGTTTCAGGCTGCTTGTGACTTCTGCCACCACCAGAAGGTGTAACAGGCTGCGGCTCGTTATCGATCTTGTTTCTTTGTTTTCGCCCAAATTCAAAAAGATTCATGTTGAAGATATTTTAAAGGGACGTTAAGAAACTTAGGGCGATTTTATTGTCTCGCCATTCTCCCAAAACTCTTGAATTTGTTAATATTAACACATTGCGCTTACCACGTGCACATTTCAATGTACTCATAACAAACCAACACGTGAGTGCAACTGAGCACATGAGGATAGTAAGAAAATGATGGTTTTTCTACAGCACAGAGTGCTCAGAAGGAAAGTGCAGTTCGGCCTGGCCAACGTCCATACACTCACACACAAAGTTAACACTAACGAATCGTGTAATATCGCAAAGTGTTTGCCAGCCGCTGAGTGCAGCCACAGTGAATGCCACAGTAATTCATGAGGATCTTCGGAACTCCAAAAGGGGAAGGAAGAAAGCGGATACCCGTGTCAAGGACTGGAAGCCATCGTTCGTTATGAAAGGATCAACTACGTTCATGACATGTGACAGAAACGTTAATGGATTAACTCGGGTTTTCTCTTATCTAAGCAGTTGCACAGCTGAAATCTTCTCGGTCGTACTCCAAAGCTGTAGCTGTTTTTTTAGGCCGATGGCTGTGCAATCACAGACTCCTACAGAGATTGGACATAGTCGCCTTTGTTTTAAGGACACAGGGTGAGAGGGGCGCCCAGGTGGCTCAGTCAGTTAAGCGTCCAACTTCGGCTCAGGTCGTGATCTCACGGTTCATGGGTTCCAGCCCTGCGTGGGGCTCTGTGCTGACAGCTCGGAGCCTGGAGCCTGCTTCCGATTCTGTGTCTCCCTCTCTCTCTGCCCCTCCCCCATTGGCTCTCTCTCTCTCTCTCTCTGTCTCTCAAAAATGAATAAACACTTAAAAAAATTAAGGACACAGGGTGAGAGATGTGCAGAAGCATTTCCCTGAAGCCTGAACAGTGTTAGTCGCGAGAGTAAACGTTTTCACTTACAGGTTGCGCTGTGCCAGGCGGAGTACTGGATTCCTGACGACAGTGGTGTCCAAATATTCAATACGTTTTTGGGGGGGCGGGGGTGGGACGGTGATATCTGTGGCCCTCTCAAGCAGGGTGTCCGGGAGTTTTCTTGCGTAGATCCAACAAGGGAGCCTGTGTCAAGTGCTGTACAAGTTTAAAAAATCAAGTTACACATAGACCGATGGCGGAAGACAGACAAGGAAACTGTGCGATGTGCCGCGTTCACACCAGAAACCGGCATGGACTCTGTGGGCAAGACAGGGAGCGCCTAGCTCAGCCGGGAGAAGGGAGAGAACGGCCGGAGAAGACTTCCAGAGGACGTAAGTTTGAAAGAAGGGGAAGTGAGGAAGAAAAACACAGCATTTCCGGTGGAAACGATGGCAGGGGTGTGAGGAGGGAGGCGGGCCGACATGGCCAGTTGGGGTTGGGTGGAGACCAGAGGCCTCAGAGGTCATAGTGAGAGGTCTGGATTTAATCGTGAGGGCCATTTGGAGCCACATAAAGATAGAAAGCAGAGGAATGATATAACCAGATTCCCATTTCCAAAGGAGTCCTTGACAGCCGGCTAGAGGGTGACTCGGACCAGTGCTGGGATCCAGGCCAGAAAAGCAAGTCATGGAAAGCGGAGGGTTGAAACGACAGACGGGACAGGCTGACCCTCTACACATTGGTGGCTCGGTGTACATCGGGGGAAAGAGAGGGAGTCATCAAGAAAGACTGCCAGATTTGTGGGTTTTCTGGCTTGAGGTACTGGCTGGACACCAGCACTATTGTTCAAGATGGGAGGCTGGGGAGGACACAGAGGATTTGGTGGAAGGTGAGTTCAGTTGCAGACCTGCTGAGCATGGGTACATCCAGAGACAACTGTCCAGATGGGTTGACTCCATGGGTCTGGAGTTCAAGAGAGGGTTCCAGGCAGGAGAACATAGATTTCAGAGGAGAGGGCCATCTAAATATGGGCAGTAGTTGAAATCTTGGGGATGGACTTATCTGTGGAGAAAGGACTGGGCGGGGAGAGGAAGGGAGAGAGGAAAGTGGAGATGAGGAGTGAGGAGGTAAAAGAAGAGGGGTAGTGAGGGGAGGAGACGTGAGAGGAGAAGAGGTGGGGGAAAGATTGAGGGCAGGGCCTTGGGAAACCCGCCATATTTAAGGAGAGAGAGAGGAGGCAACCACAGGAAGCCCATGAAGAAGACAAAGAAAGAGCAAGCAAAGATCAGGAGGGACAGGAGGAAAGGGTGGTGTCACCTAAGTCAAGGGAGGAAAGCTCTTGGAAGGAGGCAGCGGCCAGCACTAGGTTGTGAACTGGATTTGGCAGTGAGGTCCCTCACTGTCTTAGGGTGAGTGGTTGCAGCAACTTGCCAGGGGCTGAAGAAGAGTTGCGGTGGCTTGAATAATGAATGGGAGGTGAGAAGTGCATCATAAGAAGCTGGATTGAAAGGGAAGGAGACAAATTGGCTCTGGCGAGATGGGAGAGGAATTTGAAGAGGGTTTAATTTGGAAGCGTTTAACCCTAGATGAGAGGAGGAGATGTGGGGTTTAAAGGGCAGGAGAATTGCGGAGCCGAAGCACTGGGAAGGGGGGTGGCCCCCCGCCCAGGTGGACGTAAGGTGGAGACCCCCTGACAGAAATGGAGGGAAGACTGTGAGGGAAGGAGAGAAAGAACGTGTCTGGCTTGGGTGGGGAGCGTGAAGGGGAGGGCTCTCTGCTCGGCTTCCATAGTCCCTGTGTTGTATGGGGATGTCGCCTGCTGGTGTAGATGACTTAAAATGTGCTGTGAACGTTTGAAAGAATTGCTGCGGATGTTGGCGGGGGGGGGGAGGATGCAATCAGAGAGTGGGACTGTGGAGTTGAAGATTTTAAGATTCTGGGGCAGTGCCTCTAGTTCTCTCTAACTACCCTGCCTGGCTTTCCGGATACTGCCGAAAGCTGTGATGTCATCAAATAGTAAATTAAAACTGGGTACCTTGTATTTCATGCCTGGGGTTTTCTGGTTCCATTCCCTACTGCTTCCTACATGCAGCCGGCCACTGAACATTGAGAGTCACCTCTCCACAGTAGTTCACACAATCCCAATTTGGGACAGGAGTGGTAAACAACCAAGTGCAGCCCCAGTAGTGCCCCCGTCAGCCTTACAGGGTTATGAGTCCCTAAGCAAATCTTTTTTTTTTTTTTTGAGTAGTCTCTACACCCAACATGGGGCTCAAACTCACGATCCTAAGATGAAGAGTCACATGCTCTACCGACTGAGCCAGCCAGGCGTCCCTGAGCCCATACACAATTCCTTTTGGATTCTTTGTCAACAGAGTTTACACAGTCTGGCTATCAGTCCCTGGAGTCCTTTCAGGCTAGCCTCGGAGCATAACTGGATTCTCCACAGGCCCCCTGTGAACGGTTCCCTTTATCACAAAGATATTAAGTGCCCTTGAAGTCTGATTTCCAAAGTGACCGATTCGCCAGTCCCAACAGGTGTGATGTCTCTCCGAGCCTGGATGTTATCCCTAGTTCCTCCTCAGGCCTAGATGCTGTCTGGGCTTTTCTCAATCTGCCAATACCCTACTTTGCTTCTAAGCGCTCACCACCACTATACCCACCACCATCAGGTTGGTTCCACTGGGCATGGTGCTCCCCTGGCCAGTTCTGCCCACGAGATTCACTTTGGCAGGTGCTTCCCAGTAGCAGCAGCCCCTCAAAGCCGGATAGTGCCACACTCCTTCTGTGCATGCACATTCCATGGCCCAGCATGCCTCTGCTCAGAGTCTCGGGGCTTCAGGTGGGACCCAGCCCAGCACAGCCGGGTTGTGCAGCTTCGCACTCCCTGGCCTTCCGAATGCTCAGTCCTCCACTTGTGGGGAGTCTGCCCCCCAACTCTGTCACCAGCAGTCTCCTAGCCCCTGGAGGCAGATGGACCCATAGCTCTAGGCGCTTGGCAACAGAATATCCATTCCTTCTGGTGAGCGGGCCTGTTATGTCACAGGCTGTAGACCCTCCAACCAGCCAGTTACTTCCCAAGTGACCAAAGGTCTGCATTTTCAGCATAAAATTGAAAAAGTCCCTCCACCTTCCTGGGTCCTACCCACCCGTTTACCATTTACCCGAGTAAATGCTACTTCTTCCATGCAGCCTTCCTTCATCCCTGTGAATAAATGTCATTTTTTTTCCTTCTCTAAACAGCCAGAGTCTCCCCTGGGCTTCAAATTCATTCATTCGTTCATTCAATAAATATTTATTGAGAATCTTCTGGGATCAGGCTCTGTGCCAAGCGCTAGCACACAAGAATAAAAACACAAGCCTTTTACCGCATAGAACTTTCCAGAGTAACTGGGAAACAGCTATGTACATGAACAATTTAATATTAAAAAAAATTGCTGTGTGGTAGGTAGTATAGTCATTAAGAATGTGGACTCTGAACCCAGACTGCTTGGATCTGAATCTCAGCTCCACCACTAATTGGCTGTTGAACTTGGGCCAATGCTTTAGTTCTTATATCTGTAAAGTAAGATAGTAATAATACTATCTAATGATAACTACCTCATAGAGTCTAGACTAACAACAGTGTTCTACAAACGAGTTCCTATTATTATTGTTGTTATGATTGTTTCAACCATTATAAGTACAAAGGGAAGTTGGCTCCAGAAGCATTTAATCCTCTTGACTATATTGGAGTTCTTTATCTGTGTGTCTTATCTCCTCTACCAGATTCTAAGGTCCTCCAGGGAAGACATTTACAAACGACATAACCTTTGACTCAGCTCCTAGCACTTAGTAGGTGCTCCATGAATATTCATTGGTCTCATGGAAACAGATTTGCCCAGATTTGGGTTAGCACCTGGGCCACTCCAATTGGGTATAAAAGTCACTGGAGCTGCCTCCTGCCTTCTAAACCAAATCCTGAGGGGCTGCACGGATCTGTGCTCAAAGCAAAGGGGAAAATGAGAATGAAGGAAAGGCTGTCTCACCCCGACATGCCACATTTTCATCCTGGGCTTTACGTTTATTCTTTCTCATGAAGGCTAGCTGGACTTTGGCGTTTCTACTTTCATGATGTAAATGTATTTTCAAGGGTTGGTTACTTGGCTCTTGAGTTCACTGGGTGGACCTCAGCACTCAAAAATCTATCCTGGGAGCTGTTAGCACTTTCTTACCCCTACCCCCTTAATAAACTAACTGAAAGAGAACAAGCAAAAAGATCAGTTTTGAGGTCCGCAAATGTAAGCAACTTATTGTTGCATAAGAAAATCACTTCTTTCTTCTTGAAGTAAATCGTCATTGACCTATTATGGAATTTTCCAGAAATTCCTCAAATTTCTTAAATTTTGAGTCATGTGGTTCTGAAAAGAAAATATGTCATGCTGGTTTTAATTTCGAATGGCTTCCAGTTTGAAGTCCTGGCAAGTTTCTGTTCTGGATTGCACCCTAGACGGACTTTGAATTAATTCTAATAAATGATGGAGATGAATAGCTTGCTTGTTGCCAACTTCAGTGAAGTAAGTTAAAGCAAGTTGAGTTAATATATTTTTCTTTCCTACCTTGGGTATCACGTGCCTAATACTTTTGTTACTGTAATTTCAGTCTTCTGTGATCTCATTAGAGAAGGGTTTTGAAAATACAATTGCATAAAAGATGTGCAGAACACTAATCATTAGTTTCTCAAGTAAATTTGTATTGTGGAGGAGAATTTTAAAAGAGGCATTGGTTAAAAACTGGAATCAGATACAGGCAAGAATGCAAAAGGTGTTCATATGCAGGGTGGCCGATTTTTGAAGGTGAAGGAATCACAGAATTTAGAGAAGGAAGTCAAATCGGAGCTCCTCCCACCCAACTGCTTTTAGAGTGCGAGGTCCTGTTGACAAGATCCAGGACTGCTTGAATAGCTCCAGAGAGAAACAGGTGTCTGTATATCAGACTGTTGGTGCTCTACGGATATTCCCTTGACATTCAGTCTCCACCCAGGGATTCCAGCAACTCTGTTCCTGAGAGCATTTTTTTTTTGTTGGAGCACATTCGACTCACATGCAGGGCAAGCCCAGAGTGGTGGAGAGTTTGTGTTTCTGGAAGCAGTTCTAAACCAATGGTGGTTGGGGAATTGGGGAATAAATCCCCTACCTTCCTGGTCCCTTGAGGGTAAACCTCTGAGGTGTGCTCTCCTGTCTCCCAGAGCTCCTGAGTGGGATTGACCTCCAGTCACCCACACTAGTAACTGGCTTGCTAACACACCCGTTATTGTCTTCATTTCTTTCCCTGTTTCCCCTCTCCCAACCTGTGTTTCCTGGGATCATCTCTCAAAGAAACTATTTGCACTCGAATCCTTGTCCCAGGGTCTGCTTCTGGAAGGATCCCAAACGAAGATAATTCCTAGTTCTGTAACTCGGGTAAGATTTTTCCCACTTCTCTCTTGGATGACTTTATACATTTGCCAACTGTTTCTGGCCTGCAATTTCTTTTCCTTCTGTTCTTACCCCACATTGCTCCCAGATCTTCCTTCCTCCTAAGGCACTGCTCAGACGTATTGTTCCCCTACCCCACATTCTAGGTAGGAACACAAGTCCATACCCCTTTCATAATCTGGCCCATACTCCTCCCTAGACTTTGACCGGCAAACCCTTGAATGTGTAGGGTGCTACTGCTGACCTATCCTGCTCACAGTTGCTAAATATTTGTAGAATCAGAAAGCTTAAGGGAAGGTGAGAATAGTCGGCTGGGTATTACAGTTCTACCTTTATCCTACTTAAGAGAAGTTCAAAGTAGTTTTTTTGCACTTACACATTTCCTGTAAATAGATTAGAAACAGTTTTCCCTTCCCTCCCCCGTCCCCAGTTCTTTCATTCTAGAGATAGGGCTCATATCCATTCAATAAGAACACAACTCCATGTAACTCCGCATGTGAATGTCCTACTGTAGTTTCTTTCTCTTTCTTTCTTTCTTTCTTTCTTTCTTCTTTCCTTCCCTTTCTCTCTCCCTTTCTTTCTTTCTTTTTCTCTTCCTTTCTTTTCTTTCTTTCTTTCTTTCTTTCTTTTGTAGTCTGTACACCCAATGTGGGATCAAGAGTTGCAGGCTCTGTCTTGGATTCTGTGTCTCCCTCTCTCTGACCCTCCCCTGTTCATGCTCTGTCTCTCTCTGTCTCAAAAATAAATAAACGTTAAAAAAAAATTAAAAAAAAAAGAGTTGCAGGCTCTAACAACTGAGCCAGCCAGGCACCCCCTACTGTAGTTTATTATTAAAGTATTCTTAACTTTAATTCCGGTAAAACTAAACCACCAATTTTCCAATTGTTTTTCTACTTTGTTGACATCACAATAGGTACTGTAATGATAATAATTTGACAAATGTAGAAAGAGGGAGGGAGTGTGTTATGTGGGCCTGAGAAACATAACAGCCTCAGCCGTAGCTTGACTCTGCCCATAAGAGCTCGGGTGATATTGAACAAGTCTTGTAACTTCTCTGAACCTCAGCTTCCTTATCTGTAAAGCCAAGAGGTTGTGTTTAAGATCCATTCCAGAGCTAAGATGCCACTGACAAGCTACCATGATTTGAAGTTGTGGTTCCTGGGAATGAATAGGTAGTCAGATTCAAAGGCTCAGAAGCTACTCTAAATTTGTTCATGCATCTCATAATCTTAGTTTAGTCATTCCAAAAATTCACCTAATGTTTGAAGTCCTTAAAAATGATTATTGAGTATTACCCATCAGAACATGAACTAAAGTCAGCCACAGTCTTTGCTTCCCCTAGAAACTCTTGCCTCTTCCCTTCTACCAGTACCTTCCTGACCTTCAGGCTGGATGACTATAACATGCTTAACTTGGTCCTGGCTTTCTCTTGAGATAAATAAATATTAATGTGAAATGAAAACCTCACATGTAATAATGTTGGGATTAATGAGGTGCTGAATTGTATTCTTACTTTGCTATTGTTGGCAAGCTGAATTCAAAACCGTGGAACCATTTGTAAAACAGGAATGTTAGTCCAAAGTTTTGCATCCACCATGTGGCTTATTATTCTACCGAGGTGGGATGACGGGGCCCTCCACATCTGGGAGACAGGGCAGGCAGTGCTGGTGCGGTGTGGTCTGGGAGTTCTGGGTAAGCTCCCACTTCCAGCCTCCATGCTTGGCCAGTCACAAAGGAAAGAAGAGGAGAGGAGAAGAGGGAAGAGAATTGTTCTCACTTACCTAGATCTGGTGAAGGTGGTTGGGTAGTGTTGTCCATCTGACCATTATTGGCCATTAAATTCTAAACTGTCATTCTGTTCCAAGGCTAGTCTCCAAGCAGAGCTGAAAGGACATGTGAACTAAGCCTCATATGTGCAGTTTCTCACATATTCATTGCAATAGCTCTTTGGGAAGGTGTTGTTACTCCCATTAGACATATGAAGAAACCAAGTCTTAGAAGAGCAAGTGACCCACCAAGGTCACATACATAGTTGGCAAGTCAGCATTTAACTCCAGCAGTCAGTGCAGCCACCACCCATATTACCCTCAGAAGCCCAGGAATATAATCCCAGATGTGCCTTTTCTTCTGTCCCATGTGGCAGGTGGGAGTGGAAGTTGGAACCACCTTTAGGGAAGGTAATTTATATTATGTGTCAAGACCCCTTAAAGTGTTGATGCTTTTGGACTGTGTAATTCCACTTTTAGGAAACTTCCTGGAAGACATTTCCTGATCACCAGAGATTAATGCAAAAAAGATGCTTATTACAGTATTATTTATAATGGTGAAATGCCTTAAACCCCCCTTCTAGGAGAACGACTAAACCACTGCAGCAGAGGCTCCAGTTAGGCCAGAACAGAGATGCAAACACGTGGGGTGTTCCCACCCTTTGAGTATAGGTCTGAATTAACTCATACACATGGGTACTTGAGCTGAAAAAACATTAACTCAAGCCCACAGTTGAAGTTTAGATTATACAGGTAGACTCAGTAGGGAGGAGGAGGATACCAACAGAAGCTAGCTTGTAAGGAGGGACTGTAGGGCCCCTCAAAAATAATTGTCCTAGAAAAGAAAGGATTTGATGTGATAAAGTGGCTTCAGCAACATAGCCTGAGATTCTAAGAGAACAGAACAAACTCTCTTGCTCCCGACATCCTCCACCACGGCTTATCAACCACCAGCTTTGGACCTTCTCTTGGGGTCTTGTCCTGATGATCAGTTTGGCCTTTTGACATACTACTCACCTACCCTTGGCTTGTTTTGGGACTACCCTCTCAGCTTAAGTCTTGCCCTGGACTGCTGTATCCCTCTTTCCATCGGATACGCACAAATATCTAGTAGCCATGAAAATAATGCTTGGGAAGAGTTTTAAGTGGAATGGGAATAATGTTAGATATAATCTTAAGCAGGTAATGAGGGCTGAAAAAAATCTATGTATATAAGAGATGATTTTCATTATAAAAACGCATTCAAAATACTGGAAAGAAATATCTTAAAACCTTAGCGTGGGGTTATGGGTGACCTATATTTCATTTTTATTTAACTTTTCATTTTCCATGAACATGAAGGTATTATTTTATAGTTACAAAAGGGAGGTATTTAACATGCACTCTTTTTCTCCCTCCTAAAAGGCAGGCAATGCACAAATCTATTAAATTTGGGTTGAAAAATAGATGGAATTGGCTTGGAAGTCACTGAAGCGGCCCATCTGGTTTAGCTGTATTGGACGAGAACCAGTTGACTGCTTAATTTGGCATCAGCTTGGGCCACTGGTGCTTTTATGCAACCTCAGGGAGAGAACTGAACTGTTCCATATCTGGAAAACTGAGATGGTACCATCCTGATATAGGTGGTCCAAGGGGAATAGTTTTGTATGATGTGGCAAATTAATGTTTGCAAAGAAAACGCCGTTCTGTTCTTCAAATGTTCTCAAAAATAGTTTGCCGAAACTAGACAGCCTTCCTGTCCAATTGCAAAAGAACTTTCAGTTCTCATTTATAAGTGAAACTTGAATCAAACGTGGATCAATAAGCCAAGCGTAACGGTGAGGATTTTGTTTAGATATTGATGTAAGCAAGCACATACATTTATATTCTAAATTCAGAATTTACTACTTGAGCCTAGTCAACTCCTTTTCACTATACAGCAATAGTTTATTTGTAACATGTTTATGTTCTTATTTTTCCTTTAGCCTAGGAACCACGAGCAGTCATGTATTCAATTTTGTACTGTTGCTTTGCACGAAGTCAAAATAATGCATATTCTGCCCTTCAACTATATTGCAATTGTGGTTTTAATGGTACACACTACTTCCTCTCTGCCTAAACATAAAGATTCACAGTATATCGTTGGCACTTATTAAATATATAAGAAGCAGGGGCACCTGGGTGGTTCAGTCGGTTCAGCGTCCGACTTTGGCTCAGGTCATGATCTCGAGGTTCACGAGTTCGAGCCCCACTTCAGTCTATCTGCTGTCAGCACGCAGAGCACACTTCGGATACTCTGTCCCTCTCTCTCTGCCCCTCCCCTGCTCACACTCTCTCTAAATAAATAAATAAATAAGAACCAAAGATTTTGGGGGCCCTCCAGTCACATCTCCAGTTTTATAGTACCATTTCTCCTCCCTGAATTTTTGCTTCCCTTCATTTCCCTGTCACCAAGTTGTTTCATTTGCCGTAGCTTGAATAGCTGAGTAAGAAAAGAATTTTTTTGTCTTCCTTGACACTGCCTACAGAGGTGGCAGCCATCTCCTGTTTGGCATCATGGCTGCCCTCAGGCCTCTGGTGAAGCCCAAGATCATTAAAAAGTGGACCGAGAAGTTCATCAGGCACCAGCAAGACCGGTATGTCAACATTAAGTGCAACTGGTGGAAACCCAGAGGCATCGCCATTTGGGTGAACAAAAGATTCAAGGGCCAGACCTTGATGCCCAACAGTGGTTATGGGAGCAACAAGAAGACAAAGCACATGCTGCCCAGTGGCTTCCGGAAGTTCCTAGTCCACGACGTTACGGAGCTCGAAGTGCTGCTGGTGCTCAACAGCTCTCCCTGCACAGAGGTAGCTCATCATGTCTCCTCCAAGAACCACAAAGCCTCTGTGGAAAGAGCAGCCCTGCTGGCCATCAGAGTCACCAATACCGATGCCAGGCTGCCCAGTGAAGAAAATGGATAGACAGCTTATGTGCACGTCGTGTTTGTGTTACTAAAATCATAAAACTATAAAAAGGCAATTGTTTGAAACTCTCACGGGGTCCTTACTCCAGCCTACAAACACATTCACGCCTCTGCCATCTTAAAACAGCACTACAACAAAACATTTTCAGGTTAAAATGGAGACTAGGTGTTGATAAGCTAAGGGCAAGTGCGTTGTTCCTTGGGCTTCTAAACTTCCAAGGGTAGGAGAGAAGAGGGGCCTCAGAACTCTGAGCCACCCTCCTCCTCCAACACTCACAGTCTCACCATTACACTCTGTCTTGAAGACCACTGGGGATCATGCCCTCCTGCCCTCTCTTGGTTATCCACTGAAATGTGTCCTCCCAAAATTCACGTGGAGGTCCCAACCACTGGTACCTCAGAATGTGACCACATTAAACTGCATTTAAGGTCTTTAAGGAGACCATTAGGTTTAAATGATGTTGTCAGGGTGGGGCTCGACTCCCATATGACTGATATCATTACCAGAGGATGAGGTACCAAGATGCGGTCGTCTGCAAGCCAAGGAGAGAGGTCTTAGGAGAAAACAACGCTGTTGGCACCTTGATCTTGGACTTCCAGCTTCCAGGACCGTGAGAAAATAAATTCCTGTTGTTGAAGCCACACAGTCTGCGGTACTTTGTTACGGCAGCCCGAGCCGACTGATACAGCCTCCATCTCTGTTTGTGTCTGAAGCCCACCACCCCCATGTCACCCCTCTGCCCTCCAACGCTCAGACCCCGTGGCTCTGTACAGCTCCTCATCCAGTTTTCACATGGCACATTGGAACCCAGTAGCGGGTTATGAAGTCAATTTCGTGAATTTCAGCCAGCAGATGAAAAATGAAATAGAATAAACCAGAAGAGAACAAAATACAGCAGAACGGCACAGAAGAGGATAGAAGAAAATAGGAAATATCAGATGCAGTACATGTAGTAAAGGAGAGTATCACCCTGGTGAAATCTTTATTTCCATGCTATATGCACATATGTGTATCCAAGGTCATGCTGTAAACTGTATTTCATTCTGTGGGTCATGATAAAAACAAATGAGGAAGCAACTGACCTAATGTGACTCCATATTCTGTCTCTTTCCAAATTCCAAAGCACGTCCATTCTGGTCGATCATCAGCAAAATCCCCCATGCACTTAACCTCCTCAAACTGTTCTGTTCGACTTGCCCAAACCAAAACTAAAAAACACAAATCTCACAAGCATAATATAACTGAGGCAAGGATAGATGTTATTAGGTATGCTCCAAGCAGAAAAACTTTTACTTCATTTTGACCCTCATTGGATTTATATAGAATACCTCTGTATTCATTTTTGAAAGAAAGAACAAAATTAAAAAGTATGTATGAAAGGCTGGAAATATAACACTGAAAATTATATCTAATGTTGAAATACAGATTTTGGGGGGCACCTGGGTGGCTCAATCAGTTGAGCATCTGACTCTTGATTTCGCCTCAGGTCATAATCCCAGGGTTATGGGATCGAGCCCCGCAGTGGGCTTTGGGCTGAGCATGGGACCTGCTTAAGATCTTCTCTCTCTCCCTCTGCCCCTCTCTCCTGTTCTCTCTCATGCGCTCTCTCTGTCTCTCAAATTAAAAAAAAAAATCATTATAAAATGCAAATTTTAAAATCATATTTTTTTCACTGACTTTTTTCTTTTCTAAAAGCCATTAATAGTAAGATGAACCATTAACTTCATAATGGCTTTTCAGGCAAGAAAGAAACCCTATAGAGTTGCACGGTTCAGTGTGGTAGCTGGTAGCCATATGTGGCTACTTAAATTTAAAGTAATTAAAATTAAAAGTCCAGTTCTTTAGTCTCCCTAGCTGCACGTCAAATGCTTGAGAGCTACATCTTCTATCTTACAGAACTTTTCCACCATCATACAAAGTTCTAGTGGACAGCACTGCTATAGAGTTTTCCTGAACGAGAGGTGACAAGGGAAGATGGCTTGAGGGCAGCCGTGGCTTGCAAAAGCCCTGGAGAGCAAGTTGCTTTGGAGGAAAAGGATTTTAACAAGTGGTGGGTACGGATTATCGTTGGATCTTTACCTGCTTCAAGGGAAGGAAGTAAAAATCGGAATTGCATAAAAATGGAGCCTTACAACGGTAGACATATCAATAGAAGACAGCAAGATTGATAATTCGTGTGAAGAGCTGGCTGTTGTCAAGCCCCATGCTAAGTGCTTTACAGAAGATCTGTGATTACAACCCTAGAAAGTAAGGCTTAGCCATTTTCACTGGCGAGAAAATTGAGGGTCGCAGATGAATTTCTTCAGAGTGGCCCAAAGAAGCAGTTTCCGAGCCTCCTTCTTCTTCCGTTTCTCCAGCAGTTCTCAACTGGAGATTGGAAAGATGGGAGGCCCGGAGGGGGCGTCAAAAGGAGCTTTAGCAGCACTCGGACTCATTGGAAAACCAGGAATACTTCCTACTCTCAGGGAACACTTTCCTGAAGCTCTCCCTCCTCCCCCCCCCCCCCCCCCCCGACATTCCCCATTCCCACTGAGCGATTAATGCAAAGGCTTCCCTAGACACACAGAATTAGATGTCTGAGTAGGGTGTAGAGCCAGGGAACGTGAATTTACCGAAAAACTCTCCGGGTGATTCTCATTTGCACGCTGTAGTAAAGAAAATTGTACCACATCATGAAAAAGATTGGCAGCAAACTTGAAAGTCAATTAAATATTTAGTTAAATGAAAATAATTGTAAATATGTTTGCTACATCGAATGCAAAATCCAAAACCACATCTTGAAAAAGAATACTTATGTCATAAATACAGCATAATTGAGTTTTATGACCCCAGATTACATTAGCATGAAAAGGGCTACATTTAATGAACTTAAAGGTAATCACTACTAGAATTAAGAATCACCTTCCAAATCACCACTAAAGAAAACAGAATCACAAAGCAAATGACAAAAAAATGTAGAAAATAGCAAATAAGTCAAAAGATTCCAGAAATAAGAGCAAATGCACCAGTGCTTCTGCTGATCATAAATGTTTTATTTTTAGTGTTTATTCTGAGAGAGAGCATGAGCACGAGCAGGGGAAGGACAGAGAGAGGGAGAGAGAGCGCAGATTCCAACACGGGGCTCAAACCCACGAACTGTGAGATCATGACCTGAGCTGAAACCAAGAGTCAGACACTTCACTGACTGAGCCACCCAGGCGCCCCGATCATAAATGTTTTACACTCTGTAATACGAAGATGTTCACATCGGGCTAAAAACAAACAAAATATGATCATGTGCTCCTTAAAAAGGACAACCTAGGACATAACCACACAGAAAGGTTAAAATTAAAAGGGTGACTAAAGACATACCAATCAAAGACAGACAAAAGAAAGCATCAACGGTGATAATACCAAACAGAGGACTCAAGACAAAAACATCATTCAAAATGAATATTTATCAAATACCGGGATGAGGGAGGACTTTACAAGCTTAAGACCATGAAAAATATGTCAAAGATCTTTTCGTAAGGAAAAAGTTTACTGGACTTAACTGTATAAAAATTTCAAATGGTTGAATAGCTAAAAGCAACACAATCAGTTGAAAAGGTAAACAATGAACAGAAAAATATTTTCCACAGATGTAACACAGAATTAATACTTTTCATATGTAAAGAGTTTATATAAATCTCTGGGAACAATATTAATGTAAAGATAGACACTTCAAAAAAGGGCATGGACTGATCCAATCTAAATCAAAGAAACTAGACTTTCAATGAGATTATTTGCTTCTTTCACATTAACCATTTTTTTTAAGTTTTATTTATCTAAGTGATCTCCACACCCAATGTGGGGCCCGAATGCACAACCCTGAGATCAAGAGTAGCTTGATCAAGAGTGCTCTTCTGACGGAGCCAGCCAGGCTCTCCTGGCATCGGCTCTTAAAAAAAAAAAAAATCCCATCAAGAGCACTGGATGAAATATAAATTGATATCTCATCATTTGGACATGATTCCAGCGCCAGCTCTCCCGTGCTTTTAAAATGTTCACTCTTGGGGCACCTCGGTGGCTCAGTTGGTTAAGCACCTGACTTCTGCTCAGGTCATGATCTCATGGTTTGTGAGCTCAAGCCCCGCTTTGGGTGAGCCCGCCTCTGTCTTCCTCTCCTCTCTCTGCCCCTTGTGGGATTCTTTCTCTCTCTCTCTTTCTGCCCCTTGCATACTTGTATCCTCTCTCTCAAAATAAATAAATAAATAAATAAATAAATAAAATGTCCACTCTTTTCAAAACAAAACAGATGAACACATGGAAAGGGGTGGGGAGAGGAGAGAGGGAAACAAACTACAAGAGACTCTTAATGACAGAGAACATACTGAGGGTTGATGGAGGGAGGTGGGTGGGGGATGGGCTAGATAGGTGATGGGCATTCAGGAGGGCACTTGTGATGAACACTGGGTATTGTACGTAAGTGATGAACCACAGAATTCTACTCCTGAAGCCAATATCACACTGTGTGTTAACTAACTAAAATTTACATTAAAACATTTTTTAAAAAGGAAAAAAATATTCACTATTTTTGAGACAGTAACTCCACCTCTGGGAATCATGCCTATGAATGGGAAGAATCAGAACTGTCAGACCAAGATTTATGAATAAAGACTTTCAGGAAAAGATTCTTTATAATTGAAATAATGTTTCTTTCATTCTTTTTTTTTTTTAATGAGGTCTACACCCAATGTGGGACTTGAATTCATAACCCCGAGATAGGAGTCACATGCTCTATGACTGAGCCAACCAGGCCCCCTATAAATGAGATAATTTTGACAGAGTCAGAATATTAAATGATGGTGGAATACTTCATTTCACTTCACTTCATTTCATTTCATTTCATTTCATTTCAATTTCATGTTTTTAGAGAGAGGTCTCACTATGTTTCCCAGGCTGGAGTGCAGTGGCTAGTCACAGGCTCGATCCCACTACTGGTCACCACAGGAGTTTGACTTGCTCTGGTTCAGACTTAGGCCAGCTCACCCCTCCTTAGGTGGTCCCCTTGCTCCGAGGTGGTCACCATATTGATACTGAACTTAGTGTGGACACCCCATTGGCACAGCGCACTGTAGCCCAGTGCTCCTGGGCTAAAGCAATCCTCCTGCCCCAGACTCCTGAGTAGCTGGGACTACAAGGCATGCGCCACTGCGTGCATGGTGATGGTGGAAATTTTTAGAAAAGTATGGTATATCCATAAGGCCCAATATTGTGATTCATCAAAGTTCTATTTGAAAAGTTGTTATTCAGATAAAAATGATGAGGGGCGCCTGGGTGGCGCAGTCGGTTAAGCGTCCGACTTCAGCCAGGTCACGATCTCGCGGTCCGTGAGTTCGAGCCCCGCGTCAGGCTCTGGGCTGATGGCTCAGAGCCTGGAGCCTGTTTCCGATTCTGTGTCTCCCTCTCTCTCTGCCCCTCCCGCGTTCATGCTCTGTCTCTCTCTGTCCCAAAAATAAATAAACGTTGAAAAAAAATTTTTTTAAATGATGTGTGGTACAATGATGAGTAAAAAAAAATGTATGCCATATTCTATGAACTGGATTCTCAATTGCATACATAGTATCATCTCAACTAAATTAATAGTGTTTGCCTTTGAGTAACGGGATGATAAATTGTTGGTTTTTTCTGCTTCAGAATACTTTTCTGTACTTTCTAAACTTTCTACATTGAACACAGGTTACAGAAAAAAATCTGAGCAGTTTCTTCAATAAATGATGTTGGGAAAATTGGATATTCACATGCAAAAGAATGAAATTGTACCTCTCTTATGCCATACACAAAAATTAACTTGAAATGGATTAAAGACTTAAATGTAAGGCCTGAAACCATAAAACTCCCAGAAAAAAACATAGGGGAAAAGCTCCTTGACATTGGCCTTAGCAATGAACTTTTTGGATAGAACACCAAAAGCACAAGCAGCAAAATCAAAAATAAACAAGTGGAACTACATCAAACTACAAAGCTTCTGAACAGCAAAAGAAATAAGCAACAAAATGATAAAGCAACCTATGGAATGGGAGAAAATATTTGCAAAACATTATCTGCTAAGGTGTCAATATCCAAAATATATAAGGAACTTATACAACTCGATAACATAAAAAACAATTCAATTTAAAAATGGGAAGGGGAGCCGGCTGGCACATGATAGAACATGCTACACTTGATCTCAGGGTTGTGAGTTTGAGTCCCATGTTGGGTGTAGAGATTACTTAAAAAAAAAAAATCTTTAAAATAAACAAATACATAAAAATGGGCAAAGTACCTAAATAGACATTTTCCCAAAGAAGACATACGAATGATCCTCAGGCACACGAAAAGGTGTTCAACATCACAAATCATCAGGGAAATGCAAATCAAAACCACAATGAGTCAGAATGACTATTATCAAAAAGACCAGAGATAACAGCGTTTGCAGGCCGTGAAGAAAAGGGAACCGTTTTGCTCTATTGGTAGGAATGTAAATTGGTAGAGCCACTATGGAAAAAAATCTGGAGGATCCTCAAAAAATTAAAAATAGAAAAAAAAATTAAAAATAGAACTACCCTGTGGATCCAGCAATATCGCTTTTGGGTACATCTCCAAAGGAACTTAAGTCACTATCTCAAAGACATATCTGCACCCCATGTTCATGCAGCATTGTTAATAGGAACCAAGACATGGAAACAACCTAAGGGTCCACCGATGGATGATGAATAGATAAAGAAGATGTGATATATATATGCAATATTACTCAGCCATAAGAAAGAAGGAAATCCTGCCATTTGAGACAACATGGACAGACCTTGAGGGCATTATGCTAAGTGAAATACATCAGACAGCAAAAGACAAATATTGTATGATCTTACTAACATGTGGAGTCTAAAAAGCCGAACTCAAAGAAACAGAATAGCTTGGTGGTTGCCAGGGGCTGGCGGGTGAGAGAAATGGAGATTGGTCGAGGGGTACAACACCCAATTATAAAATGAATAAGTTCTAGGGAATCTAATCACAGCCTAGTGACTACAGTTAACAATACTGTATCATATACTTGAAAGTTGCTAAGAGAGTGAATCTTCAATATTCTCACCACACACACGCGTGCGCACACACACATACACACACACCCCAAAGGTAATTATGAGAGGTGATAGATGTGTTAACTAACCTTATTGTGGTAATCATTTCATAATACATACATGTCTTAAGTCATCACATCGTACCTCTTAAGCTCACACAATGTTCTACGTCAATCATATTTCAATAAAGCTAGAAAAAAACACCAAAGTACAATAAAATTAATTTTAGATTATAAATCATAAAAATAAAGGAAAAAACCTGAGCAGAAACAAATCACTCTCACTCTGCAAAATCTTTAGTTATGACCCTCTTTTATTAATCAGGATTCTTGGCTGCAGAAACTGCCTCTGGCAATCTTGATTGGCGAAAGTTAATATGTTACAAGGATTTGGGAAACAAAAAAGAAGGCTTGGAAAAGCCTGGTTAGCACTAAGTGGTGTCTTCATATGCTTCTATCACTCAGGTTTCGAAGACCCGGGTGAGGGCAGCCCGTGATCCAGCCTAGGTCACCCGCCTCCATCAGGGTGAGGCAGCCGTCCTGTTAACTGCCACTGAGGCAAGTAGACACCACCAAGACAAGGCAGAGTGCGAGAAAGGTGAGCCCCAGACTATTAGGACGCTGTTGGGATGGGGGATGAAATCCTATTGAACTGAAATGTGTGTGGTGTCATGACGATGTGTCTTCTGTCAAAAACTCGGCTTCTGGTGGACCTTCTTCACCATTCCTGTCCTATTCATTCCTTACCTCCTGGAAATGCTGCATCTCCCCTCTCTAGTCTTATGCAACTTTCTCACCCAAGTCACCAATCGAGTGGACTGTCCGATCTGGTGAATGTTTCTCAGGCTTTCTCTTTGTAGATATCTTAGTTTGGGTTGCCCTAAAAGCAGAACTTGAAACAAGAATTCGAGCGTAAGTAGTCTGTTTGGGAGGTGAGCCCAGGAAGTACAGGCAAAAGAGTGAAGAAGAAAAAGATAAGGGAAGGAAGCCAACATGGTGTGCTGTGAGCAACCAGAAGCTTACTCCCGCTCCAGGGAACTCTGGGAAATGGTGTAGAACATGCAGCTCAGAGTTATGTCACCCAAGGGGCAAGGGAGCTGGAGTAGTTATACACCAGCTTCAGTCAATCATCAGTGAAAGGCTCCTTGAGGGGGAGTGGTGTGCCTTAAATTCCCTGGCACTCCCAGCCTGCCGCCCATGGGCAGAGCAGATTCTGGAAACTAGAGAAAGTCCAGAATCAAAGAGATGCAGGTTCTGGCAGTTGGAAGTTTGGCTGCCTCTGCTAGGAAGTGCTATGACAATATGGGCTTGGCACCAACAGCATTTGCTATATTAGACATTTCTGTGTGTTGTTTCACATTACTTGTGACTCTTGGAAATTCTTCCTTCCCTTGGATACTGGAACATACCACCCTACTTGTTTTCTGCCCTCTTTTCTTGCCACTTCTTCCCATTCTTCTTGTCTTTTTTCCTATACTTAGATATTGGTAATCTGCCAACTGTTGTCTTCCCTTCCCACACAATCTCCTCGTCAACCTCAACACATCCTGGCCACCAAATCCCATCTATAGATGGACTGATCTGGATCGATATTTCTAGTCCTGCTCTTTTTTGGTGGATTCTAGACCCGGCAGCTTAACGAACATCTCCACTTGGGTCTCGTGAGCACCTTAACCCAACCCGTCCAAAACTTACCTCTCCAAACCTTATGCTCTCTCTAAATTTCTCTCTCCCCTGAGTGCCCTCTCTCAAAATGGTACTATTATCCATCCAGGTTCCCAAGCCAGGGAACTAGGATCATCGTTCCTTCACTCTTCCTCCTCCTCACCTCTGATGCCTAATCGGTCACAAAGTCTCCTGACTTCTAATCTCTTCTCTACCCTCTCTAGCTTTAAGGCAAACTACTCGATGCACCATGCTTAATAAAGCAAGGTATAGAAGGGACTCTTAGCTTTCCCCACAACCTTCCATTTGCTCCTTTGGGGCTCATTCCAGTTCCTGAGCCTTTGTGGACTTCATTACTATCCCTTTGTCTTAGAAAGACCTCAGCTTCCCCGACTCACTTCAAAGTGTTTGGTGCAGCCTTGGAGCTGGCCTTAACCCCAGAATATTCCCACTCTTGGTAGGATTCTGAGTCAGTTAGGATCCAGTTCAGTAGTGAATTACTGAAATAAAAAATCATTGGGGCTTAAAAAGGCTACAAGTATATTCATTTCTTATATTAAAAGAAAATCTCTAAAGAAAATCAGTCCAGGGCTGGTGTGCCCCCCACCATGGGTCTCAGTTTCTGCTTCTGAGGGGACCCAAATTAAGACAAAAGGGTCAAAATTCACCTGGGGCATTTGATTCAAAACAGTAATTCCCCTGAGCGCAGTTCTTTAACAACATGGTTAATTTTCAGGCATACATAAATCTGCAGAGGTCAGAAGCCCTAAGAAGGTTTTCAATGAATTTCTTCTGCGTGTAGAACTATGACACCATACCACTGTGTAGCAACCTAGAAGAGGCTTGGTCCTGAGGGGAACCAGATAATGTGACTTTTTCCTTTTGGGGTTCCCAGGGACACTCCTGGCCACAATTCCACCCACCACCACCAAGCTCTAACTTCTCAGCATCTTTGTCCCCCTCTTCCCCTCAGGCCTACTCACTCTGGAGCCCGGCAACCATCTCACTGGCTTCTCCCAGCCTCAGCCCAGGTCCAAAACTCACCCATAATCTGAGGGAGGTGTCACTGAGCTGTCAGAGTCACAAGAGCTGATGCTGAAACACCTGAGGTGTTAAGTATTAATAATAACTTGCTGAGTTAACTCCACCCCCCCCATATAATTACATCTTAATGGGAACAATCGGAAACCAGTGTTTTTTCATCACTTGGCCTCAAAGACAGTGGTGATAATCTGAACAGCACCCTAGGGTAGACAGATGAGACTCCTCAGGGCTATAGGTTCCCAGTGCAGGAATTCTGGCTACTCTGAGAGGCCTGCCCTCTGCCTTAGGCCCTGCTGGCCAGCCTGGGGCTGAGGGGTCTTTATCTCAGCCACACCTGCAGTCCACGCCGCACAGTGCTAGAGAAACCACCTTATGCCCTTGAAGAAGGGATGGTGCCAGCTTGATGCCCAGTGGGCCAAAGCAGGATTGAAAACCAGTGCCTAAGAACAGAAAAATGTGCTTTTTATTGGGAAAAATTCTAAAACTACATACAAGTGGAGACTCCAAGTAATCAGGCTTAACCCAGATAGTTAACAGCCAATACTTGCTATTCTTGTTTTATCAGGTACCCCACACTTTTTTTTGTTTTTTGGCCAAGTTTTCTTTAAAGCAAATCTCAGTTGTTATGCCCTATCACTTCAGTGTGCGTCCCAAAAGGATGGAAGGAAAGAAGGAAGGAAGGAAGGAAGGAAGGGAAGGAGGAAAAGATTTTTCTTATATAACCATAATGTTATGATCACAGTTAACAAAATTAGTAACAGTTCATAAATATTATCTATCATTCAGTCCATATTTAAATTTCTAGATAATTGGGAAAATAGAGAAATACTTTTTAAATAATGGGTCCTTTTTACAACATCAGGATAGACAGGTTTATGGGAATAAATTTGGGAAGCAGAAATTGTACCCTCTTAGACCCCCGCAGAAAACCCAGTTGACCTAAACTAAGGTGGTGCAACCTTGTTAAGCTGAAAGGCAAATTATCTTCTTATACTTCTCCAGTCTTCTTTGTATCAAAGGCTCAGGGAGAAAATGCTGAGGATTTTGTACATTTGTACACAAGCCAGGAGTTGTCCATTAACTTTTGAAATGATCCAGCCACAGTCTACTGAATTTGAAACAACTGCCAACGATGAAAGAGCTTTTCCTGCTCAGCCGGAACTAAGGAAAAGTGGTTTGGGACAGTAAGTGACAAGTCAGAGAAGAGAAAAATCACCATAACTCCTGCCAGCTTGCCTAGAAGAGAGTTCGCTTTAATTTGATCGGTTACGGCTTCTCCCTGCTGCAAAACGAGTCTTTTCTAGTTATAGCTAGTATGTTTGAGTTTTCATCACATCCCAGCATCTATTCTCAGGACTCGATTTAGGTCTTGGCTCATTTCATCCCCACAACCTTGTGAAGTAGGAATGATTATTGTTCTCATTTTTACAAATGAGGAAATGGAAGTGCAGAGGAGTTCAAGGATAAGTTGGGCAAAAATCCTCGGCCAGTTATAAGTGGCAGAGGCAGGGCTTGAACCCAGGGCATCTAGGTTGGGACGAAATGCTGTAATTTCTATTCACATGATCTCATCTGATATCATTGCTTTCATTGCTCAGCTCTGTTCCAACACTTTTCACACCGTCCAAATTAATTTCTGCTTCCTCTCTTGTTTTTCCACATAAAGCCGTGAGCTCCTTGAAAGCCAAGGCTGCTATGTCCCAACAGGGCTTCCTTGGTAAATGGCAGACATTTATTAAATGTATGTAACCGGGCCAGGGCTTGGGTGAAGAGACTGGGGCACTCACTCACAGTGCAGAATTTAAGAGGGCTCAAGAACAAAAACAAAAACAAAAACAAACAAACAAAAAAGAAACAAAAACAAAAACATGCCTCAGCAATCAAATGAATCATATTTTAATGCCATGTTTCTTGACAAATTAAAATCGAGATCAGTAGCAGTGCCATAGGCAGAGCTATGTTGGAGCCTGAGGCAAAAGGAAAAATCAGCCATAGTGATCTGGTCTTTAAAATATTGATATTTTAATCATCATGGATTTTTTTGGCATTAACGTTGATTTCTTTAAAATATTGCATTAAAATATTATTTCTCTTGATTATTGAGTTTTTAGTGTCTCCCCCCACTCCTGAGGTGAGTGCCTCACTTGTCTCATCCTCATCAGGCCTCAGATACAATTGAATGAATGGTTGAGTTCACTTGCCAGTATCTACCTTTCGCAGATAAAAAAATTATATGTATATGTATGTGTGTGTGTGTGTGTGTGTGTGTATGTGCTTCTCAATGAATAATAGAAAAGACAAATATAGCAACAAACAACAAACCAACAAAGCTCAAAGTTATAAAAGATACTGTTTCTAGGAAATTCTTTGTGTTTGACTGAGTCATCTGAGTTTGGTTATCTTGGTTATTTCAAGCAAGTTGTTAATGAGGTCACAGCCGTTCACCAATATCTTAAAAAGCCCCTCAAAGAGCATGTCCTGCTAACAATGACTCACTCATTAAACGAACATTCCCTGAGCACCTACCATGTACCAAGGTGCTGGGGATACAGTAATGCAAAGTCAGGGCCCGCTTTCAAGTGGGGGTAGAGATGAAAGAAAGTCAACAGGCAAGAGTTCACGGGTCCACCAGGAGGGCTCATGCAAGGCTTCTTAGAGGGGCCAAGAGCATGTCAGTTTAGAGCTGGATTGTTTGAAAGGGCCCAGTAGATAATTCTACCCAACTTGAGATCTGAATTGCTTATAAAATAAGACAAAAAAGTTGGCAGTTAGAGACCAAAATATTAACTTTATCCCTGGTACAATGGATGCTGGAGAATGTGGCTTACACCAGCCAACAAGCGGGCTTCTCAATGCTGAATCCCACAGTTAGACTGACCCACCCACTCAGCATCCCTGGACCAAGGCAGACCTTGTCCGCTGCAGGGACAGAGCTTGCCTCTGGAGATTTGGAAGAGAATGGCAGCTGCCTGGGGGCAGCTTGCACCCAAGAAGTAGTGATTGGATGAAGCACGCCCACTATTGCCTATATGGAATAAACAGTGAGATGCAAATGTGTAAGTGTGCATGAATGAACTTTAATTCCTAGAGGTGGTCAGTTAGCATTTGAAACGCCTAATCAGGAATGCACATTCCAGAGAGGTTTAAGCACTACAAATATTGTTATCTAAATCTATACCCATAGGATTTGTTAATACGTTAGACATAATTTTTCATTGATGAAATCACTGGTATTTCATATACATATGGCAGATTAGAAAGAGTATACTGGCCCAACTACTTTTGCACAAATGAGAATCTGGCAAGCTGAGCAGTCTGATATTGTTAGAGCCGTGCCGTGGGTCTAAAGCCTTGGTCCTATGCCCACCTCGTCATGGAGAACTCAGTTGGAGATCAACTATAGGATTGGCCAGTCCCATCATCTGAATTTTGCCGTATCCATCTGAAGAGTGAATCTTTCTTGTAAGGTGCTTGTTGGAACGTATAAGGACCGAGAGTGTTACTTCCACAAGTTTATGAGAACATGGGGCATGACTGTTTTTGTGCCTACTCGCTGATAAACATGCATTTGGTAGGATTTGGTGTAAGACTTGCTTTTATTATAATAGGCCACATAGTAGCTAAGTTGTGGTGATGTGTATTTCACCTCCCTACTTTTCTTTGCTAGAACCAAAAGAGCCTGACCACTACAGAACAGCCAGATTGGCTTGGGTCACTTCGATACATCCTTCCCAAACTCACCAATCAGGTAAGTGATTCCTCCCCGACCCCAGTGGTGGAGAGAGCAGGAGTGTTACACTAATAGAAGTCCCTTCACATGAAAAGGAAACTCAGTAGTAGAGAATGAGAGCTCTCCACTGACAGCGGACAAAGCAATGTTCTAGGCTATAGAGATAGCATGTATTAAAACATGGAGGCCTGATTTGCACATTCAGAAAATTATATAAATCATTCAATATTCCTGGAGTATAAAGGGCAACAGGAGGAATGGTGGGGGGTGAAAGCAGACATCAGGGCAGGGATCTCTCACAAGTCCATACAAAAACTTAAGAACCATCTAGCAATTCGAAGTAGGGCAAAAACAGGATAGGATTTGACTACTAGAAAAATGGCTTTTTGGGCAGTGTGGGGCATAGAGTGTAAGGGGAAGACAGCAAGACTAGAAGCAGGGATACCAAAAAAGTAAGGAAATCCTGATGATGAAATGGTCTGATTTAAGACAGTGGAAGAGAGAAGGCAAAGGAGGAAAGAATGTGAATGACGTTTAGAAAGGAAAATTTGGAAAGACCTAGTGATTGAGGGGATATATGAGGCAAGGGAGCATCTTGATCCATTCAGGCTGCTATAACAGAATACTATAGACAGGGTGGTTTATAAGCCACAGGAATTTATTTCTCATGGTTCTGGAGGCTGGAAAGTCTGAGACCAAGGTGTCAGCAGATTCAGTGTCTGGTGAGAGCCCACTTCCTGGTTCATAGATGGCTGTCTTCTCGCTGTGCCCTCACGCGGCAGGAGAGGTAAGGTAAGAGGCTCTGAGCTCTCTTTTATAAGGGCACTAATCCCATCCATGAGGGCTCCACCTTCATGACCTAATCACCTCCCATGGCCCCACCTCCTAATACCATCACCTTGGGAGTAAGATTTCAATACATGATTGGGGGTGGGGGCACAAACATTCAGTCCAAAGCAGGGACAGAGACTTCTAGCGTCATCTCCACTTTCAAAGTACACAAGTGGGCACACTTTACATAGAAGCATTCAATCTACAAATATTTATTGAGCAAATTTATAGTAGTGACTATAGGTGGTCGGTTAAATTTCCAAAGCTGACTACCACAAACACAAATTTCCCAGGGTAAAATCCTTCTCTGTATACTCTGTATATAGCGCCCAGAAACCAGGAGCACCTTCACATAGGTTTCTTATGTTCGGTAGATCATTAACCTCTGCTTAGGCAGTGCCCGGCATGTGGTAGTTTCTCAATAAATAACCCGCTGAATAAACAACGGGAGAAATCTAGAGGAAGCAGAATACCCCCGTGTGTTAGTTATCCATTGCTGTGTAGCAAATTACCCCACAAGTCAGCATCTTCAAACAACGAGCATGTGTTACCTATCTCATAGTTCCCGTGAGTAAAGAATCAGGAAACGGGTTGGCTGGATGGTTCTGGCCCAAGGGTTCTCACAAGGCTAGAACGGAGGTGTCAGCTGGGACAACAGGCAAACGGGCATCTGAGACTCGATGAGGCCAGAGGATCCCCTTCCAAAAATACTCACAAGGCAGAAGGGCCCGAGGTCTCAGTTCCTTGTCACGCAGGCTTCTTCACGGGGCTGCTTATATGTGGCAACAGCTTCGCCCCGGAGTGGATGATGGTGATGGTGATGGTGCTGATGGTGAGTGAGAGAGGGAGAGAGAAAGGCCTCATTGCCTCTTACGACCAAGTCTCAAGTCGTCATCGCTTGTGCATCATCCTATTCATTAAAAGCAAGTCACTGCTAAGTCCAGCCACCACGCCAGGGGAAAGGAGTGCACAACATCAGGGGATCTCACTGGGGACCGTCCTGGAGGCAACCTATCGTCCCTTGTGAATTGTTCACTGACTGCAAAGAGCAGCCTCCAAATACTCTGACAAATGTGTTCTTCGCTGTGAAGGTGGTGATAAATTATGTATCGGCCTTTCTCTCATACTTTTGCAAACATGGTAACACTATCACTTCTTCGCTCTTCAAAGGCAAAGGGCAGTGATAACCAGCACCTTGGCACCACAAAGGTTCCAGGTAGGCGCCAATGAATTGCTCCGAGGCAGTTTTTGTTTCTGTCTTCCAGGCGCAAGATTGTTCCTTGACTAGAATGAAAGTCAGGTACGTGTTTCTCAAGCCTGTCTCCATCACCCCAGCAAAACTAGGTACCGGTTTCGGCAGTAAAAAAAAAAAAAAAAAGTATTGACTAGGATTGTCCATTTTATTTAAACCCTTGTTCTAAGATAACCTGTGAAGACAAGCAAAGCATCAGTACAGTCCGGAATTTTTAAGTGAAAGCGCTCAGTGTTTCCCAAAGAACAAAACGTGGACTTGCTTCAGGGGAGGACGTTTCTCCTCTGGGTTTTAAAAAATTAAAGGAAGAAAAACTAAATGCTTTGCTTGCTAGTGAATTTGCTAAGCAGAGATGTGGGCTGAGTTTGCCAGAGGCAAAAGTGGTCCCCTGTGAAGCTTTTCTAGCTGGTAAGCCCGCATGGTCATCCGACGGGCTAGAGATACGGCCCTTCTGTCTATTTTTAGCCCATTATTTCTGCAGCCTCAGCCCTTCGTTCTGCGGGATGAGCCTCTTCATGCCAATTCCAGATAAAGCCTCGGAATAAGCAATTAAATGTTCGTGGGGAGCACACATGGAAAAGTGGAAAAAGCGATTTTCCCTTACAGGACAGTTGTATCAAACTATCCCAATAGAGAACTCAAATATGTCCACTTTGTATCAAACAAACCAAGACGACTGAAAAGAATTTTTCCCAATTATGCCGTGGGTGTGAGCGTTTTCACACAGCCTTTCCCCGGAAACAGCTCAGTGCAGTGGCCGCCCAGATGTTTCACATCAATCTTCCGAGATAGCATCTTTGCCTGGGCTTCCAGAAACTCGCTGTTTACTCGAGCCGACTTTCCCCAAACTCTGTACCTCTGAGACCAAATGCATCTTAGACCTCAGAGTTTTGTACCACCTTGGCAAGCTCTGTGTGGCTGGTAACCTTAGCCATTGAAAATGCTTTTGAATCATTTCTGTGTCATAATGAGATTAAGATTCGTCCTTTGAAGTCTGCCTCTAGTTGGCACTTTGGATATCGCTTAACAAACTCAGACTCGGCTTTTGTGCTCATAGGTTGGGCCACGTGGCCATAGGGCCTATCGAGTTTTTACTTCAAGGCTGGATTAGCGGACGGGAGCAAGGCTCTCAACACCAATACGTCTTTGGAGAGCGGCGCTTTTATCAGGTAGCACACTCTCCTTTTCTTAGCCAGCTTTCTTTTCTATCACACGTTTCAATAGCCATTCGTGTTGGCCTCCACGAGTGCTTCTCAAACGCTAATATGGGGATGAATCATGGAACATCTTGTTAAAATGCAGATTCTGATCCGGTTAGGTCTGGGGTGGGGCCTGAAAGTCTACATTTCTAGTGTGCGTCCAGATTATGCCGATCTTGCTAATTCCAGACCTACTTTGAGCCTCAGGAACCTAAAACCACACTAATCGTGACTAGAGGCAAAAATTGCTTTGCTTTAGTCAAGTGCCAGTTATTCCTCTTAGGTGAGCTGTCCTTACGGCTGAGAAACAGCACGTTCTCCCCTAAAGAATCTCTTTCTCTCCCTCTCTTTCTGTCTTGCAAGGCCAACTCTTGAATTTCCCTCCGGCTAAACCCCGTCCGAGTAAAGAAAATACTGTTTGAGCAACTTTAGATCAATAAACACATTCCTTGTTTCTGATGACTGGAGTAAGTAATGGAAATTGGATGGACATTTTTAGCAATTGTTTTTTCTCTTTAAAATGTCAGCACATTAGCTGTGGTTTATTTACTTTGTTTGAAGTGACCTCCGATGCTGCTCAGGAAACACTCTACAAGCTGCTTTAAGAAAATTAATCATATTGAATTAGTGATTGGTTTTTAAAAGCCTTTCTAACGGCAATACATTCTCAAGGACTGTCAGGGTCATTTCATATCTTCTTTCTACCTCGGTCTTTCTGTCAGTCTCCCAGGTTCTACAGACTCTAGAAACCTTCCCAAAGTTGTTGATTAATATTAATAATCAGAAGTAGTGAGATCAAGGAACTTCATTTCTTTAAGGATGCTCCATCCAGCTCCAAGAAGCCAACTGGCTAAGAGCCTAGGGGTAGGGCATCAGCTGTCGGAGGACCAACAAGCTAGAGAACAATTTCCTTTGCTACTCACTGGAGAGTTTCAGGCAATTCCAGAGGACTGGCCACACTCAGTTTGACACACACTATTTAATTCCATCCAACACTCTCCCTTTTAGATCTTTCTTGTCACTTCAAGAATGTGGGGTCTGCAGAGAGAGAAAGGCAAACGATTGCCACTGACTCTCTCTCTTGGATTATTTTTATCTGCCAGGATCTTGTAGACCAAATACCCAAGACAGAAATAATGCAATTTCACAATTTTTGTCTAAGTTGCTCCGATGTCTTGGCAGGTTTAGAGCATTTAGTTTTTTCTTTACTCTAATAAGGGAGATGTGTTGGTGACTTTCTTTGAATTGTAATTTCATAGTCACCACTTCCCTTACTATTATTAAAAAAAAAAAAGGTAGCAACTCCCTTCCTGCTATAGCACCCTAGATAGAGGAACCCTAGGAACTACACCACCTGGGTTCAGACCCTAGCAACGCTCCGTCTGTAACTACTACTTAACATAAGATGACTTAACTCACTTAATCTCAGTTTCCTCAGCTGAAAAATGGAGATAAGTAAAAGTACCTTCTTTATAAGGAATCTGGTACAATAAAAGTGCTAAGTACAAGTTACCTATTGTTTTAGTCCCGTTCGGGTCAATTAACTGCAAAATGTCCAACAGGGATCATTGCAACATAACCTCTACTACTAGGTTCTGTCCAAGTGATTCTAAAACCAACTAATCGATTAAGTCAGTCGAGTGGTGTGGTGGCACGACAGGACGATCACGCATGCCTACAACATCGGAGGACAGCAAATGTGTTTCTACCCACCCTCCTGACCCACAAGGGCTTGAATGAGAACGTAAGTGATGAACACGCTTTGCAAAATTGAATGCCCCACACTGAAAAAACACACGCGATAATAATAATTGCTGCAAACTACACTAATACACTACGACCTGGATTTTATTTTTAGCTTCTGCTTTCTAAAACCCTACGTGGTACAGGTCAACTAATATTCAAGTGTGTACAAGACCACTGCCCTGAATTAGGTGCTGGGAAAACTTAAAAGATGACGTAAGACGAAGTCTCTGCCCTCAAACGTTTGACCACCTCAGAGATCAAGCGTCTGCAATTCACCACAAGGATGGAGAAAGAGAGGTGCTCCAGTAGATTCAGAGAGCCACGGGGATTTTCAAAAAGCCGTCATAATAATTAAATATCAACGGAGGCACCCCTATTTAGAACTTGGCTTTACATCTTTAGATAATTCCGCTTCTGGGGGCGCCCGGCGGCTCAGGCGGCTAAGCGTCCGCCTCTTATGTGTGTTAGGAATTGTGCCCTATTTATTCTAGTCACAACCCTATACACAAGTCCAGAGTCCTTGGGGCAGTAGCTTTACAACAATGAATACCGTAATAAATTACGGTAAAAATCTTTCACTCTTCAGTTAAGTAAAATATCCACGTAGGCCAATTTCAAGGTGCAGGATTTGTTTTAGAAACAGACGCTGGTAGAGAAATCTGAAGTCTAGTTATGCAGAGATGTCTGCCAAAACCAGAAATGATTCTCAATATCTTTGAACATAAAAGCAGAGTTTGTTGCCTGTCTGAAAGTTCCAGCGTCGCTTTGTTGATACTCAGTCTATTTTCAGAGTATTAATAGCTACCAAAAGAAAAGAGAATCAGGTTACAATCAGATCCTTGCTTCGGGGGCACTGTAATACTATCTCACTTTGCTGGGTGCTGCAGGTAAGGTCACCGGGTAGCCGAACAGATGGGGCCGGTTTATGTTCACCTATAGCACGCTCGACCTTTGACATGAGATCTGTTTCTGAACCAAGAAATGTTAGCTTAAACCCCAGGGCCCCTTACACGCTTGACCTCTCCGAACAATGCTGGAGGATAGATTGAGGCAAATAGTTTAGGAAAGTTCAAAATAGAAATAAATGCTTGATGAACATATTTGACCCCTTGACATTTCAGCCCCGTTGGTCAGGGAAGATCGCTCTTTCCCTTGAAATCACTTCGGAGGTGACATTTTATTTTTCCCTTGCTGCTCAGAAAATATCTTTACTTGTCATAAAATGAAGTGAAAAACCTCCAGGCCCAAGTACATAAAAGGCTTAGATGCATGAGCCTTATTATTACCTTTCCTCCTGTAGTTCTGTTAGTCCTGAAATTTCACCGAAGGTGCTGAAAACGTTCCTTTTGCATTTCTTTTGTAGGTTGTTCTCTCTCTGAGCAATGGTTACCAGAGTCTTAAGAATGACTTATATTTGCTAATTGGATTAATGATGAGATAATGGAAGAGATTTTTTTTTCAATATCCCAGTAACTTTCTTAATCTGGGAAACAGATGTTCCCACACCTTTTTTGCATCTTTGTGTTCAGTGATTACAATAAGAAGCTTTCGGGGGTGCCTGGGTGGCTCGGTCGGTTGGGCTTCCGACTTCAGCTCAGGTCATGATCTTACGGTCCGTGAGTTTGAGCCCCGCGTCAGGCTCTGTGCTGACAGCTCGGAGCCTGGAGCCTGTTTCAGATTCTGTGTCTCCCTCTCTCTCTGCCCCTCCCCTGTTCATGCTCTGTCTCTCTCTGTCTCAAAAATAAATAAAAACATTAAAAAAAAAATTAAAAAAAAAAAAAAAAGAAGCTTTCGGAATCTTCCAAATGGTTCAAATTCATTTTCCACACAGTTGGAAGTGGGAAGCTATCAAGATGGAGGCCTTGAACTTTAAATGTAATAAGCAGGAGATGGAAGAAGGTACAAAAGGGAGAAAGGAGCCCATCGACTTGTTCTTAGTTGTGGTTTCTACATTTCTCTCAGCACTCAAAGTCATTCATTTACTGGCACAGTTAATGCTTTCTATGCTCTCGTGCACGCAGATAAAAATATTAAAACGGGGGCGCCTGGGTGGCGCAGTCGGTTAAGCGTCCGACTTCAGCCAGGTCACGATCTCGCGGTCCGGGAGTTCGAGCCCCGCGTCGGGCTCTGGGCTGATGGCTCAGAGCCTGGAGCCTGTTTCCCATTCTGTGTCTCCCTCTCTCTCTCTGCCCCTCCCGCGTTCATGCTCTGTCTCTCTCTGTCCCCAAAAAAATAAATAAACGTTGAAACAAAACAAAACAAAACAAAAAAATATTAAAACGCATTTTCCAAGCAGAAAACGAAATATAATTCGGACGTAGGTGGTCGTACTACCTTCATTGTAGATAGTTCTTGTACCTAAAACAATATGAAAAAGCAGTTTATCATCCATCCCTTAGAAAGAAAAAGTGCTAAATTTAACGCGCAGATTAAACCTTCTCCTGTCCTTCACAATAATTTTGTCTTGCTTTTCTTTCATCTAACAACATTCGTGTAAGTTTTGTAGGCCATCGGTATTTGAGAAAATGGGAAGAAAATGATTCTTTTATTATCAAAAGAGAGGTCGTAATGAAAAAATATGGTTTCTAATGTTCAGGTTGTATTTTTTTTAAGCCACAAAAAACTTATTACAGCAGCACCCTGGTTGAAAGTTCGAACAAATTTAGTTTCTTAAAACGTTTAGTATTATTAATAATAGGAAAAATCCTTTGGCTGTGTTTATCTGTGAGAGTGATTAATCTGGCGTTGTAAAAACCTCACATTTTCCACAACTGATACTTGGAATTAAAGATGTGCAGGGTGTTTGCCTACATTTGATCTTACCCTGGGATCGTGACGGTGCAGCTCAGCCCTGCTCGCACAGCTGTTACTAAATAGCCTTCGACAACGTCGGGGGGATGACTGTCACACGGTTTTGATATCTTGAAATAAATTCTGAATCATCCTCAATTACGATAGTTATTTTTGGTTAAACACCTTTGAGTTCTTCACTAAAATCCTCCTGCAGTTAGGGAAAACACAAGGGTCCATCTGGCAACTCCACAACTGCACTCCACGTTTGGCCGGAGCCTCTGGTTAGATAAGAGAGGTGGGGCTGCCTATTCACCCAGTTTTGAAAGCATGAAATGTTAGAATTCAAATAAAGGCCTCTTAGCCTACCCCCAGGGGGCTTTTCCACATTGGAAAAGTGATTATGTCATTTAGAGCAAATACTCCGAGACGGTGCCTATACCTTAAAGAGACGTTAAAAGGGTAAAGAGAAGGGGCTGAATTAAGACACAGACCCGGGTATTTTGACCATTGGCATATGGTATAGTCTGTTTGGCTGACTTTCCTCAGATATTCCTTCTGTTTATCTTCCTAAATCAATTCAGATGTGTTGCCTCAAGCTCTGTTTGAAAAGGCATCTGGTGAGTTCTAGACTGCCTCTGAATAGTTTATCCCTCAGCACAAACACCTGGAGGAAGGAAACTGCTGCACCAGAGAACGGCTTTTCTGCCCCTGGGTGAAGGCTGGGCCGTCTCGGCAAAGGAGGCCAGACAAGCTCTCACAAATCAGGTATGAGACAGAGTTCCCCTGGGAACCAACTATTTACTTCCTTCCCCCTCTTTTGTCCTGTTGGCATCTTGCAGAAAAGAAAGGAAGTGTGGTAGAATGTATTATTTGCTCACAATTCTTCCCTTTATTCCCTTCACCGTGCTAGGTTTCGCTAGATAGCTTCTGCTTCTCTAGCCCATTGATTCTGAGTTTGGCCATGTGATTCGCTCTGGCCAAGGGCAAGCGGACAGAGGTGATCATGCATGAGTTCTGAGCCAAGCTGCTAAAAGGCACTGCAAATTTCTGCCAGGCGTTTCTTGTACTTCTGTTATCTACCCTCAGAAGAGCATGCACCAGGAAGCCGCTGATTCCAGAATGAGACACACATGGAACAGGTCTCAGTCTGATTCCTAGCCTTAAGCAGAGCTGCCATAACTGACCCATAGATGCGGGAGTGGGAACAATAAGTGCTGTTTTTTATGAAGCCACTAAGATTGGGGTGGGGGGGGAGAGGCTGTCCGTCACGCAGCAGCATCATAGCATTAGCTGACTAATACAGGAGGGTACCTGCCATTTACTCAGGACTCATTCCTTGCCAAACACCATTTACGTTAACTCCTTTAATCTACGACGTTTCTTTCTGAGGTCCACTCATGCTCCCATCTTTCATGAAACATCTGCTCAGAGAGCACAAGTCCCCACAGCTAAAAAGTGGCTGGGCCAGAAATGCAAATTCACATGTTCCCCGGTCCAAATACGGAGATTATTCCATTGGTTTTTCCTACCTTCCTGCAGTTGCCACCACAGGTGGTAGCAACAACAGCAACGTAAGAAACAACTCTGCTCTTTTACGAAGGGCCTTACCCTTCAATACATTTTTACGTGCCTTTTTTCATCAATAAGAAAATGTACAATTGCAAATTGGGGTAGCTCTGTTTAGCTCCGCTCTAGATTCAATCATAGCCCATGAGATTTGAAATGGTAAGTCTTCAGTTTGGAAAGTGTTGTGCTTTAGAAACCACAGGAAGGCTTAAAATAGACTGGAATATTCTGAAGTTATAGGTATGAGAGAAAATGTACCAGATAAAAGCCAATTGAGCCAGTGTTTGGAGCTTTTCTTGACCAAAGCAGACAGACTCCATAGAAACTACTCGGGACCTTTCCCCTGACCGCACCAGGGGAGACAACCACTCGGAAGGCATCACCCGTCTTTTCGCTATTGACACTCAGAAGGAACAATATTTTCCAACCCTGGCTGCACATTAGAATCACTCGGGGAGCTTAAGAAAAACAAATATCTGGGTCCTGCTGCCAAGCAGACTCAATCAGAATCTCTGTATTCTATCTGCATATTTTTAAAGTTCCCCAGATGATTCTAATATACGGCCAGCGTTGCGTCCCACCAAACCAGAAGATGGGACACAGAAAATAGATTTGCTGACATTTAGCATTAAAAACCGATTCTACTCAACGGCCCACACCTGGAAATTGGGGCGAGCTTCAGCTTTGCGTCTTTGAACTTCCTACACAGTGATTCCTCTATTAACGTTCTTGATCATCTCTCCTTCCTCCGCTGAATATTTTCTGAATCCATACTTATTTGCTGACATCTGTATTTATGTCTGTTTCTAAAACAGTGTTTGCCAAGGGCTAGACTGTAAAAATTTTGTAAGGATTTGTAAGAGTTGTAAGGACTTCACTAAAGCTGAGATGAGCTAACTTAATAGGAGAGATGTCACTACCTCCACTAGCCAAATCAATAAATGAATAAAAGCAAAGGCTGTCATTTATATTGATTCTGTTACATGGTTGACACTCTTCTATAAATATTTCAGAGCAGCGACATTCTGGTTGAATTTGCACATTCAAGTTCCCAAGAATGAGCTTTGATCTGCGTAGCTAGAGATTGAGATCCCGTATGCTAACTGCTAACGCACTCCTACATACACACCCTCTTGCGGCACTTATCTGATTGCGTCTCCAGGTTAGCTGGAAGACTTTCTATTTTTTTTCCTAAGATTTTGTTAAAAAAATTTTTTTAATGTTTCCTTTTGAGAGAGAGACAGGCAGACAGACAGAGTGTGAGAGGGGGAGGTGCAGAGACAGAGGGAGACACGATTCCGAAGCAAGCTCCAGGCTCGGAGCTGTCTGCACAGAGCCCGGCGCGGGGCTCGAACTCAAGAATTGTGGTATCATGACCTGAGCCGAAGTCGGACATTTAACCGACTGCGCCACCCAGGCGCACCCTGAGATTTTATTTTTAAGAAATCTCTACACTCGGGGCACCTGGGTGGCGCAGTCGGTTAAGCATCCGACTTCAGCCAGGTCACGATCTCGCGGTCCGTGAGTTCGAGCCTCGCGTCGGGCTCTGGGCTGATGGCTCGGAGCCTGGAGCCTGGTTCCGATTCTGTGTCTCCTTCTCTCTCTGCCCCTCCCCCGTTCATGCTCTGTCTCTCTCTGTCCCAAAAATAAATTAAAAAACGTTGAGAAAAAAAGAAATCTCTACACTCAACGTGGGGCTCAAACTCACAAACCCAAGATCGAGAGTCACATGCTTTCCCGACTGGGCCAGCCAGGTGCCCCGAAACTTTCTATTCCTTTTCCAGTAAGACACACAACTCTCTTATGGCACTAGTGGTAATTAATTTCAATACATTTGAATGAACATACTACCTAACATTTACAGAGTGTGTTCTATGTGCCAGGCACTATTTGTAGTGTTCTACAGGCATTAGCTCATTTAATCCCTAACCCTATGAGGTAGATAGATGATGTATTTCCCCATTTTACAGATGGCACAGAAAAGTTAAGTAAGGTGCCCAAGGTAACAGACTTATGAAATGATAAAGCTGGAATTTGAACTCGGAAAGTTTACTTCCAGAATCTAAACTCTGCCGCTAGAATATACCGCATCCCGCAGTAAGTAGAAGGCCACTGTAAGTACGTTTTAGGAGAGGAGACAGACCCACTGGTGCCCTCGTCACTGCTAGTGGAGGTGCAAATTGGTGCAACTCTGAACAAATTGTTTGGCAGTATCTGTGAAAGCCAAACATACGCTTACCCTGTGCCCTCGTCATTCCTGGGTATATACCCCACAAAAATATATACTTATGTTGATGAAAAGACCTGAATTTGGATGTTTATTACAGCACTACTTGTCATAAACGTTGAACTGAAAACTACCCAAATACCCATCAACAGGAAAATGGAGAGATAAATTCGGCTGTATTTGTGCTGCTATGCGGAAATGAGAATAAGCACTCTACAACCTACAACTACACGGAGTAAGAAAGACGGATCTCACAAATGTAAGTAATGCCTGAAAGAGGTCAGGAAAAAGAGCACATGCTGTGCGATCCTCTTATGTAAAGTTCAAAGGCAGGCAAAAAGAATCTCCGCTCTTAGGGGTCAGGCTGTCGGTTACCCTTAGGGGTAAGAGTTGTAACTGGAAGGAGTCTATGGGGAGGGGGCTTCTGGGGGGGAAGTAAGGCCCTCTTTCTTGATCTGAGTACTGGTCACAGCATGTGTTTAAGTCTCGAGAATTCAGTGAGCCGTACCTTTAGGTCATGTGCTCTTTTCTGTATGTATACTACATATCTAGCACCAGTTTGAAGGGGCACTATGGGTGATCAAATAGTATCGAGAATCAGGAGATTTGGGTAAATGTTTTCAAACAAACAGGGCATATTTAAGGCAAAACAGTCATTCCAGGCAATCAAAGAGTAACTTGTTGATGTCTCTAGTTCTTCGGTGTTTTTCCACTTCTTATCACAAACGCCAACATGATGAGTTAATAACAGTAAGAGAAAGGATCGACTCACTCAGGCGTTTGAGATGGGCTCAGTGTGCTCATTCTCCCCTCCAGACAGGAGTTCAAAGGCAGAGTGACTAATGAGTGTTGCGTGAAGGTACAGTTGGTAGGAGGCATCAGAACAAAGTGTCCTTGGCTCTCTCGCCTCTGCATCTTCTGGAGCACCCACTTAATGGGGTGTGGAGAGCAAGTGAAAGCAGGGGATGAACTTCTTCTGCAGAAACCTTCAAGAATGAGGAAATTGAGGTCTAGGGTGAGAAGCACATGACATTCTGCCAAAGGGCAATCCCTTCTAGGAAGGATTCAATGGAAATGGCTTACCCTAAGAGTTGTCACTGTTCGGGCACACCTGTGGACTCAACCAATCAGCACACCCCCACTACATATCTGAGAGGGCCAGCCCAGACCACAATGCCCCGTTTATTCCACTTCTGCCTTTGAGAGAGAAAGACCTCATCCACTGTCACAAAGGCGATGCTTTGCCAGGGAAAGCACTAACTTTTGTTTGCTTAAGAAGCACGCCTATAAAAAACTTTCATCACTCCAGATGTCTTCAGCCAAGTTCTTTCAAGTAAGTTCCATAGGGAAGGACTTTTGAAACTGGATCAAAAATTATAATCAAAACAGCCACAAAATTCACCTCTCTATCAGGCAAGACAATGGTTCCCCTCCTTGTCCCAGGCCGTGAACTCGGCCACCTCACTGGATAAATAGAAGCCACGAAGTCAAAACCTCTGTTTTCCCTCTCTTCCTCTGTGCATGGCACAGAATTAGAGATAATTAAATATGAGATAACTTTTGGCAGACACTTGCTCTAGAGTTCGGTTGATTATTCTTTGGGGAAAATCATATTAAAAGTAACTAAGTTGATTTAATTACCAAATTCACTCATCAGTGATTTAGTGAATTTGCTTCCAGATCTAATTTCCACTTGCATTTTAAATCTCAAGCTATTTTCAGAATCAGATTTACTCCCCCATCAGATTCTCCCTTCCGTGTCCCTCTCTCTCTGTCTCATAGACTCACCACTAACCACCTGAAGTCTTTCTTTCCCACAAGGATTTAGTGGGACTGAGGCTCAGAATTCCAACATGGCTTCTGTGGTGGGAAGAATTTCAAAGATTTCCCTGTAGATGGGTCTGGGTATTCAAATATTGTAAAAAGTTCTTGGCTCCCTTCTGAGCCTGGGAACATTATTCACCACCTCAGCTTAATGGTTTGGTACCCTCAAGTTGGATATGAGAACAATCACCAATGTTCAATGCCCTTCTGACAATAGGGTTATGTCTTCCAACTCCCATCATTACCGTGCACTGGATTTACTGAGGAGCATCAGAAAGGGCGTGAAGGGTCCTCTCAAGCAAGGTGTCCCTGCTGAGTCCCAAACCAGGAGTCAGTGTCAGCAGATTCACTTGGGCTGAGGATTCCTATCATCCTGGTCTTCCTTGAGTTGATTTGAAGTGCTTTTCATTTGGGGGCAAAAAGAAGAGGAAAGTCTCCTGGAAAGAGGGGCAAAGGGATACAAATCCTTGGCCTTGTATCGGCCTTGTTCCTGATTGGATGAGGGTTCTGAGACCATAGAAATAAAGGGGTCAGGGTCTAAAGCGTAAGGGACTCCATTCATCAGAGACTCTCTGATATGCTGGGCCCGAGAAGGAGTCATGCTCCTCCAGCCCTACTCTGCCACAGATGACCATATAACACTGGCACTGAAGGGCCTGGAGTGGCCACTAATGGAGAATGACACCTCACAGAAGGCAAACAGCTGCCTACTTGGCAACTGTCAGGAACTAGGTACTTGACAACAAGGATGGCTCAGAAGAATGTGGGCAAATACTTTCTTGAATACCTGTAAGACACTTGTCCTGTGAAGTCCCAGGGATACTAGAGGCATTGGGGGTGGGGGGGTAGTGATGTGCTGGGAGTCTATCATTTGGGCATAAATTCAATGTGACATCATTTGTACCCAAAATTGTTCAAAGCTAGGACTATTTTAATTATTCTGGAAAATAGTGTGCTTCCCAGTCTCCCTGAATAAGATAATACAGATTGTGTTTTGTTGAACCATTTCCGTAATATTCGGGTGTACTGTGAAAAGAAGACTCAATAGTCAAAATAGTTTGAGAAATACTGGATTTAATCATGTTGAACAGATTTCTTTACTGGAAAACTTCTCATATCCTTGAATGTGCTAATGGGGTACATTGATGCAGGGGTAGTGAATCCCTGCATCAGTCAAGACAGGCTAGGTTATACTGCAATAAAAACAGACTCCAGGGGCACCTGGGCGGCTCAGTCGATTAAGCATCCAACTCTTGATATTGGTCATGATCTTGCAGCCGTGGGATCTAGCCCCGTGTGGGGCTCCGTGCTGAGTGTGGAGCCTGGTCAGGATTCTCTCTTTCGCACCGTCTCCGCACCTCCCTCTCAAAATAAATAAATAAACATTTAAAAAAAAAAAAAACCTGACTCCAAAATCTCGGTGGCTTAGATCAACAAAAGTTTATTCCTCACTCGCTCTGCTGTACATCATCTTCATTTGGGGACCCAGACTGAAGACACAAACTCTATTTTTGTTTCTGTTTGTTTGTAGTAAATGCTATTTATTTATTTATTTATTTTTAATGTTTATTATTTTTTTGAGAGAGAGAGAGAGAAAGAGACAGAACATGAGCTGGGGACGGGCAGAGAGGGAGACACAGGATCCGAAGCAGGCTCCGGGCTCTGAGCTGTCAGCACAGAGCCCTGCGTGGGGCTCGAACTCACTCACCATGAGATCGTGACCTGAGCTGAAGTCGGACGCTTAACTGACTGAGCCACTCAGGCACCCCAAATGCTCTTTATTACATATCATAAAATGCACTGATTTTATGATTTTATACGTAGAAACACAGGGAGGTTAATGCCTGTGGGGCAAACTTTGACCAATGGCGAGGTGGAAAGGGGCCAAGAGCCGGCAGATGACTTCCCCATCCGCGTCCCCTCTGATGGACTGTAATGAGACACAGTTCTTCCATTTAGCCATGGGGCCGAAGGGGTGCATGAGAGAGTCCACTGTGTCTCTCGCATAGTTTGTTGGGAAGCCGGTGCCACAAGGTATCGTCTTATGTTTGAATCTCACTCTTCTCTGTCCTCACTTCAGCTGCCCTGGGTTATCCCTCCCATGAAAGTATTAGCATTTAAGCCTTGCCTCAGGCTCTGTTTTCCTGGGCACCCAGAATGAGCAATGTGGGTAAATATCGGAGATTTCTGGTCTCATAGGCAGACCTGCGGAGTTGTTCTCTTAGGCCCCTTAGGCAGCTATTCTTCCATCCCACGTAGTACACTCTCAGCTTTTGGCCACGCTATTTGTCTGCATGGAACATTCTTCCCACAGACACATGCGTGGCTGACTCCCTCGCCTCCTTCAGGTCATTGCCCAGATATTACCTACTCACCGAGGCCTTCCCTGCTCTCCTATTTAAAATTGCACATGCAACCCCACTATATTCCTCCACCCCCACTTATTTTCCTTCATATCTCCATATTATGTCTTCATTTATCTCTCTCTAAGATTGATATGCTTACTTCATAAGGTCCACGAGAGCAGGAACATGTAGTAAGTATTTGTGTGTCAGATGGATGAACGAATGGCTGGCTGGACGATGGATGAATGGATGGACAGACAATGGATAAACAGACGCATAGCTTGAGCAGTGGGTGATGAGGAACTGTCCCTCTTCGTGGCTCGGGATCTCGGTAAACATGCTCTTCCTATCTGATCTAGTTTGATGTAAGCACCCTGTGTGACCTTGGGCAAGGAGAATCCTTTACATCGAACTGGGTTTTAGAGTCTGCAGTGTGCTTTAACTGCCTTGTTTTCTTAGACCTTGAAAATAACCGTGGGATGGGTCTTAGCTTTGGTTTACAGATGAGGACACTGAGATTCAGAAAAGTTAGGTGGCTGCACCTGAGTGACCCACACAATGACAGAGAAACATCATATGAGGGAATAGCTCCCAGAAGCTTTATGACCCTTTCTGGTTCATAAATTATGAGTGGATACGTAAGGGAAGGAGGGCACCCTATACCAGGAGAGCATTTTAGGGAAACAACTTCCACGGTAATTTCACAAAACAGTATCAAGCATTTCATGACCACATCGATGTTAATTAAACAAATTCCCAGAAAATATGTATAACGTTGCTAAATTCAGATGATTTTTACCAGGCAGGAAATGAATGTATTTTGTCTTAACAGTATTCCAAATGCGCTCTGTGCAAAGTGATGTCATATTTCAAATGATACAGGTTCTCTTTCTGTCAAGTTCATTGTCTTTGACAGCTAGAACAATGGGCTCTCAAATGCAGAGAGCAGGGCCAGGCAATCGGGAAACAACATGGGGTGTATTTTATTCCATAATTTACTTATCACAGGATCCGATCAATACTTTTAAAATGCCTTAGATGATGACTGAGAGAATGGTGGTGTTTGAGGAAGCATGAGGGGCTCTGCCCCGAGACTGAGTACGGTATGGGGGAGATTTATAGACATTTGACACAGGGGTGGACAGAAATAAAAGCAGCAGCTACCAGGGTCCTAGGGCCGCCCCTGCCTTGGAACACTGGGCTTGGAAATCAGCAGATGTGCTGGAGGTTTGGGGTTGTCAAAACTTTCCATAAATCAATGCGATCAAAACCCAAAACTCCCCATTTCAAAGGCCTATGAAGAGGGTTAATTATGGTCTAGAAAATTCTGCATGAAGAGTACTCAAAACATTTGAGAGGTTTGTTAGTGGATGGTTTCTTCCCTTCACTCTTGCCACGTGAAGTTTTGGACCCAAAGTATGAATTTGGGATGCGCAGACTTTTAAAATTCTGCTGTGAAAGATAAAGTCCATACCTGCTGGGAATGGATTCTCCATTAAGCAAGCAAGAAACCCACTTATGTAGAAAGTCAAAAGCGGATGAAACATATAAATAAGTATGAGGAAAATGGCGCTATGCTGAGACCCAGTATTTTCAGCTCTGAATTTCAGCCCTGGCTGCTAGCTGACTCGCCAGGGGATTTAAAGGAATTTGATTAGTGTCACTGCTGGAGGACTTCCTTTGGAGACATGTTTGGAGACTACAGCCCACGGGGCTCCATAGGTGTCTGATTAGTGCCACCATACCAGGCCCTGTGCTCAGAAGGGCCCTGACTGTGACTTAACGTTCTACTGTTGGCACACTGACATTCTTAATCGTTTCATCTTTGAATTTGTGTTTTGTAAGTGAAGTCCATGCTTTAAGTCTACTTCCTGCCTCATCCCACCTCCCCCAGTGGGTCCTTGACCACCCTTATCCTCCACCCACTGGAGCCCCAGCCCTTCTGGCCCCCCCTCTCTGCCCTTTGACCATGGCCACCCTCTACGCCGGTAGAGGTAGCATTGTGGGGAAGAGGTGGAATGTATGGGTAGAGTAGGGTAAGGGACCGGGGGAGGGAGGGAGGCCCACGTTCTATATGGCACAGGTGCCGGAATGTTGGGGTAGGGGCCGGGGTTGGACACGTGCCCCACATGGGGGCTCAGGTGGGGGCATGGCAGGAGCCAACCCAACCCTGGGCTGGCAGCACCATGATGGGTTCAGCAAACAATTTGGTAGGGGTGAGCCTCTAGCCCGCCCCTGATCCAGGTATGGAAGTTGCAGTCCCTCGAGGGCCTGTCACAGGCTGTGGGAAGGGGTATTGACTTTCCGGCTGGGGCTGGGACACCGCACGTGGTTCCCGTGGCTCATGGGAGGGGGAACCCGGCAGCCAGCGGAGCACATACACCTCATCTCCGGGTGCCTATGGGAGTTTAGCGTGACCTCAGATAGAGACTAAATACTGAGAGAGAGGCAGAGAGGGAGACAGAGAGAGAGAGAGAGTGCGCACTAGCGAGCAGAGGACACATTTTATATCTCAGGACCTAGACAATCCTTTTTTTCTGCTTTTTGAACAAGGGCCCTGCGTTTGTATCTTGCCCTAGGCCTGGCAAATGATATAGCTGGCCCCAGACCACAGAATATGATTTCAGTAGTTACAGTAAAAAGAAAGGGAGCCACATCCACCATCTTGCCACAGGCTGGCCCGGAGAGGGGCGCAGTGCCCATTGCTCTGTCTACCCATTAAGCATATAAGTGGCACCTCTCAGCCCGCGCTCATATACTCTGCTCCTCTCGGCTGTGGACTCACACCGTGGTGCCTGCTAGAAGGCGGGAGCAAGGAGTTTTACTTGGACTTGCTGCTGTCCTGATCGTAACACTTCAAGTTCTGAACCTCATCATTTTGCATTTAAACCGTTTTGGGTTCTCTCCGGCTCCCTCTTGCCTCCCTGCCTTCAGCAAGCATGTGCCTGGCCTGCCTTCCAAGCCAGCTGCAACCCACCAGCTAACATTCGGGCACAGGCCAAACTCCCTCATTTTAAATGGTTTTGCCCTGCAGATGGGTGACAGCGGGACAGAGATGTTCGCGAGACTTCTCCGAATTGCCATGTTGGAGTAGTATTTGGTGGAGGGGGGAAGGGAAGGAGGAAAAGGCAACACATTTGTAAAGGACCGCCAGGTGTAGAAATGGAAGCCTGGTAATTAATCTAACAATTAACCAAAACACTTCAATGGACAAGCCTGAGTGGAACCTGATGTTGTCAGGCAGTGGGAACTAAAAAAAAAAAAAATTACTTTCTGCTTTGAGAGAGTTAGAAGCATTTCCCACTCCAAATCAAAGGAACAAAACAAAACAAAACAAAAAACTCCGAATGAACTTCAGTTTCAGAATTCATGAGTAGCTCGGGAAAGAACAGTTGGGTTATCTCAGCTGTGCTGAACATTTTCTTCGGTTACTCCCATCAACGATTGAGCTCATCGATTTTGGAAGGCATCCTACTATGTCTCATTAGGCTGTTTGAAACTAGTGATGTCAGAATATAGCACTCTTATTTTTCATTGCTAATTAATGGATTAAAAGTCCACTATCTCAGTGTTAGAATCTATAGCCCTGGAAGAAGGTGGTCCTGGATCAGTGCCTAGTTGCATCTGACACCATCCAGTGCTCTCAGTGCCTGGCCATCAGCGTGCATTATGAGGGAGACAACAAAAACCCACCGATAATACATCTGGAGTGGTTGCTAAATTTAGAGGCATCCATTAGTGAACTCTTGTTTTCAACGAAATGGAAGTTTGTTATTTAGAAAATTTGTTTTGAATTATTGATTTATGTAGAAATAAGAAATGCTTGGGTTTTTAAGCCAGATCAGCTTGGGTCCACAAAGTCGTTCTGCCCATTTTAAGATGAGGAAAGGCCCTCTGTTTGTCCGGAAGAGAATTGACTAGCTCTTGAGTACCTGGTAAAGTAGCAAACGATGGACCATTATAAGTGGGCCGGTTTAGTTAAGTCTACAGCCTGCTCAATATTTTGACTCTCTATTTATAGACTTTGCCCATAATGTAAAACGAGCATAAACTGTAGCTCTGGTGATGTCTGGCTGTGCATAGCCCTTGCTCAGTACTTTTAATTCTAACACTAATAGCTTCCACTTACTCAGGGCTTACTATAACCCAGGAATCACGTTAAGTGCTTTCAATGTGCTATTTTTATCTTCACAACCATTTTATGAGCTAAATATCACCATCCCCGTTCTACAGACCAGGAAACTACCGTTTCACGGAGTTAAGTTACCTGCCTAGGATCTCACCACCATTAAGGAACAGAGACATGACTTTATCATGTTTGCAGACTCCTAAATCCAGGCTCTGCAAGCAGGATAGGGGAGAGAGAGAGGGAGAGAGAAAATCCCAAGCAGGCTCTGTGCTGGCAGAGTGGAACCAGGCAGCGCAGAGCCTGACGCAGGGCTCAAACTCACAGAACTGTGAGATCATGACCTGAGCCGAAATCAAGAGTCAGAAACTTAACCACCCAGTGGATGACTGAGCCACCCAGGCGCCCCTAGAGTTCTAAACTCTTAAGTGGTAAAACTTAGATGATCCTCATAAGACCAATCGTTCTGCTGTATTTCCATACCTGGGAGAATCCACCTTGTACAAGAGGAGGGACACACACACACGTACACACACACTTTTTTTTTTTAGAGAGAAAGAGTGCACAGGAGCAGGGGAGAGGGGCAGGTGGAGAGAGAGAATCCTAAGCAGGTTCCACACTGAGCACAGAGCCTGATGTGGGGCTCAAACCCACAACCTTGGGATCATGACCTGAGCTGAAATCAACAGTCAGATGCTCAACCAACTGAGCCTCCCAGGTGTCCCCACAGATACATTTTTATGCATATGCACACACACACACACACACACACACACACACACACAAAATGGCCCTCGGCCTGTCACACCAGGGCAATCAGCAGACACCTGTATTCTGGGGTCCTTTGTGCTCAGAGCCAAGTAAAAAGGTAAGCCAACTGGATAAGTGCTCTGAGCACCAATCTATAAGGACAATACTATTCCTAATGGAAATCAGAAATATGGTACCACTTAACTCAGATCTGCATGTGTGACTACTTCTATAACTAGCTCTGCTCCCTGACTAAATAATTGTTGCATTAATATTGGAAGTGTATCATTTGAGGTACACCAAATTCTTGGTCTTCCTGGAGCTCCAGCATGTCTTGGTGCAGACATGTTTGTGCTATGGATGGCAGACCCCACTGCTTAAACCAAGTACCAGAGCCTCAAGCACTGTGTCTAGTCTTCCATCCCAACTCCGCTGTCCTCTTGCTCTCGTGTGATGGCCAATGCACGAAGTCCAGTGCTTGTCTCTGCCCTTGAGCTTGCCCTCTGATCCAGTGTGGAATTTGGGGGCAGATCTTGATTGCCTTGCTGGTCTTTGAGCTCTCCCAAGTTTAACTTTCTTTCTTTCTTTCTTCCTTTCTTTCTTTTTAATGTTTATTTTCGAGAGACAGAGAGAGAGACAGAGAGAGAGACAGAGAGCAAGCGGGGGAGGGGCAGAGAACAAGGGAGACCCAGAATCTGAAGCAGGCTCCGGACTCTGAGCCGTCAGCACAGGGCCCAACACAGGGCTTGAACCCACGAACCACGAGATCATGACCTGAGCCAAAGTTGGACTCTCAACCAACTGAGCCACCCAGGCGCCCCCCAAGTTTAACTTTATACATTAGATTTTCATTGTGGCTTGGGGTAAATGCTGCTGATCGCATCTAGCCTGGGCCTGGCCTGGCCTGGCCTGGCCTTTGGTCACCTGGAGCCAGCAGCCTTCTCTTGCTTTCTGGGCATTTCAGGAATACTCCCAGAATGTCTCTGCTTGCTGCTTGTTCCATATCTGTCCTCTTCTCTGAATATGAACTCTGCTTACCACTCTATCCCCAGAATCTTGCACTATACCTGCCATGTAGAAGGTGATCAATAAATATGTACTGATCAAGTATAATTTTAAAAAACACATCATAAATTATTTGCTTCAACCAGTGATACGGAGAAAATATTAAAAGTAAAAAAATTTAAGCATTCACCTCCATGATTTCATTGAGAAACCTTTTGCAATAAACCTCATAATGTCAATTCCAAAATAGATAGAGAGATAGATAAATATCAGTTGAATAAACAAATGAATGGATATTTATTTACTTATTTAACAGGTACATGATACTATGTCTGGCAATGTCATAAAGAGTTTATACATATTAAACTCAGTTAATTTTTTTTTACTTGCTGTTCCCCATCCCCCAGACTATACGTTTTCTTTCTTTCTTTCTTTCTTTCTTTCTTTCTTTCTTTCTTTCTTTCTTTCTTTCTTTTTTTATTTATTTATTTAAATGATCTCTACACCCAACATGGGGCTCAAACTCATGACCCTGAGATCAAGAGTCGCACGTTCTAACAATTGAGCCAGCCAGGCACCCCATAGACTGTTAGGTTTCTTGAGGACAGAATTTGTGCTGGTCTCTAGCATAATATCTGACAAGAAATACATATTGATTACATTAATACACTTATGGTTTCATTAATGAAATCACATTGCTGCATCTATGTCTTTGTACTAGAAACAACATGAGGAGTCACATATTTAATTAGGGTAGCATCTAGTTCCCATATTTGTAAATTCTCACATGTAAATGGGCTGCATCGTGGCTATATTATTTCTGTTTGATTCTCTTGCATGAAAATTTCTGCTGTGTAGTTTCATGTTCCGTTCTTTTCTTTCATTGAACTCTATTTTGTCAATATCCTTTATTTTGGGTCACTTGCTTTGAAAAAATGTAAAATAAAGAATATTTTTGGAAGGAACTTCAGCAGCGAGTTGTAAATATTGGAACTTCAAAAGATGCTATGTTTTCTCCCATTTTTTTCCTTGTTTGATATATATACAAGTTCTAGGCCCCATCAGTCTAGAAAATTCTTAAGAAAAATTGCTCTTCTGGCAAGATACACTCTGCTTCATCACAGGTCAGTTATGTTCAAAATGTGTCAAAAAAAGAAAAAAGTAACACCTTAGGTGGGTCGCTCAGTGAAAAACTGATTAGCTTCTCTTGAAACATGTTTTTTAGGACATTGAAACACTATTTTATTCAGTTGAAGTTAAGTGTTCCTTTCCTACCCCCAAAGTACCACTGCTGAGAAAACAAGAAGGTATTGAGTGAGTTCATGGTCACTACTTTGAGATATTGGAAGGAAGGTAACAACTTGAAATCAAGAACTGTGTTTTTGGAAAATCAACTGGAACCTCCCTCTTTTTCTTGAGGAAGAAAGTTTTGAAAGGGTATTAACATCTTCTGGGGCCAGGAGCCTTTTAGCTTTTGCTAGAAACAAAACTTCTGAGACTTTTTAGAAGGCAGGATTATAAAAGAAAAGTGAACATGACAAATAATCCAGCTATCAATTGCTGTGTAACAAATTACTTGCAAATTTAGGGGTTTAACACATCCTTTTTCTTTTTGCTCATCACTTTGTGGGTCAGAAATTCAGGGAATCAGCAGAATGGTTCTCACTGAGGTCTCTCACACGACTGTGTCCAGATGTCTGGGTGTCCCTCAACAGGGCTAGACATCCACCATGGCTCGTTCACAAGTCTGGCAGGTGATCCTAGCTCAGTTGGGAGTGCAACTGGGGCTCCACGAACTACCTACCTCTGGCCTTTCCATGTGGCCTGGGCTTCTCACAGCGTGGTGGCTGGGTCCCAACAGGAAGAGTCTGCAGAGCATGTATTCAGAGAGAACTAGGGAGAGGCTTCAAGGTTTCTTCTGACAAGGACTTGGAAGTCATAACACCACTTCTGTATGGCTTCCAAGTAAGGCCAGCCCAGAATCAAGATGGTAGAAGGGGAGAATTAGACCCTACCAGTTTATGGGAGCAGAGTCAAAGAATTTGTGGCTATCTTTTCAAACTTCTACAACAAATCAGCACTGGACACATACATGAATGAATGAATGAATGAATGATACCCACCTAAGCATACCTGGGAGAAATGCTCTCTAAAATCCTTACCTCTATAAAAAATTTGTGCATTTATTCTGAAATATTCTTAAGTCCAATATTTAAGACAGTGATTTTATTATGAGAAAAGGTCTACTTATACCAACTTCTCTGCACAGGGTAAAAGGAAGGAAAGAAGAGGAGTAGAATGAGAGGTAGAGCTGTCATCTACCCACATGGATAGTGTTGTGTTAAGCCCCTAAGCCCGCAGCTATCCACCTTCCCAAATATCTCCCTTGTCATCTATTTTCATTCCTGAAACCCCTCCAATAAAGACTTTTCCTTCTATTGAGTCTTGAGAGCGTCTCTCTATAGAAATCATGCATCATGGTACAGGTACCACTTAGAGAAGAATAATACCTTAGTTTCTTTTTTTTTTTTTTAATATATCTCACCCTTTGGGGGGTTATAGCAGGAGTGCAGAGGGAGAAGAAATATTGGGTAGGTGAGATAGTAAAGGCATCAGACCTTTTCCAACTGTGATGACTGATAGTAAGAGCCTCCAGGAAGGGGGATCGGGAACAGGCTAGAAGTAAGAGGAGAGAAATAAATGGCAAGGTGAAATGATTCTAACGATTAACTTCACATTTCAAAATGCCCAGAACTGGCCCAGCATGGCGAGTTGACAGGTTATCAATAGAGTTGACTTGACCTACCAGGGAACCCCTAACAAGGGGAAGGGGGAAGGAAATCTAGAAGAGCTCCTGTGTACCAAGCACGCATTCACCTATCAACCATTCCAACAGCCTTTACAAAAATAGTATCACTATATCCACCTCACAAATGAGGGCAGAGCCACAGCGTGGCAGGAGTCTGGGTCCCTGAAGAGTCACATAGGAGGCTGTTCAAGCAGAGCACTCCTGGCAGATTGTGATGCGTGTGAGAAAACCACTGCTACCTTTAACTGATACAGCCTTGCTTGATTCTGCCTGTCCACTAACCACATAGGTAACATACTCTTACCGGTAACAATTCTTCAGGGCTGGAGGGAGACACAGAGAGGAGGACAGGTGCAGAATGTCTCAGGGAAGGTGTATGTATGGTTTTAAGTCCCCCACAGTCGAATCCTTTCCCACACCATGCCCCTGCTTTCCAGGTAACGTGTCATTACAAGCCATCGCACTTAAGGTTTCAAAGTAGGAACGCCACGTGATCGGAGGTGTGCAGTCAGGAAAACGAGCCTGGCAGTGATATGTTGGGTGTGTTAGGTGGCACGGAAGCAGAGTGGTGGCGCGGTGGGAGGAACAAAGGGACAAGTAAGGATTATCCGGGAACCATTCCAGGGCCAGACGTGCAGGAGGCTCTGAGGTGCCCGATGGGGGAAGCCTAGAAAGAGAGCAGGAGCAGGAAAGATCAGGCAGATAGAAACACACAGGGGGACTCGGCCAGACTGACTGGATCTGGGGCCTGAGGAGATTACAAGAGTCAGTCTTGCTCAATGTAGTGGTTATATTGTTAAACCACTACAAGGTTAAAGGCAACAGTCAGCCTCTGCAACAGCCGAAGGGATTTCTTTAAATCCTTCCCATGAAAGAGCTGCAAAATTGCTCTCTTCCCTCTAGGGGGTCCCAATGGACAGGACCCAGGATGAGCTACAAGGTCCTCATCAGATCCCAGAGAGACGCTCCTGTATCCCTTGACCTGGCAAAGTCTGGATTTCAAGCTCGTCCAACATACCAGCCCCTCCATACCCAGTAGGCCAGCCCTTCTCTGGTGCTCTGGGTGCCCTGGGCCCCAGCGCTCCACGTCAGCTTTCTTACGTGTGATGTAGGCCCCATTTCTCCCTATGTCCACAGGAAAACAATTCCAAAGCTCCCAAGCGGCCCTCCAGAAGTCTCTCACGAACCAGGTTAAAAGTGAAGGAGGGTGTGAGTCTTTCACCCCACCCACGCACAGCAAGAGTTGTTCTTTTTCACCAATCCCCTCCCCCTCCACACCCTGACCTCTTCTGATAACCTTGTTCTGGTTGAGGGTCCCAGAGCCGCAGAAACAGAACCCGAACACTTCTCCTGTAGTTTCTGCCCGTAGCGGGTTTTGCCTCCCGCTCACGTTCATACCTGACGACTGCACTGTTGACCTTAGCTGAAACTGAAGTGGAAAAGTTCCATTCTAACCAACTTCTAGCTAGACAATAATTAATTTTTAAAAATCATACTTCCCGCATTCAAAAAAAAAAAAAATCCCGGCCAACATTTTACCAAGTCAAATGTTATTTAAGATCCTTGCTTCTTCAACTCCGTCCTGTGGATATGCTGACAGTCAGTGTAATTTTTCTCTGATCCTTGGCAATTTTTTAGCCAGAGATCACTTTTCATTATGTAACTGATACAGTCATTTCCAAGCCATCTCCGAGATGTGTAAGGCCAAGTACAATGAATTACACTTTTGCATTTCTTACTCCAACCAAATTAATCTAAATGGAGGAGAATTCCATTGGGAAACAATTTCTGAGGAACAAAAGCAATTTCTAGTGGCCTATCTTAACCAGCTCCAGTGCTGACACTACTTTGTATAAACTCATTTACCAGTGGAATGTTTAATATAAATTGTGGTTGTGTCCATAAAAGTCATGCTTAAACAGACATTGTAATTATAGAGGGAAGAATGTTTATCTCTGGGTATTCCTCTCTTAGTGGTTTTTACATATTCCACTTTTTAATTTTTTGTTTTAGAGAGAGAAAGAGAGAGAGTGAAAATGAGCAAAGAAGAAGGGCAGAGAGAGAGAGAGAGAGAGAGAGAGAGAGAGAGAGAATCTCAAGCAGGCTCCATGCCCAGCACGGAGCCCGATGTGGGGCTCGATCCCACGACCCTGGGATCATGACCTGAGCTGAAATCAAGAGTTGGATGCTCAACTGACTGAGCCACACAGATACCCCCATATTCCACTTTTTAAAAGAGAACATACATTACTTTGATAATCAGAATATATTATTTACACATGTATAGGTTTACATGTAGCACACAGACCCATTTAAGGAGAGAATGGCCTGGGGCAGGGGGTGGTGCCTGGGTGAAACAGATGGTTAAGCACCGACCTGAGCTCAGGTCATGATCTTGTAGTCAGTGAGTTCGAGCCCCGTGTCGGGCTCTGTGCTGACAGCTCAGAGCCTGGAGCCCGCTTCGGATTCTGTGTCTCCCTCTCTCTCTGTCCTTCCCCCCCTCACAGTCTGTCTCTCTAAAAAATAAAAACACATTAAAAACAATTTTTTAAAGAGAGAATGGGATCAAAAATGCAAATAGTCTTTATAGCAATGTCCACTAGAAATATGATGTTAAACACATAATGTAATTTTAAGTTTTTTAGTAGCCACACTAAAAAAGTGAAATGGAACAGCCACACTAAAAGAGTGAATGGAAAGGTGAAATTGAAACTTAATTCAACAGTATATTTATTTAACCCAATGTATCCAAAACATGGTCATTTTGACATGTAATCAATACAAAAATTATTAATGGAATATTGTATGTTCTTTTTCTCATATTAAATCTTTGAAATCCAATGATTATATTATACTTATGGCACATCTCAATTCAGACTAGCCTCATTTCATGTGCTCAAGAGCCCTGTGTTTATAGCAGCTACCGAGTGGGTCAGCACAGCTCTGTACTCTCAACAATGATCTTATAAGAAACAAATATTAAAGATCTTATTAGGCCTTGTTGATTGGCCATGAATTTGTTCTTGTGTGCTTGATAAAAATTCTCGGAAAATGCAAAAGTTTGCAAAAAAAAAAAAAAAAAAAGAACTCAGTTATTTAAGCAGAGCATTCTTGTATTTGTCCCCCTATAAAAGTTATATTTATGAACTGAACCTTTTCCTTCCCTTTAATGATTTGTTCAGTCCCAAAGCTGTGTCTAGATAGCCGATAAATTGCATCTCAAAAGCATGAGTAAACCCTAAGGAACATACATTAGTTCACATCATCATCTGAAATATGGTGACCACTGCTCTCCGATATTTATTGGTACTTATCTCTTGAGGTAACACCTTCGAATCAATAGTTCTTGTCTATTTTTAATGTCCTGCCATTAATCCGTTCTTCTGTCCATTTTTCTTGCTCAACAAAGAATGTGCAGAGGCCTGAATGTTTTTCTAGTTTTTTTTTTTTTCCTCCATGGGAGCAGATCGTATTTCATCGGGAGTCTGTGTCAGGATTTAAAGATTGGCAGTGTACCTCCATTTTAGACAAAAGGGAAGTAATTCTAAGGTCTGTTGCATGAAAAATAAAACTTAGGTCTTAGGTGTCTTTTAGTATCCTGCTAAAAAGTACACAACATTAAGTTTACCATCTTAACTATTGTTTAAGTACATGTTTCAGTAGTATTAAGTATATTCGTATTACTGTCCAACCTTATGAATCTTTGTGTACTTCGTTTGGTGCATCTGAGAGGCTCTCACCTGTGTAGACAGGTCGATTTGTGGTCTCAGATCTCAGAGATGGTTGGGTGGGGGATTAGAGTTAGGTCATGGACCCGTAAGGAACCAGGGAGGCATTAACTCCATCCGACCTGCCGTGAAATGGAGGCAGACGAGCCCTCCTCTCTCATCATTATGAAGTTACATGATGGGGTGACGTTGTGAGATTACAGGATGCTCTTTTCTTCATTACTGCTTGAGTCTCAGAACACTCTGCAAGGGTCAGGACGGTCACCTGTGCCCCTAATGTTTCTCCTAACGACACTCTCGGCCAGCTTGCACTCTTGCTTTTAGCTATCAGTAGATGTGTCAGCCTCATCTGACGGTGACAAAGCCAGAATACACACACCTAGTTCTAAAAGCTCATGTCTTTCAGTTAATAGCACCTGTTCAGAGGAACCCAATAAACTTTTCTTAGGCACTGATGTTCAGAAATTTGAATCTTAATAGGCTCCCACGTTAAACACTGTTGGCTTGTGACTCTCCTAAAAAGTAATTTTCACTGCTGGGAACCTTACTGGCCAACGAGGAAATAGTTGTTACTATTTTCACAGGCCAGTGATCAAACAATAGCTAATTTCAGATTGCTGCTGTTGGCCTCAATTTAGCAATCTCATGAAATTATTTCTTAGTTTCCCAAAGATACTTTATTGTTATCAACCTCTTACTTTGAAAAATCTTAAACCTAACAGAAAAGTTGCTAGAATACTACAAGGAACTCCTGATGGCCTGCACCTAGATCCATCGATTGTTAACATTTTGCCACATTTGCTTTTTCCCTCCTGCTAGAGATCTCTTGTCATATTGAGGTGAAATTTACATGACATAAAATTAACCATTGTAAAGTGAACAACTCAGTGGCATTTAGTACATTCACAATGTAGTATAATCACCACCTCTATCTAGTTCCAGAACATTTTCATTCCCTCAAAATAAAACCCCGTATCCAGTAAGCAGTCACCCCCATTCACCTTCTCCCTAGCCCCTGGCAACCTCCAGTCTGCTTTCTGTCTCCATGGATTTGCCTATTGCGGACATTTCATAGAAATCGAATCAGACTGTATGTGACCTTTGGGTGCCTGGCTTCTTTGCATACTGTGCTCGAGGTTCGTCTGCAATGTGGCGTGCATCAACACTTTCATCACAGATACTGTTCGTTGAGGTTGTAAATTGAGTATGGGGGAGCATTCCATCACCTATGCTCTTTTGCTCCTGCTTCACCCCGCAAATGGGCTGCCTCGGGTCTCCATGGTGCCTCACGTCCCATAGTTCCGTTCAAATCAAGTGCCTCTTTGGGAAAAGGGTGGATGTTTATTCACGTAAATGTGCGTTCACATCTCATGAGCTTACTTCATAGCTTGAAATGGGCCCAAACAAGAAAATACCCAAAGATAACCACATTAACTAGCTAAATCACTCTGGAGATGTCGTGTAATCTCTCTTGCCCTCAGTTTCTTCATCTACAGAATGACCAGATTGGACCCAAGCCCTAAGAGTCATTGCAAGGAAAATTGTATGATTCTATTCCCCAGACCAACCAGCTTACACTTTTCCTAGATCCATCATTCCAGAGAGCTACTTTTCCTCTGTGGTATATTAGAGCAAAATTGATATTGATGAACCACTGGATATGTGACCCTGGAGTTTACAAACTATAGCTTGGATGAGTTTACAATTCAGTTGGAGCTAAGAGATAGATGAACATGTGACAAGAAGGATATTCATAACCAGAGGACAAAGCTTGTTAAGAGAGATGAAATATTCAACACTGAACCACACATATTCCCCGTAGGGAAACTGGTAAGAAGGCCAACAAAAAACAGCAGCCTGCCCTCACTCGTCTTGTGTCACTGCCCTCCTTGATTTGACCAGTCATCTGTGGGTCAAATGGCTACAGAATGCTTCTGGAAAGCGAGTGGCACTTTCACATCAAAGTTCACCTAGCCGCTACGCTAGACAGAATGTTCTTTCTTAAATTTATTTTTAGTGCCGGATTAAAAAAAATTGTTGCAATATTTCATTACAAAACTTTTCAAGTACATAGCAAAACTGACAGAATTTTGCAGCGAAGCCCTGTTCATTTACCTCCTGGAGTCTACCATCAACGTTTGACCCTACTTGTTTTATCACGTATTTATCCATCCTTCTACCCATTCATTGATCCATCTTATTTTCGGAAGGATTTCAAAGTCAATTACAGACATCGGCATGCATGTTGTTAATTCGAATTCAGTATTTACCGATTTTTTCTTTTGATGTAAAATGTATACACATCGAAATATATACATTTCAAAGTATACATTCACTGAGTTTTAACAAATGCATACACACCTGGGTAATCCAAAATCCTGTCAAGATAGCTAACATAGAATTTACTTTTTCTTTTAAATGTTTATTTATTCCTGAGAGAGAGAGTGCGCACATGAGTGGGGAAGTGGGGAGAGAGAGAGAGAGAGAGAGAGAGAGAATCCTGAGCAGGCTCTGTGCTATCAGCACAGAGCCCGATGCAGGGCTCGATCCCACCAACTGGGAGATCATCACCTGAGCCAATCAAGAGCTGGACGCTTAACCAACTGAGCCACATAGGCACCCTTAGCATTTGCTTGTTAATTTAAATTTTTGTATAAGTACATTGTTTTGAAAAACACAATAGCATAATTGGTCTTAAACTGAAAGACTATAGTCACGTGTCCTTTCCTCCCAATCGTGTTTCCTACTTCTCAAAGGCAACTCCTTTCAAATCTTTTTACATGTTTCCTCTGATAATTCTTTATATATACTTGTATAGAATGTTATTATTTTTATTTCTTAAGTTTTCCATTTTAGAATTATCTATTGGTTAGCTACTATGAGAATGATGCTATGGTTTACACAGAAAACTCCAAAAAATCTAGAATTAATAAGAGAATTTGGCAGGTTTGTTGTATTAAAAAAAAAACAACCTACAGAAAGCAATTGTATTTTTTTAAATTTTTTTAATGTTTATTTATTTTTGAGAGACAGAGAGAGACAGAGTAGGAATGGGAGAGGGGCAGAGAGTGAGGGAGACACAGAACCTGAAGCAGGCTCCAGGCTCTGAGCCGTCAGCACAGAGCCCGACGTGGGGCTCTAACCCACAAACCACGAAATCATGACCTGAGCCGAAGTCGGACGCTCAACCGACTGAGCCACCCAGGCGCCCCAAAAACAATTGTATTTATATACAATAGCAATCAATGGAAATTATAAAAATAAAATTGTAGTTCCTAAAAGTGTAACACATCAGAAAATAGACATGACAAAGAATACATCTTTAATGAGAAAGTAAAAATTCTGCGTCGTAAATAAGCGAGGGAAGTGCAAATCATTGAGGAGCAATACCATGTTTACGGAGAAGCAAACTCACTCTTGTACAGATGTTGATATACAGGCTGATGGAGTTCCAATGAAAATCCGAAAAGGTGTGTTTGTGGAACCCTACAAGTTAAAATATTTGTTGGTTATCAGAGAAGCAAGAACAGTCAAAACACTGCTAAATAAAGGAGAACTAAGAGGAGGGACTCATCTTACCATTATCAAGAACTCTTTGAAACTATTTGAATTAGGCTAGTGTGATATGAACCAATGGAAAAGAATGGACAGCCCAGAAAACCGATCTCTGTGGAGGAAGAACCACTCCAAGGACCTCCTTTGGCCTGCCTAGTATTGTCACATAAGCAAGAAGTACATTTCTATTGTGTTTTGGCCATTTTATGATTTTGGACCTATTTTGTAAAGCAGTTAGCCTATTCTAATACCACTTCTCTTGCATTAGTATGAATCTTGATATGCAAAAATCACATCAATATTGACCTTCATATCTTTGCCTTCTTGTTTAAAAACACAAGAACGTTAGTGTACTTTGGCTTCTTAATCTAGTGTACTTTAGTGCTTAATTTACACGCGACTGTTATTGGATGTTATGTTTCTTTTTTTGAACCTTATAAGACATGATTGCTTCTGTGCTCAGTGACGTTTTAGATTACCCACCTTTCTACTACTTAATTTGCTCATTTTCTCTTCTTATATCTCCAACCTTCCATCTGAGATTGCTTTCTTTCTGTCCACAGTACATGCTAGAAAAAGTCTTGGTGGGGACCTCTATTGGTGTCAAATTGCCAATATTTGGATATTTCTTTATTTGGCTTACAGTCTTTTTATTTGGTGTGGGGGGGGTCCGATTACTCACTGTCCCCGTAAGCGGAGTGAAGTCGAGGCTTGTCAGAGTGCTCTTGTGCCTCAGCACGAGGAAGGCCGCGGGAGAGGAGATGTGGCCTTACCCCTCAGACCCCTCCGTGACAACTCAGGAGCCTAGTGTAGCTGAAAGCAAGATGGCACGTGCCGAATCAGGTTACCCAGTCATCCAGCAGTGAGGAAGAGCGTGCCCTGGGTGGACGCAGACCCCCTTTTGCTTTACCTGGGAGGGAGGGCTCTAGTATTGCATGACTTCCGTTTCTCCAACTCACCTGCTCAGGGGCCAGCCCGGAGCCATGGCTGACAAGAGCTAGTAAAGTTGAGAGACACGAGACGGCATTTTCATAATCTCTCTGATGGGCTTCTTGCCTTGGCACCTAGCTTTAACCAGATATGGCTCCGAAGACAACGCCCCGCTGGCCCAAAGAGAGCTCCTCACAGCACCAAGGAGCAGTAAAACCATAGAACAAGGTAGAAGGGCTCCTTTTACTAACCCCTTCAGTGTGACTTTCCTCCATTCTCAGGAACTGTGCATAGTAATTTCCATGTCAAGACCAGGGCGCTAGCAGAGTTCTTAAAAGCCAAGTGGAAAAAAGTGAGGCCTGCCCAGATTGATCCTATTCCAAGATAATTTCTTCATCCAATGCCTATGAGTTCTTAAAGCTGGGAGGTTTGCCTAAAGCTGTGAGGTCTGTTTTGATTCCCTAAAAGAGTGTTGCCCAAATAGTGATGTACCCAAGTATCACCTGGGTCAGATGTTAAAATTATAGCTTATGTCAACTTTAGTAGACATTCTGAATTCTTACCTCTAGGACAGTGCTATCCAATAGATATATTATGCCAGCCACATATATGATTTTACATTTTCTAGTCATCATGTTTTAAAAAATAAAGAGAGGAGTGCCTGGGTGGCTCAGTCCGTTGAGCGTCTGACTCTTGATTTTGGCTTAGGTCATGATCTCACAGCCATGGGATTGAGCCTCGAGTCAGACTCCGAGCCTGCTTTAGATTCTCTCTCTCTCCCTTTGCCGTTCTCCCTCTCACGCTCACTCTCTCTCTCGAAAATAAAAAAAATTTTTGAATAATAAGAAGAGAAAACAAAAAATAAAGAGAAACAGGTAAAATTAATTTTAAGAATAAATTTTATACTATTTAAACAATACTGTATTTAATTTTAATAATATCTTTTATTTAAATATATTTGAAATAAACCTTACTTGATTTAAATATATTTTATTAATTTTAATGATATTTTTATTATTTTTATTGTTTAAAATAGGAGTATTTTACTTATATAGTCAAAATATTGTCATTTCAACATGTGAGCCGTAAAAAATTATTGAAATGTCTTATATTCTTTTTTCATACCAAATCTTAAATTGCTTTGTGTATTTTCTGCTTATGGCACATCTCAATTTAGACCAACCACATTTAAAGTGCTAAGTAGGCACATCTGGCTAGTACGGTGCTAGGGAAAGACCCTAGAAATTGGCATGTTTGAAAGCATCGCAGGGGCACCTGGGTGGCTCAGTCGGTTACACGTCCAACTTCAGCTTAGGTCATGATCTCATAGCTCGTGGATTCAAGCCCCACATCGGGCTTCTTGCTGTCAGCACAGAACCTGCTTTGGATCCTCTGTCTCCTTCTCTGCTCCTCCCCAGCTCATTCTCTCTCTTCTCTCTCTCTCAATAAATAAATAAACTTAAAAAAAAAGAAAAAGAAAGCATCCCAGGTGTTCTTATCAAGTGAGTTCGGAAATGCCACTTTAAGGAATTGGTGGTCACTAAACAATGGGCTTTTGAGCCACTTTGATGACTTCATAGATACATATGTAATGTTGGAGGAGAAGGGGCCTTGGAAGGCATCAGCTACAACTTCCCCTCTTACAGATGAGAAAACAAAAGTTACTGATTTGCCAAGGTCACATGATCTGCTGAAGTCTGAGCTGGAACTATAATCCAAGTCTCTAGATGTTCTGTTTTAATTTCTCTCCAGTGGATTTATGTGTGTTCTTCACACTGTCTGAATTATGAGGGGAAAACACTGTCAAGCGATATCTTACCAATCTGGTGTATCTCCAACTTCAATCCACACTTGATTTTGACGCAATGAAAACTACCACTGATTGAGTGCCTGCCATGTGCCAGGCACTGTGCTGTGCGCTATATACACATTACATTTAAACCCTCAGAGCGAACCTATCAATATCAGGCCCATTTTAAGGATGAGGAGAGTGGGAACATGTCCAAGTTCACAAATGGTAAGTGGCAGGGAGGGAGTTTGAACTAGGGTCTGGCTCCTAGGCCATGTCCTTTCCGGCCTGCTGTCCACATAAACAGAATATCCCACCTATACATGCTGCTGAGGCAAGGGCTGGAGGCTCTGACACAGGACCAACATGGCGTAAAGATCTTCCGCTGGCACATGACCCAGTCAACACTTCATGTATCAGGCCTTTTGTGATGCTTGGGAGCATTTCTCTACCATGGCCCACCTCTTCACAAGGGTTGTCCATCTCCCTCAACTCCCAGCTATGGACATGATCTTTTTCTCCCAGCCATCATAACAAGGATGGAAAAAGTCAGCCTGTCCTTTGCCTTTGCCTTTGCCTTTGCCTTAGCCACATCTCCACCCATAGCTCCGGTGTCTACAGCTCTGGAAGTTGGATTCAAAGATTCTCAGTTCAAATTGCAGCTGGGGAAGATTCCTCACATACAAATTTGCCATTACTTGGACTTGGAAAGTACATCCACTGGAGGAACGTGCTGTGGTTGCCATGCTTTTGTATTTGGTTTGGCAACCATCTAAGAGACCTTTCAAGTATTTGGGAGTTGGTATAATCTAGAACCTAGTCATTAATTTGGAATTGAGTGGGTATTTCAGGGAAATGAAATTGTCATATATACAGAACTCAGGAAAATGTGTGTGTGTGTGTGTGTGTGTGTGTGTGTATGAGGTTGGTCAAAGTCTTTACATTGATATACTGTGTTCAGAATAAGCAAGGTCATTCTCCTTCCACTCCGCAGAAGAATGAGGAGCTTAGAGCAAATACAATTTCTCCTCTTCATCCGGACCCCAGTGTTAAAATCAGGCAACAAATCTGCAACAAATGATTATTAAAAGTAGGCTTTCAAGAGAAAGAAATTCAAGAACAGTGTACAGAGGGATGGGTACTGAAAGTGGGGACAACCACAGGCCTTTGCCCTTGAGAATGAGTGAGCTGACCATGTGCATAGCCTTAAGGACATACCAGCAGTATCAGCAGCACTGGGGAGCTTGTTAGGAATGCAAATTCTTGGACCTCAGACTGCTTCAGGAGCCCCGGGGGGTGGGGTCTGGTGATCTTTGATTTAACCAGTCCTCCAGGTGATTCTATTACTGCTTTTGGACAGTAGTTCTCAACTCCTAGTATATTAGGCTTGTACCATGGAGACTTTGGGGGGGGGGAGGGAAGTCAATGCCTGGGCCCTACCTCTGAGACTTTCTGGTTTAATTGGTCTGGAGTGGGGCCTGGGTGTGCATACATTTAAAAGCTCCTCGGGCGATTCTAATGTGCCCCTAAGGTTGAGAACCACTACTTTAGGGAATGGTGTCCCAGATCCTGGGTACAGCCTTGCCCTCACCAGGCGTGTGACCTCAGATACTTCACATGGCTGTACCTTAGCTCGTTTATCTCTCAAAAGGCACCGGGAGGCCAGACATTGTCACTTATCTCTAGAGCATCTTCCAGTTCCAACAAGCTTGGGAGCACCAGCTGGTCACGAACCCTAAAACTTACTCCTAAGTTCCTGCCTAGTGCTGGTAACTGGGGAGTCATGCCCCAAAAGGGTGGAGTCCAGAGCAACCAAGAAGCACTGGGAATGAAAGGGCTGACTAACTGCTGAAAATTGACAGCCCCCAGGAACTGATGTGATCTGTTCAGCCTACGGAAATGACCATCCAGAGAGCCCCCCATCTGATATCACCTGGAATGATATACCAATGGGAAGAATTTAGTTTTATTTCCCTAAAACTGTTGACAGGCCACTTAGGAAAGGCTTCAAAAACAAAGTCTTGTCATTGCTGTGGACGGCTTTGCCTTGCCACTCAAAGTGTGGTCCGTGGATGGACAACGTCAAAATTACCCAGAGCTTGCTAGAAATGCAGTCTCAGGTTCCACCCTAGACCTACTGAATCAAAATCTATGTTTTAACAAGATCCTTGGGCGACTCATATGTACATTAAAGCTTGAGAAGTGATACTTGGAGCGTATGGGAGACTTCTTAGATTGGGGTCTGTTGTAGGCTGAACTATGCTTCCCCTCCCATGTGGGGACACGGCGAGAAGTCAGATACCTACAAGCCAAGAAGAGAGGCTTTCAGGAGAAACCAAACCTGCTGGCACCTTGATCTTGGACGTCCAGCCTCTAGCACTGTGAGAAAGAAGTTTCTGTTGTTTAAGTCCCTCAGTCTGGTATCTTATTACAGCAGCCCTAGAAAATTAATACAGGGCTACTGCTAGAATCTAAACATTGGGAGATTTTGTTCACTGATGTATATCCCCAGGATCTAGCAAATAATAGGAATTGGGCGAAAATTTGTTGAATAAACATTAAATAGGGACACCTGGGTGGCTCAGTCAGTTGAGTGTCTGACTCTTGATCTCAGCTCAGGTCTTGATCTCAGGGTCTTGAGTTCAAGCCCCAAGATGGGCTCTGCACTGGGTGTGGAACCTACTTAAGATAAGGTGAGATGAAATGGATTCCTACTCAGTTGACATAATTAATCCAGGGACATGTTCCCTAGAATATATCTTGAAGAGAGAATGATTATAGGGTATTCTCATCTTTTTAAAGAAATGGTATAAAATGCCAAGGCATATCCTCTTTCTAAATAAGACCTTCAAGAAATCTGAAAAATTGCACAAAATCTCTGGTACTTCTTTTCTCTACACTAACCTCTGCAACACATTTTGCTGTGTGACCAATGTTGTTTTTGGTTTTGTTTTTTTAATCTCAAAAAGGGCTCTGAAGTCTCAAAATTTTTCCAGCTTTATTAAGGTATCATTTGCTAAAAAAAAAGGTTTGCGTATTTAAATGTACAATACGACGACTTCAAATATGTATACCTTGTGAAATGATTATCACATTCAAGCCAATTAACATGTCCAGCACCTCACATGGTTACCGCTTTTTGTGTGATAAGAACACCTAAGATCTACTCTTGTATCAAATTTCCAGTATTGACTATGGCATTATTAACTATAATCATGATGCTACACGTTAGTTCCACAGAACTTATTCATCTCATAACTGAACATTTGTACACTTTGACCAACATCTCCCATTTTCCCTACCTCCAGCCCCTGGAAACCATCATTCTACTCTTTGCTTCTGTGAGTTTGACTGTTAGATTCCACATATAAGTGACAGCACACAGTATTTGTCTTTCTGTGTCTGGCTTTTTTCACTTGGTACAGTGTCCTCCAGGTTCATCCCACGTTGTTACAAATGTCAGGATTTCCTTTTTTTTTTAAGATTTTTATTTTTTTTTTTAAGTAATCTCTACACCCAGTGTGAGGCTCGAACCCACAACCCCAAGATCAAGAGTCACATGCTCTACTGACTGAACCAGCCAGGGGCCCCAGGATTTCCTTTTTTATGGCTGGATAATATTCCAGTGTGTGTGTGTGTGTGTGTGTGTCTGTGTGTGTGTGTGTCTGTCTGTCTGTCTGTGTATATATATGCCACTCTTCTTTTTCCATTCAACCATCAACAGATGTTTAGATTGTTGTGAATAATGCTTCAATAAACATGGAGGGTGCAGGTATCTCTTTGAGATACTGATTTTGCTTCCTTTGGCTATATACCCAGGAGTGAGGTTGGTAGTTTTATTTTTAATTTTTTGGGAAATCTCCTGCTGTTTCCCACAGTGGCTGCACCAATTTACATTCCTGCCAACAGTGCTCAAGTGTTTTCTTTTTCTCTAGAACTTCTCCAGCACTTGTTATTGCTTGACTTTTTGATAATAGCCATCCTAGCAGGCGTGAGATGATATCTCATTACGGTTTTGATTTGCATTTCTCTGATGATTACTGAGGGTGAGCACTTTTTCATGTACCTGGGGGCCGTTTGTATGTCTTCTTTGAAAAAATGTCTATTCAGATCCTTTGACCATTTTTAAATTGTAGTGTTCGCTTTTTATGCTATTGAGTTGTATGAATTCTGTATATATTTTGGATATTAACCCCTCATCAAATATATGTGATTCCGCCTAGATCCCTAGGCGGGTAGTGCTGGTGACAACACCAAGGCCAAATGGGACTGCAGCTAAGTCCACAGGGGAATGGGGCTGTTTCTGGGTCTGTTGTAAGGACCACCATCTACGAACCTGCCACCAGGGTGTGGGCCTGCTTTCTCAAAATGGCCCTCCTCAGTCTTGGAGCTCCACCAGGGTTTTGCAACCTCCTACCTAGATCCCAAAGCTGCCACAAAGGCACTTTTGTCCCTGGATGGCTGCCAAATTTTTGTTGCCATGTGGGAATATGTGGGGAAGTGGGGATCTCCTATTCTGCTATCTTGCTGATATTACCCCTCATTTCTCAAAATGATTTTTACAGCTGTGGGTAATGCCTGCCCAGGGAGTAAGGTAAGCCTTAGAATTCTTTGCTCACCAAACATCAGGTTATCTGAAATTACAGAGATAGAAAACATGCGCAACACATGGGCTTATACCTGAAGTCCACCCAGCTTAAGTGTTCTCATGGTGAAAGGGCTGTAAAAGGAAGGAAGTGACCCCCAAACCCAAGGGTGACAAACTTGTTAAATAAATCACATCTCATTCTTACAATGGAATACTACGCAGCTGTGAAAAGCTTGAGGCAGCTCCCCACAGTTGACTTGTGAACAGCACAGGTTTGAGCTATGCGGATGCCCTTAAACGTGGATTGTTTTCAACGCATGCAGGCCGGTACTGTAAATGCATTGCCTCTTCCTTACCATTTTGTAACATCTTCTTTTCTCTTGCTGACTTTACTGTAAGACTATGTGTTAATCTACGGTTTATGTTATCGGTAAGGCTCCTGGTCGTCAGTAGGCTGTCAGTAGTTAAGTTTTGGGGGAGTCAAAAGTTATACGTGAATTTTTGACTGCATGGGGGTCGGTGCCCCTAACCCCTGTGTTGTTCAAGGGTCAACTGTACAGCTTAGATGTGACAACTTAGGCGTAACAAGAGGAAAAACAGTAAGCCTTTTTGTGTGTCAAAAGGGGATACACAAACATATATGCTTGTGTATACACGAGTGGTTGCCTCTGAGGAGAGTCTAGGGTTCTAGGAAGGAAGAGTTACTTTTCATTGGAGACCCTTGTGATCTGTTGTCATATGTTACTCTGCAGTTGTATTACATTTTTAATTTAAAATTTACTTATGTGAAAAAAGGAGTGCCTGGGTGGCTCAGTCGGTTAAGTGACTTCGCCTCAGGTCACGCATAATCTCCTGGTTCGTGGGTTCGAGCCCCGCGTCGGGCTCTGTGCTGCCAGCTCAGAGCCTGGAACCTGCTTCAGATTCTGTGTCTCCCTCTCTCTCTGACCCTCCCCTGCTCATGCTCTCTCTCTCTCTCTCTCTCTCTCTCTCTCCCTCTCTCTCAAAAATAAATAAACATTAAAATTTTTTTTAATTTACTTACGTGAAAATAAATAAAAAATTGAAAAGTGATTCCAGAGCTTAGAGCAGGCACAGTTCCCACGCTATCCCTGGAACAGAAAGGGAAAAAAAAAAAGATCATTTCTTTACCACCAGTGTAGCCTCAGGGGGCACCTTCCCTGCCTTATAATTACCCAACCCCGGAGGCCATGGTTAGTGCACAATGACACCTGGCCTCTGGGTCCTGTTAACCAGCAATTTGCTTCTGGCACAGTCTTGCATTCAGTCCGTCCTCTGACCATTTTTAAATGTCTGCAGAAGTTGAGGGCTCCACAATTGGAATCATTCAAAAGAAAGCTAAAATTACCTCTTCATCCATCCGGTAGCTCTCCCATCCCCCATCCCTAGCTTGAGAAACTATTATTTTTTTGTTCCTATTTCCTCCCTTCATGAAATCAGTATGTTTAAGCCCTTCCTTTTCCACAGAGTCGTAAGAAATCCACGTGAGGGTCCATAGGCCGGATCCTTAGCAGCTACAACCCCCTAGGACGCAGGGCCCAAAAGTTGGGAACGCGCAACAAGTGACACACCTCCAAATGCCCAAAATAGCAGCTGTCAGCGAGCCCGCTGTCCATGCTCTGCACTTGGTTCCTCACACTGGTGATTCTCAAACCTGAGCGTGCTTCAGGCTCACCCAGAGAGCTTGTTAAAACACAGATGACTACGCCCGGGCTCAGGGTTTGTGATTCAGTGGGTCTGGGGCAGGGCCCAAGAATTCTTATTTCTACCAAGTTCCTAGGTGAGGCTGCTGGCTTTGGTCTGGGGACCACACTGAGAATCTGGGGATTCACGGAATTGGCCTAAGGTGCTAACCTTGACTAGAAGTTTTACTCACTCTTTAAAATGTGTATATTCTTACCATCTTTATCATAAATATAGCGCATATTCATTAGAGGGAATTTGATTTAAAAATGAAAAGTAGGGGCGCCTGGGTGGCTCAGTCGGTTGAGCGTCCGACTTCGGCTCAGGTCATGATCTCGCAGTTCTTGAGTTCGAGCCCCGCGTCGGGCTCTGTGCTGACAGCTCAGAGACTGGAGCCTGCTTCAGATTCTGTGTCTCCCTCTCTCTCTGCCCCTTCCCCGCTCATGCTCTGTTGCTCTCTGTCTCTCAAAAATGAATAAACATTAAAAAAAATGTTTTTTAAATGGAAAGTAGAAAGAAAAATAGGTCACGCATAGAGCCGACATCCAGACATAACCACTCCTGACATTTTTTTCGGATCTACAATTTCTAATAAACCTGGTTATCCAGTTCCCCAGGCCACCGCAGACCAGAAGCTGTTATCCGGAAATCAGGGGACATAGGGGGCACCTGAAAATGTGCCCAAAGATGGCCTTGATAAGTGGCTGCTGAGAGCCAGGCAGGGGCAGGAAAATGTGAGTGGACACAGAACTACACCACCACGTGATTGAACACGTGAACATGCTCTTCACCTTGACCCCCATGATATGCACGGGGCATTCTGGGACCTCTGCGGAGCGGCATCTCTTTCAATCTATTTCAGCTGGCAAGCATGGGCAGAAAAGAAGGAGGACTTTCTGAAGGAAGGGACTGGAGCCCCAGCTGTACCCTACAATTAGGGAAAGCTGGAACTGAGCACGCAAAGAGAGGGGCGAAAGGTATTCCGGGTCTGGGAACAGGAGGGGCAAGGCCCAGAGGCTCCGGTGTGCAGGAGCCCAAGCAGAGCTTCGACAGAGAGGTAGGGAAGGTCAGAGAAAAAGCGTGTCACCAGGGGTGTCGTATGCTCTTTTCCCAAGCTTGGCCTTTATCCTGCAGGTAATTGGAAGCCATCGAAAGATTCTCAAGCAAAAGCATGACATGAGCAGATGCATATTTTAAATAGATCATCAGTGAATGTGCAGAGTGGAGATGTGACTTTTCCAGTAGCCCAGGCGGAGCTGGTAGTGAGCTCAGGAAATGGGGCAGAGATAGTAGAGGTAGAGATGAAGGAAGGGAACACTCGGGTGACAAAACCAGCAGAGCTTGGGGACTGACTGGGGCGGGCGAGTCGGAGATGGAGCCGCGGAGGCTGGTTCTCGGAGGGGCTGTGTGGTTGGGGCTCGCTCCGAGGGGAAGATTTGTTCGGGCTGAGTCATGGTGAGTAGAAGTTTGAGAAGATATATACGCCCCTGGATGAAATCATTTCCCATATTTCCTATTACAGAAAACAGCCCATGGAGATCACACTTCAGAATAATTTCATTGTTTTGAAATGAAGAAACTTCATTTCTTCCAAAACGAAAGATTTGGGCACCCGAGAGCATTGGCTTCAAGTGTCCAGAAGTTGTGGGAGATGAATTTCCTCCTCCCCCGAGAAGTCAGATAAGTGAGGCGTTGCGATGATGTGCCTGTGCCTTCACACGAAGTGAACGACGGCAGTCAGGCAGCTCGTCCGTCGCTCGTTCGTAAGAGTCCTCAGGGCTTAGAAGTTGTGTGTTTATTTTATGCATCTGAACCTCTACAAAACTGTTTTGGAGAAGCTTTGGCCTTAGCTCAGCTTTTCAGTGACTTGCTCGGGGGGCAGAGGTGAGTGTAGTCATCTTCTTAGAACACAAGTGGATTTCCTAGAAAAAGAGCAGGAGGGAACACCATGAACAGAATTGCCTCATGCTCTTGGGACAATCTATTCACCACCCCCAGGTCACTTGAGAAAAAGAAACCAAAATTCATGAGCAGACAGTGCAGAAAGTGAAGGCAGAGGGAAGGGCAGAATTATCAGAGCCTCCGAGCGTGTTGGCAGGTTGGGGCCACTTCAACATTTGCCACAAACCGTGGTGCAAAAGAAAATGGGCCTTACAGAGCTCTATTTGCAATATTATGAGCTGTAGAAGGTCTAAATGAGTTGGCTTGGGGCGCCTGGGTGGCGCAGTCGGTTAAGCGTCTGACTTCAGCCAGGTCACGATCTCGCGGTCCGTGAGTTCGAGCCCCGCATCAGGCTCTGGGCTGATGGCTCGGAGCCTGGAGCCTGTTTCTGATTCTGTGTCTCCCTCTCTCTCTGCCCCTCCCCCGTTCGTGCTCTGTCTCTCTCTGTCCCAAAAATAAATAAATGTTGAAAAAAAAATTTAAATGAGTTGGCTAGCCGCGCTTTTTTTTACATTCGGTGACCTTCAGTGAAGTGTTCGCAAAGTCAGTCTACCTGCTAGAATTCCTTTCAAGGGGGCCTCACCCCCGGATGCACATTGGAATCACCTGGGAGCCTCAATAAGGTCAGACGCCTGGGCGCCACGCCAAGAGAATCTGATGTTATTGATCTGGGGTGCAGCCCGGGCGGCAAGATTTTCTAAATCTCCCCAGACGATCGTAATGTGCGTTGAGAAGCAGTGCGTTCAAGTCACAGCGCAGACGGTTTTGTGTTTTTTCCTTTTCCACAGCAGACACATCTTAATGTCCGCTTGGCAGAAAGCTCGTAATTGAATCTACGAGATCTGGAAACGTTGGAGCTGGGACAAAAGTAAAATCAGAGAAAAAGAAAAACCCCCAGTTTTGCTCACAGGTTCGCGGTTACGCCAAGCTCACTAGCCAAACAGACAGTGGGCCGCTGGCTACCAGTACGAACCCCAAAGTCAACAGGACGAGATGTACACGAAGCGCCAAGCACGTGTAAACTCTCTGCTTGTGCTTTTCTTTCGTTAGTTGCGCTGAAATTGAACTGGATTTCAAAAAATAAGATTACTTGTAACTGTCACTAGGATAGATGGAGAATTTCTGAGCGCTAGGCGCTATTCTAAGTCCTTTACATTTGCAAACTCACTTAATCCCCACACAGTCCCATATCACAGATGAGGGTGTGGAGGTACAGGTCGGTAAATTGTCCAAAGCCACAACCAAGAAATGGAAGAACTGAGATTCATACCCGGTACCCTTGAGCCTGCACTTTTAACCCCCACCAGATATAGCCTTGCCCACAGAGCAGAGACCCTAGGAGAGGAGAGTGGGGAGGGAGATAACTCAATGCATTCACATTGAGGGTTCTGGCAGTCACTGGGTGGGCATAGAGGGAATACACAGATGAGCCAGATGTACAGAGTCTGAACCAGAGTTCACAGGTTTGTAAGAAAGGGTAAGGCAAAGACACAATGGGCACCACCAAAAAGCAGAGCAAGCAAAGTGCCATAAGAGAAATACAAATCAACGTGAACACGGAATCACAAGGAGGAGCGATTTCTTTTTAAATCAGTAAAGGCTCCCTGGAGAAGGTGGCGTTACAGAGTGATGCCTCTGACTGCAGCCTAGGTCAGAAGTAGGAAAGCAGCCAGAGAGGAGGTAGGAAGATAGGCTGGGGCCTTGTTTTGGGGGGCATAGTTAAATCCCGGAGTGGAGGCTTCTCTCCTCACTGCACTAGAACCCAGCATGCTGTTGCACAGACACTCAACTGAGCTCTGGAGGGCGAATTTCCAGGTGGGCAAGTCAGCTGGCTGGTCTCCCGGTCCTGAATCTTTCCTCTCCCTTGTACCTTTGTCACACTGATACTTATCGCTGCCCCTTACCCAACCCCACCCGTGCCCCGACCCTTCTCCCCCTTTAAAACTCTGGCTAAGCAAGGAGAAAAGCCTCTTTCTTGGTTTCTTTCAGCAAGTTGGGGCATGCTGTTACTTTCAAGACCTTTGATAATTAAGGAAGAATAAAGGGAAAAGAGCTATGTTTAAATAATGTATTAGTACGGCCACAGTCAAATTTCCAACCGGGTTTCTGAACCCATATCCTAGTAGAAGGAAGCATATGGGTTATAGAATCTCATTATCCTCAGACGATAGCCCCCCTGTAGATCCATCTCTAGCTTCTTTCTCTTATGGCTTCCTCTGAGTTACAACCAGCAACTGGCTTTTCCCTTCCTTCCTTCCTTCCTTCCTTCCTTCCTCTACCTACCCACTCATTCATCCAGCATAAATTTATTGAACACTTAACATATAGCAGCCACTACGCTAAAAATTAAGTGGTCAAGGGGCACCTGGCTGGCTCAGTTGGTAGAGCACGTGACTCTTGATCTTGGGGTTGTGAGTGTGAGCCCCATGTTGGGTGTAAACAGTACTTGAAAGTGGAATCTTTAAAAAAACATTAAGTGGTCAATATCTTCCTGTGCCCCTCACCACCAGGAATAAGTCTGATTCCACCCCAGTATGTTAGGTTGGATGATCGTTCTTGGTTCTTCACTCCTTTCTCTGCCAGTAACCTTACTGTGCCTCCCGGGGAGAGTAGAAAAATGATACTTCCCCGCCCCCACTGACTTTGGGCTTGGTTGCGTGACTTGCTTTGGCTAATGAAATGTTAGCATATGTGACATAAGTAAAGGCTTCCAATGTGCTAGACATTTGGCTTGTGTGCTTGTACTTCTGTTACCCCTCAAGACAAGATTATGCCTGGGCAGCTGCTGCTCCCATGACGAGGAGACACGGGAGTAGATGTGTCTTTGTCTACAATCCAGAGCCAAGCCCAGCAGAACCCTAGACAACCCACAGATGTCGGAGCCAGAAAGGATGCATGTTTTCATAGTGAAGCATTGAAAATTGGGGACGGCTTGTTATACAGCATTTTTCAGCAATAGTTTACTAATAGACCAGATAAGGACTAGACCAAAAATCAAAAGGACTCCTCCATGTACCCCACACCATTTTTTCAACTACTAAAATTCTAATATTTTTAGTGTGCATGTCCCAATCCCGGGGTCCTCGGAGTTGTAGTTTCATCTGTAAACGAGGGATAACATGCAAGGATTAAATGGGTATTATAGATAAAGTGCCTAGTACAGGGTCTGGCACATAGTAGGTACTCAACACATGGTAGCAGTTACTGAGATGATTTAAGAAGATAATTCTGCACCAGCATCCACGATAGTGGGGGAAAGGGAAGCTAAAAGTAACACACGTACTGAGAGCTTACTGTGTGCCATACACTACACTGTTTTGAGTAATTTCTATTTATTCCAGTAAATCTTACAACAACCCTCCAAGGTAGGTATTATCATCCCTTTGTACATGTGAGGAAAGTGAAGCACAGAAAGATTTAGTAACTTTTTTGATGCCGCACAGCTAGGAAGCTGCAGGCAAAGAATTTGAACACAGGCAGTCTGGCTCCGGACCTTTGTTCTTTTTGTTTTGAATTGAAGTATAATTGACAAATGACATCACATTAGTTTCAGGTGTACAACATAGTGATTTGATATTTGTATATATTCTGAAATGACCAGCACGATAAGTCTAGTTAACATCCACCGCTATACATAGTGACCATTTTTTTCTTGTTATGATGACTCTTAGCCATTTTCTTTTTGTTTTTAAGTTTTTTTGATCTTTATTTATTTTTGAGAGAGAGAGAGAGAGAGACAGAGCACAAGCAAGGGAGGGGCCGAGAGAGAGGGAGACACAGAACCCAAAGCAGGCTCCAGGCTCCGAGCTGTCAGCACACAGCCCGATGCAGGGCTTGAACTCACCAACCGTGAGATCATGACCTGAGCCCAAGTCGGACGCTTAACCGACTGAGCCACCCAGGCGCCCCTCTCTTAGCAATTTTCAAATTCGCAGTATAGTGTTGTTAACTAGACTCGCCACGCTATACGTTACATCCCCGTGACTTCATTATTTGGGAACTGGAAGTGTGTACATTTTGATCCCCTTCGCCCATTTTGCCTCCTCCCACACACAGAACCCTTGCTCTTAATCTCCACGTGCACCACTTCTAAGCAGGGAGACCTTTTCGAAGGTAGATGAGGAGTTCACACGAGCCAGCAGGCAGAGCTGGACTGATCCAGTGCCCGAGAGCACGCAAAGTAGGAAACGACCGCAAGGAACAGCGCAGGGAGTAGACTCCAGCAAGCTGCCTTGGGAACCAGCGGCCAGTGGTGGGTGTCAGACAAAGAAGCGGAGCTCACACTGCTGTGTATAATTTTTAGAAATCATGAGAAGATAAATTCCCAATCGGTTGTCTGCTTGGAGAAAATATGTCATGTCCCAAGAGGTTATCATGAGATATTTATGAAACCTGAGGCATCTGATCCGTGGATGGAGAATCAATCTGATTGTTCAACTACAAAAAGGCAGGTGAACTTCCGTGTGGACTTTTTCAACCCGGGGATTCCACTTCTTCTGTAGTTATACGAAGGCAGCCTTGTCAGAAGTGTCTTCTGCACCAGGCCTCGAGTCAGTGAAAATTAGCAGCGTGCACCTCTGACTCCAATATTGAAGGTCTGCCTGAAAGTCAATCACAACTCTTCACCCCTTCCAAAGAATGACTCCCTCGCACATCGGCCGCCAGGACCACGCATCAGCGGCTCTTCTCTTTTCCTTTGGAAACCTTCCTTAACCTTCCTGACATTATGAACACAAATTTATATACTTCACAGTTGTTGTTACACGCAAAAAACACGTTTTCACTGTTCAATTGATGTATTTTTCCACCTGCAAAAATTGTTTCGGAATCTGCGCCTCTCATGATTTCTTCCATTGAAATTAATGGAAATATTTTTTCATTCGATAACTTTTCACTTAGCAGTAGGGCTTTATTTTTTTTTAATTTTATTTTTTATTTTTTAAGGTTGCCATCCAAACTAGTTAGCATATAGTGCAACAGTGATTTCAGGAGTAGATTCCTTAGTGCCCCTTCCCCGTTTAGCCCATCCCCCCTCCCACCACCCTTCCAGCAACCCTCAGTTTGTTCTCCATATTTATGAGTCCCTTCAGTTTTGTCCCCCTCCCTGTTTTTATATTATTTTTGTTTCCCTTCCCTCATGTTCATCTGTTTTGTCTCTTAAAGTCCTCATATGAGTGAAGTCATAGGATTTTTGTCTTTCTCTGACTGACTAATTTCACGTAGCATAATACCCTCCAGTTCCGGCAGTAGGGCTTTTAGAAGAAAATGGAGAATGGTTTATTTTGGTCAGGTGGTGGGAATTCAGTACGTGTTTGAGGAATGAACGGGTGCGTGCACCAGGGGAAGCCACAGGAGGAAGGAGGTTCGAGATGGAGAAAGAGGGCTGGTGCCGCTCCCTGTGGCGAGAATGCAGAAATGGTGCATTCTTTCCTTTCCACTGTCTCATTTCAGTCTCTTCTCAGCTATGTGGGAGATGTTTTCTTCTCTGGTCCTTTGATATCTGGGATTATGAAGTCTAGAGATCAATAATCTTGGATATTTATAGCCTCCTTCTGAAACGTTAAAATCACTAATCCCAGGGTGCCTGGGTGGCTCAGTCTGGTTGAGCGTCTGACTCGGGCTCAGGTCATGATCTCACAGTTTGTGGGTTTGAGCCCCGCATCAGGCTTCGTGCTGACAGTGCCGAGCCTGCTTGGGATCCTCTGTCCCTCTCTCTCTCTCTCTGCCCCTGCCCCTCCCCCACTTGTGCTCTTTGTCTCTCAGAAAATAAATAAACGTTAAAAAAAATTAAAATGACTAATCCATCTCCAAGTTCTACTAGGCTACCCTCCCTCTTGAACCAGGCCAGTCCTCAAGACCGGATTATGTGCCTGGAGGCCTGTGTTCAAATGTGGACGTTGGCTTGGAAAGGCAGGCAATGAATCCCCTGGAAGCCTTATTAGTGTTGACATTCCTCAGTGACCTGGGGGGTGGGTTCTCCTCTGCCCCACTGTCCAGAGGTTGAAACTTAGCCTGGAGAAGTGTACGTGGCTGAAAAGAAGGCCCTGAGAAGGCCGGAGAGGCCACGTGGAGGCACCAGCCATCTTGCAGCCTTGAGGGGACAAACGCACAGATTAACGCCAACATTCCGAGGATGGCAGAACAAAGAGGAAGAAAAAAAAGCTGGGAACCAACCTAAGAACTTCCTTCCTCTGGACTTGTCAGATGAGGTAATAAATGTTCTTACTGTTTAAGCCCCTGCTACTCAAGGTGCAATAGGATTACTAGTGGTATCAGCATGCCTGGGGGCTTGTTAGAAATACAGAATCTGCAGCCCGCTCTGGACCTACTAGCTCAGAATCTGCAGCCCCCAGGGATTCCTAGGCACATTGAAATTTGAGAAGCGCTGGTTTAAACTCTTTGATGTTTTTTCCAAAGATTTTATTTTTAAGTGATCTCTACCCCCAACATGGGGCTCGAACTCACAACCTCAAGATCAAGAGTCGCATGCTCCGCAGACTGAGACAGTCAGGCGCCCCTGGTTTAAGCTGTTTCTAATTAGACTTTTCAGTCTTGGCAGCTAGGAAGCAAACTGATATCCTGTCTTACAAACTGATAGCAAAGATCTTGTTCTCATATCACCATTAAGAAAAGGATGCGAGAAAAAGACAAAAGTGTTTCTACCTCTGCAAGGCTTTGGGACCTGTGAGTAAAGTTCCCTGGCTCTTTACATGGCTATATTTCCAAAATGGAGAGGAAACACCATATCACATAGTGAATGCATTGTTTTGGCTGCAAAGGGTAGAGAAAACAGTACTTAAACTCACTAAAAGTACAAGGCTGTACGTATACCTCTTGAGTGGACATGACCAAAGAAAACTAAAAGGGGCAAGACATCAAAAGAGAACAAAGCACTAATAGACAAAAAAAAAGTTCAAAACCCTTTACTTGGTTTAGATCAGTAAGACATCTCAGATTTCCTCATCAATGTAGTTACTCAAGAGTCACTGTGGTACCCATCCAGATTGCAAACATGTTAATAACACAAAATGAAATAATTCTATGTTGTAAGAAAAAACAAGATACTCTCATAGCATTGTTATTCCTGAAAAGACTACTCGAGTTTCTTGAAGTTGCCCAAATCAGGCGATTTCATAAGTCATTGTGTGTTTATGCTAAGTTTAAGTAATTGTTAGAATAAAAGAGGCCACTAAGTACGATTAACCAAACCCAATTTCAACAAACAAATTCTGCAGCTTTTTTTAAAGAAACTTCTTCGCTGTTCTGTTTTAATTGTCTTCTTTTTTGTTTTGTTTTGATTATCTTTTGACAACAAGCTATTGGGAAATCATTTAGGTGGTTGCTTATTATGAAAACATTGTTATTAAGATTATTTCATAGCCTGGGGAGCCTGGGTGGCTCAGTTAAGCATCTGACTCTTGATTTCAGCTCATGTCACGATCTCATGGTTCATGAGATCGAGCCGCTAGTAGGGATCCGTGCTGACAGCACGCAGCCTGCTTGGGATTCTCTCTGTCTGTCTGTCTCTCTGTCTCTCTCTCCCTCTCTCTCTGCCCCTCCCCCACTTGCTCTCTCTTTCAAAATACATAAATAAACTTTAAAAAGGGTTATTTCCACAGCATGAATTTCTGCCATCTCCTTCATTATATTTGAGAAGTAAACAGCTGAGCAAAACTTATGGTGAGGATTTAAAGGTTAAACCAACGTACTGGTTAGTGATCATTCTAAAAAAATTACAGCTTCGTGTTCACAAATGTCACTGGCATTTTACACTATAAAGTCACTATATTTACATGATGGCATGGCTGGGAGAAACGTGGAGATACACTGTTGGACAATGTGCATAACAGCAATCAAGTAATATGATACAAATCCCAAAAGGACTCCCCTGCAAAAAAACCAAGCCTCTTCAAATTCTTGCTTTGGTCACTTTAAATACCTATGGAGAATGATAGCCAAAGTGAATCAGAAATAACCCCTGAACTGGATATTTGCACATTTCCCATTAAAGAACTAAGAGGAACAACCTAAAAAAGTCACTTGGAAGTTCATGGCTCTATTTGTACATTTGTCTCCATGATCTTTTCCACTCTGGCTGCCCACTGTGCTTTCCTCTTTAGCATCTCCAGGCTAAAGAGGAAAGCACAGTGGGCAGCCAGAGTGGAAAAGATGGAAATGTACCAGAGAAAGGAAAGGAAAAAAGTCGAGACACGTCTTTGAGTGACTTCCAGGGTTGACCATAAAGTTTGCCTCGAGAGGTGGCAGGAGATGGATGGCATTTTTGCATGGCATGTGGAGCTCTCGTATCTGTGACCTCCTGGACTCTGTTTCCATGGGAACCTGGCTCTATTTCCCCTAGGGGTGCATCTCTAACCTTCAGTATTCAGACAAAGAGGTGGCTGAAGAGTTTGATGTGGGATTATCAGATGCTCATATCAACTGTATTCCTGCCGTGAGACCCTCTAGCCTGTGGGGATGTGGGGATACAGGTACATAGGACTTGTTCCCTATCCTCAGAAACACTCTCTCTCCCTCTCTCTCTGCCCCTCCCCTCCCGTTTGTGTAAAATAAATAATCATTAAAAAAACAGGAACTACTTACAACTAGGGTATGTCAGTAGCTCAGTCGGTAGAGCATGTGACTCTTGATCTTGGAGTTATGACTTCGAGTCCTGAATTGGGTGAAGAGATTACTTTAAAAAAGAAAAAGTAGGGGCGCCTGGGTGGCTCAGTCGGTTAAGCGGCCGACTTCGGCTCAGGTCATGATCTTGCGGTCCGTGAGTTCGAGCCCCGCGTCGGGCTCTGTGCTGACAGCTCAGAGCCCGGAGCCTGTTTCAGATTCTGTGTCTCCCTCTCTCTGACCCTCCCCCGTTCATGCTCTGTCTCTCTCTGTCTCAAAAATAAATAAAACGTTAAAAAAATTTAAAAAAAGAAAAAGTAAAGAAAAAAGTAAGAGACACTAACACTGTTTTTTAAAAACCCCCCACAGTCTAGTCAGGGAATGGAAACTAAGTCACACTGAAGTTTTTGCTTTTGTTTTTTTTTCTTCTAAAATTCTAGAGCTTGGAGAAAGCTTTTGGATCATTGAGCTTAGCTGTCCCCTTCTACAGAAAAACTCTTTGGGCCTCAATTTTTTAAATTTTTTCTTAAAAATTTATTTATTTATTTTGAGAGAGAGAGAGAGAGAGAGAGAGAGAGCTCGCAGAGGAGCATGGGGAGGGGCAGAGAGATGGAGAGAGGAGAGAGAATTGCAAGCAGTCTCTGTACCCCATACAGGGCTGGATCTCATGAACCTGGGAGATCATGACCTGAGCTGATATCAAGAGTCACACCCTTAACCGTCTGAGCCACCCACATGCCCCTGGCCTCAATTTTATCAAGAAACTTACTGAAGTTCTCATGGATGGAAATAGCACCCTGGGTTTTTTGGTTCTTGGAGCAGCACTCCCTTTCTGTCCCTTAGCACCTCCCAGTGACTAATCTCCTCCTCCTCCTCCTCCTCTTCTTCTTCCTCTTCCTTTTCTTCTTCCTCTTTAAGATTTTTTTATTTTTAAGTAATCTCAACACCCAGCGTGGGGCTCGTACTCACAACCCCCAGATCAAGAGTCTCGCGCTCTACCAACGGAGTCACCCGGGCATCCCAAATAATCTTCTTGAAATACTTTTTTCACACAGCTTCCAGGATGCCGAACTCTCTTGAATGTCCTCCTACCTCACCAAAGGCTCTTTCTCAGTCACCTCTGCTGGTTCCTTTTCAGCTCCCCAAACTGTAGATATTGCCCCAGATCTCTATCCTCATACTACTTCTCCATTCACCCTCTCTCCCCTGGCGATCTCATCCAGTGCATAGCTTTAAAGATCATCTGTGTGCTGGTGCTTCTCCCCTTTCTTTCTAGATTTACATATCCATCTGTGCCTACCTGGCATCTCTATTTGCCTGTGTAAGAAGCACCTTAAATTTAACAAACTAACTAACCTTTGCTAAACTAACCCTCACTCTTCCCCTTCAAACCTGCTCTTTACAGGATCTTCCCCAGTTCAATAAAGGGCCCCTCCTTTCTGCTAATTTTACAACCCAGAAGTGTGGGCATCATCCTTGACTCTTCCGTTTCTCTTATAGCCCACGTCTATAAGCTGCATCAGCAGCTTCTATGGAATCTACCTTCAAAATACAACTGAGGGGTGCCTGGGTGGCTCGGTTGAGCATCCAACTCTTGATTTTGGCTCAGGTCAAGATCTGACCCCAGGGTCGTGGGATCGAGCCCCGCATCTGGCTCTGTGCTAAGCATGGAACCTGCTTAAGATTCTCTCCCCGCCCTCCCCCATTTGTGCTCTCTCTTTCTCTCTCTCTCAAATAAAATAAAATAAAATAAATAAAATAAAATACAGCCAAGCTCTGACGACTCTTCCTCACCACCACTGCTGCCACCCTGAACCAAGCCACCATCAATGCTCAACTAGATTATTACCATAGCTTTGTAACTGGTCTCACACTTCCCCCCTCTATCTCCTTAACGCAGAAGCTGGAAGGATCCTGTTCAAACGAAGCCGGATCATATTTCTACTCTGGCCCCAAGACCTCCAGTGGTTCCCCTTCCCACTTAGATTAAAAGGCAAAGTCCTCTGGGGCGCCTGGGCGGCTCAGTCGGTTAAGCGTCTGACTTCAGCTCAGGTCATGATCTCGTGGTCTATGAGTTCTAGCTCCGCATCCGGCTCTGTACTGACAGTTGGAGCCTGGAGCCTGCTTCGGATTCTGTTTCTCTCTCTGTCTCTGCCCCTCCCCCACATTATTAATAATGTTATTAATAAATAAATGTTAAAAATTAATTTAAAATAGGCAATGTCCTCTCAGGGCCCACCAAAAGCCATCCACAGTCTACTTCCTTGCCCTCCTCCTCCCTTCACCACCTCTGTGCCTCCGTCTCATGCTAGTCTCTCCGTACTCACTGTGTTTCAGCACGCGAATCTCCTTTCATTCCTCAGAAATGCCAGACATAGTCTCACCTCAGGGCTTTTGCACTTGCTATTTTTCCTGCCAGGAACGCCCTCCCCCAGATATCTGTACTGCTTGATTCTCTCAGCCCCTCACACTTTCTCTCCATTGTCACCTCAGTGAGTTCTTCCCCACTTTCCATCCTGGTGTTCTCCATTCTCGTTACTCTCTTAGTTTTCTCCATTGCATTTCTCCCATCTCAATAATCATGTTTTCCATATTTGTTTATGGTCTCAGTTGAGGTGTTGCCAAATGGCTGTCAACAAGAAACCCCAGGATACCATGGCTTGAAGAATATAGAAGTGACCGGTCTGACCAGTGGGGTATCTCTGCTCCAGTCACTCAGAGATCTGAAGCTGGGTCACACCATACCCAGGTTCCAGCTGGCAGAGAAGGCGAAGAGAACATGAAGGAAGCACAGCCAGGGGCCGAAAGCCCAATCCAGGAAGCAGCGTAAATCGCTGCCACTCATATTTCATCAGTGAGAACTTAGAACACATCCAACAGAGGGGAGGCTGGAAAATTGTGGTTCGGCCAAGCACCCATTTTCCAAGGAAGAGGTGGAAAATGAACTTTTGGTGGACAGCCATCAGCATGTATTATCTGTATCCCTTCTTTCCATTAGAGTAGAAGCTCCGTGAAGGTAGGGATTTTTGTCGGTCTTACTCATTTCCATACTCTGAGCACCCAGAAAGGCTCCCTGCACCTGGAGAAAGTTTGGTGAATATTTGTTGAATAAATTGAGGAAATGTGGGTGTAAAGACCTTCTCCTGGGGTTTACAACAACAAACATATCTCCCTTAGGACAACCTGACATTGACTTTCTTGATTTTAGCACGTGAGAGTCCAGTAGAATTCTCCACACAGAGAAATGGGCTCTAATATTTTTCACCAGCAGAGCAGTTGCAAGTTCTACATCCACTGGTGTCATACACAAGCAGCCCCAGAAGGGGTTCCCTGTATATTGAAGGACGATCTTGGCTATAGGAAGAAGAGTGTTTTTCCTAGTTCAGGAGGGGGTCCCAGAACTATGTCTTACAGTGACTCAGATAGCAGGGGTCAGAAGTTTTTGCACCAATAAAGGACTTTATTTGAAATCTGTACCTGTTCCATGTTTCAAACACAATTTTGTATTAGAAATACAGCTCTCTGCCCGTAACTATGGGGGATATTTGCCCTGCTAATTAACCAAAATTAAAAGGATCCAAAGAGATGGAGAGTGACCAAAGAAAGCCTCTGATGGTGTATGACCTTGAGCTCCTGTCTCTCATACTCCTCGTCGGCCCCCGGCAGACAGAAGCCTTCCTTAGCTCACTCACCTTCCCAGACAGAGCATATTCGCACAACAGTTTTTCTCCAAATGTTCAAAATATAGCTTTTAAAAAATCTACTGAGTAACCCAAAGCTCCTTGCAACAACCTTATAGGGCCAGTCGTATTTTACCAAAAGTTTCCTAGTGCAAACAGATGCCTGTGATGTAAGGGTTGGCTCTGTCGGGCTCCAACAGTGGAGGGGAGGAAATAACCATGAAGCCCAGGAACAGAAACAAAGTTTCCTTCCTTCAGGAGAAAACAAGATCCCAACACCATTTTCAACTGAAACTAAGCAATGGAACAAAACACGGGACTGCAAATTTGGTCTCTGACCAGTCTGTATCTATCTAAGGTTCATATTAACATCCTCGATGGGTGCGGGTGCAAGCGATCCACACCTCAAGCCCAAAGAATTCAGCTCCAAAGGGTTAACCTGGCTAAAGTCATTTAAAACAAATTATAGTGAGGTGTTTGGGGTTTTGTTTTGCTCTTCATATCTCAGAGTGCAAAGCCTGAAACTCCAAACCCTCCATGTGATTTCTAGAAATACAGCTAAGATTGAGGCATCATCCCATCTCCTTTTTGGAGAGTATGTTGCTGAATCACAGCATGTCGATGAGCTCTGGTGTGGGATCCTTCTTAGTAAGAAGATCAATTGCACATTTGGTTTTGGAAATTACTCTGAGATACTTATCTATGGTTCTGAAGCCTTCTTTTTAGGTATTTTGGAAAATGATAAGTGCTTCAAAACTCTTTAGAGATACCGACATTTTAATTTATATGCTTCTCTTGTAGAATATTCTGGGGCACTGAATACAAATATTAGGAAATAGAATAAATAGAGATTCAAGACAGGGTTTTTTAAAGAAAGGGGAGAGGCGCCTGGGTGGCTCAGTCGGTTAAGCCTCCGACTTCAGCTCAGGTCGTGATCTCACGGTTGGTGGGTTCAGGCCCCATATCGGGCTCTGTGCTGACAGCTCGGAGCCTGGAGCCTGTTTTGGATTCTGTCTCCCTCTCTCTCTGCCCCTCCCCACCTCGCACTCTGTCTCTCTCTCTCAAAAATAAATAAACATTAAAAAAAGAAAGGGGAAATTAAACACATACACACACGTCAGAAGACCCATTTTCTGTGGTTAATATTTATTTCTATCCACTTTCAAATGATTATCTTTTGGCCTGTTCTTGTGTCATGCTTGGTTATCTAATATAATTATCTATTATTTTAATCCATTTTTTCAAATGTTTAAAAAGACTCATCATATTCTCCCATGGGAATACTGCTGTTACATTTGTCTTCTATTTCTGTTTGAATTTCACAAAAGCCCTGGGTAACACTCCCCGATTTGGGGGAGCTGGAGGCAGAGCGTGTTCTGTAGACCCGAATGTATGCAGAAGCATTTTACATTGGTTCCCTATTTGGTTAGAAATTTGCTAAGACTATTCGGAAGGGAAAAAAATCTAACAGCTTCTAGTAAACATATTATATTTCTATTTTTCCCCTGGAAACATAATTAGCATTCTCCTTTCTTAGTTTCCTTTTCACACTTCAGTTTAGATTTTGGGTGGTAAAGGCTGTATGTTAGCCATCAATGGAAAGTCTAAGTCCCCAATTTCCAAAGAGCATTTAAAAGTTGAACGATAAAAAATAAAAAAACCTCGGGGTGCCTGGTGGCTCAGTTGGTCGAGCGTCCGACTCTTGATTTCAGCTCAGGTCATGATCTCAAGGTCGTGGGATCCAGCCCTGCATCGGGCTCCACACTGACAGCATGGAGCCTGCTTGGGATTCTCTCTCCCTCTCTCTCTGCCTCTTTCTCTCTCTCTCTCAAAATAAATAAATAAACTTAAAAAAATAAAAAATTTAAAAAAGCATCAATCATGAAATGCCCAGAATGGGCAGATCTACAGAGACAAGAGATTGGTGACTGCCTAGACCATTGGATGGGGGCAGAGGGGGGTGGAGGGAAACGGGGAGTCACCACTAACGGGTGCATAGTTTCTTTTGGAGGGGGATGAAAAAGTTCTAGAATTAGATTGTGGTGAAGCTTGCACAATTCTGTGAATATACTAAAAAACATTGAAATGTATACTTTACATGGGTGAATTGTATGGTATGTGAATTCTATCTCTATAAAGCTGGGTTTTTTTCTACTTTTTTAATGTTTATTTTTGAGAGAGAGAGTGCAAGCAGGGTAGGGGCAGAGAGAGAGGGAGACACAGAATCTAAAACAGGCTGCAAGCTTTCAGCACAGAGCCTGACATGGGGCTCGAACAAATGAAAACGTGAGATCATGACCTGAGCCGAAGTCGGACGCTTGACCGACTGAGCCACCCAGGAGCCCCTATAAAGCTGTTTAAAAAAAAAAAAAAAGAAAAGAAAACCATGAACATGACAGGCTTAAAGCAAAGCTTCAGACAGTGCCACACACACACACACACACACACACACACACACCTTTCCAGCCTCCCTCTCTTATCAACCCCAGCCCCAGCTGGAATAAAAATCATAAACCACTCAAAATATTCCAGAGTAAGATAATTTAAAAAAATTATTTCCTTGAATAGTGACTGGACATTTGATACGAAATTAGTGCTAAACGTTTTTAAGAAGTGATAATGGCAGGGCGCCTGGGTGGCTCAGTAGGTTGAGCGTTCGACTTCGGCTCAGGTCACCATCTTGTGGTTCGTGAGTTCGAGCCCCACATCGGTCTCTGTGCTGACAGCTCGGAGCCTGGAGCCTGCTTCTTCTGATTCTGTGTCTCCCTCTCTCTCTGTTCCTTCCTACCTCATGCTCTGTCTCTCTGTCTCTCAAAAATAAGTAAATATTAAAAAAAGAAGTGATAATGGCATCACGATTGTACTTTTAAAAGAGTCCTTATGTTCTGAGACACATGTTGGAATACTTGTGGATGAAACAGTATTATATTTGGGATTTGCTTCAAAAACTTGAGGTGAAGAAGAAGTGGGTGGTTGTGGAGGATGAAACAAGACTGGCCTGGGGTCCGTTGCTGAAGCAAGTGCAGTTCGTGAAGGGGGTCATCGTACTCTCCGGTGTACTTGGTAAGTGGTTGATGTTTTCCATGATAACAAGTTTGAACGGTTTTAGGAAACAGATTTGCACAAACCCTCGGGACAAAAGTTAGGATCCATGGCCAAAGATGCTAAAAGGGGGCACTTAGCAGAAACGAAACACGTGCCAAAATTATAGTCTAACATTACAGTGAAAGAGCTATTGCCAGGCAGTGTCCGCCCCTGTCACCCATTTCAGAAGGGAGCTGACCCAAATAGGAGTTGGCCCAGCTGAGGCTAATTGGGAATGGCAGGCGGACGCCGGGCGGGGGACGCTGGCCGGGCGGCCTCTTGGACTGCCCACGCTGTCGATCCGATCCGAGAGGAGTTCCCCAGCTGAGAGCAGGAAGGAGAGATTTCAGAAAAGAACGGAAAAACAACCTTTTTTTTAGGCTGGAAATAATTCTGGGTTGGTTTTTTTTTTTTTCCTAAGAGGAAAGACAAGAATTCAAAACTAAATTCTTACCTAGCTCAACAACATAAATGTCCTCTCTCATAACATCTTTATTCCTTAACTTCACATTCACGCCGTTTGACTTTTCTATAGTGTGACACACATTGGAATTTCGGCTCCCTGGCACGAGCCTGCTCGGGGAATTTGTTCACTGGGAATTTGCTCTCATCTCTGTTCAAGAGAAAATTTAGACTACCAACCAGAAAAAGTATAGGAGGATTTGCTCTTTTTCTCAAAGCGGTTTGGTACATTTTTATACCTAATTTGCATCCATAGTTATCGTGTTGTATTCGTAACTGCACTCTAGATTGGGGTGTCTTTCGGTACAGAGTCAGTAAATATTTTCGGCTCTGTCGACCCAACGGTCTCAGCTGCAGCCACACGACTCTAACATTGTAGCAGCGATGGGCAATATGTGAGCAAATGGGTGTGGCTGATTTCCAATAAAACTTCATTTGTAGCCCCAGGTGGCAGGTTACATTTGGCCTGCAGGCCATTATTTGCCACCCCTGCTAAACTTTATCGATAAAGGGCCTGTATCGGTTTTCTATTGCTGCCGTAACAAATCACCGCAAACTTAGCGACTTAAAACAACACAAATATGGTTCTGGGAATTAGACCACGAATATCCATTCACTAAGCACACTCTGGTTGCTCGTTCTCGGCAGTCGGCTCCTGTCGTCGGAAGGACGAGGGTACATTGGCAGCCGGAGAATAACACGTCTGGTTTTAAGAGCAGGGCAAGTAGCTCGCTGTGACGCCGAGCACCGTACATGCCTCGGTGCGTATCCGAGCCCGGGCGGAAGCAGCATGGGTCACAAATGGGAGCGCGGGCTCTGGAGGACAGGGATTCACATTCCAGCCCCGGCACGTATGGGACCCTGAATCAATTACCTGCCTTCTTCATGGCATCGGTTTCCTCGAGCGTCAAATGAGAATTATAATTCCTACCTTGCGGGGCATTGCACATGTGATACAAGATAACGAATGGGAAGTAACCAGCGCAACGCCTACCCTATAATGAACGCTATTTCTGCAGAACTACGGGATTCTACTTTGAGTCAAACCATGTCCCTTTGAACACAAGAGCCACGTGGAGAAAGCATACTAGGGGCCTTGTTTCCCTGCAAGGCAAATTTTGGTTTTAACCCCCACTACAGCATTATAATTGGGTTCTAGTTATGAAGTCTAAAGCAACATTCAGAGGGTCTTAAAATGGTACTATACATAAGCACCTAGTTAATAAAAACTTTCTGAGGCTGCTAACACCTCCAAATATTTAAATATTCTCAAATTACTCGGCCACACCATTCGCTGGGGACACTGCTGAGGGCCTTGCCAAGTACGGCACTTGTCATGTGTTAAAAATAGATGTCAGGTGCACCTGGGTGGCTCAGTCTGTTAAGCACCTGACTTCGGCCTAGGTCATGATCTCACGGTTTGCAAGTTTGAGCCCCGCATCAGGCTCTGTGCTGACAGTTCAGAGCCTGGAGCCTGCTTCTGATTCTGTGTCTCCTGCTCTCTCTACCCCTCCCCCGCTCATGCTGTCTTTCTCTCTCTCAAAGATAAATAAACATTAAGAAAAAAATAGATGTCAGAAAGACATTCAATAAATGCCGCAGCTTTTATAGTCTTAAGAAATGCTGTCAAATTGCTTTAGCCAAGGTATGGGATAAAGGTCGTTCAAACTTAAAAGCAGAATTGTTTTTCTTATTTTGAGAGTTGATCATCAGATGTTTTCAATAAGCGAAGTTTCAGCTATTTGATGCATCATCCGTGACCTCTGCCAGTAAGGTATTTGTAAAAATCTTGGCATAATTACTTTCTTAATTGTTTGTGTTTTAGCATTTTACAGAACCTGAAAAGGGGTCAGCTGCCCAATGCCACCAAAAAAAAAAAAAAAAAAAAACAGACGAGTGGCAAAGCAGAGAGAGGAACCCTAAATCCCTAAACACACTCATTGGTAGTGTTAAATGAAAACAAATCATCCCCTCATAGAAAACTTCCATGATCTCAGGAGAAATATTGTCATATTGCATCTGAAGCATTTTTCGGTGGTCTGTCTGGATATCAAAGTCTGAAGCCCTCCGAGATGCTCCAGAAGCACACCTGGTTTGTGTTTATCCAGAGGGACATCCACAGTGAAGAGGGCATTCTCGAATGCATCCTAATTACGACATTCCGATGATTCTCATGACAGTTTATATAGCAAGGCATTCTTTTCTTTGAAGAAAATTATTACGCCTACTGATAGTTTTCTCCTTAATCCCCAGGGCTTCCCGTGTTTTTTGAATTCTCTATTTCAGAGTAAATCCTTAAAGTGAAGCTTACTCATGTATCCCACAATTACCTGCAACTTCTTTTCCTTTCCTCCTTCAGATCTTTTCCACAATGTGAATATTTCCTGAGGCGGCTAGCCACAATTCCTGGGCCAGCCAAACTAAGCGAAAGATGACCGCTTTTTAGTGCATGAAAAGTCTTTGAGAGCCGCTTCAAGGTCTCCGGTGAACTTGGAGACAGGCCGCTGCCTAATCATGTTTTTAAAAATCAAATAATAATAGCGATGAGATTAGGTAAGGGCTTTTTTTTAAGTGGATAAAGTGGTTGTTGACTACTTCACCTAGCTATTGAAATCTGTATCAATGGGTTTGATGGTTTGCTTATAAAAATAGATTTATAAAACATAATCAGAAGTTATGTCTAAGGAGCTTATGTAATTCAACCAGATTCCAAAATGTAAGCCCTTGGAAGAACTGACCACAGGCATAAAAGAATGTCATTTCAATGCTATGAATATTAAAGACTCTGTTCCTTGTTCACATTTATCACTATTGTTTCATAGCAATATCTTATTCTTGTTTCTTTTAGCTGACACGTGTTTAGAAGTACGTAATTGTCAAAAACAAATTTTAAATGATACTACCCATTGATGGGAAGAACATGGAATGAGCCCCAGACTCATTGTGATGAGAGTCTGTGATGGGAGCCAGAACGGCCTTTCTGGTATTTGGCAATCGTGTATCAAAAGCCTTAAACCTATGCCTCGCCTTTAATCCAGAAATTCCATTTCTTGAAATTTATTCTAATAACACCATCAGTAAGGCGTGGGAAAATGTACACTTTCGTACAAAGAGGTTCATCACACCACTGTTTACAATATCAAAAAACTAAAACAATCCATCCCCCACATAGAGAATCTATTAAGTACATTATAACATATGTCCATATTATGGGATATACCTAACCACTAAAAATTACCCTTTTTTTTTTAAAGATTTTATCTTATTTTTTAAGGAATCTCTGCACTCAACGTGGGGCTCAGACACAACCCCGAGATCAAGAATTGCATGCTCCACTGACTGAGTCAGCCAGGCACCCGTGAAAACTATGTTTTAAAAGATTTTGTTGAGGGGCGCCTGAGTGGCTCAGTCAGTTAAGCGTCCGACTTCGGCTCCGGTCATGATCTCACAGTTCGTGGGTTCGGGCCCTGCGTCGGGCTCTGTGCTGACGGCTCAGACCCTGGAGCCTGCTTCTGTTTCTGTGTCTCCCTCTCTGCCCCTCCCTTGCTTGCACTCTGTCTCTCTCTCTCTCTCTCTCTCAAAAATAAATAGGCATAAAATTTTTTTTTAAAAATTTGTTGAAAAGCTTTAAGACATAGTATTACGTTAAAAAACAAATTACAGGGGCGCCTGGGTGGCGCAGTCGGTTAAGCGTCCGACTTCAGCCAGGTCACGATCTCGCGGTCCGTGAGTTCGAGCCCCGCGTCGGGCTCTGGGCTGATGGCTCAGAGCCTGGAGCCTGTTTCCGATTCTGTGTCCCCCTCTCTCTCTGCCCCTCCCCCGTTCATGCTCTGTCTCTCTCTGTCCCAAAAATAAATAAATGTTGAAAAAAAAATTAAAAAAAAAAAAACAAATTACAAATAACATGCACAGTGTGATTCAAATATACATGTGCCTTCCTATGTAATGTCTGTGGGCGTGTTTATGTGTATGAAAGAGAAGCAAACGGAAGGAAAGGATGGATCCCTAATGTACCAAAAATAGTGATAGAGGTTATCGCGAGGTGTTTCTGTGCTTTCTGACCTCTCTACAAAAAAGATGTATTACTTTTAAAATTCATAATGCATGTTGGTGTCTTGAGTTCAGGAATAAGCTTCTGCAAGAAACAGTCTTTGTCTCCAGTCTGGTTTCTTTTGCTGGCCACTTAGTGCCTGAAGTGTTTACAGAGTGTCTGGTCCTAAGCACTTACACTTGCCAGATGCCAGGTCCCTGACAGTGTTTGAAGATGCTGGCGTATTAGCAGCCGCCAAGGGAAGGACAGAGGGGACGAGGGAGGTAGGGGTGAGGACTGAGAGACAAGCAGCAGCTGTGATGAACGGAGGGATGGTGTCTTTTCCCTGGTCCCAGTCATGCATGGCCCAGAGGATACATGGAGGCAGGACAAGGGGAGAAAGGCCAGAGTGTGAGGCCAGACCTGGCCACTGTGTCGTGACATGCATTGCCGGGTCACACCTAGTCCCGGGGACGGCCCTCCGGTGATGTGGAGGAACGGAGGAATCTGAGCGGCAGGCGTCTGGCTGAGAGACGGGTTCACTCTCAGGACTGGGGTCAGCCATGGGCCCAGAGGTGGGCTTGCACCCTAGAATGACCGACACACAAGATGAGGGTTCGGAAGCACGGCATCCAGGCCCCAAGACGGCAGGGAATGGGGGAGTGAGTCTTAGGCACAAGCAGAGGCCCAGTTACCAGAACCAAGACCTAAAGTGGAGGTTTCAACTAGCAGCCATGGGCGCCTGGCTGGCTCAGTCTGTAAGGCAAGCAACTCTTGATCTCGGGGTCATGAGTTCCAGCCCCACGTGGGGCATAGAGCTCACTAAAAACCAAACAAAACAAAACGACCTAGCAGCCTTGGTGACTTCATGCCCAGTCCCAGAAAGCCAAGCTCCATTTCCTCAAATCTCTCCTGAAGACGTCAGGATTGGCAGGGACGGTAAGCTGGTCTAATAAAGAGGAAGGACAACGGACCCTACTTGTGGGGGAAATCGGGCAGGACTGGAGGCAGAGCACTGGAGCACTGGAGTCCGAGAATTCTGTCAGAATTGTGCCTGAAGCAGTCTATAATGAGTAAGGCAAGTTAATGGACGCGGTCCAGGTGGCAAAAACAAGAGGCCCTTGTCAATGTGAATCTTAGCCATTCCTGCCCGAATCTCTTTATAGTGTCCCTACTAAAGATACAGACACACATCAGGGTGTCTTGATGATGTCAACAGTGTTTCAAAAATAAAAGATCAGTCCATAAACATTTTATGTTTGCTTTGCCAAATCAAGGAGAAATCTGCATAGGTTGGAAATCCTAGGGTTACTATACAAATGCCTCTAATAAAAACTCGTAAGTAGAATTTCTAACTCCATAAATTTCAACAAAAATGTCATGCTGTACAAAAGATTGTAGCCAGTCTATTATTTTTATAAAGATCATTTGTGCGGTGCCTGGGTGGCTCAGTCGGTTAAGCGTCCGATCTTGGCTCAGGTCATGATCTCATGGTTTGTGACTTTGAGCCTTGTGTGATGCTCTGTGCTGACAGTGCAGAGCCTATGTGGGATTCTCTCTCTCTCCCTCGCTCTCTGCCCCTCCCCCACTCACACTCTCTATTTAGAAATAAAACTTTAAAAGAACGATTTAAAAGTTTAAAAAAAAAAGAGTATTTGCTATTTAAATAATTTTTTGGAATATAAAGTCGAATTTTACAGTATGTCTTGCCTTCAGATTCAAATGTCGGTAACGTTACAGAAGCAAAGAAACGCTTTTTGATGATAGCCCTCGTTTGATTGGTTTTCCCAAGAGTACAATTTCTACTCCAATAAACCCTTAGTTCCATGGCTTAGAGCCAGAGCAGTGATTCTCAACCTTGGCCTCCCCCTAGAATCACTTAAGAGCTTTGTGAGTCCCAGAATGCATGTAGCAAACAAATGAATCAGAATCTCTAGACGTGGGACTCAGGCATCAGGAGTTTGTAAAGCTCCTCGGGTGGTTTAGATCTGTGGTCAGAGCTGAGAACTGCCGAGCTAGACTGACCGTATTAATCTACTGTCCAAAGCAAGACACTTTTAAGAGCAAAAGCCCGTGCTATTACTGATTACCTGGAGGCCAGAGAATAAACCAGTTAAGTTCTGAAGTCACTTTGGCGGTCAGCTAGTGTCACTCTATCCCTCAAGATTTATAAAGGAGTGAAAAGATAGGCTCATATGAAAGCTCCATGCCCCTTGGGAAGTCTAAAGGTTTCTGGAATTCTTTGAGAATGATTGTAATTACTTCTAGTTCTAATTTCTAATTTAAGTTGAATTATCATTTTCTACTCAGCTACTTGGAATTTTTCCCTCATGTCTACCTTGAGAGTGGCCCAAGCACAGTCCCCAGGCCTCCTCCTGGTTCCCTGCCCCACCCCCAAAAGGAATCTTCTTAGGCACCTGACTGTGGTGAGATCTACCTAGAAGATAGCATTTAAATTTTAATACTAAGTTTCCTTGTTCCTGAAAAGTCCCTCGGCCATTTCTGCTGCCCAGGGCTCTAGTCGCTGCCGTATTTCCCAACAATTTTTCTTTTTTTCTCCTCTATGTTCTCACTACACTCCTGAATTCTTGTTCCTTTCTTCTGTAGGCCATCTCCTTAGTGCTTCCTTCCAACTTATGACTTCAGGGCTTCCCTGTCCGCCAAAATCAGCTTATCAAGGCCTTTCTCAAACAAAGACAGTTCTTTCTTTTAGAAAAACTCAGGTACCGACTGAAAAGCATGATATTTTTGTTCATCCCACTGTACATAGACTTAGATATTTTTTGTGTCGAAACCTGCTAGGAACCCACTGGAATGACTAAAATGAAAATGACTGACAACGCTAAGTGTCGGTAAGGCTGTGGAACAATTGGAACTCTCATAAGCTGCTACTGAGAGTAGAGAATGATGAAGCACTTTGGAAAACTGACGGTTTCAATAAAGGTTAATGCACATCCATCCTGTGACTCAACAATTCCTCCACCAGATATTTATTCAAGAGAAATAAAAACATATGGTCCCAGAAAGAGTTGTACAAGAATAATCATAGCAGCTTTCATCATAATAGCCCAAAACTAGAAACAGCCCTGTGTCCATCCACAGGAACATGGACAAACGAACTGAGGTACATCTATATTGTTATACTACTCGGTGTCATAACATGGATGAAATTTACAGACGTTATCCTGAGCGAAACACCTGGACACAAGAGCACACATGGTACAATTCTATTTCTAAAAATTCCTGGAATAGACAAAACTAATCTATGGTGATAGACACAAGGAAGTGAAGTAAGAGAAACTTCCTCTATCTTGGGCTGGGTAGTGGCTACATGGGTGAATATAATAGACAAAAACCCTAATCTAAGTATGTACTTACAAACTATGCATTTTATTGTATGTAAATTATATCTCAATTTCTTTTTAATGAGAAAAATAACCACTCTGGGGTGCCTGGGTGGTTCAGTCTTTTAAGCGCCTGGACTTCAGCTCAGGTCATGATCTCGTGGTTTGGGGGTTCAAGCCCCGCATTGAGCTCTGTGCTGACAGCGTGGAGCCTGGATCTTGCTTCAGAGCTGATTCTGTGTCTCCCTCTCTCTCTCTGCCCCTTGCCTGATCACGCTGTGTGTGTCTGTCTCTCTTTCGATAAGTAAATAAATAGCTAAACATAAAAAAAAGAACCACCCCAAAATATAATCTGCCACGACACATTGGGACCTTACAGTGAGTCTTTCACACCCACAGGGGAAAAGGTAGAAATTAAAATTTGGATCCTACTGTGTACCAAGCTCTGTGTGAGATACTTTACATAGACGAACCAGACTTCCCCCTAAAATACTAGGCAATTCCAGGAACCAAATGCACTTCTGTGACATTTCTTATCAGGCCCTTGAAAGAGCAAGCACTTCAAGCATTTTAATGGCAGATGGAACTTTTAGAGAATTTTCATTTCTGGACAAACTAATAGTTTTCCCAATAATTCATCTCAAAAATGTTAATACCTACCCAATTTACTACTATAGTAAAGAAAGCATTTCTACATAAATGCCTGGTGAATTCTACTTGTCCCAACAAGATTGAAGGGCTTAAACTGGGATTGAAATGCTAAATTTACATATGACAACCGTAAGTGTTCCACAGACTCGAAAGCACACCAAACAAAATAATAAATTTTCCTTTGAACCACAACAAATCTTTTAATAGAATTTTATTTCAAGGATATAACAATCCAGGAAAATTCCAGATGTTCATTTTATAAAGCCAAAAGGAAGAAGAGAACAAGAATAATCTATAAAACAGAAGTTGCTATTTGGGGGATGAAAATGAAGTGTTCAGACAAAGAAAAATGGATTTAGGTTTTCTTAAGAGATAAACAGAAGATGAAAGGCTCTTGGTGAGTGGAATCTATTATTGCTCTACTTGTTGACTATGCAGACGTGACCCTTGGCCCCTTCATTTAGTGCAAAAGACATCCATGATTTCAAGGAATTTACTTTTTACTGTCATTCCATATTTATACAACATCTTTTGGAAAGAAATTAAAAATTCTTTACTCTCAACTGCCAGTACTTCTCCCCTAGCCATAAAAGTCCAAACGTTAAGCCTGGTATTTGAAATTTTTTTTAATGCGACCCATTTATCTAAGCTTTATCTCCTACTGCTTTTCTACACTTGCCCTTTGGTCCGGCCAAGCCTATTTACTTGACTCCAGAGTGACTTAACAATTCTCACCTCCAAATTCCATTCATGCTACTACCCTTGGTAGGATGGTAAAGTGGAAAGTGCATGAATTATGTTAATTCTTACTCTCCGGTCAGTTATTAATTAGCCATGCGATTCACTCATTAGCCATGTGAGCTTGGGCAGGTGTCTCAACCTTCCTTAACATCCTTTTCTTATCGGTAAAATGAGAATGCTAGTACCTACCTCTGTTTTGATATTTTAGTACTCTATTTTGAATTTTATTTTTATTTATTTTAATGTTTATTTTTGAGAGAGAGAGAGAGAAACAGGGCGTGAGTGTGGGAGGGGCAGAGAGAGAGACACAGAATCCGAAGCAGACTTCAGGCTCGGAGCTGTCAGCACAGACAGCGGGGCTCGAACCCACGAACTGTGAGATCATGACCTGAGCCGAAGTCGGATGCTTAACCGACTGAGCCGCCCAGGCACCCCTGTATTTTGAATTTTAAATGAGATGGCTGACGTGCCTGCCACATCAGACACAACAAATACTACTTCGTTATCAGGCTTCATCCTTCCTTCTGCCTAGAATATACCACCATCTTGATGCCTTCCTAAATCCTGTCCTTCCTTCGGTCCAAACCAACTTCCATATCTTGAAACCTTGTCAAACCACCCCATTACCATTTTATTGGCCCTGAATGCCATACTGCCTCATATTGCTGAAAACTCCCCAAATGTGATGAAAGACACGAATATAAACATCCAAGAAGCTCAGCAAACTCCAAGAAAGAGGAACTCAAAGAGACCCACACTAAGATTCATTGTAACCAAACTTTTGAAAGACAAAGACAAAGGCAGAATTATGAAAGCAGCAAGAGAGAAGCAATTTGTCCCATACAACAGATTCTCCATAACAGTTAGCAGATTTCTCATCGGAAACTTTGGAGGCCAGGAGGCAGTAGGTTGATGTATTCAAAATGCTAAAAGAAAAAAAAACCCATCAATCAGGAATCCTGTATCTGGCAAAACCATCCTTCAAAAGTGAAGAAGAAATTAAGACATTACTAGGTAAACAACAGCTGAGGGAGTTTGTTATCACTAGACCTGCCCTGCAAGAAACACTCAACACTCAAGGGAGTCCTGCAGGGTGAAATGAAAGCACACTAGACAGTAACCTGAAGCTGCATGAAGAAATGAAATTCTCAAGAAGGGTAAATACGTGGGCAGTTATAAAAGCTAGTATCACTGTAACAATGGTTTATAACTCCACTTTGTGTTTTCTACATGACTTAAGAGACTAACACATTTTTTTTTGATGAATCTAAAAACTAATATTATTGTAACCTTGGTTTGTAACTCCACCTTTTGTTCTCTACATAATTTAAGAAACTAATCCATTAAGAAAATTAGTAGCTTATGTTTTAGGGCACACAATGTCTAAAGATGTAATTTTGTGACATCAACAACCAGGAGAGTTGGGGACAGAGCTGTAAAGGCACAGAGTTTTTGTATGTTATTGGAGTTAAGGTCGTGCCGATTCAAATCAGTGTTATAACTTTAGGATGTTAAACATTATCCCCATAGTAACTATAACAAATAGCTATAGAATATACACAAAAGGAAATTAGTAACGAATTTAAGCATTTCACTGTAAAAAAAAAAAAAGATCAACTAAATACGAAAGAAGACAGTAATACAGGAAATGAAGGATGAAAAAGCTATAAGGCAGAAAACAAATAGCAAAATGACAGAAGTCCCTCCTTATCAGTAATTAATTTAAATGTAAATGGTTTAAACTTGCCAATAAAAAGAGATTATGTGAAGGGAGCAAAAAAGGAGGCTTAGGTAAGACATTCCCCCTCACCCAAAATGCACCCTCCGGACTACTCTGCAGGCACAGTTACCCACATTCGAAGTATGACACCCCAATTCCTCAGCCTTTTTCTAAACTCAGAAGCAGTGACAGCCGGGGAAGAAGCACATTCCCCGCACCTTCCCCTCATCTAAGAGGCTGCAAGGGAAAAACTGCAGTCAGAGCTTGACCCACATGCCAGCCTCCCCTCTCCACCCTCAAAGCTGTTGAAATGACAGGAAAAAATACACACACACACAGTTTTACAAATGATTAATACATGTCAGTGCTAGAAAATAGGAATCTTTGAAAGACAGGGCAAATGAGATTGACTAGAAAGTGGGAAGCAAGAATAAATTAGAGATTTCAGAAACAAAATGTATGATTGTTAAATTTTTCTGCCCTGCAGCTCCTAGCTATTCATAAGAAGTCTGGATAGAAGAAATAAAGGGCCCTAAGCCCTATGTGTCAAGCAATGGGCACCTTATAGTTAAAAAATCACAGACACCAGCTCTTTAAAGAGGAAGAGAAAGAGAAAGATTAGGATAGAATTGTTACCAAGGTTTTGGACTTGGAAGGGATTTTGGCAATTCTGAAAGAATGAGGCAAGTCTGACCAATTTGCTAGCCCAGCACAAAAGAAGATGTTACCTATATAGTGCTGGAGTGATTTTTTAGCAAATCACTCCTTCCTAGGGGTGAAAAACCACCATGACATTTCATATAGTCCAAACAAAGACTTCGATTGTTAGACGAATGCCAAAACTATACTGAAAGCCTTGAGAGAACCACCTGACTTTTTCGTACAGTTTCCAGCCCCTAGGCTTTTCAAGTCTTAGCAGGAAATACTAGAAGCAATTTCTCCTGGTGTTTTGAAGTTTACCTACCTAAATCACAGAGTGATTCTGGTGATTAAAAGAGAGAGAGAGAGAGAGAGTTTGAATGTGATCCTATAAAACAAATTAGTGTATAAGGAACTGATTTGAAATAATCTAGTAAATTCATTATCTGCTCATGATATTTGGCATGATTACAATAAAATTGCATTAAAGTACAGGATCTCTAAGAGAAATATGGAACGGTCAGGATTCAGAATTATCTGATTTCCTAATGAAGAACAATAGGGCATTTAGTCGGTTGAGAAACAACGGTTCCTTTGAATTACAAATGAACTCGATATTAGCTTATTGTGGTTTTGGTGTATTTAATATTTCATCTGAGTAGGAAGTCTACCAGGCTTGAGACGGGAAATCTGAATTCTAATTTCAGATCTGTTGCTACATACCTCTTAACTCTGGACAAATCAGTTCCTCTCTCTGAGCCTCAGTTTCCTCATTTGTAGTATGAAGGGATTGGACTTAAACATTCTCAAAGGTTTCTTCAGCTCTCAAATTCTGTGGCTCTGGTTCTTTTCTCTCCTCCAGGGCCCTTGTCGATTCTCACCCCTCCTTCCTCTACCCCAGGCTCCTAGGCTGCCTGCTGCCCCCACCTGCCCCACTGCTCACGGTTGTTCACCGCGACATTCACCCATTCTAGACGGCAGCACCTGGCCCAGGCTTCTTCCGCTGGGACCCAAAACAAAACTTACTCTCGTGTGTCCCAGGGCCGTACTACTCGTGGCCTTGGGTGAAATGAGGCTGAGGAGTTGAGCTACTGTGGCCACGTCAGGATGGGGGCGGGGGAGAGAGGTGTGGGGGAGGGGGACAGAGCAAGTCCTGCGGCCTATCCCACACTGCCAGAAGCTGTTCTCTGAGAACCGAGGTTCATGCTCAGAACTGGGTCTGTCTGTAACGAGGGTCCTGGTGGGTTGAGAGGCTGGGGGAGGGAGATGCTTGCCTTGCTTTGAATAAAACCGAGGGGAAAACCTTTTCCCAACGTACATAAAAACCAGTCCATCCAGCCACTTGAAAGTTGAATTTACATTTACGTGGATGAGACAAATTACATGCGATTGCATGTGTGTACATGATGATCCATTATGTATGGTTTTGTAATATAATTTATCCATCTGTACTTACACCAAAAGCAACTCAGCATACAACCTAAGTGGCTTCTTTTTGATTTTTGCCTACGGGGGTCTCACCCCAAATCCGTGTGTGTTGGTCTGATTCCCTCTCTCAGCTTGTGACCCTGACACAAGGTTGCAAAGTGCGTGCGTGACATTCGTAAGCTCTCCTGAACCCCAAATCTTCTTCCTCCAAAAACCTGTTACCCTGAGCGTCTCTCTCCTGGCTGCCTTGACACGGAAGTAGCTCTTGAAAACCTAAATGTCCGTGTGCATTTGTGAGCCTGCGTGTGTTCACCCCACAGCCCAGGGGATTGCATCTTTTCTCCTAACACAGTGAGGTGAGAAATGTCTCCAGCATGTAGCCTAAAACTTGATTTTTCATTTTAACTGAAACAATGAGCTCTCACCTATCAATATCTTGGCCACGTGTGGTTGTGCTAAGGCAGAAATACCGAGTCTGAGAAAAACCACAGTCAAGGAAATTCTGTGTCGTCTCCCTTGGTGCCCCACCTCCCAACCCCCACCCTCATGTCTAGACATTCCCCCAGGCCTTGCGGTTACCACCCTTTCTTTTCCACATTTCATTAATAATTGTACAAGTCAAACAATAGCTAATCTGGCAATTATGCGCAAGTTAAAACGTTGGAACACGTTACCCGGCATGGCCTGCCAAATCACACTAAAATTTGGATCGATGAAGGTGCCGAAAGATTTTTCAAAAGTTTGTCCTGCCTTTCGGGCAGACCTCTGAAATGCACCAGAGTGAGTGGTTCTAAAACCAAATCAACAACAACAGCAGGAAACCTGTCTCCTAGCGTCTCTGTTTTTCACAGTGACGCCACAGTTTGAAACTCAGTGTTTGGGGGGGGCGGGGAAGAGAAAAGGGGCGTGAGGCCGAGAGTACCCACACCCTGAGCTAGCTGCGTCAGGGTGAAGGAATGAGCACCGCACCCCAGGCGGTCGCATTTCTGGGGTCACTTAATCATGCTCTGTACACCTGTGCTATGAGGGCAGCACAGCTGCAAGACAAACGCTCTTCGGCTCCGGGGCCAACATGCCTGTTCCCCTCTAGATTTAGCTACTTCCAACTGTCCAAGATCAGCCGCAGAATTTTTGAGGAGTGAAGTAAAGCAGAAAGCAAGACTGGGTCGGCAGTGTGCTCTTCCAGAATCAGTCTCGGGGCCAAAGCTTCTCTTCCACGCTTCTCCAAGCTGCGCTCGGGCTTCCAAATGCCCACAGGACTTCAGTTCCCTTCAGAGGCTCTGCGCACTGGGCAACCTGCATAGACGAGGGTCTCCAGCGGCCTCCAGAATCACCTTCAGAACTCAAGTTCAGCCCCTAAAAATAGCATCAGCTCTGCCCACACCTCCTCCTCCTGGGTTTCCTCGCTACTCGTACTCCCAGTGGATATTACTAAGAGGTGAGAACACGAACGCTTGCAGGAAGCAGAACATCAATCATTCCTTCATTACTGATTTCCATGGAAACCCAGGAAAAGAAAAAGAAAGGAAGTCAATTGGAGGACTGCTTTAGGCTTGAAGTCGGGTTCTCATGAAAGGTCAGTGAGGGGACCTCCGTAGTCCATCTCAAAGGCGCCTTCAGACCTGAAATGCTTTAATTCCTTGCCTGCACACCTGGCTGGGATTTGGATCTGGACTGGGAACAGGATACCAAGGTCATGCTGAGCCCCACATGCAGGCAGTGGAGCCTCGCTGCTGAACTTCCTGGGTTCAAAGGACATACTTGGTAGCCGGGATGGTTTTGAAAGTGCCCTTAATGATCTCAAACCTACCTTGAAAGTCTCCAAAGGACCCATCTATCCCTTCTCTCTAGGGCACTTAGAAGAGGACCTGGGGTCGGCTGGAGCCTCTGGAAGCAGAGCCCCGTTCCCACAGGAATTGACTTCAATCTTTACACTTCTCTCTCACATCCAATACATCGCCTGTTCACTCAGTGACTATCTCTCTCTGCAAAGGAAGAGCGTCACGTTAGTTGGTAAAGATACAAGGATGAAGAAAATATGACCTGTGTCCCTAAAGATCTCAAAGTCTAGACGGAAACAACCACTCCAAAGTGTGAGGAGTCTCTCATACAGGCAGGAAGAAAAGGTGGAAGCAGAGGAGGAAAACTATTGACCTGACTTGGAAGCTGGAAGGACATCACATCAGATCCTTCTCTTCCTCAAGCTTCTACGTATCCCCTGGGATGAGCTCACCTGTTACCTCCTCCTTATCTTCCCCTCCCTATCCCTTTCTGAAGCTCCCTCAGCTCTACACAGAATAAATCCAACCATGGTCCCACAGCACACTTCCCTCATTGAACACCTGTCAAGTTATTTGAGTCTGAGGAAATGTCTACAAAGGCAGGTAAAGCGGGAGTCTGGCCCACCAGATGCCTGATGTGTGCAGGCAAAGGAGCCCTCTGAGACAGGACTCTATCTTGGGCACAAAAAGGTTGAGCCAGTGGGAAACCTTGGTAATCAGGCAGGAGAGGCACTCCAAGAGCCAGAGGATAAGAAGCAATTCTGAGCACAGCATGATGTCTGTTACTCAGATTTTCTTACCTCTAAAGTCCCAGTGAAAACACAGCTTCTCGCGCTGGAGAGCTATAAATGGAAGCCAAAAGAGATGTTCCGGTGAGAAGCTTTTTTAAAGGACTCAGAGATCAGCTGCATGCTTTGGAAGCCTTCTAACATGCGGAAGTACAGAGGGGAGACAGGCATTCTCCCCTTCGTTGCTGCAGACCACGGCTCCGTACACAGGAGGTCTGAAGAGCCTGGTCAAGCAGCGGTGGCACCCAGCAAAGACTTCAGTGCCTAAAGTAGAATGATAAGCCCTCCATGGCACAAGACAGCTCTGTAGGGGTAGTAGCGGTTGCCAAATTGTGGCGCCTGATGCATTAGTGGGTCGTGGCCAGCAGTTGTTTTTTTTTTGATAGACTAGAATAGTATAAAAAGCATCAGAGTTTCTCATAAGTAGTAAGAAGACATATATGTGTACGTGAGTGTGTGTACATGGGAGTGAGTATATGTGTATATATACTGGGTCATTGTGTAAAATATATCTCTTCCTGTGGGCCATGGTCTAAATCACAAAGAGATTGCCTGTGGAGCAGAAGTAGTAGCTGATGTAAGTAGTAGTTGTCTTGTATTTAAGTTCATAAAGATTCCCGGATGTAATCAAGTAGGGATTGCAAGGGCTAGCTGCACCGTCCATTACAGTAGCCACTAGCACGTGTGACTATTTAAATGCATTAAAATTAACTAACAGTAAAAATTTTGTTCCTTTTTAAAACCAGCCACATTTCAAGTGTTCAATAGACCCATGTGGCTAATGGCTACTGTATTGGCCAGTGCAGATGTAAATTATTTCCAATGTCTCAGAAAGTTCTAGTGGATATCACTCGCCTTGATCTAAATCTGGTGGACCAAAATTGTCAAGGATGGGCATGGACACCATACATTTTTAATTTTTTTTTTTTCAAAGTTTTTTATTTTTATTTTTGGGACAGAGAGAGGCAGAGCATGAACAGGGGAGGGGCAGAGAGAGGGAGACACAGAATCGGAAACAGGCTCCAGGCTCCGAGCCATCAGCCCAGAGCCTGACGCGGGGCTCGAACTCACGGACCGCAAGATCGTGACCTGGCTGAAGTCGGACGCTTAACCGACTGCGCCACCCAGGCGCCCCCACCATACATTTTTAAAGGTCTACAGTAATTGTGAAGTGCAGTCGAGATTGATTTCATTATTGATCCCAAACAGCAGAAAATATAGATATGGAGCTTGAGAAAGAGGGTGAACTGGAAATTCAGACCTGGAAGCCAGTTGACATTGTAAACTGTAGTTGAAGCAAAAGAAGTGGATGAGCTGACTCATAGAGATTGGTGAGCGAAAGAAGAGGACCAAGTACAAAACCCTAAGATCGAAAGAAGCAAAATCAATGAAAAGGAGCCTGAGAAGTGGAGGTGAAAGGACTAGAAAGGAACATCAGCAAGTGTGTTTTTATTTTATTTTTTCTTTAAAAAAATTTTTTTTTACGTTTATTTATCTTGAGGGGGAGAGAGAGCATGAGCAGGGGACGGGCAGAGAGAGAGGGAGAGAGAGAATTCCAAGCAGGCTTCACGCTGTCAGCACAGAGCCTGATGTGGGGCTCAATCTCACGAACTGTGAGATCCTAACCTGAGCCAAAATCAAGAGTTGGACGCTTAACCAGCTGAGCCACCCAGGTGCCCCAAAATTTATTTTTGAATTATTTTTTAAAAATTTATTTTAGAGACAGAAAGCACAAGCAGGGGAGAGGGGAAGAGAGAAGAGAGAGAATATTAAGCAGGCTCCATGGAGCCTGATGCAGGGCTCGATACCTTGACCCTGGGATTGTGACCTGAGCTGAAATCAAGAGTGAGACATCAACCGAATGAGCCACCCAGGCACCCCTATTTTATATTTTTATTTTTTTTTACGTAGGCCTCACGCCCAGTGCAGGGCCCAACACGGGGCTTGAACTCACGACCTGGAGATCAAGACCGGGGCTGAGATCAAGAGTCGGACACTTCACCAACTGAGTCACCCAGTAAGTGTGTTTTTAGATGCAAACAGCAGAATATCCTAGCTCACATCAGCTTAAACAATAAGAAAACTAATTATGTCATGTAACAGGAAGTTCAGAACTAGCATGGGCTCCAGGCACACTACATCAGAGCTCCAACTTCATTTCTTTGTAACTTGTCCAGATTAGTGTTGGCTTCCTCCTCAGGCTGGAGGAAAAATGGCTGCAGAAGTTCTTAAAGCAATCATTCATTGTCAAAAATAATAGAACCACTACTATTGGCTCAGACTAGTCATATTTGGGTTTGAATGAATATTGAAGTGTCAATCACTGGGGCCGTGACAAAAGAGAAGCAAGAGAGATGGGTGTCAGAGAAGCCAAAGAAGAAAGTAGGGTGACCAACAAGAGTCAAAATGCTACTTTGAGATCAGAGTGTATACCTCGCACATAGTAGAATTGAATTATTTTCAGTAACGTATTGTTTGGTGGTTGATCATGATGAACTCGCCAAATCCATTTGGAGCCATGTATATATAAGAGCTCAAAATTCTAGCAGGTCACTCAAAGGAAAGATCAAGAGACAAAGAGGATTATAGTAAAAGAGGACAAGGAAAGAAGAAGGGAAGGTCAAGAGCAAGGAGAATCAAAAGGTGTTTTGAGTTGCCATTTACAACATGGAAGGCATGCCCTCACCACATCCAGCCAAGACAAAAAAGTTAAATCAACCAGAGAACACATATTCCCAAGATCTGGAATTAAGAGCAAGTGTAACTTGTGACTTATGGTAAATTTAAAGAACTTCAGTGTCTTGTTTTACTCAGTGTTGTCAAGGCAATATCATAGCCTTAAGAACTTTGGCAAAGCGCTCCTTGGCCAATGGAGAAACCATCTCTCAGAGGCCTCAGTTGGCCACTGCCCACTATGTAGATCAGCTCCTTGATGCTATTCTCAGAATAAATTTTCCAACAGATGCTAAGGCAATGAAAACACACCGAGAATTGTAAGATGATTTATTTTCCATCTGTTTTCACCTGTACTCAATTGAGGATACCAGCTCATAGCCCAAGCAATATATAACAGAGGCCAGGGGCTACTCCACCCATATTTTATAAAGTGCCTATGGTGCCACTTTTAGCACTGCAGCTGTAAATAACAAGACCCTCGAGTCACAGGGAGTGATCTCATCTCTTACATACATCCAGAGCTTACAGAGGCCAATATGTCCTTATGGGTCATTGCGTTACTGGTGTCGCTGAGCTCACCGAAGCTCATGTGGCCCAGCTTAATTTCCTCGGGGCTCCTCTGTACACTCTCCCCTCCCTTCTCCATCTGGGAATTGTGTACGCTGTTTCCCAGGGACCAAAATATGAGAACCATGGCCTAGGAAATTTGGTAGTGGGGGAGCCACATCACCTCCACTGACATAATCAGGTAGTTTAATTTTTGTGTTACGCAGGGGGAGACTTAACAGGAAAACATACTAGAGACATAAATGGAACACTCTCCTTAAAATCTGTCAACAGCTTGCCATGGCCTTTGAAATAAAGATCAATTTCCTAATGTGGCTTATGAAGCCCTCGGGGTCTGCCAGCCTCTCCAGCACCCACCATGCTGCCCCCCCCCCCCCACTTCTCACTGCCCTTTGGCCCCTGGTTCCTTGTCAGAGGAGGCCCAGGCCCCTCTGTCTGGAATCCTCTCTACCTCACACCCAGTCTTCATCTAGTGTATTCTTGATAATCCTCAAGAGCTCAACTCAAACATCACTTCTTCAAAGAAGCCCCCCTCCCTTCCCAGATTAGATTGGGACCCTCCAGTGACCTTTTCCTACTATCTGGATTTTTCTCCTAGGGCATTTATTCAGTTGTGTAATTTGTAATTTAATGTATGTCTTTGAAGTACACTCTGACTACTGTCAGTATGACAACCATGCTTGTCTTGTTCACTGTCTTCAGCCCCCAGCCCAGTGCCTGGCACATAGTAACTCAGTAAACATCTTGCTGAGCAATGGACTGCCAGAGTGAATTGCCATTCCTTGTGTCCATTAGCACTAAGGTGGGGTGATTCTAAATTCTGATCTGTTAAACAACCAAAATAGCACAAAAGTTTTTTCTTATGCTAGTTAAATCCCATGCTATGTCTTTCCCCTTTGTTCAAATCTTTTTTAATGACAGTTTTACTGAAATATAATTCACATTCCATCCAATTTACCCATTGAAAGCCTACAATTCAATGGTTTTTAGTATATTCACAGTTGAACAACTATCACCGCAGTCAATTTTAGAACATTTTCACCATCTCCCCCAAAAGGAAAGCCTGGACCCATTATTTAAATGTGTATTTATTTTTGAGACAAAGAGAGAGAGACAGGGACAGAGAGAGAATCCCAAGCAGGCACTACACCATCAGCACAGACACAAACCACGAGATCATGACCTGAGCTGAAATCAAGAGTTGGACGCTTAACCAAGTGAGCCATCCAGGCGCCCCTGCTCATTTTTTAATTGGGTTGTTTTTATTATTGAGTTGTAAGCGTTCTTTATATATGGTAGATGCAAATCTCTTATCAGATACATGACGTACAAAAATTTTCTTCCATTTTGTGGGTTGTCTTTTCACTGTCTTGCTGCTATTCTTTGAAACATAAAATGTTGATGGGACCCAAATTATCTACTTTTTCTTTTGTTGCATGTAGCTTCACGTGATGGAAGGGGTGAGCTGGCTCTCTGGGGCTGCTCTTATAAGACACTGATCTCGTTCATGAGAGTTCTGTCTTCATGAACAAACTGTCTCCCGATGGCCTCACCTCCTAACACCATCATCTTGGGTGTTAGGCTTTCAACGTATGAATATTGGGGGCACACAAACATTCAGGCAAGAACACTGGTCATCCTCTTCAGTCCCCTTAGGTATGGATCAATTCTTCAGCATTTGTCTTTTATGACACTGACATCTTAAAAGAATACAGACCTTTTTCTCTTTTTAATAGAATGCTTCTTAGATTCCAGTTTTACACTCCCAGCCAGAATTCCATATAAATGTTGTGTCCTTCTCAGGGTATCACACCCATCTGATGTCTATCTGCCCCTCTTTTGTGATGTTAATTCTGATCCCCTAGTTGAGGTGTTACCAAATTCTATTTGGTTACTAATAGTCTAAAATTTGACATTTGTCTTTACCTCTGTTCTAACTGTATAACCCCAAACCTTTTCTGTCAATAATGTGATATTTCACCTGGTGTCCATTCTTGTTGCTGTTTCCAATCAATTCATTCAACCTATAATTGTATTGTGCTGGTCTTCAACTTGTTTTCTTAACTCTGACTTCGCCCTTTTTAGCCCCATCTGCTGTTTTAGCATTTCATCTTGGTTTTTTATCTTATTTTTACTTTCTCATTCTCGATGTTGGCAGCTGACTGGACGTTTTTGTTTTCCCTGACATGTGTGAGCGAAATCTTGACCCCATTCTAACCTACCTAAAACTCATTTGTCTTCCTCTAAGAGCTCCAATTTGAGTCCTAAATGAAGTGTTTTATATACTTTTCTCTACACTGATGATATGGCCAGAGGGGCAGAGATAGAGTTCAACTGGGGTTGTGTGCCCCCTTTGTTGGTGGACACGAGCTCTCTTTAAAGAATATCTTCTGTGTTCTGCACTAGGAATTCAGACCTCATACTTGGAGACAAATCCTATTCTTAATATGTTAGGCTTGGAATTATGCCCTCAATTCCGTATGAATCCCTAGTAAATGGCATACACTGAGGATGTTTTCTTCTGTCCCTGATGAAATAGTCAGTTCTTTTCCTTGATTTTTTCCCTAGGGTTTCTGATTCTCCTCATCAATTCACTTCTCTCTAAATTGAGAGTGAGTGGTGAGAATATGGGTTTTTGTCAACTGGCTTTTTTTTCTCCCCCCGGTACCATATCAGGTGATGGTCAGTGGAACATTGGGGTGAGGTTAAGAGCAGTAGTGTGGAGGTAAATGTTTAAAGACTGGCTCTCAAAAATAAAAATCCCTAATGTAGAGTGTATGCCAGTTTCCACAGCATAAGTATTCCCCCCGTAGCCAATTTCAAGCCACCAATGTGACATGACTAAGTGTGGAATTGGAACACACATCGCTATATAGCGTAGCACATTGTTAAACAGTATTTCCACCTTGCGGATACATAGATAACCTCAAAAGCATAAATAAGAGTAAAATGAAGTGAAATAATTAGAAAGCGGTGTTTTTGAGCATTTACTATCTTTGTTTTAAGTAAAATTTGTTTAATCGTAAGTGTAATTTTTAAGAACTGCTCTATTTAATCCCTGGCTTGAAAAATCCCTGAAAACTGGACTATCAGCAGGCTCTCCTGAGCCAGTGGGAACCTGCTCCAGCACACCAGTGAGCCAGAATAAGCGCCCGAATTATCCAGTCCCTCCTCCGGCCACCGTTTCTTATTTTCACAAGGTCATGCCACTTTTCTTCCATGGTGGCTATTGGTCACTTTTTGCTATTTTTAAAAATCCCTTTTTGCTCATATTAAAGGAAAGAGATTCTGTGATTGGCTTCATCCTGTCCCCTTTACCTCAAGATCTTACTCTTTCTCGCGTGCTCTGCAAGTTTCTCTGGGTCATTTGAGGTTTTATGTACTATTCCGAACCAAAAAGATAGTATCCCCTGAGACGTTAATCACGAGTCTTCCTCTAAGTCTAAGCGCCACGAGCTGGAGTTGGGGGAATAGTAAGTGAGCTCTGTCTTCGGGCAAGTTAACCAAGGATCAGTTGCAGAACTATGCAATTTCAAACAGACAATATTCGAGGATAATAATGGATATAATTCACCTTGAAGAAAGGAAGAATGATGTTCCAACACATGGAAAGTAGTCGGCCTCTTACATATTTCTTTGAAAGGATCAGTTTTGGTGAGAGGTGCCTCCATAGACCCAAGAGCATAAGTGAGTTCTCAAACACATACAATGTATTTCCTGTGTGTGTGAGTGTGTGTATGTGCATAATTTTTTAAACTCTGTTTTGAGAAAATAAGGGTGTTTCCAAAGTATTCCTTATTAAACGATTCCTTGCTGAAACAAATCATAGATTGTAGTCAATATTTCCAATAATACAGTTGTTCTCAGCTCTGGCTGGACATTAAAATCACCTGGGGAGCTTTTAAAAAACACCAGTGCCAGAACCCTACTCCAAAAATTTCTAATTCAATTAGTCTAGGGTGGGGCCATGCCATTAATATTTTTGAAAAGCTCCCCAGGTGATTCCCCTAGGCAGCCAGAGTTGAGAATCCTTGTCATAATGTAACATTTAGGATTTTATTAATAGTCCAGGAAATCTACTAAAGTAAATATACTAACCCCCTAAGATGCATGACAATGAATAGGAAAATTTGTAAAGTTCTTGAAGATGTTTAAAGAAAAACAAGATAATAATTATATGTTGTTAAAGTCTTTTTTTGGCTGGGACTCCAAATGTTTTATACTTTTAAAAAAGCAACTGTGCAGTGCCTAACGGAGCAAAAGCTAATTAAGTGTAACAATGCCTTGAAGCTGAAGACTAAAAAAACAGTATGTTTTCAGTTTTTCTTTAGGAAGTTCAGGATTGTCTGTGATCAGGATATCCACACGTCCAGTGCCCGCCACAATAAAATCCCGCTGATGGGTTCCAGTTAACATGGGAGCCAAAATGTAGCCTTTCTGAGAAACCTATTTTTCAGGAGCACAAATTAAAATCATAAATAAGATTGTAAGGGGAGATCTCTAAAATGTTTAAGCAAATAAAGTTCCCCCAAGGGACTGATTTCAGGGGAATTCATTAGGCTTATTAGATGACATAATTATCTAATCACTGAAACAGGGTCCCTGGAGATCCCTTCTACTTTTTAGCTTAGATTTAATCACTGCATTTAAGATAATGCAGATCTTGGCACAGCGGAGTGGTCGCCAGAGATGCCCGACCGTCTGTTCTGAGGGGCGGCTAGCAGCGCGGTGGAGCGAGCCAGGGACGGCTTACACCTGAGACGGACTGCGGAACCGCACGTGCCCGAGGTGCAAGTCCAAGTCAAATGTCGAAGGAGAGCCTCCCTGGGCAACCAAGAGTGTCAGCTGTACCCAAGGTGGTCTCGGCAGCAGCAAGTACCTGTGGTGGATTTCCAGGCCGAACTGGGACGGCGATTCTTCGCTGGGACAAGCAGTGGTGAAAGCAGCACTGGAACATCCAGCTTAGCCGATTGCCAGGGGAAGAAGCAGCCTCCGTCTACTGTTTGAAGCTTCTGCCCCAAGCTTGCACTGTGTGTAGGAGAGCCGCCGTCACACCTTTATCTGTAGCCTTCTTAAGGTCTTAAGGATCCTGAAACCTTACCGCGGACGGTGGATTGGGTGCAACAGCAGCCGTGACTGTGGGAAAGAGCAGCAAGATGCCACGGCACACGGACTATATAGACCCACGCGTATCCTGCAAGATGACCGAACATTCATTGGCACCTCTAAGGCTTTTGACAAACGTAGGAACGTGATCCTCCGGAATTATGATGAATCCAGCAAGATCAGGCCAAAGAATGCGAAGCGGCCAGAGCGTGAAGAAAAGCGGGTTGGGGGTCTGGTGTTGCTACGTAGGGAGAACTTGGGTTTCCATGCCTGTCAAGGACCACCCCCCAGAGACCCTGGCATTGCTCGGGGTACCACTTGCTGGAGCAGCAGGAGGTCCTGGGGTCGGCAGGGCAGCGGGCAGAGGAGTGCCAGCCGGTGTTCCAATCCCCCAGTCTCCTACTGGATCTGCAGGCCCCGTGCGAGGGGTTGGGGGACCATCCCAACAGGAAATGGCTCTACAGGGAAGAGGTACTGTAGCAGCTGCTGCAGTTGCTGCTATTGCCAGCATTGCTGCAGCCCCCACCCGGTGCCCACCGGGACGGGGGACCCCACCCACTCCCGTGGGCGGAGCTACACCACCTCCAGGCATCAGGGCTCCTCCACGTGGTATGAGACCACCCATGGGCCCACCAATTGGGCTTCCCCCTGCCGGAGGGATGCCAATAGGCATTCCCCCTCCAGGAATGAGACCCCCTCCGCCAGGTATTAGAGGTCCCCCTCCCCCAGGAGTGTGTCCACCAGAACACAATACTGTCAGTCCTTCTCAAGTCACTCCTTTCTCTGCGATGTGTCCTGTGAAACTACATACAGTGTTTGTGAGCTTTTGTGCCCTCTTTGCTGCATTAATAATATTAGCGAATAAATGCACAGAGCAATTCAACAAAAAAATAAAATAAAATAATATACATCTTTTTTCTCTCTTGATCAGGACTTTTTTGGTTGTAAATAACAAATCCAACTGAACTAAAGTTAAGGAGAAAAGGAATCTATCGGTCAAATAGCCAAAAAGTCCAGAGACGAACTTCAGGCAAGGCTTGATTCAGGGGCTCAAACAATGTCATTGGAAATTGGATCTTACTCTTTCCATCTGTCTTCTGTTTTCCCTCTAAGTAGATTCCGTTCTCAGGTTACTATTTCCTCTTGGTAGCAAGATCATTGCCAGTGGCTCTAGGCTTTCATAAACCTGTCCAGCAACCCCAAAGATCATCCCTCTGTCCCAAGAACTCCAACAGAAATTGTGGAATTCGGGCACCTGGTTGGCTCAGTCGGTGGAGCGAGAGACTCTTGCTCTCGGGGTTGTGAGTTTGAGCCCCACATGGGGTATCGAGATTACTTAAAAACAAAACTTAGAAACAAAACAAAATAAAATTGTGGAATTGAATCTTATTGGCTTAGATCAGCCTGACTTTGGTCACGTGCCTTTCCTTGAACTAATCTCCATATTCAATGGGACACATTACTCCGATCGCCCAGGCTTGTGTTACATGTGCATTCCTGGAACTGGGGTGGGGTCAACTGTACCTGAATTACATGCCTGAAGTCGGGGTAGAGGGTGGCTCCCCAAAGAGAGTCAGAGTGTTGTCGGAAGATTTGGGGATGACCACTGAGCAAAGAAAAACAGGTTCACTACAATTCAGAAAAACTATTTCAAATTAAACTTCCCCACCTCTCTTTCCTCCAATTTCTCATTTAGCTATAACCAACGAGGTTTTATGGTGTCTTAGAAATTATCTTCTTTTTTGCGGTGCCTGGGTGGCTCAGTCGGTTAAGCTTCCAACTCCTGACTTCGACTCAGGTCATGATCTCACGGTTTGTGAGTTCCAGCCCCACATCGGGCTCTGTGCTGACAGTGCGGAGTCTGCTTCAGATTCTCTCTCTTTCTGCCCCTGCCCTGCTCTTGCTCTCTCTCTTTCTCAAAATAAATAAATAAATTTTTAAGAATTGTCTTGTTTTCCAAAATTCAAACATATCATCTTATAGGCTTTTGGTATGGTGAATAAACATCTTCTGATAGGAGCTGGGTGCTTAAGTAATAAATGCTATAGGGGTTTTGCTATACCAAGCCATTACTAATCTTCAGTGTATTAATTTTTTTGCCTCAACCTGAGGCAAAACCTTTATTCGGTATGAGAAATGCAAGTTTTTAAAAAATAGAATATCATGGCTGAAGACACTGCTCTCCAAACACCTTTCACCACAGAGACAAAAAAAAAAAAAAAAAAAAACCTTATGTCCAAGTTATCTTTGAACCCAAAGCAGATGTCTCGAGATTCTGTTCAAATGTGAAAGAGGAACCCTCTGGAATGAATGGAGATATGAATATATACTCCCTCGGAAGCACCATCAGCTTCCGCTGTTCTGAGGTGGACTGTTAGAAGTGAGTTAGTGACCAGGATTGAAAAAGTTCATGGTTTGTATTTTGTTAATACTGGTCGTCATGGCAACCAACGGGTTCTACATAAAGCCTGAAGCCAGCGGACTTGTAATGGAATACATTCCTCTGAGTGAGTCAAAGCCTTGTTGAAAAGGAAGCAATCACGCTGCTGTGGAAATAAATTATGAACTGCTCAGGGTTGAAATAAGCAACTTTTTTGGAATCCCATTTCCCCCTCCTCCCACATACTTTTGATGATAAGTAACTTGGCAATGCTTCATTTCTGATGGGACTGCCTATCATATCTTTGAGAAGAGGCCTGGTAATATGTGGCTTGCCTACCTCACAAGGTTTCAGTGAGCATCAGATGAGAAAGTGTGTGTGAAAGTGCAATGGGCTACACTAATATGGCCAGTGCTGTGGATTAAGAGTTCTTAACATTCAGAAATGGAAGTCGCAGATATTATTTTAATCCACCCTGAGCCATTAGAGATTACTTCCTATGACACACATAACTAATATTTTGTTCAGTCTGAAAACCCAAGTGATGAAACTTCCGCTGTTCCCCTGGGGCATCCTACTCCACCACAGAGCCAGAAAGTTTATGCTAGTAGAATATAGTGTTTAATAGCTCGGATTTTGGAGTCAGGCAGACATGGATTCAAATCCCGGCTCTACTGCTTTGTAGTTAAGGAAACTTGCGCACATCACTTAAAGTCTTTGCATCTCAGAATCTCATCTACAAAAGGGGGTAATGGTACCTACTCTATAGAGCTGTGAGAAATATTTCATACAATAATGTTAATAGAAGCACCTAACAATGTCTCGTGCAGAGTAAGGGGCAAATGAGTGTTAGGTGTTATTGTCATTAGTATTGTTCCGGTTGGGGCATGACCATCTTTGCTTTCTTGCTAATCCTTGTTGGAATTGTTTCTACCACATTAAATTCTTTTTTCTTCTTGATTTACTCTGGTGCTTTCAAATACTAAGTCAATACTTTCTGCTATTTTGATCCCCACCTTTTGTGATCATCTCGTTGATTAGGATAAGCCACTGATTGGTTTACCTTCAAAAAGTGGATTCGATAACAAAGATTGTCAGCACTTTTAGTTACTTATTGTTCGGTGTTATTATTGGCTTTGCTGGAGTGTGTTGACCCCAACTCACCACCATATTTTCACGGGCCCTCTTGACTTGGAAATGAGAATGTTCTTAAAGTATTGGTGGAATAGCCTGCTTCTGGCACGCTGCACAGTAGGGAGCCAGCCACGACAGCCGCACACTCCCCCGTACCCTCACCTGGCAGGGAGCTGGCCTTGGATGATCCACAAAGTCAAGTTGCACAACTTTGGCCGGGAGCTTCATCCACTACGTATCCATCACTTGGACAACCTTGTTAAATTCCTGCAGCTTGGGCCTATCTGAGCTCTTCATCATTTTAGTATTGTCAGCCTAAGCAGACCAATTTCTGCTTCTAGGAACATTCCTTTGGAGAAGAGCAGAAATTTCAACAAACTCTCAAGTGCTCTTCAAACTCCTGGATCGGCGAGGCCCTTGAGCCCATTCTTGTAATAGACTCAGAAGAATGGTATTTGGAGCTGCAAGTTTGCATAGGGTCAGTTTTTCCAAGAAATGTAGTCCTTCTTTGGATAGTTAATTTGGAGGGGTTGGCATTTCCTTCTACCTGGCCTCATGTGTTTTCCCCATCTTCTTGGAGACTGACCTTAAAATAGTTTCTCTATCTTCATCCTTCCAGCACTTTTGTCTCTGCTCTTCCAGCATCTTCATTAATTTTAACACCAGGCTGATTTTTCTTTGCCACAAAAGGCTTTTAGCTTCTTTGATAGCTCTTTGATTCCTCCTGAGCCTGCTTCTCCAGCACAGGGTAAAGTTTAACAAAAGGGTTTTTGGATTGTTTTTGTTTTTTTTTTTTAACCAGCAGGCCATGTCCCTCAGTGACAAACATTATTTAAGTAAGACACTCTTGGCCTCTTCTTTGACCAGCAAACCTCAATGGTTGGTAATTGTCAATGCCCAGAACAGATTTTTTCCTCCTTACTCGAAGATACCTTGAGGACCTCATGTTCAGGCCAGAACTATTTTGGGTGGAAGGGAGACAGGACATTTGATACCTTTGTGTCTGGTAAAATCTTTCCCACAGAGCCCTGGATTCTCATCTCTTCTTTACAGTGGCTAATGGTTAAGATGCTAATTCCACTATCTTCGCCTTGGGTACTCTGAAACTCAGACCACTTCCTTTCGGGCTGAGCATCTCTTTAGTTAGAACCACAATCTGAAGGGGAAATGCTTTTGATTAGCGAGGCAATTAAAAATAAACTTCTGTGTCTTCTGAAACGATTTTCTTCCATCTGACCAATTAGCCTGGTTTCTATTTTGGAAAACATCGATTACACACCGAAAAAATGCAATAAACTTGCCATTTTCAAAACTCCACAAACTCCAAGCAAATGATATTTAATGAGTGATTTATAGTGATATCAGTACAGTAGGGGCACCTAACTTTAAAAACAGTGGCTTTTAAATTGCAAAGCTATGAAGATTATTGAACACCAACTTCCTTGCTAATAGAGCTGTAATTTTAAGGCAGAGAAGGTTCTCTCGGCCTCAGCACTCTGGACATTTGGGGCTAGATCATTCTCCCTTGTGGAAGCTGTCTTGTGCACTGTGGGATGTCGAGCAGCATCTCTGGTCTCTACCCATTAGATGCCAGTAGAATCCTCACTCCAGGGGTGATCGCCAGAACTGTCTCCAGACAAATTCCAAGTGTCCCCTGGGGGGCACAATTGCCCCTGGGTGAGAACCTCTGATGTAGAAGACATGGTGAAGCAGTTTTTCCCTTGTTTGCTTTTCTGGACTATGAAAGTGGGAGAGGCCAATGAAAAATAAGAACACAGTAGGTCTTAGAATGTACTATTTTCACTCTATTATCAAATCCTCAACTTTTCTCAACTGAGATTTTTAGAAAAACAATTAAATTTCCAAACATAGCTCGGATATACAAACATTGGGCCCCGGCGTGTCTCACCTCTCTGCTAATGGGTCAACAAGAACAGGACTTTTCACGAGGTGTTCCAAGAGTTTGCAGGGCCCCTCTCTGGCCTACTTCACGGAGAGCCAGGGTAAAACTACTCATTAGCAAAGTGACTAATGCATAGGCCTATTAGTTGAAATAGCGAGGGGAAAAGGAGAGTAATGTTTCCTGTGTACCGTTTCCTCTTTTAAAGCAGAATATGCTGTAGACTAATGAGTGGCCACATCCAAGTTGCTCTTACAAATTGGTAAGTTTCGTCTTTGCCGTCCAGTACTTGCTTCCAGACTAGTCGGGATTTTCAAAGACCCTGATGTGAAAAGAAAATGGTGATATCCCAGGCATTCTCTGCTTTAATAACTGCTCCTCTCTTGGCCTCAGCCTCTCCTTTCCTTCCACCCCCCTCCTTCTTCCACCTTCCCTGCTTCCTGCTACTTTGAAGAGGGCCTGGGAAGAGTGGCCCCTGTAGGCAGGGAAGTGAATGTGAATTAGAATCACCTGGGGGCACCTGGGCGACTCAGCTGGTTGAGGATCCTTCCAGGTCCCCATCTCACAGTTCTTGAGTCGGGCTCTCTGCTGACAGCGCAGAGCCTGAAGCCTGAGTCAGATTGTGTCTCCCTCGCTGTCGGCCCCTCCCCGCCTCGCGCTCTGTCTCTTTCTCAAAAATAAATTTAAAAACACATTCAAAAAATTTAAAATCACTTGGAGAGCTTTTCACCCCGCACAGTTATGAAGGCCAGCCGACTATCCCATCCACTCCCTACCCCGCGCCCACCAACAGCGTACTGGCTGGAAACAAAAGCCACACACAATTAGGAGGCATTGAGGAGATTAAGGAAGGGATGCTTTGCAGAGATGCGGTCAGGGTTTAGGGAAATCCCTGGGAGGGTGCAGTACAGTAGAGTAACAGCAGGGAGCTGGTACCCCCCTCTGCTGGAAGGGCAAGGAAGAGCGCGGTAGCTGGAACTCAGATGGCAGCAGTGGGAGCAGTCATCTTGTGGGAGCTGTTTCCGGCGCCACACAAACCAGCAAGCCAGGCTGACCCGGCAAGGGGAGTAATATTTGACTTAATACCGGAGTCGCATGTGGAACCAGTTTCCGGGCAGAGGCAGTGGCAAGTGCAAAGGCCCAGAGGTGAGAATCGCCACTTTGTTCTTAAGAGGGTTTTTTGTAAGTAGACTTTGGGATCTGTCAGGATCTGCACTGTCTCACCTCTCATTGAACTTGAAACAGTATTTGGGGGCTATTTTGAAACACTGAACACTGTGTAGTTCTTTAGGAGGTGTCCCCTCGGACACCTCATCCTATCCCCTGAAGCCCCCAGTTTCTGTGGCTGGGAGACACGGAAGTTCACCCTAAAAACAGCTCTGAAGCGTAAACCGCTACTTCTCAAACTTCAGCAGGTTTGTGGTTCTGGTTCAGCAGGTCTGGGATGCAGCCTGAGAGTCTGCATTTCTATCAGATTGCCAGAAAGGCCAGTGCTGCCTGGCCATACTTTGGAGAGCGAGGACCTCAAGAACTCGGAACAGGGCAGTGTGGGAAACAGAAACCACCCACCAGAAGTTAGAAGACCTGGGTCCAATCTAAACTATGACCTTAACCAGTCACATGACCTCAGGCAAGCCACTTAGCCATTTCTTCATCTATAAAAATGGAGGTGTTAGGCAAGGCTCCTCCTGCTGTCCCTTACGTGTCTGCAGATGATGACTAGGCCTTTCAGACCAAATGCTGTGACATTTGCAGTCACTCTAAGTTTGGGAGTTCTGACATCAGCCCTACGGCCATTTTATTTCTTCTGTGCTATTGTGAGGACACAGAAAACAGTAATGTCTGAGCCCAGAGGTGGAATCCCTCAGACTCGGACAATAGAAGTTGGGAGAGGGAGTCATCACACACTTCAGTCAATGGAGGATTTTCTCTCAAAATTAGTAGAGGAGATACCTAGCAATCACTACTTTAAGCTGATTAGAATTGTCGTTAAATGGAAGTAGGCTAAATATCAACCAACAAGTGACTGGTGAAATTAAACATTCTAGGCAACCATTAAAAATGATTATGTTTGGACAATTTTACTGATATGGGAAGTTGACATGATGTATCATGGAGTGAAAAAAAATGAGAGGTTACGTTACAGCGTGTGTATAGCAAAGAGTACATGAGCTTAGGTATTCACCAAGAAATGTCTAATTTTCTTTAAATGGAAACAATCTAAACAACTAAATGCAATGCTGATCCTAAAGTAGATCCTTATGAGAGGTGAAAAATGCTGTAAAAGACACTATTGGGTCAACTGACAAAATTGAAACTCAAATGGTAAATTCAATTAAAATATTGTATCAATATTAAATTTCCTGATGTTGATAACTGTACTGTGATTACTTAAGAAGATCCTTTTTCTACAAATAATCCAGTGAAGAAATGGGCAAAAGGCATGGATAGACACTTCTCCAAAGAAGACATCCAGACGGCCAACCGACACATGAAAAACTGCTCAACATCACTCATCATCAGGGAAATACAAGTCAAAACCACAGTGAGATACCACCTTACACCTGTCAGAATGGCTAGCATGAACAACTCAGGCAACAACAGATGTTGGCAAGGATGCGGAGAAAGAGGATCTCTTTTGCATCGTTGGTGGGAATGCAAGCTGGTGCAGCCTCTCTGGAAAACAGCATGGAGTTCCTCAAAAAACTAAAAATAGAACTACCCTACGACCCAGAAATTGCACTACTAGGCATTTATCCAAGGGATACAGGTGTGCTGTTTCGAAGGGACACATGCACCCCCATGTTTATAGCAGCACCATCCACAAGAGCCAAAGTATGGAAAGATCCCAAATGTCCATCGATGGATGAATGGATAAAGAAGATGTGGGATATATATACAACAGAGCATTACTCGGCGATCAAAAAGAATGAAATCTTGCCATTTGCAACTACGTGGATGGAACTGGAGGGTATTATGCTAAGGGAAATTAGTCCAAGAAAGACAAATATATGACTTCACTCATATGAGGACTTTAAGAGACAAAACAGATGAACGTAAGGGAAGGGAAACAAAAATAATATAAAAACAGGGAGGGGGACACAGCAGAAGAGACTCATAAATATGGAGAACAAACAGGGCTGCTGGAGGGGTTGTGGGGGGGGATGGGCTAAATGGGGAAGGGGAACTAAGGAATCTACTCCTGAAATCGTTGTTGCACTATATGCTAACTAATTTGGATGTAAATTAAAGAAAATAAAAAACAAAACAAGTTAATAAAAATAATTTTTTAAATAAATCCAAATATTAAATATTCAAAAAAAAAAAGAAGGTCCTTTTTCTTAGGAAATGTGCACTGAAATTTTTCCTAAGCATAAAATTATTTCCAAATAAAGAAAGTTTTCTTAAAAAGAATCTTTAGGAAGCTCACAGAACCTGGGGGTGGGGATAGGGTGTGGCGCAGAGAGTCAGGCTCAAACACAAGGCAGCCAGGAACATTCCCCGAGCCATCAATGGTCTGCTCCAGCCAAGAGTAGATTACTTCTGGGGGCACCTGGGTTGGTTAAGTGACTGACTTTAGCTTGAGTTGTGATCTCACAGTTTGTGAGTTCGAGCCCCACATTGGTCTCTGCCCTGGCAGCACGGAGCCTGCTGTGATTCTCTCTCTCTCTCTCTCTCTCTCTCTCTCTCTGCCCCTTCCCCACTTGCTCTCTCTCAAAAATAAATAAACATTTTTTTTTAAGTTTAAAGAGTGACTACTTCTCAAACAGACACTGCAGCTCTCACAGATGATAGTGGGGACCAGATGCCTGAAACTCATTCACTGCTGCCTCTAAAGAAAAGAGAGCTTCTTACTTCCCTCAGCAGAAAACAGTTCCTCATAGCACTTGTTCCCATGCATAACTGGCTTTCAAATCCATGTCTTCCCGAGGTGCATCTGATCAGTGGGAATTAGCTGCAGGGGTTTCTGGGAAAGCAAATTTATGATTTCAATCTTTAAAAAGTCAGCATCCGTGTACGAAGTGCTCCAAACGTAAGATGGGTGTTCAAAAGATGTCAGGTGGCCACAGATGGGACAAATGCTACCACCATCACACTCACAAAAAGTTACCCCTAATGATGACTTCTGTGGAGTCACCCCAGCTTGGGTCTGGGAAGCCTTCCTTGTGCACTTCTAGTCACTTCCTTGTGAAAGCAGCTGCTTAACGTTGGCCCTGATACAGCAGACATGACCTAGTTACTGTGCACTTCAAATATGTCAGACATGCAAACAGAACCCAATGAGACATCACTATATACCCACCAAAACGGCTAACGCGTGAAAGGAAGACTGACACACCAAGTGACAGTTAAGATGTGCAAAACTAGGACTCTCACTCATCGTCAGTGGGAGCGTAAACAGGTACAAGCACTTTGGAAAAGCTGAATATATGTACACTCTATTAATGAGCAATTCTGCTCCTGGTATCTAACCGACAACAATGAGCCCTTATGTCGATCAGAAGACGTGCACAAAAGTATTCATGGCATCATTATTCATAATAGCTCCAAACTAGAAACGACACAAGTGTCCATCAACAGTAAAATGAGTAAATAATTATCGCAATACGCACAATATGGAATACTACACAACAATCGAGAAAATAATGAACTAGCCTTACACACAGTATTATGGAGAAATTTCGCCAACAGTGCTGAAAAAGACACCAGATACAAAAAAGCACATCCTGTATGATTCCATTTACATGCAGCTCAAGAGCAAAGAAACAAATCTATGACAACATGTCAGAATAGCAGTTTCTGTTAGTGTGAAATTGAGGGGTACCAAGAAGGGGCATGAGGGGGCCTTTTAGGATAATGAAAATGTTCTGTATCCTGATCTGTGTGCAGGTGTCACAGGTGTTTACCCATACAATTCAAACTATGCCCTAAGATACACACTTTACTGTGTGAAAATTATACCTCAATTTTTGGGAGAAAGAATAAAGACTACGGAAATAGGATCACAGATTCTTAGAGCATTAAGGGAACTTTTCTAGAAGGAAGGAAGGAAGGAAAGAACTGTCATCAGAGGAATACGAAGTCTCCTAAAGTTCTGAAATGACTGGTGGCATGCTATGATCTCCGCCAGGTTTAGCTGTTGACAGCATTTTCCTGACTCCGCCTCACACTTTCCCATGTCTTCAGAAAGTAACTTTTTGCAATTAAGCACTAAGAAACTAGCTGAAAATGTGTGTATGGAGCAGTTCTACATAACTGCACAGTGCTTTGCCATTCACAGAGAATAGGGTACCTCATTTGACCCTTGCAACAACCCTGGGAAGTGGGCAGGGTGAATGTTCATTTTCATTACCATTGCATTTCAAAGAGGCTAAATGGTCATATGGAGTCACTGCTTCTGACTTTCAATCTAATGCTTTTCTAGTGGTGTTTGTAAGTGCTGATTTCTATACGACAACTAAATACAGCAAATAATTCTGGATTGGATCCTGGAAAGGAAAAAAATGCTATAAAGGACATTATTGAGAAAATTGGTGAAATTTGAACACAGACCACATGTAGAGGATAATATTGTATCCACCATTTCTAAATTTCTTGACTTTGATCATTATACTGTAGTTTCATAAAAGTGTCCTGGTTCACAAGAAATGCATGCAGGAAGTATGCAGAGTGAAAGGTCACCATGCCCATAACTGACTCTCAAATAGTTCTTTAAAAATTAGAGAGAAAGAGGGGGCGCCTGGGTGGCTCAGTCGGTTAAGCGGCCGACTTCAGCTCAGGTCACAATCTCGCGGTCCGTGAGTTCGAGCCCCGCGTCGGGCTCTGGGCTGACGGCTCAGAGCCTGGAGCCTGCTTCCGATTCTGTGTCTCCCTCTCTCTCTGCCCCTCCCCCGTTCATGCTCTGTCTCTCTCTGTCTCAAAAATAAATACAACGTTAAAAAAATTTTTTTTAAAAATTAGAGAGAAAGAGAGGGGAAGCAAATGTGGCAAAATGTCAATAACATGTGAATCTCGGTGAGTGGCGTTCAAGTATTTGTTGTATTGTTCTTGCAACTTCCATGGAGGGATTAAATTTTTCTCAAAAAAATCTAAACCATTCAAGAAAAAACTACTTTCGGATAAAATCAAGTTATGCCTTCTGTTGTGCATATCACATGAAACCATAGTCATCTTGGGCACTGTAGAAGAAAAATGACAGCACTATAATTTCTAACAGATTTATTAATTGCTTCATTTCATCATCACACAGGCAAAACATCCTTTCTCTTATTTAGTTAACATAATCTATGAACTTAATAGAAAGACTTGCTCTGCAGGGAACAGTTGTAGCTTTTATAGAATACTTTAGAATGTTCTTTTTAAATGTTTATTTCTTTATTTTGAGGGGAGGAGGGGCAGAGAGAGAAGGAGAGAGAGAACTCCAAGCAGACTCCGTGCTATTAACGTGAAACCTGACACGAGGTTCAATCCCATGCCCGCGAGATCACAACCTGAGCTGATATCAAGAGTCGGATGCTCAGCTGATTGAGCTACCCAGGCACCCCTAGACTACCTTAGAATGTTCTATTATGAAGCCCTGAGAGAGGGAAAGAATCTGCAGCCTCATGGTCCCTGCTGCTTTGGTGATGCCTCATGAAGATGGCAAGACTTTGCAAGGCAGAGACTTGTGGCACACTCAGGGATACTGGGTCCCAGGGGCAGGGGCTCCAGCTTTGCCTGAGTCCTATCACCCAAGTGTATCTTGGAAGCAGCAGAACTGCTGGACTGAAAAAGGAACCAGGACCCTGTCCATTATGAGGAAAATGGGCGATGACGTAAACAACTGCAGAGCGCTGGCCTAGAAAAGACTCGATAATTGAGTTCAAATTTCCCTCCACCTCATGGGTGTCCCAAATGGAACTTAAGTTAAAATAAATAATAAGATAATGTTTCTATATTTGAATGTTTGGACTGAGATTCATTCCTATTACGTTAAGTAACATGTATTGAAATGTATGATATGCTGGCCATGTTATAATGGTTGTTTTATTTCGTTCTCACAACAACTCTATGACTTAGGTAAAATAGTCCCCATTTTACAAATGGGGAAACCGAAGCTTAGAGGGGTTATTAACTACTTGCCTGAAGTCACGCGGCAGGTAACTGGTGGAGATAGGTGAACTCGGACAGGCTGACTCCAGAGTCTCGGTGCTTAGCCCCTCCACCATGCTTACAGGTGGCTACCCACCTATCCATAAGGCCAGTCCTCCCCCTAGCAATACCCGCTACAGACTAGGGCCTGTGATCTATTAAGGGAAGATGCTACTCTGCGGTGTAACAGAAATGTAAGAAATCTATCCCAGCTCAACAGAACACAAGAAAATCATTAATTCCATCCCTTGCAATAGGCAGCCAAATTTTCCACACTGCGGATGACTAAAAGATGGAGCTGATTGTGCCCAGGAGGGTGTGACAGTACTGGTACTGCCAAACGTCCTGGCTGGTGATGCCCTCCTCCCCTGCAAAGAGTGGGGTTCTTCCAAACGACATTGGTGTTCTCCACTCCCCCCGTGGACGTGTGACTTAGGTAGGTAAACCTGCCCAAGTCGCACACTGTGCCTCACCCAGGGCCTGAAGAAAGCTGGTCCCACACTAAAGGCAATTTGTGAAACATAATTACTTGCAGATTCCTTCTGGAGCCGCTTAAGCTCCTTGAGGTCTCAGATGTGTGGCCAGGCTAGAACTCTTCTTGGCAGCTAAGGATCCTTCTGCCTCCAGCTGGAGAGGAGGTCCAAATGACAGAAACCAAGGGCATCACTCAGATGGAGTTTGGCCTTCCCAAGACTTGGTGGGGCAGGCTCAGATGCATGAATGGGGCTTTGGGGAGCCTACCCTTTCAGCAGATCCAAACCACACAGATCACAGAGATCTGCGGAAAATAATGTCTTTTTCATGAGCGGACTGAGCATTAGTGATAGTCTCCATTTGGCTTGATGGCACTCTGAGTGGGGAAATGAAAGTCTTATCTCTCAGTAAAAGGGGTAGCATGGTCAACGAAACTCATGCCCAGTAACCTACTGGAAAGGCTTGCCCCAGATAACATTTGTTTTCTGTTGAGAGAAGCACAGCAGGCTTTGATTCTGCTACTGGTAGTGCTTGCAATTATATTTATTATCTATTATGGGTCAAATCACAAAACTATAATGGATACAGCTACATATAAATTTGATTACCCCCCAAACCCTGAGACATAGCTGTCATGTATCTCATTTTACAAATAAGTAACCAAGTTAATATAAGCCTGACATGATTTTAATTTTAATCCAGTTCAAATCAAAGTTAGAAGCAGAGGACATTCGACAACATGGACAAATCTCATAGACATCGAACAAAAGGAAAGAAGGCAGATAGGAAAGAGTGCATACTATATGATTCTATTGGTATGACATACAAGAACAGGAAAAACTAATCTATGGCGACAGAAATCAGAAGAGTGGTTACTTCTGGGAGGGTGGTGTTGACTGGAAAGGGGCATGAGGGAGCCCCTAGGGATGCTGGAAACTTTCTAGATCTTGATTTCAGTGGTAGTTCCACAGGTGTATTCAAATGTACAAAATCATTGAGCTGTGCTTTTAAGATTTGTGCACTTTATTAAGTTGTCTCAAAAAAGAGGTCACAATTAACTTATGAGAAAAGAGCCAAGAATGCACAAGGGGGAAGGATAGTCTCTTCAATAAAGAGTACTGGGGAAAACGGATAACCACATGCAAAAGAAAGACAATTCCCATTTCACATATATGCAAAAATGTACTTGAAATGAGTTACAAACTTGGATTCCCCAGCTTCTTGGATTTTTTTTTTTTTTTGCCTCTTGGATTTTTTAAAATTCCTATTTTATATTTAAAATGGATATGTGCATTGAAAAAGATCCATTTCAGTGTGATAAAATTAGACCTTAGCAAGAAAAGCATGTCCCCCCCCAAAATAAATTTCTCTTCTGGAAGTTTCAAAACACACTTTTCATTAATTTTGGGGGTATCCTACTCTGCTCCGGCTCCCACCTGTGACTCCTGCCCTGCAGCTACTGAGGGCTATTCTTTGAACACTCCATGCCTTGTCTATCTTCAGTATGTCTTTGCCTATGCTGGTCCTTCTTCCTGGAACAGTCTTATCCCTTCTCCCTACATGATGGATATCTATGGCTTCTTTAATACCTAGCACAATTATCACTTCCTCAGCAAGCCTTCCCCCTAAATGCCTCAGGTGAAATTTACTCCCTCAACTGTTGTACCCTCGTAACTCTGCATAATTATTTACTTATACTTGTTTCTCCACCTAACTGTGAGCAGTTTGTCAAAGACAGAGCCTGTGTCATGTTCACTGTCCTGTCCCTAGTGTCTACCATATTGTAAGTGATCAATAAATGTTTGTTGAATGAATAAAATAATTTCTTGGTCTGCAACGTGGATTAAGAACACATAACCCTAAGTATGCTCACTGTGGAGAAGCAGTTATGAACTCTATACATCTGGGGCTGCCAGAGCCATCTGGAGAAGCACCATCAGATTCTCAAGGTCCAAAAACTCCTGTCCACTCCATCCTGCCCTGTGATCGTAGGTCATGGAAGGAGGCTTTCATATTTCTTGGAATGGAGCTTCCATAAACCAAATCAACCTTTTATTTTTCTAATATTCTATCTCTCAATGCCTACTTTGTATAAGTTGCAATACCATATTTCGTCAAAAACTACTATTCTTACAAGTGGCAGATAGGAATAAAGGAGACATGCTGGAAGGAGAGAATCCCATCCTCCCACACAGAACCCTTTCCCCATACCTGACAGCCTCAGAGATTAACAGACTCTCACCTAAAGGTCATTGCCGGTTTTTTGTTTGTTTGTTTGTTTTTTAATTAAGAGCTACTGATGTTTCACAACTGCAGTTTCTCTGAAGATTAGCAAATGATCTCCCGTGTCTGCCTTTCCGTTGTTCATTCCAATTCCCTGTGGCCCAGAGAGCAGAGGGCGGGAAGGTGTTCTGATAGGTGATTTCAATGCCAGACCCCTCTGGAGTCAGGAGCCACATTCAACAGATCAACCTAGACGGAGTTTTTTAAAGGTCACGAAGATGAAAAAGGGTAGAGAAAACATGACCTTCAAGAAAGGAAGAAGAGAACCAAACAGGAGTCTTTGCATAACATCATTCCAAATAACTGTGTAAAAGCCTCTGAAGTAAACAGGTGCTGAGTCGGATGTCTGAGTCTTAAGTATACTAAATCATTGTATCAGTCAAGGTTCCAGTGGGACACAAATGGAACACACACACTGGGTAAGTGAAGACAAGTTTAATAAGGGATTGGGCAAACACCACAGAATGGCCCAGGAAGGAATTCCACAGGTGATACTTACACTGACCCTATTTGGCTCCCATCTCTTGCTTGTGTTGCCCAGTGGTTGGACCCAGTAGGAAGCCAGAGAGCAGGGGGCCCTGTGGACACAACTCATGCAGGTCAGCCTCCTGGGTTACAGGATGGAGAAGGGTGGAGAAGGTGGAGAGTGAGCTTTGGAGAGTGGAAACAGAAGATGTTCGGCACCCAAACGATTCAGACCACTCTCAGCACCCCCCTTTGCTGAACACCCATTGACTTAGACTCTCCCTTCTTCATTTCCTTCCACACAAAGCACCTGCACATTTCCCATATATTTTATGGCCCTTTATTTGTGTTTGATGTCCATACAGTCTCTAAATGTCTGTGCCTTGACCATCTGATGACGTCTCCCTAAACTCAGCTGTTTAGTTAACCATAGGTCAATGTGACCTCAACGAGTAAGTGACATCGGAGCCAAGAAATGAATGATAAGAAGGAGGTAACCATGCAAAGATCTAGGGGAGACCATTCTCTGCAGAAGGAAACAGCAAGTTCAAAGCTCTGAGACAGAATGGCGTTTGGAGAGCTTGAGGGACAGGCAATGCATCCCAATGGCCAGAACCGAATGCTTCGTTCCTTGTCAATTATTGTAATGATCAGACTCCCACGCATAACACAGGGAGTCCTTCATCTTAGGTGAGGAAAGGAAGCCTCGCTTTGACAATCTTGGACCTGTTTCCTCATTCGTGAAGTGGGAAGCTTGACTGAGATTGTGCCTGAGCTCGCCTCCTACTCTAAAAAGATATGACTCTTTCATCCTATAAGGAAAAAAGACGCAAAGTGCCATCTGTTTGTTTGAAAAAGACTGCGTGGGCATCGACTGTGTCTTTACTATGGGGCCAGCGTAGCTGACGCCATCAGTGCCCCAACGGCGATACCCTCGGCACTCACCTGCAAGCACCCGCCGCCCTCCACCCAGAAGCTTCCACCTAGCCTGCATGCAAGGAAGGCCAGAGTGGCAAGGATCGCTCCCGGAGCAGCCCTTGGCTGTGATGAATGGGAGGGAGAGTGTCAATACCCTGGCTTCTTCCCCTTCAGGTGGAACAGCTCTGAGGTGCGCTCAGTATGTTCTCCTACAGCTTCTCGGGGGTGTGAAGCCGCAATTGCCCACAGAGGTAGGCTGCTCTTTAACACATGCCTAGCACTGGCCTCTTTCCCTTCCGTCTTCTATCCTCACTCCTTGACTGGTGCTTTTCCCAAGTTAACAACTCGTGCTCGAATCTTATTCTTAGATCTGCTTCTGAGGGAGCCCCACCTAAGCGAGCTAGTTATAATGAGGGATACCAAGGAGCAATAAAATACATCTCCACCCTCTAGTTACTAGTTTTTAAAAGTAGACATTAAAGGGGAGCCTGGTTGGCGCAGTAGGTTAAGCACCCAACTCTTGGTTTCAGCTCAGGTCATGATCCCATGGCTCATGGGATCAAGCCTTGCATCAGGCTCCAAGCTGACAGTGCAGAGCCTGCTTGGGAGTCTCTCTCTCTCTCCATCTCTCCCTGCCCCTCCCCTGCTCACACACACACACACACACACACACACACACACTCTCTCTCTCTTTCTTTAAAATAAATAAACTTTAAAAATAAATAAATAAAAGTAGACATTAAAACCTTGAAATATAACTTTTGACCCAGCAGTTCAACGTCTAAGAATACATCTTTCAAAAGTAATATTTGTGCACAAAACTTAGATACCAAAATGTTCATTTCTCATCAAAGCATTGAGAATAAGAGATACAAGTAGCAAATGTCAATGTAAATGTTCAACGGTGGGGAAATAAATACTGGTACGCCCATGCAACAGAACACTATGCAGTCATTAAAACCCATGTTGTAGAATAATACTTAATGACACGGGCACAGTTCGTAGGCACAATTAAATAAACAAGGGTTACACAACAATATCTTTGGTACCTATCGTTTTCACTAACAATAATATATATGTGCGTAGAAGAAAAATACTAGAAAGCTAACACACCGAAGGATTAACACTCGCCAGCTCTGGGTCTGTCTATATTTTCCAATATTTCTAGAAATAACATGTATTTTTTACCTTTAAGGTGATGCATTATTAGTTTACATAGTCTAGGATAGCATTTCTCAATCTCAGCGTGACTGATATTTTGGAATGGATCATTCTTTGTGGCGGGGCCATCCTGTGCCCTGTGGGATGTTTAACAGCAGCACCGGTACCTGTCTTCTAGATGCCAGCGACGCTTTCCCCTTCAAACTGTGACAATCAGAAATATCTCTAGACACTGCCAAGTGTCCCCTGGGAGCATAATCACACCCAGTTGAGAACCATCGGCCTAAGAGAACCTCAAGTGGTAAATCCATGATAGCAGTTAGTGGCCACGGAATAAAGTAAGATTATTCAAAATCTGTCAGACATGCATGATTTTTTTTCATGTTGAAGAAATCAATGTCACGTTCAACCTATAACCTAAAGTAACATTTGTTCCAGAAGAGGCCACTTCCTCAGATGTGTGATAGAAGAACCGATAACAGGTTCCGAGATACCATCACGCCAGCCTAATGGGTCACTTGCTTCCCATCTGGCCTCACACTGGACGACGGACGGGAGGTAAAAGAACACCCTGAAATGTTTGCTGTCAAAACTTCCTCAGTACCATTACTTTCAGTGATTTAACGGTGGTTACACAGTCGTACGTAAATGCAACGGACACAAGAAAATTCCCCAAGGGGTTGGTGAGAGTTATGATATGAGCCTGAGTGGATGAGTCTGAGTCCATCAGGAAGTGTTGACTGAGCCCCCTGTGTGCGCTTAGTGCTGTTCTAGACTCTGAGGACACAGAGGTGGACACGATGTTCCAGAGGCCTACCCTGGAGAGATCCCCGTTTCTAGTGAGCAGGGGTGGGGGGCACATTTATGCAAACAGGATAATTGGATGGCGAGGGTAATTAGATCACGCGCAAGAGGGCGGCTCAGCAGGAGGGAGTGGTTTTGGCCGCCGCAGCCTCTCCGAGCACCACGTGCACAGGTGACGGCATCTCTGCAAAGGCCGGAGCCAGAGAAGCAGCTGAAGCCGAGGAAGTTGGGGTCAGGTCAGGTGATCTTCGCCGGTTTGGCAGGAAGTTGGGGTTGCACTCTAATTGCAGTGCGGGAAGGTGCGGGAGGATCGCAAGCAGGGAGGACAAGAGCTAGTTTACGCTTTTGCCAGGTCACCTCGACCCCATGCAGGGAGCGGACCGGAGCAGGACGAGAGTGTGCAGGGAGATCTGTCATTTGACCTCCACATGAGTCCAGGTGAGAGATGCCACCGGGGTGGCCCAACTAGGTTGGAAGGGTGAGGGCGAAGCAGTGAGATTCGGAAGAAGATTCGGGAAATGGATGGGAAGCCTGCGTGGGCCCTGCAGCCCGGGGAAGCCGAGCCAGCTGCCGGAGAGGCGAGAGGCGAGCGCTTGGGCCGCCTGAAGCTGGAGGTCCGGGGAGCGAAGCGGTGACTAATGACAGACAGCATGAACGCCAGGGCCTTGTAAACCCGTTTTTATTTTTAAATAGGCTAACGGCCAGGAAGTAGGGCATTTTGTAACTTCCTTGGGAGTCAGAGCCAAATGGCGCCAGGAGGTCCCAGCTGTGTAAGCGGCACAGAGCACAGGCCAAAGCTGGGCCGCCTCTGGGGGGAGAGCCTCATATTCCTTCTGTAAAAAATTCCTACTTGGGGGCTGATGCCTAAAACGCCACCATTTGACACTCTTTTTAGCTTAGATTTTTAGTTCAGCATGAAATACCAATTCCTTTCCCCAAGTCAAAACAGAAAGCAGTGATGGAGACTGGGCCATGAGGAGCAGGGCAGGGCAATGAGAAATCAGATGGGACAGAAGGCTGGAAGTTCTGGTTCAGAAAGACCTTGAGGCACTGAGGGCGTATGTAGAGTGGACGGGCGCTGGGTGGGCTGCTAGTGGGTGGGCAGGCTGGAGCAGGGTGAGGGTTGCTCAGAGAGGAGGGGGAGGCCGTCCATGAGGACCCGAAAGAGCTTGCAGGAGGCCAGGAGGGCGAGCGCGGCTTCTTCCCACGTTTCCTGACGTGAGCTCCAGCCTCCTCGGTCTGGTCTGCAGATTGACAGGCCCTTACCTCCTCCTGAACGGATCTCGGATCTCGGCTGGCCCAGCTTAGCCTTAGAGCAGGAAGGGCCCCAGGGGAAGGAATCCCGAGGGGATCCTAACAGGCAGCTTTCCCAGGCTACTCTGGGGGAGGAAGGCCAACATTCAATTCGAAAACCAAGTTCCAAAACGATTCTAGGACTGAGATCGTTTTGACGGCTATTGAAAACACAATCAAAGCTAATTTTCTCACTGAATTTAATCCTTTCTAATTCACTTTGCTAAAATTTTAAAAATGTATTATTATTTTTTTGAGAGAGAGAGAGAGCATGAACAGGGGGGGCAGAGGAAGAGAGAGACGGAGAATCCCAAGCAAGAGCCCGAGGAGCCTCTCCATCCCAGACCCTGGGGTCATGACCTGAGCTGAAATCAAGAGTCAACTGACTGAGACACCCAGGTACCCCTACGCTTTGCCAATTTAAAACAAAAATCTTATAATTTGCTGATTTCCCCCCCTCAAATTTGGAAGGCATTTAGATGAACATCATTGTTTTTTGGGTCTCAAGCACATTTTCCTCTACATTTCACCCTACCTGTCCAACTGCTGGGCGCGGAAGCCCTGGGAATACAGCCCAACAACTCTGATTCGTGATGTCTTCCCTCCACTTATTTGACCTTCACTGGCTTCTCACACTTTCATTCATTCTTTCTCTCACTTTTTAAATAAATACTTACAGAATTCCTGTTATGCATCAGTTACTGTAATAGAGGCTGTGGAGGTAGAAAAATGAGATAGTCTCTGCCCTAGAGGACCCACCAATGGTGGGAAAAATGTACAAACAAGTCATTAAAATGTAAAGGATAAGGGACGCCTGGGTGGTTCATTCGGCTCAGGTCATGATCTAATGGCTGGTGAGTTGGAGCCCTGCGTAGGGCTCTGTGCTGACAGCTCAGAGCCTGGACCCTGCTTAGATTCTGTGTTTTCCTCTCTCTTTGCCCCTCCCCCGCTTGGCCTCTCTCTCTCTCTCTCTCTCTCTCTCTCTCTCCCTCCCTCTCCCCACCCCCCAAATAAAAACAAGGAGGAGGATAAAACATAATAGACTTTTAAATACAGAGAACAAACTGAGGGTTGCTGGATGGGTTGTGGATGTGGGGGATGAGCTAAATGGGTAAGGGCCATTAAGGAAGACACTTGTCCGGATGAGTGCTGGGTGTTATACATAGGGGATGAATCACTGGAATCTAATCCTGAAATCATTATTGCACTATATGCTAACTAACTTGGATGTAAATTAAAAAATAAATTTAAAAAAATATTCTTTAAATGCAAAGAATAAGCCCTGTAATTAAGATATTCCAAAGCACTGAAAGCATATTACTACATTTTAATTTACACTTGAATTCATAAATAAATAATTCCTATAAATTTGTTACCACGTATTTTGTAAAAAGTTTACTTAAATGCCAAAGTTTCCCAAGACAGGTGAATTTTTCCTATTTCTTATGTTAGAGTGCCATCTACTGGAAATTCTGGGGAACAGCAATCAGTGATTTGTTATGTTAGAGTGCCATCGTGTGGAATTTTCTATAATTGCACAATTGTATTTTCCCGATTTCTTGTGTTAGAGTGCCATCTCGTGGAATTTTTATGTTATTGCAGCACCAATTATTTATTTATTTTCTTTTTGTGTTGCAGTGCCGCCTGGTGGAGTTAGCGTGTAATTGCAAAACAATTTATTTATTTATTTATTTATTTATTTATTTATTTATTTATTTATTTATTTATTTATTTATTTATTTTTATTTATTTATCGAACTATCTGTTTGATTGTTTCTTATCATTCATTTATTTATTTACTTATCTCTTTAGCTGTCCATTCTTTTATTTAACTGGCTAGTTGGCTAGTTAGCTAGTTGGCTAGTTAGTTGGTTAGTTGGCTAGTTAGCTAATTAGTTAGTGTCACCCAGTGGATATATTGTGCAATTGCGGATCAGAGAAGTTTTTTCCTATATCCTTAGGGTGCCGCGCAGTGGAATTTTCAAATAATTCCAAATCAGATGTTTTCCTATTACTCAAGTTAGAATGCCACCTAGTGGAATTATCTTGCAATTGCATGATACGTTTTTCTCCTACTCAGGTTAGAGTGCCACCCAGTGGAATTATCTTGCAATCACATAACATGTTTGTTTTTCTTACAGGTTTCCCTTGCTATCCAAAAGTTGAAGGTTCCCATGAAACCGTTCCTAAACCGAAATGGCATAAAGCAAAGAGTGTCCCCTCCCTTCCAAAAGTTCGAGTTACACCGCTTGCTCTTAGGAAGGACCTACATTAGTACATTATTACAAAAGTGAAAATTCTCTTCGGTTTTCTTTCACCTAGGGAAAACAGGTACTAATGCAGTCCTCTCCAAAGAGGGAAGTGGCATAACTCACTTGTGGTTAGTTCGGGGAAAGCTGTATTCAGGTTAGAGTGCCACCTGGTGGAATTATCATGTAATTTCAGAGCACATATGTTTTTCCTAGTACTCAAGTTAGAATGCCACCTAGTGGAAATATGTAATTGCAAAACCACTGTTTTTTCTGCTACTCGGGTTAGGGTGCCACCTGGTGGAATTTTCCTACAATTACAGAACAGGTATGTTTTTAATTTCTCACGTAAGAGTCACCTGGCAGAATCATCCAGCAATTACAGAAAAAAAATGTCTTTTTGTTACTTGTGAAAGAGTCCCACCTGGTAGAATTGCTCTTTGTTAAGAAGTAGACCAGTGATCCTCAAACTTGGCATCTGGATGACCTGGAGAGCTCTTTAAAAGAAAGACTGCAGGCCCCCAACCCGAGTTTCCTATTTGGGGGGTTTGGGTTGGGGTCTGGGAATTTGCATCTCTAATGAGGTGTTGGTTGATGTTGATGCTACTTGTCTGGGACTGCACTTTGAGAAGCACTGAAATACTACTTAAATTTTAGTTTCACACATAAATGGCTTTCTTTTCTCATGTAATTTCTGCAACTGTTTCATTTTTGGAAAACTGTAGAGTTTAGGAAGCTCTGCCCTCCTGAGTCTCTCTAAAGAACTCAGGATACCTTTTGATTAAACCTACCAGTTACTTTGGATATATTTTCGCAAACTTATCTACACAACTTTACAATGTGGGATTTTGTCTGTTTTTGTATCATAAAATCCTAGTATGGGTGCTCCCTAAATATCCGTTGGATGAATGAATGAACCAGGACTTCAACTTTGTCAGGTTGTTTGGATAAATACGACAGCTTCCTGAAACTGAAGTAGGCAGAAACTCTGTCTCCTTCCCTCCCTATCACTTCGCTGGCATGTTACAAGCAAAGAAGCCACAGAAATCTGTCAAAATCATTTATTCGTATGCAGGCCCAGAACCTGCCACACGGCCTGTTCCCATATGCAGTTGAGGGTTCTGCTTACTCCTTTTCGGCACTGTCACAAGCTTCTTCCCAAAATGTTGATCCGCGACAGAAAGAGATGACAAAGTCCTCAGTAAGCAGCAAGCACAAGCCACTACCTCACAGGCGCTGGAGCTCTGACTTGTCAGACTCTTTCTTACACTGTGTTCATGCAAGGGCTCAGGTCCCTTGTCATCTTTTTAGCCAATAGCATGTCTTGAACACCACTCAATTCACCAACTGAAAATCATTTCTAACACTTCTTACGTGAATTGGTAACCTTTCCGGTGGAAACTTAGATAGGGTATTTGCAGGTCCCCTAAAATATGGACTTCTGGCTAGGGTCCTTCCAATGTTAATAACCTACCCCTGAAGTGTGGCTCCCTGATTAGGGTACTTTACAGGTTAACTGACTGCCCCTAAGGTAGAAAAGATTAAAGTGAATTCCCAGACACATTTAGAGCACTCCATTTACACTGGATTACGTTAAAGTAAATTGCAGGCATTATAAAGCCAAGAAATAAAAGTTTTGCTCATGCATTTATTCCCTCACTCTCCATTAAAAGTCTTACAGAGTGGGAATTTAGGCTAAAGGTCGAGAATTCTGAGTTCTAGTCTCATCCCAGAGAACTTTAACTAGCTGTGTGATCTCAGACAAATTACTTAACCTCTCTGGGCCTTAATCTGTCCATTAGTGAACGAGAGACCTGAACTAGCCATTGCTAAAGCTACCCCAGCTCTACATTGGCAAGGTTGCATTCTTTCAGAAAGACACCATGACTCACTGGCAAAGTTCTATCACCTTCCAGGCCTTCTTAGCCCGGGAGAGGATTACACCCGGAGCATCCATTGTAGGTAAGGAATGAACCTCTCTTCTGCACCTAGAATAGGAAGGGTTATGTGCTCTCTGCGAGAATTGGAAAGAGGGTCACGTCATTTTCGGTGTTCTGAGGTTCAGCTAAGAACCCCGGGGTGAGAATGACCGCAGAACCACAAAGATCATCTCGCAGAGAACTTCGCAGTCGGGGTGCAACAGATGAGCCATAGGGATGTCAGCATACTACTCCCCTACATTCACCGAGGCCAGAACCCCTGTGCGGCCTCTGCATTGGGGTGAGGGCAGCCCGGCAGGTTCACGCCACTGCGCCGCACAAAGAGCATCGTTCTCGCCACGCGCTGCGGCAGGAAGAAGTGTGGCGAGCACTCCCGCGTCCCACGGTGATCCTGGAAATGTGCGACTTAGACCAGGGGGTCCTGGTCCTCACCCGAAAATGATGCCCCAGGGAGATCTAAAACACAGGGCGCTGGGCAGCTGAGAGGGAGGGAAGGGCAATCGGTCTGGAACTCTCCTTGTTCGTTTGGGACTCCGCGTTCCCGGGCCTCCCCCACTTCAGCAGACGTGTCTTGTTCCGGTACAAACGCGAGTGGCTCGACGCAGCAAACGTTTATTGTCGCACAGTTTCGGTGGGGGTCGGGAATCCAGAAGCAGCCGAGCCAGGTGGGTGGGGGTCAGGGTGTCTCTGGAGGCGGCGGCCAGGACGCGGGCCGTCCGAAGGCCCGAGGGGGCCTGAAGGAGTCTCCGCGGCTCGCCGGCCCCGGGGGCCTGTCCGCTCGGCAGCTCCGACCTGGCGGCCGCCTCCGCCCACAGCCCGAGAGCCGGCGCGCCCGCACAGCCCCGCGTCAGCTCCTGCCGGATGCCGTGGGTCACGCGGACCACCCCGGCGACAACGTGCTCGGGGGACCCCGCGGGGACGCCACAGGCCGGACTGGGGTCAGCTGACCGGTCCCGCGTGAGCCGTGCGCACACCGCGCTTGCGAAGCGTGCCCAGGGCGCGGACACCACCGCCCCGGCGGGGGCGACGGGGATCTTGTTGGCCTTTTGTTTGTCTCCAGTTCCTCTGCCGTCTCCCTCTTTCGACTTTTTTCTTTCCAGAAAAATCCCCGCTCTTCCCCTTTCCAGCCAGTCCTCCCAACCTAGGTTTCTCCGCCTTCCCCCTGACATCTTTCCTTCTCTTCGTTCCCTATGTCTTTTGCTTTCATATTTATTCAGTTATGAGAAAGCCCGGCAAGATTTTGGTTTTCAGTGACTGCAAAGAACAAGTCCACGAGAAATGACAAATACGTAAGGACTCTGGCCACTTGAGGTTCTAGTTCTCCCTGAAAAGACACTCATGCGCCGGAAGACGGGATCCTCTCAAAGGTCCCAGAGTTGCCAGGAGGAGGGAAATCGTTTTTCTCGATTGGGCATTGTGTTGGGTGCACGCGGCCCCACTGGGGTAGAGGCTGTGGTGCAGGAAACCCTGCTCCCCCTGGGCGAGGCGGGGGGAGGGCGGGGTGGGGGGCTTGGTAATCACCCCTGATTCCGCCCACCCTCGCCAGGAGAGGCTTCCCGGAGCCCCTTTCTATGAGGCGGCCTTGCGGTCCTGCGCTGGCTTGCCTTCAGAAAACCGCAAATTCCCTAAAATCCGGGCACTTAGGATATGGAGCAAAGTATTGTGGTCTCAGGAAATGAGAATGGTAAACATGGCTCACTACTGACCAGGAGTTGAGGCCGCCTGAGCTCCTCCCCAAACAGGCTGCACCTGCCCCACCTGCGAGCTCGCGGGCAATGCGAAGTCCTTCTCCCAGCTCCCGAAAGCCGAAAGCCGAAAGCCGGGGCGGCCCCGACAGGCCGCGCTCGGACTGGTGAGGCTCATGCATGCTAAGATGGAGAATCACTGGTGTAAGGAAAGCTTGTGCTGAAAGTACACGCCGGGACCTTGCTATGCATGGAGGGGAAAAAGCCGGGAGGCCCCAGCAGGTAAGACAGAAAAAATAATGGGATGTGACATAAGCTGCCTCTTTGCTTACATTTTCTAGTTCTGAACAGAGACATGGGGTTGGCGTTACTTCCCTCGGCTCCTGACTTTCCCTCCATTTCCCCGGCTCGGTCTCCAGCACATCAACAAGGAGGAGCCCTGTGCAGCGGCATCCTAACCCGGAAAGGACCAGGCTTCACTTTAGGGAATGGTAGCTGTGTGGCCCGGGGTGGGGGTGGATCCAAATGACGACAGATGAGATAGACGGCCAAGAACAACTCAGGGAATTTTTTGCTTTGAGTTTTGCCGAAAAGGTCATTTTTTTAATCACATTTTGGAGCCAACAAGCTTTTAAGCCCAAGAACCACTAGCTGAGTGAAGCAATGCTCGAGTGTGCCACCAGAGGTCGCCAGCAACTGCTCTCAATGCTACCACAGCCCAATGGTCCCTTTTCATAGCAAATGTTTTTAAACATCCTCTTTACTATTCTGAAATGCAACCCGTGGATAATATTACCTACCAACACACCCAATTTTTATATATTTTAAAGACTTTAATATAAAGAAGAAAGGAAAGCAAAGTAATGTGTTACGAACTCATACCTTGGCTTGCCTGCGAATACCTAGAGCTGCAACGGAGTGGTTGGATGTTTGCCCCCGAACGCGGAATCTCTCCCTCTCTGTAACAGCTGCGGGTGTAGATGGAAGTGAGGTGTTAAGTCAGTGAGTCGAATACCACTAGCAGCTTTACCATTGGTGATAGGAGTTTTCTGCAATGGTAAACAAGTCTTGGAAGATCCCAGAACAAAACAAATTATTGACACAATCTTTCTTCAGTTTACTTGTAAATACATTTGTCTTCCTGGCCCTGCAGCCCCCCAGATCCAGCCACCCGGGGGCACACACGGGCCAGGGTAGGTATGTGCCATGTTCTCCTCATGGTGTCGGGGAAGCAAGTGAACCTAGGACACCACTTTTTCTCCGAGTCCCACTTGTTAGCCCCTTTACCACCACCCTTTGTTATAGGTATAATGTTTTCTATGGGCCTCACTTACTGAAAAGGGTTTAACCCTTCCTAGAAGGCATAGTAGCCATATGAATCACATCCCTAAAGTGTTTGCGTGCTGTCGGACCCAGCAGCTTCACCTCTAGGAATGTACCCTACAAAAAAAAAAAAATCTAGATGAGATGATCGCTACAAATATGCTCACCAAGCATGGTTTATGACTGTAAAAGTGGAAAGCCATCTAATTGTGCAACAATAAGGGAGTGGTTGAATTGTAGCTACAATCTAATATTAGGAGTTAAAAATTAGGTTGTTAAAAAGATTTAATCACCTGTGGGGAAAGGATTACAAAATATGAGGTATCTTCTGATCTCATTTCTATGCATTTTAAAAATGTGTAAATGTGTCGTGACAGTGTATCACTGGGAGGTGACACACAGACTTCTTTTTAGTTTCCAGATTTTCTTCGTTGAACATGCTTTTATACAATAAGAAAAGCACTAGTTCTAAAATGATGAGGAAATGTTTCATAAAAGAATCCTATTGTAGCTGTTTGGTGAATTCCATAACTACCCCTACCTTGTGTTTGGTAAATCCCCGCTTTAGCTTTCTTTAAGATTGGCAAGATCGGGGCACCGGCTGGCTCTGTCGGTGGAGCATGCGATTCTTGATCTTGGGGTTGTGAGTTGGAGCTCCACACTGGGTGTAGAGATTACTTAAAAATAAAAATCTTTAATTAAAAATAGATCTACCCTATGACCCAGCAATAGCACTGCTAGGAATTTGCCGAAGGGATACAGGAGTGCTGATGCATAGGGGCACTTGTACCCCAATGTTTATAGCAGCACTTTCAACAATAGCCAAATTAGGGAAAGAGCCTAAATGTCCATCAAGTGATGAATGGATAAAGGAATTGTGGTTTATATACACAATGGAATACTACGTGGCAATGAGAAAAGAATGAAATCTGGCCTTTTGTAGCGACGTGGATGGAACTGGAGAGTGTTAGGCTAAGTGAAATAAGTCACACAGAGAAAGACAGATACCATATGTTTTCACTCTTATGTGGATCCTCAGAAACTTGACAGAAGACCATGGGAGGGGAAGGGAAAAAAAAGTTAGAGAGGGAGGGAGCCAAAACATAAGAGACTCTTAAAAACTGAGAATAAACTGAGGGTTGATGGGGGTGGGAGGGAGGGGAAAGTGGGTGATGGGCATTGAGGAGGGCACCTGTTGGGATGAGCACTGGGTGTTCTATGGAAACCAATTTGACAATAAATTTCATATTAAAAATAAATAAATAAATAATCTTAGATGCTTAACCGACTGAACCACCCAGGTACCTCTATATACATCATTTTTAACGGTAAATACATATATGTGTAAATATATGCACTGAAATAATATTATACAACCACTAAGAATGAGGTCGCAAAATACAATGTACTTAAGCATTTTTCTAATGTTGGGGACTTAGCTATTCTCCCTCTCCCCTTCTATTTGGTATAAAGTTGCTATGAACCTCTTGGAACAAAACCTTCGTTGATAGATCCAAATATTTCCTAGGGCATTCTAAAAGAAGAATTACCAGATGCAGGGCCGCCTTGGTGGCTCAGTCGGTTCAGCAGCCTAAATTTCTGGCCCTTGATCTTTGCTCGGGTCTTGATCTCAGGGTTGTGAGTTTGAGCCCTGCTTTGGGGCTCCATGCTGGGCGTGAGGCCCACTTAAAAAAAAAAAAAGAGAAGTACCAGGTACAAATGAGTATCATAACTAAAACTAATGAGACACCCATCCACATGGGTTTTCAGAAAGAGGGTTTCGGTTACCCCAGTCCCTGCAGGGTATAAACGCTGTTGGAACCAAGTATCTGTTTGATCTCACTTTTGCCAGTACCAAGTAGCAGCACCATTTAAAACAGAAAATTAATCAGATGAACAAACAGAAAATCTCCTTCAAGTTACTAAGTGAAAAGTGGCATCATTTTTACTCTAATCTGCGTTTCTTGGATTGCTAATAAAGTTTACTTCAAAAAATAAAAATAAATAAGTAAAAGCGATTTTTTAATCAAAAAATCAAAATCAAAGATCAAAAATCTAAAAAAAAAAAAAGATTGGCAAGATTTGTCAACGGTGAAGCCAGTTGTGCAACTGACAAGGCCCTGTGCGTTTTCGTGAGGGGAGAACCTGACGCCGTAAGAAGCCGTGAGCTGTCGCATCAGGTGCAGAGCTCACTGAGCGCCCCACATCTGCCATTGGACGGTCTGCCGTTGTTCAGCCTGGCTGCTTCCTGACCTTTGGCCAGGTACTACAGTGACACAGATTCTGTCCCTTTGTTTAATAGCACTTGGTGGTAGTCCCCAAACAGTAGTTAAACTTGACTGTAAAGGTAATAGTCACCCCTTAAATCAACCAGGTACCAAACTGATTCATTTTCAAAGCATATCTGGAAGATAGAAGTTTCTAAAAGTTGCTTTTCTTTTCTTTTTAAGTTTATTTATTTATTTTGAGAAAGAGAGAGCGAGAAAGAGAGACAGAGCAAGTGTGGGAGGGGCAGAGAGAGAGAGGGAGTGAGAGAATCCCAAGCAGGCTTCCGGTTGTGTCGCCCTGAGCCTGATGCGGAGCTTTGAACTTACAAACCGCGAGATCACAACCTGAGCTGAAATCGAGTGGGAGGCTTAACCAACTGAGCCACCTGGGTGCCCCTAAAAGTTGCTTTTGTCATGAGGACAGCAAGGCACCAAGAGGTTTAAAGATTTGCATATTTACTGAATTCCAGGTGCTGTTCTAAGTGCTTGACAAATACTAATCTGTATAAGCCTCGTATCAGCCCTGTGACATGAATATTGTCATTATTCTCCTTTTAAAGATGAGGAAACCGAGGCACTGAGGGGCTAGACAACATGCCCTTGGTCACACAGCTAGTAAGGGCTTGAGCCAAGATAGGAGCCCAGGGGGACTGGTTCCGGAGCCCAGGTGTAATGCCGCCTCTCCCTCAGCCTGGTCTTAGGTTTCCAAAGGCTGCTTCTGGTTGGGGAATCAGCCCCTGAAAATGATTGACAGTAACTTAAGGCCAGACTGGTCAGCAAAGGTCTGCGTGGTGGGAGAATGAGGCCAGAGTTGGAAGGATGTGCGAGGTGATGCAATCTGTGGTCTGATGAAAGCCGGCCCAGGCTGATGCAACCACAGATGGAAAGGAAATCCTCACCCTGCTCTTGTTGGACCACACAGAATAGGTCAAAGGCCTGAAATACAGACCCAGGGGTCCCAGCTTTTCATGCTTACGTTCTCTCCAGCTTGAGTGCACCCTCAATAGGGACGATTTTGGAATCCATCTGTCCACATCACTGTGTTGGCTAATAGAAAGAGCGGACCTAAATAAAAACATTAAAAAAAAAAAAATAGGGGCGCCTGGGTGGCTCAGTCGGTTGAGCGTCCGACTTCGGCTCAGGTCACGATCTCGCGGTCTGTGGGTTCCAGCCCCGTGTCAGGCTCTGTGCTGACAGCTCGGAGCCTGGAGCCTGCTTCCGATTCTGTGTCTCCCTCTCTGTCTCTCTGCCCCTCCCCTGTTCATGCTCTGTCTCTCTTTGTCTCAAAAATAAATAAAAACATTAAAAAAAGAAAGAAGAAAGAAAGAAAGAAAGAAAGAAAGAGCGGACCGTGCCCACCATTATTCATACATCTTACCATGGATTCAGGAAACCCACGCTTCTGTGAAAACCCTGTGGCACCTGTTCCAATTGATTTCCCTTGGGGTCTTGTGATATGCGGGTACATCTTATCTTGCAAAGCTAATGTTGAAATCCTTCTTCGGCATCTCCTTGCACTTAGGACAAATGTCTAGATCCTTGATGAGGCCTGAACGGACCAGGAGGATCTACTGCTAAGCTTCTTTCCATACTTGGCTGTGTGCCTGCCTCGCCTTAACCAGTCAGCCCCCAGCTGGCAGACTGTACCTAAAAAGATTTCCCTCAGTATTTCCTGACCACCCCCGGCCCCTCTGCCCTTAATGACACTCATTACAGTGGAAATGTGTTAATTTTACGTGTAATTATGTGCGTAATGTATCTGCTTAATGTCTGCCCCCTCCCCGCCCCTCGGACCACGAGCTCCAAGACAGCCATCGCGCCCCTGACGTTTGTAATGCCAGTGCCTGGTTTACAGGTGTGTAGTGTGTATTGTGAACCGGATGTTTATAAATGTCTACACTTGCCTGACATGAGCAAGTCCTCCATAGCTTCCGGGCCCTATAGTAAATACCAAAAAGTGGGAATGGAGATTTTCTTAAATCAACTAAACGTAACTGTCTAATATGTAATCGCCGGTGTCTGGCATCTATAATGCTTCTTCCACAAGGAGAAATCGTCAAAGATCCGCAGGAGTAGAGAGAAGAGTACGGTGACCTCCGACGTAGGCACCACTCGGCTGTGATGGTTATCGGATCATTGGCCCACCCGGTTTCCTGTGACCGTCTTACAAGGTACCCCAGCGAGGCCACCACTGTTGCCGGATAATTTTAAAGCCGCTCTCAGATATCAAATTATCTCAACCACGAAAACCTCAGCATGTATCTGTTACAGATAAGAAGTCCTTTTAAAATGACTTTGAGGGGCGCCTGGGTGGCGCAGTCGGTTGAGCGTCCGACTTCAGCCAGGTCACGATCTCGCGGTCCGTGAGTTCGAGCCCCGCGTCGGGCTCTGGGCTGATGGCTCGGAGCCTGGAGCCTGTTTCCGATTCTGTGTCTCCCTCTCTCTCTGCCCCTCCCCTGTTCATGCTCTGTCTCTCTCTGTCCCAAAAATAAATAAAAAACGTTGAAAAAAAATTTAAAAAAAAAATAAAAAAAAAATGACTTTGATAGTGTCTGGACACCTAAACAATTCTTCGATATCATCAAACATCTAGTCAGTGTTTAAATTGTCCAAATTACCTACTAAATGTCTTTGGTTTTTTGGTTTTTTTTTTTTGGTTTTTTTTTACATTTGGTTTGTTTGAGACAGCCAGATTTCATTTGGCTAACAAGTCTCTTAAATCGCTTAACATATGACACTTCCCTTGTCCTGTTGTTTTTAAATCCTGCCATTTGGCTTTTTTTTTTTTTTAATGTTTATTTTTGAGCGAGAGAGCACGAGCGGGGGAGGTGCAGAGAGAGAGAGGGGGACAGAGGATCCAAAGCAGGCTCTGTGCTGACAGCAATGAGCCTGATGCAGGGCTGGAACTCACCAACCGTGAGATCATGACCTGAGCTGAAGTTGAACGCTCAACCGACTGAGCCACCCAGGGGCCCCCTGCCATTTGGTTTTTAAAGATACTAGTTCATCTCTCCTATAATGTTTTCCCCATCTTTTGATTTTACAGATTGCATCCTGTCAGCTGGTAGGATGTCTAAGGCTTGCTGGAATTCTAGTTTGATTTAGAGGCAAGAACATTCTGCAGACGAGTGAGGGGCCTGGGCTGATCTCTGGCAGGAGGTGTGGACTGCTGCTTGATCAGGCACTATTTGGTCGTGCATTATAAAGTTCCCAGTGGCTAGATCTGTTATTTAACGTCAGGGATATGAAAACTCCAGGATTCCTTCTGTATTTATTGGCAGAAACTGTCCCATAAAGAACTTTCCCTCGCTAACTATTGGTTTACAAGAGGCCAGATAAAACCTTGATTCTTTCTTTTTACCAGTTTTTTTTTTTTACCAGTTTTCAGAATAATTACTATTGGACAGCTCTTTGTTTCTAGGTATTTCCAGTGGGGACAGTTAGGATGTACAGTAAAACCTTGGATTGCAAGTAACTTGTTCTGAGAGTGTTCCAAAAGACAAGCAAACATTTCTAATAAATTAAAAAAAATTTTTTTAAGGTTTATTTATTTATTTATTTATTTATTTTTAATTTTTTTTTTCAACATTTATTTATTTTTGGGACAGAGAGAGACAGAGCATGAACGGGGGAGGGTCAGAGAGAGGGAGACACAGAATCTGAAACAGGCTCCAGGCTCTGAGCTGTCAGCACAGAGCCCGACGCGGGGCTCGAACTCACGGACCGCGAGATCATGACCTGAGCCGAAGTCAGCCGCTCAACCGACTGAGCCACCCAGGTGCCCCAAATTTTAACTTGATAAATGAGTGATGTTTTGCAATACAAGTAGTACATGACGCCGAACATCACATGATCACAACTGAGCCAATGGTTCTCTCTCTTTCTCTCTCTCTTTCTGTGGGATTGTGGGTGACCATCTCCCATGCTCGGATGCTTGGTCTCAGGCTGTGGTGTCTGGCGGGAATCAGTGATTTTTCAGAATGTTGGAAGGTGCCCACAACTGGCACTAGTGTATTTTTTGTCCCTTCAGAGCACCTGTGGACAGTCCTTTGCTTTTCCAGACAAGAGTAAGCTTAGGAATGTTCTGCTTCATTCTAGATCAGGCTGCCTGCAGATAGAGACCCTTTCCTCTGCTGCCTTATTGCCAGTTACATTAACTACAGACTATGACAAGAGTTGATTAATACTGTACTGTAGTCAACATCCTTGTGAGCGTATACAATGGCCCCCATGCAGAAAAAGGTTGAAAAGAAAGGCGGTAAGAAGAAGGATATGATTGTGGTGGAAGTTAAGAAGGCAATCATCGAGAAGTATGAATGAGGTGTAAGAGTGGCTGAAATTGCAAGATTTTATAAGAAGTCTAAGTCAGCCATTTGCAAAATATTAAAGAAGAAAGAAGAGAGAAGGGGTCTAGAGGCAGCAAAAGGAGTCATTAGAATATCAAAACAATGGCCACGTGTTCTGAAAAATGTAGAAAAGTTGCTTCTCGTTCGGATAAACGAGAAACAACTAGGAGGTGACTGTGAGAACTCTGTGTGCGAGAAGGCAAAGGCCTTGTACGCCAACCTCGTAAGTAAACTGCCGGGTACGTCAAGAGAAAACAAAGAAGGCTTCAAGGCAAGCAGGGGATGGTTTGAAAACTTTAAGAGGGGAAGTATCATAGTGCTGTGAGGCACGGAGAGGCCGTGAGTTCGGACGCTAAGGCAGCTGAGGCATTCGCTATGGAGTTCCAGAAGCTCATGGCTTCCGAGTGTTACCTGCTGGAGCAAGTTTTTAACTGCGACGAGACGGGGCTTTTTTGGAAAAAGATGCCAAAGAGGACCTACATTACAAAGAAGAGAAAGCAGTGCCCGGTTGCAAGCCCATGAAAGACCATCTCACCCTCTTGTTTTGTGCTAAGGCAAGCGGGGATTTTAAAGTAAAGCCCCAGCTCCTGTATCATTCCGAGAATCCACGGGCCTTCAAGAAATGCAAGGTGCAGAAGAGCCACTTAAATGTTATGTGGAGTCCAACAGCAAGCTTGGGTCACTCCTATCTTGTTCATTGAGTGGATCAATGAGGCCTTCAGTCCTGCAGTGAAGAAATAGACCTTTTAGGAAAAAATCTGTTTCTCAAACCCTTGCTGGTTATGCATAATGCTCCTGCTTATCCTCCAGGCTTTGAGGACGACTTCCTGGAGAAATTTGAGTTTTTAAGGTCAAGTTCCTTCCTCCCAACACCACTCCAGTCCTTCAGCCCATGGATTAGCAGGTCATTTCAAAGTTTAAAAAGCTTTACACTTTAAAAAGCGCTATTTCAGCAATGCTTCAAGGTGACTGAAGGAACAAACCTTACCTTCCAAGAATTTTGGAAAAGTCATTTCCACATCGTGAATTACCTCCAGATCGTCGATAAAGCCTGGAATGGGGTCGCCAAGAGAACCCTCAATTCTGCTTAGAGAAAACTGTGGCCTGAATGCGTTCTTGGGCATGACGCAGAGGGGCTTGCTCGTGAACAGGAGCTGCCAGTTGTCACTAAAATTGTGTCCTTGGGGAAGACCACGGGACTGGAGGTGAATGAGGATGACATTCAGGAGCTGGTGGAGGAACGTGGCCAGGAGCTGACCACTGAGGAAATGACGGATCTGCATCGAGAGCCACAGCAAGAGGTTACAGAGGAGATCTCGTCTGCAAAGGAGGAGGGGAAAAAGGCGGAGGAATCCCTCACTTCAAGTGAGATTAGGGAGATGTGTGAAATGTGGGAAGCAGTGCGAAATTGTGTAGAAAAGCACCACCCGAATAAGGCTGCAGCAGTGTGAGTGAGGAATCTCTTTCATGACAATGCATTGTCACATTCCGAGAAATCCTCAAAAGGAGGCAAAAGCAAGTGTCATTGGATAAGTTCCTTGTTAAAGTTGCACAAAAAGAAAAAGATTCCACTGAGCCAATAGATAGCAATGATTCCGTTAGTCAGAGTGAAAGTCGCCCTACACAATAACCCTCCTCTCTCGTCTCCCTCACACCAGCCCTGAAGGTTTTCAAAGGTTAGTGCAGGTTAATTTTTTTAATTTTTCTATTTTGATTTTCTTATTTTGTATTACAGTATTGTAATGATTTTTATATGAATAGTTTTGGGTTGTGGAACGAATCACCTAAGTTTCCAATATTTCTTAAAAAAAATTTTTTAATGTTTATTTATTTTTGAGAGAGAGAGAGAGAGAGAGAGAGACAGAGCATGAGCAGGGGAGGGGCAGAGAGAGAGGGAGACACAGAATCTGAAACAGGCTCCAGGCTCTGAGTTGTCAGCACAGAGCCCGATGCGGGGCTCAAACTCACGGACTGCGAGATCATGACCTGAGCTGAAGTCAGGACGCTCAACCGACTGAGCCACCTAGGTGCCCGAGTTTGCAATATTTCTTATGGGCAAATTCACTCTGATATACAAGTGCTTTGGGTTACAACCATGTTTGCAGAACGAATTATGCTCACAAAGCAAGGTTTTACTGTGTATCTTTTAAGGGAAGATAGTTTTATACTGCTATTTCCAGTTCAAATTCGGGACCACCAGGCTTTGACTTCTTTGATTTGTGTCCATTTTATGCAGAAAATCTTGATTCCTAATGACATTAACATAATTATATATTCACTTTGTGTGTGTGTGTGTGTGTGTGTGTGTGTGTGTGTAATCTAGAAATAACAATAACACAGATAAACTGAAAAGAATTTAAGATGTCTTTAGCAGCTGTTTTTGTTCTGGTTTTACTACTGCATTAGTCAATAGCTCCAGGCCATTCTCTGTGCCATTATGTCAGCAACTTGGTATATGGTTAAATTCATTGGTAACCCCTCATTTCTGTTTTTATTCCATTTTGTTTTATGGTTACATAAAACATCTATATGGTTCCAAAGTCAAAATAGCCCTTAGCCATAATCCTTCCACCAGCTTGGGGCCTAGCACACCAAACACTCAAATAGCCACTGACTTTTTCACCTGGGTATATGATCCATGATCCTTCTATGCCAAGTCATTCATGGGTGGGGACAACTCCCACCAAGAAAGCCAAAGGCATGTAAGGACCATGATTTGCCCTCAAGTTCAGCTCGATTGTAGTTTTGGGGAGCTTTGCAAAGGAAAGGTCAAAAAGCATATTTCTCCCAATCCTCTGGCTTCACCTAGAGAGTGGAGAGCAGAGAGCAGTGGACGACAGGAACACTGGAGAGAGAAGGAGTCCCTCATCTCCAGTTCCACCCAAGCTCTGAAGTCCTCCCCGCCCCCCTTTTTTACATTATTATAGAACCCGTCAGTGTTTATTTTCCTTTAAGAAATGAAGGGATTCTTTTTCTGGTTTAAAATGGAGATAATTGGCATATAACATCATATTAGTTTCAGGTGCACAACATGATTCAAAATTTGTACATATTGTGAAATGATCACCACAGGAAGTCTAGGTAACATTCATCACCACACAGTGCCTTTTGTCCCCTTGTGATGAGCATTTTAAAGATCTAATCGCCTAGCAGCTTTCAAATATACAATACAATATTATCAGCTAAGGTCGCCATTCCACCCCCAGGGCTTACTTATTTTATAGCTGAAAGTTTCTGCGTTTTGACTCCCTTCACCCATTTCCCCCACCACCCATTCCTACCTCTGGTAACCACCAATCTGTTCTCTGTGTCTGTAAGCCCAGGTTTTGTTTTTGTTCTTATCTTTATTTAAATTCTACATGTGAGATTATATGGTATTTGTCTTTCTGTGTCTGACTTAATTCACTTAGGATCGTGCTTTCAAGTTCCATCCATGTTGTTGCAAATAGCACTATTTCCTTCTTTTTATGGCTGAGGAATATTCCATTTTGCATACAGACTGCATCTTCTTTATCCATTCATCCATTGATGGACACTTAGGTTATTTCCATATCTTGGCTATTGTACACAATGCTGCAGTGAACATATTAGTTTACTATATGGGGTTTTAGTATTTTCATTTTCTTCACATAGATACCCAGAAGTGGGATTGCTGAATCGTATGGTAGTCCTATTTTTAATTTTTTTTAAATATTATTTTTTAAAAAAACGTTTACTTATTTTTGAGGGACACAGCGGGGAGGGGCAGAGAGAGAGGGAGACAGAGGATCCAAAGCAGGCTCCACGCTGACAGCAGACAGCCCAATGTGGGGCTCAAACTCATGAACCGTGAGATCATGACCTGAGCTGAAGACACATGCTTAACCGACTGAGCCACCCAGGCGCCCCCTATTTTTAATTTTTTTGAGGAACCTCCATGCTGTCTTCCATAGTGGCCACAACAATTTACATCACTACCAACAGTGCATGAGGGTTTCCTTTTCTCCACACCTTCCCCAATACTTGTTATTTTTTATTCTCCTCTTTCTTAAGATTTTCTCTTCCTCAGGCCCCTGCCTTTTATAATTATTTCTCCATCTCCCTGGCCTTTCCTCCTCCAGGTGCAAGAGTCCTTTGTTCTAGGACAGATGAGATCACCATGGCCCATAGCCAATGATTATTAACTGCAACCTTAGCTTGTCACCACTCATATAACACCTGAAGTATCCCTTACCTTCGGGTTCACTTCCAACTCTAGTTTTGACATTTCTGGCAGAAAAAAAAAGTGAGAAAATATCCTACTCATTACAAATTGGGAGGGGCACCTGGGTGGCTTAGTAGGCTAAGTATCTGACGCTTGATTTTGGCTCAGGTCATGATCTCACTATGGTGACATGGAGCTCCACATCAGGCTCCACGCTTGAGATTCTCTCTCTCTCTCTCTCTCTCTCTCTCCCTCTCTCTCTCCCCCTCGGCTCCTCCCCCGGCTCGTGCTTTCTCCCCTTATGAAATCCTTTATGGGTGTCCTCACCCCCATTATCCAGGGCATAAGGGGGAATCTAAATGAGATAGACAATCTAACCCTAAAACAACAGATGCAGGCCCTTGGCCTTACCCTAACCACCTTACACCACTGGGTCAGGGAACGATTACCTGTGAATCTGACCACAGACGTTCACCCCTTTAAACCAGGAGATGCAATATGGATAAAGGAATAAAATATCCAACCCCTAAAACCATTCTGGAGGGGCCTGTTCACTGTCATTTTGTCCACCCCACCTGCACTACAGGTAGCCGAAGTGGGTCCCTGGATTCACTACAGCAGAGTGAGGCCAGCATCTCGAAACTGGGAGTGCATTCCTGATCCACCAACACTGTGCAAGCTGACCATATGGAAGAAGCAATCTGCAACCCCAGAGGCTCTGGGAGACTGCAGGCCTGCTTTAGCCACTCCGGAAGCTAACTAATCTATGCACGGCAGAAGTTTGAGGAATCGACAGTCCGATGAAACAAAAGACTGTCCTTATTTTCTATATGTTTCCTTACTGTGATGCACTGCCACTCCCCGTTTCTCACTATTATTGTGATTCTTGCTCTACTCTTTGCCATAGGATTGGCCGAGGCCCTCCCCGGCCGGCTAAAAATATGAAGCGAGGTTTCTGTTAACACTCACCTTCTTTTTGTGGATAGAATACTTCGTTGGTACCAACATGGGGAGACAATGGACATAAGAGACTAAAAAATTAGATCCCCACAAACCTTATAGTAGGACAAAACACCCCAGTCCTACTATCCAGGCTTGGCTTCTTAAAAGCTCAATTATTGGGAAAAAAAAAACTGTCTTGCCTAGTGCAGAAAAAGTTCACTGTCGTCTCTGTTCAAAACTTAACGTGCCTAGGCCAAAGATTTTATAACTCAACTACCCAAAAAAACCCAATGATGGGGGGCCCCAGATAACCTTGAGCCAGATCCCCACCCCTTGTCTAACTTGTCTCATCTCTGAGAGGCCTGGGACAATGTCAATGTGGCCATCAAATGGCAGGCCTCAGGTGGACTATACTAGATATGTGGGAGAACAGCCTATATAAATAAACCTCCAAACCAAGGTGATGCTCTCTGACCCTAAATAAAGGGGTCCGAGCATCCAAGGGGGGGGGGGATGTCATAGGGTGTCCTTCCTAAGGAAAGAAAAAAAAACCCTCAACCTTGCTATGTACTTGACAACATCCTTTGCGACCTTGTAACATGAGACCACTTAATCAGACTATGTGTTATCATATATGAGAAACAAAGAAGTAAAAAATATATAAAAAACTGCCCCACGTGGCGTTCGGGGCTCAGTTGTTTGGATACGAACCCAACTGAGCGGTGCCACTGGCAGGAATATAAATTGCTTCCAGGAAAGAAAAGCCTCGGTGTCGGTGTCACGACTATCAGTGCGAGAATCCTGCTACACTCTCACTGATCTCTAATTATTTACTTGGGGAACCGATTTTTTGATCCTGGCTCAGGTAGAAAGGACAGCATTCTACAATTGTTATATGACCTCTTAAACTCAAGTTAGCAGCATAACCATTTACAGAAACCAAATATGCTTTCTTTTGGCTCCAACCGTGCCATTAATCTGAATCATCCCGTGTACTGACCGAAGGCTATAGAAGTGCAGCACCGGCAGGACTGGGCTCACTGTAGGTGACCTGTACGATTTCCAATCGTGCACGCCGAATCAGAGTTGCAAAATCCAAGGAAAAGGCCATTTTCCCGCAGGGCCCCGGAAGCCGGGCGCCACTTTCCCAGGCAGGCGTCCTCAAGTTCCCGGATCCTCACCCGCCGGTGGCGCCGGAACGGGAGTTTCCCCAACCCCGCCCGCCCTGGCTCCCACACCCAATGAGCGGCCGCGGGCCTTTTTGGTGGGCGGGGCGCTCCTTAGGAGCCTTCCCGGTAGGCCTGTGGCCGGCGCGGCGCCTGACGTCTTTCCGTTCTGTCACGTAGCGGTTAGGGCGTGGCTTCCGCTCCGGGCGCCTGAAGGAGACTTGGAGGGTCCGGGGCCACGGCGCTTGAGTTGTTGGGAGTAGTCGTCGCCGCTTCTGCCGGCAACCCATGAGGAAAATGCTCGCAGCTGTCTCCCGCGTGTTGTCGGGCGTCGCCCAGAAGCCGGTGAGGCGGCGTGGGCGGCCCGGGGTAGGGCACCGGCGGGGCCGAGGCGGGGCCCGGGTCCAAGGCGGGCCGGACGCTGGAGAACGCGGGAGGACGGCCCGGGCCTCGGGGCGCGCGGTTTGGTGCCGCCTAGGGCGCTGCGGGGCGTCCGGGGAGCCGCGGGTCTTTTGTTTTTGCTTTCGCACCGTGCATTCCGCTCCGACTCCGGGACGAGGGGCTACTGGGCCCTTCGGCGGTTAATGGGGACGGGAGCTCTGCAAAGTCCGCGTGGAGGTCAGCCGCGGCTCCTTGCGCCTGCTAAAGCTGGTGTGCTCCAGAAATGCCCGTTCATTTACTGCAGACGGAAAAGGGGGCCTTGGGCTTCCTCGAGTCTCCAGTTGATCCTGCCCATTCATTTTAAATCTTCCTAATTTTATTCCTCTTGACTGAGAGGCCATATAGTACGTTAAGAGTGTGAAATCCGGAAACTGGTCGTGTTCAAACACCTGCCTCACCATTCACTAACCTTGTGACCTTGGGCAAGTTTTTTTAAACCTCTGGTACTCAGTTCCCCTATCTCTAAAGGGAAGATAATACGTATGAGTACTTACCCCATGAGGTTGTCGTGAGGCTTAAACGCGTGACACGTATGTAAACCTTTCCAAATGGTGCCTGGTGCATAGTAAGTGCCATCTGTGTTCAATGTTATTTCAGTGCCCAGTAGGTATACATTTATGGAACACCTGCATTCAGCTTTGGAGGGTTAAGACCGGGTCATGCTCACCAGAAAGCACCCCCCTCCCCGCTCCCCCCCGCAAACCTTCCCCTTAAACGTTGAGGTTTTATTTGGCAGCCGCTTCAAAGGCAGTCAAGCAGAACCCAGAGGAAACCGCCCTCCCCCTTACGTAGGCTTAGGGTAAAAGTAGCTAAAGAAAACAGCAGTGGTGATTGGAGGCTGCGGCTCCAGCTCTTAGATGTGCCTAAGACCTTGAACCATTTTGACCTCTTAGGTAGTGGAAGGTAGTGTTACTGGGTATAACTGTAGCCAAACTTGCCTTGCAATTCAGCTTCTAGTAACTCTCCCAGCACTTTGTGGCACTTCTGCTTAGTATGGGCAGATATCATCGAAAGGTAGGAAGTATATAGCCTTCTGGGAATCCCATTGACTGAAATGACTACAAAACACAATTTGGTTAATCAGTTATTAGCGTGTAATTGTAACCAGATCTACCTGAAGGATAAGCACATTTAAGTGTTATTTCTGTATATCACATGATACGACCAACACTGAGCTCTTAACAAGTGCCAGGCACTAGGCTATTTAATCTCCACAACTGCAGTTTTAAGTTGAATGTAAGTAATAGAAACGTATTTTCAACATTATATAAAGGTCTTAGTTCAGTATTATGTTACATTTAAAGGGTTGCATTAGAAAAGAAAAACTTTGATAGAATTGGTGATATTCTACTGAAAGAGGAAAATTGGTATGTGAGTTTTCAAATTACTGTCACCTGTGTTTCTCTGTGAATACAGAGAAGTCATTTAATATCAGACTCTCATTCACTCAACTGTCCAAAATACTCCTGGTTGTGTTTTGCAGTCTTCCGGCAAGTCGTTGGCCCGAAATGCAAATTGCACTTCATCTCAGTAAAACTTTGGCCTCCTCAAAAATCAAATAGAAATGAATTTTGGGTTACAGTGATTTGTTAACTGGATAAAACCAGAGCGGAATATAACTTCATTTAGTCACAAATTTTTATTGAGAGAAAAGATTATTACAGCAGAAATAGATTCTTGAGGATGAGAGACAGTGAAAGAGTTAATGCTCCTTACTTTGAACCTCCCCCTCTTTTTGGCTATTTTGCATGTTTCTCCTGATGCCTGTATATGTGGCATTAATTATACTAAGGCACAGAAAAATATTTTGAAGAATTGTGTATTCAGCGTGGATTATGTGTGTCTGTGGGCTGAAACCCTGTTTAATAGCTCCTCCCTGCGACAGAGCGAATCAGGTAATTAGTGTTTCCATAAACTGTAATAATTGATGAGATGTCCTCAAAGTGCTCAGTGTACTTTAAGGTCTTGGGTCTAGTGTGCTTATTTATCAGGTTTCAGTTGTGTTAATACAGGTTGCTTAGAGTGTTCAAAGTGTTTTAGAATCATCATAGATGTATACGTTCTTCTTTGAACCTATACTTCTTAACACTGAAAAGATCATTGTTAGATGAACTGGACAAGTTTCTCGTTGCACAGTTTGCCACACATTCCCAGTGATTCTGGGTTTGACACTTTGATTTCCAACAGTGTCGTTAAAATGAAGCATATCTGATGTTATTCCCATCAAGACAGAAACAACCTGTTTCCAAGCATAGGTGATACAAACAAGTGTAAGGAATTTGTCCTTTAACAAACTCATTGTGTGAAGTAGATGTAGTATTAATATCTTAAAGAATTAATCTTGTAGAATTAATATCTTAAATGTTGCTGTAATTTATTACAATGTTCACTTCTCAGGGGTTACTGGGGCCGGCCTAGGTGGAAGCCTTAGGATGTTGTTCCACTCTTCTCTCTCGGCTTGCCACCTTTCAACCAACCCACAAAACCTTTAGAAATTGGATGCTAGCACCTTCTACAAAATGAGAGTCTCTAAAATGAAAGCAGAGAGCCCAGGGTAACCTAAGTTACTTAAGTACCTGTGATTTCATCTTTGAATGAGGTTGAGTGTCTTCAGTTATTTCACAGATTAAATTGCATTTAAAATTTTTATTCTTTGTCTTACTGTTTGTATTTCCAATATGATCCCTTATTTTGTGAGAATTTCACTACCAGTAATCTTTTGGCTTTTTAGGTAATAGGGTAGGATTTTTAATTTACACTTGTAGAATCTGAAATTTTTGAACCATTTTCCCCTTTCACTTGAATGGTTCCCATGTATTTAAGAACTTCAGAGTTTTTATTTTTAATGTGAATGGGTTTGTCCATGGTCTCTCAAAGAGGAATCCCATTTAACAGAGAAGCTTTTTATGGCTCTCCAGAGAAAATGAAAGGTAATTTTTTCAGCAGTCTCAACAGTTACAAATTATTATATACTCAGACTTCTGATAGGACTTTCAGCTTCTTTAACTTCAGCTTCTTCAACTCAGCTCCTTTTACCCATTATATGAGTGATTCCTCTAATTTTTGAGATTCATAATAATGAAACGATGAGAAAAGATATGAGTAGCTTTCTGGCAGTCATAATCTTTGGCCTTTCCTTCCTGCTCTTTATTATATAGAATTTTCTGTCATTCTTGGTTTCAACTTTAAGATGGAGAAAGAAAAATTTACCTCTTCACCGGTGTGGTTGGTTACTGGCTGGTTTGGTCTCTAGTTTTATTTGCTTTTATTAGTTAAGTTTTTATTTGAATTCCAGCTAACATACAGTTAACATACAAACATCAGGAAGGGAAAACTGTTGCAGAGAAGAGTAATACTAGTTTCAGGTGTACAATAAAGTATTTCCACAAGGTCTCTAGTTTTATATATTTTTAAAAATATTTATTTTGAGAGAAGGAGCATGCACATGTGCACGTGCAAGTGGAGGAGGGATAGAGAGAGAAACCCCAAGCAAGCACTGTGCTGTCAAGCACAGAGCCCGACGTGGGGCTCAAACTCCTGAACTGAACTGTGGGTTCAGGGTTGAAATCAAGAGTTGGATGCTTAACCTACTGAGTTACCCAGCTGCCCCAAGGTCTCTAGTTTTAAATATTTCTGAAGACTACAGTTTCTGTAGCTGTATCTGGAAATTTATTTTGCACTACAAGAAATATTTCTGGCCCCACAACAGTATTTGTGAACCGGCAAAAATAATAGGTCCGTTTCATGATTGCCAGAAATTAGTTTGTCACCTCACCCCTCTTAGCTTCTGTCCAAATTCCTCAATTTTCTTCACGTATTCTAGGTATACTAATGGACTCTCTCTACCTGTAACTGAAACATTTATTTCTAGTGTTGAGGCATTTTTCCTACAGCAGTGTCATTGTTTTGTTGGCTTTATTAGATAAGGGTATATTGATAGGTGAAAAGTAAATAATAGATTTTTGTATACTTGGAGGTGCATTTAGCAGGTCAGTCTTTACCCTTCTCAACAAGATCAAGTCCAGTGCTAGAAGCTGGATGGTAAGGTGACACACTGTAGGAACACATCACAGGTACTTTCTGTGGGATGTCAAGAATGTGCTTCAAGTCTCCATGAAGAGAAGTCATGTAACTTTACATTATCAGCGTGTGAAAACATGGCAGAATGTGGCTAAACTAATATAATAATAGTAATTGGTTAAATGTTTGTGGTCCAGTCTGGACCTTGGTCATCACTTAGCAGTATTTTTTCTGTGAGCAGGTATGTTCAGTCGAAAGTGAAGAGGAAACATTTCCCCCATCTTTTTACCACCCAAGCAGTGACAGCCACCCGTAACATCAAGAAGGGAACATTGGTGCAGAGAACATCTCTCCCTTCTGAGGCTTCAGGAAGAGCCTACTGAAGACCTAAGCTGTTCAGATTATAAAATGTCTGTCAAGTCCATTGTTTTTAAGTCAGGGAGTGCTAAGTATCTTTTCTTTTGTCTTGTACATGTCTCACAAACATATTTATCTCATACTTTGAATAGTTTGAAATATTTTTTTTTAATTTTTTTTTTAATGTTTATTTATTTTTGAGACAGAGAGAGAGCATGAGCAGGGAAGGGGCAGAGAGAAAGGGAGACACAGAATGTGAAGCAGGCTCCAGGCTCTGAGCTGTCAGCCCAGAGCCCGACGTGGGGCTTGAACTCACGAACTGTGAGATCATGACCTGAGCCGAAGTCGGACGCTTAACCCACGGAGCCACCCAGGCGCCCCAATATTTTTTTTTTTATGGAACCATTTCATAGAATGGTGGTTTGCCTGAAGTAGGAGTGGAATCACAGTTTTATTTGAAGAAGAATTCTGAAAGTAAAGCTTTAGCTTGGTCAGTGTATAACTATAAACAAAGCCCAGAGATTGTCTAGTCTTTTCTGTTGGCCAGTAACTTCATTATATTTTCAATGTAATTTTTTTGGAAACAAAATGGCTAAGTGGATGGGTTTGACTTTTTTTCCTCCTTTCTGTTTCTGCTGTTTGCCTTCAGGAAGGGTGTATAATCATGTTTCATTGGCCAAAGCATGGAATCATTTTGAAGACAAGATCCCAACACAGTGAAGAGAAAGGAAGATAAACCCATGAATGTGTTGGGGCTTATGAAAATTCCAGGACTGCATCCTGATAATTGGTTAATAATAATAATAATGACTTTCAAAAATACCTAAAAATAAAAAGTACTGATATGTTTGTATATTTTGGTCTTTCAAGGCAAGCAGAGTGCTGGTGGCATCCCGTAATTTTGCAAATGATGCTACATTTGAAATTAAGGTAAGAGGTGTTTTGCTTTGTGTTAATAATATTTCCACAGGTATACTTTGTTACAGAGTTTTACCTTTGAAATCGAACATTTTGATATTCATGCTCTTTTACTATTTTCTTCCAAATGTTCTAGAGTCAGAGGTTCAGAGAAGTTTAGCAAAAGTTAGAATTCACTTTTCTTGCTCAGCAGCTTGCTGGTGTTTTGGGGAGGGGGAAGGGGGGAGACCTAAAAAAATTGAAGACTTAATCCAAAATTTAGAATGTTGTTTCAGTAAAATATTTCAATAGGAATAGAGTGCTTCTTTAAAAGTTTGTCTTTCAACCTGTAACTCCTTTGACTTCGAGGGGTTCTCAGTGAAAGTCGTCTTAGAAATATTTCTTTTCTACTCCATCCCATTGCACAGTGAACTTGATGATTTAAGGAGTCAGAAGCAATATGTAGCATTTCCAATGTGCTCCTCTGCAGCTTTTTGAATTAAATATTGTTGCGATATTAGATCTTAGAATGGGTTGGCAGTGTTTATGTTGTAGTAACTGGAAGTTAACTGTCTGATTCCATTTCAGAAATGTGATCTTCACCGACTGGAAGAGGGCCCTCCTGTCACCACGGTACTCACCAGGGAGGATGGGCTCAAATACTATAGGATGATGCAGACTGTTCGCCGAATGGAATTAAAGGCAGATCAGCTGTATAAACAGAAAATTATTCGTGGTTTTTGTCACTTGTGTGATGGTCAGGTAAGTGGTGGTTTTGTAATAAAACCATGTTAGATTTAGGAATTTAAGTATGGTTGTTTTGTGGTTTTTTAATTAGAGAGCATGGGGTAGGGGCAGAGAGAGAGAGAATCCCAAGCAGACTCCACATTCAGCACAGAGCCCATTGCTGGGCTCGGTCCCATGACCCTGGGATCAAGACCTGAGCCTAAATCAAGAGATGCTCAACCAACTGAGCCACCCAGGTGCCTCAATATGGTTTGTATTTACTGGTTTTTACCTTGCCTTTTGCATCAGAAGGACTCGAGACTGGCTTGTCAGAGTAAAGATGAGAATGCCAAGACCTGCTATGAAGCTTACACTGGAGAATTTTTTCACATGCCCCTGTGCCTTACATGGCACTGTGATCACCTGTACTGGATATACTTTTGGGGGGAAGGGTTTTCATTTTGATTTTTGTTTTGTGGATTTAGGCCAAGGGTTACAAATTCAAATGCCTGTGGGGACTAGCTAGGTGCAATAAAGGAGTGAAGAAGGCCAGCTGTACAAAACTAGAGAACGGTGACTAGGACTGGTAGTGACCTTGAGCAGGCAGCCCCCCTGCCCACCAGGGGCATCATAACTTGGTTCTAGCCGGTTGATGCCATGTGGACATATGAGATTAGTGCTTCCTGTTGTTTGTTTCTTCTAGAGAAGACAGAAGTCTGGATTTTCACATGAAATTCCCCCAATATTAATGTTGATGTCTAATTCGGGATTTTTTCCATATCACTGTATGGGCTTGAAACTGTACATCTGTGGATTGCCAGTTTGCAGCTTCTGGCTTGTGCTTTACCCTCTACTCTGTTTGTGATGAAAAATAGAGCTCTTTTTGTGGTTATTAAAGAGTTCTGCTAGGCCAAATGTTTCCTAATATTCTAGGGATTCTTTTATCTAGAAATGTGAATTGTATTGACTCATTGCTGCTGCTTCTTTTAATGCAGGAAGCTTGTTGTGTGGGCCTGGAGGCCGGCATAAATCCCACAGACCATCTTATCACAGCCTATCGGGCTCATGGCTTCACCTTTACTCGTGGACTTTCTGTCCGAGAAATTCTTGCAGAGCTTACAGGTTTGCTGTTGATTTTCAAAAAAGAAAAATTACTGAAATAACTTTGCAGATCTCTCATGTTAAGATGCTATTACAACTTAATATTAAAACCTTTTTGAGTTAAAAAAAAAAAAAAAAAAAGAAAGCCTCTCCTTTTGGTGCTCTGGTACCTCTCTTGTGCTTTTGAGTAAACTGACCGTTTTTGAGGTCATCTGGTCCTTCAGGTAGAAGTTTAAAAATGTTAGCTCCGTAAAATCAGAATACTGTTGATCACTCAAGCATGCCAGTAGAAATCTAGCAGTCATAGAAAGTAAATGGGGTAGGAGCATTTCATTGCATGCAATTTAAATTCTAGGAATCTTTTTCATGTCCCCTTTGACTTTTGAACTGTTCATTGTACCAGTGTAGGGGAAATCAGAAGATGTTTATAACTGGAAAAAAAGTCCAGGGTATCATGATAACGTCTAAAGGATAAAGGTCAAGGACATGAGACTGGATTGGTGTTCATGAAAGGATGTAGTGGAACATGTATTTGCATAGAGGGATGGGTGCTTATACAGTTGAATTAGCCTGTGAGTCCCCATGGTTGACCCTCTCAGTAAATACTTGGCGTGCGATTTTCTTTTGTATATTTGGTTTTTGATGTGTATATGCTGCCATTTCTAGGACGAAGAGGAGGTTGCGCTAAAGGGAAAGGCGGATCGATGCATATGTATGCCAAAAACTTCTACGGGGGCAACGGCATCGTCGGAGCTCAGGTGACCCGAGATGAGGATGAGGATTGCATGCTTGCCTTGATTTGGCCTTAGACCATGTCTTAAAGATCTTCACACCCCAGAGAATGTTCCTCTTGAAGTATTTTAGGACTGTGGGGGCTTGGTGTACTTTTTTTTTTAATTTTTATGTTTTTAGGTTATATTTTATATTTGAGAGAGAGAGAGAGAGAGAGAGAGACAGACAGACAGACACACAGAATCTGAAGGCGGCTCCAGGCTCTGAGCTGTCAGCACAGAGTCTCAAACCCACGAGCAGTGAGTTCATGACCTGAGCCGAAGTCGGATGCTTAGCCGACTGAGCTACCCAGGCGCCCCAGGGAGCGTGGTGTTTTTTAAAAGACCTGTTGCTTCATAGCCTACCATTTGATCAGTTAATAAACAGGTTTGGACAATGATTTAAAATTCTTTCTTTTAGGTATTTGTCAGGTTTTATAAGGAAGCAAGAGTCTGTAGTAACAGCTGTACCTTCACCTTTTCCATTTAAGTACATTGATTGCTTTGTCACATCCACTTTGGCCTACCTCTCCCTGCTGTAGACTGCTGATGCTAGTGTCTGACAAGGAAAGGCAGGTGATCAGGATCTTAGGGGCCTAGTTAGAAATAAATCCAGCTTTCTTGCTTATGTAGTCCTCTTCGTTCTCATCAGTTAGTGAATAGTGAAGAAGTAACAGTGTAAAAATGTAACTAGATTGTTTGGTTTGTTTTCTAATGAAATTCTATTATATGTTAAAAAAAATTAGGTTTCATGTTTTGGCGCTTTAGTAGTGGAATCTTTGCAGAAATGTTGTTTCATGGTTAAAAGAGAATGAGAATTATTCATGCTGTTTTACCAGTTTGTAATTATGGGGGTGGAGTAGTTAGAGATAGCAGTGGAAGAGGGAGTTTGCAGTGACACTGTAATTTTTATCTTAAATTCTGGCCAGGAGTTAAAATGCGGAGCATTAATATCCCTCCTCATGGAGGGAAGTTGGCTAACATACAGTCTATACAGTGTCCTCTTGGTTTTGGGGGTAGATTCCCTTGATTCATTGCTTATATAGAACACCCAGTGCTCATCCCAACCAGTGCCCTCTTCAATGCCCATCACCCATTTTCCCCCACCCCCCCCATCAACCTTATTGTTTGCCTCCCTCCCTTTCTGTTTGTAACTATTTTTTTCCCCTTCCCCTCCCCCATGGTCTTCTGTTAAGTTTCTCAAGTTCCACATATGAGTGAAAACATATGGTATCTGTTTTTCTCTGACTTACTTAGTGTAATACTCTCTAGTTCCATCCACATTGCTGCAAATGGCAGGATTTGCTTCTTTCTCATTGCCAAGTAGTATTCCATTGTATATATAAACCTCAGTGGTTCTTTTCTTGGTTGTCCTTAATATTAGGTGCCCCTGGGAGCAGGGATTGCTCTGGCCTGTAAGTATAACGGAAAGGATGAGGTCTGTTTGACTTTATATGGCGATGGTGCTGCTAACCAAGTGAGTATATGCCTCTTAAGTTTTTAATAACCATTGCAGTTTTATTCCTAAAGCGTTGAACGTTCATAGTTCATTTATAGAGAAAGAATATATTGCTTATTAGTTGAAGTAGCCATTCGTGGAAAGCTAAAACTTGGTTTTATGGCCAGATTAAAGGTTTACTTCATGGCCTGTTCACCAAGCGCTTTGTACGGGCACACCCATGAGGGAACTCTCCTTTGCCTCTACCTCAGTGCTTCACAAACGCTCGGCGGCTGAAAGACCTTTTCACATTTTACCCCGTTGCAAACCAATTCTTCAATCAGTACCGTAACGTACAGACTCATTCTCTTGGATGCCCTGGCATCGTCAGACTCCTCTCACGGTCTGTGAGCCACGACTCTTTCTGTACTTCTGTCATGGCCCGAGTCATCACCAGCCCGTGCACGATACTCTGAGGCACTGCTCTGGATGCTGATTCTCAGGCACTGGTTCACTCTGGTTATCCATCGGGTCTCCTAGCATTTACAATAAAGCATAAAACCAGGTAGCCACAGAGCCAGTGTGTTTCGTACTACTGCCTTGACCCCACTTAACAAGTGGTGGTATTTGGTTTGTGCCTTCCTTGGGTTGCAAAAAGAGATGTTTGCTGCTGCTTGTCCCTAACACACACTCGTTGGTTTCAAAAGCTGGTTTGTGGAAGGTGAGGCATTTCGTGTTTTGTGAAAACTTCTGTGTCAGAGAGCAGCTGCGGGGGACGATGAAGAAGTCTAGAGAAAAATGGCAAAATGAAACCATTTGAACTTCTTCTACATACTTCCAGGGTCAGATATTCGAAGCTTACAATATGGCAGCTTTGTGGAAATTGCCATGTATTTTCATCTGTGAAAATAACCGCTATGGAATGGGAACATCTGTTGAGAGAGCAGCGGCCAGCACGGATTACTACAAGAGAGGTGACTTCATTCCTGGGCTGAGGGTAAGGACATCTGGTGTGAAGCCAGGGCTACCCCCTTGATGCCTCTGTGCGTGACCTTGACAATCTCACACACGTTGAAGAGTTCTCGGTTTTTAGTGCACAAATAGGTCCTGTAAAAATTAAATGGTTTTAGGTTGATTTATGTTCTGCCCCTTTCCTGTGTATCAACAGGTAGATGGAATGGATATCCTGTGTGTCCGCGAGGCGACGAGGTTTGCAGCCGCCTACTGTAGATCTGGAAAGGTAAGGCTTTCTCTTAGGCCTGTGGGCTAGAGATTTCTATTGATGTTTGTCTTAAAGTTAAAAGAGTGCCTCCCGTGTGTCTATCGTAGCTCTTCAGGGGTAGCTGGTAGTTGAGGTTATGTATAAAGTAGAAGCAGAGTCAAGTGAATCGGGGCCCTTTGTAAATAGTATGGTCTTGGTAGCTCACCTTTTGGGAAACGAAAGATCCCACGTTGCCTCCATTTAGGGCACATCTTTTGAGTGCTTCCTCAGCATTTTGCCTTGTGGTTTGCCTCCAATCTCTACCTACCCACCCCCTCCATAAGCCCCTCGAATGAACACTGGAGACCCTCACAATGCTCAGCACAGAACTTTGCTTGGATAACAGGTATTCAGTGTAAGCTTGTCTTCTCTAAGTTAAATATTATGGTTCAAGTGTGTAATCCTAGTCTTCCTGTTCCAGTTGAGAATCTCGACCTTTCAGGGAGAGCAGTAGAGGAAGAGGGCAACAGTGAGGTTGGCGAAGGTGCCATCAGAGCTGGTGGAAAGAACGATGTTCTCCCTAAGTTGGTGTTGCACAGCCCAGAAAGCATGTCCTTAGGGTTGACCTTTCAGTGACCTCCCCTGTGTGGTAAGATTCGGACAGCAGTGATGCTAGTGGGGCAGGGGGTGGAGCAGAGGGGGAAATGTAGAGTATGACTGAAGTGGCAGTGAGCTCAGCGGTCTGTATTCAGACTCCCAAGACTAGAAGAGGTCCAGGCTTGGGAGGTGGGTATCATTCCCCTCTTCCCCAGTTCCTGAAAGAATATGTGGGGTACAAACATATGTAGAAACGTTATCACCGGTTTGTGGTATGTGTTGACTTTCCCAGCCTGATCTTGGAACTAGAGGAATCTAGAAACCCCCTTAGCCCAACCCACTGCGCTTCTCAGTAGCTCCTGGATGACACAGAACAGAAAGAATAGGTGACAGTTCCTGAGGAATTGACGTAGGTCGGGTGATGCAGTAAATACTTCTCATGTGTTCATCGGCACAACTCTTGAGTCCGGTCCCTCATCTGTGAGACCGGAACCTAAGGCACAGAGCAGTCAAGGGTACATAGCTGCTGTACGCCACAGCCCAGATCGGACCCCAGACACTTGAACTACTGCACCCAAACTGCCCGGGGATCCTAGATCCACCCTCTCCCCCTCAGTGTTCAACCTCGTCTTCTGGAAGGGGGCTGGCGTAGCAGGAGGAAGGTGTCCTAGGGGTGGTCAGGCTGGCCGGCAGAGTCGCAGGATTAAACAGCAGATGTTGTCCATGACTGCCGTCTTTGTCACACACTCGCCAGATCCTTGTGCAGCAGGATTGGTCGCCAGCCCCTCTGAAACACTGCGTGAAATGGGGGGAGGAGATTCACCTACCCAGCCTAGCTTTAGTTCTTCTGCCTTCTGTACTTTCCAGCACATACAGGTTTGCTTTTAGTCTTATTCTGTGAGATCTTATGTTCGTGTTTTTCTCTAGCTTTCTAAAAGGATCCAAATGTTTGTAGATCATGTCCTCTGTGACTGAGGGGGAAAACTAGATGAGATAAACTGACACCCTCCCCCTTGGTGTCATAACTGCTAATAGGTTTTTCTTCATTAAATCTCAGCTGTTTCATAGGATTATTATATATCAAAGACCATGCTAATAAAATGATTAAGATCAGTGGGCTCTATAACATGTTAAATGCCTTTTGGATTCCAGTAAGTTCCTGTTAAGAATGAGGAGGAGGGGCACCTGGGTGGCTCAGTCAGTTAAGCATCCGGCTTTGGCTCAGGTCACGGTCTCATGGTTCATGGGTTTGAGTCCCGCATCGGGCTCTGCACTGACAGCTCAGAGCCTGCTTCACATCGTGTCTTTGCCGCTTCCCCGCTTGTGTTCCCTCTCTCAACAAACATTAAAAAAAAAAAAAAAATGAGAAGGATGAAACGGAATACACAGGTAATAGAAATGAGAACAGCTACGTCAGGTAATAGGAATTCTTGACGACTCAGCCAATTTACAGATTGACGAGAAGATCTTTGATTCTGAAAGGATATGCTGTGCCCATCATCTCAATCTCTACTGGGTTCTGTTTTAGGGGCCCATACTGATGGAGCTACAGACTTACCGCTACCACGGACATAGCATGAGTGATCCTGGTGTCAGGTACGGTCATGGGAAATCTGAGTGTGGTGTCCCAAGTGGCTGGGCTTTGTGTGTGGCTACTCACATGAAAAAGCAAACATTTCTGCCTTTGCTTTGGAAGCCAGACACCAGTGGGCTTCATGCAGTGAATTAGTTGACATCAAGTAAAGTAGTTATAGGAGTCTTTGCCTGGAAGCATTCTGAAAATGCCTATAATACACAGCATGCACTATGCTCTTGTTAGCAAGAGCAGCAATAAAAAAAATTGCAGAGGGGGACGCCGGGCTGGCTCAGTTGGTAGAGCATGCGACTTTGTGTCTCCATTGGGAGCTCGGGCCCCACTTTGGGGGTAGAGGTTACTTTAACAAAAACTGCAGAGAGAAATCATTGCATAAAACAGGTCGACGGTATGGAGAGTTTATGTATTTAGGGGCATGTAGCTTTTGTAGGCACTACCCCCATGAAGACTCGGAATTTGAAAAGCTGGCTGGTGTGGAGTGAGGCCACCTGGCACGTGGGGTATTCAACATGTTGAAATCTATCAGTGAGAGGTAGGTTATGGTAGGAAGATAGTTTTACTTGTCGATTTAGTAATTCTGGCATGTAATGCTGCCATCCCAGTGTGTGACACAGTTAAAAGAAGTAGAGTTAGAGTAAGCCCTGACAAGCCTTGGAGTAGATTGGAGTTCTAAGGGACAACGTTACAAAGAGCAAGTGGGAAAAATGTCCTTGGTGTTTGCCAAAAACGGTAGAGCCCTTCCTTGTGGGGTTATATGTGACTTAGGACAAGGAAGTACAGTTGACCCTTGAACGATACAGGTTTGAACCGCGTGGGTCCATTTCTTACAGAACGGTATTTTTTTCTCTGATTTTAACACTTTCTTCTAGTTTACATTAAGAATATAATACACATGTACAAAATGTGTTTTTTGGGGGAGTCAAAATTTGCAGATTTTCTACGGGGCGTATGGGGAGTTGGTGCTTCTGACCCCCACGTTGTTCAGGGGTCAGCTGTATCATAGAAGAGGGATTGGAAAACCTGCTGTCCGTGGGTTTGCTGGCCACGCTTCTCTGGGGTATTCACGTTTGCTTCCTGCTTGGCATTCTGCCTCACAGTCTGTAGTTCTCACCACCCACATCAAATGTAGAAGCTCAGAAGGGTGGGACGGTGGGCACATAAAGAGGCTCTACCCCGTCCTTCCTACCCTTCATCTAGAGCCAAGAAGCAAATAAAGGCTTGGCCCCTGTTGTCAGACCGCCCGAGAAGCCGGGGGTAGTGCCAGGGTAGAGTTTCCTATCAAAGACACTAAGCAGCTCTTACAGAATTGTTAGAGGTGGGGTTCTTGTATTTTGAAAGTAGAATTGCACTGTTCCCACAGTGACAGAGGTATTGCTGTGCTCCCGGTCAGGAACATACATCTGTATTTCACAGAACGGTCTTTGCTGTACCGGAAATGTTCTTACCTATTCGTTTGCCTCCCTGTAGTTACCGTACACGAGAGGAGATTCAGGAAGTAAGAAGTAAGAGTGACCCTATTATGCTTCTCAAGGATAGAATGGTGAACAGCAACCTGGCCAGTGTTGAAGAATTAAAGGTAGGCTCTCTGCTCTCCTTTCTGGGCAACGCGTTTTTCTGCACACAGAAAGCTGCCGCTCCTGGGGGAACTGCCTCCGTAAATGGGAAGGTTTCACAGCACACGAATCAGTCGTATTTGCAAAAGCTTTAACCCTCCCGGTAGCACCACTCTTTTTTCCCTAAAAATAGACTTTGGATGTTAAATTCATAAATGTTCCAAAATTTAAAAAAACAATCATCGCCTTCAAAAATAGCAACTATTAGCACTTGTATACTAGCAACAGGTTCCAGGTAGAGCTAGTTGGTACCTAAGCTGCTGTGTGTTCAAAAACCTCCCGAACTATAATCTGATTTTTAGGAAATTGATGTTGAAGTGAGGAAAGAGATTGAGGATGCTGCCCAGTTTGCCACCGCTGATCCTGAACCGCCTCTGGAAGAACTAGGCTATCACATTTACAGCAGCGACCCACCTTTTGAAGTTCGGGGTGCAAATCAGTGGATCAAGTTTAAGTCCATCAGTTAAAGGGAAACTGCACATCACGGATGGTGATACTTTCAACTGTAAGGGACTCTGTGTTCTCCACTTTTAACATTAAGCAAGAAAAACCCATAAAAAGAAAGGATGTAGGCTAAGATAGTAATTGCATGTGTTTTGTATAGTGTTGCGTTGAAAGACGTTATTGCACACCTAAGTATTTAGTGTGAAAGTTACAAAGGGTATTTTAGACTTAAAATTATTTCCTTAAAATAGTTCTATTTCTTTTAATAATTGAAAAGTATTTGCTAAATCGTATACATTAAGTGAAAAATGGCCATTTCTACCTGTCCAACCCTGCCATCAGTCGAGGGGAGTAGGATCATTCCCTGGACCCTTGTAGTGGCACGTGTCCATCACCAGTGTGCGTGTGGAGGCTGAAGCCGATTCACACTGACCACTGCTCAATAAAACGCAATATTTATTACATCCAGGCAGGGTATAGAAGGACAATTCCATTTTTAAATAAGACCTCTTCATTTATATATTAAATACAAAACATAGTTTTCTATGTACATTCAGTATCAGACAGAAGGCATATTCTTAACATTTTAATCTTGTAAGTACCCCGTGGTCTAGAACAGTGATGCCAGCCTGCTTTCCAGTAAGTGCTATAGGGTGTACGGAATTTTCATCCGTTTTTAAGAACACCATACTATTCTGGGATGTCAAAATTAAGGTTCAGTCACTGTTCTCACAATGCTAAGGTTCCACTCACCTTTAAAACATGTTGATAAGTAACAACACGTTTAAAAAACCCATCCCGTTTCTGTAAGTCTTTAAAACTTCAAGGTCTTAAATAGTGGTGGTTTCCTTGTGTAAACTCGGTGAAATTCATGTCACGTTAACAGAAGTTTAAACAAAGATGACAGCTCTTGGCTCCCTCTATTCCCTGGCTTAGCCGACAGTTTCAGCCTCATCTTGGGAGGCCAGGGACCCCTGAGCCTTTCTTCTGTACTGGGAGACTGCTGTCCAGAGCCTGCAGAGGAGACCGCCACTAGGAAACAATCCAGAGTCTTTTTTAGAGTGGTAAGAAAAGAACTTCAAAACCCCACCAAATACCTGGGTAGCTCTTATGTCAAAAGCTATGTTAAGTAATTCTAGACTTGTCTAGATTTGCCAAAATGCAGTTCCTAACTTGAAGATATGTCCTCTTGTATTTGTGCCCAGTAGGAAGGGGACGTGACCTGCGAGGTATGTGCAGGAATGCCAGGTTGCTAGAGAATAAAAAGGGTTGGATGGCAGAAGATGGGAGGGGGAGAGCTTTTGTGTTTCCCCTCCCTCTTTCTGACTCATACGCAACCTGATCCTAGGAAACCTCCCGAGTTGGGGGCTGAGATTGTGGCTTAGAAAACACACTACCTAGATAGGAAATTAATTTCAATGAAGGGGGAAAGTTACCAGCCCTTTGTTTTCTACTGCTTTATTTAAAAGCATAAGCACAGGGAAAAAAAGTCATTTTCTGTTAGTGTTTTGAAGCCATTCTTACCGTAGTCTAAGGTGTCTTAGATCTTCCTTAGTGATATCATTTAGAATATCAGAAAGTGTATAACCCTCTTCAACAATCTGAAACAGACATCAAATACATAAGAGCTAAGCTGCTATTATTTGTTATTATTACAGCATAGGAATGTTTTTTTGTTACAAATTTACCTTTTCTATTGTACTCGCATCTGCTCCTTTCTCTTGTAACCAGTCTACAAGCTCTTTATCTGTTTTCTGCCCATGAGACCCGGGTGGGGATGCTGGGTTCTCTGGAGTATCTGCAACGATGAGAGATTTGTTTTGTTGTATAGTAAGTTGGATGAAATAAACTATTCCAGAACGTAAATGTGACTTGAAAGCAAATTAATTCATTAAACCTGTCTTAGCAGCTCTAGTCCACAGTGCACACAACATCACACAGTTCTTGGCTTCACTTTCCAGAGATTAAAGGAACCACAGGTAAGGGTGATTTTCCTTCTTTGGAATTTGATATGCTATAGGTCTACCACTTTAAATGCTTATTCTAGTCTTTAAAATGCCTTTTGTAAGGAATCCCATCCTTATCTGCACTGGAAATCAAATGAGGAAACAATTCAGTATTGAGATTTTTGTACCAGAGCCTATCCATTCTACATTCCAAGAGGCAGCTGTAGCCCTTTTGTAGGCACACAATGAATTCAGAAGGTAGGTAGTAAATCGCCCTGTTTAGGTATGCGGTAAGACATTTTCATCACCCCAAAAAGTTGTTGTGGCCTTGAATAATCCGTCCCCTCCCTGCCCCCATTCTGATTGGTTTTCTGTCCCTGTAGTTTTGCCTTTAACAGAGTACTGCATATATAAATATTCCATACTTAGGAAGTCCTAGTGTGTAGCCTTTGAATCTGCCTTCACTTAGCATAATGCATTTCATCTGTGCAATTCATCTGTGTTTTTGAATGTACCGGCAGTTCCTTTTTATCGTTGATTAGTATTCCAGAATCTACTGGAGTGCTTGCTGGTTTCATAGAGAATAACTGCAGCAGTGTCAAGGCTGACTAGACCGTTAGGCAGATTTTCAGTGGTCTCGCTCCCCCAAGTCAGAGCAAGTGGAAAATTACTCACCATTAGATTTGAACTGTAACTGAAGATGATATAATTCTTGAGTTTTCTGCTCTAGGGTTTGCCGTAGAAGATTCTGGTACTCTCTCTCTTTCTGAACTAGGTGTTCCAAAAGTCTGGTTAAACAAACAAGCCATTATCCAGAGAGAGCCTAACATCATTCAGTTCAATTCACAAACATTTGTTGAACCTTACAGGTTGAAAGAAAATGACACAGTCCCAACAATCTGGTTGCAGCCTGTACCTGGGCACCTACCTTGTGTTTCCTCCCTTTGGAAAAAAAAGACCAGCACTCAGGGCATGGGTCTATTTTGTCTCAAAACCTATCAGGAACCAGAAAGATAACCTGAGGGTGATCGGTAAACTCAGCCAGGAAGGATCTGATAATTACAACTTGTCTCCCTGCGTCAGATCAAGTTGCTGAAACTAGTTCTCAGGCTCTTTCTCCTCTGGGGAGGAGGCCAAGGAGCTAGAAGCCCTGCTGCTTCTTTTTTTAATATTTATTTCTGAGAGCGAGAGAGCACGTGCAAGCAGGGGAGGGGCAGAGAGAGGGGCATAGAGGATCCAAAGCAGGCTCTGCACCGAAAGCAGCGAGCCCGATGTGGGGCTCGAACTCACAAACTGTGAGATCACGACCTGAGCCGAAGTTGGATACTCAACCGACTGAGCCACCCCGGGTGCCCCTGCTTCTGATGGACAGTGGTGGGAGGGAGCCGGCAAAAAGGCCCCCTCAAGCGGGAGGAATACAGCTCCAGACGTCTGTGGGACCAGTGACTGCTAAATGCTTCACAGGGGCTGGCCTCCCACTCAGGACAGACCAGGTGCCTCCAGGCCACGCCACTCTGGGTGGGAGGTGCCATCCTCGTGCTCTACCTGACAGCAGCTAAGGCATCTCCATGCCGTAGGGACAGGCGTGCTACCGAGGGAGGGCGTGCTTGTCTGCCATCTGTAGTCGGCTGCTGTCATTACTAATTCTACTGAAACTGCAAAGTAACAGAAGGACTATCAGCAGTGTAGATGAAGAGCCACTGAGCCCATATGTAACAGTTTAGGAATTTAGTAAATTATAAACCTTACCAGAAAATTTTTTATTAACTTTTTTTTACATTTATTTTTGAGAGGGAGAGACAGAGGAAAAGTGGGGGAGGGGCAGAGAGAGGAGGAGACAGAATCAGAAGCAGGTTCCAGGCTCTGAGCTGTCGGCACAGAGCCCGGCGTGGGGCTCCAGCTCACAAGCCATGATCATCATCACCTGAGCTGAAGTCGGGCGCTCAACCAACCGAGCCACCCAGGCGCCCCACCAGAAAATATTTTAAAGTGGTGCTAATTATCACGAGCTTCCACAGGTGTCATATTTTAAAAGCTTTCACAATTTTGCTACCGCTACCTATTAACTACAACTCCAGGTCTCAGGGCACCTGGGGGCCTCGGTCAGTAAGGGTCCGACTCCTGATGTCTGCTCACGGTTCGTGGGAGCGAGCCCCACGTCAGGCTCTGTGCTGATGGCGTGGAGCCTGCTTGGGATTCTCTCTCCCCCTGCCCCTCCCCACTTGCACTCTTTCTCTCAAAATAAGCTTAAAAAAATGAAAACAAAAACCCTGTAGGTCTCTAAAAAGAAGTGATTAGATCTGCCTAAGGTCAAACTTCAGAGATCCCTGGAGTGTGTACAATGTTTCTTCCAAAATATGGATAGCTGATACCATATCTCCCTGTCAATTATTAATTGGCATTAGTAGTGATCATATGGCAACAAGGCATCATCTGGAACCAGGACCAACTCATTTGCTCTGCCCGTGGGTTCTGTCCTTCATAGGTCTACTGATGTGATTACCCAGGGCAAACGGGACTCATTTTACTCATTTGACAAATATTTTCGAATATCTACTACGTGCCAGGAAGTGAACAAAACAGACCAGCTCTCTCGGGGGTACCTCACACCAATGCCAGGGTCCCCTGGCTGGGAAAGAAGGCCACGAATGCCTGCCGGCTAATTCTGACAAATCACACGGAAGAGATTCAAAGAGGGGAGGGTAAACTTCTGCAGGGTCAGGGTTATGGGACACCAACCCCTGGCTTGGCTACGTCCGTAGGGGCAGGCTGCAGCTGTCCACTGCTCTCTGCCGAACCCACACACCATGCCAGGGGGCTCACCTTGGTGAAGAGACAGAAAAAACTCCCCAGACGCCAGTGCCTTCGGCACGGCTGATTGCTCTGTGCCTGGTGGCAAGGCATCGCAGCTCTCTGATTCCTAACGTTAAAGAAGGGGAGGCTTTCTCCCCCAGTTGAAGCTGAGACCACCCCCCCTTGCCCACTTTGTTGGTGAAGATGCTTTTCCGAGACCCGGGTGAGACCCTCAGGCAAGCAGAGTGATAACCTTCCTGGCCCAGGTCACTGCCCCACCCCTGCCCACCTGTTGGTTTCTTGCCTGAGCTGGCCCAGCTGGAGGCTCAGGTGCCGGTGGTGGAGCTGCTGGGGCTGTGGCTCTGGGGCGCCCGCTGATGGGGGGCTGCTCCCTCGGTATGCTGCGTGCCCTTCACTCCCGGGCAGGTCTGCGGGGGGAGAGTCGTCCTCCACCTCATCTGGGTCCTTCTCCTCCCCTTCGGTCTCTGACGTGGGCTCGAAGTGGGCTCGGAGCTCTGTGAAATGACGGAAGGAGAAAGGACCGTGGTGACACAAGGCCAGGGCTCAGTGGAGCTTCTGTCCTTATGCCAGCGAATGGGAGTGTTCGGAGGCTGGCCCAGCGAGGCAGTGCTCCATCAAGGGACTGCTCACGTTATAAATAAATGGGGCGGAGACGTTACTCCATTCTCAGCAGTGAAAAGATGCTCACGGCCAGTTTATAGATGAGCAAACTGAGGCTGAATGACGTTAAGTTAGTTAGCCAAGGATGGCTTTACAGAGGTGCAACCAGGCTTCCAACCTGGCCTGGCCTGGGTGGTTCTACTACAGAAAAGGTGCCCGCTTGGAGTGGGGAGTGATGAAGTCCTGGGGTTTAACGAGAACCAGGCAGGAGAGGACATGACAGGGAGGGAGCGAAGTCAAGAGAGGAAGCGGCAATGTCAACATGAGTGGCGCAGAGCCTCCCCCTCCGAGGATGAAGTCACTGCAGGAGAGAGAACTTGGGTATTAAGCGGCTCTGTGGCTTCACAAATGACAAATGAGAGGTACAAAAGCCAAAAACTGGGGCTCCTGGGTGGCTCGTTAAGCATGTGACTGTCCACTTCAGCTCAGGTCATGATCTTGGTTTCATGAGTTCAAGCCCCGCGGCGGGGTCTGTGCTGACCGAGCAGAGCCTGCTTGGGATTCTCCCTGTCTCTGCCCCTCCCCCATTCACGCTGTTTGTCTCTAACTGAAGAAAGCAACTTAAAAAAAGCCAAAGATTTCTAGAGCTACCCCATGATGATTCTGACAGGAGACGGAGCCTGTAGTAAGCACCATCAAACCACCAGTAGGCATTCCTGAGTGAAGGCGGGGGGCACTGCGGGATCCCAGCCCTCAGGCGCAGGGCTCCCTCTCCGATGACAAGTTTTGGCTCTGTGCAGTCTCCTTGGTTATGGGTAGGGGACACAGAAGTATGGCTCCAGAAGTTGCTAGCGTTCGCTGAATTGCAGGGAAGTATACCGCCCAGATGGGAAGGAGAAAACCACTGCTGAGCGCGGAGCACACGTGTGACCTCGCCCGTGGCCTGAGCCCGCCCTGGACCGCGAAGGCGGCACGCTTACCCGGGATGAGAATGCTGACCGCAGCCTGCACCGCTCGCCGGATGATGGTGTCCATCGCAAACATCCAGTGGGGCCTAATTAAATGGTTCCTCAAAACTTTATTCACCTATAAATCACAAAAATCCAGATTTCTGGTCTGCTGTACGTTCAAGAAATAGGAGTTCTTACGAATTCTAGTTTACTTCTACTCGGAGATAAAATGTTAACCGTGCTGCCCTGCATCTCTACCTGACATACGTTCCCTCCGGACTGGGTCTCCCTCCAAGCTGACCCTAAGTCATGCCGGGTCTTCGGGATGGGTGCAGTGATCGGATCTCCCGCACCGGGCTCGTTGTTGTTTACTCGGAGAGTATTTCTGGTGCACCTATGAAAACTCAGGCTCTTCGCTGGGGGCGTGGGACACAAAGCTGGACCAGACACGGTCTCACGCCTGGAGCAACTCACATCTGTCTGCACAGACACATAAGCTTAAACCCCATGCCTACTCAGCTGGCAGATGCCACTTGTTCCCAAGTCCTACACTCCTGCTCTTAGTGGCCAGATACAATCCCCTCGTTCACCTGTACTTGCATATTCTGTGTTTAGAATGAACTGCTGAAACTAGGGATTCAGGTGTACACAGAAGAGATGGGGACTAGGGGAGAAGATGGTAACTGAACTCCAGGGTCCCGGCTGTGAGCCACTTCAGTGGGCTTCCTGCCTTCTAGCATGTTCTCTAGAGCCAGACGGAACACTTACAGCATCCTGAAATCCGAACAGTACCAGATGAATCTGATTGATGGACGAGCTGTCAAAATCCAGGGCCATCTTTAGCTTTGATATCGTGGATGCCATCACTCTGTGCTCCGGGGAGCGGATGAAGTCCCTCAGGATCCCAATTATTTGCTTGATGTGGCCGGCTGAGAGATGCAAGTCTTCTGAACTCTGATCACCAACCCCCCCCCCCCCCCCGCAAATAATTTTCACTGAGTAAGTCAGAGAGGGGGAAACTCAAGATGTATTCTGTGGGCTCCCCAGGTGAGAAAGGGTCTGTCTGGAATTCCCCCCAGATCTTTCATTAGGCAGCCCCCTCTCCTCACTGCCCACCCCCCCCCAGGAATGGTTTTGCCATCCTGTTGTTGAACCCCTTCTAACTGATCCCCCTCTGCCGGCTCCTGGTAGAAGGTACAGTTCATAGCAGGGCAAGTGGCCTTGACCTTCCCGCTTCCAAAGTAAGTTAAAATGCAAACATTTTGGGGCGCCTGGGTGGCTCAGTCGGTTAAGCGTCCGACTTCGGCTCAGGTCATGATCTCGCGGTCCAGGAGTTCGAGCCCCGTGTCGGGCTCTGTGCTGACAGCTCAGAGCCTGGGGCCTGCTTCAGATTCTGTGTCTCCCTTTCTCTCTGACCCTCCCCCATTCATGCTCTGTCTCTGTCTCAAAAATAAATAAAACATTAAAAAAAAGTTTAAAATGCAAACATTTTTATCCATAACCTTTCCCCCTAAAGTGGCCTTTTCCCAGCTTCTGAGGGCAACTCAATGTGTCCTGCAGCTGGGGGTTCAAAACGAAGGTTTAACGTGAGTGAAGGGCAAAAGCTGTGAGTCCCTAAGCTTCGTGCTGCATTTGGCTTGTTTTACGCCAGGGGGCAGCACCACGCCATGTCTCGGTTCACCGCAGTGTTCCGCAAATTCGGGCTTTGGTGGAGTCTTTTTTTTTTTTTTTTTTTTTTTTGCTTTGTATTTTCTTTTGTCTTGTTGGAAGAGGGAAGGGCATTGGGAAATACTTACGGTGATTACCGTAACTTTGCAAACCGTCCAGGGCAGCAGGAGACTCGTCCCTGTTCCGGGACCTGGTGCCAGGCAGAGGGGGCGGCATGAGCAGCTCCCCCAACCCGGCCCTACCTGGACCACGCACTCCTGCAGGTTGGAAGCCACCTGGTTCTGCTCCTCCCAGAGGATTTTGTACAGCATGGCGCGGCACTCACTGTCTTTGCGCAGCAGGAAGAGGCCCGGGTCCCTGTCCTCCGGGGAGGAGGCTGCGCTCTCATCTGGAACACTGCTGCAGACAAACACATGCGACAATCCCTGCATGTCCTGGAACAAAGTCTCCAGGCTGGGATGCCACGGGGGAGGGGCTAAGAGGCGAGTAGGCAGTCCCCACCCTTAAGGTGAAACTGCAGGAGGCAGGCAGGTGGAAGAGAGATGCAGTGTTTTTTCTAACTCCCACAGCACCAGTTTTGAGAGAGGGAGAGAGAAGGGAAGAAAGGGAAAGAAAATGGGGATGGTGGGAGGAGGGGCGGAGGGGATGAGAGAGGAGGGGAAGGAACAGGAAGATGGGGAAGTGACCGCAGTGAACACGTTGCCCGCCGCCTTCACCTGCACTGTTGGCCGCCCTACTAACCGTGCAGAAAGCTAAAGCCCCTGGCGGCCATCTGGTTTTCACCTGGGAGGGATTTGGCTCCTGGCCCACAGTGTAGGGAAGTGGGTGGGCCGTACCTATGCAGGGGGCTGAGCTGGTGCTTGGGTGCCCGGGCCTTCTCGAAGAACGCGTCCATCTGGGCATCAGAGTCCGGGGAGACAGAGCTGTGGTCACTGCTGCTGCTGCCCATGGGCTCCCCAGACGTGGGCAGGGCCAGGGTGGCGCCCCGGGTACCCTCTGTGTGGGGGCAGACAGGGAGGGGGGAGGGTGAGCCTCAGCCCCTCAGGCCAGGTGACCCATGCAGGGACTGTTAGGTCTGTGCTGCTCTAACGGGGCGGTATAGTCAATCACCCGGGGTCCCTGAAATGTAGGTTCCATTTTAGCAGGTCTGAGGCCCAAGACCGCGTCTCTAACCAGCCTGCAGGAAACACTGACAGAAACACAACTCGTCACCCCCGAGCAAGATGCTGAGCATCTGTCCTGGCTTCTACTCCATTCACACCAGGAAAGAGAAAACCAACAGCTTTCTTTCCAGAGGCCACATTTATGTCATTGCCAGGTAGGGCTCGTTGCCCTAGAAGGGGCCACTTCGCTTCAGTGACCTGTAGGACAGCTACTGCACCCCTTAATCAAGGTCAGGAGCAGCAGAGGGGGAAAGGCCAGGCTCTGCACCAACCGAAGACCCAAAACCCAGGCAGGGCACCCCTGGCCTCCCTTCTCGGCACAATCTCAAATGAAAGACTTTAACAAGGGGGGGGGGGGTGTGCCGCTGTCACCTGTGGGGCTCCCTCTGTCCGTCAGGAAATCAAGGGACATTCACTGGCTGGGTGTGACCACTCTTACGCCCCCTGCACCAATCCCTGCCACTCTTCACAGGGACAGGCTCCGTGCGTGCGGCTCTGGAGAGCAGGCACTCTCGGTGACAGAGGGGCCCAGGCATCCACGGCGCCCCGGGCGGCACCCCCGCTGTCCAGGCAGACCTCACCTGCTGGCTTGAAAGCAATTCGGCTCTTCTTGCCCTTGTTCACCTGCCTTAAGAAACCCTCTTTGAGCAGCTCGGCAGCAGTGGCACGTTTGTGGGGGTCAGGCTCAAAACAGGATAAAATGAATGCTCTGGCGTCAGCTGAAAGGGCTCCTGGAATCTCAGGGTGGATCTTAAACATCCCCACCTGCATTTAAGGGAGAGGGGACCTATGTGACTCACGTGACTGTGAGGCCTCAGGCACATCCGGGTGCACGTGCCTTGAGTATAAAGCTCCTACCCCTGCCATCCTTTGAGGAGCTGGTGGGTTAGAACATCCTCGACGACTCGCCCGGCTGGCCTCTTGGGACTTTGCTTTGCCCAGTAGGTTGTTGGAAAAGTGAAATCAGAGGAGTTTCAGAGTGTAGGGCTTAAGAGGTCCTGGGGCTTCTGTTCCAGTCCTCAGTGGAGCCCTGAGGTCACACGCAGGGAGGCTCAGCAGTTTGGGGGTGGGGGTGCATGGAGTTACTAATCAAAGGGCATGAGGTTTCAGGTAAGAAAGATGAATACATTCTTGGGGCACCTGGCTGGCTCAGTCGGAAGAGCATGCAACTGCTGATGTCGGGTTTCTAAGTTCAGGCCCCACGTTTGGTGCAGAGATTACTTAAAAAATCAAAAAATCTTGGGGCACCTGGGTGGCTCAGTCAGTTGAGCATCCAACTCTTGATTTGGGCTCAGGTCATGATCCCAGGGTCTTGGGATGGGCCCCCTGCTATCGGGCTCCATGATGAGCTTAGCATTCTCATTCTCTCTCTCCCCACCCCCGCCCCCTCACCCGATTGCACTCTCTCTCTCAAAAAAAAAAAAAAAAACACCTTTAAAAATAAAGTTTAAGGGGTGCCTGGGTGGCTCAGCTGGTTAAGCACCCGACTTCAGCTCAGGTCATGATCTCACGGTTCGTGGGTTTGAGCCCCACGTAGGGCTCTGTGCTAGCAGCTCGGAGCCTGGAGCCTGCTTCAGATTCTGTGTCTCCCTCTCTTTGCCCCTGCTCGTGCGACCTCTCTCTCTCAAAAATAAATATTAAAAAAATGTTTATAAAAATAAAGTTTAAAAACTTAAAAAAAACCCCACAAAAACAAAAAAACAAACAAAACCAACATGAACGCATTCTAGGATTCTGCTGTACAACAACTGTACCTAGGGTCAACAATACCGCAGCAAGCACTTTAAGGTATGTTAAAGGTGTAGAGCTCCTGTTAACTGTTCTTACCACGATCAAATAAAAGTTTTTAAATCGAGTTTTAGATTTTGAGAACACTAAACACTGGATGGAATATCCCCCCAAAATGTGAAATGCAGGACACCTACAGTGGCACCCCTCACCTGAGGGGCAGGGGGGAAGGGCACTAAGGGGCCAGGGACCGAAATTCAGGGCAAGAACCCAAAGGAGAGAGGGGTGGCGTCCCCCACAAGACTGTCGGAAAGCAGAGAGCGAACGTGGGCGGCACCTTGGTGCCCTGTCGCTACGTTACTTCTAAAGGTGCTTTGCTGTTACTCAGAAGGCCCCTGTAGGAGTTCTCTTGGTCTGCCTTCACAGAGCGCCACAAACCGGGTGCCTGAAAACAATGCAGATTTATTCTCTCTCAGTCTGGGAGGCTGGGCGTCTGCAGTCAAGGTGCTGACGGGGCCACGCTCCCTCTGAAACCTAGAGAGAATCCGTCCTTGCCTCTTCCAGCTTCGGGCGGTTGCGGCAACGGTTGGCTTACAGACACATCGCCCTCACCTTGGCCTCGGCGTGCCGCCCTCCGTGTCTCTCCATATCATCACCTCTCTGGCCCCGATGTCTGTCTCTGCACCAGCGAGTATCTGTCCCGAGGCCTGCGACTGAAGCTGTAGGTAGGATCTTCGACAGCCGCACGGCTCCACCACGGACAGACGCCGCAGGGCGGGGAAGGTTACCGCTGTCCCCCCGGCCCTCGCGTTCAGGGTCCTGTCAGGATTGTGGGGGCCAGAAGACACTCGGCGACTTGAGGTCCTGACGTTGGAGCCGCCTGACCGCTGCTCTGAGAACCTTCTGCAGGGGCCGGGCTGAGGGGAGCAGCCACGGCACCCACAGCGCAGAGCAGTCCGTCTGCTGAGCGGCCTGCACTCCGCTCGCTGAGAAACCTGCACTCGTTCCTTTTCGTTCTGCCAGAGGCTGAGCTGGAGTGTCCGGTGAAGATGCGGGCGGCAAGGCTGCAGGGCAGGCGGGCCGAGGGGCCGCCATGCCTGGCAGAGAAGCAAGGAAGCAAGGCCTCTGGAGCATGTTCTATCGGGTTGCTTCGACGCACTGTGACCTCACTGTCCATAAGCAGTGAACCCACTCTCCTCCTCCTTAGCCTTCAGGCAACCAAAAATGCTCCAGGGAGGCCACTGCTGCTAAGGGACTCTTAAGACCACAGCCTCTCTTCAACTTCTCCAAGTGTACTCAGAGCCAGAAGCCACAGACCTAACCTTAGACACAAGGGGCTATCCTGGCATCAGCTTCCCGCGGGATGGGAAGCATGTCCCTTCCCAAGGGAGCAGGCCTGGTGGTAAAATGCCCCCCATGGTGGCCAGTCGGTCTTATGTGGGCCTCAATACTTGGGGTGGCCTTCCTGTGAGCTCGGGGAGGGCTTTTAGAATGACAAAGTAAACACTGTCTGCTATCCGAAGCCCCACCTCTTCAAAACCAGTCAGAAACCTGCCCTCCAAAGATACAGGCCCATGTGGTATTTGAGCCTCACCTAGTGTAAGGGCAAATACAGATTCAAAATAAGAGGCTTCACAAAAATAAGACAAAACCAGGGAGGGGGACAAAGCATGAAAGACTCATAAATATGGAGAACGAACAGAGGGTTCCTGGAGGGGTTCTGGGAGGGGGGATGGGCTCAATGGGTAAGGGGCATTAAGGAATCTACCCCTGAAATCGCTGTTGCACTATATGCTTAGATGTAAATTAATAAAATAAATTAAATAAAAATAAAAAAAAAATAATGTTAGTTGTACAAGCAAAAGTTAGAAATAAACAACATGCAACATGATGTTTATGATGAGTTCCTCACAGTATGGGAAGAAGCAGGAGATAAAAATCACATGGATAATATTTTAACAACTATGATTTTTTTTTTTTTAATTTTTTCGTGTTTACTTATTTTTGAAAGAGAGAGCGAGTGTGGGAGGGACAGACAGAGAGGGAGACACAGAATCCGAAGCAGGCTCCAGGCTCTGAGCTGCCGGCACAGAGCCCAACGTGGGGCTCGAACTCACGGACCGTGAGATCATGACGTGAGCTGAAGTTGGACGCTTGATGGCTGAGCCACCCAGGTGCCCCAACAGCTATGATTTTTAAAACTAATAATAAGACTGGTAGAATACAAAAAAAAAAAAAAAACCCACCAGAAAACAAAGAGCCTTCATCCTCCCTGTTGAAAATAAGGGAAGAGACCTCCCCTCCCCCTCTTTTCTTAGAGCATGTACTTTAGAAAACTTGTAACTGCAAGTTCTTGGTGTCTTTGAGACGCTGTGTGAATCTTTTTAAAAGCTGAATAAGCCTCTTGCCAAGAATGCCTTTCTCAAGGACCTGAGGGCCAACTCCTGGAAATGTCAACATCAAGAAGGATCCATCTCTATCTCCCAGTTTCCGGTTGCGGGGGAGCCCTAACTTCAGTAGTGTCTTCCTCCAAAACTACCTCCTATCTTAAATATTGGAGAAGTTTATTTTTCCTTTAGGTAAAATCAATTAGCTGATGCAAATGGTCGTCCCAATTATCGAGTGACCCTTGGATGCGCTACTGTGACCAGTGGCACTATCCTGTCCACGCACGGGAGGACTAGTGATCGTTTCCTTTGAGACCACGGGTCAGAGGGTGGTAGTGCTTGGCTGGAGAAAAGGACAAGTTCTTTCTGTCCTTGCAACCACTTAGTGGGCTGCCTGTGGCTTGCATAGCATTCTGATTTAATGCCTATTCAACAATAAAGCTGTTTGCTTTCTCTTCTACCTTTGTGGAGAGATTTCTGGAGTGGCAGGAGATTTTCTTTTTACTTATTATTTCCCTGACACCAGCAACTTCAATCACCAAACATGTCTTACTTTGAACATTGCTGCCTGCGGCTCACCGAGCTCATCGAACGGAGGCCTGCTGGTGGCCATCTCAATGATGGTGCAGCCCAGGGACCAGATATCCGCCGGGGCGCCGTACCCGCGAGGTCCTTGATCGATGATCTCAGGTGCCATGTACTGCAGAGTGCCTATGGGGAAAAAAATAAAGATTGTGGGCACCAAGCTGCACAAAAATCTCAGCGGACCATTGGTAAACAAGCGTGTGGACTTCAACCCTCTCATTAATGACAGACGGAGCCTGCTCTCGTGCATAAATGATGCCGTTGTGTCCTTTCTCTGACCAGAGGCAGGCAATGCCCCTTCCTCTGATACTGGTCACACGGAGAGAAGACTGTTCAGCTCCGCGAAGGACAAATGGGCCCCAACCCCATCCAGTCAGTGCACAGAACGCAGGACACACAGTGCCCCACCGACTTCAGGAGCTGCCTAGTGGAAGTGACAGATGATAGGACGACGGTGGGGGCGGGCTAATGGCAAAATGGAGTAAGTGCTAAAGCAGAGGGCTCCGAGAAAGCGGATGAAAAAGTGCTTGATTCTGCCTGCTTCAAGTCAGGGAAAGTTTTACCTGGATCAGTCTGGTTCTCCGAGGAGTAAATGCTAAGACAGCACTGGACACCAGAGAGATTTACTGGGGAGAAATACACGTGGGATAAAGGGGGAGGGAGCAGGATGGGCAGGGGGAACTGTCAAGCTCAGTGCCAATGTGACACCTGGGAGAGAGGGCAGGGAACGAAGAGGTGGGCAGAGTCTCAGACAGAAAAACAGCCCAGGGACGGCTTCGGCCAGGCCACTGGGGAGTCCCTGACCAAAAGCTGCCCCTTGCAGGAACATCACACTGGTCCAGCATGCCGCCGGCGTGCAGTCGTCGGCCAGGAGCAGGCAGGGTGACGGACGACCCCGCCACGAACACGGAGGCAGAGCCACAGAAGGCGGCACACGGGGCTGCCAGCGAGCCGGCCTCCCACCAGGCGGGTTGAGGAGGTGGACAGTGGGATGGGAGGACTCCCAGGCTGGGGGAAGAGCTTGAGCAAAGGTGCGAAGGTGTGCAGTACAGAGTGAGTTCGGGGAACCACCAGCGGAAGCTGACACAGAGTAGGGTATTAGGAGTTAAAAATTAAGGAGGCAGTGGCGAGGGCACAGCCCGAATGGCAAGCAGTACATAATGAAGGCTCTGGCTTCAGACTTTCTCCTGTGGGTCACGGGCTGCCAGAGGTTACCACAGGGAAGGTGGTGATCAGATACAGTGCTGGGAGGAGAAAGCACTGCAGAGATGGGGGCAGGGAGGTCAATCAGGGCTCTGGGAGTAAAATCATAGGTTCTTCTTGAAACTAAGGCTGAGGAAAGCAACAGCACCAGACACTATATGCTGGCAAAGTGGTTTCTAATAAAGAGCAAACTTGCATATGACACTGGCCAAGGTGTGAACAGAGAACACGGATGCCCAGAGAAATTCAAGTGCCTATCTCAAGATCACACAGCCAAAGCAAGTCTCCAGAGTCTTAATCAATGAAAACAAAGGGCTCATTGGTTTAAAAAAAATTTGGAGAAGCTCTGTACTACATCTTCCTCTTGAAGATCCAATGTCTTTTAGTATTTTTCCTCCCAATGAGCATCTGAAAGGCACCGACCCACAGAGTTTTGCAATAATGAAAATCTGTGCAGTTCGATATGGTAGCCACTAGCCCCATATAACCACTGGGCCCTTAAAATATGGCTGGTGAGACGGATGACATGAATTTTACTTTCTTTTAATTTTTAAAGATTCAAAGTAATTGTGGGCGTCCGGGTGGCTCAGTCGGTTAAGCGTCTGACTTCGGCTCAGGTCACGATCTCATGGCTCATGAATTCAAGCCCTGCATCGGGCTCTGTGCTGACAGCTCAGAGCCTGGAACCTGCTTTGGATTCTCTGTCTCCCTCTCTCTCTGCCCCTCCCCTGTTCACACAGTCTCTCTCCCTCTCTCAAAAATAAATAAATGTTTAAAAAAATTCAAACTAATTTAAAGTGAAACATAACTTGGGTTGGGTCTGTGAGCTCAACAGATCAGTAGGGCACGAACGATGGTTTTGGTTTCCAAAGCTGAAAGCCTGCTAGGGAAGTGTTCAGCTGCTGCAGGGTTGGGCAAGATACAGGCTCATAGCACTTGCTGCACCATTGGGAAATCCTAGAGCCCCAGGGAGGGAACTTCCAGTGACACAATCTCTCCTCCCAGGCTTGTGCTGCTGTGAATAATGAATGGAGAGGCTTTGACAGAGGATGTGCCTACTAACTAATCCACAATCTGTTAATCAAGGAAAGACTTGTGCTTTTTGTTAACTCAGCTGTTCTCTCTCAGCTCTGCTCCATGATGCTGGTTCTGGGACTCTGCAAACCCTATTTGTGCTTTGCCTGCAGCTTCCTGTTAGGCTCTGCCACTAGGGGGCGCGCGCGCGCGAGAGCGCGCTACCATGGGAGGAGGAGCTCAAACGGGCTTGCTCAGGCATACCTAGAGGAGGGAGGAAGGAGAGGTTGGTTACTTGCTCCCCCATGTCTGCCGCTGTCCCTCTGAGGGAGCTGCACTTTGGACCCTCAGCTGGTTCCAGTAGCAGTGCTTGGCTCCAGTTTCTAGCTCTTTTGTCCCCTCATAGTTTCAGATCCGGCTTCCTCTTGCCCCACCACTAGTTGCCTGCTCCACTCCAGTAACACCCTTCCTTGTGCTCCCCGCAAGCCCTAGAAACAGAAGCTGCTTTCTGATAACTCAGTCCCAGTAAACCGTTTTTTCTACTAAATTCTCTCTGTAAAAATAACTGGGGCGATTTTGGTTTTCCTGCCTGAATCCCAACTAACACAATGAGTAAAAGTTAATTCTTAAAAGAACTTTTACAAAGTTCTGCAACGTAGAAAATAGCACTATACCAAACCGCAATGGTTTACTGACCCTCGTTAAACAACTGTGCACCAGAGTACAACTGTTTCATAATTGGAGGCTAAGCCCGCTTGATGCCAAATTTAGAGATTTTCTTTATAGGACAACATAGTAAACATCACTCTTTATAAATGTAGGGACTTATCAAGGACATCCGTATTAGTTATTTATTGCTATGTAATAAATTAGCCCAGATGTTAGCACCTTAAAACAGGAATTAGGATGTCATGCGGTTTTTTTTAAATTTTTTTTTCAACGTTTATTTATTTTTGGGACAGAGAGAGACAGAGCATGAACGGGGGAGGGGCAGAGAGAGAGGGAGACACAGAATCGGAAACAGGCTCCAGGCTCTGAGCCATCAGCCCAGAGCCTGACGCGGGGCTCGAACTCACGGACCGCGAGATCGTGACCTGGCTGAAGTCGGACGCTTAACCGACTGCGCCACCCAGGCACCCCTGTCATGCGGTTTCTAAGGGTCGGAATCCACGAACACCTGGGTTGGGTGGATCTGGCCCAGAGTCTCTAATTAGGCTGTAGCCAAGGTATCTGCTGGGCTACAGTCAAGGGAAACGCAGACTGGAGCTGAAACCCACTTCTAAGTTCAGGCAGGCTGTGGGACGAGGCTTCAGTTTCTCACCGAGTGGGATCCTCCAAAGGGCTGCTCAAAACTAGGGCTTCCCCGGGAGCCAGGGATCCACAGACAGCAAGCAAGAGGGATGCCACGCTGTCCTCTTCAACCTAGCCTCCAGGTCACACACTGCCACTCTGCCTTCATATGCTCATCAGAAGGGAGTCACTAATCAGGGTGCCCAGGTGGCTCGGCTGGTTAAGTGTCCAACTCTCGATTTCAGCTCAGTTCATAATCTCATGGTTCATGGGATTGAGCCCCAGATTGGGCTCCGTGCTGAAGGAGCCTGCTCGGGATTTTCTCTCGCCCCCTCTCTCTTTCTCTGTCCCTCCTCTGCTTGTGTACTCTCTCAAAATTAAAAACTTTAAAAAAAAGAGAGAAGTGAGTCACTAAGTCCAGCCCACATTCAAGGGGAGGGGATTACACGAGGCTGTGAAGGCCAGGCGGCGGGGTCCGCTGGGGGCCATCTTGGAGGCTAATGGCCACAATGCCTGACTTCCCATCAGTATTCAACGACTTACAGAGCATCTCCACGTAGCACTGTCTCTGTGACTCTCACAACCCAGTAAGGTCGGCGCTATCTAACAGTTATTCCCATTTTATACATGAGGAAAATGAGCCTCAGAGAAGGCAGCAGATGTGCTCAAGCTAGAACTCAGGTCTTCCGTCTCCACATTTGGAACTGTTCACCATGACACTGCTGATGTATGCAATGAATCCAGGACAAGCACAAGTGAAGCAAATGCTGCCTGAACAAAAGTCAAGCTGACGTGAGGATTTCCAAAGCCATAATGTGACGTGTTCCCACATAGCTGGAAGGCGTAGGGCGGTAAGAGAGAACCGGGTGCTCCATTTTATTGACTACCAGTTTTATAGAAAAACCACCCACTCACAGTCAACATCCAATGGAGACGGATCCACACAACTGTTTCCAATAGTCAAGGGACTGTTCCCAAGTGGTGTGCACGTTGTGGGTGTGTATCGGCTGCACCAAATCGGCTTCTGTCGAGAAATCAAGTAAAGATGCCAGCGGCGGGGGTAGGGGGGGCATCTGAATAATGCGGAAATCCTGGGAAACTTGCTTGCCTTCAATCTGGCTCTCTTAAGGGTATCCTAGCCTTTCAAAACTGCACGTCCCCCAAGATGTGCCCACACACAGGTCATGTGATTGGGGGTACAGAGTTCAGAACAAGGGGACAGGAGACCCACAGGCATGGACCCAGACCACTGGGGACATGAAATTGTGGGGGCTCCCGGAGAACTGCCCAAGCAGGATTTTCAAATCACCAGCGACAAAAACGCATGGCATAGGACAATAATTGAGAAGTTTTGATCGAGGCGCCAAGATCAAAGCCAGACACCAAGGCAAGGGGTGAGACACAGACGACAGGCGCATGTTTCGAAGGGGGTCCGACAGAAGTGGTCACACACCTCGCAGGCCTCTAGCCCAGGGTCCTGCCACCCAGATCAAGGGATTAAAAAGATCGAGAGAGGAGAGACTAGAGGTGGGGGATGTTGTGAGTGACTTCTTTAGACACTGCTGTGCCGGGAGGTCTGCCCTCTCATTACAGGAGCCGAGGAAAGGCTGTGCCCAAAATGGCGACTCGGGCAATTCAACACGCACTCAGAACTGTCACACTCCAAAGGAGGGCACACGCATAAGCGTTTTCTACAGGCCCTGGAAAACACTGTTAGAGCTCAAAGTTTGCAAGTTTCATATTAATGAGGTACCGGAAAGAGAAACAAGATGCCTCCTGTACCACCCTGGTTGCCCTGGCCAAGGATGGGCCTGGTAGGAGGGGACACCGCTTTGTTTTAAACCCAAAGATGAGGACTCCTCGTTGGGCCCATGCAGAGCTCCACATGTACATGTCCCCCACTGGTAAGCTGCACACAGGACTGGTACCCAGGGGAGCGGCCCATAGCGTCCGAAGATACGGCCATGCCCTCTTGACAGTGGGGGAAAGATGCATGAACCCTGGACGCCAGATGTGGGACCCAGTGCAGAAATACTGCTTTAGGGGCACCTGGGTGGCTCAGTCCGTTGGGCGTCCGACCGGCTCAGGTCATGATCTCACAGTTTGTGGGTTCAAGCCCCGCATCGGGCTCTGTGCTGACAGCTCAGAGCCTGAAGCCTGCTTCAGATTCTGTGTCTCCCCCTCTCTCTGCCCCTCCCCCACTCACACTATATCTCCCTCCCTCCCTCCCTCTCTCTCTCTCAAAAATAAATAACATTTGGGGCACCTGGGTGGTGCAGTCGGTTAAGTGTCCGACTTCAGCCAGGTCACGATCTCGCAGTCCGGGAGTTCGAGCCCCGCGTCAGGCTCTGGGCTGATGGCTCAGAGCCTGGAGCCTGTTTCCGATTCTGTGTCTCCCTCTCTCTCTCTGCCCCTCCCCCGTTCATGCTCTGTCTCTCTCTGTCCCAAAAATAAATAAACGTTGAAAAAAAATTTTTTTTAATTAAAAATAAATAAATAAATAAATAAATAAATAAATAACATTTAAAAAATTAAAAAAAAAAAAAAAAAGAAATACCGCTTTAGGGTCCCTGTTAGAGGAATCCTGCTCAAAGGCCATTTCCTATGGCCTGGATCCCTCAGGAGAAAAACACGGAGGAGTGTGTACAATGTGAGGGGTAAAAGAGGGGCGGGGGGCAAGAAGCAGTCAACTAAAGGACAGGTCTCTGCCCATGACGTGGGACTTACAAAGGATCTGGCAGGAAAGCGTTGACAATAACCATTAGCCAGTCCCAGAGCACACAAATCCAGCTTAGAACAGCACCGGTCAAGTGACCACTTTCTGTGCCCCTCTCCTCCCCTTCCTGCAGCTGGGGAGCAGAAAAGGAGGTGGGGGGGGGCAGGTGAGAAAGGACGAGATTCGAGATTGCGTGCCGCCTGCCACCAGATCTGCAGGGACAGGGTTAGGTCGCTATCCCTGGAATGAGGACCAGAGTGTTGATGAGTACATTAGTGTGGCCCCTTAAAAAAATTTTTTTTAACGTTTACTTATTTTTGAGAGAGAGAGAGCGCGAGTGAGTGTGTGAGCACGAGCAGAAGAGGGACAGAGAGAGAGGGAGACACAGAATCCAAAGCAGACTCTAGGCTCTGAGCTGTCAGCACTGAGCCCGACACGGGGCTCGAACTCATGGACAGCGAGATCATGACCTGAGCCGAAGCCAGATGCTCAACCGACTGAGTCACCCAGGAGCCCCAGTGTGGCCCCTTTTAATTACCCAATTCAGACTGTTTGCTTCTCGAAGCTCCATTAAGACTTTCTCTCAGTTGCCTGAGGGTGGCTGGCAAAGTCTCAGGAAAGGACTACCACCATGGGCAGGGCATAGAGGGCAGTGGGAGACAAAGAGGGGGTGACTTTTATGATTACAACCTGTGAGTCTGACAGGTTCAACATGTTTGTTACCCACAGAAACTTGATTCTCTGAAAGACTCCTGCCAGTTCTGATAACCTGGGATCTTCTAAGTGCAAATTAGTATTTATTTTATTTATTTATTTATTTAACAAATACTTCACCTGCACTTGCTGTGAGTCAGGTACCGGGTCAAAGCACTTCACCAATATTAACTCATTTAATCCTCGTAAAAACCCTCTGATCTGGGTACTATGAACAGCTCCATTTTACTTCTGAAGAAACTATGGCACAGAGACGTTAAGTAACATGCCTCAAGTCACACAGCTAGCAAACGGTTGAGCCAGAAGTTGAACCAAAGATGTTCACAACCATAGACCAGAGCAGAGTTCCTTTCCCAAGATCCACTCCTAGGCATATACCCAAGATGAATGAAAACTTATGTCTACACAAAGGCCTGTGAATGTTCATAGCAAAATTATTCACAATAGCCAAACTGTGGGGGCACCTGGGTGGCTCAGTCGGTTGGGTCATAACAGCCCTTCCTCCTGTTCTAGCTGGTTTATACCTATAGTGAAAACCCTTGAGAAGAACACGGGAGGGGGAGGCTTAGGTGCCAGAAGTTGCCTAAACCTCCCACTCTCCTTCCATGCCTCCGGGCACTTGCATGGAAAAGCCCCACCACAACCTCAGGCATCCAAGCAGGGCTCTGCACCAACCAGCTGAGACTTCTTTACAGAACCACTCTGTGTTGCAAAGAGTAATGATATGCAGGGGAATTTCCTACCCAAAATGAGACCCCTTCTTTATTATCCCCCAAACACCCCTGCATTGTTTTGCAATGCAAAATTCATGCCTCCTGAAGCCAATTACTTGGGAAAATGTGATATGCAATGATGAATTATACATGCGTTTTCTTTGTGAATTTTTTTTCTCCTTGGGGATGCTAATTACGAGATAAATTGTCAGGGGTTTTATGTTTTGAAATAACTCCTTGTTATATCAGAGACCCTCTTGCTACATATTGCCAAGCTAATTGGTGACTTCCAAAGAGGAGGAAAGAAGTCATTTTCAATTAGCGTAATAAAAAAATGTGCCAGTCATATATACATCCATACTCACATATACATGATGACACGTGTATATTTCTATCAGAAACAAAAAATGAAAGTTCAACACATTCTTTCTTTGTGAGATTCTGGTGGAGTCCTTGGTGTAATATTTTCCCATCTTTAGGTGCGTGTATCTCCTCTGGTGTTACAAGCACGATGCCATTTCTGACAAATAAAAGTTCTCTTTAGACAGGGAATGTGCCTCCACTGTGGGCATCTAGCGATCGACATAGAAAACCCTCTTGTTGGAGCAGAGCCGAGACATTCACTAAGACCAAGGCCAAATCTGTCCACACTACAGCTTAGTGCTCCAGGACAGAGGACGGTCATGCTTCTTTTATAGCTTTACTCAGAGCCATAATAATCTAAGCACTGTTTCTTAATTCCATCAAGCAAGACCTCTGTGACCCTTTTATTATACCTTAGGGGACCATAAACCTTTCCTTATTCAAAATCAGTATTTCTTTCCAGAGATCAATTCCTTTTAAGCAGGAATTTCAAAAAGCCACAGGTAGCTTTTGAACCTCATTCAACTCCCTGGTCTTATAAATGGAAAGCTAGCTGGTAATTTTATACCACTCTCGGAATCCAGTCCCTCTAAACACTTACATGATTCCATGACTGACCCACCGAGAAGAAAATCCAATTCCTCGAACCCACTTACAAGACCATATTGCCCAGAACAATTAGCTTCCCTTGGAAACATAACCCCATCAAAGCACAAGGCACCAGAACTCGTGAACTAGAACAGGCTATTTTTAGGACAGACCAGTAAAACACCCCAACAAGTGGCTTGACGGCTAGCGGGATTCAGAATTACCCATGACATTAACTTAGAAGAGATGCTGCTACTTTCCTGAGCGGTCAGAAACCCTCAGAAAACCTCAGCAGAGCACCACACCTACCCAACCTGTGAAGACAAGAGAGTTGTGGCAATAGTGCTGTCACAGGTAGCTGGCTCAGGGCACCACTGTGACCAAGTTCACACCACCTGAAGTCGGGGACAAGACGCCGTCCACTTCAACTGCCAACTGCCACGCTGAGGTGCGCGGTAAACCTAACTCCGGGACGGCCGCCCACACCAAGCCCTGTCCTGCTTACCAGCAAAAGTCTCGGTGCACGGATTCACTCCTGCAAGACGCTTGGAGGTTCCAAAATCAGAGATTTTCACCACTCCACTGTAGGTATTCACCAGAACGTTGTCACCCTTCAGAAAAGAAAAACCACCAAATGCTGAAAGGCAGATTTAAACAAGCTAACATGAAACAAGATTTGTACCTGAAGAAACAGTCACAAGTATGTAGCAAGACTCGACTCGGCACTCTGAGGGCCATCACACGCTCCATTCCTCCCCTTCTCTGAGCTGGTCAGTTTGCAGACTGCCAGCCAGCAGCTCATGTGGTCCGAAACGCACAAATGAAACCTTGTTGCCTCAGATGAGCAAGCACCTTGATGTCTCTGTGCACAATCTGGTTTTCGTGGAGATACTTAAGGCCTTCCAGGATCTGCTTGGTGTAAAACTTGATGGTGGGCTCCTTCATTGGCCCCCATTTTGATCGCAAAAGAGCAGAAAGGCTTCCTGGAAACGGACACAGCAGAAAACTCATCAGGTTGATGAAGATTCAATCACAAGAGTCAGGGAAATAAAGCGAGGTGATGTATTTTTTTAAATGTTTATTTATTTTGAGAGACAGAGTGGGGGAGGGACAGAGAGAGAGGGGGAGAGTGAAGCCCAAGCAGGCTCCATGCTGTCAGTGCAGAGCTGACGTGGGGCTTGAACGCACAAACCGTGAGATCATGACATGAGTGGAAATCAAGAGTTGGACGCTTAACCGTCTGAGCCACCCCAGTGGCCCAGCGAGGTGATATTTCTAACCTCACACAAGCAATCATACCAACATGGCTGCATCCTGGCCAAGTGCAGCGTCTTTCCTCCCTCTGTTGCCTGTTTTCCAGATGTGCAAGCAGCACAGCCAGAGAAGGGACCAGAGATGGAGGGTGAACAGGAACCCCCTGTGACCTCCAAAATTCAGCGGGGCTCCCTTTGGGTAGAGCTCTGTTAAGCTTCACAGAGTCAGGAGGAGAGTGCAACAAGCACTCTGGACTTGAGAGGACCAGCCCCCTGCTGGAGATTCTGCACGAATGTCTCGGCTGTTCAGCCTGGGTCAAAGCCACATTGTATATACCTTGCCGGGAAATCAGAGGTGGAAAGGACCAGAATGAGGGGCCATTCAGGGAGACAGGGACTGGGATCAGAGAAGCCGGGGTCTGTCCATCTCCACTGGGAGAAGCCCTCGGGGCCAGGTCACAGGGGCAGGACTATCTTACCATCCCCCCAGCCCCTGACTCAATTATACTAAACATTGAACCTTTGGGCCCAAAGAAAACAATTCTAAGCATCTGGTTCAGAGGTTATCATCGCAAGCCCTCAGGCAGCAGCCAGCCTCAGCTTGACACCTTCCACAGTGCTACAGGAACCTTGCCACCTGCCTCAGTTTCTCCATATGTAAAAGGGTTTGTGCACATCTATCTACAATTCTGCTGCCATCCTTAAACCTCGCCCTTGGAATATCAAATAATGGGAACAGCAATGATATATTTTCTGCTAGACTATGAGCAACTTGAGGGAAGAACAAACCATTTTATCTTTATTGTAACCTTCAAAATCTAGCCCACTGCCTGGCTAGATACGCATTTAAGCTCTTAAGAGAATAGTAGGTTCTTAGTAACTGTTGGTTAGATGAATGAATACAGATTTCTAACTGAAGTTTTAGTGTTTGTATTCAGATCATAATTACCATGATTTATTTTGTTTTTTACTTTTTTTTATTTTAGAGAGCAAGAGAGAGCATGCAAATGGGAGAGAGGGGCAAAGGGGGAGGCGGAGGGGGGAGGGAGGGAAGGAGAGAGAGAGAGACAGAGACAGAGACAGAATATCTTAAGCAGGCTCTACGCTCAGAGCACAGAGCCTGACATGGGGCTCAATCCCATGACCCTGGGATCATGACCTGAGCTGAAATCAAGGGTCAGATGCTCAACTGACTGAGCCACCCAGGTGCCCCAATTTTATTATTACTTTTTTAAATGAACACTTAATGAGCTCTTGCTCTTTGCCAGGCACCATTTTAAAAGCTTTACACACACTATCTCATTTAATCCATCCAACAACCCACTGAGCTAGGGTCATTATTGTTCCAATAATTAGTACTATTCCAATCATTATGGTAACTATTATTACTTCGATTTTACTTTATTTTTTAAATGCAGGGTATTTTTTTTAAGTTTTATTTATTTTTGAAAGAGAGAGAGAGGAGAGGGAGAGGAGGAGAATCCCAAGCAGGCTCCACACTTTGAGCACAGAGCCTAACATGGGGTTCGAACCCAAGAACCGCAAGATCATGACCTGAGCTGAAGTTGGACATTTAAGCAACTAAGCCACCCAGGCGCCCCTATTACTCCGACAATTCATTTATTTAATGAGGAAACCGAGGGGGGGGGGCACAGAGGTGAAGAATTTGCCTGAAGTCACACAGCCTGCAGATGGAGGGACCTATTCAAACTAGACACTCCAGGCTCCAGGTCAGAGGAACTCTTCCCCCACACAATACTGCCTGCATACGGGGGATTTTGTGGAGAAAGCACTGGTGTTTGATTTCACAGTAAACATGTTATTTTGCAGTGTCATTTTTAAGACCTCGGTCCCCTCTTCTCCAAGCCATCTTTAAACTCCCAGACTGAAAGCTTCAAGGCTGGAGACTATGCTTTAATTCATCTGTCTCCAGCGCTGAGCCCAGCAGCTGGCACTCAGTAGATCCTCAATGAATATTTGATGATTGAATGAAGCCAGCAATAGACTATGCGACATCGAAAAGTTTGTATCCAACTCCTCTGAGAAACAAATGTTCCACCACATCTAAACGGCAGGTCTGCCACTTTTTAAGTGGCAAGATGGATAATGATGTTCATATTATATTTTCATCAATGAATTTCAGAGCACGAGACCAGAATCCTAGTGGCTACTCACCCCCAGGCACCTGCTCCATAAATATCTTAATGTAGCCATCCTCTGAGACAGAGCCCAGGTACTGAACGATATTGCGGTGCTTGAGGTGCTTATGCAGAGCTATCTCCTCATGCAGGGGCTGCGAGTACCTAGGAAGAAAAACAAAGCCAGCATCACCTGCCAGATCCCTGCGGCCTGGGGCCCACACGGCACTGTGCCAGTACCTGTCTTGCTCCTGGCCGTTCCTTCTTTCTGCAAATGTTCTCTCCCTTGGCTCCCGTGAGAGTCCCTAGCTTCCCGTAAGAATACTAGCCACACAGGGCCGCTCAAGGCCAAAGCGGTGTCACGTCTCTCAGGCATCCGACGGAGCGCCTGGTGTACGGTGGGTACTCGATGAATGGCTGCTATGGTTAGGTCTACACTCTCCAACTACCCTTTCCCTCTCTGAATAGGTCCTCTTCCTCTGTCTCTCATGAAGAGTGGTAGCGTTCCAGAAGGTTCTCTCCTCAGCTGCCCTCGAGTCTCATTCCACACACTCCCTTTACACTATAGACCTCCTAACCCAGTGTCTGGCTTCTTTAGTATATTCAACGTCTGGTCACCGTATTTTCTCTTCCTAAACTGCATACCTCATCATATCACTTCTCTTCATGAAATCCACATAAAGACCATATTGCTTAACACGGCACACGGGGAGTTCAAACTCCAGTCAAACTACATCTTTTAAAATTTTTGCCTCATGTCAAGAGCCCTCCACCCCCATCCTACATTCAAGTCACAACAGGTAATCTGTTGTTCTCCGAATGCACTCTGTGCTTGAACAGCTCTGTTCTTCCCGCAGCAGAGGACGCTTTGGGCTTCCTCTTTTCTGTCAGACGAGCTCCTATTCATCCCTCAAAGACCACAACTCACCCAGGAAAAGTAATTAGTTCCTCTCCTGTCCTACAAACATTCTGCGTGCCCCTCTATGATGGCACTTGTCGCTCTTACCCCCAGGCAAGGGTTGACAGCCTAAGTTCAGCTCTAAATTTAGGGAATGGGGCAAAAACAGTGTCTAAGATCCTTTCTAGCTCTAAAATCCCAGGAAAAGCTATCGGCAACGAAAAGCTTAAGTGCTGCGACCAAAGGAGGTGGTACATGCCAGCAATTTCCCCGCGATACAACTGCAGTACCTTATCCAGCATGACCCTAAGAGACAGTACTGGACAAGGAATTCCAGAGTGTAGATGCTAGTCTTGACTCCTCACATGCTGGGAAAAGTCATTTAATCTTCCTCGGCCTTAGAAGCAGCTAGAGGAGTTCATTTCAGGACCGGCCTTTTAACTCAAACAGGAGAACACGCAATCCCATTACGAATGAAAGGACACATGAATGAATGTGTGAATAAACGAACAAAGGGACGATGAAGGGTCTTATGGCTGCTAGAAAGCACTTATAACTAATGATTCAGTGACCACCAGGACGGAGGGATATTTGCACGTGTCCCTCAGTGTCCAGTACTGAAAGCAACACACAGATGTCATGTGACCACACTTACGTAGTGGCCATTATTGTGTATGAAGCTTCTCTACAAAAACACTGGACAGTCAATGATGCCACGTTCTTGTTTAGAATTGGTGGGGGGGGGTGAATTTAAAAAGGCATAAATATTTAATTAGGCTCAAAACAATGTTGAAGAAATAAGTTAGTAGTTGTGGTGGTTTAAAAAAAAAATACCCAAAATCTTTGAGGGTGAGATTCAAGGGCAGGGTATTAAAAAGAGTCTGTACTGCAAAAAGCTAATTTTCTTTTTGCCACGCTTAATTTTCTGTAATGATACATTTGGATAAATAATAGCCACTTACAGGGCGCCTGGGTGGCTCAGGCAGTTGAGCAACTGACTTCAGGTCAGTTCATGATCTCACGGTTTGTGAATTCGAGCCCCGCGTCGGGCTCTGTGCTGACAGCTCAGAGCCTGGAGCCTGCTTCGGATTCTGTGTCTCCCTCTGTCTCTGCCCCTCCCCCGCTCATGCTCTGTCTCTCTCTGTCTCAGAAATAAGCTTTAAAAAAAATGATAGCCATTTACAATTATGACAATGTGAATTAAAGCAGAGCCACATTTAAAAAAATTTGCCAATGTCTAGCTATGTAAAAATGTAAAATTTCAGACCTAGTTGATGAGTGGAAATAAAAAAGTTTTCTTTTGGGATAGGACTCTTGGCATTCCACATGCCTTCAAGTAAAGTTATTCCGTCTTCTGCATCCATTTATGATACGCAAAGAACAACAACAAATCACCATTACCACGAGAGAATGTTCAATTTTTTGATGACATAATGACTTCGTTCTTCAGTCCCCCGCACCAGCACTGATGGGCACAGGGTTTGGGTGTGAAGGTGGCAACTGACAACAAGGATGGCCCTCCCCGACTTGCCTGCTGTCTCTCTCTGGGATTTCCTTGATGGCTATTCGCACTTGGTTGCTCAGGTCTCTTCCGGCATACACGATCCCGTACGTGCCTTTCCCCAGCACGACCCTATCGCCGTTGGCATTGCGGTCATACTCATACTGAAGACGGCAAAGCAACAGGATCAAAAAACACACAACTTATGGTGGAGCCCCATAAAAACCGAAACATTGTCCTGCAAGTTTTTATTTATAAATAATGTTATCTGAGTCCCGGGCAGGTCACATTCCTTAGGTTATGCTATTTTCAATACGTAATGACTTTAAAAGGGCCATACTCAGTTACTCATATATTAACAACATGATTTTATGAAATGGAATCCAAGAAATTCAAAACTATGAGTCATAGGTAACTTCATGGGCTCAGCGTTGGGAGATTCTGCCCCACTTTAATGCTGCAATTTGAAAAGGCTTCTGAGCATGCCAAGAGCCCCAAAGAGGTGCCCTCCTGCATGATCCCTCATTACCTTCTCAGGAAACCGATCCTTTTCTGTAGCCCAGAGAAGAACTGAAGGTCGATAAAAATTAAAATTGTCTTAACACAAAGCACATAAGCAGGGCCTTCCGCCTTTTAGAAGAACAGACCTAGCACCAAACACACCGCACACATTCTGCCTATAATCGCCACTGCAGTTTTGTCCCCCCAATCTCATTATCGAAAGGTGTTGTACAGCTGCGTTCTAGTTGGTCCTTTTCGATGATTAAAACCAACATATCTCTAGGCTGAGCCATACTTGTTCTTTTTTGTGATCCGCTGTGCATTCTTACAGAAGTGCACAGAACGCGTGTGGGTTCCTTCCACACACACTTTGAAAGATGCTCATGACAGTTAGGATCACTAACAGGTTCCCATCATGTCTGATTTAACCAGACATCAGCATGCTCCACAAAAGCCTTTTTTCTCACACCGTTTTCGGCCCCCACATCTGTTACCTTCAAAGTGCATCTCTTAGTTCATTTCCACAACAAACTTTGATTCTAAACTAAGAATTCAGGTACGTGAGTCAATGATTAAAATGAATCCTTTTGATATTTTCTGAAAGAAACCTCAAAGAATGAATTTCAAACTAACTTGATAGTAAAATACCATTAAATTGTCATCAATGGGAGGACCTCAATTAGTGGCCAACCTGAATAATTGTGCAATATTTAAACACACGTCTAACACTGTAGTAACCGTGGACGAGAGCTGTGTTGCCCAGAAGAGCTCAGGGTTCTCACACCTGTCAGACTGGCAATTATCAAAAAGATAAGAAATAAGTGTTGGTGAGGATGTGGAAAAAAAAGGAACCCTTGTACACTGTTGGGAAGGCAAACTGGTGCAGATACTGTGGAAAACAGTATGGAGGCTCCTCAAAAAACAGGGGTGCCTGGGTGGCTCACTTGATTAAGCATCTGACTCTTGATCTTGGCTCAGGTCATGATCTCGTGGTTCGTGAACCTGAGGCCTGCATCGGGCTCTGCACTGATGGCGTGCAGACTCCTTGGGATTCTGTCTCTCCTTCTCTCTGCCCCTCCTCTGCTTGTGCGCTCTCTTGCTCTCTCTCAAAATAAATAAACTAAAAAAAAAAAAGTTAAAAATATAACTACCACATGATCCAGCAATTCCAATGCTGGGTATTTACCCAAAGAAAATGACAACACCAATTCAAAGAGATACATGCACACCTATGTTTACTGCAGTATTTACAGTAGCCAAGATATGGACACAACCCCATGCCCACCTGTAGATGAATGGGTACAATGAACTGACCAACTATTTCTCTTGTAGTCTCACAAACATTATTAATCAGCAGAGAAAACCCTATCCATATGTTGTACACAAAATAAAACTTTACTTTAGTCCATGCCAAATTTTTCTTAAATATTCTGGCTGAGAAGATCCCAAAGTAATGAGGTTCTTCTACAGACATATTCAACTTAATCTCTGAAAGTCACAGATAGTGATAGCTAGCTCATTCATTCTAGAGTATTTTTAAATAGGAAGGATTCTCACAAAAAATGGGATGTTTTCTTTCAGCATCAAAGACACAATAAATATTTTTTTCCATGTTCTAGGTCTTCTATGACTTACCTCTAAGGTGTCCCCATCAGTTTCCCCCTCCACTGTACTACCCATTGTGTTGCTTATCATCTCTTTGACCAAAGCGCAAAACCTAGAACAGCAAATGTCACAAAGATGCTAATTATCATCACTCATGCTCCATAGCTTTAACTTAGCCTTATTACATTAAACTGTGGTTACATAAAGCAAGTTTGTACAATTTCATGGAATAATCAATCTACTCCTTGATTTGACATAGTACCTTAATGACATAGTACCATTAAGGTACTATGTCAAATCTAGTTCAAATACTCAATGTGATACTTGAGTCCTCTCTATACAGGAGCCCCACCAACTGATTGCCCAACTGAGGCCTGAACATCTCCAGTGACAGAGAACTCATTACCTCACAAGTTTGCTTATTCCGTGGACAACTTGATGAGAAGCTAAGCTTCTCATTGAGCTAAGACTCCTTTTACGTGGGTCTCATCCACAGACTGCTTAGAATTAATCCCTTTTCTATGTAACAGTCCATTAGAAAAGTACGTAAATTTACTAAATCCCTTTAAATCTTTCCTCCTTGTTCCCTCAGTGTTTCCTCCAGGATTTGTTTTGAAGTCACTCCAGTAGCAGGTAATTCTTCAAAGGTGTCCCTGCATTACTCTCCTCGTCTGGCCCTAAGACCAGTGTTCCAGATGTGACCTAATCAGCGCTAAGGATAGTGGGATCATCACCTCTCAAGTTGTCGACGCTCTAGTTCTTTGTAAACAGTAAGGTCTTAAGGAGAGGGGTGAGGAGGAAATGTGTAAGATGGCCTCATCATTCTCTTGACACAGATGAAGCTTAACATCAACTATTACCCCCAGGTCTTTCTCACAGATGCTGCTGGGCCACATCAGCCACTTCCGACATTTGTGCAGTTGTTTATTTACGTACAAGAGATTTGACTTGCAAAATTTTTATGGTTTTCTCACACGATCATAGGGAAGGGTATTGTATACTTCCAGATAATTTCCACAAAACGTTAAAACGTTATTTTCTGCAACCCATCCCACCTTTGCTTCTTCTAATCTCTGAAAGCTGAGAAAACCAAGAGTCAGACTTCTTAGGAGACATATGATACGAATTCACCAGAATAACTAGAATATAAAAGACATGACCATTTCTTGTCCACGTATGGAGCATGTGGAATGCTCGTGCACTGCTGCTGGAAGTGTGAAGTGATGCACCCGCTTTGGAAAGCATCAACCAAAGCTGAATATAAACCTGCCCTACATCCCAGTAACTCCAACTTCTAGGTATATACTCAACAGGAATCGGTATATGTTCACCAAAAGACATGTACAAGAAAGGTCACGGTAATTTTATTCATAATAGCACCAAACTAGAAACAATCTAAACGTTCACCACTAGAACAGATAGATTGCTGTATATTCACACAAAGGAATACTACACAACAATAAAAAGGATGAAATGGTACACAGATCATGGCTAAATCTAATGGATATTATTTTAAAAGAAATAAGTGAGGAAGAGTAAACACTTCATGGTTCTATTTATCTGAAGGTCAAGAACAGGCAAAACTAACCATTGGTGACAGAAATCAAAATAGTTACCACTGGAGGGGGGTTAATGACTGGAAAGGGGCACGAGCAACCTTCTAGGGTGTTGATATACCTAAGTGCACTTACACACTTCACTTCTATGTATGTTACACCTCAATTTAAATATTATGTAAATATGGAGTGCCTGGGTGGCTCAGTCGGTTAAGCGTCTGACTCCTGATTTTGGCTCAGGTCATGGTCTCATGGTTCACGGGTTCAAGCCCCACATCGGGCTCTGTGCTGACAGCACAGAGTCTGCTTGGGATATTCTCTCTCTTTCTCTCTGCCCCTCCCCTCACTCTCTCTTGCGCACTCTCTCAAAATAAATAAATAAACTTAAAAGAAGGAAAGAAGGAAGGAAGGAAGGGAGGGAGGGAGGGAGGGAGGGAGGGAGGGAGGAAAAAAGGAAGGAAGAAAAACCCGCCAGGAGCATCATGCTTACTGGTGAAAAACTGGATGCTTGCCCCCTGAGTTCAGGACATCTGCTCTTCCCACTTGTATTCAACAACTGCACTGGTCGGGCAATTAGGTAAGAAAAAGAAATAAAGGCATCCAGGTTGGAAAGGAAGAACTTTATCAATCTGCAGCACACATGATCCTGTATACAGAGAATCTTAAGAAATTCAATAAGAAGTATGAGAACTGGGGTGCCTGGCTGGCTCTGTTTGGTAGAGCATGTGACTCTTGATCTCAGGGTTGTTTGAACTCCATCCTGGGTGTAGAGATTTAAAAAAAAATAAAATCATAGGGGCGCCCGGGTGGTTCAGTTGCTTAAGCGTCTGACTTCGGCTCAGGTCATGATCTCACAATTTATGAGTCTGAGCCCCACATCCGGGCTCTGTGCTGACAACGGCTCAGAGCCTGGAGCCTGCCTCGGATCCTCTGTCTCCCTCTCTCTGCCCCTCCCACGCTCACACTCTGTCTCTCTCTCCCTCAGAATAGATAAACATTAAAAAAATTTTTTTAATCTTAAAAATAAAAATATTACAATCACTAAATGAGTTCAGCAAGTATATTTCTATATACTAGCAAGAAACACTCTGGAAAAGAAATTAAGAAAACTCCATTTGCAATAGCATCAAAAAAATAAAATACTTAGGTATATGGTTAACTAAAGAAGTATAAAACGTGTACACTGAAACTACAAAAAAACTGTCAAAAGAAATTACAGACCTAAACAAATGGAAAGATGTGCCGTGCTCATGGAATCGAAGGCTTACCGTGACATAATTAGAATGGCAACGCTTCTCAAATTGGTCTACATATCCATTGCAATGCCTGTCAAAATCATAGCTGCCTGTTTTGCAGAAATTGTCAAGTTGATTCTAAAATTCACATGAAATGTAAGCACCCACAGTACCCAAAGTAATTATCAAAAACAAGAACAAAGCTGGGAGGACTCACATTTCCTGATTTCCTAACTTACTACAAACCTACAGCAAGAAAGAAAATGTGGTACTGGCCCAAGAACAGATATACGGATCAATGGAATAGAAGTGTAAGTCCAGAACTAAACTTTCCTGGTTATGGTGAATTGATTTTCTTTTTTTAAAACTTTTATTTTGAGAGAGCGTGAGCAAGCAAGCACACACACAAGCAGGGGAGAGATGGAGAAAGGAGGAGAGAGAATTCCAAGCAGGCTCCGTGCTGTGAGCACAGAGCCCGATGTGGGGCTGGAACTCATGAATTGGAAGCTCATGACCTGAGCTGAAATCAAGAGTCTGACGCTTAACTGACCGAGCCACCCAGGTGACCCTGGTCAATTGATTTTCTGAGCCTGCCAAGACCGTGCAGTGGGTGAAAGAATAGTCTTTTCAACAAATGTGCTGGATCGACCACATATCCACAAGCAAAAGAATGAAGCCGGACACCCTACTTTACACCATGTACAAGAATGAGCTCAAACGCGACCAGAGACCTAAATGTAAGAGCTAAAACTCTTAGAAGAAAAGAAGCACCATAAAAAACCTTGGCTTAGGCAAAATCTTACAGGACACCAAAAACACAAATCACAAGACAAAAAATAAATTGAACTGCATCAAAATTAAAAACCGTGCTGCAGAGAACATCATCAACAGTGAAAAAACCACCCGTAGAATGGGGTCGGGGAAGTTATTTGCAAATCACATATCTGGTAAAGGACTTGTATCCAGAACACGTAAAGAATCCTTAAAACCATTAACAAAAATACAAATAATGCAATTAAAAATGGGCAGTTGGGAGAAGCCTGGCAAACACCACTTTTCACCAGGTAAGCCAAGTTATTATCACCAGTAATGAGACAAAGATACTGTACAGATCCTGAAGTCGTGCATGAGAAGGACAGGACATCACTTCTGTGAGGTTCCTCCCCAAAATGCATGATGCTAATGTAATCGTGAGAAACAACAACCCCCAACTGAAGGGCTACACACGATCAATGGCCTGTACTCTTTGGAAGCATTAAGTCAAGAAAAACAAGGAAGCAATGATGAAGATAAACAGGGGCTACACAGATATGAGCATTAAATGTCACATGATCGCGGATTGGAGCGCGGAGCTGAGAAAAAATCTTGTGTTTTGCTGTGAAAGACATTAGTTGGACAGTAAGTAAAATGGGGATAAGGTTTGTAGATTACAGAACCATATCAATCTTAATTTCCTGATTAGATAGCTGTGCTGTGATTATACAAGTGAATGTTGTTTTTAGGAAATATGCACTCAAGTAGCGAGAGGGATGAAGCATTATGTCTGAAGTTATTCCTCAGCAGTTCAGAACAAAAATAATCATATGCATATGGAGAGGAATGTAAAACAAATGTGGTAAAGGAGTAACACTGGAGAATTCTGGGTGAAACATATGGAAATTCTTTGTACTGTTTCTCCGAAATTTTCTTTTATATGTATATACATATATACATGTATATGTAGAGAGAGATCTATACATATATATACACATATATATGTATATATACGTACGTATACATATACACACATATATATGTATAGATCCATCTCTATATATATAGATATATAGAAATTTTATTATCAAATTAGTTTCCATACAACACCCAGTGCTCATCCCAACAGGTGCCCTCCTCAATGCCCACCACCCAGTTTCCCCTCTCTCCCACCCCCCATCAACCCTCAGTTTGTTCTCAGTATTTAAGAGTCTCTTATAGTTTGCCTCCTTCCCTCTCTGTAACTTTTTCCCCCTCCCCCTCCCCCCGCTCTTCTGTTAAGTTTCTCAGGATCCACGTATGAGTGAAAACATATGGTATCTGTCTTTCTCTCTGACTTATTTCACTTAGCATAATACTCTCCAGTTCCATCCACGTTGCTACAAATGGCCAGATTAGAAACTTTCTTTTTTAAAATTTATTTTAAAAAAATTTAGCCTGCTTCAGATTCTGTGCCTCCCTCTCTCTCCACCCCAACCCACTCGCATTCTGTCTCTGTCTCTCTTAAAAATAAGTAAACATTAAAAAAAAATTTTTTTAATTTTAAAGTAGGCTCCGCACCCAATGTAGGGCTTGAACTCACGACCCTGACATTAAGAGTCACATACTCTACCAACTAAGCCAGCCAGGTGCCCCTTCTGAAACATTCTTATAGCTCTGAATGTTTTCCCAAAATAAAAAGTTTAAAACATTCTTTTAATTGGGTAAGGGATTTGAGCAGATCATTCTCCAAAGAAGATATATAAATGGCCGGTAAGCTCATGAAAAGACGCTATCATCAGTCATTAGGGAAATGCAAATCAAAACCACAATCAGATTCTACCTACTGCCCACTAGGATGGCTATAATCAACAGGACAGACAATAACAGGTGTAGCAAGGATGTGGAGAAACTAGAACTTTCGTACACTGCTGACGACAATGTCAAGTGGGAAAACAGTCTGGCAGTTCCTCAAAGGTTAAAGAGAGAGTTACCTAAGACCCAGTAAGTTAGCTCCAAGAGAAATGAAAACACAGGTCCATGCAAAAACTTGCACGTTAAGGTTCACAGTAGCATTATTTATAATAGCCAACAAGAGGAAATAGCCCAAGTGCCTTTCAAATGAATAGTTAAATCAAATATATCCATACAATGGAACAATGATCAGCCACAAGAAGAATGAAGTACCCACACAAGCTACAACACAGATGAACCATGGGAATATAATAAGTAAAAAATGTGAGACACAAAAGACCACATATGATATGATTACATTTATATGAAATGTCAAGAAAAGGCAAATCCAGAGACAGAAAGTAGATTAGTTTTTGCACAAGGCTGGGGTTAGGGGGGTTAAGGCGAGGGAAAATGGGGAGTAAGTGTTAACGGACACCAGGTTTCTTTTGGGGGTCATGAAAATATTCTAAAATTAGAACGTGGTGATGGTGGCAAAACTGGGAATTTATTAAAAAAGACTGAATTGTACACTTTCAATGGGCACACTGCATGGTATGTGATTCTTCCCTCAATGAAGCTGTAAAAGTAACTTTTTTAAAGTTAAAATTTCAGAAAAGGCAATGTTATCTTCATGTTGTTTTTTCACAACAAAGACCCTTAAAACTGATTTGCCACATGGGGCACCTGGGTAGCTCAGTCAGTTAAGCATACAACTCTTGATTTTGGCTCAGGTCCTGATCTCAGAGTTGTGAGATCGAGCCCCACATTGGGCTCCCTGCTGGGCGTGCACCCTGTTTAAGGTTCTCTCTCTGCCTCTCTCTCTGCCCCTCCCCTGCTCACACTTTCTCTCCCTTAAAAAAAAAAAAGTGAATTGCCATAATTAGTTTGCAAACACCTCAATCAGCTGTAACTTACCTACTACACTGGTCTTCAGTGGAGAAGTAGATTTGAAAGTCATCAGAATTATCATGGACATAAAGAAAACAACACCGTTCGTCAAACTTTGATATGCTGTAAAATTGGAAAAACATACATAAGAATGATTACCATATGTAAGTTATGATAACCCTTGTAAATTTTTCAGAAAAATCTAGTAATAGATTTTCTTCCATTTTGCGAATTTGAAAGATTCATTAATGTTTTAACAGATACCCCCCAAATTTGACTTCTGTTTCTCTATGAAAATTTTACTAGCAGGGACATTGGTCTTGCCTATGTTTGTATTCTCGAGAAATTACCATATATGCAGTGCTAAACAAAGCACAGAGCAGCAAGAAAGGGAAAGAAATATGATCTCTGTCCTCAAAAGTTTAGAATTTCACACAAAAGACAGGAAGCTTATTTGTGAGATAACGTATTATGGTACCAAAGGAATTACTAGACTTGAAAAGTATCAGGACAGAGTATTTGTGGCCACACAAGGGAGGCAGAAATAAACATGGCATCTTAGCTCAAGAAAGGCGTTGAATGTTATCTGGTCTATTTCCATGTAAGGTTGGGATCTGACTCTACAGTGCCTGCCTTAGTCGATGTTCAGGTTTCCTGGACATACCCAGTGACAGAAAATCCCCATACTCCATCTGCTGATGGACTTAACTGCTAGAAAGTTCTATACCTACACTGGGCCTAAGCCTACACAATGGCCCTCATTTAGCCAGGTGGCACTATGGAAAAGCCCAAATTCTCTTCAAACGATGCCACTGTATCTTGCCCTGAGTTATCTCTTCCTGAGATCCACAGCTTCTTTAGCCATTCTTCCTGTGTTCAGGGATTATGTGACAAATAATGAGTTGAAACAGCAATAGTACAGGGAGATTAAAAAAAATTAAAACTAGGTTATACATAAATTTTGAAAACCAATTTGTAAAGGAACTACCACGGTTAGTTGGGTAGCACTGGGAATGTGCAACACATGTTCTTTGTGTCACCTTGGTTCCAGGTTCTGATTCTCACCCCAGGCCCTTTGCACATCCTTGTTGATGAGTGAATGGCAGCAAGAGATAGATCCATGAGAAGGCACAAACAAAAGGTTCTTAAGTACATGTTCTTATACCACTTAGTTTCCGGAGTAATAAGATTTTCAAAATGTTCAACACTTTTTGAATTTTATTTTTGGAGCAGCATTGCTCAAATTCACTACCCTGTTCTTAAATTATTTCCCCTCCCTTTAAAGTGACAAAAACATTCTAATTTAAACAGTGATATGTCTAGAATAGGATCGTACCATGTCTAGAGGTAACAGGGGATTCATTCAGTGGCCTGTGGTCTTACAATCAGAGAAAGGACAGACAGTTATAATCTGAGCCCTTAATTTAATGGGAACTATGAAGAAACAGAGTCCTTGAGTGACCTTGTCAAGGTCAAACAGTGAAAGAGGGATTACAACTCACATCTGCTTCAGAGCCGCTCCTACCCTTGGTTGTGCTGGGAGAGTGAGGCTCAGAGTGCAGCCACAAGGGTCACCAAATGGTCACCACCCCTGGTCCAAAGAGCAAGCACCGTACCTCTCCTTGGACTACACCACCTCTCCCCCAGCTAATAACAATTCCCTTGGCTCCGTTACTCTGCTCAGGAGACCCCAACCAAGTGTCATTACCAAGTAACTCCTTCTTGGTAGAAGTACAGATTTCTAGGTTTCTGGGTTTTCCTGAGCACTTGAACATCAACGGCTTAAACAAGAAACACTTTCTCTTTCTAGAGATACAACTTCATTTTTAAAGAAAAGTTTGAGACAAGAGAGTTTTAGTCTATGGATACCACAAAAAGCTATTGTGTTACAACAAGCCAAGAAGCCCTGACTAGCAGCACATGAGCAAGGGTTACAAAAGAGCTCATAGTCTATTTTGGATTGTTAAAAATGAAAATATCACATATTATAAATAAGTGGAAACGTTAAAGTAATAAAACACTGTCATTATCACCTGTATTAAAACAATAATTCCATTTTCCTTATGTTCGTTCTTACCTTATTCCCCTAATGGAAGAAGCTGTAAAGTTCCATTCATGAATTTGTTTCTGTAGGTTTTAAAGACAAAAGTCAGTAGAGCTTGATTTTTTTCCACACAAAAAAATTTTGGGGGGTTTCATTCTCAGGTCACTTTTGCTATTTTACTTTCAATAGAGATTTATAAGTTAGAGCAATATATTTTATATAACTTGGAAGACCTGAAACACTTTCTAAAAATTTAGGTATCCTAAAAATTCATTTGTATCTTTAATCCAGTTTAGAGCAAATGATCTAAATTTGAAAGAGTATAAGCACAGAGTAAACACACACTGAATGGACTTTCATCTTCTGTCGACATACCAGGAAAACTTGAAAATGAGTTTGGGAACAGCCCACCTAAGTTGAGTAACCTGTGAAAATGTTTGCAGAAGCAAGACTGTGGCAGACTCCAGTCAGTGTTCTCCAATCTTTCTTTCTGTCCCTGGGCACACAGCTAGAATGCATTTCCCAGCCACCCCTGCAACTAGGTGGGGCCACAGGATGAGGTTCTGACCAACGGGGTCTAAGGAGGAATGATGTGCTCCACCTGTGGGCCGGGCTCATAAAAACCTCCCTAGCCATCCTCTATTCCGCTACAGGGAACGGAGACTCTGCCAACCTGGATGTGACACAAAGCACAGATAATCCTTTATCATGTTAAGACACTGATATTTGGGGGCTATGTGTTTCAGCAGATACCTTATTATCATAACTAACACAAAGACTAACTTGGATTTCAGTCTATACGTGACAGATTTTTAAAAATAACTGTTCCCTCCCTCCACTGCCATTCCACGCACGTCATAAACTTTGCACAAAGCTAAGCCTCAAAAGAAATATCTGAAATCCTTTTCAGAAGAGCCAAAGGCTACAATACCGATACATCACAACAATGGACAATCATTTAAAATAAGAAAATACATTTGGTTGGCCTGAACAATGTCATAAGTGACCAGCTCAGCCCCCAAGAGAAGTGTCAGAGCCCAATGACTGAGTATATGGCTTAGGAGAATAGCCATGAGCAGTGGGGTGACAAGTTACCTGCCATCCTGGAGGAACGACAACAGGAACAACAGGAAATATGGCCCTCAATGGGAGAAGATCCATTCAGAGGTGTTGATTAAGCACCTACTATGTGCTGGGTAAGTACTGTGGACATAACAGAAAACAAAACTCCTGCCCTCATGGAGCTTCCATTCAAGTGAGGAGAGAGGAAAAATAAATTAAGCAGTAACTTAATAGGACAGAGGACGAAAAGCACCACAATGCCAAATAGAACCAGGAAGGACATCAAGGTGGGGCAGGAGTCATGATGTTAAACTGGATGTTCCATGAAGGCATCTCTGATGACGTCTGAGCAGTAGGCTAAAGCAGGTGAAGGCCTGAACCATGTGGATATCTGGGGGGGAAAGAACAGTCCCAGGCAGCGGGCACAGCAAGTGCAAAGGTCCTGAGGCAGCAGTGTCCTGGCATGTTTGGGGACCAGCCAAGAGGGGAGCATGCCTGGAGCGAGTGACTGAGGGGAGTGGGTGAGGAGGCTGGAGAGCTCACGATGAAGATCATGCAGGGCCTAGGAGACCATCATCAGGACCTCAGTTTCTACTCTATAGAAGACGGGAACCAGTGAGGGCTGTGAAAGATGAAAGCATATGCTAATATGAAAGCCAGCACACTGGACCCAACCATGTAGAAAGACTGAGCATATTTCAGAGTTCTATTCAAAGTCACTGAAAGAAGGCAGTGGTGGAGAGCAGGAGCCTACCTTCGGATTAGGGTACAGAAACAGGAACCAGGACAGATTCAAGACAGCCTTGGGCCACCTACCTATACCTTCAAGAGGCTGCATGTGCATAAAAAGCTCAGCCACAGGGGCACCCGGGTGGCTCAGTTGGTTGAGCGTCTGACTTCAGCTCCGGTCGTCATTAACAGTTTGTGAGTTCAAGCCCCCCATCAGGCTCACTGCTGTCATCGCACAGCCTGTTTCAGATCCTCTGTCCCTCTCTCCCTCTGCCCTTCCCCCGGTGGTGCGCTCTATCGCAAGCATTAAAAAAAAACAACAACAACAAACCTCAGCCACAGGAGTTTTTGAAGTATTCCCAGATGGTAGGTTTACTGTGAGGTAGCTTTATGGAGCTTCTTGATTGGGGAGGAAGATTTGCCGGCTAAGAAGTAAACAACACACACTCCTCTTTCCCTTTCTATCATAACCAATGGGCATTTGAGGTACCGGCTTTGTAGATACTATGGATATGAAACATACAAGTCCTGCATGGGCTTGCAGAGCACTTGGGGAGACATTCTCAAAAACCGATCAATAAGCAACAGGAAATACTGTGTACACGATACAGGCAAGAAGGTAGCCTACAGTGAGTGAAAGGGGCGGGAGGGTGGTTAGAGACACTCGGCAAAGTTGGAACTTGGGTCACTGGAAGAAGAAATTACACGGAATAAGGATGACGGAAGTGCACATGTGAGCCCCTGTGGGCCAGCTCGGGGGACAATGAGAGGGCGGGATTATACAGGGGCTTGACACTCAGTACGAGAGTGTGAGTTTTAATCTGGAAAGCCATGGGATCCAGTAATGGTTTGGGCCAGTACAAGTGTTTTAAAATTATTATGAAAGTTCTGAATTGAAACACACCATACATTCACAAAAGGGCACAGTGACTGTCACAGTCCATTTCCACAAAATGAATACTTGTAACCAGCATTTAAATCAAGAGACATGGGGCACTGGGTTGCTCAGTAGGTCGAGCATCTGACTCTTGATTTCAGCTCAGGTCATGATCCCAGGATCGTGGGATCGCTCCCACTGTTGGACTCCACGGTGAGCGTGAAGCCTGCTTAGGATTCTCTCTTACCACCCCCCACCCCTCTGTTCCTCTGTGTGTGCTCCTCTCCTGCACACACACACACTCTCTCATGCTCCAAAAAATCAATCAAGAGACAACATGAGCAGCAGCCCAGAAACTTCCCTCATAACCCCCCCCATCTCTAGTCATCCAAGAGTAGAAATGGCAACTTCTGCCTGTTCCGGAATATTATGTGAATGAAATTGTGAAGCCTGCACTCTCTTGGATGTGCAAGTGGGGTTTTTCATGAAGCATCTGGTAGTGGAAGTCAGGGTGGCTGCGCAGGGTCTGACCCAGTGGCCTGGTGGGTCACCTGGCACGGAGTACCGTCTCCATCATGAACGCAGGGGCAGTTTTCCTCCCATCCCGAGCCTCCCGTTTCAGCAGCGTCCTCATCCTTTTGGAGAGGGGATATTTTCCCTCTGAATCATGAGGAAATGGACTCAAGACTAGAACTTTCCATGTCGGGGTCAGAAGCTCCCAGGAAGAGTTTCCTGGGAGCAAGAGCCAGGGTGGGCTATGGAGAAACGGGCCAGGAGGCCAGAGGTGGGGACAGGCCTCCAGGGTTCCCCCCACCCCAGGCGCCTCAGCACCTGCCCTCCTACTCCCAGAATGCAGACCTCTGAGGGAGGAATCTTGGGCATCTGGGACAATTCTGTAGACTCTGGACGTGTCTGTCCTGTGGCTCTCTTACATAAGCATAAAAGGTGGCGAGGACGACGACAGAGCTTTCCCCAACAAGCAGCCCTACCCGCGTGGTCAGCGCTGGTGGCTACTATGTGCCCGGTGGTGACTCTGGGGCGTGAGAGTTGCTGAGGGGGCAATGCTGCATTTGTCCCCACGCCGGGTAGCCTACTTGCACTGTTGCACTGGGTGCCACTGGTGCCGGTGTAGGAAGGCCAACCGTGCACACCTCCTCCCAACCCCACGTTTGCAGACCCACCGGACGTGGCTTGAAACTGGCAGTGGTGGGAGTAGTTACACCGCAGAAACCGCCAAACGCCACGGGTCAGCCCTCTGCTCCCGTGCCCCCTGGAGAGCCGGCTGTTAAACATTTACCAGCAGAAGTTTCTGAATCCTTGGCTAGCAAACCAGAACTGAATTTCTCTGACAGCAGTGTGGTCCGCCAGTACGCGACAGAACACCGTGCACGTGCGTGATCTCTCCCTGCTGGGCACAGCCCACCGGGAGAAGACGCAACGCCGTGGAGAAATGTCGCCCTCACTCCAGGCGAATCTGCCGGCTTTTACAGCCTGCAGAATTTCAAAAATGCAAATGCAGGCAAAAGCAAAAGCTTCCTCTCAAAGAAAAAAAGGCAATTTATATTTCCCTCAGACGTTTGTTCTGACAACTACAAGCACTTGTGCAAAACATTTCATCAGTCAGGGAAAACTAGCATTTGCTGCTTATATAGTTCTTTTCCATTTCTTATTACAGACTATATACAAAGTAAAACATTTACAACTAGGGAGACAGTATATGTACCCATGGAAATTTCCGTTAAGGGCCAGCAACCATTAGAGGATTCAAATAAAATGGGCAAAGTGTGCAGAATTCCAGGAGACCAAAAACATTTGGCTCTAAAAGTCTGAGGAGTCACTTGAATAACATTGGTTTTTTACTCCAAGTACTTGTCAAAATAGGAGGTGTTTTGTGCATACATTAATGGAATACTGAGGTCACAGACCAGAATTTTGAAAACCCTCTCGTATCAGAGTGGCATCAATGACACAACGCAAACAAGCAAGGTCTGTCTCTAGTACAAGAACTCCAACATCAGAAGCGGGGTGCTTCCTGGGGATGGGTACTGGAGGGGGGCACAGAGGGGGCGTAAGCCAGGCTTTGGGGGTAGTGGGGTCTGATGTTCTCTTCCTTGGCCACGCTGGTTACTCAGGTGTGTTCACTTGGCAAAAATCCATCAAACTGTACATTTATGACTGAGGTGCTTTTCAGTGTCTATGACACTTCCATAAAAGGTTAAAAACAACCAAAGAGGCAAATTTAACAGAACATCTCCATTCTTCAAAGGAGCTCTAGCTGTTTGAACACCATGTGTATATTTTATTTTGCCCTTTTTTCTTTTGCAGTATTTAAACTAACACACACAGTGGAGCAAACCAAAGAAACCAACAACCCCAAGCACATCAGAGCAGCTCATGTCCCCTAATGGCTGCTGACTCTGATGAACGAGAAGGTCGCTACACTGTTAAATCTTAGAAAAGTTACTGGCTTACACTTGTGCTGTGGACCGAATGTTTGTGCCTCCACAAATCAGCTGTCGAAACCCCAATGTGACGGCACTGGGAGGTGGGACCTAGGGGAGGCAATCAGGTCATGAGGGTGGAGCCCTCGTGATGGGATTAGTCCTCTTATTAAAGGAGACACAAGGGAGACACTTCTTCACCATGTGAGGACACACCAAGAAGAGGGCCTTCACCAGAACCCAACCATGTGGGCACCCTGTCCTCAGACTCCCAGCCCTCAGAACTATGAGAAATATTCTTTAAGCCCTTAGCCTACGGTGTTTTGTTACAGCCGCTCAAGGGTACTAAGGCAACTTGAGATTTCGTGTCCCTTTTTTTTTTTTAACATCTTTACTGAGGTATAATCATAGACAAAGAAGTGCACATATTTAATGCACATAATTTGATGAGTTTGGACATATTCAAACACCATAATCAAGGTAATATCCATGTCTAACACCTCCCGAAGTGTCCTTGTGTCCCTTGGTTTTAGTTTCGTGTGTGTGTGTCGGGGGGGGGGGTGGCGGATAAGGACACATGAGAATTACTCTCTTAAACCATGAAGCACGCACAGTGCTGGATTGTTCACTCCGGGCGCCACAGCGTACAGCACACATCCGCAACTTATGCATCCAGAAGGCGGACTTCATACCAGCCGAACGATGGGGAGGTGCCGTGTCGTGACTATTTCTGATAAGGAATTTCTTACACGATTTTGAGCCTCCGCTTATTCTCCCATGTTGCATTTCATTGTTGAGGATACTGTTTACTTTTACCTGATGAAGACCTAATTGCTCACGCTCTTATTTCCAGGAGAAAAATCCCTCTTTGCCTAGTTAATGGCAGAAGTCCCCCCACGGTCCATGAGAACATATACATAGTGAACAGACCCACATAATGAATGCACTTGTCAAAGGTGCTGGATCTTTTCATGACTAAAAATATTTCATTCAAGAAAAGAGCTGAAGAAGTACTTTAGACACACAGAGATAAAAATATAGCTACTACCACAAAACATCAGGCCTGGCCCAGCATTTCTGTGATCTCTTTAGCGGGCAATTAAAATGTTCCCTCTCGGGGCGCCTGGGTGGCGCAGTCGGTTAAGCATCCGACTTCAGCCAGGTCACGATCTCACGGCCCGTGAGTTCGAGCCCCGCGTCAGGCTCTGGGCTGATGGCTCAGAGCCTGGAGCCTGTTTCCGATTCTGTGTCTCCCTCTCTCTCTGCCCCTCCCCCGTTCATGCTCTGTCTCTCTCTGTCCCAAAAATAAATAAATGTTGAAAATGTTCCCTCTCCTGTATCCTTGGTGTCAATATAAATTGAAATGGGACAAATATGCCAGTAGCTCTCAAATTTTAAATATATGTGGTCTTTAAAACCAGCAAGTCCATTTCTGGGAATCTCTGCTCCTGAAACAATCTATAGGAGTGTGCAAGGTGACACCGCCAGGACGTACACCGACGCATCTATCATCAGCTAGAGTGCACAGGTGAGGCTGAAAGGTGCACTGCAGGAGACTGGGACCATAATTTACAGTTCAAGCATACTCAGAAATGGACCACCACGATACAGGAATATGGGGAATATTCCAACCAAAAACATCAGGGGGATCATTGTGTGCTATATGGAAATAATGTCTAAGATGTGAAAATCAGGGGCGCCTGGGTGGCTCAGTGGGTTAAGCGTCCGACTTCGGCTCAGGTCATGATCTCACGGCTTGTGAGTTCGAGCCCCACGTTGGGCTCTGTGCTGACAGCTCAGAGCCTGGAGCCTGCTTCATGTTCTATGTCTCCCTCTCACTATGCCCCTCCCCTGCTCATGCTCTCTCTCTCAAAAACAAATAAACATTAAGATGTATGAATCAGTTAAAAAAGAGTAAGATGCAAAATAATAAATATATACTGTATGATCTCACTTTAACAAAAATACTCTCTCTATATATATATACACACACGCACGCACAAACATATATATAAAACGCATGTATAGGGGGACCTAGGTGGCTCAGTTGGCTAAGTGTCTGACTTCGGCTCATGTCATGATCTGACAGCTCGTGAGTTCGAGCCCCACATAGGGCTTTCTCCTGTCAGCGCAGAGCCCGCTTCAGTTCCTGTCTCCCTCTCTCTCTGCCCCTCCCCAGCTTGTATTTTGTTTCAAAAATAAAACATCAAAAAAATTAAAATAATAAATATATGCACGTATACACACTCTTACACATACATAAGGCAGTGCAGAGAATGGTACGGATGAATATCCACCAAGTCAGTGGGGATGGGAATAAGGACAGGGTCTGGGGGATTTGGAGGGACTTTCCCACTACTCCTTATCCACTTCCTCAGGGTGTAACTTCTTTTTTCCACACTGTATTCATTTGCATAAACATACACAAAGTCATACCCACACATGTGTATACAAAGAAACATCAAATGGAAAAACCAGCATCCTCTCTCCCATCTGTGATTATACCCTCTTGCACTCACAGATCTTACCAGTCAGGCACAGGTACCTATTCTTTCAAGTACTGCAACACGGACCCTCCTACTTGAATACCAAATTTCTGATTCAATAGCACAGAAGCGAGAGACAGCTATGGAAGATTTTTTTCTTACCATTTCTGTGGGTGAGACATGCCACAGGAAAACCGTCTTCTCCTCAGCGTCACTGTTTATAGAAACATATGAAGGCTGGTAGACTTTGGTTGGTTCTATCACCAGCACCTGAAAGGACAGATTTCTGTGATGCACAGGAATATCCCAGACAGGTCACTCTGCCCAGTGAGCAAGTGGGAAGCGCTGTACTCCACAAATACTCGAGGACCTACTGTGTGCCAATACTACTCTAGGGCCCAGGGATACCGCAATCTTGACAGTAGTCCCTTCCCCACGGCGGGGGAGGAGTCTATGCTCTAATGGGGCACACAAGAAACAAACATATAGGGGCATGGAATACAGTCACCTATACGGCTGTGAAGCAAACACGACAGAATAAAGGTGGGGCGAGCACTTTAGATGGGGTGGCCAAGAAAGGCCTGCCCAACAAGGTGGCAGAGAAGAAAGAGGGAGGCTACAGTTTTTGAGAGAAATGAAGCAAACTGGATGATCTGTGAGGTGTCCAAGTCTATGAAACATCCCAGGGAATGAAGAGTGAGGTGACATTCCATGAGTAATGTTTTATTGCTGGGGGAGAGGGAGAGGAAGGAGATGGGGAGAAAGGAGACAGGGAGAGGGAGGGGGAGGGGGGAGAGAGAATGAATGGCTTTCCAAAGCAAATACAGCAACCTAATTAAGAGCGTTAAATCTAGGTAGAGATTACACAAGTGTCTGTTATTTTTTTGTCCCTTTCAATAGGTTGGAAATATTTCATAATTAAAAGAAGATTTTAAAACTTAGTACCCAAGAACAAAATCATTATCATAATCATTTCAAACAACTTAATCTCTATTAGCAGTTTAATGAAATTCCTGAACACAGCATGTTCACAAAATCTCACGGCATAAATACAAAATACAATTATGTCAAGTTCAATGTCTAGGATGCTTACGTGTCTTACTTACGACTCCTTACAATATGGTCATAAAATTGAAACAAAAACTTAATGAAAAGCTAATAGCCATTTTGCTTTGCAATAACATTTTAAAAATTAATTAGTGGTATTGGAGGCAAACCAAAGCTCAATGGGAAACAGCGTCAAATTCCAAAATTTTACTATTAGTCTTGCACTGATTTAGAACAGAGTATCTCCACCTTGGTATTGCTGACATTTGGGGCCAGACGATTTTATGTAGGGGGAGGGGCTATCCTATGCACTGTGGGATGTCTGGTGGCACCCGTGGCCCTCGCCAGGTGCCTGCCACTCGCTAGGTGCCAGTAGCAATACCTGCTTCGCAGCTGTGACAACCAAAAATGTCTCCAGATATTGCCAGATGTCCCCCGGGAGACAAAATGATTCTGTCAAGAACCACTATGTTAGAGGGCAGAGCCAACTTGTTCTAGTGAGCTGATCTATCCCTGGCTGATTCTACCAAAGACGGTATCTTCACATTTTCAACAACTCTAAGGTTTTCTCCCTTTCAGAGTATTCAATAATTAGCACCAATCCCCAGTTTCTTTGGCTCTATCTGAAAGAAATGGATTTAGCATGACTTACTGGAAATCTGAGTCCATTAGCAACTTCATTTGTTGCCTCAAATATTACATCTAGCCAGAAGTTAAGCCGTTCTTGCCTGGGTGAATGTTCAATAATGGGTTTCCTGAAGCGCTGAATTAATAACAAGTTCTGAACTAATGATCGGAGGTACCTGGAAAAATCACAAGCACCAATAAATTAGATCCTTCAAGAAATGGAATTCAATTCTACTCCCTTTAAAAGAGGTTCCCCAAAAGCTTAATTTACTTAAATGCACAGTGTGTAGTGAGTGCTTCTTCATCATTTGGCAGTCACACACTTAATCAAAAGAAGCCCGAACACCGGGCAAAATAAGTTGGTCCAACAAAATCATACAGTATGGCTTTTCACCAACATTGGGCTAATGGTATTCCAAGTGTAGACACTGGCAGACATTTTCTAACAACTACCTTAATAACAATGTAGTTTGAAATTCAAAGCAATTACAAAATGACAAAATTTCAAACTCACAGTCTTTTTTAAATCAACCTTTCTATGTTCAGGTAATTGTAGATTTACGTATACTTGTAAGAAATAATACAGAGATCCCATGTAACCTTGGGCCTGGTTTATACCAAGGATGACAGCTTATAAAATTCTAGAACAACATCACAAGACACAGTTAAGATAGAAAACATTTTCACAGTCACAGGGTCATGCTTCCCTTCTATAGACATGCCATTTTCCTCCCCTCCCTCTCTTCTCCTCCTTGACCCCAGACAATCACAAATGTGAAACTCATCGTATTTTTTTTATTAGATCTGACCAGGTAGATTTTGAAGTTACGAGGTCTTCAATCTCCCCACTTCTTTACTGTCTTCAGGCCAACTGAAGTTTCTGAAACATAGCTGTTGGGCAGTGGTGGTCACATCACCACTGGTAGTGAATGGGGATGGAGCACTGAAGGACTGAAAGCACTGGACTACTAGGTTGCTCTTTGAGGATAAAGTCTGGGGCTGCTCCGGGAAGGCACACGGCTAGACTCTGACTGACTTGCTTGGGTACCATGCAGTGAAGGGTTAATTCAGTAGGCCTGGGTCCTCCAAACAGGAGGTCTGGCTCTTGACTGGCTTCTGGGACATTGCCTCTAAGCCCTTGGGACATCCAGCCTGATAAGAGTGTTTTTGCTTAACTGGGGCCTTGGGCCATGCTGTATCAGTGCCATATCTACAGAGGCTGGGGACTCGGTGACTAAGGTCAACTACATGGGTGCTCCATGCTTACACGACTGAACCCCCATAAGACCCTGAACACCGAGACTTGGTGAGCTTCCCTGGTTGTCAATACTTTGTACATGTTGCCCTATATTGTTGCTAGAAGTAAGCATTGTCCATGTTACTCCGCTGGGTGAGGACAACTAGAAGCTTGTACCTACTCTCTCCTGGACTCTGTCCTACGTGCCTTTTGCCTTTGCTGATTTCAATCTGTGTAATTTTATTGTAATAAACCTTAGCCATGAGTACGACAGCCTTCCTGAGTTCTGTGAGTCTTTCTAGCGAATCATGAAGCTCAGGGTGGTCTCGGACCTACAATATCAGGTCCCAACGCTGTAAGTCAGTGTAGGTACTAATGTAATTAGAACGTATTCAAGGCTTGGCTGTCGCCTCCCTGGAGTCGGCTCTGTCTAGCTCAGGTGCAGCAATGCACTTTAAAAGTAGAATTCTGGCAACAGCAACCACTCCAGGAAGACTGGAGACTCTGCCTGAATCCCTATTGGCTCAGCCTCAGAAAAATTTCAACAGGCTGATATAGTTTGGGGATCAAATTTAGGTCCTTCAGATTGGGAAGAAAAAGGGCCCAACTAAAAATAACTGAAGAGATTCCGACCCCTGGGAGTCCAGATTGGCCCAGTGAACTGGGAAATAACGGGACAGATGAACACGGGTCATTAAAAGTGAAAAATTTTAAATGATGCGTGTAATCCAAATGCATTTTAGACAAATCAGAAAAATAGAGATAAGGAAAAAAGATTAAAAGCTTCTTATTAGGCTACCTCCTTGAGATCACCACTGTTGATATTTCAGGGAAAATCCATCATACATTTATTAATTACACAAATATCTAACAAGCATCTATTTTGAGACCACAGGAGTCAATGACATAGTGACGATTCTAATGGAGCTTCATGTCTATTGGCAAATCAGCTATTGCCCACCTCTCACAGACCTTGCTCTGAGTCACATACCAAACCCAGATTAATTAAAAGACCACACAGAACAGTGGTTCTCAAAGTGTGGTTCCCCAGAGCAGCAGCATCAGATCGTCATTTGTAAATACAAATCCTCAGGCCCCACCCTAGACCTTTGGAACCAGACAGCCTAAGGGCGGGCCCAGCTATCTGTGTTGTAATCAACACAGCTGATTCTGATACCTGCTGAAGTTTGAGAACCACTGAGAGAGGAAAATATACCCTGCAATGGGCTTTTCTTATCCTAGGATAAACCATGAACGCAAGTCCATGCCTCCCGGTGTTCTTTCTTGCCATTTTCATGGCGACATGATGGGCTAAGCTAGGGCCACTGCTCTGACTCCATTTTCTTGACCATATCTTGGTGTTTAGTTCCAGTTTTCATGCGTGATGCACATCACTTTGTGGGTGTGCTTTTAGCTTCACTACCTGCTTTCTCACAAATACGTACTAGTGCTGAGGAAGGTTTTGTTCTTGAGGACTGAGATGACAACCTGAAGAAAGTACTAAGATTGAGAGCATCCTTTTGGAGACAGAGCGCGTAGGGACGTATTCTGTGCATGTACGTGCCCATCTGTCTGTCGTTCCCTCCTGTCACATAAAACCAAGTGAGCCTTCAGAGCTGTTCTTCGTGCCCTAACTTTGCTTTAATGAAGAAGTCAGAAGGAGAAACACGGCAATCGTTATTGTCTTTTGCATTTATCCCTCTCCTCTCTGGAGAAAACCCTTCAGAACGAGATCAGATATTGAGAGAAGTGAAGGCCACACACAGACATGACTCACCAGACTGGAGGTTTCAGTTTGAACAACCTCTCTGCCGCCTGGACAGCCTTCCCGACATCATTGGCCAACATGCTGACGTTGAAGAACTGACCCACATCCCAGTAATTGTTCATTTTCTCCAAGCTCCCTTTTCTTCCCAATAAACTGTTTAGCCGGACACCTTAAGAATGTGAATTTTACATGAAGTTATGAAAAATATTTCTAGTTTCTATCACATTATGCAAGCCTTTAGACAGAGGAAAAAGTACCCACTTTATGTTGGCTACCATCTCAGGCAGGCTATCAGAGAGTAACTGTTCCTTTTGAAACAAAATGCTAGTTATTTGAACGAAATGCTAGTAACTTTTAATGCTGAATTTGTGTTACCAAAGCACATCAACATCTGCTATCAAAAATAACTTTACCTATTTTCCTTAGTTCCATGGAAGTTTCAAATTGCTGTCCCGCAACTATCAGCAAAATTGCCAGGTTAATTCCTGAATAGAGAGATGACTGGAGCGCAAATCCTCTGCGATACCTGCCAGTACAGAACCGCCCGACTCTTATTATGGTAGAAGCAAAAAATTATAAATAATGGCACAAGCCCACCTTCTCGTGAACTTTTTTTTTTGACCAACTAATTGGTTGTTTTCCAGATCCCCTCCCTCTTTACAAACAGCTACATCCAAGCACTCAAACAGCTTCTTGAAAATGTCATAATATTAACACTAAGGAGTTAAAAATTTTTCATCAGTTTTATACTTTTTGATGAAAAAACCATGATCACTGTATAAAATAAGGAAATTATTTTAAAGTGCACAGAAGAAATTTAAAACCTTTTTATAACCCTATCCCCCAAAGTAGACCACAATTTGATGTCCAAATCACACTTTAAAAGTTAGACTCCATTTGTACATTGAGCATTCTTTATTAGGCGAAAATTCCATCAATTGTAGGCAATTACTCTGCAGGGTGTTTGTTTGCTTCTATCACAAAATGGAGTCATTTTTTTTTTCACGTACGAAGCAGTACCGGCAGGATCCTGGCCCCCAGATTGCTCTGAGAGTAGTGGCACAGCGTGACAGAAGAGCAGGGATCTGTCACCCTGGGGTAAAGAACAACATGCAAAATAGAGAGTACCATTTTTACACCTGAAGTTTAAAGAGTGCCATTTTAATTCTCTTATTCTTTTTTTCTCTACATAAAAAGCTTCTTTCCCTTCCATGAGCGAGTAGAAATATCATGGTTGGGAACAAAGAATTTGATCCACGAAGTAACGACACTAAAATGTTGTTAAGTGGCACAGTTCATACCAAAGACTTGTAAACCAGGAGGAATTTGATCACTCGTGTGACAACGAGAGAGTTAAACACCAACAAAATACTAATTGTGGAAGGGAGAACCTATCATTTAAAGTCGATTACAATTCAGTTTTATGAACTTTGGGGCTAATAATACAAGTATGCTCTGATGAACCAGAGGACACTAAGGAAGTCATTCCAACCCTACCCAATAAAATTCCAATAAAATTGAAAAACCTTCCCCCTCCTTCATTATGTCCTATGGCATTTGATTTTTTTTTCCACTTTTACTATCAAAAGCTATCTAGGAAGAGTGCAGGGAGGGTGACTTCTCTATGCCTCTTATCCATAAATCAAACAGGCCCAGCTTAGGGGCAGAGAAGACTTGAACTAGGAATCAGGATTGCAGTCCCAGGTTTGCCTCTTACCAGCCCCCTGCCTCCCTGTGCCCATGTTCCACATTAGCACCTGAGGCCCTGGGTAAGATAACCCCAAGGTCTCACCATACCAGAGACTAAGCTTCATTTGTTCCTATAACCACTGCCTTATGAAGTGGATGGAGAAGGGCTCCTAGGACTTTGGTGAAGGAGCCACAGGCAGTCATTTCCTTACCTGAGGGCTGAATTCTTGGCCACTGTGATGGGAACACAGCTTCCTGTTTCGGCTCTACCCAATATTAATTGCTCCTTAGCACCTTGAGCGACTCCTACCATACAGTACATCAGGTGCAATTACGAATAAAATAAGGTCCCTGCCCTCCAAGAAACTATACTATCGTAGAGGTAATAAGATCTACACACAGCTAGTGCAATTAGGGAAAACACAAACTTGAATGTGGTAAGTATCCTAAAACTACACAAATCCATGTCTACAGGGGCTCACAGAAGTGGGGCCACCCCTAGAAACTCGAGATATGGCACAAAGATGGAAAGATGTGCAATGACAGAGATTTGGAAAGGAAACCTCCAACAGAGAGAATGGCAGGAACAGAGATGAGAGTCTGCAAAACTCCTAAGAAACTTCAGTTTAGTGAGCCATGTATCAGGTAGTGGGCAATGGGGCTCAGGGTGGGTTGGAGAAAGTTTGCAGAGCACCTAGAATGGTATTCTAAGAAGTTTGAGTTTTTATTTAATAGGAAATGGAGAGCCATGGTGGGTCTTGGAGCTTTAGGAGGAATAAGGCATAGTGGTTCAATCTACAAGGATAGACTTTAGAGACACCAAGCACAGAGCCTACTTGGAAAACTGTTAGAACACTCCTGGCAAGAAAGTAAAAAAAAGTGGCACTGACCACGGTGGTGGTGATGAGCAAAGACTGGCAGGGAGTGAGGCAAGATACAGAGAAGGGCTGCGATAGGGAACTGACCATATGGGGAGGTAAATGAGTGAACATTACCAGGTGTTAAAAAAAAAAAAAAGTCTATGTGTAGGAGGCTGAAGAATGGTAGTGAGAAAGCAAGACGTTGGAAGCCATCCCTTGTGGAGAGGTGAGGATTTCAGCCTGGATACACTGCATCTTACATAGCGGCACCACCTCTGGGTGGGACAGATGGGCAAACGGGGGCTGACGTGGGGCCAAAGCTTAGGACGCAGGTTAGGCTGGAGATCGGCTAACGGTTCCATGGTGTGGGAGTGACTGGGATCACCCGGGAGGACAGTGGGTAGAGAGAAGAGGGGAGATGACACAGCCGGCAACGTGTATGGAAGCAGAACAAGGGAGGGGAGAGGGCAAGGGGAAGCAGTGAGAACTAGGAGTGGAGCGGCAAGAGCTCTCTCGACAGAAATGGGTGAGGTAAGCGGTTGGCTCCGCCTTGGAATTATGTCCAGGTTCTGACATCTCATTATCATCACCACCACCTGGGCTCAAGCCACCATCAGCCCTTCCCTGATATACTGCAGCCGTCCCCTGTTCCCCACTTCTGCTCTTGCCCCTGTGGTAGACTATTTAATAGCCACAAATCCCTCCCATCCCACGACACGTGTGCCTTTGTCACTTCTCCCATCCACAGCTGGAGTCTATTTGGGGTAACCATGTGATCTGCTTATGATGTGACCCAGGGTGTGAGGCAGAACTGACCCTGCGTGAGTTCCGGAGCCTAAGCCTCGCAGCTTCCACCTTCATTCTCTCAGAATGCCGCCCACCAAGCTGGTCTGCCAGGATGAGAACCACAAGCAGAGAATGCAAGTGAACCACCAAGACCCAGCGCCAGTTGCCAAACGTGTGTAAGGCCATCTTGGACCTTCCACCCCTCCTGAGCCTCCAGCTGAGCTCATTTTTCCGAGTGAGACCAGCACTTTAGGAGTGGAACCAGCAGAGTGGCTGCCTGGCCAATCCACAGAATCAGGAAAAATTATAAATCGCTGTTTTAAGTCACTAACTTTTGGATTTGTTATGCAGCAAATGATAACTGATACACCCCCTGAAACGTATTCTTTGCAAAACAGTGAGAATGCGCTGGTAAAAAAGCATGTAGGATCTCGTCACGGCTCTGCTCAGAGTGCTCCGGTATTTTATAATCTCACTCACAATAAAAAGTTCTTCTCTCCTATTTCCTGCCACTCTCCCCTGGCTCGTGCCTCACTGGCCTTGATCACGTGGAGCAAACTTCCTCCTCCTGGTCTCTGCCTCTGCTGGCCCTTCCTCCCAGAACACTTTCTCCACAGTTCTCAGCAAGGCTCATCTCACCACCCTCACAACTTTACTCACCTTCACTGATGACCCTGCCTGAAACTGCAGGTGACTCCTCCCAAGCCTCCTCAGATTCCCTGATGAACTTATCCCTAGAGCCCTCATCAACAGGTGACATCCTATTTTTCTGTCTTTCTCTGACTTCCCTTACCAGCAATGCAAAGTCCGTGAAGGCGGGAATTCGTGTCCATGTCTGCTGCTGTGTCTTTATCCCCACCATCTAGAAAAGTTTCTGGCATACAGTAAACCCTCAATAAACTTTTGTTAAATGAACAAAGAAAAGCAGGAAGGAAGGATAAAAGGAAGGGAGGAAGAAGGAAAGAAAAAAGGAAGGCAGGAAAGAAGGAAGGAAGAAGGCAGGCAGGCAGAACTGAGAAGATAATGCGCTAGTGGCGGTGGAACACAGTTCTGGATGAAGTAGCAGGGAAGGAGCAGCTGGGGAGGAGCCTGGTGAGCCTCCTTCTTGCCCCTGTAAATGAGAGAACTTGTGGGAATAATGTCACCAGTACAAAACGCAGTTTTGAATGGTCCCTTTCAGAAAAAGGAATCTGGAAAATTCCCAAACCACATGTATGACTTTTTGTTTCTCCCCACCGTCGGTAGGCAGGCGTGCGCGCGCGCGCACACACACACACACACACACACACACACACACACACACACACACACGGAAAAGACCTGGATCCTTAGCCTCTGCAGTTCTGTTCTTTGCAGAGATGCACACGCTACCGACTAGGATGGAAGGTTTACCACTCAATGGCGCGGTCTCGGCTGGTGCCATCTTTGCAGTCTGAATCCAAGAAGATGTCCTTGTAGATCCTCCCACACAGGCAGAACATGTCGGGGGCCGGGTGGTCACAATTCTGCAGAACCTGGAGCATGACCTGCAGAGCCTTCTCACGGTCACCCACACTGTTTCTCCTGAAAGATTTGTATGGTAAGATCACTCATGTCTGAAGCAAGACATGGGAGCATACGTGCGCTCATTCTGGCAAGGGCTGGTGTAGGGATGCTGTGCTTTAGCAGGAAACAAAAGCCAAATAAGAATTCACTTTTTCATGTTCAAATGTAACAAGTGCTTCAGACCCACACCAGTAAATCTCACGCTGTCACAGTTGCTACTTGGTCCCTTCTCTGAGATCCAGACTGTGGATGACAGCAGATGCAGACTGATGTGTTTGGGAAGACACACAAAATAACATGGCAGCTTCTATAGCTGGATGGACAGCAAGGATTGTGGAAGCTACGCCTGAATCATGAGAATGACGTGGTTTGACAGAACGTTCTTTTGGAAAAGTGGCAGGGCCCCCAAGTTCAGAAAGCCAAGAGAAATTTAGAAATGTGTTTTGGCATTTCTCGACCTTGCCATCCTCAAACAGGAAAAGACCCCAGCAATTCCTGTTTTCCTGTCCACTGGAAAAGAAAATTTAGAAAATTGTTTCTATATTCACAAATCACAGTCTTCTCTCTTATTAACTTATATGGTAAAAATTTCATTTCATACAAAGGTAATGGATTCCTTCGATCATTGTTAAAATAATCTTTGCCACAAAATAACCCGAGTTTGTGGTTGTGAATATTAAGGGTTCCTGTGAAGGTTTGGAAGCAAATGCCCATCAGTTGCAGAGCCTGATTAAATCAACTCTGGCTAATGATGTTCGTATTCATATTATAATACGTTAAACATTTGTATAAAGAAACAATTACTATGTAATACTGCTATGGAGTGATCCTTAGAATTTAGTGTTAAGACCAGAAAACAAGGCACTGAATACTGTGCACACAGTGCTACCTTTTTATTTAGGCAAAGCAGAGATGTGAATATTTACCTGCTTTTATTTGCTCAAAATGGAAGGATAAACCAAAAGGTAATAAAACTGGCTACCAACAGGTGGAGGAAGAAAACGTGCTGAAGAGGACAGGAATCCAAATTCACTTCTTGGGATGTGACTTGGAAACTGTAAGGTTTTTTTTTTTTTACCAAATTATAAAAGAAAATGAATTAAAAAAAATTTACATTGTTCCCTAAAAACACCATTTGCCAATAAACACCATTTGAATTTGTGGCTGGAACCAAACAAATGACCCCCTGCAAGCAATTGGTGGCTTACCTACGAAAGACAAACTGGTTCACATGATTTTTAAAGCACAGCACTTTGTATTTTCCTAAGAGGATATAACTTAAGGAAAAAATATAAATGCAAAGAAATCTTAAATACTTTCTGGTAATCATATTGTTAGCAATAATACAGGAACTGGTAATGTGAAAACATCATGTAGTATAGAATACAACAAATGACGATGTTAATATCATTAGGAACCAGATTTTTCAGGGTAAGATACACAAACACAAAATCAAAGGAATTCATTAAAAATCCTACAGTCCTAAATTTGAATTGAAACATCAATATAAAGTCATCCAGTGGTGTTCCTAGCTCTGTCTACCGAAAAGGACCAAAACGATGAGCAACTCAGTAGCAATGAGAACCTCCAAACCCTGACTGGGGTCTGTAAAAGCACCTGTTCCTACAAGGAACCAGCACTTCGTGGAGGAATGGCAGATTCCAGATATGTCTAAGATGGTCCTGGAACATCTTAATACAAAGACTCAAAGAAACTACTAAGTTCATATCAGAAAGACTCAGGAACTAACAAGAATCAGTTTTTGGCCAAAGAAGGGACAGTATGAGCATTAAAAAGAATAGTATAAAAAAGAATTGAAACATATCAACTATATTAAAATGATGATTTCATAATCGTCTTACAGAACTTCAGGGGTCACCCTTGGAGAACGCTAAGGAACCGTCTCATTATTTTTGAAAATTATCAAAGCAAAAATTAAGCAAATAGTCTCCTTTTCCCAGATGAGTTGTACACTGGGGGTAACCAAGTCATTGATGAGATGAAATGTCTCTTTAGAAAGTATTTGTGCTAGTAACTCAGGAATTATAAAATTCAAGTATCACTATTTTTGTAACCCCTAATGAAACAATGGATCCAGGCAATGATCGTCAACAGCCATTAACATCACAAAAAAAGAAAAAACAAATAAAGTACACAATCAACTATGAAGTATTCTTTCCAGAAAAAAAAAAAAAAATGAAACCAGAATCTGAACTAAGCCTCCAAATCTAACTACCAAGTTGCAAGGAGAAAAAGGGACAGAGGAACTTAATAAATCACACCACAGGGATACTATTACAAAATCCACAACTTTGGAACTGCTATCAGACAAATGCTTCCTTACCAAGTAATTAACAGGGAAAAGAAAAAATAAGATAAGGGGAAACCTATATACTAAAAAAGACTTGGGGTGCCTGTGTGGCTCAGTCAGTTGAGTGTCCGACTCTTGATTTCGGCTCAGGTTATGATCTCATGGTTTGTGGGACTGAGCACCGCATGCTGGGTTCTATGCTGACAATGTGGAGCCTGCTTGGTATATTCTCTTTCTCTTTCTCTTTCTCTTTCTCTCTCTCTCTCTCTCTCTCTCTCTCTCTCTCTTTCCCCCCCTCCCCCACTTGTGCACTCCCTCCCTCTCTCTCAAAATAAACAAATATTTAAAAATATATTAAAAAAGACTTAAGAATCATCTCAACCAAATGCCATGTATAGACCTTGTTTGAATCATGACTCAAAAACCCCACTCTAAACACAAAAGGTAAAGACAGAGAGGTACCTGGGAAAATCTGAGCATTGATACTGAGGAATTATTGTTTATCCTTAGGTATAACACAATCATGACCATGTTTTGTCAAACTGTCCCTCAGACAATACAGAAATATCTCTGGATAAAATGGTATGTCTTTGCTTCAAAATAAATCTGGTGTTGGGGTAAGACAGAGTGGATGGGGTGAGCAGGAAACAAAAATGGCCATGCAGGGATCATTACTGAAGAGTGGAAAAGGGGTACATGGGGGTTCACTATATCATTTCCTACTTTTGACTGTGTTTGAAATTTCTATTAATACATTCAATGTAATCCCAGTCAAAATTGCACCAGCATTCTTCTCGAAGCTAGAACAAGCAATCCTAAAATTTGTGTGGAACCACAAAAGACCCCGAATAGCCAAAGTAATTTTGAAGAAGAAGACCAAAGAAGGAGGCATCACAATCCCAGAATTTAGCCTCTACTACAAAGCTGTAATCATCAAGACAGCATGGTATTGACACAAAAACAGACACATAGACCAATGGAATAGAATAGAAACCCCAGAATTAAACCCACAAAAGTATGGCCAGCTAATCTTTGACAAAGCAGGAAAGAATATCCAATGGAAAAAAAAAAACAAGTCTCTTTAACAAATGGTGCTGGGAGAGCTGGACAGCAACATGCAGAAGAATGAAACTAGACCACTTTCTTACACCATTCACAAAAATAAACTCAAAATGGATAAAGGACCTGAATGTGAGACAGGAAACCATCAAAAGCAGGAGAAAGCAGGAAAACACCTCTCTGACCTCAGCCACAGCAATTTCTTACTTGACACATCCCCAAAGGCAAGGGAATTAAAAGCAAAAATGAACTATTGGGACCTCATGAAGATAAAAAGCTTCTGCACTGCAAAGGAAACAATCAACAAAACTAAAAGGCAACCGACATAATGGGAAAAGATATTTGCAAATGACATATTGGACAAAGGGCTAGTATCCAAAATCTATAAAGAGCTCACCAAACTCCACACCCGAAAAACAAATAATCCAGTGAAGAAATGGGCAGAAAACATGAATAGACACTTCTCTAAAGAAGACATCCACATGGCCAACAGGCACATGAAAAGATGCTCCACGTCGCTCCTCATCAGGGAAATACAAATCAAAACCACACTCAGATACCACCTCACGTCAGTCAGAGTGGCTAAAATAAACAAATCAGGAGACTATAGATGCTGGAGGGGATGTGGAGAAACAGGAACCCTCTTGCATTACTGGTGGGAATGCAAACTGGTGCAGCCACTCTGGAAAACAGTGTGGAGGTTCCTCAAAAAATTATAAACAGATCTACCTTATGACCCAGCAATAGCACTGCTAGGAATTTACCCAAGGGATACAGGAGTGCTGATGCATAGGGGCACTTGAACCCCAATGTTTATAGCAGCACTCTTGACAATAGCCAAATTAGGGAAAGAGCCTAAATGTCCATCAAATGAGGAATGGATAAAGAAATTGTGGTTTATATACACAATGGAACACTACGTGGCAGTGAGAAAGAATGAAATATGGCCTTTTGTAGCAACGTGGATGGAACTGGAGAGTGTTATGCTAAGTGAAATAAGTCATACAGAGAAAGACAGACACCATGTTTTCACTCCTATGTGGATCCTGAGAAACTTAACAGAAGATCCCGGGGGAGGGGAAGGAAAAAAAAAGGCTAGAGAGGGAGGGAGTCAAAACATGAGAGACTCTAAAAAACTGAGAACAAACTGAGGGTTTACGGGGGGTTGGAGGGAGGGGTGGATGGGTGATGGGTACTGAGGAGGGCACCTGTTGGGATGAGCACTGGGTGTTGTATGGAAACCAATTTGATAATAAATTTCATTTAAAAAAAGAAATTTCTATTAATAAAACCAAAAAGTAAAAGGTATGCATCCTGACTCCATTCCGCTTCTATAATCTGGAAATAGAAAAACCCATATATATATATACACACACGTATATATATATTCAAGAATTTTTGAACCAAGATGTTTATTATGGCATTGCTCCTAACAGTGAAAAACTGAAGATAACCCAAATGTCCTCTGACATACGATAAATGTCAAATGATAAAATACAGTTTGTAACAACCAAACCATGGAGTATCATGCAACCCTCAGAAAGAGGCAGGTCTGCATGTAATTATATAGAAAACTTTCCCTAACAGTTCATGGAAAAAACATTGCTGAACTAAATGAATGCCATGATCCCATTCTTTGCAGTAAATATTATTTCCACTTATGTTCACATGCACAAAGTCTGGAAGGATACACATTAAACTGTTCAAAAAAATCACTGCTGGGATTTGCACAAGGTGTTCCTGTGCATGTTTTACTAATAACTATTCTAATAAATAATAAAGAGATTATTCTTTTTAATTTCTTGGCAATTTGACAACAGGCTCTTTTATGCTTTCTTTCCTGAGGACCTGTAAGTCATAAAACTCTGCATCATTCAAGACAACAGATTAGTACGTCAAACAGCTTTTCTCAATGGGGGTCCTGCTAGTGAATTAAGCTCCAGAGAAAATTATTTGATTATCTGAGTAACTATTTTCTCCATTCTCCCAAGTATGGTACACAGGTAGCCCCATTCTGGATACTTAAGAGAGTTCATTCGACTGATACAATGGATGCCTTAGGGCATTAGGGTTTAATTCTCTGTGGAACCCAAGCCGGGTTGAGAAGGGCTAATCTAGACACTTGGCATTCTTCTGGAAACCTGCAGTAATTAGGCCTGTATTGCAACTTTGATTTTTCCTATTTTCCAGCCTGATCTTGTTCTCAGAGATTTGATCTGTACTCTCTTTGTCCATAGAATCCAATTATCAGCCTGCAAAACAGATCTCTTAACCAACAGCCCACTCACGATTCCTTCCCATTTTAAAGAGTGAAGAGCTACCAACCCAACTCAATTTTACTACAGCATTGAAATAATTTCTACAGTCAGTGGCAGGAAAATGAAAAAAGACTAAAACTTTAATGAGGTACAACATTTTTACATCTGCTATGAGCCAACTTTTGAGGTGTGAAATTTTCAGGATTCTGAAAACAATTTACTTAACTCTTCTAAATGCTTCATTATCGATCTGAGTTCAGGTTCATTTGGTTTTCTTTGGACCATTTACAGCAATGTTTCCCTTAAATTTTTTTCATTAACTTGAAACTTACCCTTGTTACTAAAAACAAAAGGTCTTTGGGGGATTAAAAAAAAGAACAAAAATAAAAAATCAAATATTTGCAAAAAATGAAAAGGCGATTTTCAGCTTAAAAGCCACTTTAGGACAGGTGCTAAATAGCTAATCTCTTTAGTTGTTAATAATCGGTTTTCAGATATGCTTATCATTTTCAGATCCCAAAGTATCCACGAACAAGTCTACAGATAAAATCTCCTGTGTTTAATCAGTCTGGCAACATATGTTTCTGACGATAAGGTCATTTCACAAATTAAGAGAAAGATATGAACTAAGACAGTGGGGTCGCAACGTTGGCTTGCACATTAGAATCACCTGGGAAACTTCAAAAACCTTGGTGTTCAGGTTGCACTTGAGACCAGTTACATCAGTCTCTGGAGATGGGATCCAGGCATTAGTGTGTCTTACCCTGGATGTTCGGTAGGTCTGCATCACTGCTAAGTCCCAGTGACCGCTTCTAAGCCCTTGTGTTATCTGACCTACCAGCAGCATTTGATAGCTGAGTACTCCTTCCTCTTTGGATTACCTTCTTCATTCGGCTTGCAGATCACCATACTCTCCTCATTTTCCTTCTACTTGAGTCTAATTTTCTGGTTCCTATTCATCTCCCTAGTCTTTTAACACTGGAGAGTCCTTAAGCATAACCCTTGGATGTTTCTTATCTGTAACTACACTAGATCCCTTGGTATATCATCTACTGTCCTGCTTTTCCAAACATCTATATCTTGATGACTCCCAATTACTATCTCCAGCCCAGAGCTCTCCCCTGAACTCCATATCCAACTGTCTTCCTAGCATCTCACTTGCATGTCTAATACCTCAAACTTGATGTGTCCAAAACTTAACTGCTGATTGTCCCATCAAAGCTATTCTTCTCCATCTTATTTAAGAATGGCCAGTCCGTTCCTCCTGTTTTTCATGCCAAAAACTTTGGAGTCATGCTTCATATCGCTAGTATCTTTCATTCGATCAAATAATTCTGTTAGCTTTTATTTTAAGCCATATCCAAAAATGGGCTACTCCTCATGACCCCCACTGCTACTACCCTGACCCAAATAACCATCATTTCCTGCTTTCACCCTCTACAATCTATTCTCAACACGGGAGTCAGAGTGATCCTGCTAAACACTGAGTCACGTCATGTCACTCCACTACTCAAAACCGTCCACGCAAATGCCAATCATATATCTGACAAGGGGTTAATATCAAAAATATATAGAGTTCATACAACTCAAGAGCAAAAAAAGTCTGATTAAAAAATGGGCAGAGGACCTGAAGAAACATTTTTCCAAAGAAGGCATCAAGACGGCCAATGGTAAAGACCGCAGGCAGACACAGGAAAAGATGTTTGATACCACTCATCATCAGGAAAATGCAATTCAAAACCACAACAATCACCTCGCACCTGTCGGAATGGCTAAGATCTATTAAAAAAAAAAAAAAGAAAGAAGTGTTGGTGAGGATATGGATAAAAGGGAACCTTCATGCACTGTGGGTGGGATGCAAATTGACGCAGGTGCTGTGGAAAACAGTATGGAGACTCTTGAAAAAATTAAAAATGGAACTACCATATGATCCAGCAATTCCATTTTTGGGTATTTATCTAAAGGAAACAAAAACACTAACTCTAAAGGATATCTGCACTCCCATGTTCACTGCATTATTTACAATAGCAAAGACCTAGAAGCAACCTAAGTGTCCAACAGATAACCAGAGTGTGATATACATACACAATGGAATATTGTTCAGTCATAAAAAGGAATCTTGCCATTTTCAACCACATGCATGGACCCTGAGGGCATTGTGCTGAATGAAACAAGTCAGAGAAAGACAAATACTGTATGATCTCACCTATATGCAGAGTCTGAAAAAAGCAACCAAACCAACCTCAACCAAGCTCACAGATACAGAAGACAGACAGACTGGTTGCTGCCAAAGGTGGGGGGTGGGATGTGGGTGAAATGGGTGAAGGGGGTCAAAAGGTATAAACTTTCAGTTACAAAATACATGCATCTTGGGGATGTAATACATAGCATGGTGACTGCAGCCAATACTGTATTGTATATTTGAAAGTTTCTGGGGCTCCTGGGTGGCTCAGTTGGTTAAGTGTCCGATTTCAGCTCAGGCCATGATCTCACCACTCGGGAGTTTAAGCCCCACTATCATATGGTAGTTCCCCACTCTGAGCTGTCAGCACAGAGCCTGGAGCCTGCTTCAGATTCTGTGTCTCCCTCGCTCTTTACCCCTCCCCTGCTCGTGCTCTGTCTCTCAGAAATAAATGTTAAAATTTTTTTTTAATAAAAGAAATTTTAAAAAAGTTCCTAAGAGAGATCTTAAAGGTTTTCCTCACAAGAAAAATATTCACAATTATGTGTGGTGATGGATGTTAGTAAGACTTCCTGTGGTGATCATTACACAAAATGTACATACATCAAATCATGATGTTATTCACCTGAAACTAATATGTTATATATCAATTATATCTCAAAACCAAAAACAACAAAACATCCTTCCAGAGGCTCCCATCACAGAGCCATTGCCAATTTTCTTTCAGTGGCCTACAAGATTCTGTAAGACCTGGCTCCCGGTTGTTTCACAGAGTAGGGGTCCTCTGCTCCAGCTGCACAAGCATCCCTGCCATTGCACGTGCTGATCCCTCTGGCTGGAATGTTCTTCCCCAATATATTTGCATGGTATGTTCCCTCATCTCTCATTTTTTTCCATGTCACTCTCTAGTAAGTCAAGTCTTCTCTGAGCACTCAGCTCATAATTGTAACCTGCCCCACCAACCTCCCTACCACCCTAACCTGTTTTAATAATTTTACTTAGTTTGTATGGTGTCTCCCCATTAAGAATGTAAGCTCCAAGAGGAAGGGATTTTTCTGTCTGGTTTGTTTACTGCTATGCTCCAAGGCTTAGAACTCAATCTAGCACATAAGTAGGTGCTCAATAAGTATCTGTTAAGTTGTCTGTTATATGGATGACAAACTGAGCAAGACTAAATGTAGTGACATGAAAAGATCTCCATCCATTGACTGTTAAGTGAACAAAGAAAATTACAGGGGCGCCTGGGTGGCTTGGTCAGTTAAGCGTCTGAATTTGGCTCAGGTCACGATCTCACGGTTCAGGAGTTTGAGCCCTGCACTGGGCTCTCTGCTGTCAGTGCAGATCCTGCTTTGGATCCTCTGTTATCATCTCTCTCTGCCCCTCCCCCCTCTTTAAAAAGAAACATTTTTTTTTAATTACAGAGCATCTCCTGTATTGTAAAAACCCTGCAGTATGACATATTGAATAGTATGTAAATTCACAGAACTGAAAGGATATACACCAAACTGATGAGACAGATTACTTCTGGAACATAAGTGGGACTAGAGATTAGAATCACAAGGGACAGTTTCTTTAAATGTTTTTTTCCCCAGGTTCTTCCCAAAATATATAAGTGTGTTTCTTATTTATGCAATAAAACACACAGAGTAAAAACAGAACATTGGACTGGGAATCCTACACAGCTAGGTTCTGGTTATTTTTATACCATTTACTACCCATGTGAATTTTGAGCAAGTTGCTTACCCTTTCTGGGCCTCAGTTCTTCATGTGCAAAGTATGTTGGACTTTGCTTACTTCACCAGGCAACGGGGAACTACAGGTCTGCCAGAGCTTTCATTGGTTACTAAGCATCCTGCCTGCCTGCCTTTTCTGTACTGTGTGTCTGTAAGAGAAAGCTCATAGGGTAGGAGACAGAGTTCCAAAAAATCTTTTTTTCTACACAAACACTCAGAATTAACAAGCAAAATGTCTCACTAGACCAGTGTCCTTTCTAGGACAGACTCTTAGGCTGCCCACCAAAAACCTCTGAAGACACTTCTGCTTCCAATTAGGAGTAGAAGACTGTGAAAGGACTTCCACTCTCACAGTAACAATAAAAACCTAGACAATATATAAACTACTGAAGAGGAGGAAGAACTTCCTTGATTAATTCCACAGGAAAACAATGCTTTCAGAGCTGAGCAAAGAGCCATGACAGCATCCTCACTGGGGTGCCTGCTCTAGGTACTGACAAATCGAAGAGGGAGCCTTTGATAGAGAAACTGCACAGGGACAAAGAGAAAATGAGCAAAGTTGTGCACAACAGCATGGGCTGATGGGAAAGAACGGAATCTGGAAGGGTCCCCAGGCGAAAACTAATCGCTGAGTGTAAGAACTCCCTTGCAGCACACTTGCCCACTAAATTTTTCCAAGAAAGCTGTGATGAAGGGGAGGCTCAAAGTAAAAAAGAGATCACACGCATCATCATAGCACTCAGATGTGGGTCACTGTGAAAACTGAATCCAAAAATTACACAAACAGCAACTCAAAATCTTCCATGCTCAAATACTGACAAGATCAGAAAGGTAGCAGAGAGACAAGAGGTGGGAGGTCAGGCTAACCGCAAGTAAACTGATTAGAATTGAGTCCAGTCCCAACCCAGCTACTCTCTAGGAGAAATATGAAAAAAAATCAGTCATATATGTTAACTGCCAGACCTAAGACAGAGCTCAGATAATCAAGGTAATAAACAAAACAAACTGAAATTATACTTCAGCCTCCACTGTTTTGTTTTTTCCCCACTGTTCTTTTAGATAAAATGTCTAAAATAAAACTGAGATGTGCACAGAAGAAAATGTGACCCACGATCAAGATAAAACATAATCAATAGAACCAGACCCAGAAATTGACAGTAACTTTAAAACTGTTATAAACATGGGCACCTGGGTGGCTCAGTTGGTTAAGTGTCCAACTCTTGATTTCGGCACAGGTCACGATCTCACGATTCAGGAGATTGAGCCCCACTTGGGCTCTGCGCTGGCAGTGTGGAGGCTGCTTGGGATTCTCCCTTTCCCTCCCTCTTTGCCCCTCCCCACTCACACTCTCTCTCAAAATAAACTTAAAAAAACTATTACAAAATGTTTAAATATATATATGTATACATAAAGCATGTATCTGTGAAGAAATAAGATATTTTGTGAGAGAAATGGAAACTCTCAAAAAAAATGAATAGAAGTCCTAAAACTAAAAAGTTTAAAAAAAAAACACTGAATGAACACAGCATCAGATCTGGACATGGATAAGATCAGGTGTGTTCAGGGTGGTACGGCCATAGACCAGATTTGGGCCCTCTGAAACACAGGATCAGTGACCTGGAATATGGGCCAAATGCCATTATCCAAACGGGGCTGGATGGGCATGGGAGGAGAGTTGACAAGGACAAGGGCAAAAGGAAACTTTGTGGGATAAAACACTGTGTCTATTGATCATGGTAATAGTTATATGAGACTATTTATTTGGCTAAAGTCATCAAACTGTGCACTTTAAATGGGTGCATTTTACTGTACGGAAGTTCTACCTTATACCTTAATAAAGCTGGCTCTAAAAATACATAGAACCCATCAATGTCTCTGAAAGGTAAGTGTCCTGCTGGGCCAATCAGTGGTCTGTTCGCCTTCAGATAACACCCCTCTTTCACCTGCTCTGCTCTGCATCACAGGGGAGCGGGCTCCTCCAGGATGCTTCTGGGCTTCCTGGTCAGCTGATTGCCAGCAATGAGCAGCCAGTAGAAGACGATGGTGGACAAGTATCTGGAGGAGCGGAAGAATGAAGTAGCCATAATACTTTCTCCCCTTTTTTGTCTGTGTTTCCTGTGGTGGCTCTAGAAACAACTGCATCTCTTCTATAGATCTAGCTCCCAAAAGGCTGGCGTGTAATGGTTTCAAGTGATCCTGGCTCCTAGATTCGGATCACATCACCTCTTTCCTGTATCCATCCAGCCAAAGGAGGGATGGTAGCAGCTTCCTGTACATGTTCATTTCTGAGTGGCCTCAGTTCCCTGTTTGGCTTCTCAGCTCTTCCATCACCTGTGTAACCAATTCCATGTATTACATTTCCTCTACTTTAAATACTTAGAGATTTGTTTCCTGATTGGATCTTCCACAAGGAAGCAGGTGTCTTAGTCTGGCCAGATGCCTCGTATTTACATACGGAGAAGGGAACAGTTACAGGCAACCTGTGTTTGAGTGTGAACAATGCCCAGAACCAAAGAAATGCATGAACCAGAATGGTTGTTTTCTTACATCAGGGCAGAACCACTATTAAATCATCCTATCCTTGCCTCCATCATCACCACCTTTTCCAGTCCCCTGGGACCACCCAGCAACATCTATAAAGGTTGGGCTTGGGGTGCCTGGGTGACTCCGTTGGGTAAGTGTCTGTCTCTTGATTTCGGCTCAGGTCATGATCTCATGGTTCGTGAGTTTGAGCCCCGCGTCGGGCTCTGCACTGTCAGCACGGAGCCTGCTTGGGATTCTCTCTCTCTGCCCATTCCCTGCTTTCACACATGCATAGTCTCTCTCAAAATAAACATTTAAGTTTATTTATTTTGAGACACAGAGACAGTGTGAGTGGGGTAGGGGCAGAGAGACAGGGAGACAGAGAATCCCAAGCAGGCTCCATGCTGTCAGTGCAGAGCCTGGTGTGGGGCTCAAACCCACGAAACCACGAGATCATGTCCTGAGCTGAAACCAAAAGTTGGACGCTTAAATGACTGAGCCACCCAGGTGCCCCTCAAAAGAAACATTTTTAAGAAAAACATTTTTTACAGTGGACTGGCAGGCCATAATTTCGAACAGGGCACTTCGAAGGCTGGCTCTCCCATTTTCACAAAGGCAACAGGAGGTGAAGAATATTCTTGCTGCACTCTTGGTTCTGCTGACAGACTCTCAGGGATCTCCACATGGACGGATCCAGTTAAACTCTACTTCTTATTTACAAGCTGCAGTGGTAACTAGGATGTGTTCACTAAAACCCATTTATTATTTTTTTCTGGGCCCTCAGCCAGACCACATTTCCCCACTTCTCTTGCAATTAGGTTGGCTGAGACTGAACTTTGGCCAATGACATATGCTAACAAGTAACAAACATCACTTCCTGACCAGGCTCATACAAACCTCCCTGGTACAGTCAAAAGTGGAAACCACCCTAATGTCCATCAACTGATAAATGAATAGATAAAACGGGGTCCATCAGTACAATGGAGTATTTTTCAGCCACAGGAAGTAATTTAGTACTGATGTATGCTACAACATGAATGAACCTTGACAAAATTATGCTAAGTGAACGAAGTCACCCAGAAAAGATCACGTATTATAGGATTCCATTTATATGAAGTGTCCAGAATAGGCAAATCCAGAGAGACAAAAAGAGATGAGTGGTTTTCTCGGGCTAGCAGCTGAGGTGGGGGAACACGGAGTGACTGCTAATGGACTGCCAAAATATAACAGTGGTTGTTTAGGGCTGGGAAGGGGAGCTAGGGGGTGGAAGGGGGATGGTGGCTGGTAATGGGTTCAGGATTTGTGGGGGACAAATGATGAAAATATTCTAAAACTGATTACTGTGACGGTTGCACAACTTTGTGAATATACTAAAAATCAAAGGCTTGTACTCTTTAAATGGGTGAACTATAGAGAATGCAAATTATATCTCAATAAAGCTGTTACAACACACACACCCCACACAAAATATCCTTGGCAATTCAGCATGGTCTCTCTTATCATCTGGTGAAAGGAGAGCGGAGGATCGAAGAGAGGGCAGAGCACCAAGATGGAAGGAGACTGAATTTTCAATCACCTGGAGAAGAGACTGCCCAACCAGGATACATCCACACTGGAATGATTCGTAAGTGAAAACAAACATTCATCATGTTAAGACTGAAATTTATATGCTACTTGTTATAGCAGTTACCCTAACCCTGACCAATACACAAGCCACCACCACTAAGAATGCACAGGTTTCCTTGGTGATAAAGACCAGTTCCCCTCTGAGTCTATATGAAATCGCATTTGAACAGACACCTTGGATCCCGCACCAGGAAAACTTCCATCACTGCTGACCGTGACCTGGCCTATGCAGTCCTTCACTTTTCTGGGATTCCCTGCTTTGGACCATGCCCTACTTTAAGGGTGGCATTGCCAGTAATTCTGCTTTATATTTTTCTGTGTACACTGAACACATATGACTTAGATATGTTTATTTTCACACATCTAAAGTTCAAAAGGTTTGCCTACTACTACACCAAGCCCTTAACTGTAGCACCCAGTTATCACCATATGGATCTTCTCCAACTGTAGGCCACAGGTGATCACTGAGTCATTCATTCATTCACCCACTCAACAAATACTGAGCACTTACTCTGTGGGTGGCACAATGTTATTAGGCACAGGGGAGGCAATGACCTAGTATACTGTGGCTCCTGCCCCCTTCAGATTTAGTCTAGTGGGAGGGAGAATTAATATTAACAAGTAAACACAGAAATGTGCGTGCTATGAAGGAAGAGAGCAGGTGCTATGAGAATGACTAACAGCAGGGACATTGTTTTTAAGTATGGTACTCTTTGCAACACCAATCTTTTAGAAAGGGACGTTTAACTAGACCCTGAAGGATCATCAGATTCAGTCAGGCAAGCAATGAGCATTCCAGACAGAGGAAGCACCCATGAGGAGAACAGCCTGCCTCTCTTAAGAAATGAAGGCAGGTGAGGGTGGTGACAGGGCAGTGGACCAGGAACGGGACAGGAGGCAAGGCAGGACCCAGGTCACATGGGACCATTTCCCTAACTCTTAGGCGAAGTTTCTCCATTAAGGACTCCTACTCACAAGAACTCAGAAGCTATGAACTAACTTTCACATTTTACTCCAAACGGCTTTCTAGATTTTAGCTCTTAAGAAGCCTTCCTGAAATACCATCATGGAAGATAATAGAACACAGGTGGTTGGGATTCTGTCAGGAAATAGAAGGGCAATTCGCATTCACTCAGCATCTTCTATGTGCCAGGCACTGTGTGCTAAGTTTTTAAAGATATTCTTATTTAAGGGGCGCCTGGGTGGCTCAGTCAGTTGAGCGTTCAACTCTTGATTTCGGCTCAGGTCGTGATCCTAGAGTCATGGGATCCAGCCCTGTGTTGGGCTCCACACTGAGCATGGAGCCTGCTTGGGATGCTCTCTCTCTGTCTCCCTCGGCCTCTTTCCCTCTCACTCTTAAAAAAAAAACAAATTCTAACTTAATTCTTAAAACCATCTCATTTCACATATGAGTGAAACCATATGGTATTTGTCTTTCTCTGACTTATTTCACTTGGCATTATACTCTCTACATCCATCCATGTCATTGCAAATGACAAGACTTCATTCTTTGTTGTGGCTGAATAATATTCCATTGTACATATATACTACATTTGTTTACCCATTCATCTATCGATGGACACTTAGGCTGCTTCCGTAATTCAGCTAATGAGCAAAGAAAAAAAATGGAGAGATGACCAACTAAGAAACAGACTCTTAACTATAGGGAGCAAACTGATGGTTACCAGAGGGGAGGAGTGGAGGGATGGGCGAAACAGGTGATGGGGATTAAGGAGTGCACTTGTGATGAGGACAGGGTGATGCATGGAAGTGTCCAATCACCGTATTGTACACCTGAAACTAATATTACACTCTATGGTAACTAACTGGAATTGAAATTTAAAAAATCCCATCTTATTAATTTCCATTATCCTCATTTTTTCCACAGCAGTGCATTCCACAGTTTCATGGGTTGTAAACAGCAGAGTGGTTTTGAAATATTTCTCAAACTGTGTATGTGTGTGTGTGTGTGTGTGTGTGTGTGTGTAATGTATCACATGTGTGAGTGTATTTTCCATCACTTGTTAACTTTACACACCCCTCATGAGCGGTCTCCTTCTTTAGTACAAAGGCCTCCCCTGACACAGAAGTCATTAATTGGGGTGGGGGGGGGCAGAGAGGGGAACAAAAGGGAGGAAACCAAAGCAGGAACTGGACAGAAAAGGAAGATACCTTAGGCCCAAGAAGACCAGGGGGAGGACTGATGGAGGTGGTTTAAGTTCTGTGAATAAATGCTTTTCAAAAGGAAAACATGTAGGGGGACCCAGTGGCTCAGTCAGTTAAGCACCCGACTTCGGCTCAGGTCATCATCTCACGGTTCGTGAGTTCAAGCCCTGCATCAGACTCAGGTCATGATCTTGTGGGTTTGTGAATTCCAACCCCCCACTGGGCTCTCTGCTATCAGCACAGAGCCCACTTAGGATCCTCTGTCCCCCCGCCCACCTTCCCCCACTCTCACATACTCTGCCTATCTGTCAAAAATCAACAAACACACACACACACACACACACACACACACACACACACACACACACACAAAGGAAAACATGTATTATTGGCAAGGCCACTACTCAGAACATAAGGAGATAGTACATTTCTCAGAAAAAAAATTGCAACTGGTCTTTTGGTATAAAAAGTATGTATTAGGAAAATGGCTTCAATACTCAACTACCACCTAATGCTCTCATCCCAGATGACAAAGGAGAACATATAAAAGGATGGCTCTACAGTTCAAGAGGCCCAAGGATTCTTTTGGCTATCCCTCAGGTAGACGAAAAAGAAGAGGAAGCTTTCTGGGCAGAGATTCATGGATTATGCCATGACATCATTAAACTAGTGTTCCCAGGGGTGCCTGGGTGGCTCAGTGGGTTAAGTGACCTGACTTTGGTTCAGGTCATGATCTCACAGTTTGTGGGTTCCAGCCCTGCATCGGGGCTCTGAGCCTGGAGCCTGCTTCAGATTCTGTGTCTCCCTCTCTCTCCGCCCCTCCCCTAGTCACGCTCTCTTGGTGTCTCTCAAAATTAAACAAACATTAAAAAAAAAAATCTAGTGTATCCAGAGCACTTTGCTAAAACTGGGGAGTTGTGGTCCCAGATCTCTTACTGATCAGCTGTTATATTCTGGGCCCTGGCCTTTCTTTCTTTCTTCCTCTTCTCTAAAATAAAGAGTTTGGACCAGATGACTCCTGTCAGTTCACAAGATTCATGCTTCTCTTCACTTCCAGGAAAATGATTACCACAAAGATACCCTTACCACAAAGATATCCTTATTTTGCAACATGCTTTTAGGTCATCATTTTCCTACTCTTGACAAACACCTAATAAAGAATGGCTACATAGGAGCACATCAGTCGTGTAAGCATCTGACTCTTGATTTTGGCTCAGGTCATGATCTCACAGTTCATGAATTCAAGCCCTGCATCAGGCTCTGTGCTGACAGTACACAGCCTGCTTGGGATCCTCTCTCCCCTTCTCTTTCTGCCCCTCTCCTGCTCACACGGTCTCTCTCTCTCTCAAATAAATAAACTTTAAAGAATGGCTATATAAATACATACATTATTTCTGGCAAGATCGAACGGTATACATAAACAGAAGACACAAAGAAAAGGATGCTGGCGATTACGGCAGAGACAAGGAACCCACACTGCCCTCCTGGGGACACGTGTCCCTCCACCCAAGCAATAACAAAGCTGGAGTCCAGGGGCTAAAGATGAGGTGACTGCTGTAGGTTCTGGAACAAGCTTGTGGCCTCTCTGGCACAGGCTGGATTTCGTAACATCTGTTTACTATCGCCCCTGCACACATTTCCAGGCCCCACAGCGTACCTGCCTCTATCACTCCCCTTAACTTACTTATAGAATGATACATCAGATATTCTAATAAATGCATCAAGCATCTGGCTTCCCTTCCACTAGCTGAGGAATTCAAGGAGTTAAATTTTGCTGGAGTTAGCAGTTTTGACCCAAAGATGCAGAAAGGAGAATATGAGAACACTCCTATTTTGTGACAGTTTTGTTGTTCTTAACCTAGTACTTTGATTCCGTTATTCTTCTTCCAGACCATCTTTCTGCCTGCTGCTTGGAAACCTGGTCAGGTTCTTCTGGCTGCATTAACATATCCAATAAAGTCCTGTCTGTAAAAACAACAGCAAATAAAAACTGCCCATGAAGGATTGCAGGCCACTGAGTGGCAAGCAGTTTAACTGCTCAAAGGAAACTTGAGGCAGCTTTGAATGAGCTTCTGAACAGCTCAAGTGCAAGCGATCAGGAAGAGCTAGCTGGGTCAAGCCAGCTTTCCTAGTAACAGGGACACCTTGCCATCTGAGGGTCAAATGTGGTTCATTACCGCCAAACTTTAGTAACTAATTCATGGCCGTGATTTGCTCCACTTCCTGAGTTAAAGGTCAACTGTAATGCAGGAATATTATTTGTCTACCACTATATTCCCCTTTATAGACACAGGGTAACGCCATAAAGTTTCTCAAAACTGTACATAGTACCAAATTCTACTGTGCATATGCTGACAGCTGGCCAAGTTCTACCCAAAGCAAAAATGTCAAATTCAGGGTCAGACTGCATATACACAGATAACAAATACCGCAATATTACAGAAAATCCCTAGTCCGTTGGAAAAAAGGAAGTTCTTGGCTTTGAGGACCTTGCCTGGCCTATCACAAAGAGCCACCATCTAAGGTGACTAGAAAGAAAAAAGCCGTCACCGGACAGCAAGGTGGGTCAGTAGTGTGCAGTCCCAGTCACTCTGCTTCCAAACTGGAAACACATTCATTCACCCTGTGATCACTTCATCCTGCCACACCCATTTCTCTTAGGTACTGGTTTTACATTTTAAAACTCGTTTTTCTCTGTTAGTGCTCTCAATGGATGGCAATCAGAATATTTTGTTCTGTCTGACAGCAGTTACCTCTACTCCATCTGAGAGAAGACATGGTGGTGAGTGACTTAAACGGCCCTCTTCATTTTTATTTAACAAACCATTTTTTCATAGCACTGTACACTGTGCCAGGCATTCTTCCAGAAACTTCATCAGTGCCAGCTCATTTAATCCTTACAAATCAAGGGTTAATCAAGTATAATTAAATATGAATGAAAGTGGCACACACTACTTTGACGTAACAGAGTTACAAGACTTTTCTTTTGTTTTCTGGGCTTAATGAAGATGCCCTTCCCAACACTCCCTGCCTTGGGATGCTGAGTTTAAAGACCAGTGGGGAGGGGCTCCTGGGTGGCTCGGTAGGTTAAGTGTCCAATTCTTGATCTCGGCTTGATCTCACAGTTTGTGAGATCGGGCTCTGTGCTGACAGCACAGAGCCTGGTCAGGATTCTCTCTCTCCCTTGCTCTTTCTCTGTCCCTCCCCCCATCAAAATAAATCAATAAACTTAAAAAAAAAGAGTAGCGGGGAGAGAGGAGGCACATTTTTCACAGAGATCATGAAATCTTCCCTCCAAAAGGAATAAAAATCCTATCACTGTTTGCCATTATCTACTCCAGCAGGACATACACGTGTGCTATATATCCAGCAGAAATGTGCCATATATGTACAAAAATCATGCACAAGAATATTCATAGCAGCACTGTTCTTAGCACCACAAAGTAAAAACAACCTAAAGGTTTATCAGCAATAAAACAGATAAATCAATTGTGGTATATCCACACAACGGATTATTCTCCAGCAACAAGAATCAACGAACTAAGAATACATCCAACAGCACGGATGAATCTCACAAACATGATGCCAAGTGAAGGAAACAGACACAACGGAAATACACACTGTGTCATTCCATTTATACGAAGTTCAAGGACACGAAAAATTGATCTAGGCTGACAGATGTTACAACAGCGGTTGCATACAAAGGGGTGGGAACTGCCTGCAAAGGAGCACAAAGGAACTTTCTGAGGGGATGGAAATGTTTTATATTTTGATAAGGGTGTTGTGTACAGTCTATGTCCATTTATCAAAATTCATCCAACTGTACACTTAAGATCTATGCATTTCACTGCATGTACATTTTACTTCAACATAAGAGAGAGACGTGATGTCACGTGGGTTCTAAGACTCCTGAAGCCATGGGCTTCTGAACACATCTGCTGTCCTGCAGATGCTGCCGGGGCAAACCCACAATGTGTAGCCTAATCCAGCTGCTGAAACCAAGCCAAGACCGAGAAACTAGACACAGGAGTCCTCTAACCCAGGTCACCTCCTATACTCACTTTATTCATTCCCCGTGGAAGATGTTGGCCATGGAAGGTTGATGAGGAGGTGCCAAAACTCTTTGGCTCTCAGGCTGAGTCTGAACACCCTCCCAGAGTTTTCTGCTTTATAATTCAATATGACCAATTTCTGGCCCCGGCAGGAGGCAGGTCACACAGTAAGTATATCTGGGCATGGCTCTCACCATATTCACCTAATGCTGCTCTCCTTCCTGTATCTTACCCACGGAAGAAGGGAGACTGCAGGATTAAGACATTTAGGCATCTAGGATTTTGGAAGGTTGAAATGGCAAGCTTATAATTCATCCTCCAAACCCACAGTAGCCAAGTTTGAATGAGCACATGGTCAACCAGGTAGAGACTACATTTCCCAACTGCCCTTACGGCTAGATGGACTCATGTGACTATGCCCTCACCAGTGGAATGTGAGAAGTGTCATGTGCAAATTCTACTTGCTTTTAAAGGAGGCTGTCCTGAGTCTCCACTGTTTCCCCCTTTGCATAGGCTGGGAAAACAGGGTAGCAGCGACCTGTCTTCAACTAGAAGAAGACAACACTTGTGCAGATTTAAGAGCTACAAAATGGTCTGAAACCAGGTCCCTGAACAATTCCTGGAGCGTGCTATGCCACTAGTCTGGCCCACTCACCACTGGACTACCATGTGAAAGAGAAATTTTGATCTTACTTCAATCATTTTATTTGAGGTGTCTTTGTTACAGCATCTGAACTAATACCCCCCAGCACACAAGCTTTTGAGGCTCGTGGTCTCCAGGCAGGAGTTTCCAAGTCTCACAGACTATCTAGCTCAGTAATTTATATTCCGAAGTTCAGATCATACTAGTAAATGAAGACAGCACCTACTTTTCCTATCATACAACGTCATCCTGTTGCTTCAACTAGTCCCTCACCATCTACAAGATACTATCAACTCCTTATTCAGGTGTACAAGGTCCTTTGAAGACATAGTCCCACCCTCCACACTTAGCCTCATGGCATGTGCTTGCTTCCCGTGTGTCCCATGTTATAGTCACCCTGGATGCTCCCTGAGGGCACCCTGCACATGAAGAACACTAAGCTCCGATTTCTGTTCTGGCCAAGCAGAACGGCCTTTTCACCATCCCCATCCCACACTCTCTCCTGCCCGCAAGGTTATTCCTACTATGAATTCCAAACCCAGCCCAAAAGACCCCAGGGAAGCTTCTTAAAAACCTCCAAGCAGAGGGGTGCCTGGTGGCTCAGTCGGTTAAGCATCCAACTCTTGATTTCAGTTCAGGTCATGATCTCATGGTCATAAGATCAAGCTTCGTGCTGGGCTCCACGCTGGGCATGAAGCCTACTGGACAAATTCTCTCTCTGTCTCTCTCCCTGCCCCCCACTCTGCCCCACCCAACCCCCTGCTGCCTCGCTTGTGCTCTCTCTCCAAAAGAAACAGAAAAACCTCTAAGGAGAATAACTTCCTCCCTCTGGTATGCTTCCACAGCATTTTGGGCAAACCTTCATTAAGGCATTTATTACTCTGAGCTCTTAGGGCTTTATTTACATGTCTGGCCTCACAGCTGGAACATATGCTCCAAAGACCAAATCCCCGAAGACGAAGACCATATGCCTTGCCCATTTTCATAACCTTGGCATTTAGCAAATGATCTGGCTCAGACTCAGTGAGAGGTGAATGAAAGAAGGACTGGGGGCGCCTAGGTGGCTCAGTTAAGCATCTGACTCTTGGTACAGCTCAGGTCATGATCTCACAGCTCGTGGGTTCGAGCCCTGCATCAGGCTCTGTGCTGACAGCACGGAGCCTGCTTAGGATTCTCTCTCTCTCCCCGCCCCCTCTCAAAGATAAACCAACATTAAAAAAAAGAAGAACAGAAGAGGAGGCAGATTTCAAAATTCTATACGTACATTATTACACTTACCTGTTCAGTGCAAATGCATAATGGAATTTAATATTATGCTGATCGGCCAAGTCACACGTAGGCAGCATTTTTAGTGTTTCTACTAGCTTCACCATAGCATCATAGTCCTGTTGGCAAGAGGTCCCACGGTGAGAAGGAGACGAAACACACAGCTCTTCACAGATTTTTCTGAACAGTTATAAACATGACTGCCTCAGCATTTAAATACAAGCTTTTCCCTACACACAGCATTTAGTGACGTTACTTACAGCCCATAAGAGAACAGAAATAACATTGTTTTCAAACCCAAAATGGATGAGAGAGAAGACAGACAAAAAATCCCTGCTACCAGAGGCCACAAAAAGATCAAGGGAAAGAAGTGTAAAGGCAACAAAAGCAAGCAAATGAGTCCAGCAGCCCGAAAATAGCTACCACGCTTTGAGGGCAGGCGAGTTAACACTAAGAGCACAGCTGTGGGTGAAGATGAGTGAGATAAAAACATACACAAAATCTTACGGTCACTTGCTGTGTTAAGAGAGGAAACATGCCAGGTCCTTCCTATTTTGCCAGAACTAAGTGAATTCATCTAAACCAGGGTTTCTCAACCTTGGCACCATCGACATTTTGGGGCTGGATCATTCTTTGCTGTGGGGGCTGTCCTGTGCATTCTGGGATGTTATGCAGCACCCGTGGCCTCGACCCATAAGATGTCAGTAGCACCTCCCTCTAGCCTCCAAGTTGTGAAAGCCAAACATGTCTTCAGACACTGTCACATGTCCCCTCGTTGAAAACCATAGCTCTAAACTGCATAATTACCCAGGGAAAAATTGCTACTGTGTTTGTCTCAGCTGGGTCCCCTCTGAGCAATGCCATCTGCTACCCTTCCAGCCAGGCTTTGAATCCCGGTTACTGGCCAACTTGCTGACAATCAGCCACAGTTAGCTGAAGAGGACTTCCCACTGAAATCCCATGCCTGTCGTGTGCCTCTGCACCTTGAGGCCACTGCTCGAGAGAAGGAGACAGTGTATCCCTCTTGGGGTAAGCTTCTGGCTTACCTTTGAGCCTGAGAGTCCTACCCACGGAAGGTTATAAAAAGATGTGTGACGGCAAGGACAGAAGGAAGCCAGCAGCTCAGATGGAAGAAAGATTCAAAAAGGTCATTCCCATTCTCTTGTCCCCTAGGCCATTATCTAATCATTGTCAAAATTCCTAACAGCATCTGCTGTTAAAGTCAATTAGATGCGCCTGTTTGTCACCAGGCAGGTGTGCCTTAGTGGTTGACCCTTCTTCCTTTGGGTCGTCAAGGGATGCCTCGCTCATTTAGATTTAAAGACCTGTGGTCCACAACCTCCAATATGGCTTTGTAGAGTTCTGCAGGGAAGGCCCACTATCGTGTGTTCCCCCAAAGGGAAGGAAGTCAAGACATCCTTACAAATGGCTCAAAAGCATTTAACTTGGAGGGAGGAAACCATTTCTTTCATGGTACCGCATCTCATAAACTCTTTCTCAAGGACTCTCCACAAGTCTCTGATGCTTGTTTTAGAATAAGTGTCTGCATTCCCTGGGTCCTGGATGTGCCTCTGCTACTCTTGCTCTGTCATTACTGGGTGGTGGGAAACAAAGAAAGAAGCAACAAAGGCCTAAAGAGGCATAGTGGAGGAGTTAAGAGCAAGGACAATGGAGCCAGCTGCCTCAGTATAAATTGTGACTTTGCCAACTGCCGTGTGACCCTTGGACTTAACTTCTCTCTGCCTCATATTTCCTCATTGGTAAAACGGAGATAATCAGACTATACATCCCGTAAACTTGTGAAGAGAATCAAATTAATGAGTATTTGCCAAGAGCTCGAAACAGTGCCTAGCATAAAGTGCATCTAAACTGTGAAATTCTAAGTTCCTTTTATTAAGCAGTACTGTGTATGAGATTCTGCTGGAGTGGCCATCTGATCACACAAAACCTCCAATGTTACAACCACAACAGATATGCTAGGTGACCTATGACCTAGCCATACACCTACTTAGTCTATAAAATAGATACCTAACCATACACCTGGTGTAAGAGTACTTCATATGAGCAATTAATTCCTTATGCCAAAGAACCCCCTACGTGCTAGCCTCCATTAAAGGTACTCATACCTGGATGTCGCGGTAGGATAGCAGTAAATTAATGATGATGTCTGGGGTCAGAACCTCGGTGTTGTCCATGCGGAGCTTGATCCGAGCCAGCTCCTTCGCCAGTTCATCACCCTGGTATTTCTCTCGGGCTCTCCGGATGTCATTTAACAAGGCTTCTTTGTAATAAACACTGGAGAGGGAAATACGAAAACCCCCAGTCGCGTCTACATGCATCTGGGACTCCGCTTCCTTCAGCAGCTCAAACTAGGTTCTCGCAGCCACGACTCAGGTTAACACACGGGGGCCTCTCCCAGACCTAAGCCTCCCTGCACCAGCAGAGAGAGGAGACCTGTCCTACTTGCTAGTCCCATTCTGTAGCAACTAACCACTTGACATTAACATAGAAATTCAGTTCATTATGACCTTGAAAATATTTTCAAAGTTGACCTCCATCTGTATTTGGATGACGCATAGGACTTGCTACTGAGCCCTCCCCCGAGATTTTCAAACACAAAGAGAGCAAGAGGTTACCTTACTTGAATCATTATTTCCCCCACTATTAACGCATTATCACAGAGCCAAATATAACCCCAAAACCATGCAACACGGTACATTGAGAATGTCATTCAAATCAATCTATCGGGTACCGCCCACCTAATAATCCCAAAGCTTTTTCCGGTTGGCCAAGAGCCGGAAACTGGATGTGGCCACGAGCAATCCAAGAAGCTGTGCCTGGAAGCTTATGAACAACCTCTGCCCTTCACTCCCCTGGTCATTTTCAACTGCCAGAATGCTCTTCTGATGTAAAACTAATCTTCCTTCGCGGTGGGATCTAGTCAATAATAGAGATGTATGAAAACATCTAAAGCACTTCAAATCCACACTGGAATCCCTTACCACAGCCTCTCAAAGAATCAATGCTAGTACCTGGGACTTGGTTTAGAACCTTTAAAAATGATCCAATTTGATGTACAGAAGGCCAACTTACAATGGCCGTAGATTTAAATAGGTTGCCTACTTTCCAAGCAATGTTTTCATGGAGACTGGGCAATGCCAAGCAGTAATATACTCTCATCCCATTAGGTAGCTGGGAGGATTTCGCCACAGAGAAAAACTAGGCCATTCATTAAAGAAAGGAGCAGGATCAATTTAACAGTCTTGAGAGAAAGAGATACAATACATAAGAATAAGAATATTACTTATTTTTATTATAAAACTATGCCAAATAAATATGAATAGAGTACACAGCCTAGTCCAATGCTTATAATAGGACCTCGATTAACATTTCAAGAATGAAGTGATGCCCCAGAGAAAATTAGTGCATTGCTTTTTTCTCTCTTCTTATTTGTCTATTGCTTATCATCCCAATGAGCAAATTAGCAGATTCTACCAGTGTTTAAAATTCTGTCATTAATCTAATGAGTCATTAAGTTGGGTGACAGCCACTGTCCATTTGGTGGACCATAAAGGCATCAATGATATTAAAGTGTTATTAGTTTAGCCTTACAAATACAAAGTTATACTTGAGTTTAGTCTTGTTTTCAAGGCTAATTCTGAAAAATAGTCTCAATAAACTAAGAAACCTCAGAAAAGTCATACCTTGTAAGTAAATAAACAAAACACTGAACTGAGTATGGCTTGGGGACACCATCTATGTAATTCACATGCAGCCATTTCTGCCCGTGGTAATGAGGGAAGATGCTGCTAATCGATGTGAACCTGGCAATGGCTTCAAACCGCTTCTCAGCACAAGGCCAAGGCAGCCGTCACCAATCCATCGGAGTTGACACCTGAGCTAAAGACATATCTGCCACCCCTCTTGTACAGGTTTTATACCAGAAGCACCATTTACCCTCTCACCAACCAATCAAGGGGTGGAAGTGACCAACAGGTATTTCAAGTCCCCTGAAATGATACTACTCAAGAGGCATTTTCCTACTGATACATACACACGCTTAATGAAAAACAAACTCGGGTCGACTTCTTGCGAGACCCTGCTCGTCGGGCAGACGCAAACCAGCCTATTTCCTTGTCAGACCTAAACACATGGTATTTGAGGAGCTTTCTCTCTAAACGTCACTAAAATGTTCACTGAGCAGCAAGGGGTGATCGAGTCAGGCTCTGCAGGAATGTGCCACAAAGGGACCCCATTTGCTGTCTGCGTTGGCATTTGGTCACACAGATCTGGGTTTCCAGTCTCATTTTCCCATTAAAGTGTACACAAGGAACTCTGCGTCCAAATAAGAGATGATAGGATAGAAGAAGAGAACAGACCGTGAGCAAGCGTGTACCTCACGCCACTGCCACAACAGTCACATGTCACAGTTTGGGGAGCTGCCACCTGAGCCACAGCGGGACGTGTGGTCCTTTCCATTTCAATGTAAGTCAATTCTGCCAGGGCTTTGGATTTTCATTTGTTTTGCAAGGACGAATCCTTCTTGTGACCAAACTTACAGGAGTAAATCCTTTAAACTGGCTGCAAGCAAAATCACTAGATGCTTTGGTTTAGTGGATAATTTGTGGCCTCCCACTTCTGGAGTGAGAACATGCTAAGGCATGGTTCCTTGAGCACGGACGCTCAGACAGGTGAGCTGCCATTTACAAGGCTGTAAAGCACAGAATCGTCTGAGCCAGGATTCAGACCCAAACCTGCTCACCTCTGAATGAGTATTCCATACCTTCTCCGACATAAGCCTACAAAGAACACATCCCAAGACATCCTGACATCAGGATGGCTGTGGCTTGACTCAACAGATCTGACTTTATAGCACAAGAATTTATGACCTGAATGACCTTGCTGAGCCATTTTAACAACCCCAACAACTGCATGGGTAGGGGGGAGTGAAATCATGTTCAGAAATGATCTTAAAACAAGGAATCTTAGGGTTGAAAGAGCAAGCAAAAACCAGTGACTTAACTTCCTTATTTTCTAGATGAGAAAATGGCTACAGAGACTTACCAAAGTCACATGGGGAGTTGGCGACAGATACAGGCTCGAACCTCACCTCCTAACTCCAGTTCTACTCTCTTTTGGCTACACCCCAGTGGCCCAACTTAGTGAGGTAGCAAGAAGAATAAAGGCTTCCAGAAGAACTTAGAAAGGATTAGCTAGGGTTCCCCATTCTCTGGGCATTATGATCTCCTAAGGGTCTATTGCCTCCATGAACGTGAAGGGCAATGTTTGGCAAAGCTCCCAGGGTTGAGGACGGTGAATGGGCATTACCATGAGGTCACGTGGATGTCCTTGAGGAGGCTGATAAACCTGTCCACCAGGGGCACGCACAGCGGGCCCAGGATGGTGTCCCAGTTGGGCTGCATGTATTCCGAGGCACGCCTCTGGGCATCACTCTCGCAGCAGAAATAATCAGCACATGGTGTCACAATGTACGGGATGAAATAATAATTTCCACTGGATGCCTGGAAAAAAGAAACAAAACACGTTTCACAAAGTAACTGATGCAGAAGCAAAGCCGTGGATTCAGGCAGGTGGAACCTGGTAGGGCAGGGAAGGAGAAAGTACCTGAGAATGATTAACTGTGTGTGCAAAAGGACGATGCGTCTATCAGGCACAAAACTGGAAACCATTCAATTCCACAAGCTTCAACACAAAAATTTGGTTTCAGAGGCTGGACTGATCTGTGGACGGCTCTGAACTTCACTGGCAGAGCTTTTAGGGTTTCAAGTCTTGGACACTACATCATTTCACTACGGGCCCCCCAAATCAGAGTGAGCTTGGGACCCACTGATGACCAAGAACTGCAATGTAAAGGCAGATACTCTTTTTTTCAGCATAGATGCAAAAGCCCCATTACTTGATAATTTAACCACAGCTGAACTATTCTAAACTTTGTTGAGTAAAAATTGTTTTGCAGGAAGCAGGTATCAATAACTATGACTAGTCTTAGAGCTATTTTGGAAAAGGATGTTAAAAAGTTTTATATTGTCCAATACTACTCAGGTAAAACAGTATCTTTTTTTCTAAGAATTAATTACAATTTGACTATGAATCATGATCCATTGTAAAGCATAAACACTACTTCTGAAAAGCATTAGATAATGCTCAATTTTTTAGCACATTTGAGACTAAAATACATTCTTACACGACCTTCTTCTGTCAGTCAATCTTTTGACTACACGGTCATAAAAAGCAACTAGCTTGGGGCACCTGAATGGCTCAGTCGGTTAAGCGTCTGACTTTCGCTCAGGTCAATGATCTCACGGTTCATGAGTTCAAGCCAAACATCAGGCCCTGTGCTGACAGCTCAGAGCCTGGACGCTGCTTCAGATTCTGTCTGTCTGTCTGTCTGTCTCTCTCTCTCTCTGCCCCTTCACCATTCACACTCCCTCTCTCAAAAATAAAAGCACAAATAAATTTAAAATTAAAAAAAAGCAACTAGCTTAAAATTCCAAACTTCCTAATTCCTATCTTTTCACTTAGTTTTAAAGAATGTATATGATGCCAGAAATAATTCATCTGATTTTTCCTCCTTAATTTTTAAAACTAGACTAATGGAATTTTTCAAACATTTTAGAATAATACACACATAACCTTGGGAAGCACACTTTCCCCAAGAACAGGAAACCAAATAAGCAATATAGCTTCTTCCAAATGAGAAAGAAATTCATTAAATACAGAAAAAAATGGTCAGAACACTACCATCTCAGATCAAACAGAAGCTGTGGGAAAACCTACCACATTGGGGAACTGATTTCAAATACCTACATGACTCATATTTTTAAGTCTTCCTTTTGAGTAAGATTTGCTTACACAAGAACAGGTGGATTTCTTATTTCCACCTGAACTCAAACTCTAACTCCTTGTCCTGAGACTCTCTCTCTCCTTTGTACCTTGTAGAGGGCATCTCTAAGTCCTACTCAGTCATGTTTCTAGGCCCTGAATTGTTTTGTTAAGAAAAAGTTACTAGCGCTGCTTCGTTCAAACACATCTTAGACTGGGTCAGCGAACCTGTTCTGTCAAAGGCCAGACGGTAAGGGTTTTTGATTCTGTGGGCCAGTTTCTGCTGCAGCTCCTCACCTCTGTGGCATGAAAGCAACTGTAGACGGCATAGAAACGAACATAACTATGTCCCAATAAAACTTTATTTGTGGGCACAAATCTGAATTTCGTATTCTCACATGTCCTGGAATACTCCTCACCTTGTGACATCTTCCAAACACTTAAAAGTGGAAAAACCCTTCTGAGCTGACAGGTGATGCAAAAGCAGGTGGCAGGCCAGCCACGTTGTACGTTAAGCTCCTTGATATCCCATTATTCCTGAAAATAAGATTTTCTGAGAATGCTTACCCTGCTGCAGAACAATAGCTGAAGACTGTCCCTGTGGGCACCAGATAGTGGGATTCAACCACTCAAAATGCAGATACCAGTGCGTTATAAACAGAGATGGCAAGAATCCAGGGTTGTGGGTGGTAACTGGGGAACAGGGAGAAGACTGCCAGCTACTTCCCAGCAATCACTGGGAAGTGCCTGCACCAGGAGAACAAAGACCCCAGTTAAGATCTTCAAATTCTCAGAGAGATTGGTATTGACCAGCAAAGTCAGGATGTGGTGGGTTAGACTCTGATTTCTCCCTCATCTCTAACAAAATGCCATGTTGTTGAGGTAAGCTAAAAGCCATTTATTCAGTCAGAAGCGTAAACTGGTTCTTCCACAAAGTAGCTGAGTTTATGGTAAAAAGCCTTCCGATTTCAGACAGAGGGAGAAGAGGGCTATGTGGATCAGTGAGGTCTAGAAGGTAAAATATCTGTGAGGAAGCAGAGTTGGGTTTTTTTTCCCCCAAAAAGAGCTAGATGGGAAGGGGGCAGGGGGCGGTGAGAACCTTCTCAGATTATCTCCTCAGAAAAACAGCCCTAGCTGATAAAAAATTTAAAAAAAAATTTTTTTAAGTCTTTATGAATTGTGTGAAGAGCATATACCAACGGAGAGACATTTATTCAAGAAAATCAACTAATCTTGGTAAGAACAGCGAGACTCTAGCATTTGAGCTATGACCCGCTTCTCCCGTCCTCCAGCCGAGTGTGACAGAAATGCTGCCCTGAGTGGGTACAGCCAAGTAGACGGGGCTCCCTCTCACCCCACAACCTCTACTCTGACAGTTTCTCCTTGGGAAGGCCAGGCCGCCAGCATTCTCATCCACCCCGGCCCTGTGCTGGAGAAGCTCTATCCTGGGCAACTGCAAGAAAGAGGACCAGGGCAGGGGGAGGAGCCTGCCTCTCTCAGAACGCTCCCCTGCTTTAGCGTGGGGTACCAAGCAAGGGTGGCAGCCCCTGATCTTCTTGGCTTGGCCTATTTCACCAAGAAAACTGGGCTCTGAGTGTCTTTGTCCCAGATCACATAGAACAAAGGTTCCACGTCAGGAAAGGCAAGCTGGGAAGATCAGGCGCTGCCATCCTTGCTCGGTACCCCCCTGGAAAGCAGGGGAGCGATCTGAGAGAGGTAGGCCGCTACCCCCCACCGCCTAGCTCTGGAGCAGTGGGCCACAGGCTCTGTCTAGGACTAGAGGCATGCTGTAGGAAGGGAGAGGCCCGCAGCAACCCAGAAGTGGACTGCCAGGATGCAGAACACAGCATGGGCAAGTGCAAACTTAAGAGCACTATCAAAAACAACGGAGATTTTTGTGGCAGGAAATTAAGAGGAAGTTGGTAGTTCCAGGACAGCAATAGGTGAAAGACAGACCAGCTAGTTTAACACAGACAAACAGGGAAGAGAGAGCTAAGAAGAACCTTCATGAGGTCAGAGTAAACCTTGGAGACAGGCCTTATCCACCCCCGCAAAGGTACCCAACTTTAATTATATCAGACTATGGAACACTGGTGTCTTGGGCCTCATCAAAAACACAGTAATCAGAGTATTACTCGGCAACCAAAAGAATGAAATCTTGCCATTTGCAACTACATGGATGGAACTAGGGGGTATTATGCAAAGCGAAACTACCAGTCAGAGAAAGACAAATATCATATGACTTCACTCATATGAGGACTTTAAGATAAGAAAACAGATGAACGTAAGGGAAGGGAAGCAAAAAGAATATAAAAACAAGGAGGGGGACAAAACATAAGAGACAAATACAGAGGACAAACTGAGGGTTGCTGGAGGGGTTGTGGGTGGGGGATGGGCTAAATGGGTAAGGGGCATTAAGGAAGACACTTGTTGGGATGAGCACTGGGTATTACACATAGGGAATCAATCACTGGCATCTACTCCTGAAATCACTATAGCACTATATGCTAACTTGGATGTAAATTAAAAATTAAAAAAAAACACAGTAGTCAGCTAATAATTAAGGTGTATTCTCAATACAAGAACTTAAGGAAATCAGGGAGAGATACAGTCAAGGAGAGCCCAGGTATAATCACAGTCACCCCTGGCTGGGGGTGGCAAGGTCAGAGTAGCTGTGTACATGGCCGAGGCTGTACCCTCCAAAGAGTCACACCGCAGGCCGCACGTTGTGGAGCAAAGAGACTTCGCTGAACTAGTCTATTCAAGTCACTAAACAAACAGACCAACCGACAAACAACAAAAATAAGCACCAGAGACAGCCAGAAAGAAATGAGTATCCAGAGTTGCTATAATGCATTATCTGAAATATCCAGTTTTCAACAAAAAAGAAACAAAACATGCCAACAAACAGGACAGTGTGATCCATACACAGGAAACACAGCCGGCAATAGTAGCTGCCTTTGCAAAGGCCCAGATACTGGATTTAGGAGACAAAGACTTGAAAGCAGATATTATAAAGGTATTCTAAGAACTAAAGAAACCAACCTGAAAAGAATGAAAGAAAGGTATGATGGCAATGTCTCATCTAATAGAAGATGTCAGTGAAGAGACAGAAATTACAAACAAACAAAAACAAAAAACAAACCAGCAAATGGAATTTCTGGAGTTCAAAAGTACAAGGACCAAAATTAAAAATTCACTGAAGGGGCCCAACAGGAAATCTGAGGGCAAGAAAGGATCAGCAAACTTGCAGACAGATCAACAGATGATGCCGTCTGAGGAACAGAGAGAAAAAAGAACGAAGAGAAATCAACAGAGCCTCACAAAAATGTGGGACATCACCCAGTGAACCAACATACATGGCACATTACAGGGGTCCTGGAAGGAGAGAAGAGAAAGGAGCAGAAAAATATCCAAAGAAATAATTTCTGAAAACTTCACAGATGTGATTAAATGAATTGTTCAATTTCATATCCAAGAAATTGAATGAACTTCACGGTGGATACTCAGAGATCCATACCCAGATATATCACGGCTAACATTTTCAAAGACAAAAAGAAAATCTTGAAAGGTAAGAGGATCTTGTCACGCACACGAAACTCTGCTGAAAACATCTGACTTTCCACTGGAAATAAGGAAGCCATAAGGCAGGAGGAGGACATATTCAAAGGGGTGAAAGAAAAAGTAAGTCAGCCAGAACCTTCTACCTAGCAAAACTAGATTTTCAGAATCAAGGGAAAATGAAGACATTTTCAGATCAACAACAACTGAGATAATCTGTTCCTAGAAGAACCACCTTACAAAAACTACTAAAGGAAGTTCTTCAGGCTGAAAGTGAGTGACACCAGACACTAATTCTAATTCACTTGGTAAAAACAGAGCATGCCAGGAAAGGTAAACAGTTAATGATAACAGATGATATGACTGGGGACGCCTGGGAGGCTCAGTTGGTTAAGCGCCTGACTCTTGGTTTCAGCTCAGGTCATGATCTCACAGTTCGTGGGATTGAGCCCTGTGTCCAGCTCTGCGCTGACATTGAGGAGCCTGCTTGGGATTCTCTGTCTCTCTCTGGTCCCCCACCAAAAGAAATAAATAAACTTTAAAAGAAGGCTTTCTTTGCCATGCCAATGTGAGGTGTTTGGAATTTATTTTAAAAAAAGATGATATGATTGACAATTTCTTCTTTCTTAACTAACTTAAGAGACAATCACATTGGCACACCTGGGAGGCTCAGTCAGTTGAGTGTCCAACTCTTGGTTTCAGCTCAGATCATGATCTCACGGTCATGCAATACAGCCCGGCATCGGGCTCCGTGTTGAGCACAGAGCCTGCTTGGGATTCGCACTCTCCCCCTCTGCCCCTGTCTCCCATTCACTCTAACAATAAAAAGAAAACTGCATAAAATGACATATATAATCATCTAATTTGTATGTAACATACAGAAACGGGATTTATTTGACAGTAACAGTGTAAAAGACGCAGGTGGAAATAACACAAGGTACACAGGCATGAGGAAATTGCACCATGTGTTAACTGGAATCCACAGAAACCAACAAAAAGTTACCAGAAATGGTCAACGAGAAGGTTAATGTAACTCTATAAATATATACATTTCTTTTTTCCTTCTCTCAGCTTATTTAAAAAACATTATACAGAATAATAATTATCACAAAAATATTTACCAACTTTACGACTATATAACCCGGAGTATCCATAACAGACCTGTAACTGAAGGTGCCAGAATCCCACTTATTTGGATACAAGTATGACAGGTCTTAACGCCATTTCTAAAACAAACACTTCGCTGAAATCTTATTCATAGTCTTTCTTCAGCAAGCCCATTGCTCCCAAATAGCACAAAAGTAAACTCTGTCCCCATCCTACTCAAGTCCTCAATAATGAGGTATGAAAAAAATAGGACCTCGGCAAATAAACGCTACGTGCTGTTCCAGGTTATGGCTCAAGTGGGCAGAGCAAGAGAGGCGCAGGCTCATCAAGACCTGCCCACAGCCAGGCGGGGACCTGATCCTTTGGGCAAATGTTCAGCCACAGAGAAAAATGAGGAGAAAGAGAGGGGATACGTGACGTCTGACAACTGAGCGAGCTGACTGAACAGGACTGCGCAGACAACGGGAATCTGGAGCCTTGGCAAAGTAAAAATACTCCCTTTGAGAAAATCTCTCGTGAAGTGTATAAAAGTTGAAGAAATTTTACAGAAAGCAATTGGGACTAATGGCTACATTTACAAAAGCGATTCATAAACCTCCAAGTGAAAGCACAGGCTTTTGAGTGCAGTACTTTTGTTCTAAGGAAGAAGAATAGGCTCAAACATCTTCAAATGATGGAGCACATTCAGACTTTTGTTGGTGGGGAGAGCAGAAATTAAAAAGAAAAACACTGATTAGCATAACACATGTCCAATAGCAAACCAAGCTTGTATATTTGTAACTGTTACATTTATAAATGGAAACATCTCAAGAATCCAGCTTAGTAAAACACATTCAACAAAGGCAGCTTAGTTTCCTACAATAAAGGGGCATTAGAACCAGTATGCTAGGCACATTAACATGTAAACCCTTCGAAAAACTCTTCAAATACCTCCCAAAGGAAGATTCTCATATAGTAAGTGGGGTCAGAGAGCAGAGTAAAAGCCACTGGCCTCAGACACCGTGACATTTGGGAGTGGAGGAATGTGTCCTCTGAAAGTTTCTAGTCCCTACCTTAGCAGTGGAGATTTCTAGAACTACTTCCATGTACAGATTCATCACCATGAACAGACTGTCCTGTACCATCACTAGGTTAAAGAACAGGTGCTTTTAAAAAAGCTCTCATTATAAAAGTTTGATTATATAGTCTCAAATGCCATACTTTTTTCCTTTACCAGTCACCAATTTTATTTTTTAAGTTTTAATTTTAATTCCAGGTAGTTAACATACAGTGTTATATTAGTTTCAGGTGTACAATATAGTGATTCAACACTTCCATACTCGAATGTCGTTTTTAGTGCCTCCCTAATACTCCACATGGTAAATATTTACCGTGTACTTAACCATTCTGTTTAACTTTGTTCTGAAAATTTTCTTACTGTACACAGAGATGAACACTTTTGCATCTTCACACTGTTGTCTTTTCCCAAGAATGAAATGACTAGAGGAAGTTTAAGGTTCTTGGTATGTACTGCTGTCAAAGAGGACGGAGCAGAGGCATTTCCTTTTCATCATCTCAGCAGAGCTGGGTAGTGGGATGGATTCCCCCCAACATTTGCTAAGTCAGGTGAGAAAGAAATACATTATTAATACTGAAATAGGAAGTATCATAGCATCTCTGCTCAAGCATAGCAAAGATGGTGGAGAACTGGGATGGCCAAGGATTGAATCCCAGCTCCATTCCATACTAGATGAATGACCCCGGACAATGTACTTCTCTGTCCGAATCTGAGTGTTCTCATCTTTAAAATGGGGACAATCGTACTGTCAACCTCATTAGGTGATAGGGGCCTAAATATGGTCATGGCACATAGTGGGCATACAGTAAATATCAGCTGTGTTCAACAGTTCTAGACCAGCCCAGGAGTTGTGAACCTGGAGTCTATTAATCCTTGGGAGTCTATGAACTTGAATGAGAAGAAAATTACATCTTTGTCACCATTTACCTTTAAATGAATTGTAAAGCTGCCTTCAATTAGGAACAGAGGTAACACATCTTAGTTTTCATGGGACCCAGGACTTTGTCACTAATAGAAATCACAGAATTTTTCCTATCACGTTACACTTCCTGCAGAGGTCTCAAAATAACCTTTATACCCATTACCAGTCCAAACTTATGATACTTTTGAGACCTGCTGTTTGATCTTATTATTTGAGACATTAATAAAGAAGCACACAGATTATAACATGCAACTTTAAAAAATATTTTAGTAGCTAGGTTTCAGTATAATTTGCCTCCTTTATAATCCTTTGTATTTACTTAAGCATTTTAAGGTATGTTCTGAGAAGGCGTCCATAGGTTCCTCCAGATTGACAACGGGGTCCCAAGGCCCTCCAAAACCTAAGAGTATCTACTCCGGACTCCCCAGCAGATGTTTCACATAGAACATCCTACCTGAAGCCCTAAAACACAAGTGTTTCTCCAGGGGGCTTCACATACGAACACATTTATGGGTAACAGCGCGATTCCCACTCACAAACAGCGGTCTGGATTCTCTAGGACAGCTCAGGAGAGCAGAGCATGCTGTGTTCTTCACCTCACGGTCTAAGGGTTTCAATAATGGCCACCAACCAAGGACACTCAGGACTTTCCCCTCAGCTGGCTCCTGTGTAGCTACTCTATGCAAGAAGGTGAAGGGTTCAAGGCCACCAGGACAGAAACCCAAGGGAAGGGGCCTCACTACACCAGCACTTATTTCTATTTATGGCCAGCAGCAGGTGGCAAAATTGGTCATTAACAGCACAAGTTTTATCAATTAATTCTTTGGAGCAAATAAATGTGTAAAATCTCGTCCCAACAGACTTCCTAATGAGACTTCCAAGCTCAATGTCCTAAAGAACATTTTTTTTATCACAATACAAACGTTTAATCAGTCAATAAATGACCCAGGCAGGAGAGGGGGGGAAATCTAAGGCAGATGGAAGGTGGTTTAACACTATCCAAGATAAAAATGATTTCTGAGCACTCAGGGAAGAAGGCCTATCTTGAATGCTGGCAGAACGTAGTTACTTTGGAGCCTGAATCTTGTAACGCAAAAGGGTTGCAAATCCTTTGTGAAAACGAAAACTAGAAAACCATGCAAAAGTGTTCCCAAGAAGATTTACAGAGCAGATGAACAAATACGGGACAGTAATTTTTCAAAAGTTATTTAACATGAGCATGCATTAAAAAGTCCATTTATTAAGAAAGAGAATCCAAGTCAGGGGCTGCTCAAAAAAAAAAAAAAAAATGAGGGGCACCTGGGTGGCTCAGTCGGTTAAGCGGCCGACTTCGGCTCAGGTCACGATCTCGCAGTCCGTGAGTTCAAGCCCCGCGTCGGGCTCTGTGCTGACAGCTCAGAGCCTGGAGCCTGTTTCAGATTCTGTGTCTCCCTCTCTCTGACCCTCCCCAGTTCATACTCTGTCTCTCCCTGTCTCAAAAATAAATAAACGTTATAAAAAAAATTTTTAAAAATGATTACAAGGTGTTAAGCCTAATAGATACAATTCTTTGTCTAGTCAGTTACAGGAGAATTTTCAAAATCCCACACATGCACATCAGGGGAATGCAGGTGTTTTTTGTTGTTGTTGTTGTTGTTGAAGATCGATGCAAACAGCATTCCGTATTGCTACTTTTCTCTATTTGGTTAGGATAAGAACTAATAATACACAGAAGCCCAATAACAATTTCAACTGAATCATCAGGCTGTTGTGACACTTAAAAGGTAACTGAAGATCTCACTGCTGGAAACAGGCCATGCAGTGTCAAGTGAACTACTGCAATTGCTCATCTGCTTTGTTCAAACAAATAATGGCTATCATAATCCTAGAATTATTTCAGATCTGGCAGGAATTTCAGTAACCACCTGATTGATCATCTCATTTTATACAGGAGGAAACCGAGACCCAGAAAGGTTAACCAACTGGCCCACAGAGGACCACAGAGCCAGACGACCTCAGGTCCTTCCCCTTCCTCCTCAGGATTCTTGTCAGTAACCTCCATTGTGGCTTAATTTTGAAATACCCTTAATAAAGCAAGCCATGTTACACAAAATACCTATCACAAACAGATGGGTAAATGAACTGTATGGTATATGAATTGTGTCACAATTTAAAACAAATAAATGGGTATCTTCAGACACCAAAGACTTATTCAGTTGGTAGGCAGAATTACGTATTGCTGTTTTGGTTCTAACACTGGCCCTGTGAAATGGGACATCACTCCTGTGACATTCGAGAAGAACAGACAAAAGCTTTGTGGTTTGCACTTCCAGAATACTCCAATTTCAAAGAGATCACAAGACCACAAGCACATAGGGAAAAAACAAAAGGCATCAAGACTAGAGAAAAGAGAATTTAAGATGAGGTAGAAATACCAGGGGCGCCTGGGTGGCTCAGTTGGTTAAGCGTCTGACCAGCTCAGGTCATAATCTCGCAGTTCATTAGTTCGAGCCCCTCTTCGGCCTCCACATTGAAAGTGTGGAGCCTGCTGGGGATTCTTTCTCTCTCTCTCTCTCTCTCTATCTCTCTCTGCCCCTTCCCCCACTTTCATTCTCTCTCTCAAAATAACTAAAAAAAAAAAAAGGTGATGTAGAAATACTAAAAAATAGCTATACAAGACAAATATTCAAAGGACACAGGTTTTCACGTAAATCATATTCCATGTGCAAAATAAAATTCTGCCTCTCCATTTACTGGGAGACATAGCCTTCTTGTTGGAAATTGGTTCTTCACTAATAAAAGTGGTAAAAATTCTGATCTGAACTCAGAAAACCCAGAGGATATCTAAAGGAGAAACGAAATTTGATTGTCCTTTTACCAAAGTGTGCCTAAGCAATCTATATCATCTTTGATAATTTTGGATCCCAAGTCATGGCAAACTGAAAAGTGAGGAACGCAAGAGGGAAAGACCAAGAGAATTCTGTTACGCTGAACTTGAGTACTAAATTTGCTTGTAAGCCAAGAAAAAGACTTCCAATATTGTAGAAAATGTACCCAATATTGCCAATGTCTGTTTCTCAAAGAATTTCCAATTTACTGGGATTATAGAGATAACTATTTCAATGGGAACAATGAGTTTCTCTTAAATTTCATTGGCTTTGCAGAAAAAACCCACCTAGTCCTGAGGTCAAGAACCAGATTAGTCTTTTAATAAGGTGCTTTTTAATAACATGATCCTAGCTTAGAAATTTAACTTTCATTTTTAAAAACCAACTGTGAACTCTGCCTTTAGGACATGACAAATGAAAATATGGTCTAGTGCACTTTTAACAATTCCTTCTATAAGTACTGAGTGGAATATCTCATCCTCTCCTGGTAATTTTCCTAGGGGACAGGGCAGGTTTATGGCCTCGTGTTTCCTTCTGGCGAGGCTATGATATGTATAGCTTCCAGGTAATTACCCACAATTCAATGGAAGAAAATGATTTCTGTGCCTCTCAGCCTTAGAGATACAATCCTTCGTCGTGGGGCATACAGGATTTGCAAATTTCTCCAATAAAATGATTATAATGTGGTGGACACTCAGGCACACAGACACCACCCCCGACCGTCAAGGTAGGATGTGTGGCCCCTGCTGTTAGCTCCTGCCATCCCAAACTGCCTCGGCGCAGACAGTACCTCACCCAAGGTCACACACCTTCCAGGGAGGGCTGGATGCAGGCATGTAAAGGCCTGGCCATCTCACCCCGACCCAGAAAGGCCATTCCAGCTCTAGAGCCCCCCACAGGATCAGCCAAGGCTATCGCTGAGCCTGCCTCCCAGCCTCATCTCTCTCTGCCTGGTCCTGCTTCCTTCCCTCTGCTTCCTCAGCCTTGACCCCAAGGGCACGCCTGAATAAATCTCCTGCACACTCAATTCAGTCTCAGAGTCCACTTCCAGGGGGAAATCAACCTGCAAAATATACCATGGCTTTGAAGGTATGATTATTTTTTGCAAAGGAAAATTAAAACAGTTCAAGAATACCTGTGGACTATGTACATGAGTAAAAAAACTACCAGGAAGTTCCAAGGTTTAATAAAGTAGTCTCTCGGGGTTGGCTAGCATTTCCACTCTTGTTCCCATAAAGGCTCAACCTTGATCTTTCATCACATCAACAGGTTTTCTGAAGTGGTAAAATGCTGAAAATGGCTCTCTTTGGTATCTGTGAAGCAGTAGGAAATAGCTTAAGGATGAAAATAATAGAGAAAAGTAATTTTTCTGGAACTTGGATCAAAAGCTGAATTACATAGAGGGATGGGCAAAAAAGGGGAAGGGGAGTAAGAGTATGCTTACTATGATGAGCACCGGGCAATGAACAGAACTGCGGCATCACTATATTGTACACCTGAAACTAATATACACAACCCTGTTAACTACACTGAAATTAAAATCAAAGTTCATTTAAAAAACCGGAATTATGAGGCACCTGGGTGGCTCCATCGGTTAAGTGTCCAACTTCAGCTCAGGTAAAGATCTCAGGGTTTGTGAGTTTGAGCCCCGCGTTGGGCTCTGTGCTGATAGCACAGAGCCTTCTTGGGATTCTCCCTTTCTCTTTCCCTCTCTCTTTCCCTCTCTCTTTCTCTCTCAATCTCTCTCTCTGTCCCTCTCCCACTTGTGCCCACTCTCTCAAACAAACTTAAAAAAAAAACAGTATTTTTAACTCAAATACTGAAATAAAATGTGCTGAGCGTTGAAGATTTTTGTAAAAAGTATTTTAATATATATATTTTAATATTTACTTAGTTTTTGAGAGAGCGTGCATGCACACCCATGAGCAGGGCAGGGGCAGAGAGCCAGGAGGACAGAGGATTGAAAGCATGCTCCCTGCTGATCTTAGGATCGTGAGTTCAAGCCCTAGGATGGGTGTAGAGCTTACTTAAAATAAATAAACTTTAAAAAAATATCCATCCTGAAAATGAAATTAAGAAAACGATTTTAGGGGCACCTGGGTGGCTAAGTTGGCTAAGTGTCCGACTTCGGCTCAGGTCATGCTGGTAGGTTCGAGCCCCGTATCGGGCTCTGTGCTGCCAGGTCAGAGCCTGGAGCCTGCTTCGGATTCTGTGCCTCCCTCTCTCTCTCTGCCCCTCCCCTGCTCATACTCTGGGGCTCTGTCTCTTGCTCTCAAAAATAAATAAACATTTAAAAACAAAACCTGGAACATGAGAACATGAGCATGGTCTAAAAAAGAGCTGAGTACAAAAGGTGATAATGTGTTTCCAAAGAGAAGATGAGCCCAGAATGGCTGCAGACGTGGCCCAGCCTGAAGCCTAGAAATTGGCTTCCTATCCTCCACATCACTGCAAAACAAATGTTCCTAGAAATGGAAGCAAGTGTGCCTACCTGTGATGGTTAATTCTGTGTCACCTCGACTGGCCTGGGGTACCCAGATTAAACATTAGGGCCGGGGGTGGTTATGACGGTGTTTCCGGGTGAGATTAGCAGCTGTGTCAGTGGACTCTGCCACAGTGGGTGGGCATCGTCCAATCCACTGGGGCTTGAACAGAAGCTGAGAAAAAGAGGCATTTGCCCCTCTTGCTCCCTTGCTGCTTGAGATGGGACAGTCGTCTCTGATCTTGGGGTTAAAATTTACACCACTGGCTCCCCTAATTCTAAGGCCTCATGACTTGGGACTTAATTACACCAATGGCTTTCCTGGGTGTCCAGCTTGTGGATGGCAGATGGCGGGAATGCTCAGCCCCCATAACTATGTGAGGTGATTGCTCAAAGTAAAGAACTCCCTCTCCCTGTGTCTCCTATTGGTTTTGTTTGTCTGGAGAGCCCTAAGACACCAGCCCTCTACCAAATGAAGTCGAGTTCAATACACCATTAGGCACAATCCTAGAAATATAGGATGATTCCATGAAGGCAGAGATCTCAAAGCCTCTAGGTTTCCATCTCTTCACAAATCACTTCAAGCGTTCAGTGGCACAGAGTGTGGCATTTAATCTGTACACCTGCCTCACAGGACTTCCTGATTTACTGCCTAGGACTATGTTGTACCTTTTTTTTTTTTTAAAGCTGTCCAATTATTACAGACCCCAAATTTCATCAGATTCTTTCCCAAAACCTCTGCAGTCAGACAAGCCAGACCTCTGGTTCTAAGCAGCATTAACTCAATCCATATTGAGGGGACAAGCGAGTAAACCCTCCTTAAAAGTCATCTGATTTACTGTGACATTCTTTTTCAATGTTTAATCACTATTAGCTATGAGATGACCATTCTGCTGATCCCAACCTTTTTTTTTTTTTAATGTTTATTTATTTATTTTGTGTGTGAGAGAGAGAGCGCATGCACATGAGTGGGGTAGGTGCAGAGACAGCGAGAGAGAGATAGAGAATCCCAAGCAGGCTCCATGCTGTCAGCGCGGAGTCAGACATGGGGATCAATCCCACAAACCGTGAGATCATGACCTGAGCCGAAATCAAGAATTAGACGCTCAAATGACTGAGCCACCCAGGCGCCCCGCAACCTTTTTTGAGTTTGCCCTACACTTCCCTGCCACCCAGAGTAGAAGTAGTAACTGTCTCCCTACTTTCCAGAAATGGAAAACATTTGAAAATGACCGTGAACAATACTTCTCAAGGTTTGTTTCCCTTCAACCTTTCCTCTTGGTGTTATCTTCCACTCTTCCAGCTACCTCTGGTCCTTTATTTTGTTTTCCTGAACGCTCTAAATTTTCACAGCCCATGAAGCATGACAACCAGTACTGAGCACTGAATTCTAAAGTAATAGCAAATGTAGCAGAGAGATTAGTTGCCAAATCGTCTAGAGTAAGTTCATTACAAACAAACAGACGCATGCGTATATATATATATATACATATATATATATATATACACACACACACACACACATATATATATGTGTGTGTATACACACACACACACACACATATATATATGTGTGTGTATACACACACACACACACACACACACACACACACACACACAAGGAGAATGGTGCCATGATATAATCAGAATTACCAAGAATGTGAAGGGGTCCCTGGGTGTTCAGAGGAGAGAGCATGCACCAGAAAGGAGGGTATTCAGTGGAATGGTAACAGAGTGACACTAAGTCTCTTCGAGAACAAGAATATTTCTGGGCTCCAAAACACCCAGTAGTCAGGATGGAAAAAGTTTTCTTCTTTGTACTTTGCCTTAATGTGATTCCTGTCTTGAGGAATAACTGTTGCTGACACATTCCTTGCATTAAATCCAAGTTACGTCTTTTCACTTGTGCAACAAATATGGAACCACAGACTCTGAGAATTTTAAGTTATCTATGAATCAAGTGAAAGAGTTCAACCTTCTCATTCTCCTGATGAGGACACTGAGGATGGGGGCGGGGATGACTGTCCAAAGTGACTTAGAGACGAGGCTGGGGCTACAACCCGTGCCTGGCAGCCTCAGGCTCAGGCTCCTTTTACTGGATCCCCCCTATCTCCATGACGGAGGTAATTTAAGAAATCAAGATCTAGAAAGTACAAGGAAGAGCCCCATAAGTGGAGAGCAGCAGTATGTAAATGGGACAAAATGAAGTGACAGGTCTTCCCATTTCTTTTCCCAAGAACTCAAACCCACCCTGATGCCTTAATTTTATAGGTCAGCTTATGAAATCCAAGCTCCAGTGGTAACTGCATAACCTGCACCACTTGTTTGGTTTCTAGAACTTCATTATCTGGCTTGGAGGAGGAGACTCAAGGCTTCCACCACAGAGAAGGAGCTCTGCCTGGGTTCTGGAGAAGTTTAAGCCCCACAGCTGCAGGGTAGGGCCTTCTGTGAGGGGGGAATGTCATGCAAAGTTCCTGTTCCCCTATAGAGGGCACCCCTGGGGGAGCTCTACCTCCTTGGCCCTTTATCCTTCTCCCTTCGGGAATTTCAACTGGTATAGAAAATGAGACAGGAGGCCCTTCCTTTCTAGAAGGACCAGTGTAAGCAGACTGAGGGCAAAGGAAAGAAAGGAGGGACACGTCCTCTGTCTTGGTCACGACTGGTCAGACCACAGTGCTACAGGTCTAGGAAGATGAGTGCTTCAAGGCTCATTCAAGGCACAGGGTAACCTTGGCACAATTTCCAAGAACATGAACTTATCTGAATGTCTTTAAAGTGGGGATTTCATTATATGATTCAAACCAACGTGGTGTTATCACTATGTCACTGCAGGAACTCTGGGCTAGGCCCCGTATTACCTCAAGTATAAGCTCATGTTTCTCTGTTGTTAGGGAAACTTTGGTGGGAAATATGGGAGGTAATGGCTCCAATAAAAAGAATCTTGCTGGTGTCCAAGAGACCAACCCAGATCAGAAGGAGATAGCCAGATGGTTCCAGCCTCAAAGTCCTAGTACACAATGAAGAGTAATAAGTCCGTTTTCCTGACCTTACCTTCTGCCCTTCACCCCAGATGGGAGTGGGGCCTAACCTAGCAGGCAGCTCGAAGGACAGGGGGTTCCAGCCATCCCCCTGAGAAACATACCAACAGGCATAATTAGAAATCACTTTGCAGGGCACCTGGGTGGCTCAGCCAGTTAAGTGTCTGACTTCAGCTTAGGTCATGATCTCATGGTTTGTGAGTTCGAGCCCCACATTGGGCTCTGTGCTGACGGTGGGGAGCCTGCCTGGGATTCTCTCTCTCCCTCTCTCTCTGCCCCTCCCCCACTCACGCTCTATCTCAAAGTAAATAAAACTTAAAAAAAAAATCACCCTGCTATCTGTGAGATTTTCAAGCAAGCATCTTCTACATTTACCAGGTTAAAAATCTGAAAATATAATACTTACTGTGTTTTTCTGAGTTACCATATCCTGAAAAGAAAAAAATAAGATGAATACAGTTTTTTAAAAAAAAACCCATTAATTTCCATAAGCACTACAAGCACTTTGCCCCCCATCATCCAGCACCCATCCTAGAGCAAGACCTATCATTTGAAACCTCCCCACTTTCCCTGAGCAAAAAGCTTCAAACAGGGTGAGCCTCAGAGAATTGTAAAATTTATATTCTAAGGAAAACAGATCATAATTGGCTAGCTTTTAGAATGACTGAGGAACATTTACAGTTATGAAAATGCCCCATAGCAGCGGCAATGCTTTTGTCCAAACACTGTGAGATTCAGGTCTAGGACTCTGAGCGCCCTGCACCTCACCTGTCCAGTGAACCACGGCAGTGACGGCAAGGAATGCCCAGGAAGTGCCGTGGGGTCCTCTGGTCTACAGTCGCTTCTTGCCTCAATCAGTGCTGCCACCACCCCCGCCCCTCCGTCAGCCTTTCTACAGAAAGGGTGTTGCCGGTAGGGTTTCTGACACATCACTGTAATTGTCTAGGAACCTTCAGATTCAGCGATAGCAATTTTAGTCAGTTAACTTAGCATAATGGTTGTGCAGTCCTTGACCGTATCATTTATGCGCTGTCGGCCAACATGTGCTGCAAAAAGAAAACATAATAAAACAGCTGCCCCATAAAATGGGTTTTCTATATTCTGAGATTTCAGTTTTCTGTTGACAAGTGCAGACCGCCTCTTCCAGTGTCAGATGTAACGGACTACCCATAGCCATTTTAGGAAGTATTTTTCCATATTATTAAAAATTAACACTTACCTAGGTTATGAGACTTTCCAGAGGAGTCCACTAAGGCATCGTTGAGAAAAATAATGAATTGCATCGGAAAAAATGCTTTGATTTCATGTTCCTCATCAAAATGTAGCGTAATAATCTATCCTTTCATATTTTCTATTTCTAAGTATTTCCAAGCACAACTTCCTTAGTGAAAACCGGTAAAAGAAAATCAGTATCTAAATATCTAAAGTAATATTTTACATTGGCTTATAGTCTTTTGAGAAACTATTTTACAATGTAAAGTACAATAATAACCAGTTTCTTCTTTTAATGTCCTATGAATGATGTCTTAACACACAGTACTGTGCTCCAGTTACAGAGTACACATCTACATAAAGTGTATGTGATACTGAACACGTATAGGTTTCACACCTGAAGCAGGCTGTATTTCTACCAGGAAATAATCCCAATTATTACAGAACCTAGAACAATCTGGTTAATATTAAATCCCAAGAAACACAAAAATGTTCATCCTTGCCATCACAAAATTGTGCTATTTATATGCTAGTGATTTTTAACACTAAGGGAGCTGGACATTTAAAAATGGCATCCATGAAAGCTAACTTTAAGCCGCTAGTTCTCACCCATGACTGTACTTCGGAGAGGTTAAAAACAAACCCCCCAGAGACTGTGATGTAATTGGTCTGGGGCGTGACCTGGGGACTGGGATATTTACAAGTTGTCCAAGTAATTCTAAAGTGCAGTGAAGGTTGAGCAATACTGCTGTTAACAAACTAGTCTTTTATTCCTGAAATGATTTAATACAGACCAGATTTTCCTAACTAGTATTAAGATATTCAACAATATTAACATTAGCTGAGTTTTGCAGTAGCTCACCCTAGACCTTCACATTTTACAAACAGGAGGATTTCTGAAGTTTTTATTTCACTTCCAGTATAGGTAACACACAGTGTCCTATTAGTTTCTGGTGTACAAGGCAGTGATTCAACACTTACACGGGACCTCCTACTCCATTGCCATCTGGCCCTCTGTTCCAAATATGATCATTTTTAACAAGTACTATTATCCAAAAAGCACTTGTTTCATAGTTCCAAAAATACATTTTTTAAAATCTCAGTAATTACTGAGTTGGGCACAAACAGACAAGTTTTCAGTGTTCCTCTGCTTTGGATGGTGGGGGGCGGGGGTAACAGATTAAATACTGATTATATCTATGCTAGAACTTTCTGCCCGCTATGGTAATGGTTATGCGCAGTCTTATTATTGAAGTTGAGAAACTATTTTTTTAATGTGAAGGTTTGCATCACATTGCCCATTAAAGGACTCAGAGCTGTGTGTTGGCTTCCGTGGAAACTGTTTTTGCCTCCACTTCCCTAATGAGTTTGGAAACGATCAAGATGCCTACAAATGCCTCTCTGTAGTACACACGCTCACACAGTGATCAGGAAGTTGTCTGTGTGAGCGAAAACCTGTAGTAGAAAGGAAGGAATTGCACGAGCAAATCTTTATTGTTTTTCTCCAACCTCCTGTACTACACGTACATTTCATTTGACCATATAATACCGTTTTCCCAAAACAAAGTATTCACAAGAAGATGAACAACATCCTTTACCTTCAATGAAAGAGCAGTGTCAGCATCGGTGTCGTGGTAAAGGATCACATTATTGGCCATGTCAAAGCTTTCTCGGACCCCGAGATGGTAAAAGAGTGAAGGCTGTCTGGAGACATCACTCATGTCCACCACGGCGACATCTGTGATGAACATGGAAAGGACACGATGTGGGAGAGAGAAGTGATCTGTGTCCTTCATCCACTTCCTGTTGGTCACCAATGGGGAACTACCACAATTTGCACTTGTAGCAACAGTCTTTTAGGCAAAGCAGAAAGTGAGGAATGATTGGATTAACATTACCCCATGAACAGTGGGAGAAAAGCAACAACAAGATAAGCCTATTCCTTCATCAAAGGACTTGGGAATGTAGCCTCACATAAAGATTACTGATGGATTTAGTTTTAGTGTTATTAGGAAACAGGCCATCTCCACAGAAGATATTTAGCTTATATACAAATTATAAAGTATAGTATAATGAAATGTAAAACCATACTCCTGCCGTGCCAACCCAAGACAGAGCATTATCTATACTGTGACTCTCATGTGTCTCTTCCCAGTCACTTCTCTCCCTCCTGCACAGAGATACACCTCTGTCCTGATCTCTGGATTTCTCGGTTCCCTGCATGTATATGTGTATATGAAAAAATATATATGTACACTTATGAGCATATGCACATGTATACTATATACGTGCATGCACAAGCTTATATGGGATTATGTATGCACGTATATATACATATTATATATGCATGTGTATGCATATTATGACGTATGAACTCCTGAACAGTATACTGTTTAGTTTTGCTGGTTTGTGAACCTTATATACATAGTAGCACACCATATATATTCTTGGACTTGCCATTGGTTGGTGATGCCACCAATCCGCATGCCCAGCTCTGGCGGATGCATTTTCACTTCAGCAGAGCATCCCACTATATGAGGACTAGATGGAAATTTCTTTATCCATCCAAAATGCACTTTTTTTTCTTTTTCCTATTTCAAACTGCTGTAATGAACATTCCTCTTCATTCACATGTCCACCATCAACTTGACAATGTAGCTGAAACACCCCTGGAGTTGTGTCCTACAGAGACCTGTTCTGAACAGTGAAGCAACCTATCACATCAATAAGGAATGTGTTTCAATGTGCCCACTAGTACTGGATACCATCTCAAAACTTGTCATTTTGGAAAGTATAAAAGCTCCAAGTTTGATTGGACCTTCCTTATCCACATGCAGAGATTTTGCAAAGAACGTCCTGCTGTGACTCACAGAGATCAGCAAAAATCCCAAGGATGCAGAACAGAGGTGACGTGAATGGGAGCAACAATGAGAAGGTAGGCGGAAGCCACATGGGCACCGTTGTGTCTCTGAGCAGGAGGCAGTGGGACACTGGAGGGCAAGTGTCCACAAGCCAGGCACTGTGCTGAGTACAAGGGACAGAAGTGTGAACAAGGCCTAATCCCTTTCCTCAAAAAAAATGTGTAATACAACAACAGTGACAGGAAGGAAGTGGTGGTGACAATCACCCAGAGGATGGCTAAAGTGAAGGTCACCGTGACAGAGGCCACCCCCCCCAGGAGGGTACTCAACCCACACTGGGGCAGAGGGCAATCAGGGAAGGCCTGCAAGAAGCGAGGTCGTCTGGGATCCAAGGGTCCAGAAGGGTCAGGAAAATTGGATGGAAGGATGAGGATGAGGTGATGGAAAGAGTGTTGCAGCAAGAGAAGAAAACCAGTGCAAAGGGCCAGGTAAGATGGGCCATTAAGTGTTCAGGCTACTGCAAATAATTTCCTAAGAAGATGAACCTGGAAGGGTTAATAGGTGCCAGGTGATTAAGGGGGCTGAAGGCCACGTGAGGAGGGCTGCACTCTACCTTAGGGCAATGAGAAACCTAAGGCAGGGTGGCGTTGTGGTTTTTACTCTTGTTGGAGAAGTGCATGAAGGACGCCAAAGATGGCCGACGGGGCTAAAGCAGACTCTGGTCTCTGGCTTCGAGACCCCTCCTCCGGGATCTTCTTCCTTTGTTTGCTGCGCGCACGAAAACCCCCAAAGAAATGGAAGCTGATGACTATAAATTACCCTCCCCACATGCACTCGGCGCTCAGATCTTTGGAGAAACAGTCTCCTCTGAGCCCGCCGGCGTTAAGCCAATCTCCGATCCACCAAGATCTTCGAGTGCCACCTGGTTTTTCCGCCAGCGTTCCAGCCTGGTTCCATAACGTTTTTTATCATGGAAAATTACAAATATACATAAAAGCAGACAGAATAGTATAACGAAACCCCCACACCCGCTTCACCTCCCTCAACAATTACCAGCTCACAGCCAGCCCTGTCGCATCTCTCCTGCCACCCACACCACCCCCTTCCATATTCTGAAGTAAATCCCAGACATCACCCTAGCATTTCATTCCCAAATATTTCACTATGTGTTGCTAAAAGAGGAGAATGCAGAGGAAAAAATCACTGTGGCATCAATGCCTCACCTCAAAGTTTTTAAAAAATAATCACGAGGGGTTTTACACGGGAACCTATCCTATCCAAATTCACCCTTTGGAGGTTGTTGTTCAAGAAAGGACAAACATATACGCTGAAGACACACGACCCAGCCTGATTGTTTTATCTCAGAAGGGTACCTGCTCCCAGAGACATTTGCTTGGAGTCAAAAAATCACACTGCACCTGAATGAATCAGACATTCTGCGTACAGGATTGTTCCTTAGACTCGATCACCTGCTCATACGAAAAAGAATGTGTTGCCTAATTATGCTATTAAGAGATGGCAATGAAGATGCTAATTCCAAAGCCATGGAGATGGCTGTAATTAGCTAACAGAGGAAAGGAAGCAACCGAAGACAAAGCAGAGTGACGGGAAAGGGCGGAAGACAGATGGACAGCAGCCCCCCAGTTATGTCGACCATTCTCGGGGAAAACCTGCAACTTGATGGACTAGCTTGTCACTGAGGAGAGGACGTTTTAATCCAGTGAAGCGAGTTCCTTCCTTCCTCCGCCTTCTCAACATTCTGTGTTGGGTCCCGTACGCTAGCCCCACCGGCCTTACCACCGCCACTAGAGAGCCCCTCCTCGGCTCCACCCAGGGTTGGGACAGAGACTTGCCGGCGCCTAATTAACACAGAGCAGATTGATACCGCTATCCAGACTCCACGTAATCCATGTTCAACAGAAAAACTGTCTCACACCCAAAGCTGACATTTTTGCCTGACATTTGTCACTCAGGCCACTACACTGAGTTTATGTTCAGGATTTACACCACAACAATATTCAACCCAACCAGCTTATTTTTACAACTCTGAAGATACTAATTTTGCAGATTTATAAATAGTAAATTTAAACACCACAGTGGAATTTTTATTATAAATGAGGCATCAAGGTTTTTTTTTCTTCCCCTAAAGAGATCATAAGTTACCTAAAAGCTTCAATCACCACAATGGTCACCTGCTTTGACATTTACAAAACAGTCCCACAAACATCTTGGTTTGAATTTCAGAACCACCCTGGCAGACTGGCAGGGTAGGTACTGGCTTTACTTCACAGATGGGGAAATGAAGCACCAAGACTGCCCCAAGGTCACACAGCGAGGGCCCGACCGAAACAGGGCTCCCAAGTGTCCACGTGAGGTCTACGACTTTCCTGACTCTGAAACACAGCCACCAAGGGGTAAAACAGCTGATTGATCAAGCTAAGTCTTAGGCAAACAGACCACAGATAAAAAGAGGTAAAATTCAGATTTTCCTTTGCAAATGCAGCCTGCTCTCCGAGCAACCATTACCTTTCAGTTTCTAATGACAAAGGTCAGCTTCAGGGGGAAAGTCTGCAGAGGATACACCATTCTCCTTGATGGGGACACACACGCCCCCTTCCCATCTTGGTTTAATAAACCTTAAGAGACAGCATAACAGGAACTTGCAAAACAGCTAGGGCTCTCCTTAAAATCTACTCTTACCAGGAGAGTGTCTGAATTTGAAATCAAAGTGCCCTTCATACAATTTCAGAATCAAGTGCAAGGATCTCATGACGTGCTAATATGAAAAGATGAATGATGCACAGGATTTTAGTTCATTAAAAACTTTTGAACACTGTCTTGAACATTATTTTTGTGAAATGTTTTATAAGCAGTAAGTAAAACTCTAATTTCCTAGTGTGGTTTAAAAGTGTCCAACTTCCAAAGCCAACCACTTGTCAACAAAATGATACAATGGTAAATGATTTACCGTATGGTAATTCTGTGACTGGACTGGCTCATGCCAGTTTTTACATATATTCCAGGCAATCTGAAATAATGAAGATAAGGAAGATTGGTTGTATCTAAATGAACTGGATTTTAGAATAACTTTACTGCCAAAGACATTTAAAAACATCTGACTGGACCTAGGGCAACATTAGTTATCTGAAGCTACCCAAAAACAATAGCGCCCATGTTTACTGGACAGGAGGCACATTCTACTTCTATTTTAAACCCAATTTTCCAGTCTCATAAGGAGGACACAACCTACCAATTCAGTGTCACGACGTCAACAAATCCTTACCAAATAACACAGAGGCATGGGATGGGTATCCCATTTCAACGGGCGAGGCAGTTGAAATGGGATACCAAATATAGATATTTGGCCCCCTATCTTTTGCTTTCCAAGATCTTATTTTTTTAATGACCAAAAAAAAATAGGGGTGCCTGTGTGGCTCAGTCAGTTAAGTGGCTGACTCATGATTTCGGCTCAGATCGTGATCTCACAGTTCATGGTTCGAGCCCTGCATTAGGCTCTGTGCTGTCAGCGGAGCCTGCTTGGAATTCTCTCTTTCCTCTCTTTCTACTCCTTCCCTGCTTGTGTGTGCTATCAGAATAAAACAAAAATAAAAAAAGAATGACCAAAAGATAAATGTGTGTAACTTTGTAAGTGTGATTGAGATGTGCTGACTACCAGTTTTCTTCAAAGAAACATGTCGAATATAAGCAAGGCGTGAGGTGAATGGACTCACCGGGCTTCATTTAAAAACATTTTTTTAATGTTTATTTTTGAGAGAGAGACAGAGAGAGCATGAGCAGAAGACAAGCAGAGAGAGAGGGAGACACGGAATCTGAAGCAGGCTCCAGGCTCTGAGCCGCCAGCGCAGAGCCCAACGCGGGGCTCGAACCTACAAACCGTGGGATCATGACCTGAGCCAAAGTCTGACGCTTAAGTGACTGAGCCACCCAGGCACCCCTACCGGGCATCATCTTAGGCCACTCGCAATGAACTATCCGTAAGAGAGAAGGCAGCATGATTTAAGTCAGTGAGCGTTCACATACTGACGTTGTTCCTCCAGCTACCAAGGACAACAACGGCACCCTACCATTCGCTCGGTGCTTGAAACGGTGTGCCAGCATCCACACCCGAGATGGTACACGTCACAGCTCCCCCTCTGGGTTCCCTGGCAGCTTTTAAACATGCCACCTAAATATTTTCATCTTCATCACCTGAATGTTCTCTGCAGCTTCCTTCAGCCCTTTTATAAAAGGATCTGCTTTAACAGAACACTCTCTGGCAAACAGTTTTTGAGACCATTTCTTTTTTTTTTTTTTTTTTTTTTAAAAAGAGGCAAACCAAGAAACTGACTCTTTTTTTTTTTTAATTTTTTTTTTCAACGTTTATTTATTTTTTGGGACAGAGAGAGACAGAGCATGAATGGACGAGGGGCAGAGAGAGAGGGAGACACAGAAACGGAAACAGGCTCCAGGCTCCGAGCCATCAGCCCAGAGCCTGACGCGGGGCTCGAACTCACGGGCCGCGAGATCGTGACCTGGCTGAAGTTGGACGCTCAACCGACTATGCCACCCAGGCGCCCCGAGACCATTTCTTAACAGCTTTTTCTGACCAGCAGATAATGACTTCTCCTTCTAAAAGGTCTGGGTCATTATGTCGCCTTCAAGATGTGTGCAATTTCAGAGATGAGTAGAGCCTGAAGCACAGGGACCACATGGCACACACTGTGAAGAGGGTACCACTGAGCTTTTCTGTCAGAGTGACAAGACTGTAGGAAATGGCCACTGCCTTCCTTAATTTGTTCTCTACTTGTCTCGCTAAAATGACTGCCAGTCAACACAGGAGGACCCGTGGCTTTTACATCCACTTCCAAGGTAACATCCCCCTTTTTCCTGACCAAATCAACTGCTCTTTCAAGATCAACCCTAGGTACCAGGACTTCTGCCTGACCACAGATTTCACCCATTCTGTGCTCCAAGCTTCCTCAGTGGCGTCCACCTCACAGCCTACGGAGGGGAACACAGTTCATTTGGCAATGGTGATGGGAACTCACTGCTGGATATAGGGCCATTTTTCTTTGTCCTTATCCCATCTAATCCCCCCCACACACATGCCAATATCCTTTTTCCTAGGAGGTTCTTTGAGAATCCATGTCCAGAGTTCCTGGTTTGCACCAAGTATGCCTCACTAGCCACAGACTTTACAAAAATTACTTAGCAAGGACAAGTACTATGAATGCAGGATTTTCATTTTCAGGAAAGACAACACATTTTTTTAGGGAACCCATCCAACAAGTCTTAAAACTTCAGCCTTGGAAGACCCAAGGACAATCCAAGGGTCATTCTCAACATCGAAATGGTCTTTGCTTGCAGCTCACAACCAAAATATTTGGACGGCTACGGTGGAGACCCAACAAGAATCTCTATGATATCAACCATTTCCACCATCTCGTGTTTCACTTCTTTTGCTCCCAATCTTACCAGTCACACAGAGCCTCTCGTACGGACAAAACTGGTCTGATACAACGAAGCTGGCCTTGAGGATATTTTTGCTTATTAAGTTGATCATTAAGATGCAGAGATATTACATTCTGCTTACTAAGGCTTCATGACAAAACATCTCAAAATGTAATGGTCTAAGTTCTGGTTCCAAGTCAGATGGAGTAGACATTCTAGCTTGTCTCTCCCTGAATGCATCTATAAAAACTAGGCAGAATGGATTGAATAGGTATTTAGGAATATGAAAAGCAAGCCAACTGGAGAAGACCCAATTCCAAAGTACCACCAAACCAAAAGCAAGTGGCCCATATTCCCCCAGTCTTCTCTAGCTGGGACTAAAGGCAGCCTGAAACCCCAAAATGGGTGCTGGGTGTGGATGCAGAGAGCGCCAGGAGAGCCCTGTAGTTGTGGCTCAGAAAGCAGGAAAGGGGACTTCTAATGATCAGAGAGAGGGAAGGCAGTTCTCCACTTTTTTCTCTGTTCCCTTGCATCCCCCAGACCCTCGCAAGCCCACAGTGATGCCAGCACAGACAGCCGGTGGCAATGGGGTCTACAGGTGCCTGGACCTCTGAGATGGGGCAATCTTCTGCTCTATCTGGAGGAGCTGTGGTCTCAAGGTTGGGGGGGGGGGGCAGCAGTGAATCCCTGCCTTTTTCTCTCTCTGAACTCCTGGCCTCAAACATGGGCAGTTGTGGAAATGTGAGGCTGAGTGGGTTAACTAAAGCCCCAGTCTTCTGGCCACAAGACCAAAAGGGGAGTTCCAGTAAATCACAAAGTGCAAAGCCATGCAGCACTGAAAAGGCTTTGAAATCAGAAATGGAACCACAACTGAAACTGAACTTGACAGCCTAAAACCACCAGGCTGACCACCTGTTAGAGCAACAATACCAACAGACTCTACAAGATATATGCAAGGCCTAGAATCTCATGATAGGATTTCAAAAGGTTCAGGGTACAATCCAAAATCACTTGGCATTCAAAGAAGCATAAAAGTTTCAAACTCACATAGGAACAGACAATCAATGCACTCCAATGACAAGATGACAGATATCAGAATTACCTTACAATGACTTTAAAGCAATTATTATAAAAGTTCTCCAAGAAGTTAAGGGCAGACACTTCTGAAAAGAATGGAAAAAGTAGAAAGTGTCCACATAAAGAGAAGAACCATATGGAAATCTTAGGGATGAAAAGTATAATAACCAAAATAGAAAACTTACCAGACGGGCCCACAAGAAGAATGGACATGACTGGCGGAAGGGGGTGGGGGTGGGGAGGGGAGTCAGTGAAATTAACAATAGTGCAGTATAAATGATCCAATATGAACAACAGAGAGAAAACAAAGAGTTTGTGCCCAAACATAGAAGGTTCTAGAAATTAAGACACTCTCCCAAAGGCCTGTAAACCAATAGGTAAAAAGCACCAGGAAGGATCATGAATAAATAGCTCTCAGAAACAAGGGCGATGTGCTCAACTACACTCAGAATAAGGGAATCACAAGCTAGAACTGAGATACTATCTCTCAACTAACAGATTACCAAGAGTCAAAAGACTAGCAAACTATTTTTGCAGGTGCATTTATTCTTTAATACACAAATGCCACTTCTGGGTACCTAACCACAAATATACTTATACATATATTATATAGCACATATACAAAATTACCCATTGCAGCTTAGTAGCAAAAAAAAAAAAAACCCCATATATCCAAGTATCCTTTAAAGAGGAACTGGTAAAATACACAAGATCAATTTACCCAATCATGTACTCTCCAGCTATATAAAAGAAGAAGGTAGGTTCCCATATTCTGATTTGGAAAGTTGTTCAGGCTCGACTGTTAATGGAAAAATACAAGGTGCATAACAGTGTATTTGGTCTGGTACCTTTTGACTAAGAAAGGGAGAATAAGAATGTACATTCATATGTGCTTATATTTACATAGCAGAAGTTGTCAAACTTTTTCCTGTAAAGGACCAGAAAGTAAATATTTTTGGCTTTGTAGCCTCACAGTCTCCACCACTGCATAGATGAATGGATGTGTTCCAATAAAGCTTTATTTACAAAATGAAGGCAGCCAGCTTGCAGGTGGCAGCATGCTGACAACTGATATAAACACTATACGGATAAATAAAAAACTAAAAAAAAAAAAAAAACAAAACAGGGGAAACAGTGCAGATGGGATAAAAGAAAAAAATAAACTGGACTTCATCAAAATTAAAAGAAAATATGCATTAGAGAACAGCATCGAGAAAGTTAAAAGATAAATCACAGAATCAGACAAAAAATTTGCAAATCACATACTTAACAAGGGATTTGTCTCCAGAGCATGTATAGAATTCTTACAACTCAATAGTAAGAGGACAAATAACTGAAAATAAGTGGGCAAAGGATTTGAACAGACATATCTCCAAAGAAAGTATACAAATGGCCAACAAACACAAGAAAAGACAGTCAACATCCTTCATGATCAGGGAAATACAAATAAAAAGCCACAATGAGTTACCACTTAAAGCCCACTAGGACAGCTATAATAAACAGACCATAACCAGTGCTAATGAGGATTCGGTGTGACTGGAACACTCGCACACTGCTGGTGGGAATGTAAAATGTATAGCGGCTTTGGAAAACAGTTGTTTTTTGAAAAGCGGTTCCTGAAAAGGTTAAATATAAGGTGGATATAACCCAAGAGCCCACTGATGGATAAAATGGATACAACAAAATAAGGCGTATCCCTACAATGGAATATTATTCAACCTGAAAAAGGAAGGAAATCCTGACACATGCTCCAATATGGATGAACCCTGCAAGCATTATGTTAAATGAAATAAGTCAATCACAAACAAATACTGCAGGATTCTATTTACAAGAGGTATCCACGGTAGTCAAGTCATACAAACAGAAAGCTGGGTGGTGGCTGCCAGGAATGGAGGGGAGGGGGAAACTCAGAGTTATTTAATGGGTGCAATTTCCATTTTACAAGATGGGAAACTTCTGGAGATTGGTTCCACAAGGTGAATGTACTGAACACTACTGAACTGTACGCTTGGAAATAGCTAAGATGGTAAATTTTATATTATGTGGCTTTTTAGCACACAAAAAAATTTTTTTAATGTTTATTTATTTTTGAGAGAGAGAGCGCATGCAAGCGAGGGAGGGGTGGGGGGGGGGACAGAGGATCCCAAGTGGGCTCCACACTGACAGCAGTGAACCCGATGCAGGGCTCGAACCCACAAACCGAGAATCATGACCTGAGCCGAAGTTAGATGCTCAGTCACCCAGGGGCCTCTCACAATCAATATATATATATATATTTTAAAGAAGGTTAAATATAGAGTTACCATATGACCCAGATATCCCACTCCTGGGAACATAAGAGAAATGCAAACAAATGTCCACACAAAAAGTTATAGCGTTATTCACAATAGCCAAAATTAGAAAACAAGCCCAATATCCATCAGGTAGATAAAAACAACATGGTCTATCCATACAGAATTTCATTCAGCAACAACAAAGGAATAAAGTCCAGATACAAGCCACAACAAGGATGAATCGTGGACACATGGTAAGTGAAAAGAAGCCAGCCGCAGAAGACCACATTTTACACAATGACATCTATATGAATAAGCAAATCTAGAGAGGCAGAAAGTAATGGCTGTCTGGGGGCGTGGCTAGGCGGCTGGAGTGGGTAATGATTGCTAATGGGTATAGGGTTCTTTTGGTGGGGGGGGGGGGGGTGCAAAGTGGCCTGAGATCAAGACTGCGGCGATGGCTGCATGATTCCATACACACACCAACCACCACTGAACTGTACATTTGCAGTGGATGACTCACTTTTCAATAGAGCTGGGTTGTTTTTTTTTAAGTGGAATATTCTTAGCAGCAATTGGAACAAACCGGAAACTGCCCAAATGTTCAACAATAAAAAACGTAAACTGTGTTATATTCTTACAAGGCAACAGTACGTAGAAATGAAAATGAACAAATTATTGCTGTATTAACGAGAGAGGAATTCCACAAACATAATGGTGAATGAAAGGAGCCAGACACTAAAAGGAAATTGTATTATTCCATTTATAAAAAGAGACAGAAGCAAAGCAAGAAACAGACTCTTGGCTACAGAGAACACGCTGGTGGTTACGGGGGTGGGGGGGGTAGGGTAAATAGGTGACGGGGACTGAGGAGGGCACTGTCGTGAGCACCGCGTTATACGGAAGTGTTTAATCACTATACCGTGCACCTGAAACTAATATTGCACTGTATGTTAACTACACTGAAATGAAAATTAAAACTTTAAAAAGAAAAGAAAGTACAGAAACAGGAAAACTAATGTATGCTGAGACTTGGCCAGGCTGGAAAACAGAAGCAAGCTCACTCTGGGGTGCTACTGGCGTTCACTTTTTTGATCCCAGCGCAGAATTACACAGCACGTATAGCTTATGAAAGCTCACAGAGCAGTACACTTAAGAATGTGCCCTTTTCTACATAAATATTCTTTACCTCAATAAAAAGAAAAAAGAAAAAACATCAAAGCAGGGTTTTGTGCCTTTTTCTCACTTCCATTCTTGAACACAGGACCAGGAATGGAGTTAGGATTAAATCTCCAACGTTAAAACTTTGGGAAAAAATGTGTTTTACCCAATTGCAGGAGTATAATGTGACCTTACTACATAATGATTGTCCAAAGGGTTTGATCCCTGAGTCTTTACTATTCCATAAAGCATATTTCCTTCCATAGCGAGGTTCTGGTTTATTTGTTGGTAGGAGGAAAGGGAGGCACAGGGGACTGACATTTGTTGAGCACTTATGAGACTGAGTTCAGGGCACTGTGGCTGAATCTCTACTTAGTAGAGACTTTCTTTTTAATGAGGCTCAGAGATGTTAAGTAGGTTATCCAGGGTCACACAGCCAATAAATGACAGGGCAAAAATAGAAACCTGATCAGCAAAGCCAAGGTTTTTTCCCCTCTGCCATTTGTATTAACAAGGGTAGCAGGACACAATGACGGAACACGTGTTGGTAAAGTCTCGTCACAGATCTGTATTGGTGGTGTTTATTCCAAAAAGCAGAAAGGCAATGTACCTGAAGGATCACCTGCACTTCCTACGCTCTCCTGGATGGTAAGGTGAAAGGGAGGCAGCCGTGGTTCTGGCAACTAGACTCAAAGCGCCTGGAAAATTCATCTGGGGCAAGACCCTTCTCTCAGGTGCTTGAGACAAGGTGTCAGGCGTGGTCTATCACAAGTCACTTCATTTGAGATCAGTTATAGACGTCAGTGTAAAAGCTAAAACTGTCAAGCATTGAGAAGAACACATCAAAGTGTATGTGTACAACCGCAACCCGGAAGGAGACAAAGATTTCTCAGAGAGGACACAGAAGGCAACCTAAACAGAAAAATAGCCTCAATGAGACTTCATCAGAATTAAAATTCTCTGCTCATCCAAAGTCCCAAGTAGATGAATAAGCAAACCATAGTCTGGGAGCAAATGTTTACAAAATATACTTCTGACAAAGCCCTTGAATCCAGAATATATAAGGAAGTCTTCTAATTCAATAGTAAGAGGACAGCCCAATTAAATGGATAAATGGTCTCAACAGACACCCCACAAAGGAAGCTATCTGCCTGGCCGAAAAGCACATAAAAAGGTGCTCAACGTCATCAGTCATCAAAGAAAGGTGAATTAAAACCATAATGAGAAACCACTATACCCCCACTAGCAAGGCCAAAGTTGAAGAGCTCAATAATACAAAGTGTCGGTGAGGATGTTAACTCTTGTGCATCCTTGCCAGGAACATAAATAGCACAGTCAGTTGGGAGAAAGGTATGGAAGGTCCTTATACAGGTTCGCATACAGCCATTCTGCTGTGGGGTATATACCCAAGAGGAATGAAAACATTTGCTCACAAAAAAGACCTACACACAAATGTTCATAGCAGTTTTATTTTTAATAGCCCCAAACTGGGAACAACCCACATGTCCTTCAACAGGAGAATAACTACACCAACTGTGGTATATCCACACAATTCAACAGAACTCAGCACGAATACGGAGCAAACGATGGGTACACGCAACAGTAAACGTCAATCTCAAAAACATCATGCTGAACCAAGGAAGCCAGACAATGAGGAGTACACACTGCATGAGCCCATTTATACAAAACTCCAGAGAAGGCAAATCTACTTGGTAGTGACAGCACCTCCGTCACTCCTTGGTGCCAGGAACGGGAAGAGAGAGGGGAATGAGCAGGAAGGGACATGAGGGAACTTCCTGGACAGATGGAAATTCTATCGTGATAGGATCTATTTACAGGGATTTAGTCAGTGGAGATTTGTGTACTTTGATGCATATACATTGCACGTTAAAAATGTACAAGAGGGGGGTGCCTGGGTGGCTCACTTAGTTAAGTGTCCGACTTCGGCTCAGGTCATGATCTCACGGTTGGTGAGTTTGAGCCCCACGGTGGGCTCTATGCTGGTGGCTTGGAACCTGGAGCCTGCTTCACATTGTGTGTGTCTCCCTCTCTCTCTGCCCCTCCCCCACTCACATTCTGTCTCTCTCTCTCTCTCTCTCAAAAATAAACTTTAAAAAAGAAAAAAAGTTTAAGAGTAGGGGGCACCTGGGTCGCTCAGTTGGTGAAGCGTCTGACTTCAGCTCAGGTCATGATGTCACCGTTTGTGAGTTCATGCGCTGAGTCAGGCTCTCTGCTGTCAGCACAGGGTCTGCCTCTGTCCCCCTCTCTCTCTGCCCCTCCCCTGCTCATGCTCGTGTGCTCTCCCTCTCGCTCTCTCAAAAATAAACATTTAAAAAAAAAAGTCTGAGTGTAATAATCAAGGGTGGAGCAGGGGGTACATAAAGAACAAATAAAGACAGCAGAAAGTTCATCATTGTTGAAGCTGGTAACGTACATGCTTGAAATTTTCCATAATAAAAATTTAAGAAAAAATTCATCTACATCTAATGCGCCTGCTCTCTCCTACTGCCACCCCTGTCCAATTCTGCCTGGTGCCCGGGCTGCTTCCCACAGACCCAGATTCTCCAGTGAACTCTGCTTCCTGCTGAGGTCCACAGCTCAACTCCTTCCTGCGCTGCACCTCCTACCACCAATCAAGCCCCAACGACCACCAGGCATTTTGGCCAAGCCCTGTCACACCCAACAGCCCGAAAGCTGGGAAGGTATGGGGGGGGTGGTGTTGGGGGGGGGGTGGAAACCAGACGTTTTCTAGCAGGCTCTGCAGGAGTTCACCCCTCCTCCACAGAGGTTATTTGAACAGGATTTAAACAGCTCTGATCTCAAAGCCTGATACACAGAGTCTTGGAACAATAGTTTATGGCTTGCATTCCAAAAATCTATTTGTAAGCTGGCTGCTGGGAACCCCAAACACCTTCTGCCCCAGTAACAGAGAGCCAGCAGTGTAGCAGGCCAGCCCACGAGTATTTATCTACCCCAAACACACTCAAGGCTCAATCAGCACAGCTGCAAGGAAATGCTGCAGGTGCAACCTTCTTTCACTCAGCCCACGTGACTAAGCATGGAGGAAAGTTCGAGGTTCAATGCCGAGTCAGTAGCAGTAAGAGCAGCTAGAAAGGAAAGAGGCTCCGCGAATGGCCCTCGAGGGCAAGCCAGCAGCCAGGTCCGGCCGAAGACAGCCGAGGTCCAGCCAGGCACTCACGCAGCCTTGTCCTTGGGAGTAAAGCCACTGTGGTCTGGGCAAGCCACGTCACTGTCTCCAGCAGGGAGAAAAGAGGCTTCTGATAACCCCATCGTCAATCTCCCACTGCACTTGTTTAATATCAAATTATTTATATTACAAAAAATATACACTGTAGAAAATGTGGACAAATAAAAAGAACCAGTACCCCCAGGACACAATTCAAACCACTCTTTCCATTCCGGTGTCTCCAGAGTGAGTGGTTCTGGTCTCTTCTATTCGATACGTACCACTCAGGAGAAAGGTTCAGATCCAGAGGTGTGTCATTAGGATGGATCTTGTTTCCTAATAAAAGTGACAACTGCACTGTATCTATGCCTGGCCACCATATTCAACGTGGCTTTTACAGGAAACCACATTCTGATTTCTTTTTGAGAGTACCAAAATAAGTTGTGCTTCATCTCAACAGGAGAAACCAAGTGTCATTGTGTCCACTGAGAGTTATTCTAAAAAAGAACTAGAGAGATATTCCTAGGAAGCACTCCAAGAGTAGCAAAGAAAACCGCATCTGGCTGCCTATGGGTGACGAGTTCAAGGTCTCACAGAAGATCAATCATTAAATCAGTAATCGTTTAATCACAACTGTGTTACTCACTAGGAATGAAGACCTCGGTGTGCTCAAAGCTGACAGAGAGAGAGTAAGGGTGAGGAATCTGTCAAGGCTTCCTTGAAGAAAGGAGATGTGAAGGCTGAGGACGTAATAGACAAAGCAAGACTGCAGGGTGGTGGAGGGTGCCAGGGGACAGTGGTGTCCAAGCAGATGACATGGGGTGGAACGCACCAACCTTAAGAGACCAGGGACAAAGGTGTTAACAGCACCCTGGCCGAGAGAAGATAATGCCTGTACCAAGGTAGCAGAGGCACATAGAGTAACATCCAGCAGATCTGAGAACTATTTTGGAAGCAATAGGCCGGATTCGACCATGACCGAGAAGGTGGGGCCAAGACTGACTCGCAGTTGATGATTTCACTCATCAGTGTTTACTTAAGAGAAGGCAATAGTCTAAGGAACTACTGCCCTTATATTCTGCTGGAAATCGATTTGGCCAGTCGCCTGACCAGGTAGAGATGCCACACAAAGTACACATTCTACAACCATTAAACCCACGCCTGTCTTCCTTAGAACCTTTTGCATTTTCCACAGTGATGAGGAGAGTATGCACCTGATTACAAGAAGGCCTAAGGCATCCTCAAGGCTCTCTCTTGAGTAGAAGCCAATACACCTGTGGACTAAGTCCACGAAAGCCGAGAGACGCATTCAGGCGTTTCTAGCACAATGCGTGGCAAACTGGATTAGTCGGGGTAACCTAGGCTAGGGTGCCACAAGTCCCCAGTTCAGTGGCTTAACAGCCATCTTGGACACATGACCTTTGAGTTTGCCATAACAGAGGCAGAGACAGACGGAGGAGGCACACTAACTTCTCTTTCAAAGTGATACGTGTTGGCGTTGTTCACATTTCACAGGCCAGTACTAACCACAAGGGCCCAGCTGACCGCCAGGGAGGTCCGGAACTGTGGAAGAGTATACAGAAGCTGGCAGGGCCTGGTCTTTATCACCAAGCTGATAAAGAATCCACAAGTAACATCACAGATGGAGAGGCTAGACACAACCCACACAAAGGGCAGCAAAAGGGACTACAGCTGGCTTTACGTTAAACCATTACATATCCTATCTCGGCAGAAGCACAATATTACTCTCAGCTTCGAAAATAACAGAATCACTGCATTATCAGTTAATACAAAAGGCAAAAATAACCTGGCCTCCAAAACCAGTGAAACCAAGGAAAAAAGCCAGAACGTGTCCTCCCATCACTGGTATTAACCTGATGGTCCAAGCATCTCAATTCTATTTTCTTCACTCACGGCAGCACAGCGTGGGGCCCCACAGTTACGAACAGGGACGATCCATTACTTGAGGTGATACACAGCCGGACTTCCTCTTGGAAAGGCATACCTTGGAGACAACTTCCTAGCAGCTGGGCTAGGTTTTCATAACCCAAGTTGCACTCTTACCACGGTAACAAACACCCCCCACACCAAATCTTAGTTGCCTGACCAAATAAAAGCTTCTCTCTTGCTTATGCGAACTCCTAAGTAAACATTCCAGCTCCAACAGTGATCCTTCCAAGAGTGGTTCAGGGATCTGGGGGCCTTCCATTGTGCACTGCTGCCATCGTCTACCCTGAGCCTCTAAGGTTCCCGTGGGGACCACAGGAAGGGGACACAAGGTATGGGAAGGACTACTCGCTATGCTAACACCTGGGCCCAGAAGTGACAGATACCACTTGTAATTCCATTTCATCGGCCAGAACTAGTTACACATCCCAAGACTCAAAGGGCTGGAAAATGTAGCCCCCACTTCCCAGCAACAACTAGGAGCGTGAATCCCTGGTCACCCAACAATCTCTGCCACACTTGGTATCCTCCAAATGACTCTGTATGAGCCAGCCAGAAAAAGGGTGTCATCCGGATAGAGCAAAGTCAAACAGCTCGTCTGTGTTGGCCTTGGTCTTCTGAATCGATGTCCAGGAAGTGCAAAGACTTCTTGCCGTAGGTGGCAATAGCTCACAATGTGTAAAATCACCGTGAAAGTAACTGAAGACAAAATCCTCAGAAGTTGGGCCTGTGGGGCAGAAAAGTACCAACTAAATGAGGTTCAGAGAGGAGCCAAGTTAGGCAGAGCCAAACCCAACAGCAGTGGGAAGAGAACTTGTGCCCCAGGGCAGGCTCGATCAAAGGGGCTGCTGTCATTAGAGCAGTTACTAGCTAACTCACCATGGAGGCTCTAACTTAGATTGGTCATTAACCACCTGGTTTACCTGGAGAGTAAACCTCCATCAAAAAAAACGGTGCACTCCTAGGAGATCGATGTATTCTACTGAACCAGATCTCAGGTTAAGATCAGATACCACAGTAAGTGGATTCTACTACAGAGTCCAGGAGAAGAGAATTTCCAGGTCAAAATGTGTGGGAAAGCAAGAGACAGAGTTACATAGATTTCCTTCTTGAAGGAACTCTTGGTTTCTAGTATGTTCACAAGCACGGAGAACCTCCAAGAGGGAGACACAGCATGAGCCTGAGAAGGAGAAAAGGCTGCTGCATGTAAATACACTCCACACACAAGAGAAGAACCTCAAGCCATAACTATGAATTCTGTTCAAGTAGATAAATGGGCACTTAGACAAAAGGAGTGAAGGCATATCCAGAAGGGGTTTCTTTTAGAGAAAAAAGAGAACACCTGTTTTGTTCTCCAAATACTAGAAGTAACTGAGTGATCGACCCTCAAATAATTCAATAGTTCTACTAAATTCAAGACTCCCAACTTTGAAGATGGATGACAGATGCTCAAAAAAATAAAACAAATTAGTCCTTCTATGGACCAAAGGCACATAGGGATGACCACCACCTCCGCTCAAAGTGAACAGGATGTTTTTCAAAAAAACAAAAATTTAACCATGAAATTACCATATACCACAGAAAGTGAAAGAAGAAACTTGAACAAGTATTCAGACACCCACGGTCATCACAGAATTATCTAGAATACCCTAAAGGTGGAAACAACCCAAGGCCCATCTGCAGACGAGGGATTCACATAACGTGGTGTATGCAATCACTGGAGTATTCGGTAGCCTTAAAAGACGCTCTGGTATGTGCTACAGCACAGAGGAACCTTGAAGATGTTATGCTAAGTGAAATAAGCCAGACACAAAAAGACAAATACTGTATGATTCCAGTTCTATGAAATCTCTAGAACAGGCCAATTCACAGAGACAGAAAGTAGAACAGTGGTTACCAGGAGCTAGGCACGGGGGAGGACAAGTTACTATTTAAGGGGAGCAGAGTTATTGTCTGAGCTGGTAAAAAAGTTCTCTGGAGATGGCTGCACAAGAGCGTGAACGTACTTAATGCCAATGAAATGCACACTTAAAAATGATTAAATGGCAAATTTTATGTTACGTAGATCTTATGATTTGCTTTTTACAGTACTCATGGCCATGGCAGTGTTTTTCCCCACAGTGTCACCTGTCCTTGCCTGGGATGAAGGCCTGCCTGGGGCTCTCTCATATCCCACCAAGTCACCCAGGCACTGGTGATCTGGAACCTCTGATCCAGACCCACACAGGACCACATAAAACTGCACCAGGAGTAGGAAAACCCAACCCAACCCGGTTTCACCTTGCTATGGGAGCAAGAGGCCGGAAGTGTTCACACGTCACACCTACCAGCCTCCCTAAAAAACATCTGGGACAGCTCCATTGGTCCCCTCCCCACAAACATTTTTCTAGAACAGCACTGTCCATATGGGACATCCTGCGATGAGGAAAATGCTCTCTTCACAGTGCCTGTTGAGCACTTGAAATACACCTGGTATCCACAAGGAACTGACTTTTACTGTGTTTAAACTCATTTAAATGTAAACTGCCACCTGTGGCTAGAGGCTACCTGTTGGACAGCGTGCTTACAGAACTTCTACAAAGAAACCAAAGTGAAAGATCTGTATGATTTTTGGTGGAGATATCAAAAGTCTGAGTGGTAGAGATGAGGAAGCCAGGAGAGGTGAGTGAGGGGGCTGTCTCTTTAATCCATAAACCCACTTAGTGGAGTGGCATACATCCTTTGTCAAACCTGTAAAAAGAATTTATTGCTATATTTATATATATGTTATATTTACATGTAAGTTAATTTATATAGCTTACATAAATGTTATATTTACATATATTTATATAACTTATATAAATATGTTATATTCACATATATTTGTTATATATTAATATATGTTATATTCATATATATTTATATTTATACACAAATACGTAAGTTATATTTATAAGTTGTAATGATGTGCTGAGAAACAACTTAGTCAAGACCAAGCCAAGGTTGGGGCATCCAGGTGGCTCAGCCGGTTGAGTGTCCGTCCGGCTCTTGTTTTCGGCTCAGGTCATGATCTCAGTTTGTAGGATCGAGCCCTGCGTCGGAGTCTGTACTGACATCTTGGAGCATGCTTGGGTTTCTCTCCCTCTCCCTTCCTCCCTCCGCCCCTCCCCTACTCATGCCGTCTTTGTCTCTCTCAAAATAAATAAACTTTTAAAAAAAGACAAGGAGCGCCTGGGTGGCTCGGTCAGTTGAGCATCTGACTTCGGCTCGGGGCATGATCTCACGGCTCGTGAGTTCGAGCCCCGCATCAGGCTCTGTGTTGGCAGCTCACAGCCTAGAGCCTGCTTTGGATTCTGTGTCTCCCTCTCTCTCTCTCTGCCCCTCCCCTGCTCATGCACTGTCTTTCTCTCTCTCAAAAATAAACACTAAAAATTTTTTTAAAAAAAGATGAAGCCAAGGTCAACCAAAGGAAGCGCATGATGCAGAAAATTCTAGGGAATCAGGACCGGGAGCAAGAGAAGGCAATGTACCTGTTGTGTAGATCTGGAATCGAAAGCCAAAGAATTTCTGACTGACATAACTTTCACACCCACCCAGAAGGGGTCCTGTTGGTAGATGAAGGCTTGTCACAGACACAGACACACCCCCTCCCCCCCTGCACGAATAAAGCCGCTGCACAGCGATCTTCAGAGTTGGCACCAGCACGCAGGAGGCTACAGCTGTGCTGAGTGGCTAAAGGAACATTTAACCTTTCAGAGGAGAGTCTGTTCAAACTCCAGTTTTGGAGGAGAATGAACAGAAGGCAAGAAAACCAAGTGGTTCTGGGTGAAGTGGGCTCCTGAGCACTTTTCTAAAAAGACGCTGTGCCGAAGAGTACACTCTGAAAGGTCAGAAATGTCAAGAGAGTGTCTTCAACGGGCTCAGGGGCCACTTTATTTGAACAAGCCTGACACCCCGCCCCCTGTTCCAGACGGGGAGGATTTGCTCTGCAGAAAACGGATCCCTGTTCCCTCTGGCAGAGAATGGATGGCACTACATCTGGCTGATTGCTTCAGCGTGGTGTGGCCAGCGTCTTAAATTCTCCCTGTACCTTCTGACATGCTTTTAGGTTTAGGGTAGGCACCGTTACCACCTTTTGATCAGTGAAGAAGCCAAGGCACAAGGACTCCCAGGTAATTACTACACGATACCCAAGGCTTATTAATGTCACGCCAGTGCTTATTACAGTGAGCTCAGAGATCTAGGGCCCCATCCCAGCAACGGAGGAGACCCTGAGCCCCCAAATGCTTGTGCACCATGGGATAAAATAGATCTGTCACACACGTGGGAGAGCACAGCCCCACCGTCAAAGTGTGTTTGGGGGGCAGGAATTAGAGTACTAAAAAGAACACCGGGGCACTTCTAAGCGCACCTGTCCCTACACATATATACACACACTCAATTGTAACACACCGATTCCCCTTCTGGGCTGCAAAATGGAATCATCTGAGAAAGCATTAACAACTACTGAGGCCTCAGATTCTGGTATTCGTCTGGGATACAATCTGGGCACGGGGCGGGGTGGGGGTGGGGTGTAAAAGTTACCCAGGTGATTCTAATGTGTAGGTGGGGTTGGGGCCCACTCACTGCTATAAGGACAGGGCCAGAGGGAGGAAATAAAAACTGGATAACTGGTGGGGAGGAGGGCTTCGCATCATCCAGTTTATGGGCTGTTTGTTGGGTTAAGGGATGTTTAAGGAGACTGTAAAATAACGAAGCTAAATGCCAGTCGCTTCTGTTTTCCTATCTGTAAAAAGATACAATGCTACCTACTCTCCCCTCCAGAAAGGCAGGGCAGGCTGGTGGTTAAGTTAGCAGAAGCGGGGCTGGTGGGGGTGGCCAGGGCCATGGCGTGTGCCAGGGTAAGAAAAGCAGGCGGCGTGGGGTAAGGGCGAAGGGGGCATCTGCCTCACCGGCGTCGTAGAAGGCGTCGAGCACAGCTGTCTCCCCGAAGTCAAGCTCCCCGAAGGGTACGGAGGTGAAGTGGGCGCCCTCGGCCTCGCAGGCCCGCAGCAAGCACAGCCGCGCCCCCGCCTCGTGGCCGCCAGCCGCGCCGCCCTGGGGGCTCTCGCTGCGCACGTATACGGTCCGCAGAGCCCGCCGCGGCGCGTCCCCGTCCTCGCCCCCGCTGCCGCTCCCGGCGCCCTCGGCCGCCCCGTCGGGCTCCGCCGTGGCCTAGGCTCCCGGCGCCAGCGGGCACCGTGGCGACTCGGTCGCCACCCCAAGCGTCCCAGCGGGGAGAGTCCCTCCGCCGCTGTCCATGTGGCCGCCCTGCGCGCCTTGATCCCACCTCCGCGCGTGAGGCTAAGGGCCGCAAGCAGTCCCGGCACCTGTTCCCGGGGGCGCGGGGCGGGACCCGGAAGAGCCCGCGCGCACCCGTGGCCTCGCGGCCCGCAGGTGAAGGCAAGGCCCCCGGGCTGCAGACGGAAGCTCCAGCCCCGCAGCCCCCAAGCGCCCTTTGAAGGCTGGGGAGAGGGAGGCGGGGGCCTGGGACGTCAGGACGAGCGGAGGGCGGGGGTGGGGGTGGGGGGTAGTTCTGGGAAGAGCGGCGGGGCAGGAGCTGGCAGGGCGCCCCCTGCCGCCTCCCCCGGGCAGCGCCCTGAGGAGGGCGGATTCGTCAATTTTAGGATCTTGTTGTTGCCATCCCTCCAGCCTGACGGACATTAGGAGTCCCGTTTTTTTTCCCTCAAAACAATTTGAAGCTTTTCAAGCAGAGCAAAAACTCTTTGAAAGCGCTGGCTGGAGGTAAATATTCAATTTCAAGCTAAATACAGAGGTACTTGTCACTCAGAATTGAGATGAGAAGATGCTTATTTAAAACGCTTCTGATTCTGATAGATAGGTAAATAAATAACTCAATTTTGTACTCCTTGTCCCAGTTGCCAAGAGCATGGCCCTCCCTTTAAAATTTTTTTAATGTTTATTTTTATCTTTTTAATTTTTTAAATTTTTCTTCAATGTTTAGTTATTTTTGAGACAGAGACAGAGCATGAGCAGGGGAGGGGCAGAGAGAGAGGAAGACACAGAATCTGAAGCAAGCGCCAGGCTCTGAGCCTGATGCGGGGCTCGAACCCCTGAACGATGAGATCGTGACCTGAGCTGAAGTCTCACACTTAACAGACTGAGCCACCCGGGCGCCCCTATTTTTTGGGGGGGGGGGAAGTGGGGAGGATCTGAAGCAGGCTCCAGGCTCTGAGCTGTCAGCACAGAGCCGGATGAGGGGCTCTCCACTCACCGACCCCGAGATCATGACCTGAGCCTAAGTGGGAAGCTTAACCTACGGAGCCATCCAGGCACCCCAAGAGCATGGCCCTCCTGAGCCCAGTCCTGCAGGCCTGCTCCTCCTTTCACTGTGACTTTGACAAAGCACCGGGATGCACCAGCAACAAATTTTCTATGCCCGGAAAATAGACTCCAAGTGGGATGCCTACCTGACCTATGAAATGCTGTGAACCCAAAGGGATCTTTACTCTGGACCTTCCCTGCCTCACAATTTTAGGCTCCAATATTAAATGTAGTATTACCACCACAGGTAGTACTTGTATTTAAAAGACAGGATGCCCTTGAGGCTGTCACAAGGTTTTGCGGTTTTGGTTTTTCTTTTTTTTTAAAGTAGGCTTGGGGCGCCTGGGTGGCGCAGTCGGTTAAGCGTCCGACTTCAGCCAGGTCACGATCTCGCGGTCCGGGAGTTCGAGCCCCGCGTCGGGCTCTGGGCTGATGGCTCAGAGCCTGGAGCCTGTTTCCGATTCTGTGTCTCCCTCTCTCTCTGCCCCTCCCCCGTTCATGCTCTGTCTCTCTCTGTCCCAAAAATAAATAAACGTTGAAAAAAAATTAAAAAAAAATAATAAAGTAGGCTTGATGCCCAAGGCGGGGCTTGAACTCATGACCCAGAGATCAAAGCCTGAGCTGAGATCAAGATTCCTCAGCTTAACCGACTGAGCCACCCAGGTGCCCTGGGTTTTCATTTTTAATACCAGTTTTATTGAGATATAATTCACAAACCATCCAGTTCACCCATTTAAGTGGCTTTAGTATATTCATAGAGTTGAGCAGCTGTCACCACACTCAATTTTAGAACATTTTCATCACCTATCCCCCCCCCCCGCCCCACAAAACCCAGTATCCATTAGCAGTCACTCTCCACTCCCCCAACACCCTTCAGTCCTAAGCAATCACCAATCTACTCTCTCTATATATAGATTTACCTATTCTGGACATTTCATCTATATGGAATCATACAAAGTGTGGACAGAGGTTTTCATTTGTCTTGGATATATATCTAGGAGTGGACTTGTGGGTCATATGACAACTCCATGCTTAATTTTTGGATCAACTGTCACTATTTTCCAAAGTGGCTCCATCATTTCACATTCCCACCGACAGCATAGGAGGGTTCCGGTTTCTCCACACTGTCACCAACATTTGTTGTCTTTTTGATTACAGCCATCCCAGTGGGTGTGAAGTGGTCGTAATTTTGATCTGCATTTGCACTGTGATGTTGTATTTGCATTGTGATTTTGATTTGCATTTCCCTGATGACCAGTGACGGTTAGCATCTTGTCACGTGCTTATTCGCTATTTGTGTAACTGCTTTGGAAAAATGTCTATTCAGATCTTTTGCTCATTTTTAAATTGGGTATTTGTCTTTATTACTGAGTTAAAAAGTTCTTTCTATATTGTGGATCTAGGTCCCTCATCCAGATACGTGATTTACAAATATTTTCTCCCATTCTATGACTGGTCTTTTCACTTTCTTGATGGTATCCTTTGTAGTACATCACAAGCCATCTGACAAAAGCAGGATAGGACTTACCATACAAAATCATGGTTTGGCTTCTCTTCTTGTTTCAGTAATGGTACAGTCCATGCCTCCACCCCACCCCCAAAAGAAAGCCGAAAGTGCTGGAATAAATCTTTAAAGAAATCCTGCCTTAATTCCAGTCCTGGTAAAAATTAGGAACTTCAACAAGTGCCACCGGTGTGCACCCTCTTTTGTGGCCAGTGAATGGAAAATGGGCTCTGAGGAGATCTGTAAAAACACACAGACCAAAATTGGGAAGAGGGAAGCTAGAGAAAACTTTCAACACCTCTGTTCTGAGATTTAAAAAAAAACATGATGGACACATTTTCCTTATAGCCTTGTAATGCATAATAATAATAATTTTCCTAATGTGCCTGTTTATCTGAAATTATTCCAATGACTGGCACAGCCTTCAGAAGAGCAAAGATGCCCACTTCACGATCGCTCGCCAGTGTCTTGCTGTTGCCCCCACTTTAATCTTCCTGTGTTCTTTCCAGCTCTCACTGGGGCCCCGCTGACAGAATAAGACTCAACAGGAGTTGTGAATTCTGGCTTGAATACTACCTTCCTCTAAACATAAACCCTGCTGGGTAAAGAACTTAGAATTTACCTAGCTAACAAATAACTTCCACGCAGTTGGAAGTTTCTCAGTGCACTTTCTCATTATCTCCAGTAATTTGCACACCCGAAACACACCCCAGTCCCTTCTCCTGATGTCCTTCCTGCCTCCCACCCCCAGACACGCTGAGAAAATTACAAGATGCCGGATTAGCCTCTTCTCTTTAGTTGAACAGTTGTTCGGTTCTTACCCCTGCCTGTTCTTTACTAAGTACGTGTCTTGGAAATGACTTTGCCCTAACGCAGCGATGTCGTTTGGACTAGAACAGTGGATTGAAGAATAGAGTGGAAGCACTATAGCCAAAGAGTAAGATTAAACCCGGGCATTTTTCTCATTTCCTTTATTTATTGTAGGTTGGTTATTCATACAAACTGTGGTCTAACTAGTTAGTTCTTTGACTCAGTGTTGTCAAAAAATATTTGAGTTACCATTTGAGAGGCAGCTTCATTACTTTTTTCGTTGTACCCAAGAACCAAGAGCAGATAGTGACAAAAGACAGTCATGTTTCATAATACTGTATGTATTCATTGGGAAAACTTTATTTTTTTAATATGAAGTTTATTGTCAAGGGAAAACTTTAACATATACAGTAATTCAGCAAAGATTTATTGAGCTCCTATTATGCATCAGGCACTGTCTTTGATGCTGAGGATAGCATAGTGAACAACACGGCCAAAGTACCTGCTGTCATGTTAGATACAGATACTGAGAGATAGATATGGATATGGCTATAGACAGATACGTTTGTGTATAGATGCTATAAATATTGCATGGGCATAGATGATTGTAATCTGCCATACAATACAAGAAAAGCCAACTGGATGGATGAAACTCATCAGCAGTATTAAGCATAGATTGTATGTAAAATATTGCTTTATAAAATATTGGTGAAACCCATAGGATGTTTTAAGTATATGTAATGAGTAAGCAAGTAGCTTGTGAGGAAAAGGTAGACTTCATAAGATGAATTAAAAATTGTAAGGTATTTTCCTCTAAGACGTACCACAGATGGAACGTGCTATATGATGGAACTGTTACTTATAGACAGATAGGGATGGAAGACCAAGTCATTAGGTATGAGTATGCAATCTCTGAACTAACAGTTACATCACCCTCAAATCGACCACCCATTGGTTACACCCAGTACAGTCCCATTCTCATTCCACATGTGCCCTCCACCTTCCTGAACATATGGGATATAGTTATAGTAACTGCTTGAGTGTCCTTGTCTAGTAATGCTGTCATCTGTTTTATTCCTGGATTCCTATTTCTATTGATTTTTCTCATTGTGGGTCATATTTTCTTTGCATGCCTGGTAATTTTTTTATTAGATGCCACACACTGTGAATTTTACTTTAATGGGTACTGCATACTTTTGTATTCCTATAAATATTCTTGAGCTTTATTCTGGGATATAGTTAAGTTACTTGGAAACAGTTTGCTTCTTTTGAGGCTTGCTTTTAAGCTTCAAGTGGGATCAGAGCAGCCTTTAGGCTAAGGCTAATTAATCCTTGCTACTGAGGCAATACCCCTCTGAGTACATGATGTCCTGTGAATTATGACATTTCTCAGTCTGGGCAGTGGACACAGAAACTATTCTGGCCCCATGGGACCTTCAGGGATGGTTCCCTCTAATGCATTCAGGTGGTTCTTTCCCCAGCTTCAGGTGGCTTCTTCATACACACAGTTGCTGGTCAGTATGCTGCTAAAGATTCCAGATCTATGCATCTCCAGAACTCTATGTACAGCTGTCTCCTCTCCAGTACTCTAACTGTAGCCTCCTTGGCCTTCCAGCTCCATCTACCCAACTCAGGGTGATGACTGGGCTCCTCATGGGCGCTCTTTCTCTGTTCTGTGCCTGGAAACTCTCTCGAGGCAGTAAGCTGGGACAATTGTAAGGTTCACCTTGTTTACTTGTTCTTGTGTCTCTGTCCTGTGTTGTGCTGCTTATACGAATTTTGCAACCTTTTCATAAGTCTGAAATTCTTTTAAGATGAAAACATTTAAAAGTTTTAAAATTAAAAGAAAGGCGCTTCTCTTCCATCTAAGCTTGGCACAGGCTGAGCATTTACAGTGTGGAGAGGAGGAGCAGCGTTGGCTTCTTCTGTCCTCTCCTACCCTGCTAGTCACTCCTCTAAGGCAGGGGCGTAGAGCAAGAGGATGTACGACAACTCCATTGATGGCTCTCTGGTGCTGGGATCACATCTGGTCCAGAGGAAACATCTACCCTTCGCCTCACAACCTCTGGGGGTGCTGGCCACTCCTATCCAGCCCCTCTCTCGCTGCCACCATTTGAGCAGCCAGCCGGCCATCTCACCTTCTAGATTTCTTAGGTATGGTTCAGACACTTGTCCTCTATGTCCTGAAAAATCTCTTGGGACATATGTAGCAAATTCTCTTTGAATCCTTTCCCTAGGCTCATGGTAAGTGATAGGCAGCCTTCCAACACACCATGGGTAGGAAGGAACTCACCAGCACACCAATCTCTCTCCGAAAAGACACTTCTAATTTCCAATTCCCTTTTCTGGGTATGTCCAGCTTCACTTTGAAACCGAGCATTTCGTTACTGGTCCAAGACCTTCCAGAACTCTTTTTTTCTCCATCATCAACTTTCTGCTACCAGTAACATTCCAGATGGTACCTGCTTCATCAGCCTAGGGTCTGGAGGATGATGATGACATGAACCCAGAGCACTCATTTGACTTACAATGGACATTGAACAAAAACTTGAATGAGATAAGGGTGTTAGCCATGGAAATACGTGTGGAAGAGCACTGCAGGCAGAGGGAAGAGCCAGTATAAAGGCCCTAATACCAGGGTACAAGAAACAGCAAGGTCAGTATCTCCAGATATTTCGAATTCCATCATCTTATATGTTAACAGCTCTAGTTTCTAGAAAGTTCTTCCATAGATTCAAATATAACCTTCCCTTGTAACTTTTACCCATTGATTCTAATTTAATTCTTCTTGCACATGGCAGCTTTCCAAGTACTGCTCTGGTGATACCCTGCCTCCCAGACGCTTCACTCACTGCTTCCACAACATGATTTCCAGGCCCTTCACCACCTTGATGATTCTCTTCTAGAAGGTTCCCTATTTGTCTCAATTGCTGTTTTGTGTGTGCAAAAGACTTTTTGAAATTAAGCATTTTTATGTTGAGGGAATTGTGGGTTCATATGCAGTATTAAGCAATCATACAGGGAGAGCTAGCGAACCCTTTAACCAGTTTTCCCCAATGAAAACCCCCTGCTAAACCATAGTACGCTATTACAACCCAGATGGTAACGTTGATAGGATACAGAACAGTTACATCACCACCAGGATCCGTCCTATTGCCCTTTGATTCCCACATCAGTCTGTCTCCTCATGGCCCCATACCTAACTACTGGCAACCACTAATCTGTTTTCCACTTCTATAATTTTGTCACTTCAAGGATGTTATATAAATGGAACCATACAGTATGTAACCTTTTAGGATTTTTTTTTTCACCTAGCTTAATTCCCTTGGGATTCATGCAAGGTGTTGCACGTATCAGTAGTCCTTTCCGTTTGTTACTGAGCACTGACTGTTACATCGTGTGGATGTGCTACAGTTTCTTTAACCATTTGTCCTTTCAAAGACACCTGAGTTGTTTCTAGTTTGGGGTTATCATGAATAAAAATGCTATGGACATGCATGTACAGGTTTTTATGTGAACATAAGTTTTCATTTCTCTGGGATAAGTGCCCAGGAGTGCAAATTCTATGTCATATGACAGTTGCATGTTTAATTTTGTAAGAAACTGCCAAGTTGTTTTCCAGAGTCCCATCAGCAATGTATGAGTGATCCAGTGTCCCCACATCCTTACCAGTAATTGGTGTTGTTACTTTTATTTTAGCCATTCTGATAGGCGTGTAGTGGTATCTCATATGGTTTTAACTAGCACTTTTCCAATGGATAATGATGTTGAGCATCTTTTCATGTGCTCATTTGCCAAGTGTATATCTTATGTGGTGAATATCTGTTCATATCTTGTGCCCATTTTCTAATCGAAACGTTTCACTTTTTTACTGTTGAGTTTTAAGTTTCTATCTTGTAGATACTAGTCCTTTGTCAGACAGGCGGTTTGCAAATATCTTCTTTCAGTCTCTAGCTTGTCCTTCGTCTTCTCACTGAGGTATTTCCTAGACAGAGCAAATGTCTTTAATCTTGAGAAGGCCCAATTTATCAATTTTTCTATTTATAAATTGTGCTTTTAATTCCATGCTAAAAATCTCTTTGCCTAGCCCTAGGTCCCAAAGATTTCCTCTTATGTTTGTTCCTAAAAGTTTTGTAGCTTTGCATTGTACATTTCAAATCCACTTTGAGTTAATTTTTGTATAAGGTGTGAAGTTTAGATACAGGTTTCTTTTCTTTGTTCTTTTTTGCCTCTGGATGTTCAACTGCTTCAGTACCATTTTATGAGAAGACTATCTTTCCTTCATTGAATTGCCTTTACCCCTTGGTCAAAAATCAGTTGGGAATATTTGTATGGGTCTATTTCTGGGTTCTCTGTTCTGTTCCACTGACCTAGGTATCTATCCCTCCACCAGCCCATACTGTCTACACTGCTGAAGCTACATACTAGCCCTTAATACTGGAGAGAGTGACTCCCCTATTTTTCTCTTCCAAGACTGTTTTAGCTATATTAGGGCCTGTGTTTTTCCATATAAATTTCAGAATAAGCTTGTCTAGGTCTACAAAAAAAACCTTGCTAGGATTTTGATGGGAATTACATAAACATGTAGATCAATTTGGAAAGAATTAACACATATATTATGTTGAATCATCCAATCCATGAACACAGAATTCCTTTCCATTTATTTAGACGACCTTATTTGATTTCTTTCATTAGAATTTTCTAATTTTCAGCATCCAGATTATGTACATATTTATTAAGTTTATGCTCAAGTATTCAGTTTTTTTTAGAGTGAGTATATATGGCATGGTTTTTAATTTCAGGTTCCACATGTTCATTATTAGTATGTATAAATGCATGCACTGCGTTTCTATTATTACATGACTCTGCTGAGCTCACTTCAGGAGGTTTGTGGGATTTTTCCTTGGGATTTTCCATGTAGACAATCATGTAATCTGCAAATAGAAATAGCTTTATTTCTTCTTTCCAATCGGCATGCCTTTTATTTCTTTTTCTTGCCTTGTTGCCATGGCTGGGACTTGCAGTTCTATGTTGAATAAGAGCAGTGAAAGCAGACTTCCTTGCCTTGTTCTAATCTTAGAGGGAAAGTATTCAGCCTTTCACCCTAAGTATGATGCTGGCTGTGGTTTTTTTGCAGGTGCTGTTTATCAAGTTAAGGAAGTTTCCTTCTATTTCTAGTTCACTGAGAACCATTATTGTGCATGGGTATCGGATTTTTTTTCAAATGCTCTTTCTACATCAATTGATACAATCATGATTTTTCTTCTTTAGCCTATTGATATGGTGTATTACACTAATTTTCCAGTGTTGAATTCGCATGCTTGAAATAAATTCTAGTTGGTTGTGGTGTATAATTCTTTTTATACATTTCTGGATTTTACTTCCTAATACTTTATTGAGAATATCTGCATCTAGTTTCATAAAATATACTGACCTGCAGTTTTCATTTTTGGAGGTACTGTCTTTTCCTTGTTTTGATATCAGAGTAATATTAGCATCATAAAATGATTTGGGAAGTGTTCTGCATTCTTCTCTTTTTTGGAAGCGATTGTGTAAAGTTGGTGCTACTTCTTTCAATGTTCGGTAGAATTCTCCAGTGAAATCATTTGGATCTGGAGATTTCCTTTTCAGTGTCTTTTAGTTACATATTTGACTTTTTGTCTAATGGTTATAGTGCTGTTAAGTTTGTCTATTTTATTTTGGTTGAGTTTGATAGTTGGAGAGTTTGGAGGAATTGGTCCATTTCTTCTAAGATGTTGAATTTGTGATCATGAAATTGTTCACAGTATTCCTTTATTATCCTTTTGACGGCTGCAGAATCTCTAGTAGCATCCCACTTCATTCTTAACTTGGTGATTTGTGCCTTCTCTCTTTTTAGCAGTCCTGCTATTTATTCAAGTAAATATGAACATTCAAGTCTTCTGAAAAGCCCATCAAAGACATTCTTCATTTCTGTCACAGTGTTTTTAATTCCCAGCCATTTGATTCTTTCTTAGAGCTTCCATGTCTGCTGAAATTTCCTATCTGATCTTGCATGTTGTCTACTTTTCCCCCTGTAGCCTTTAACGTAGTAATCACGCTTATTTTAAATTCCTTCTCTGATCCTTCCAATAACTGTGCCATATCTAAGTTTGGTTCTGAGGATTGTTTTGTCTCTTTAGATTGCCTTTTGGCATGCCTTGTAATTTTTTTGTTGAAAGCTAGACTTTTTATGTAAGGCATCAGATACTGTGATAAATAAACGCTTACTGTAGGAATTTATGTTATTCTAGCCAGGAATTGGGCTGTGTTGAGGTTTGTTGTTCCTATGGACACCAGAAACTTTTAATTCGTCTCGTGATCTTTTTTTTTCCTCCTCTGTGTTTTGGGGCTTCCCTTTGTGCTGCTTTCCAGAGAGAGCCTGTCTCTGGCAGCTCTCCCTGCTGTAATCCACTGTTGTTATTCCTGAAGGTTTGTTAGTGTGCTCTTGGGGCATAGAGGGGGGTGTTCTCTAGTAGTCGAACCCTTAATTTGAGGGGTACAGCCTTCACAAGTGCCTCTGACCTTCTTCCAGAGATAGAGCTCCCCCTGGCCAATCTTTTCCCCTAGATGCAGTCGGTATCCAACAGTGTTCTCAGTCAACAGCCTTGAGGCCTTTCTCCCTTAAGGTTAAAATTTTACTTTAGGTGAGTTGGGGGCTGAGGCTGGGTGGGATTCCCTTCCCCCAGCTGCAGTGCTATTTCACCAGTGTCCTCAGATCATTCCCCCTACAGAATAAGCCTTTTGTTCCTTAAGTGAGAAAGGCCCGTGTAGATTTCTCAGTGGCTCCAGAGCCAGGACCTCCAGCCTGTGCCATGAATTTTCTCTGGGTTTCTCCTGATCTTCCATCTAAGAGCCACTTGGGGTTCCTGGAGGAAAAGCCTGCAAAAGTGTGGGAACCTCTTTCCCCAGGAGCTTCATACTCTCAAACTAGTCCACACTCAGCCTCCAGCAATTTGTTCAGTTTTCTACCTTGATGTTCCTATCCACTTTTATGGCATCTGGTAACTTCTGTCCCTGGTAAGCAAATGTTCCACTTCTGTGTCTCACTGAAAGTGCCCTTCTCTCTCCAGATTTTGAAATAGCCGTTTGCTCTGCAAACGCAGCTCTCTTTCAATTTCTGGTCTGTCCCAATTTTTCCTTACTGCAAGCATGGAAGGACGTCTTGTAGCTCTGTGATGTCTGAGCTGAGACTGGACACCCTATCCAACAATATTTGACCTGCATAAATGGCAATTTCATATGGTTCAACCTAATAGACTATTGTACACAGCGCACCTTGTTGTGGTGCGGCCACAATCTAATAAAAGATCTCTGGAGAAGACGACTATAGATTATTCTACACACAACTCATTGAGAATGAGATGATCCCCCCCCCCCCCCCGGCCCATGACAGCGGCCCTCAAGCTTCAGTGTGCATCAGAATCTCCCGGAGGACTAGTTAAAATGCGGACTGCTGGGTTCCTCTGCAGAGTTTGATTCAGTAGGTCTGGGGCAGAACCCCAAAGTTTGATTTCTACCAGGTTCCTGGTTGGTGTTGCTACCACTGCTCCTCCAGGGCACTCTAAGAGCTGTATGGCATGTGTCGAGAGGCCCAGGGCTCGCCTGCACGTCCTCCTTATTCATCTGGCAGATGGCCAGCCCCGAGGGGCAACAATTAGGTGCTCCTGTGACCTCAGAGTAGTGTCAAAAGCAAAGTGCCAGGAATAGGCTCACCTTTGAATTCATTCTTTCTCCAGAGTGAATCTAATGAAAAAAGAATGCTTTATGTCTCAAAACAGGGGTAGCCATGGTTTTCTAATGGTGGATGATAGTCTTAGAGGTAACAGGGGGAACTTGTTTGAAGATCCATGGTAACGTAGGCACTCTTCTTAGGCTCTGGGTGTGGCTTGAGACTCACATTCAAGTAAAGTGCCTCTGAATGCTTTTTTCTTTTAAATGTTTGTTTTTGAAAGAGAGAGAGAGAGAGAGGGAGAGAGAGAGAGAGAGAGAGAAAAGAAGAGGGAGAGAGATGGGGGAGGGGTAGAGAGAGAGGAAGACAGGATTCAAAGCAGGCTCTGCACCGTCAGCACAGAACCCAATGTAGGGCTGGAACTTATGAACCGTGAGATCATGATCTGAGGTGAAGTCGGATGCTTGACCGACTGAGACACCCAGGAGCCCCTAAAGGCTTTCTTCATAACTGTTTTATGTCAGGAATCCTCCCTAATACTACAGTTTTGCACATAGAGGGTTTTTTAAAAAAAATTTTTAATGTTTATTTATTTTTCAGACAGAGACAGAGCATGAATGGGGGAGGGTCAGAGAGAGAGGGAGACAGAATCTGAAACAGGCTCCAGGCTCTGAGCTGTCAGCACAGAGCCCGACGCGGGGCTCGAACTCACGGACCGCGAGATCATGACCTGAGCTGAAGTCGGATGCTCAACCGACTGAGCCACCCAGGCGCCCCAACACATAGAATGTTTGTAAAGGCAAACTGGGCTGCTCGAATTTATGGAATAAATTCCATTTGGTATCAGTCACAATTACCAACTCACCTATTCAGTCAACAAATCAGTATCAAATGCTTACTATTCACTTCAGTATGTTTTAGGTACTGGGGATACAGCAGTGAAGAAAATGAAGTCACTACCTTCATGGTGGTTTCATTCTAGGGAGGGAAGACAGAAAATAGATGTGTGTATGTGCACGCGTGTGTGTGTGTGTCTGGGAGAGGACTGAGGCTACGGTTGCTCTTTTATTTAGTGGGTTAGGGACAGCCTCTCTGATTAGGTGACATTTGAGCAGCGACTGGCCAGGAGGAAGACATCCAGGCCTGACACCCAGAGAGGTTTAGGCAAATACAACTTTAGGGGCAGTTGGATGGTTAGTCACTTTTGCATACTGACGTTAATTCAACTATGTTTATAATCGGGCAAAAATTATTCTTCAAAAAGTTGTCATATGTTTATTTTGAGAGAAAGAGAGAAAGTGCAAGAAGGGGAAGGGCAGAGAGAGGGAGAGAGAGGATTCCAAGCAGGCTCCATGCTGTCAGCAGAGAGCCTGATGTGGGGCTCGATCCCACGAACCGTGAGATCATAACCTGAGCTGAAATCAAGAGTCAGATGCTCAACTGAATGAGCCATCCAGGTGCCCCTTCTTTTAAAAATTTTTATAACTATTTTCTTTAATTATCAAATAATAGCAATATTAAAAGAAAACCATTTTGTAGCTCACAGTTTCACCACCTTAATGAAACAAATATTTTCATTATGTTGAATTCCTTTCCAGGGATTTGTGCATATGGCTGAATATTTTTTCCAGTCTTATTGAGATATAATTGGCATAGATCACTGTGTACATTTAAGGCATACAGCACAATGATCTGATTTATATATATTGTGAAATGATTACTGTAATGGGTTCAGCTAACATCCATCTTCCCATACAGATAACAATAAAAAGAAAGAATAAAAGTAAAAAAAATTCTCTTTGGGATGAGAACTCTTGGGATTTACTCTCTTAAAAACATTCCTATATACCACACAGCAGTGCTAGCTATAGTCATCATGTTGTACATTATATCCCTAGTACTTATTTGTCTTATAATTGGAAGTTTGTACTTTTCTACCACCTTCCTCCAAATCCGCCTCCCCACCTCTGGTAACCACAAATCTTATTTATTTTTCTATCAGTTTTTTTTTTTTTATATTCCAAACATAAGTGAGATCATACAGTATTTACCTTTATCTATCTGACTTCTCTCACCTAGGGTAATGCCTTCAAGGTACATCCATGTTGTTACAGGATTTCCTCATTTTTTATGGCTGGATAATATTCCATTGTGTATAGATATACCACAACTTCTTTATCCATTCACCTATCAATGGACACGTAGGTTGTTTCCATGCCTTGGCTATTATAACTAATGCTGTTAAGAACATGGGGTACAGACATTTTTTTGAGTTGGTGTTTTCATTACCTTTGGCTATATTCCCAGAAGTGGAATTGCTGGGTCATATGGTAACTCTGTTTTTAACCTTCTGAGGACCTTCCATACTGTTTTCCATAGTGACTGTACTACTTTACAATCCCACTGACAGCATATGAGGGTTCCCTTTTCCCCACATCCACACCAGCATTTATCTCGTCTTTTTGACGATGGCCAGTGTAACAGGTGTGAGGTAATATCTCATTGTGATTTGGATTTGCATTTCCCTAATAGCTTGCGGTGTTGAGCATCTTTTCATGTACCTATTGGCCTTTTGTATATATACCATCTTTGGAGAAATGTTTATCAAGGTCTTTTGCCCATTTTCAAGTTGGGTTGTGTTTTTTTGCTATTGAGTTGCATGAATTCTTTGTTTTTGATATTAACCCCTTATCAGATGTGTGGTTTGCAAATATTTTTTTCCCATTCCATAGCTTGTCATTTTACTTTGCTGATGATTTCTTTTGCTGTGCAAAACCTTTTTGGTTTGATATGGTCCCACTTGTTTTTGATTTTGTTGCTTGCAAAAATTATTCTTGCTAAAATCTCAGGTAATTCATATTCACACTCCACTTCTAGGAATTATCTTAAGGATAAATCAGAAATGTAAGCATAGGGGTGCCTGGGTGGCTCAGCTGGTTAAGCATCTGACTTTGGCTCAGGTCATGATCTCAAGGTTCACGAGTTCAAGCCCTGCATCAGGCTCTGTGTTGACAGCTCAGAACCTGGAGCCTGCTTCAGATTCTGTGTCTCCCTCTCTCTCTGCCCCTCCCCAGCTCATGTTCTGTCCCTTTCTTTCTGTAAAAGAAGAAGAAGAAGAAGAAGAAAGAACCAACCAACTGTGGATGTAGATTTATGCCCAGAGATGTTCATCACAGCTTTAGAGTATAAAAAAATGTTTTTAACCAAAAATACCCCTCTTCCTCTGTCCTCTCCACTCTCAAGGCTCCACTGGGCACCTCTCCTCTGCAGTTCTAAAGCCTCTGGACTTCTCTCTGTGGTTATGGTCTTGTTCTGGGGAAGACTTGCCTGCTTACCTGTCGTCTACTTCCCTCAGTCTGAGCTTCATGAGGACAGGGGCCACATTGCACTCAGCACCTGTTATGGTGTCCAGCACATCATAAACACCTGATCCATGTTTAATTTGCCCCAGCCAAGTTCTCAGTTCTCTCAGGTGGAGATTCAGACTAAGCAATAATAATGAAGCTTGGAGAGAATCCAGTCCATTTCTCCTAAGATATCTGTGTTTTGTGTGTGTGTGTGTGTTTGTGGGGAGGAATAACCTTGGAAATGTTACTGATATTTTCCTGGCTTTTCTGTTTGGCTTCAGAATGGCCTTATCAGCTTGCTCATTTTTAAAAAAAATTTTTTTTAATGTTTTATTTATTTTTGAGACAGAGACAGAACATGAACAGGGGAGGGTCAGAGAGAGAGGGAGACACAGAATCTGAAGCAGGCTCCAGGCTCTGAGCTGTCAGCACAGAGCCCGACGCGGGGCTCGAACCCACAGACCGTGAGATCATGACCTGAGCCGAAGTCGGATGCTTAACCGACTGAGCCACCCAGGCGCCCCTCAGCTTGCTCATTTTTAAAGTTTGTTTGTAGATTCCTCTAAACTTAAAATTTTGCTTAACATTTATTTATTATTGAGAAACAGAGACAAAGCATGAGCATGGGAGGGGCAAAGAGCGGAGGAGACACAGAATCCGAAGCAGGCTCCGGGTTCTGAGCTGTCAGCACAGAGCCCGACGTGGGGCCCGAACCCACAAACTGCGAGATCATGACCTGAGCTGAAGTCGGACGCTTACCTGACTGAGCCACCCAGGTGCCCCTAAACTTTTCTTTTTTAAGGCATAAAAACTATAATAAAGCTTTGCATTTCCAGGGCGCTTTCCCATCAAAGAGCTCAAAGCTTGACAATATATCTTAGTTTCTTGGAGGAACTAGTGACATTCTATAGGGGTAAGAGGGAAGGGAAGCATTCACAACTTAAATGACAGTGCTGTATCTGCCCAATTTAATTAAACTTGTTGCCATTTAAAGAGAAGTGCCCCCCATGAAGCTGGTTTTCCAGGAACTGAACCCTTCTTTTTTTCATTTTTTTCTCCTCAGAAAACTCTGGCTACAGCCTACTAGGTTACCTTGCTCTATGGTTGAAGTATTTCATCACCTATTGGTCTAACAAGAAAAAAGGAATAGCCCATTTTCCTGTGAACTCTAAATTCACATGATGACCACACCATGTCATTTATAGGAAAAGGCTGCCCCCAGAGCCACTCCAATTTGGGATCAGTTAAAAACCCAGGAAATGAAACCACCTCTCTGGGATCTGCATCTCCTTCACAGATTCTCATTGGCTTCAGGGGCTGCCTTCTGCTCCGTGTGTTGGGAATCAAACCTCAGTGACCCTAGGGACAGAATTAGGAATGACACCAACTGTTCATCACCATAAGAGACAGGACGTCCCCTCTGTCCTTACACCACCGACAAACTTTTATTTCTGACCAGGAAAGAGTTTCTCTGCCTTGGCCACTGTGTTCCCTCATCAGAGCTAATTTTTGGAATGACATCTTCTTCCCCAGGCTTAAGTCATAAGCACCAAGCCTTCCTTCCCTCTGTTGGATACTGCAATGAGCCTTGTATTAAACTGAAAAGAAAAGCTTTTTTTATTTGTATTTTTATTTTTTTTACCAAGCCCTCTTGGTACTAAAACATCTTGACATTAATTTGTGTGAAAATAGCTAGAGAACCAAAACCTAATCTAATACAAAAAAGAGACCCGGGTGACCTCAGGTTACAATACAAAGGGCTTCGTGGGTCCTGGGGATTGTATGTAATACAGACTGTGGCAAATGTGAGCAATTGATTACACACCCTGTGGTTTTCCCATCAAAGAGCTGGTTATGAAAGGAAATAAAACTCCGCCATTAGTAACCGAAGACACACGTCATGATAGATACGGGCTATCTTTATGGGAGAGAACAAATCATGTACTTGAGTATGTTGCCTAGAGGGCTGTGTATGAATAAAAGTGGCTTTACACAGTTATTCGAATAATGATAATTTAATGATTTTTACACTAAAAAACAATGTAGAGCTAACTAGAATTTTCTGCCTAAATATGAATGTAAAATTGAACAATGTAAAACTGGATTTCACAGCCACAGATTTTAATGGATTGTTTCTGTTCACTTGGGAAAGATTAGGTAGGGTGAGGAGTACTATATGTCTTCCAAAGACGTTTTTCTAAGAGTAACCAAATAGTGTAAAATGGAGAAAAATGGTTTGAATTCCAAGAAATCATTCCTCTTGGACCATGACAACTTTGAAGAAAAATATTTTCACAAAATTTCATTTTAATCATCTTCTTTACAAAGCACAATACTTAAGACTTTTCTAAATACAATTTTAGAAAATGAAGCAAAAAAATAATCTCCATAGATGCTGGTCGAGTCCATGCTGAATGCAAAAGAATTTCTTCAAAAACGATCCTTCCAAGCTTTTCAATATTCTCGACGGGTCCATTTTGTAAAGAGTAAAGATGGAGGCTGCTCAGGCAGTGGCTCGTCCGTTCCAAAATGTAGAATCCTCTTGCTGGTTAGCCCAAGGGGCAGTAACGACGTTAAATATGCCACCTCCTCCTTCTAGAATGACTTCTCCCTCTCCTTGTACAAAGAAAGCCAGTGGCTTCCGCGAGGGGAAGATGAGAGCTCTCTACATTCCAGGTTGCTAGTGCCCCACGAGGGCGCTCCAACCTCTCAATTTAATTATTAACAATCCTACTCTGTGTACACATCATATAAAACTATATCGTTAGGGATTTTCATGATGAGTAAAGGAGAAATCCAAACATCAAAGAATTCAATCCTCATTCTTCTATTAGGCGGTGGGAAATCTCTCAAGGCGTTAAGTTTAATGTAGAAATGCGTAGAAGAGTCAAGGGGTTCAGGAATGTTTTATGCCGCCCTTGGAAGCTTGGTGCTCCCAGCCCCCAGCACACTGCGGGCAAGGCTGCTGAAAAGGCAACATGTCCAGGCATGGGAATGTAGGATGGGAGGTTTCTTTCTCTATGTGCTCCCTTCCCTTAATTGCGCCCCCGCCCCAGAAGACCAGGGTGTCTGGGCTCCGTACGGACAGTACTCTGGAGGAAGTCGCAGCCTCAAGCAGCAAGGATGAGTATGTCGGCAAGAGGAAGGCGGGGGAAGGGAGAGACGAAGAAAAAGACATTTATTTGTAATACTTCTGATCATCGATAACATGTGGTGATTTCTTTTTTGCATTACTCCTTCCGTGATATCAATTCTCATTCTTTGTGGTTGTGCAAATCCATTAATGTTTAGTACTTCCACTCGAAAACTCAGGAAATAGACAAAGCAGCTTTTTTAGAAACACATGAAACGTCTTCAGGGGCCCTTAAGGGACCACCCCCCACCCCCCATCCCCAAACAATCTTGCAATACAGTATGCCCCCTTATTTTCAGCTAAGGATGAGGAAACAGTTACACAGTCTAAGGCTGAGCTGTTCATTTGCTACAGAGATAAAGCGGACAAGCAAACACCAGTTTCCTGGGGACGGAAAAAGCAATTCCATAAATGCAAGAAAGATCCAATGGCCACACTTCAACAAGCGCGTGCCCCCATTCTCTTGGACCTGAGGAAGGGGTTACAAGAGAACAAGGCAAATGACATTATGTGAGTACAGTTTCAACAACAGCACACACGGATGACCCAGTGCAGGAAATAACACAACTTCCCCCCCTTGTTTTCATTGCATTTTACGTTTATTTATTTTTGCTTTCATAATGCATATTCTGTTCACGCAAAAGGTGCAAAGGACAGGAAGCAGGGGTTTAACTTGGCTGATGAAAAATCAAGCAGGGGTGACATTTCTAGTTCCATGGACCACCTACAACTAGGAGAACTTAAACGTCACAGCTGGCACCACAGAGCACGCCCAACTTCACAGCTGTCTCCTCTTGGGACCTTTGGCTAGGTGAGAGAAGCTTTGAAGACAGTGGCCTCTAGTGGACTTTGAGAAGTGGCTTTAAAAAAATGTGGGTTTTTTTTTGTTGTTGTTGTTTTTTGTTTTTTGTTTTTTGTTTTTTTTTTTTCGTTTTTTGGTTTTTTTTTGTTTTGTTTTGTTTTTTGAATCATGGTAGCTGCATCACAAAAGCTCCAATCAAGAGGGTGGTAAAAAGAAGGCACAGATCATTGCAAATACCAGGTTTTCTCTTTCTCTTTTTGTAAATATACCATCATATATAAGCTAAAATTTATCTTAGGGTGGCGGGTTGGCTGGCAGGGGAAGGGACGGGTCGGACCTAAAATTGCATATGTAATAGAATCTAGAGGGGACACAAAGCGAGGCAGCTTTCTGCCCAAAGCAAAAGAATGGAACGCTCGCTCTGGACAATGTGGAATACAAACACTGGGGGAATCTGTGACAAAACACGATTAAAAAAATCATAAAATTATAAAGCTTGTAAACGAATAATCTGAAATTACATTTTATTAATGGAAAATATCATCAAAATAGTACCACTATGGACTAAACTGCCTGAGTTTTCGTTTCGCATGAGATCTCATAGTAAAAAAAGCCTTTAGCACAATTTGCTCTAAGTCACAACCAGTGCCATGCCCAGGATTATACCAGGGGGAAGAGTCTCCTCTTGGATGGAATTTGTGTTGTGCTATCAAGACTTCTGTGCTAATCTTGCAAACAGGGACATGTTGAGGCAAACCTTTAATCTTTTGGCACAAGGTTATTTTGGCTGGGGCGGAAAATTTGAGTCTCGGACTCAGGATGAATAATGTGACCTTTCATTTATCAAGTATTCATTTTGATTGAAGAGCTTTCTTTATGTCATTAACTTCCATCTATAAAGGAAAAACAAGAGGCGAACAAAATCATAATGAATTCGCCGGTGTGAGAGAAGCTCAAAGATAATCAACCTGGTCGACAAAGAAAATAATCAACGTGACACTTTTAAAGGTGAAACGGGTAAAATGACCTCTGAATGACGAGTTGACGACGATGCCAGAAATGACATAAACCTAAGGAGCAGGCGCACAGATGCGGTGCGCTAGCAAACGGTGGATGTTTTCATTCTTGGGCTGCCAGGAACCACCACTCGTCAGAAGGGGCAGTCATTGCAGTGTCCTGGCCGGAGGGCGGAGCAGGCTGTCCAGACGTGCTGGACCACCTAGCAGTGTTGGAAGGCAGCTCCGGTTGGGCCCGGGGGCGGGGGGGGGGGGGGGGGAGACTGTCTGAGAAGCAGTTCCCTAACGTTTCTGTAAGTAGCCTGGGTCCCAGTGACCACCAAGGACACCAATTGGACGAAAGCTGAAAGTCTGCCTCCGGCCTTTTGCAACCCTCTGCCACTTGGTAACGGCTGAGTTGGCTCGGAGGGTGAAGGGGGACAGGGCTCCGATGCCCTGGCAGGACTGACACGGCCGTCGGTGAGAGGTAAAGAGGTGAAAGCAAGTTCTGAGTGCGGACAGCTGTGGTCTTTGGAGTTCCAATGACAGAAGCCCGCTGGCAGTGGGGTCCCCCTAGCCCCATGCCCTCTGGCAGTTACTCTAATGAGGCCTTTGGAAATTGGAGGGAGCTTTTCACAGAGACGTTTCAGATAAACCCCAAACGAGAAACCCAACTAGGGGCACATTTAGTAAATGCCTCCCTTCCCTAAGACTTCCTGGATCGCAGGAGAGGATGAGAACATGAGCCTGTCCAATTCCAAGAAAATCGCCACAGGGTTTGATCGCACATCTAAATCTGCAGAGAACTGAAAATCATTTACTTTCAAAATGAAGCCCCGATGCTGCCCCCAACCCGAACTGAGCCTCTCGAGAGGGAGCAGGACCCCGAGGGACCCACCTGCAACCGAAGCCGGATTTTCTTCTCTTCGTCCAACTCTGACAGTAACTGCTTAATCTCTCGTCTGAAAAACAAATGGCCACGAAATGAAACAAAAGCCCAGACTTCCTCAATAAGAGATAAGAAGCCTCTTGCCATTACAAAGTCCACCTGAGCCTTTTACAGACAAAACGTGGACACAACATTGTGTTTCCTTTGCATTGTTATTGCTTGATATTTACCGCAGACAGAAAGGCTTGCTATTATTTCTGGGCTCCCCAAATGTGTAGCCGTCCAACAGGAGGTCTGAAATGACCTCTGAGATCCCTTAGTCCAAGCTTCTCCTAAGAGGAGAAGACGGGGAAGGCGAGGCCAGAGGGGTGGACGGACTTGCCGGAGGCCTTAGACTCCGGGTATCCAGGCTGAGATTCTGTCGCCTTCCCTCTAACGATCCCTTGGTTATGGAATCACTGGTCTTTAAGTGTATTTACATAATGATTTCCACTGCAGACATTTCTGTCACTCCCCACATACTTATTTTTCACAGAGTTTTAAAGTAATAAAAGGCTACTGCCTATGTTTCCAATGAGTCTCACAAAACCTTACAAATAGTAATACCTGGGATCTTGGGGTTAAGGCAGATGAACTGACGATATGGTAATCACGTCATCGAGAAAGTAGACATGAGTTAGGACATGCAGTCTAACGCCTTTTACAACATGAAATAATGAAGTGGGACACAATTAATCATCTTGCAAATTCAAGACTCTGTATTTAGGACACTGCAACCATCACCGCTCTGGTCAGAGAACTGTACTCCATTTTAAGGGATCAAACATTCCATCTAACACGTATGTTTTTACAAACTGGATTGGGAAATCAAAAACCAAGGACTGCAGAAACAGCATAATAAATAAGGTATAAGCTACACTGCGTGTGCTCACTTCAAGTGATGGTCCCTATACTTGGTCGGTGTCCCGGCCCTGCCGCCGACACACCGGGTTCTCTGACATTAACCAGTGGTGACTCATTGCTGTGTTTGCTCAAGCACACGCTATGCACCTCTATCTCAGCGGGCACTACTCAGAGCTTAGGAAAGAGGTAGCGGCGATCCTAAGCAGACAGCGTGACTCCAGGAAGACGACGGCAGGCAAAGCCTGGAGTCTGGCAGATCGGAGGAGTTGGTTGGGGGAGCCAGTGCAAAGAAAGGCACTGAGTCTTCAACCAGTAATCGGGGGCCCGAGTCCACAAAGAGGAAGGGAGATCGGGAGGTTGACGGGGAAGGGTCGGCGCTGGAGCAGGGACGTAAGAACCAGCATGTTGGGGGATGAGGGGAGTCAGCACAGACTTCAGCTGAAGGCTGAAAGGGACACGTGGAACGAAGACAGGAGATTTTAGGGGCCCGACGGCCGTGGGCACGGAGGCCAGGCTGACGACGGCTGACAGAGACGGGCACTGGAGAGCGGTCTCTGTGACCCGTTGATTCAACAAGATATTGGCCGGGGAAGGACAATACTGGGCAACTGGGCCTGGGGCCTCACGACAGGGAGGGACATGGGGCGGGCTGGGGGGAGGGGGAAGCCCTGAAGCGCTGGCGGGTCTTCACTGTGAGGCAGGCGCAGGCCATTTCTGATGCTCCAGGCCCCAATCAGCAGCCCCAAGGGCTGAAGCCCTGGATCCAGGCCAGCCCGACTCAGTGATGGTCCTCTTCAGAAGGCTGAGGACCAGCGCTCTGGGATGTACTGGGTCCGTGGGGTCCCTGTCTAGGCAGGAGACACACGTCACCCAGACACGGACGGGGCTGGTGGTTGGTTACCTAAACCTGTAACCCACAGAATCGGATAGGAGATAGGGACTTTACAGAACCGGAGGCAGCCCGGCTGGCCCTGAGACACCCTCTCTAGATCCAGCCAGTTGAGTCGGCAGAGTTATTTGATGGATATCTTCCAGGGAAGGGGTAAGACCGGGGGACCCCAATGTCATACAACACCTCCCAGCTGGAGCGGAACAGAACCTGAACGGAGCCGCAATGCTCCGAGTAAGTCCCTCGTAACCCTTGTCCTAGGGTGCTCTAGAGAAAAGGGGTTCTGAGATTAGGTACGTTTCAGAAAACTAGCACACCATCCTCTCCGTCTTCCTGATGTCCAGCAAAGGCTGGGAGTAGTCCTTTAGAGAAGCCATCACTGTGTTTAACCCCAAATCCCCCAAGTATCTGGCCACAACACACATCAGGGCCATCTGGCATGCCAGGCTTCTGCCAGCTGCAGAGGTGCTCCCAGGGCATGACCGTGGGTCTCCGGCCCACCGCCCGCCACTGCCCCGGCACCTCCCACCCAGAAGGCCAGGCGCCTGCAGGGATGCGCCGACTCGCCAGCCACCAGGCTGCTCCGTGTGCCCGCGAGCCCACCCGTGCTGCTCTGTCCGCTGGACTGCTCTGCTCTTGGTGACCCTAGATCGTCTTTCAAAAGCCCATTCAGGGGCGCCTGGGTGGCTCGGTTGGTGAAGCGTCCAACTCCGGCTCAGATCGTGATCTCAGGGTTCGTGAGTTCAAGCCCTGAGTTGGGCTCTCTGGTGAGAGATTCTCTCCTTTGCCCTCTCTCTCTGCCCCTCCCCTGCTTGCACTGTATCTCAAAATAAATTTTGAAAATATAAAAAAAAATTATTTTTAAAAACTCCTCTTTGGGAAACACCTCCATAGATGCCCCCCGCTGCCCCATTTCCCCCAAGAAAGAGCTAAGAGATCCCTAAACTCCGAGCGTCAGTTTACTCAGGTAAGGACCTCGCGGCGTCTAACCTCTTTACTGTCTTTGTCACCGCATATAGCGCCCTGGGTAATGTTTATGTGTGCAATTTATTTTCGCTTATGGGCCTGTCTCCGCATCTAAGTGCTCCGTGAGGACCAGGGGTGTGGAGAGCGTGTGTAGGCACGCACGGAGAGAGCCCCGAGTCTCCCAAGCAGAACATCTTGTGAAGCGTAAGGTCTTGGGTCTAAAGATCCCCCACATCTCTGTCATCCATGACAGCCCCTAAACGCAAGCTGATTACTTCGTCAGACAGCTCACTGAAGAAACGGCCAGTTTTCTGGTGCTAGAAGAAAAGCTGGCTGTTGGGCTCGTTACAAAGTGGTACACGTGCATACTTCATCTTGTGGGGATTTAAAGATCTTCCTTTTCAGCGGCCCGCCGTCCCTGCGTGCAGCGGATCCGGTTTACGCAAGAAGCTGAGGGAAGCGAAGCCTCTCAGGTTCAAACCCAACTCACCCCTGCTGCCACCACCCTGGGGAAGCGGGCCGCGTGCCGAGGCAGGCGGGGACCCAGGCTTGCGGAACGAGGCCGTGGCCCAGCAGAGAGCAACCTGTGGGGTGGCCAGAGAAGGGCCCGACACTCACTTCTGCTGGTCCTTCATAGTCTCGATGATGCTCCTCAGCTCGCGGACCTGCGTCCTTAGCTCCTCCACGGCCGCCTGGCTGCTGGCCGCAGGCTCCGTCTTTGGTTTTCCTTCCGAGCCAAACAGAGACGGGGAGTTGGCTCTGTGTCCGGCTGTTCCCAAAGAGGATGACAGGGGGGAGGATGTTGCCGAGGACAGAGAGGCTGGCCCACCACCACCACCTGCAGCCATGGTCCCTGGCTTGGGCGGCAGGGACGCTTTGTTGTCTGACACCTATGACAAGGGAAGGCAGAGAGGATTCAGGCGGGGGATTCGTGCTGAGTAAAGTCCCCCCCCCCCACATCCCCGTCCCCACCGCCCAAGACACACTCGTCACACCCCGTCATTCACAAGACCCCAAGGGCCCACTTGGCACAGGCATCCCCCCTTCACGTGCCTCCCCCTGTGTGCTTTAACTTCGACCACCCTTCTGGACAGGTAGTTCCTAACCGGTTTACCGTGCAAGTCCGGAGGCCCGCCTGCTTGCTAGGCTCTGCGAACTCCGAAGCGAGCAAAACACGTTCCCAGCTCCCAAGAGCTCAGAACACAGCACAGTGCAGACAGACAAGCCGACACACTGCAGATGCGGGGGAGTCCGCACACAGGGAGGTAAGACACAGAGCTGCGCAAGTACGCCAAAGGGACCGGCCATTCGGGAGGGAAGGTATCGGGGAGCTGCTGACAGCCCCATCCTGGAGGAGGAGGACTAGGAGGCGGCCAGAAGAGGAAGGGTGACTGGAGAGAAAGGTTCTAGGAGGAGGGAATGGGCTCGGCAAAGGCACAGAGACCGGGGAGTGAGACACATTCACGGCAAGCGGTCACTCGGCAGCCAGGATGGCGCTGGGGACGGGGCTCAGGACGGGGAGGTAGAGCGGGCTGGCGGAGGGGGTTAAAAACATCCTGCACAGAGCTAACGATGACAATGGCTGTAGAAAGGCCTAGAGGTTGGCAGGTCAGGAGGGCGAAGGCACGGCTGGGAGAGTCACATACAACGAAAGCTAGGAACGGGGAGGGGGAGGGTTGACAGACAGCGGCCAAGGGAAAAGGGAGAGGACAGCTCTGAGAGACGCAGCGGAGGCAGGCTCAACCAACCAAGAGATGCGGCGCCCAGCCTCAGGGAGTAGACGCGCCGTGGGCGGCTGTGGTTCCGGACCAGCTACAGGGTCACGGGTGGGGACGGAGGAAGCAGGCATGGAGGCTGTACCCTTTGTGGCAGGAGGAACAGCGTGAAGGCCCAGAAAAGTTTCACTTCTGACACACTGAGTTTCAGGAGCCTGACGGATAGCCAAGGGGACATGCCCAGTGGGCAGAGGAAGGCATGAAAAAGTGAGCTGGGCCAGAGAAATCACCTGAGGAAGTGGTGCCATGGGAGTGAATAGCACAGAATTAGGAGAGAAGAGGCCCGATGATGGGGCCTGGGGACTCCCTAACGTGAAGAGGTGGGGAGAGAAAGGACACCCCTTGGGGACTGGGGCAGAGCGGTGAGCGATGGGACAAAGCAAGACCAGAAGAGAGGTGTGGGTTACGGAGGTCCCCTGAGGGGTTTCCAGAAGGAAAAAGGGTTGGATAAGTGCATCAAAGGTGCTGAGAGGAAAACGGGGGTTGGGGGGCATTTGGTGGAACAAAGGAGACTGAAGACTGATCGTGGCGGGTCAGCACCTGAACAGGAGGTGAGGGGTGTGGCCTGCAAGTGTAGAACCCTCTTTCCAGAAACCTGCCTGAAGATGGAAGGTGGGAGAAAGAGAAAGTGTTCAATGGAGAAGCTTCAGGAGGAGACGGAATGATGTAACGGTTCTGTTTGCTTTCAAAGAAGCGGGAGATGCTGAGCCGGATAATATCCTAAGGAAAAGACCAATGACGGGCCAGGCCGAAGACAGTGGAGACAGACCGGGCCGGCCTGATGGAGGAGTGCCCCAAGGAGGAGGCCGGGAGGGCACAGGCAGTGGGACAGTCATGGGCGGGAGGGCAAAGGGGCATCGGGCCACCCAGGGGAGGAAGCGGCAGTGAGGGAAAGTGAGATCCTGAGGCCCAAGGCAGGTTCGGGGGAGGGCAAGCAGCAGACAGGGCGCTGGGAGGCGAGGGGGTGAGTGACGGGGAAGTTGAGGCCGGTGGTAAAGCTTGGCAACGCTGCTGGGACTCTTCCAGCAGCAGGTGCCCAGGGCAAGAGCCAAGAAGGGGCCTGGCTGGCATGGTGAGGAGGGAGAGCGTGGATTCCGGCTGTGCTAGAGAGAGAGACTGGGCAGAGCGAGCCAGAAGCAGATGGGCCATCATTCCCAGCCTCCCCACCCGCCTTTTCTCTGCCAAGTTACCATTGAGGAAAAGCGCTTTCTGCTGCCAGGGAGAGCGATCTGCCATCCCGTGCTTATTGCTGTAGGAGTTAGAGTAAGAGGGAAGAGGGACTGACATTTATGCAGCACTGGTCACGTGCCGGACGTCGCTAGATAATGGAAACGAGGATCAGTTGGCACCCACTTTCGACTGAGCAGGAAACGGAAGCTTAGGGACGTGGTTGAGAAATCCCCCAAGCTCACAGCTAATAACGGGCAGAACCGGGCTTCAATCCTCTCCTCTGCCGGCTGGAACCTCAAGCCCCGTACCATGACTGCCTGAGCCTGAAGATTCACGCTCTCCTGTCATTATTTTCTTTGCTTCTTTCCTATTCCTGGGTTCATGCTTTTCCCCACTTCCCGCTCTGCACTGTCACATACCTCCTCCAACCTACCGATGCCCTCACAGACTTTCAGGCAACTCTTCAAGCGATGCTTCTTTTAGTATTTCCTACGTAACTTTCTCTCCCAGCCCATTGCAGCCGGCAAATAGCCTTTCAAGCTCTGACAAGAGTTTCGGCCACTATGCACCCTGACCAAGGTAGTTCACGTATAGAAGCAATAAACAACGTGACCCGACAACCCCCAGGAAGGGACAGGGGCTAATGGGGTGGGACCGTATAAATCAGAAACATGAAGAGCCGCTGCCTACCAGTAGATGTCACTACAGAGACACCCCGGGGATGTCAGCCAGAGCGCAGCTATGGGAAAAAGCGGGTCTAAATCCAGTTTCTGCAAATGGAATCCTTTCATAAAGGAAGACTGCTTTAGTTTTGTGACTAACTACAATTGATGTGTTTTATAGGATCATATTTTTGCTTACTAGACCAGGTTTTTAAGAAAATCTAGACGTATGTGTAAATTCTTAAATCTGTGAGAAGGAAAAGCCTACATACCCTGTGATTTCTTTGTGTTCGTTCCTGCTTCAAGTGCCTTAAAAAAGCGGGTGTAGTGTTCTGCTGTTAGAAAGCAGTTGCTAATGTTTATAGAAAATAATTCCAACTGACTGGGTTCTCTTAGCACAAGAAAACACATTCTTAGGCTGAACAGGACTAGTACAGGGTATCCTTCAAAAGCCGCGCGCAGTAGCTGAACACTGCTATTCCGTTCCCTGGGCATGCAGTGAAACCAAAATGTTTTTAGACTATCGATTGATCGTAATAAATGAATCCAAATCAGCTTTTCTTTAAGGGACTCGCTTTAGTTCTTGAAAGCCACGTGCTGCCAAACATAACCTGTGATATCATCGGTTTTGAACACAAAAGCCAAGATCTGTGGGCAGAGCGCACGGCACTGAATGTACCTCATGTGCTCTTTGCCACACCGCTGGGCTCCTGAAGCTGCTTCGGCGGTGGTGGTGGTGGTGGTGGGGACGGTGACAGCGGCAATGGTGCGTGAGGGCGTGTGCTTGTGTGTGGCTGACGGTATGCCGAGGAGATCAAACCACAAGAGAAAACATGAAAAAGCCACAACTAACCTTGCATCTCAGACATTCCGCCCAGTTTGAGGGACTTTTTAAAAACACGCGTCTGGGGTTTTGATGACTAAAGTAATAACTGTTACTGAAGAATGACAAAAACTCGCATGGTCTGGCAACGGACTAAATGTTTGTGTCCTGCACGCCCCACCCCTGCCACTCGTATGTGGAAATCCTAGCCCTGAGTTGGGATATTAGGAGGCAGGGCCTCGGGAAGTGTGAAGGTCATAAGCGTGGTGCCTCAGGAATGCAATTAGTGCCCTTAGAAAAAAGACCTCAGACAGCTCCTCACCCTAGTTTCTACCACGTGAGGAGACAACGAGAAGTCAGCTGTCTGCAACCCACCGTCACCGGAACCGGCCACGCCGGCACCCTGATCTCGGAATGCCGGCCTCCAGAACTGAGACCTAACTGCCTGCCGCTTCTAAGCCCCCCATCGATGCCACTCTGTTACAGTAGCCCAAATGGACTAAGACTCCCGTTTATCCTCGTCTGGGTTAGAACTCCTCGTCAGAGCGTACACGGAAAGGCAGGGATCCCTTGCCATGGCTGGTCACTCACTTGGGATATGGTAACAGTCTTTGAAGTTTTCTTTGATGCTTCCACTCCTCTGTGTGCAAGTGAAACGTGTTCCTCTTTATCTTCTTCGGGACTTGGGGAGTCAAAGATATCAGGGCTTGAAAGGGAAGACTGGATAAAGCCAAAAGAAAATGCTTTTGTCAGAATTACACCTTAGCTGACATAGCTTTTGTTCACATAATGTTGTATGCTTTTCAAAGCGCTCGACACTTCTACTTTGTTTCTCTCCTCATTATAACCTCGAGAGGCAGAAAGTGTGCTGTATCTGGTGCACTAGAGACAGTGGCAGAACTGGGACTAAGAAGCAAGATTTCCTACAGCAGGGATCTTTCCATGGGATCTTTCCACTGATGGCCGCCGGTCATTTCACCCGTGCGGGCCTGCATCACCGTCCTTTCCGGCTCCCTCCATCCTTCAGAGCCTCCCGTCTTTCTGTAAACATCTGCTACTGTGTGTTGAGCACTGAGCTTGATACCGAACTTAGGTGACATGCCCGACACGGTCCCTGCTCTCACAAGGCTGACAGTCCAGTGCAAAGGGACACACAAGTCAAGAGGAGGCTGCCTCGAAGCTGCCTCTCCTTCATTCCCTCTGGATCCTTTTCCAGGACCACAAAATCTGAGGCGAAGTGAAGTGCCTACAAGAACTTTTCTGAGAGGAAACTGTTTCAGGGAGCAAGAGGTCACAGGCCCGGGGGCCAGTGAGTGACATTTCCGCAGCCCCAGAACACAGCCCTGCCTGCAAGGGGTGGGGGTGTGGGGGGAAGCTCACCTCTAATGTGACGTCTACCGCTAAATCTCCACCCTCGTCGCCAGGGACAATCAACATCCGTGGTGGATTCTATGTTTGCTAAGGTGCATTTACAGAATGGCGGCGTCTTTTGGTAAAACACGGGGATAATACTCCTACCCTTTCTGCCTCACTGTGAAGGTCAAAAAGCTCGATGAATGTGAACCAATTCACTGGAGTGCACGTGGACAGAAATGATTACTGTGCTAGAATTTCCCAATTTTAGGAGCAAACAAATGAAACTAAGCGTTCCTGTGGCAAGGAATCTTTCTAAATGACGAATCTTCCAGAGATCTCTTTGGGTGTGCTCATACTTAGCATAAAAGTGTGGCTAAGTGTGGGAAAACAGTCCTATTTAGAATCATCACTGGTGTCATTATTGAAAAATCATGCCTACATCATGCCATGTTTATCTTCTTCTGTTGACTATTTTCTAAGGCAGAAAACTAATATATTTAGGGATTTGTAAGCAAAGTTTGAAAATGAAAAGGTCTTACTTGTTAATCTTTGTTTCCTCTGAAAATCCAAGTACCTAGAATAACACCCCGAACTAAGCTTTCTTATTAATCTAAGCGTAACTGCTTAACCACCTTGCAATGCCTATATCCTTTCATTCTGAGATTTTATTCAAAAAGCCAGTTTCGGGGCGCCTGGGTGGCTCAGTCGGTTGAGCGACCGACTTCGGCTCAGGTCATGATCTCACGGTTTGTGAGTTCGAGCCCCACGTCGGGCTCTGTGCTGACAGCTCAGAGCCTGGAGCCTCTTCAGATTCTGTGTCTTTCTGTCTCTCTCTCGGCCCCTCCCCTGCTCACACCCTGTCTCTCTCTCTGTCTCAGAAATAAACATTAAAAATAAAAATAATAAAAAAAGCCAGTTTCCTCCTCTGTAACCTAGAGTTCATGAGCTGTCAGCCAAAGCTTGCTCTTTGAATGCAATAAACATAAATCAGCTCAGAGCAGGGTGAGAGGCCCTGGGCTGGGGAATCCTGACTGGTGCATTTCGCCAATCATTCCTTCCAACGGCCTGTTAGGAATATGTCCATACCCACGATCGCATTTTGCTATGAAAAACCTACAGGTACTAAGCGGAAGAAGAGCAAATACGAATTCAAAGTACGCATCTACGTGGGGATGGATGGGAACGAAGGAAGAGAGTGATTATACTTCTTTAAAGCATAAATGTATCCTGTTATTTCAAGGCTTCAAATAAAATTGTTCCATATAAAAATGCCCAACTTTGAGTCACTGTGCCATAAGCTTCCCATGGGCAGGGCCCATGTGTGTCTCGCTCCCAGTCGCAGCCTTGGTACCCGGCTCAGAGCGGAGTCCCCATGAGATAAATGCCTATAAATATTTGTTGAATGAGCAAATGAACGAAGGTGGTGGCTAAAAGCGGAGTGAAGATGAGATGCCTTTACCCAGTCCCCCAAATATACATGAACCTCCAGGCATGCGATGTATGAACCAAGGGTGGGGTGTGGATGATAAACTGACTTTCTCTGTATTTGATTCTGGATGCCTCAAGGCCCTCTAGACCTTGAAAACGGGGGAAGAATTTGTAGGAAAAAACAAAACTGAAGAAGGATTTATAGAGAAGATGTGGGAGGTAGGATCAAAACTCTGAGATACTCAGAAGCAATTAAATAGGTTGTGTGTATATGAGGCACGTTGGGGAGGGTGTGGAGAGAGTAAAGATGGTCGCGACACAGTACTCTATATACCTAAAGAGTGAAAAAGTAAGCCACTGTGTCAAGTCTTTCTCCCAAAAAGGTGTCAATACATAGTTAGGTTTGTTTCATTCAAAGAGGCAAAATAGCATGACTCAAACCACACCTCCCAAACTGAACAGATATGAGAGAAGAGGTTCAAAGGAAGTGGCATTCTTTTTCTTCTAAATGAGGACCTCTCAGGTGGGATCAGTGACGAGGCGAAAGTAGAAAGTGTTCTGGAAAGCCTGCAAAAGGTTAATTCCTTGCGTATCTGGGTGAAGGTCATAAGGTCTTAGACCTGCATTCCCAGCAAGGACAAGACAATGTGATATACAGAGGTAGAGAGAGAGAGAGAGAGAGAGAGAGAGAGACAGAGAGACAGAGAGAGAGAGAGAGAGAAAGAAAGAAAGAAAGAAAGAAAGAAAGAAAGAGAAAGAGAAGGAAAGAAAGAAGATAGATGGGTAGGTAGATATACATACGCACATCGCTTGTGGAAGTATCAAGATATTTTCTCCAATGACATTCACTTCAGTGTTTATAATGAAGAAGTGGAAACAACATAAATGTCCAATAATCGTGCATGGACTAGATAAACTCATATATTCACAGGTTGGAACACTAGGCAGCCATTAAATGTGATGTCATGGTAGAATGGGTAATGACTGGGGAGAAGGGTACACCATATAAGGGGGGAGAGCAAGTTCCAAAAAACCATGTGCTGTGTGATCCCATTCTGAAGACATAAGGTTAGATGTACAGACAGAAGTTTAAATAAAAACTACAGATATACACTAAGCGGTTAACGGTTCTCAGCTCTGGAAAGCAGGTTACAGGTATCTTACTTTCTTCTTTATGCATTTCATTGTCGAAATTTGGTACAACAACTGTGTTACAGGTTTCCAGTAAGAAAAGAAGTTATTCAAAATGACCCAAACAAAAAACGTCTGTAGGTTATCTGGAACGTTCTAACTGGTCTCTACTACATGACCAGGTGCCTCGTATGTTTACAAAACACCCTCCTAAAGGTGTGTGTGCAGTTCCGTGAAGGGGTGCCAATAATGGGGCTTTGGGAGAAAAAAGCTTGGCCTCTGCCGAGCGTTGGACAGCGGCAGGTCGCTCTTTAGCAAGGTTCTGTTTATAGACCAGACTAGTCTCACTCTCCTCTTCCACCCCAAAACAGGACATTTTCTTTCTTACCAATTGCATTTCAGGTTCAAAGAGAGATCAACCCGGAAGGAGAGAAAAGGAGAGTGGGACTAGGCAGTACCCACCTCAGTGGCAGATATGCGAAGAACAAGGAGAAAGGAATACTGCTTGATTCCAGAAGACGCTCAAATCACTTTTGCTCAGCGGTGTATCTCATGACCTCCCTCTCCTGGCTTGTCCTCCTATCAGCCACTTGCGGGAGTCCTTGGCCGGAGTCTCTAACCTGACCTGCTTTGTAGCCATAGAAGAAGCAAGGAGACACTTACGGATGTGAGGGATTGAGACGGAGGCCGCCTCCCCGTAGCTTTTGGTCTGCTTGTGGTTGGGTGACTGAGTTTCTCAGTAGATGATACCACAGAGTCAAAACCTTCTAGGTCTAAAACAAAAGGAAAACAGAGTTTTAAGAGCAATAATAGGAGTGAGGGTAGGTTCTCATAACAGGCCACAAGCACCTCTTCTCCTTAATACTCATCCTTTCCATCTGGAATGCACCTCACCATTTATGAAGACGATTTCCATCCTCTTGTCATCCAATAAATGTGGTAGGTCTTTAAAAGCTACAGAAAGAAAGGCAAAGGAGGAATCCTCTTTCCTCCACTAATGTAAGTTCATTTTGGTAGATAAAACAGTCTCGTAGTCTTAACACAAAAGGCAGTTAGCACAAGGTACAATACCCATGGACAAGTGAACGCTCATCACTGATTCCCCAAGAGGAGAGAGGGCAGGCTCCCGTTCTGGTTGTACTACCACAGCCCGGCCATCAGCTTCCACCCTGACGTTACTACAAACTCCCTGGAGGTAGACAGCAAGCTTCTGCTTCTCCAGACAACTCCCAGAGCCCGGCACCATTCTGCTTCAAGAAGCATCACTCAATGGCGACATGATCTTCAGTCATCGGTCTGCTCATTCACTCACTCCATTATGACTGAGCGGTTACTCTGTGCCATACGTGGGGGCTAGATACCAGGCTATGCCAGTGAGCGTGGCAGAAAGGACCCTGCCCTCAGGGAGCTTACATCTCGCTGATGGAGGTCTCGGAGGAATACAGAATCATTTCAGCCAGATTATAACTGCATCTGGCAGGTGTCCAAAGGAAGGCCTTTGCCATCTTCAACAAATAGGGCTAAGGGATCACACATTCTATCTAGTTCTGGGGGGTTTACAGATCAAGTGGCGATGCGTGTTACGTGATGCACAAAGGAATGGCTGGCAGAAAGGGGCCGACACTGAGGCCCGTTATCGCTTGTGACTGGGGCAACGCCACCCCTGCCGCCAAGTAGATTGTGTTTCACATGCCATGCCAGGCACTGCCTTCCCAAACCATTCTTCATTCTCCTTTTAATGGAGCCCTGGCTTTGTTTCGGGACAATGTGCTCAGCTCCTGAGCTGGACCACGTTTGGTCTATGCCAATGATGGCAACCCTGCTCCTTTTTGCCTGTGATTGGTCTAGAGGCTGCCATGTACCCCAATTTCGATCACTGAGGAATAAAGGGAGGTCTGCTGACAGTGTCTGGGAAAGACAATTTCTCTCTGTTGGGAGAGGCAAATGAGGAGAAAGCCATTCGTATCGTTGCCTTTCTTTCCTGCTCGGGGTGCTACTGTGCATGGATAGGATGCCTGGAGCTGTGACAGCCATCTTACGGCCATGAGGGAAACAGGGCCAACGCTCTTGGAGATCTTGAGGATGGCAGAGCAGAAGAACAGAGAAATGCTGGATGACTGGCAACCCTGATGAGCCACCCACCAATCCTGGAATCATCCAGTGCCTGGACTTCTTGCTATGTGAAATTAATAACCCTCTGTTCTACCAGCCAACTTCATTTTTTTATTTTTGTTTTTCAAAAATGTTTAATGTTTATTTATTTTTGAGAGACAGAGAAACAGAGCATGGGTCAGGGAGGGGCAGAGAGAAAGGGAGACAGAGAATATGAAACAGGCTCCAGGCTCTGAGCTGTCAGCAATGAGCCCGATGCGGGGCTCTAACTTAGTAATGGCAAGATCATGACCTGAGCTGAAGTCAGATGCTTAAATGACCAAGCCACCCAGGTGCACTTATTTCAGCCAATTTTATTTATTATTATGTTTTAATGTTGGTTTATTTTTGAGAGAGAAAGAAACAGAGTGTGAGCAGAGAGCGAGGGAGACACAGAATTTGAAGCAGGCTCCAGGCTCTGAGCCGTCAGCACAGACCCCGACGTGGGGCTCGAACCCACGAACCGTGAGATCATGACCCGAGCCAACGCTGGATGCCCAATCGACTGAGCCACCCAGGCGCCCCATATTCTAGCCAATTTTAATTAGATATTCTTTATTCTCGGCTGAAAGCACCCTAACTACTATAACTGCAAATATGCCGGCTCAGAACAGAAAAGATAAAAATTACGTGTGTTTTTTTTTCCTCCTTATTTTGGGGAGAGCTCTTTGGTTGATAGTTTTAATAAGCGGTCTGGGGAGCCTGGGTGGCTCAGTTGTTTAAGCGTCAGGACTCTAGATTTCAGCTCAGCTCACGATCTCACAGTTCATGGCATCAAGCTCCACATCAGTCTCTGTGCTGACAATGCAGAGCCTGCTTGGGACTCTCTCTCTCCCTCCCTCCCTCTCTGCTCCCCACCTCTCAAAAATAAACAAATAAACTTAAAAAAAAAATAAGGTGTCTGGCTGTGTGATGGTCAGCTTTATTCTATTAATGAACGGGCAGGTGCTGTGTGCAATCTGCTTCCTTGAGTGGAATATGCAAAACCAAGCACAAATCACTGCTTGGGACAAAGCATTACATGACACCTGGGATCACAGTAAGTGACTTTATTCTAGCACCGGGTAAATGAATAATTATTCAACGAACTCATCAGGGCAAGGTAAGTATAACCAAAGGTTAACTATCTGCAGAGACAGAAAAAGAAAAGCGTCAGTGGTGTTCGGAGACGATGGGGAGCCGATCAGCACCCAGTGTCAGTACAAGGCTCCCAAATGGCACCCCCCCTGCCGGCTGGCTCAGCACAGCCTGGGCACAGGCCAACATCCCCACAGTTAGGTGGGCCTCTTGAGTGCCACATCACTGGCCTGACCCTCTGGGGGGCCTTCCCTTTAAGAGAATCTTATTTTCCTTAAAGGTTCCCCTCCTGGTCATACCCTGGGACTTGCCTCCACCAGCTCCATACTGTCTGACATCAAAATTCCCCATAATGCACTTAAATCGATGCCCAAAGTCATCATCCGATATTAATATCTCCCTAATTAATTTTTAAATCGCTGTTTCTCTATGAAAAAAGTGGTACATGCTCAATGTACACTTGTTTTAAGAAAAACATAAAATTATAACACAAGAAAGTCGACTACAATCTTGCCACACTGAGACAAGCACTATCAAAAACAGACCTAGCCCACACTGTATGTGGTACTGCCTTGTGCTTATTTCCTTTAACATCATACGCCAGGACTCTAAAAACTCCTCATGATATCTTGATTGTCTTATACTCTTCCGTTGCACTGCGATTCATGATTTATTGAATCAAACCCCGTATCAGCAGATAATTCGTTTCCAAATCATTCCCCCTCTTTGATTTCTGTTCACAGGAAAGTGCCGCGCAGATATCCTGGCACGCATGCGAAACACAATGAGTCCAGCAGGTTCTCTATGTGGCTTCCCGGCGGGGAGAAGGGAATAAGGCCCAGGACAGGGAGGGCCGCTGGAGGGTGGGGGCTGGTGGTGGGGAATGGGAGGCACATGAGCTCAGGGGAGCCTGGGGCAGAGGACACAAGACTGAGGAACAGACGCTGAACGGGCGGCCAGGGGAGGCCGTGAAGGAGAAGGCCATTAAAGGTTCCAACAATTGAGTGGGCCTTGGCTGGGCGCTACCAGGGGCTGACAGGGTCCACCTACGTCATGACTCTGTCCTGGAAACTGAAACCAGCTCTGGGGCCCAAACCTGAGCAGGGCGAAGCAGTGAGAGAAAAATTAGAGGCTAATTCACTCTGGTTCTCCACCTTGGCTGCATAGTGAAATCACCGGACAATTAAAAAAACAAGAAGACTCATGCCTGGGTCCCTCTCTGGAGACGGACTGAATTTGTCCGGGGTGCAGCCTGGGCATGGTAGCTTTTCAGTGTCCCTAGGTGACATGAGTATGCTGCCACGTAGAGAAGCAGTGCTCTAGCAGAGGCTGGGGGCTTGGGGGAGGGAGGGATAAGTAAGGACTTGACTGAGCTGATGGGAGAGGGCACTGGGGCGCCGCCACCACGTGAGGGACAGGGTGTTCCAGGGCCCACCGAGTGGATGGCCTGCTCAGGGGAGCCGTCGGGAGTAAGGCTCATCAGGAGAGCCCCTCCAGGGCCAGGCTGGGCGGTACTGACCTGGTGTGTGGGGTAACACGGGTGCCGGAGCAGCAGCTCAAAGCGGCGACCGAAGGCTTGGGTGATCGCTGACGGGTCAGAAACACGGCAGTGGGAGTGAGGAGGAGGACGTGAGGTGACCCAGCATGCCGAGCGGGGTGAAAGAAGGATGTGGGGAGCGAGGGGAGTGGATGGGCCAGCCTCAGGCCCGCCCTGGGATGGACTCAGCATGGTGTGTAGGGACAGACAAGGTCACACCCGGGAAACTTCTGCAGGGCTCCAGGGAGGACTCCATCTTTGCTCCCCACCCGTGCTCCGGGGCCACTAAAATAATTAAATCCACCTGGGAGTTGAGGGTTCGACAACACATGAGCTTGTCTATAATGGATCACACTTTCAAAACGATTCAGAGGTGTGGTGTGTGTCTCACGCGCTTCGACCGTGAGCCCCAGGAGGACAGGAACTCGTCTTTGTCCTCTCAAAGTCTAGCATGTTCCCGGGAAAAACGTGCTTAATATTCTGTGAATGAAAGAACAAGCGAACAAACGAACTCGCCAACAAATGACTAAACCATCCCAAGAAAAACTCTATTTCCAGGAGTGTAGCTTACAGAGGTTTCTACTAACAGGACGCGAGGCGGCAGCTCGAGGGTGGAAGGCAACGTTCTGTGCCGTGGCTGCAGGGGAAGCTTGGCTGGCCCATTTTGTTTTACTGGCTGAAGTCTACGCTCCAAACACCCGTACACGTTGAAGCCTGGCCACGCTTAGCCAGCGTCACCTCAACAGAATGACAGATGGCCGAGAAGACTGCCTCATCCTTGTCACTCAAGAGTAAGAGGATGGCCGGAATCCTGCAGGGGGAGCCACTCTTTTTAACCTCTTCATGCATATTCAGCTATGTTTAACTTCCTGTACTTTCAGATGATAAAAAGCACTTTCGGGAAACAATAGCAAAATTCAACTTCCAGAAAGAAAAAGACACACCAAGTAGGAGGCCGCTTGCTGAAAAGGAAACCACGGAGCCCATACTGCGACACACTTCTGCTTTCTGCCAGTGGAGGGGGAAACTCTTCAGTACTGTAACCTAAACTTTCAGGGGCACAAAGCATGCTCTCGTGACTGTGGCTATGGTAGCTGACATTAAGGCAGAGTTTCCATGACTAACTCATTGTGGTGTGAAGAAAATGTCCCAATTTTCACGATGGTTTTTGAAATGAATCAGGCTGAAACTTGATATAAGCTTTCTCAGCCTGGCTAGGAATTTTTCCTCTTAGTAAGAAATGGTTTTAATGCCCATAAGCCAATCCAAAACTATTGAACTGGCAAATGTTGGGTATTTTTTAAAAGTTAGTTTCAGAAGGATGAGAAGTTCTTGGCTTTTCTCACACTTGAAAGACGAGCCCTCTGCAGACATACGGGGATCATTTACGTTGGACACGGATCCAGCCTGGAAAGGGCCCCTGACTCTCCATGGCACACACAGTTGCCCATTTTCCATCAATTTCAGTCATACCCTATTTAGTTCAATTAGAAAATGTGGCCTTGTTTTCCATGGATGGGAGGGATTGTACCAGTGACCACAGGTGACCCAAAATGTGTCCACTGACACCACAGGAGACAAACAGTTTAAAAGTCTGAGACAGGCCAGCTGTCACCAAAGCAACCGTCTGCAAACTCTTAAATGGCTATTTATTCATTGGAGCTCACTGCTCTGGACTTGCGAAGGAGCCCTAGAGGGAAGGTTTCCTACAGTTGAAGTGTGGCAATGTCACTACCTCCCGGTATCTCTGGAAGCCGTCCCTTCTCCTCCATGTCACTGTCAAGGATCATCACGGCTGGCGGGGCTCCTTGTGGACCACAGGCCCAGCAGGACTGTAACGGATTTCTCCCTCCCAATCCAGTACCACTCCATGGGCTTCCCCCAGAGAGACGTGTGACATGAAGCTCTGAGTATGTCCCCATTCTCTGCTTCAAATCCTTCCCAAGTTCCCAGGAAATCCTGGTGACTTAGCATGGCCAAGGCCCTGGTGGTATGGCTGGTGACAACCTCTGTCTCTGTCCCTTGCATGACTTTCTTTCCTTCCTTTCCCTTCCCTCCCTTCCTCACGCCTGGGGCTATCAAGACTTGGCTTAGGGATGAAGACCTCTTCCAAGAAGCCAGACTGCACCCCAAAGCCTGGCTTGGATGTTCCCCTACTCATCCACCACTCTGATCTCAGCATTTAGCACCCTGACATTCCTTGCTGACTTATCTCTCTCCCCAACAGCCAGGAAAGAGGCTATGCCTTTTCTCTCTGTTTTGCCCCGGTGTGACATCATTTCTGGCTTGCAGTGTGTGTGCAATCAATGATTATTGAATAAATGAACAAACAACCTTTCTGGGCTTCAGTTTTTCCACCAGAAAAAAAGGGGAGAATTATCTGAGCTATAAGCTTTGCAGAATTGTTCTTTTATAAATGGGAAATTGTATGAAAACTCTTTCAAATCACGCAGGTAGAATTTTGTTTTCATATATCATTGATGGAGCTATGGGATTTGGGAACAGAGATCTAAGAGCAAGGCTAAATTTATAAAAAAAGCACACACGTGGTTTTTTTTTTCTTTTTAAATGAGAGAACTCTAAACCCACAGGGCTGTTGGTGCCTTCTCCACAGTGAAGAAGCATCTCCAGGCAGTCTGGACAGGAAGTCTTACCCTGCATGTAAATCATGTGACCGGTGTGGAAAATCTGTGCCGACTACAGAGATGAGCCCATTATGAGGGGTCAAACGAACACCTGCGTTAGCTGCATCACTGACTGAAAAATTCTCATTTGACCAACGATTAGATTTTATGGGAAAATAAGTCCTCCAAAATGTGGACGGCTAGAGCATATTAGCTGCTGCATTTTCATTTATAATCCGGGGGTGGAGTTTGTAAGACACAAGTACTGAGATAAACAGGTTTGCGCTACTGTTTGCCCACCTATGACTCCCCCCTTCACACACGCACACTCATTTAACCTGCACAAAACCCATGCTGTGTAGGCTGCTCTTCTCCATAAAGGGAGACAGAGGGTCAGAGGTTAGACAACTTGGTCAACGTCACAACCGGAAAGTGACAGGGCCGACAACCAGATCCATGTCTGTGGAATTCTTTCCACTACAGACCACTGAACAGACAGCAAGAACATTTCACCTTACGTCTCACGTATCCCACAGTGAACTCTCCGAATTGTTTCTATATCCAGAATAAGAAAAGACACTCAGAATGTAATCTAGTGTGTGTGAAGAAACCCATTTATGCTCTGATGACAAGCTGTCTTTGTTCCGGTTTATTCCAACGTGTTTTTAAATGGACAGAAAAAGGGACTGGCTTCCTTCAGGGAATCTCTGGCAAGAAATGTAAGGTGTTAGGCAAGGTAAACCAGGCTTTTTAGCTATTCAGTACAAAATAACTTTTACATGGGAACTTATAGCTGAAGAATAAGAGAGGAAGATAGAGTTTATTTGCTCCTTCACTTAATCGAATATTTATTAAGTATCTACTGTGTGCCAGGCATAGCTATCTTTTTTTTGTTTTTAATTTTTTTTAATGTTTATTTATTTTTGAGACTGAGAGAGACAGAGCACGAATGGGGGAGGGGCAGAGGGAGAGGGAGACACAGAATCGGAAGCAGGCTCCAGGCTCTGAGCCATCAGCCCAGAGCCCGACGCGGGGCTCGAACTCACGGACCGAGAGATGGTGACCTGAGCTAAAGTCGGACGCTTAACCGACTGAGCCACCCAGGCGCCCCCAGGCATAGCTATCTTAATGAGAATGAAAGTGTCATCACTTTATCAGCACTACCCATCAAACTTGCTGTGATGATGGAAACCTGCTATATCTGTACCGTCCAATATGGTAGCCACTAGCCTCATGTGGCTACCTAGCACAGTCATATGGCTAAGTGTGATTATTTAAAATGAATTAAATTTAAATAGCTACATGCGACTAGCAGCAATGAAGATCTCTACCAGACCCTGCATCATGGTATTTCTTCTCATGTCTGCTTAGTCCATTCCTTCCATACATATTTACTAAGTGAGTACTACAATCCAGGCTCTGGGCTAGGCACGGGGGGATCGGGGGGGTGAACAAAATAGCTATGGCCCCTGCCTCACGGAGCTTACAGCCTCCAAAAGAAATGGACTTATATATAAATTATATATATTATTATAATTATATATATATTATGTAATATAATATATATATAATATATATAATATATTAATATAATATTAACATATATACACTTATAAGTACATATATGTATTGCATATATATATCAGTATATATATATATTATATATATATAATTATACATTTTGCTAGTTACTATGAAAGAAAGGTAAAAGATGAAATTAGCAATGATAGCATGGGGACCTAATTTAGATCTGGAGAAGGGGTACAGGAAGTGGGAGGCATGCCTTACTGAAGTCTAGCACCAAAGAGAGGTAGAATGCTTCATGGGGATTGATAACAGGCAATGTCAAATGGGGAAAGTAACTTTTCACACTTGCATTCCTTTAAAAGTTGCTTACTACAGACCCGAAAGTGTTATGCCAAATGATTTAGTAAATAATGTATTTACTGGAAATAGTGGTTATGCTATTATTACAGGAATGTAAATTGGCAGAGCCTTTTTGTAATGCCATTTGTTAATACCTATCATGAAATGTAAATGCATACACTTTCAGATATTTCACTTCTAGAAACGGATCCAGAGAAATGTTTATGTAAGCCTAGAATGATACATTTATAAGGCCAGTGGTCTTAAAGCTGTTTTTCCAGAGTGTCTCCTAAAATAATTTTGAAAACCCACGTGCCCCTTTACACATCTTAAGGTGACATCTAAAATTTTTCATAAGTTATTGTCACAAAAGATATCATTTCTGCTATATTCTAAATATTGATATTTTAAAATGTGACTATTATATTACTCTCTTAAACACATTCAACATCTATTTGAATACCACAGTAACCTAACAACCACTGCCGTCCATATTAAAAAATCAGGAATAAGCTGGGGCGCCTGGGTGGCTCAGTCGGTTAAACGTCCGACTTTGGCTCAGGTCATGATCTCACAGTTCATGAGTTTGAGCCCTGTGTCCAGCTTTGTGCTGACAGCTCAGAGCCTGGAGCCTGCTTTGGATTCTGTGTCCAGCTCTCTCTCTGTTCCTCCCCGACTCGTGCTCTGTCTCTCCCTCTCAAAAATAAATAAACATTGAAAAAAAATTTAAAAAAATCAGGACTAAGCTTTTCTTTAGCACTTGGAAAGTCTGCACCACCCTTTTCCCTCTCTGAATTCATATTTCCATCATAATGCTGGATTTTACTCTAATGTAACCTAGTTTTACGATTTTGTTAACTTTGCCTTCTGTTAATTATCTTTTTGTTATAAAAACATGTATACAAATTGAAATTTATGATTTCTGAATTTCCTGAAATCATAAGGTTCTAAGGGGAAAAATTATTTTTCTCCTGGAAGGAGTTACCATGACAATTATTAGTAGCAAATGATCAAAACACATGTAAGCACACATACCACACATTTTAATAATCTGTGAGCATAAAAGAGTAGAATCTTATTGGGCTTTCCCCCCAGATAACTTCATGCACATGTGCATGATTATAACTTACCATAAGAATGACATGGTTTGGTATCGATTCTATTCCTATCTTTTATTTTATAGACGTAAGTGCCAAAAAACCCTGTTCACACAAACAGAAGTATATGGGAATGGAAAGAATTTTGTTATCACCATGTCACTCAATTCTTTGAACTCTTTCCAAGGTATGTGGCAAAAATCAGACGGTGGTCTAGCATCACCAAGAACTATTTTTAACAATCCATCAGTGAACAACTCAGTGGGTGCCTCCTTCAATTTTGTTGACACAAAGAATTAGAAACCAACCAACTTGTCAATGGATTTTTTGTCTGGTCAATAAAGTCACTCAATTTCTCAAGTCCAACACCCATCTTGGAAGTGTCTCTCAGTTTGCACCAGGGGTTTGTACACCCACGGAGTGGGCAAGAGATTGGCTAGGCTGTGTAAGGTGGGAGCAGGTGACTGGGGAAGGGGGAAGAGAGGGAGGAGCAGCATCCAGCGGGGCTCTTAGGAGAGGAGTTTGAAGAAAGAGCACCTATGAAATGAGACACTATCCATCGCCTCCTGGGAGGCCCAGGAGTCTCCGTGGCCTCCCAAGGTGCAGCGAGCCCTGTCTATAGATCACTGTCCTAGGCTGCTCTTTGCAGCACTGCTCTGGGTGAACTGGGTATGGTAGAATCATACCATGGAATATCACATTGCCGTTAAAAGTCTACGGTTGACCTATGTGACTTATGTGGTGAGATATCAAACATACATTATTTGTTACAAAAAAACACTGTAGACCAGAACAGCGCATACAACGCTCACGTTTGAAAAAGTCCGTCCATCTACCCATTAATGGAAAGACTTCCAAAAGTGTGTACAACAAATTAAGAGTGGTTATCTCAAAGAGAGGCTGAGACACAAAGGTGACTTTCACTTTCTAACTTCCTGCGTTCTTCCCCGCCCCCCTATTTTTAAGTACCTATTCCCTTGCAATTGGGGGTGGGGAGAGCTCTTGAAAATAAAAATACAACCGAGTAGATCATGTATGAAGTGATTTCAGATGCGGCTATGGAAATTTCAGTCAGCTGATCTATGTTATGTGTTCAAGAACTTTCCTCCTTTCTAATAGCAGCAGTCATGGTGAGAACGCAGGTTGAGGCCTCGTTCTTCGCCGCTCTCTGAACCACAGCTACACCACCTACCCCTGAAACAGCGCCTGTTTTGTGTCTGCCACTCCACACCACTAGGTCTCGGTGTTACAACAACCCTCTGAGGCAGGTGGGCATTACTAACCCTGTCAGGAAGAAGAGAGAGGAGCTAGAATCCAAATCCAAGTGTGCCTACCTGAGAACCCATGATTTCTCGGACACACCCCACGCTTTCCTCAGTAACTCTGTGCGATTATCTTATCTCTACATAAGGCTTGACTCTGTGACTCAAACTTATTTGGGATGGCAAACATCCTACCCCCATTTACATTTTCCTGTAAGATCTGGGTGACAAAAATCATGATGCATTTTTAAGAAGTGAATCCTTTTAAAACCTTTATAAAAAGTAATGCCATAACTGTTATGCCCACAATTGTTAATTACTTAAACCTCTACTTGGCCAGCAAATCTTTTATAAGCAAAAATCTTCAGGCCAAAGAAAACCCTAGGTTAGACCTCAGAAAGGGCCAAATTAGCAATTCTAGGTTAAAGGAACAAATAGAATGGAAGGAATTGTGGTAAAGAGACAAAGAATAAGCTATTTTATTCATTCATTTATTTATTTATTTAGAGAGAAAATGCAAGTGGGGGAGGGGCAGAGAGAGAGGAGGAGAGAGAATCCCAAGCAGGCTCCTTGCTGGCTGAGGCGGGGCTCGATCCCACAAACTGGGAGATCATGATCTGAGCCCAAATCAAGAGCTGGACACTTAACCGACTGAGCTACCCAGGTGCCCCAGAAGAACAAGCCATTCAATCTTAGGGACGATTCAGAGGCTACCAAAAGAGCAGTTTTCTTTCTCTACGTCCCAAAATCTCAGCTAAAAGAAATGGAGCCAGAGAGACAAGCCTGTGAGACTGAACGGGGCCCCTTTGATCATTTCCTCCAAGCCCCTGGTTTAAAGATGGAAACGGGATCCACACCTGAAGCTAATGTAATATTGTGTTAACTACACCCAAATAAAAATTAAAAAACAACAACAACAACAACAACCAAAACCTCAGGACCCAAAGGCCAGAGGGCCTGTTGCAATGGAGCGTGCGTTCAGAGGGCACGTTTCCTTTTAGGAAGCAGAGGAACAGGGCGTTTCATCTTATTCAACGGCACCTTACTTAGAGAAAAGAGCTCTCGACACTCATAAAAGAAACATTTTGTGTGTGAAATAACATCCGAATGCCTGGAGTTACACGGAATCTAAAATTAAGCGCCGAGTAAAAAACTCGAAGAGGAAAGAAAAGACCCATCCGAAGCACAGGGATCCTCTTACCATACTGGGAGAGACAGGCGTCCCTCTAGAACTGGAGGCCCCCTTTCTCCAGCCTTGGGGGAGGGAAGAGGAGAGAGGTACAAAGCATTTAAAGCCCTTTTATTTTAAAAAATTCCATGAGTGATTAAAAAAAAAAATCACAAGTAACGGTATCTCTATAAAAAAATTAATCTGCTAATCGTACATTTCTGAGCCAGTGAGTTTTCACCCACGCTTCAACACCTGCCTCTTTCTGCAGTCTTCTGTTTGCCCTCGACATTTCTCCTCTCCCCTGACCCTCTTCTCTGCACATATGTGCTGGATTTGGGATTTTCAGAAGGCGCCCAGGAGGCAGTGCCCACCCATGACAAGGCTATCGCCGGTCTATAAGGTGCCAACAAAAAGAAGGTCAACATTGTGAGTCTCCCAGGAAGCTAAATTTATCCAATTTTTAAACTCAGAGATTATTTCTACCAGGCGATGATGGCATTTGCTTTTTAAAATGTCCTTAATTAGTAAAATAAAAGTCAGCAGTCCCTCGAATTAAAAGCCTTTTCTGTGTGTGTGAGTCTGAATTCCAAAATATGAACAACCTCAGGGAGAGATGACTCAGGCCTGGGGAGGTGGGGAGCGCGGCTGCAGGTCACCGCGAAGCTAAATAAAGAGTCTCCTCCGGCTCTAAATCAGGGCTCCCTGTTCACTGACACCTCATCCTTAGCTTGTCACCACCAGATCCGATTACCCTCTAACAGGACCCACAACCTCACCCCGAAGCACTCATCGCTTTTCTCATTTAATGAATCCAAGGTAGTGGGAGGCCAAGTGGGCTGAGATGTCCACATCATGCCTTAACAAGGACCTATGGTGAAGAGAAGGAGTGTGAGAACTCAACTTTCCTGCTTAATAAGGTGTAGTTTGTCTCTAATGCTTCTAGCATAAGGGGTACTTGAACCTGGTTTTCCGGCAGGTCGCATATCCCTCTGGATATTTACAAGTCGAACGGAAGCCATAACCGGGCTCTGCCAATCTGTGAGCCCACGGCCCGCGGGAGGAGGGCACTGCAGGCCAAATAATTGCCATGTGCAATCCGAGACTGGACGTCACCTGTTCCTTCTTGCTTCCACATTCACTCACAGCACAGAGGCCTCAGTTGAGCACACTGCGGAAGTGGCAAATGTTAGTGTGTGAGTCTCTTTGCTGAGTATAGACTACTTTGGACCCATGGGTGCCCCTCTGCATTTGCATTCTTAAACCTGCAAATAGTCTCAGCATGTCACAAAAGTGGAGACCCTCAAGCATTGGGGTGAAGGAAGGCCGCAGGGGCTCTGAAGATGGAGGAAAGCGACCAAAATACCAGGGCTGTTCATGCTGTCTCTGTGCACAGGTGAGCTTCTGGGGCTGGTCACAGGTCACACAGGTAGCAGCACTGTGACCCTTTCCAAGCCAAGAGTCATTTGAACACGCTTGTTAAACACCCAAACGTCCCTCTGCTCATCTTACCCATCAGTTACTTTCCCTGCTGTGGGCCGATGGCTGTACGTGGCTCAGGCAGGAAGGCACTGCTTGCTCACTCTGTGTTTTAGAATCATTCACACCACAAAACACGTCACTCCCATGAAGTTAAGCCACAATTTATCATCATCCCCCCGCTTTGATTTGTTTAACCTCCACCTGTTTCTATAGCATTCATGAGCCTTCTCCTGGCACTGTGAATGTTTATCGCTTTTGTGTTTATTGGATGTGATGGAGTAAAAGAGGTTTGTGGAATTTAAGAAACAAAGCAGATGAACGCACAGCAGGCAGAGGAGAGAGGGAAACATACCACAAGAGCCTCTTAACAATAGAGAACTGAGGTTTGATGGAGGGAGGTGGGTAGGATGATGGGCTAACTAGGTAATGGGTATTAAGGATGAGCACCGGGTGTTGTATGTAAGTGATGAATCACTGAATTCTACTCCTGAAGCCAACATTGCGCTGTATGTTAACTGAAGTTTAAATTAAAAAAACAGGGAAAAAAAGAGATTTGTGGAACGCCTCAAAACGAAACATGAATGCAGCCAACCCAACAGACCACCAAAGGCCAGGACTGCCCTGATGGGGGCTGAATAGGCACAGGCAAGCGCCTGGGTTTGGGTGTGGCCTTATGTTTATAACTGTGAACATCTGTCAGCAGACATCCTCAGTTTACATCTGGGACTGGACTCTTGGAAGTGCCGAGAAGGACAAGGCTTTGCCATCAGGCCACCTCCTGTAAGACCGTGAAATGATTTTGAAACCCGTGCTGACTGCCAGCTTGACTGCGTTTGCTCAGCGCAAACCTAGGCTGTGAGCCCTAAGAGTCTTAGGTGAGAGGTGGGGAGCACTGCACGGAGATGTCCAGCATACAGCCTCTCCTGAATGAACGGGAGTCAACGCCGAGCATCCCAAAGTGTGGGGAGGACACCGAAACTGCTCAGGGGACTGACTAGGTTCAAGATCCATCCACCCGAAGCTCCAGATGTTTCACCTCCTTGATGTAAAGCACGTGACTCTACTAAGCCCAATCTCTTCTGCTTTTTGTCATCACACTGGAGACGTGCATATTGCTTCTCACATAGCTCTGGTATAAACTGGCGCGCAAGTGTGACCCGTGTCCCTGGATAGGAGCCAGAGCTGCTTTTAACACCTTTGTTGAGGTACCATTTGCATCCCATAGAATTCACCCATGTTAAGCATACAACTTAATTTTTAGGCAGTTTACGGAGTTGTGTAACCATCACCACAATCCAGTTTCAGAACCTTGCCAGCATCCCAAATCAACTAGCACCTAATAGCATTCCCAGGGTGTCAGCAGGGAAGTGCTTCTGCATTCCTTGGTCCAAATGACCCACACGCCAGGAGGCATCCGAGAGGGATTGGAGGACAAGAGGAAGTTGGACTCCTACCTTCCAAACCAGTTCCTCGTCCTGAGTCCATCAGCTTTAAAGCTAGCAACACGTGGCCCCCAAGCGGACTGCGACGTCAAGTGTGTCTGTGGATCGGGCTGAAAAGACGGAGGGGCAAGTCCCAGCTCCCCGATGTGAAGAGGGGGTGACGAGATAGACGTGGGACAAGTGTAATGAGATTCAAACAGAATGGAGAACAATGGTCAACGAAGGCAAGTGACAGAGGAGAAATGAGAAGGGCTGTTTCTAAGTCAATTAGTTGGAACTAGATGGCTTAGTTCCTAGGTTGCTTCCCACCTGGGGGCCCGTTGCTACGTGCTTTAGTGGGAAAGAGACGGAAAATCTCCACAGTACCGCAGTGTAATAATAACTCCTGCCATGCCGTGGGAACTACCACACACGGCATAATAAAAGTAAATGTTAGGGCACTTGACTTCGCGGCCTATAATCTCCCATTCGATCGGAACAGAGACTCTCCCGTCAGCAAGAGAAAAGTGGACAATTTAATTTTCATTTCTATTCATGCACAGGCCTGCATTGGAGCTCATCCACATTTCCTATTATGTTACTTGAAATACGGCCGTGTAGTCTGATACACAATATCTGACTGACATCAACAACTTCGTTTTGGACCAACTGATTTAATTCTAAATTATTATGGGCTGACAGATGCTGGTGGCTGCCCACGCGAGATCTGAAAAAGTCATGTTCTCTAATTCAATATTATAATAATTTAAAATTATAGCTTTATTAAGAGGAAACAGATTTATTTATAGCTAACACTGATGATTTCTAATGCCTTTCAGGGCTGTATTTGGCTATTCACTGCAGCCCACGTTTGGACAGCTTCGATTGTTTGAGTGACTAACAAAACATTCTGGTACCAATAATTTCCTTCTCGATTCAAAGCAACGAACAAATGCTACAAAAGCAGAGCTACAAAGCGGCCCTGAAAGGAGCCGGCCCCTCTGCAATGTCCTCTTCTCCTTGACCGACCCACCTGCAAGAGCATTTGCGCATTTGGGCCTAAAGACATTCTGCTTAAAATCCTCTCCTCCCTTGGCCTCCGGGATGTTGCCAGATGTGCTTTTCCCTTAGATGTGGACGTTGTGCGGGGTTTGGTCTTCAAGCTCTGGGTCCCTCTTCCTCTTTTCTCATGCTAAGGACATCCTCTTCCTGACTTAACTATGCCTTCTCAGCAGACGACAGCATCACTGATAAGCATTTCTATCATTTTGCAGCCCACCAAGTGATTTTGCAGAACTCAGGAGGACAAGGCGAGGAAGCTGGGAGAGATGTTAGTTTTCTTCACAAATAAAGAAGCTGAAGCTCAGAGAGTCTGAAGGAAATCACGGAAGGTTTCCCAGCCCGGAGGCAGCGCTGTGCACTCTGTGTTCCGTCCCCAGGAAGGCCCTAATCTCTACCCACAATCCCGGCTGGCCTCTGCAGCCTCGGCCCTCCCCGGCCTCGGCCCTCCAGCTTCCGCCTCCTCCAGCACCCACATGGGGACGTCCGACCAAATCTCAGAGTTAACACGCTTAAATAAATCCACATTTCCCCCCAAACCGGTTCCTCCTCCGGACGTGCTTATTTCTACCCAAGTCATTTGTCCCCCAACCCTACAACCTCACAGCTGACAAACTATTCTCTCCTCCTCCCTGCTCCCAAATCCAATCTGTTACTGAGGTCTGGCAATAATTCTTTTGCACTGCTGCTTCCACATCTTTGCCTTCTTTCACAATCCTGTTGTGCAGCTCGGCTCGGGCTCTCTTAACTGCCTCCCCCCCAAACTATCAAATAACCTGACTCCTTGACTGCAGTCTTTCCTTCATTGGATTGGTCCCACAGAGCTCCATCAGTTATTATCTAATGGCTTAGACCCGATCATGCCACTTCAGTGTCAACCCACTGCCTACAGATGAAATTACAAATCCATCCCTGTCCAACCGGATCCCGCCCAGACCTCCTTCCCCAGGGCAGCTCCCCCTCCATGCCAGCACAGAGCCTCTAGTGCAGCCAGGCTGATCTGTGCTCGGGTGTCGGCAGTCCCCACGGGATTCCCTGCCTGCCTCTGCCTCTGTCTCAGTGAATTCACCTTCTAGATCCAGATAAGTCTGTCCCCCTCACGGAGCCTGGGCACCAAGGAGCACCCATAACTCTGATCAGCATTACTTTCTACCACTCAGTGGTCAGTCAGACCGTCGGGGTCACCTCACTTTCCATCTGCCGTCCTGGTGGCCCAAACAGACCCAAAGCTGCTGGAAGGCGGGGCTTGTGTGTGAGGGCCTTGGTATCCATTCAGCCTTGCCCTTGAGTAGACACTCAAGTATTTAGTGGCTAATTATGTGGCCACCAACCATGGTTTCTTGCAATGCAAATAATACATGCATTACCTTATGTGCTGGAGGAATCACATTCCTCTGGGATTAAGGTCTTCTTGGTAAAATGAGAGCAAACTAAACCTCAGCATCTCTCTCTGGGCTCCGAAATAGACACAACTTGCGCTCAGCTTCCACGTATGAAGAGCTTTCATAGATCAGCCCACTTCGATCAATTTCCCAACATTTCCAAACTAGCTTGTCAGACTGATAAATCCAAAACTCCTATTTTGGTGATAGCCATCTGAGTCATCGCCAGACCCCAAGAAAACAAGGGCCAAAGGCCAAGGCTCTTCACAAGCAAGGCACAGCCTTGGAGGATGGAGAACACCTCTCTTCCTGTGGGAGGACCCCCACGACCTTCTCCGCCTCTTCACCAACTGGCCATCCTGCCTTAAAATGGGGCCCAAATGCTAAACCACAGGGACAAGACCAGAACTTTTGTCAGGCTCAGTCTGAGGATCCCTTCTCATTCACAGCCAATCGCTGCTCTGCTCTGCCCTTTAACCAGGTCGAAAGCTCCGGCAGGCCAGCATTTCTATTATTACTCCATCCGCCCAAGCTGTCAGAAGCCCTTGGTCATGCCTCCTGACTGGGCTTCTCAAAGGCTCAGGATGGGAAACGGTCTCTGGAGACAGAGCAAGTATTTTTGGTGTTTATGGTCACAAAGACACATCCTACCACCAAGCCTTTCCAAGATCTGACCATAGACCACAAGCCGGCAGTTGCAAAGATGCAACTCTATTAGCAGGTTTGGAAGAAAACAGTACCCCGAAGAGGAGTGACCCCGGGTGATGACAATGCTCACGACAGGCACTCCAGGGCCTCTTACGAGGCCGGCCAAGAGTCACACACTTGTTTCTAAATTGAGCAGCCAATTGAAAAGATGCTGGAAGTCGTCCATGTCAAATCTGTCCCTGAGAGCGGCTGCCAAGGGTTAGGGAAGGGGTGGGGGCAGGAGGGAGGTGGGTGTGGTCATAAAAGGGTGACACGGGGGATCCTGGTAGTGATGGAATATTCTGTATCTTGACTGTATGGTAGATACACAAATCTACACACGTGACAAAACCGCAAAGAACTAAAAACACACAAGCACTAGTAAACCCGCAGAACCCAGGGGACGTGTCAGTGTCAATATCCTGGCTGTGATCTTGCGCTACAGTTTCATTATGATGTTACCCTTGAGAGAAAACGGGTAGAGGGTATGCGGTTGTCTCTGTATTACTTCTTAGGACCGCACAGAAACCTAGAATCATTTCAAAATAAAAGAGTTTAATTAAAAAAGGCAAATTCCAAAATACAGTCCTATTCTGTTGAATACTGTGGCCATGATAGGTGCAAAGACAAAATGTAAAGTTAAAAAAAAAATTAGTCCCTGAATCTAGACTTCTCAAAAGGGCTGTCACCCAAGTCAGACCAATGGTGGCCTCGACCAGCACACATGCGACCTCACACCATCCATGCACGCACGTCCCCAACAGACCCTCCGACTCGATTACCCACAGAGACTCTAGCTACCTTGCCCTCTATCACACAGTGGTACCTCGACCTTTGGAAAACTCACTCGTGTTTTTAACTAAGTGGCCATTATGACACCAAAGCTCATCTGAAATTCAAATTCAAAACATTTAGTGTTGTGACTACAATGAACTCTGCCATTCTGCATTTTCACCCATTTGCCTTTATACACTAAACACATAAACCACCAGAGAGTATGAATAAAAGTGCAAATGCCCACTTTTACAAAAGGTCTCTTCGTCACTTCTTTTCCATCATCGCTTCCCCTTCTTTATAAACCTGGAACATCTAAAACCAGCCGAGGGCTATGAGCCTTCCATTGAAATAGCTGTGTTAGTCCTCAGGCTGCCTGAAGGGGCAAGTCGCACTCCGCAGCTCTTTTACAATTGTGCAAACAGAAGCCAGAACGCTCTCCTTACTCACCAATGTCATTGCTGCGGTCCGAGAGATCCTTGTCCAGGATGCTGGATATCGAACTGCCCACCAAGTCAATCTTTGGACCGTCACCCCTACATTAAAAACACAAGTCCAGGCATTTAATCGTTGGTGTGTGTCCTTGTTGTTTTGTCAGCTTTCTTGCTGCACATGCGTTAAGGAGCATGCCGTGCGCGGGGCAGGTGGCTCTGTCGCCTATGGGGGAGCCAGTGGGAGTCAACGAGCTATCCAAACACATGGGCCTTGGTGAAACCGGCCGACAGACTAGATGCCCACCTCTCCGGCACACATTTTCAGAGGTGGCTATTTTAATAATGACTGTTCAGCAATATACCTTCAGCCACAAACCCTCCTGCTGGTACACAGGGTACAACGTAGGGCCTGCTCCCGCCCCATGGCCAAATAAGCACCAGCAAATGATAACTGGGAGCTTCCCTTTTAAGGAGTAAGGAATTTAGCCAATGCTGCTAGTCAAAGGTCGGCTACTTTTAACCTTGAGAAAAAGGTTTTCTGGCCTGAGGCTGAGGCATCAGCCAAGCTGTTGACAGGCACAGGGGGTTGAGTTAAAGATCTGGCAGCTGCAAGCTGGCAATGGGGCACAGGCCTGTAAAATTAGACAGCCCTTGGGTGGGTGCCCCTGTGCCCATCGGGACACGAGTGACTTCCTTCTGTATCTGGGCTAGGAACAGCCCTTAGGAACAGGAAGACGCCTGTAAGAGGATGAGAGAGATAGCCTACTCGTGCATGAACAGAAGGTTCCTCCAACTTCCTCCAAAAGGGCAGTTCTCTAGACCCTTTCAGGGGGATGAGCCCTGAATGAGATTACCCAAAGTCTGTGATGGCAGTGAAACGGGGAAAGATCCTCACCCATAAAATGAGGGGGAGAAGCCAAGCAGTTGTTCTGGGAAACTAACAGAAATGGGCCATCTCATGGCTCTTGGCAGTCATCATGGCCTGAAGCCAAACCACACGATGAGTAACAGACTTACTCAAGGAGCGCTTGTCAAATACCTATCATGCAGGGGGTGTTGAGAAGGCCAAGCCAGGTGGTTCCTACTCTGGAGGGGCTCACAGTCCAAATGGGAGAAAGAGGCGGACACATGAGCACAGGCCCACATGGCACAGGCTATGTAAGTGACAGGCACACCACAGTCCCGTGAGAAGAAAGGACTGGGTCAGAGCAGGGGACTGCATGGTGGGGCCCACGGCACACAGAGGAGGTGGCATTCCAGCTGGGCCTTGGAGAAAAAAGGAGAGAGAACATATCAGTAAGAGGCAGGATGAAGCAAGGACCCCAGGGTAGGTGGGAGTGTCCAGTGTGGCCAGAGGACCCAGGGCTAAAGCCTGAGGTCCCCAAAGCAGTGAGAGCAGAAAGGTTGGAAAGGGTCATGTTGCTGGGCTGAGTACTAGAGGGTTCTGTTCATCCTGGAGGTAATGGGGGATAGAAGGACCGCTGAGGCAGGGGACCTATAAACCTGGGGGCAAGGATGGGACTTGACAGGGCTGATACCTGGGTTTCTTCACTCAAGAAGGGGCTGTGGTAGTAGCTAGCATTCAGCATGACCCACGTATCCTCGTGATGGTGGAGAAGGCCCAGCAGAAGGAGGTAAGCCCCCGTCAGTTCCCGAACGAACAAGACTGACTCACAACCTCAAGTGTAACCTCAAGCATCCTCAAGGGCAGACCAGCATAGGTATGAACTCCAGGGAAACAAGGCTGAGCCAAGTGGCCTGGCCTCTCCCAAGAGAAAACACAGCTCTAAAACCGTGTGTGTGCATTTTGAGACTTTCTGGGCTTCTCAGGGCTCGGCCGAAGTAAAAGTTCAAGGAGAGCATGGACTACTGTACTTGGAAGGAGGAAGCAGCTTGAGCTGCACAGCACAGCCTTCATTGCCCACCTCAGCCCCACCTCCTAGGACTGTGGGGGCCCCAAGGGCAGGTATCCATAGCAGACCTCCTCTCCATCCCCCCCCCCCCCGCCACCAAAGCTCAGGCCCCACAGGGCACATTCTCTCTGACAGGCCCCAAGCCAACAGGAGTGCTGAGATTGAGGGAATTTTCCTTGTTTTTTTTGAGAGAGAGACAGAGAGCCCTTGAGCAGCAGGGAGGGGCAGAGGGAGAGGAATAGAGAGAGAATCTTAAGCAGGTTCTACGCCCAGCACGGAGCCCAACGTAGGCTGGATCTCACCACCAACCTGGGCCCAAATGAAGACCAACCTGAGCTAAAATCAAGACTCAGATGCTTTAACCAACTAAGCCACCCAGGTGCCCCGAGGAAATTTATTGCAAAACATTTTATTGGCAGGGCCCCAGTGGCTTCTAATTGGAATGTAATCTTCCGAACTAAATGTTTTGGAAATGCAGCATTATTAATAGGAAAGCATTTTCTTCTTTTCTTTAAAGTTCATTTATTTATTTTGAGAAAGAGAGAGTATGTGCACTCAAGGAGGGAGAGAGAGAATCCCAGGCAGGCTCCACTCAGCATGGGGATCACAACCTGAGCGGATATCAAGAGTCAGACGCTTAGCCGGCTGAGCCACCCAGGAGCCCTAGCGGGAAAGCATTTTCATTTGTTAAAGTTCTTAAGGGCTCCTAATCTCACTGCTTCATAGCTATGGAGCCAGAATGATTTGGTGCTGTCACTCTCCAAACTAGCACAACTCAAACCGTACTCAGAGCCAGACACTCCTGTCCTTTTGGGAACAGGCCGAGGACCTAAACCTACGAGAACACATGTTCTGTCCAGGGAGAAAGGTCACACAGGCAACAAAAGTCCAGTTAATTCCACTGGGACTTTTTTTTTTTTTTGCATTAAGGGAAAAGATGGTTTGAGGTGACACACCCTGGCAGGTGGCTGGGGAGAGAATTCGAGGCGGTGTTGGTGGTAGAAGGAACTTTATGCAGCAGTTAATGATCTGTACCTCTGAACAGCTCAGCTCGGCTGCTTCTGAACATGTGGTTTATTCATACATTTTGGGAACTATGAATCTTGAAGCAGCCACTTCCCTCTTTGACAGCTCGAAGCTTCCAGTCGAATGTGAGCCTATGTTGAGGACTGTAGAGAACCCTACTGCTCATTACTGTGCTCGTCTTATCTGGGGCTCTATTACTTTTCTACCTTTATTTTCCCCCTTACTGTCACTCTCAACTATTTTATTCTTGTATATGTATTTTGGACAGTTACCACAAAGCCTTTCGGAAATGATTCAGGGTAAAAAGGAGTAATTTCTAAGAACAGGGTATATATCAATAGCATTTAAAATGATCATCTGCTTCGGGCCAGTTCTGGGAGGCTATGCTAAAGAAATAGTGTGAAACACCCAAGTGGGTTTTGCAGATCAATATGTTTACCGCAGTGTTATTTGTAACAAAGAAAAACTGCAACCTGGCGCTTTCATCAAGAGGGGAACAGGTGAGTAACCTCTATTTGATGGCCATGAAAATTACATTTATAAACCTTTATGACAAGAAGGACAAATACTGATGCTATGATGGCAAAGGACAGAAGCCAGTTACAAATGACCTACCCCTCCATGCGCACATGCGCGCACAGACACACACACACACACACACACACACACACACACCCTTCTTATGTATCAGGAAGAGGGATTATTCCTTTTAAGATTGGAAGATTATTTGCAGTGATTATTCCTGGGTAGTGTAATGGGTGATTTCTAGCACCCAGCTCAGCACCTGGTATACGGCAGGGGCTCAAAAACACTTGTGGAATTAATGAACATCTGCCTTTGTTCTGAAATGGGAATGCATTATGTATTTGCACAATAGATGCAATTTTTCCCCCAACGCTGTATGACATTCAGCATGATCCTAACTATGTAAAACCAATGAAAAACACACCAAATCATACATAGGGAAAAAGATGGGAGAGAAACAGCAGTCGCTGTTAACAGCAGTCGCTGGGGTAAGACTATAGGTCAATTTTCCCTTTTAAGGTTTATGTGTTTTTAAAGTTCACTTTTAATATCAGAGACTCCTACAAGTCAGGCAGCTTATGTTCTCTCTCCTTTCTCCCCAACAGTAATGTCAAGGTAAAAGGTGACATTGCCTGACCCTTGCCTGCAAACTCTCCTTTAAGGACCTCCCTGACCACAGGTGCCCCTGTGATCACCTGTGACCACACCTGGAACTCATCCGGGAACCAGGTGGGGGCCTGTGACGTCACAAATCCGAGACTGAGAGGTCCAAGGCATGACACACCACCTGAAGAAAGAGGAGCCACCAGCCGTGAGCGACCTGTCCCCAGATGTTAATGCGCCAGCTGTATTCGGACAGGAAGCTTAGGATCCCCTCATCTCTCTGAGCCCCGGTCGTGCATGCCAAGAGCCAGACACAGGCTTTCGGCTGAAATTATCTTCTATACAGGGCCAGAAGCAAGCCTATTTTGAAAACACAGTAGGTGTCGTTTAAAAAAGGTTCTGCTCCTTCCAAGTAGGGAAGCTGCAGCTGGTGTTTTGACAGTGTTCAGACTGTGGGTGTGGAAGCGTTTTACAATGTCTATTTGTAAATGCTTTTCACTGTATTTATAGACTCTTACAACAATGCTAATGAATTTCAGTTCTGAAAAATACCAGGATTTCTGAAATTCTCCAAAGCACATGTTTGGAGTGGCTGATGCCCAATGAGGCCACAGCCCTTGATGGTCTCTGTTCTCCAGTCCGCCCAACACATGGGTACCATTTTGGCAAAAAGGATGCAACGAAATGCAACAAAAAAAGAAACATCCAATCCTTTTGGAATTTACTAGCTCCTGAGAGGATTTATGTATGGTGAGCTTCTATGCCCACAGCTGCTGAATAAAAGGAGAAAATAAAAGAAAGCAAGCATATCACCCTATGTCCAAAGATACCAGAGCAAGGCTGCCCTTACTCATTTCTGATTTTTAAATCCAAATGATGCTACTGTCTTGTATTTTTCTGAGCAATTTTGGGTAGGGACACTTGAAACACGAGACCTGGATAGGTAACTGGCAGGGAAGTCTCCTTGCTTTCCTGGACAGGGAGCCTAAATTGCAGACAATGGGTTGACTAGCTCAAGGACACCCACAGGCCTAAGTGGAACCCATGATCCCACAGAGGCAGCAGCAGCAGCTACTGCATACTGACGGCCTGTCACAAGCCAGTCACTAGGGTCAGCTCCTTCCATCCGTATTCAATTGTCACAACCACCCCTGGAAAGATCTGCTCGGCATGGTAGACAGGGAGCCCCCTCTGGTGAAGGGCTGGATGCCCCTGCCGCTGGGGGCGCCGTTGGCCCCTCCGGGGACCACCTCAGTTGCTGAGCGCCTCCTTGGCCAAGGCACATCCTTTTCAGGGCGGCCCACGCTCCACAGTATAAAAACCTTGCCCAGTTCAGCCCAACACAGACAACTCTGAGGAGCCACCTCAGCCCCTCCCCGTGGAGTCGGCCGAGGCTTTCGCGAGCCAGTATCACAACTCAACTTCTCCCTCTGCCCAACGCTGCTTCTTTCCCCCTTCCATGGGCACTGACCCCAAAAACATAGCTCGCATACTAAGCGCTGCCTCAGGCCTACTTCCTGGAGAACCCCACCTGTGATGCCCTTTATTTTCATCATATAGATCAGGAAACTGAGGCTCAGTGACATTAAGTCACTTGCTAACAACAGGTCATAAAAGTAGTAGGATACCAGGGTCTGGATTTGAACCCAGTAACTTTGACTCCAGAGCCCAAGCTCTCGACCACTTCTCAAAGCTGCTTCACGCCGCCTCCTGGTCACGGGGACAGTGAGTCACTGAGGATGCCGGGCGGCCTGCGTCATCACTGCTCACCGCCAGAGCCGAGTAAATCGCCTTTGCTCCCAAGTTAAAAAAGTACTACTAATAAACAACAATCACATACCAACCAGCCCAGGTGCCTGCTCTTCCCACTCAGACCCAAGACAAGAGAAGGGGCGCGTACAGTCGGAAAAGTGGAAGATGTGCCACGTGCATCCCTTGAGAACAGGAGCTCGGCCAGTGGCATGGCCCAATTCAGCCCAAGGTGGGACAGTTAAGCCAAGACATGTGGCCTGGAAAAGGTGTTGAAGTGCAGAGGAAGCCGAGGCGAGCAAACCAGTAAATACAGAAATGAACAGCAGCAATCAAACGCCACCCAAAAGAACCACAACCCTTTAGGAGGTGAGGGGGGACGAAGGGGAAAAGAGTGACTCCGTAGATTCCTACTGAACAAAAGATCCCAAGTCCAGGTGAGGACTCTTTTTTGGCAGACCTCCTGCCCACTCTCAGAAGCCTCTATTCCCATAATGTAAATGTTTGGGCTTTACCTAAAATTTGTTATGGGGTGGGGGGAAGAAAAAAAGCTGAGAAGGAAAGGAAAGGAAAGGAAAAGAAATAGAAATGGTTTCCCGTGCTCATGCTCAGGAAACCAAGGCGCAACCCTGCAAATCCTCTATTTTTTTCCAGCTTTCATCCCACTCCGGAGGTGTCAACACATATGGACGACAGCAGATGTCAACGTGAAGATCCTAGAGAAATGACGTGAGTTACCCTCTCTTCTTTCTTGTTCCCACTCTGCTATGTTTTATTGCCCCTTCTAATGTAAAACTACCCCATCTGATTGTATACCTGCCTTGTCCTGGTCCCAGTATGCAGCAAGAAAGCGAGGCCGAAGGAAGTGAATGCTCCCTGCCTGCTTTCCTGCCTGCCTGCTCGTAACATTGCACACTCAGGCTCTGACCACTGAAACTGGTCAAGGGTCTTTGCTCCAAGGATGGGACTTAATGTGCCCAAGGCCATGTGGCTAATTAGTAGCAGAAGTGAAACCAGATGGAAGCTTCCTGATGCCCAGTCCACCCTATCTTGGCCCACCACACCTGGGATGACGATAATCAAAATGAGTACCCACATTCACATGCTTTATGCTTCTAGAGAATTTTTCCTCTCTCAAATAAGCAACTATAAGAAGACTCCACCCATCTGTGAAGGCAGCAGGTGGGAAGCCGGTCCTTCAGAAGAGCTCTGCCCTGGGATGTCACCGCCCAGGGAGGTAAAATCCTTCGGTCAGTAAAGGACAAAATTGTAACAGCGGTGAGTCCAGGTTCCTTTGCTTGCCAGCAGGAGGGCAGGAGAAGTCTCCTTCCTTTTCCTGAGAAATAAGGGTCCAAAGGTGCTGCTGGTATCTGTGGAGTCCCTACATACCCACCTGGTGGCCAAAAACGTCCTAGGGATCGCAGGTACTTTTGACGGAGAACTTCCCACTTAACTGTGGCCAAACGAGGCCAGGGGAGAAAGAAGCTGGAACCAGAGTTTTCCTGGCAGCTGTCCCTTGTACCGCATCCTTGTTTGGATGAGCACAAACAAGCTTGGCTATTTATAGCTGGTGAAGACACGGTGGAAGGTGATGGGACACTGCCCACTCAATTCCCCTCCAAATTTCTGTTCTTTGTGCAGACTCTGCGAGCGTGTGTGGGAAGAGGCCTCTCTCCAAAGCCCATCCAGGGCACAAACCCACAACCCCCTAAGACAAAAGGAGGTGGACATCACACCCCTCATCTGCAAACCCACAGTTGGGCATCTCAGAGGGGCAAGGGGCTTTAAAGATGCCAAGAAGAGGGGGCAGTCATCATCATGCAATTCTGAGAAAAGTTTGTGAGGTGCCATTTGAGAAAATGTTCAAAGAAAGAGTCCGTGGAAAAAGCGTTGTATGACCCAACTAGCACCGTGCACGTGTGAGGTGTTTAGTCCCCCACTGGTCCCTTGCCTGGTTCGGACCATCCCTGGCAGGATAATCGGTGTGCCTCAGTCTGGGCTGGGGCTAAACCCTGTCACTACTGTTGGTTCTCGCTGCAGGAAATAAAATTCATTCTAGGGGCGGCTGGAAGAAGAGAGAAGGGTATTTACACAAATGAAATGAGGTCAGCAAACAATGCAGACATCCCTGCAAGGTGACAAGGTATTTTCCCCTGTGCCCTGTGGGGTTGCTATGCTCCAGAAATGAACTTCCCTCCCTCAGTCACGGCCTTCCGTGAGCCCTGACTTCCTCTGAATCTCTAGCTGCTTCTGAGGGAGGTGCTTCAAGCTTCCACCCCCTAAAGGTCTCCTGACGTGCTGTCTCAGAGTGTCCGTGTTTCCCCACTCCCTCAGGGCTACAGTGCATGGCATGCTTCTCGCCATGTGGAAACCCCTCTCCCAGCGAGGTCACCACTGAGCAACCGCATGGCAGGAAAAGAAGCATGCGTGGATTTGCCGAGTGCCTCTCAGGTGCCAGGCAGAGGGTCGGGGGCTTGAGGTGCAGCAGCTGGTTTCAATCAGCACACCCGAGCAAGGCAGGCCTCAATCCACCATTCTGCAGAGGCAGAAGCAGAGACTCGGGGAGGTGCACACCTTGCCCAAGGTCACCGGCTGAGGAAGGAGAGGGCTGGGGTTTTGGCCCTGGTGTACCTGGCTCCAAAGCAATAGGTGGGCAGGAACCATCATGTCTGGCCTGGTTACCACAGTTTACTACCCAGAACAGGGCTGGGCCCAAACATAAGCGCGCGTGCATGTGCGTGCACACACACACACACACACACACACACACACACACACTCCTCTCTCATCACTGTGCCCATCTGTAAGCCCCCATTTTCCATCTTTTTTCCAAGTTTCTCACAAGACAAGCCTACACAAGCTTGGCCACCTGCCCATTCTCTCCAATTCATGCCAAGCCTGTCTCTAGCCACCAACCATTGCATAGAACTCCTGGACTGGGATCACCAAGGGCCAATACTAGTGACCAAAGCCTGTGGATGGCCTTCAGCCTCCCTGGTGCACACTGTGGTGGGGTTCTCGGAGCATGTTCAGCAAACCAGCGGCGGCAGGAGTAGCACTGGGAGCTTGCTCGAAATGCAAGTTCTCAGGCCTTCCCACAGATCCAGTGAGTTAGAAACTCCGGGGAGCAGCAATGTATGTGGTAATCAGTTTCCCACCAATCTGTAGTTGTTCCACATTCCTTTCTTCTGGCTTCCTTGACATCATACCCCATCCACCCTTTCTGATGGCACCTAGTCCTTCCTCTACCCTATAAATAACAATTTCTCCCACTGCTGGCTCCACTCTCTCCTCTTCTCTAATCTCCCGGAGGGATCATAGCCATTCCATGCTTGGAATTACCATCCATGAGCCAGTGACACCCACCTCTGTAACGTCTAGCCAAGATCTCTCTCCCGAATTCTCCAGAGACATGGCTGGTTCCTGATTTGGGGAAAAGAAGGGAAACGCTCCAACACTACATGATGCACCACTAGGACTCTTTGAAAAGACCTCTCAAACACTCGAGTAATCCAAAGTCCAAATGAGGGCCTAAACACCCAAGTGCACAATTTACGTGCCTGCTCGGGGAGCATTTGCACACACCAGCGATCTTTCTCTTCCTCTTGTTTGATTAATTGACTGATTGGTTTATACCTTGTAAGAGCAAAGAGGTCTTTTTAAATGCTTCCTTGTGGTAGGCATGGGGGCCAGACCCCTCACAGAGTGATCAGGACCTGGAAGCTGATTTCCTGTTCATCTGTAACCCCAGGGGCTTGAGCAGCCGGGCTGCCTGTGTAAATCTAAAGAAAAAGGAACTTCCATGTGGGTAAATTGGTCTCAAGAGAGACATCTGCCCTTCCCTAAGCACTGAGTTGATGTTTGGGATATAAATGTTTACTTAATCTTTGCCTCAAGCTCAAATGTCTCAGAGCTCCACGGCGTCTTATCTCCCAGTGTTCCTGTGAAATCCAGGCCCCATCTTCATTACAAGTAGAAACCTTGCAATTCCACTGCCGTCCCCACTGGAACCGGTGTTTCATCTTCATAGTAGGGCCTCCAGCCTTTCACAGGAAAAGTACCTCATGGGTTTACATTTAAAGCAACAGCCATCTCCGGGCGGCACAGGTCTGGGAAGTCACCGGGTCTCCTGCCCACAGCCTGGTGTCCAAGACCCAGATGCCCACCTTCTCACTGAGATCCCTCCTCCGACACAGGCTTCCACATCTGAAGTCAGGTGTGCCCTGCGGGAGGCGTGAGCCACGGTACCAACTCCCCCACATCTGAGGTCTCCTCTCTGAATGGCTTGCTACCAGCCTGACCGTGGAATCTTTCTTATCACTGAATGTCTTCAACTGCCAGAACACACTAACATCCATGGGGGAGGGCACTGGCTTCTAGAACATCAGCCTCCCCTCACTTTGGCTCTTGCCATCTTCCTGAGCCTATGACAGCCACGTGGGCAATCCATCCCCAATGCCAGCCCCTCCTTCCCCCGGTCCCTTCAGTTCTTATGACCTTCATTCATCTTCAGTCACCCAGATTCACGGCCCCTCTCTCTGTGGATAAGTTCATCTTCAGACCTACTCCACCTGTGAAGTGATGAGCACACGCCTCCCCTCTCTGACCAGCATCTGCCATTCTCCTGGCCATCGGTTCTTCTCTATGCTTGCTCACCTCACCTCCTCCTTATGCCTTTCAGCTTCACTTCCTTCCTCTGCACCCCGGGCCCTCTGTCTATCACTCACGGCCCCTGGAACACCGGCCTCGCTGTCCCCGCCCTGCCAGTCACCTGCCCCGTCTACGTGGAGAGCACGCGCTGCTCTGTGCTGGATGTGCTGTAGCAGACAACGGGCAGGATTCCCCTGCAACTCAGAACAAAGGTCCTGCTCCAGCTTCCCCGCTCTTTGGGAAGAAAATGAAAAAATACCACAAATTAGGGTATCTATGTTTGCAAGGATTAACAAACCTGTTCTAGCCTGCTTCTACCTCTTTCCCTGTTGGGTTTATTTACTTTTGAAGGCACACACCTGCCCTGCCCCTCAGGTTTCTGGCGTGCTGCCTCTGCTGCACAGAATAATCACTTGAGCTCAGAGCAACCTGCTTTTCTCCAGCATTTCCTTGGATTTGTCCTGTATTTTCTTTTGGACCCTTCTCCCAAGTTCCAGCACCTCCTTTCACAGAGGTTTCTGAACCCACATTTGGTACATCGGTAATACATGTTACGGGACATACAGCGTGACAGGTTCGTGTGTATGTGCACACACACATACAAAAAGGTTTGGGTATATTCCGTCAACTGAAATCTTTTTATGATCAAATATCAAAACAAGTGAGTAGGCTCTATACTCTTGAGCTTCCGTTTTCTCAAGTGTGAAAATGTGGCAGACAGAATGTTCGTTGCCCACCGCCCCCCACCTTAGATACGTGGTGGGCTGGGTAAGACCAGCAGACTCTGTCTTCGCACACTGTGAAATAATAACGAAGGCACCCCCGAGGCATAGACTTTCAAACAAAGGAGGCACTTAGGGCCTAGTAGAATCTCTTATCATTCAATTTTTAAATCAACTCTGATACTAAATTTTATTTTTTGGGAAAAAGTCTTTTTTTTTCCCCCTGTTAAAATTCCATCTTCACTTACTTCCCGGAAATTGGAAGAGTATTCTTACCAATGGGTAAGTACATTAATGGCATGCTTCCACTTGCTCAGACTGGACACAAAACTGTGCCCGGGTGTCATTCTAGTTCTCCTAGATGTGATTCCCAGAAACTGATCTATAGCTGAGCCCCAGCAACAATGAGATCCCGAACAGCGCCTTGCACGCAGGGGCCCCTCAATACATTGCTGTTACGCGAATGTATCTAAAAATGACTCCCCTCTTCCTAAACTTATGTATTCCTTTATCCTGAAAGATACTACTTCCTGTTTAAATGGAAAGAAACCAATCTCTTCTGGAAGCCACATTTGGCAGCAAGCTTTCTGGCTGGTGAGAGCAAGTGTGAGCCCAGACACTCCAGCGAGAGGGGCAATGCCTAGCTCCCTATGAGGATGGCAAATGATGACTGTGTGTCCGTGTGTTCACCTTTCTGTCCATCCATGTAGTCAGGGAAATCCTAGAGAGGATTTGGTTTTACACAGCAGACAGTGCCTTTTCTCCAGAGGATCACTGACACAAAACAGTGTGAACGGTGTTGACATTCCTACCTCAACTAATTGGGCAGAACAAAACAAGTTCATAAACCAATATACGGGTTGGTTGTCCAATGTACCTGCTTAGCAAAAAATATGAAGTGCATGAGGATTGAGAGACAATAAGCCTTTCTTTGATCTTCTTAAATTGCTTAAAGCTGAAATCCATGGCACACTGGGTGACTCAGAACATGAGACACACACACCACAGAGCTTGCACAGGGCCTGGGAAGGATGATGGGAGAGGCAAAAGTGAACAAAATGTAAGCACTGGCACATCCCTCCCTTTGTGGGAACCGTGGCATTCAACAAGTGTGTTAAATGAGCCACTACCATATGCTCAACCCTGTAAAGCATGTGGAGATGACAAAACACACTCTTGATCTGCTTTAAATCTGGTAAAGGAGTCCGCGGGTGTGAGCATCCCAAGTGCACAGCATGGGGCCCCACACTAGGCGAAACATGGGGTGTCAGGCATTTGGGAGACAGAGCAATCACAAGAAATAAGGGAAGGCTTCCAGAAGCTGGGTGTGCTAACTGGGCTCTGAATTCGGTGAGCGTTAACAGGTGCATGAGAGGTAGCCAGGAAAGGGTAGGGAACTGTCAAAAACGTGGGAGAATCTAGACGAGGGATTCTCACAGGGTGAATGAATGTGGGCCAGAAGCTTTCAGATTACGACCTGGGAGCTTGTTGAAAATGTAAATTCCCAGGCCCACCCCAGACCTACCAAGTCAGCGACCATGGGGGTGGGGCCCAGTGATCTGTTGGAACAAGGTCTCCAGGTGACTCTGACCCACGCTCAAATTTGAGAATCACCAAGTTAGGGCAGGCACTGTCCTCCCTTCAACTGGCTGAGCAAGAGGCCAAAGCAGGTACTGGCTCCCCAAACGTTCCCAGCCTTGCCTCGATCTGCCATTTCCTAGGACTGTCAGGCAGGAAGCCAGGGGCTCTCCTCCCTTGTCCTCTTTCTGCAAACCCAGTGCCCTGGGGGCTGGGCCACCACAGGGTGAGTGGGAGGTCGCAGATGTGAACAGTTACATTTCCCACTGGCTTCTGTACGGAGCCCTCCTCACGCACCTTCCCTGGCGATCCGTACTTCTAATGGACAAGCAGAAGACGCGCGAGCTGGAGGCAGAGAAGAGCGAGGGAGAGGCAAGAAGCGAAGGGGGCTTCTGTGAGCCCAGAAGGTCAGCAGTTATAATTTGCTTCTCCCTTGCATTCAGGTCCACGGGGGAACTAACAGGACCAGGTCTAATTGATGGCTCACAAAGTCTGCACCTATCCCACAATGAGACGGGTGACGGCAACCTTCCAAGGCAAAGAAGCCATTGGAATTGTCCTTCTCTTCAGATCAGATCATGAGAGAGAACAGCAAGAATATTATGGAAATTGTTACTGACCTCAGGGAAATGTGTATAGTCCCTGGCAGACTAAGAGAGTTTGGCAGAACGTGCCCTCTTTTTCCCTTTCACCCGCCACAAAGCGATGTACAACCTTTGCTCTCCATTCCCTGTTTGCATAGCCTGTATTCTCTTCAGAAGCACTTAGGTTTACATAACATTTTTCTTCTGGAGTGCTGGCTTCTGGGCCAACCATGCTACTGAAGAGGCCCAAGCTAAGGTCACTGAGGCTGTCAAGTGGCCCCGTTGTGCACATGTGCAAACAGCCTTCTATCAGTCAGGAGAAGAGGGCACAACAGGTAAGGCCTGACCAACTCAATGGTGGCCCTGGTCTCATCGGTTCCCCCACGGGCCACCCTATAGTGGCAGTTGTTTGGACCTTGGGAGATGCCTGCCGAACAACACAGGGGAAGCAGCTGCCACTCCGAGAGGCTCACCCGCACTGAGATGACCGCTGTGTGTTCAGCTGGGCAGCCCGGCCTCCCACAGGTGCGCTTACGTGCATCCACCATGGCTGGCAGGGATTCTGACATTTCTCAACCACTCACGTGGCTACCCGCCTCTGTATTGGGGCAATATATTGTTGTTCATATTAAGAGTAAATGAGTCATGCTACCACATGGATGAACCTTGGGGCCATCAGGCTAAGTGAAATAAGCCAGTCACAGAAAGACAAATGCTCTAGGATTCCACTTACATGAGGCATCTAGAGGAGTCAAATTCACAGAGATAGAAAATACAGTTGACTCTTGAACAACACTGGTTTAAACTGGGTGGAGCCACTTACACGTGGGTTTTTTTTTTCAATGAATGCAGGCCAGTACTATGAATGTATTTTCTCTTCCTTATGATTTACTTAATGTTTTCTTTTCTCTAGCTTATTTTATTATAAGAATAAAGTCTATAATACAAAACATATAAACTATGTGTTAATTGACTCTTTACATTATTGGTAAAGCTTCCGGTCAACAGTAGGCTACTAGTGGTTATGTTTTTATAGAGTCAAAAATTATACTTTTCAACTACATGGGGGTTAGTGCCCCTACCCTGTGTGTTCAAAGGTCTACTGTACAATGGTGGTCGGCAGGGGCTGGGGGAGGAGGAAGGGGAGTTAGCATTTAATGGGTCCAGAGTTTCAGTTTGGTAAGATGAAAAGAGGTCTACGAATGGATGATAGTGGTTGCACAACAATGTGTTGTCCTTAATGTCACAAATGGTTATGACGGTAAATTTTATGTTATGTGTATTTACCACAATTAAAAAATTTTTTACTAAGAAGTAAATGAGCGGGGTGCCTGGGTGGCTCAGTCGGTTAAGCACCCGACTTCGGCTCAGGTCATGACTTCGCAGTTCGTGAGTTCGAGCCCCGCGTCAGGCTCTGTGCTGACAGCTCAGGGCCTGGGGCCTGCTTCTAATTCTGTGTGTGTCTCTCTCTCTGCCTCTCTGCCTGCCCCTCTCTCTCTCTCTCTCTCTCTCAAAAATAAATAAACATTAAAAATTTAAAGAAGGTAAATTAGCTGTTCTTGTGTCAGTGCATTTATACACCCAGCTCGACATGCAATAATAAGAATGACAACAAGGGCCACTTGGCTGGCTCAATCAGCGGAGTGTGTGACTCTTGATCTCCGGGTTGTCAGTTTGAGTCCCATGTTGGGTAAAGAGATGACTTAATAAAACCTTAAAAAAATAAGCATGACAATGAAACTAACACTGAGATACAAGGATGGGGCCACACACTTGGAAATTATCTTGGTCCATCCTTTTGGGTGTATCCCATTATCCTCCTCAATTTACAGATGGAAAAGTGAGGTGAGCGGGGCAGTGACATGCTGAGGCTCACATGCCTATGAGGTGAGGTGAGATGCAAACCTGGAGGCCTGCATGACTCCAAGGCAAGGGCGCTGAGGCCCCACGTGGCTCTCACCATGCAAACTTAACTCAAAAGAACAAAACCTATGTGCTGACAGGTAAGACCTCCAGGCCGCGAGCTTGCTCAGGTATAGGACACCAACACATAAAATACACATGTAACAGTGGAAAGTTCCGGCAACTAACTTGTGCAGAGAACACGACGCTTCTTTGCTCTGTGGTGAGCATCTCAGGTCTGGAAGAACAAAGTCCAACTGTGACTCCTCATCACTGACATGTGCGTCCCACCAGCCAGTGAACAAATTTGAGTTGTGCCAGGCATATCTCAGAACTCAGGCCTGAACGACGCGTGTGCCTTGCCTTTGATGGTCTCATAGTTTGGAGACACGTACACTAAGACAATATTTGCCAGGCCGGGTCCTTGGTTCCACAAAAGGGCTGTGCAGTCAAGGGCAGAGGGAGCCTGGGGATGTGGAAAGAGGCACCAGAGAGCAGGGAGAGGGTCAGGGGATGGAGCCCCCAGTGAGATATGCATACCTGAGGCCAGCGGGACATCCAGTCTGAAGGGCAGCTGGCTTGCTCTAAAGAAGCACAGGGAAGGGGCACCTGGGTGGCTCAGTCAGTTAAGCATCCGACTCTTGATTTCAACTCAGGTCATGATCTCATGATTTGTGAGTTCGAGCCCCATGCCTGGGATATTCTCTCTCTCTCTCTCTCTCTCTCTCTCTCTCTCTCTCTCTCTGCCTCTCCCCTGCTCGTTCTCTCTCTCTCTCAAAATGAATAACAAAACTAAAACAAAAATCTCTCTAAAAAAAGAAAAGAATAACAGGGAAAAAACCCTGCATTTGAGCAGGGCCTGCCTGCCGGATACCTGATTCCCCACCTTCGAACCCTAAAACCCACGCTGTGCGTCCCGGCCTCACAGCCACTGCTGCCCAAGCACAGGAGCAAGGACAGAAGTAGCCGGAGTTTGCAGACGGCTTTGCTACAGGGTGCGCAGCTTTATCCCCCCTCCCTCAGCTGGCCACACTCATGGCCCCTCTCCTGGGTCCCGCCGCCAACCCTCACCCGCCCCCTCACCCGCCCCCAGCGGCAAGAGCGGAGCAGTACCTGCTGTGGGTCAGGGGACCCACTGGTCGTTCAGGTCTCCTGGGGGGCAGCGCACCCGGTCTGCTGAGAGAATTGGTCTTGGGTGGCCGGGGCTTTTTTGGCGGGATGGCAGGAACGGAAGGCTTCTGTAAATCCAGTTTTGGCTCTCTCTCTGGTCTTTCTTTAAGTCATCGTTTAAAAAGCATAAAGAAGACAGAGAGACCTAGTGTAAGTGACAGTACATAGGGGCAGATTGTGCGTTTCCCTCTCTAAAAAAAAAAAAAAAAACAACCACCGATGCTCCTTGTGAAGGTAGAAGGTGAAAGAGCATCTTTTAAAATTTTTTAAATTTATTTACTTATTCTTAGAGCATCATTTATTCTCTGTCATGTGAGAAAAAGCCCCGTGCAGCTGCAGCCCACAGATCGCCTTTGCTCACGCTGGCCTCTGCCTGGAGGGCCCTTCTGGCCACTGCCCACCCGCGGTGAGGTCCTACTCATCCTTCCGCAGGCCCACTCATCAGGCCTGGGCTCCCTTCTTGGCAGCAGAACCCACCCTCAGAGGCAGACTTCCCTGCTCCCTCACCTGAACCCAGCAAGGCAGACTGCTCAGCAAATGGTTGGTGAGTTTGGTAAAACTCAGGACCTGCTGGGTGTGGGGAGGGAAGAGGCCCGACGCCTCTCAGGTCAGTCTATGTAAAGGACCATGAGCCAATAAAACGGGGGGCATTTCCAGGAACAAGGAACTAATTCCGGATCCTTTTTGTGCACGGTTCAAACTTGGAAGGTAAACTGGGGTTTTACAGAGGGTTTTTGGAGTCAAAGCTACTAAAATGAAGTTAAAGTCAGATGTGACGGCCAAGTGAGCGCAGCATGACGGACGAGCTTCGTGTCTCCAGTTAGCCTTGCCCTGTGTGTGGTGTAAAAAGCACGCATCCGGGTGCCTGGGCAGCTCAGTCATTAAGCATATGACTTTGGCTCAGGTCACGATCTCACGGTTTGTGAGTCTGAGTCCCGCATCGGGTGAGCACGAGCCCCGCTTAGGGTAAAACACGAACCCCGCTTCTGGTGAGCCCAGCTTCTCTCTCTCTCTCCCTCCCTCTCTCTCTGTTCCTTGTGGGATTCTCTCTCTCTTTCTCTGCCCCTAGCTCACTTGTGCCCCCCACCTCTCTCTCTCTCTCAAAAAAAAAAAAAAACACAACTAAAAATAAAAAGCACGCATCCATATTCTTCCTTATAAAGATGGAACTTCAGAGGGCCACCCACTGGAGGACAAGCAGGTTCCCTATGTTCGCTGCTAAGCGGCAACCCTGAAAACGTTTTCCATGCAAACACAAACTCATACTGTTCTGGTGCCCAGTCTGATTGGCAAAGCTTTAAAAAGGCCACCAGCGGGGCGCCTGGGTGGCGCAGTCGGTTAAGCGTCCGACTTCAGCCAGGTCACGATCTCGCGGTCCGGGAGTTCGAGCCCCGCGTCGGGCTCTGGGCTGATGGCTCAGAGCCTGGAGCCTGTTTCCGATTCTGTGTCTCCCTCTCTCTCTGCCCCTCCCCCGTTCATGCTCTGTCTCTCTCTGTCCCAAAAATAAATAAACGTTGAAAAAAAAAATTTAAAAAAAAAAAAAAAAGGCCACCAGCTACTCCACACGTATCACTGTGCTCATCCCCACACGTTAGTAGGGGACTATGCTCCATCAGAGGAAGAAGGGCCTGGTTGAAATGCAAACGAGGGGGATTCCTCCTGCTGGGGGGGTGCGGGGGGGGGGGGGGCCTCCAGCAGCCTGCAGAACAAATGGGAGGGGGGTTTATGCCTACCTAACAGGAAGGCCAAGCCTCAGGGTGGGGCTGGCTCTCTGGCTTCCCTGTTGCTTTTGACCAGGGTTTCTGCCTTTCTGACTCACCGTGGCATGGAACAAGGAACCATAGGAGTGGAAGGAACCAGAAGTGTGTGGCCACTCGGCCAGCCAACTAGGGCAGTTTTTCACATGTAAGCCAAGTCCTTATGGTAGTCAGCGTGGAACAGAGCAGGAAGTGTCCTTATCACAGAGCCAGAAACTCATCACGTGCCCATGGGGATGGAGGGGGGGGCAGTGTCTGGTTACGTCACAGCACACACTTTGACCAAAGGGCTATTCATGTGATACACACACAGGGCTGTTTTTTCACTGATCTGGGACACAGACCTGGCCTTCACAATGAGGTTTCACAACTCAAATTTCAAGTGTTCCCTGTGAAAGAAGGAGGTGTAACTTCTTAAGGGCTGGCACTGTTGGTAAAGCTTTTGGCAGACTGATATAAAATATTAAATTTCACAATAAAATTCCATGAGGCCACCCAGGAGCACCTCCAAATAATCACGTTCATTAATTCAGCATCGCTCTTGTGACTTACAAACAGCTGCTTTTTAAAATGGAATTTGCTCCACCTCCTGCTCATAACAGCACAGCACTTTTCCCATAAAATGTGTGATCAATCACATCGCGGACACCTAACAAAACGAGCCCCCCACAGTGTGCAGATTTCTTTGGGAGACACACTGAGAACGGCAGGAGTCAAACACATGTGTAAAACCGTGTGAGGCGGGTGAAGCTACTTCCCTTCAAAGGACAGTCCTGACCGCCTTCAGGGGACTGTGGGCACTGCGCTGCTGCTCCCCGTTTTGCCGTGCCCCCCACCGCCAGCATTCTTGACAGAGGACATGTGTCTGTGACACAGTAGCGAGAGTCAAAGGTCCAGCAGTGACGGGGGGATGACAGCTTTCGTTTGTCTGGATGGGAGTTTCTCCTGGGGCACTAGGCCCAGAGACAGCGGGATGGAAACTGGCTGGTACATCCAGGCCCTCAAGAAACTTCCAGTCAGCACCTTGACTTCAGGATGCTGCTGGTGTAGGGAGGGCGGTGACGGCAGAAAGACTGGGATGGAAGCAGCCCAATGTGTCCAGTGACCGGGCTGGTTGTTTTTCATTTGACGAGGAATTCTGGCCCAAAGGAGCACCACATAACCCTCTCTCCTATTCCCTCAGAGATGGGGTATTTAAAAGCAACCAGAATAAAACCATAATCACCATATTCCCCCCAAAAAACAAACTCTGTGGGTAATCTGGACTAGCCCAGGACCGACAGCTTTGGCTCTCGCTGTTCTATTGGTGCCAATGAAGACTTGATTTCCTACCTTTTTCTTCGGTTCTGTTTGGAAGTGTTTCTGGTCTTTCAGGAGGTATTTTTTTAATTTCATGTTTTCTCTCAGTGGTACCTAAGGGGGAAAGGATTGCAGTGATCAGAGCATGTTTTCTCTATCCATTTATTAGACACACCAGCATTTTAAATATTTATCAGGTAGAGCAAAGTCAATAGACTTTTTCCCCCTAAGAGGAGAGCTGGTGTTACCTGGCAAACACAAGCTGCTTAGAGGCGGCAGAAGCCATTTCCGGCCTGTGTAATTAAGTTTGCCTGCCTACTGGGTGTTGTATGGAAACCAACTTGACGATAAATTATATTTAATAAAAAAAAAGTTTGCTTGCGTATACATCCTTAATTTACAAGAACACCATGAATATTTTCTGATATTTAAATGTGACTTCCGTAGGCATCAAAACAGTCACAGGAAATCACGGGGTGTGGGTGGAAAATGTGTATAAACAAGTCATCCATCAAAATATGCAAATGATGGGTCAATGGCTTTTGCTCTACAAATAAAAAGAAGTTTCACAGGGACCTGGATTCCACGTGATAGCAGTTTTAAAACATGGCCTCAAATCGTTTGCCACTCCTCCCATTAAGAGGTGAGGCCTGTGTCCCCTTATCTGGGATGTGGGTAGGCTTGTGACTGCTCCAACCAGTGGCCGATATGATACCATGTAATTTCCAAGTCTGTGTTACAAAAGACCATGTAGCTCATTCGCCGGACTACTGAATCTCCATGTGAGAAGTCAACAACCCCGAGGCCTGCTGAAGAAGCCATGTGTGGACACTCTGGCCTACAGCCCCCACTGAGCCCAGCCCTCCAGCTGCTCCTGCCGAGGGGAGCCACACATGAGAGCAAACCAGCCATCTCCAAAGTGGGTCCTCCAGCCGCAGCTGGCCCAGCATTCCCAGCTGAGGTCCCAAACGTCAAGGAGCAGAGAGACGAGATGTCCCGGTCGTGTCCTGTTCAAATTCCTGACCCCAGAGTCCTCGGACATAAGAAGATGGTCGTCTTCTGCCAGCAGATTTGGGACGGTTCGCTATGCAGCAATAGAACTAGAGCATATTTTCAAGTGGAGGGATGTGCAGAGAAGATACGCGATTCTCCCTCAGTCCTTTCTATCTGTGCCTGAATCCCTCAAATATTACATATTACATTTCCCCAAGTGCACGCATGTGGCCATGCAGACTCCAGCTGTTCCCACGCCCGGGGGCTTGAGCAGTGCCTGTGGCCTCAGGTGCATAAGAACACTTGGAAAATAGCTAAAGAGATCCAGCATAACCTTTGGTAAAACTGCTTTAAAAGGAAAAGAATTTGCCTATCATGCTACAATCTAGGCCTCTAATGAGAACGAAGAAGTTTATTATCATTCCTAGAGACACAGGAGGAACGGACAATCCCACTACCATGAAGAATCCAATCCTGGTTACATTCTAGGCTGCTTGAGCCTTGGGCCACTCAGCTCATCTCCTTGGTCTGTACTGTATCACCAAGGCCTCTAGGAAAAGGGTCTTTAGAGAAAAGCAAATCAACAGCCAGCTTTAATTTCAAAACAAAAAAAAAAATATTGATCCGGTGTGAACCACTAGGTGGCAAAATTAAACTGCTCAATGCAAACGAGGATGGGGGCGGAGCAGGAGATATAATTAACACCTCATTTCAGGGCTTAATCTCTGTAATTCTCAACTATGCTGAAGGAATGGGAAAGGAATTTGGGGTCAAGCTGATCCCCCCTCCCACCACCAACTGGGTAGACCAAAAGAGCTTGAAAAAAAATCACTCCTTAATAAATCTGTGAATAAACCAATCTGGAAATTTATTCATACTTTAAATGCTATAGAAATATCACAGTTATTAATGTGCAGAACTAAAAATACCCCTACTCTTCCTCTGTTTTAGTTGTTAATTTTTTTAAATGCCACTTAACTAGTTATTCATGGAGGGATTTCTCCCCATAATTAGTTCTTAATAATTATAAAGAGGAGTTCTGTTGGGAAATATGAATGATCATTTTTATGTATGAGAACCCTGTGTGCAACGAGTTTTCAAATGTCCAACAACATCACGTCTTCCTATATTATTCAACCTTAGTATCTGAATTACACAGAAAAAGTGAATTGGACTCTTTTCAAGACTAAAGAAGAATTATGAGGAAAAGCATTTATTGCTAGAATAACATTTTTCCTGAGGCTGGGTAAGTGAAGTAAGTACTGACTATGCTTAACCACATGGGACATGCACGGTGAGGCTATGACCGTGGGAAGCAATCCTCCCTAAGCTGATCCTCGAGATCAGGAGGGCACAGGCAAAGCAGGACAATTAAGTTTTTATTTCGTCAAAAGCAGCTGATTAGGGACGCCTGGGTGGCTCAGTCAGTTAAGTGTCCGACTCCCGATTTCGGCTCAGGTCATGATCTCAGGGTTTGTGAGTTCAAGCCCCGCATTGGGCTCTGTGCTGACAGCACAGAGCCTGCTTGGGATTCTCTGTCTCCCTCTCTCTCTCCCTCTACCTCTCTCTTTCAAAAACAAATTAAAAAAAAAAAAAACAGGGGCGCCTGGGTGGCGCAGTCGGTTACGCGTCCGACTTCAGCCAGGTCACGATCTCGCGGTCCATGAGTTCGAGCCCCGCATCAGGCTCTGGGCTGATGGCTCAGAGCCTGGAGCCTGTTTCCGATTCTGTGTCTCCCTCTCTCTCTGCCCCTCCCCCCGTTCATGCTCTGTCTCTCTCTGTCCCAAAAATAAATAAACGTTGAAAAAAAAAAATTAAAAAAAAAAAACATTAAAAAAAGCAGTTGATTAGAAATACAAAGAAATAAAAAAAAATGGTTTACACCAAAATAAAGTCTTCCTGGTGATTCTCTTTGGGAGGCTGCATTTTTTCACTGTACTGGGCATGCATTTTTAAAGATGTTTCTTTTTTTAGGAAAAACGGCAGCATATTTCAAATCTGCCCATTGAGACCAACTGGCAACTTCCCAGTTTGGTAATCTGTAGCATTTGAATCTAAGAATCTTGAGCTCTACCAAGGGCGCTGTAAATACACACAGACAGACACACGTGTCGACAGAACGGAAGTACATTACCTGCCCCTTGCTTGATGACAGGAGCGGATGGAGGAGGTGGCTTCTTGGGTCTCTGAAAAATCAATCAAAATGATAACACATGAGATTGTCGGCAAGCCTGGCCTGTCACATAAGGACCTCAGACATTGTTTTCTAGATGCAGTTTGGACAGACCAGAGAAGCTCTCCAAAAAATTGAGCCATTTTCTCTCCAGGGATGTCAGGTTTTGGCACCTTTAAACCAACACTAAAATAAATTCGGTCTGCAAAACAAAACTCTGATGGACAAATGAAATACCATTTCCCCCTTTCTAAATTTGTAACAGCCTTCTGGAAAAGCACGGCTCAGCAAAAATGGCCTGAAACCAGCAAGCACAATGGTCCTCCTACGCTGAAACCGCATTTGCAATTAAGATTTAATCTGCTGAATAACCAAGTGATTCAGAGGAGTCACTGGGACAGCTCGAAATCAGATCTGCTCCGGATGTGGGACCTTCAGCAAATGCAGGCTGAGGGGCTGGGTACGGTTCTAAACCTTCAGCGCCTTCTGACCCCAAGGCTGGCAGGCCTTTTGAGAGGCCCCCCCACAGAACAGATGTACCCTGGAAACTGGAATGGAGCTTTTTTTTTTTTGGCTGCGATTTGTTTTTCTCTCACAACCTGTCACTCTGTAGGTGACGAGGCAGCAATGCAATCAGTGGCATCCATCCCTGAACCCCTTCCAGGGCATCTCCTCGCTCACCCAGGATCGACTATAGGAGAAAGATGGTCAGGCTGGACTTGGCAAATGATTCAGGGGCCAAGAATCCATCTAGGGCACAATTCTTGGACACCATTCTTAGAGAGGGGAGCCAGAGGCGAGAAGAGAACCATTTCAACATCGACTTCATCAAGAAAAGATGGAAACAGGGAAGATTTGAGAATATGATCCATGTTGCTGCTGATGCTTCTACAGACCCTCTCTGGGCATCACATATCAATGATTTTTTAAACAGTTCCAACAAACTCTCTCCTGCACTCTGAAAATATAGCACTGTGATATCACTGCAGGGACCAGTAAAAGCCCCCATCAGTCCTGGGCCCCTACCTACTGGTGCCCATCAGTGCCTGCTATTGTACTAGGGCACCAGAAAAAAAAAATGATTTCAAGTAAAACCTGGGGAATATGAGACCAATAAGGAACTTTTTCAGGAGGCATCATAGCATGTAGGCTCCGGATTCCGTGACATTTCACCTCTGCTCTTTAGTAGCTGGGTGACTCGGCCAAGTTACTTCTAGTACTTAGCGTAGCATGGTGGCTGAGGGGTGGGGCTTCAGAGCCCGACTGATTACAAATCCTGGCTCTTTCAATTCTTAGCCGTGGACACCGGGCAAGTGAACTCACCTAGCTAAACCTTCTCATCTGTAAAATGACAATAATATTATCTCCCTCCTGAGAGGAGGTGGTTTCATAAACAGAGGGCATCAGTAAGCACTGCCCTGTTGAATCTTTTTGACAATTCTGTAAGTAGTGGTATTACTATGCCCATTTTGCAGATGAAATAATTAAGGCTTAAAGAGATGAAGCCGCTTCCCAAAGTCACCAGGCTTTTAAACAAGTGGGGGGCTGGGGGAGTAGCCCCATGCTGTCTGACCCACAGGCGTGCTCTTAACCACTGTGAGGGACCCGCCTTGCCAGAGCACATCCACTAGACAAAGCACCACATGGCCAAATACTGGACACGGTGTGTAAAAAAAAGCAAAGGAACTGTAGTATGTGAAAGTTGGAAACAAACAAGTATCAAACTGCAGCCATAGTATGAGCGCAAATCAACTATGTTACAAAATGGACAGAAAGAGAAAAAGACTGCAAAGGAATAAATTAATCGCGTGATATCTGACTAGTGTAGGATTACGGGCGTGTGGGTGCATGCGTGTTGCCTTCTTAATATTTTTCGGTACTGTCTATATGAGTACAGACAAACTTCCTTATAAAAAAAGAGAAAGAAAGATCCTCTAAGGGCCACCTCCCCCCGCATACAGGCCAGGCCGTCTGCCGACAGAAGGCCCTTTCCCGTCTGTCTGCCCAGCTCTCCACCCCAATTTCTTCCTTTTTCTGTCTCCCTTCTCTGCGCTTGTATAAATTAGACTGGGGACAGATGTGTGTTTATCTAATGAAGTTATTGTTGAAACTCTGCCAACTAACCTTCCTCTACCTCGGGATCAGAGTAATTTCTTATTCACAGAACGGCCAACACCCTGTGGCCTAGTTCTTTCCAGCCAAGCCCCAAAGATGCCTACCCAGTGGATGTCTTGCTCACTTCCTGCTCGTTTGAAAATTTTTATAACCAAGTTCACATGAGCCTCCTCTTGCCGAGGCTGTTCCCCCAGCAACCTTGCCTCAGACCACAGGGCCCCAAATAAAAAAAAACAATCACAAGTGATCATGTTTTCCAAGATTACTGTGCAAAAAAAAAAAAAAATCCCTTAGTGTTGTGTCAGATTTGGCATGGAGCAGACACATGAAGCGTGACAGGGCAGAGCAGAGGGGCACAGAGAGAGAAGACGGGATGTATCAGGCTAACAGACAGCATGTGACAAGTGTGGTCATGGTAAGTGTGTGCTTGACGGTGGCAGAGGAAGGAGGCTGAGGTGTGAGGTTTTGTGAGGAGCCCCTGGCACTAGTGGAGGCAGGTGGGGGCAGTTTGGAAAGGACGTAACAGTCTGTGACTGTCTTGTATCCCCCAGGCTTGAGCAGCGCTGGCCGGGGGCCAGCTTTGCTTATTAGCGGCGTGGGTCTACAGGCTATCTGGTTTTTTTCCTTTTGACTTGACTTCACTCTCTGATTCCATCAAACTTAGCCTTCCTGCCTTCTGAGATGAGAAATGATGCCACATTTTCAAATACGAGGTCTTTTAAGGTAATTCGAAACCAAAACCAGGGCCAGGGTTCCTTGTAGCTCTGGGCTGCCCCCCAAATGATTAAAAGAAGATTGCACGTGAGCCTACAGTGAATTTCCGCTTTAAATGCAACACAAGACAGGGCAGTGAGAACCGAGAAGGCAGGCTGGGGAAAAGCTGTAGCAAAATGTGACAGTGAAAACCTGAGCACAGGCACTCCTGATTCTCAGATAAAAAGACGTAAGCACAGCACTCAGTTGGTTTTCCCCCAAATGTCGGATCATGACTGGATGAAGGACACAGGACGGAAGGGGCCTCCAGGTTAAGCAGGAGGCCGATGCTTTCTCCGTCGCGCTCACCAGCACCAATTAGCGCCGCACGTGTGTGCTCAGAGACACCCTTTCAACTCGGGCGAGTATTTTGAGTCATGAATTTTTAGAGGCACTTGTTCTATTTCTTCTCTTTATCCCTCCCTCCGTAGTGAAAATAGAACACTCCAGATCCAAATTCAGGTGGCTTCAGCCTGCTCAATTTGCAGATGGATGCTAAAAACAGAGGATGTTAGCGCTGTGAGTGATCCCAGGGTCCCCTCCAGAGCTGACAAAACTGAGGCCTACAGGGGCCGTGTCAACAGCCAGGTGGTGGCCAAAGAAGGTCCAGAACTCACACCTCTCAATGTCCAGACTGAGGCAATTCATCACTGAACCACCATTTTGTGATTTCTAGGAGAGCAGAATGCTTTCCACGGTCTTCACATATGCGGGGCGTCCAGGCCTGCGTGTGCGTCTGCCCGTGTAGAGTCGCTGGCTTGGACACGGAAGCAAACACCATCCTTCAAAGGATGCATTAACTAGATCTGATCGGTTACCATTATCGCCAGGAAGGAAACAGATCTGAATGTTCTGGAGTGAAGACAGCAGGAAGGCAAGTTTTACTTCCTGCTGATGGATTTCAGAGCTGACTCTGCCCTCTGTTTGGCAAGCCTGGCCAGTCCCAGGCGAAGGGCTCATCAGCTCAACTGGCCCCACCCCTCCGGCAGGAATTTTGATTTGCCACTTGGCCTCTTGCCTTCAGAGCTCTGGCCCCACACATGTGGTTTGTTGAAAATAACCAGAGAAGCGTACTCTTGATGGCTGGGTGCCCTTTAGGGGGGCTTTGTTAGATGAATATGGTAAGATCCTGGAAGCAAATCTTAGCTTAATTTTGAGCCTTGGGAAGCCATCTTCCAGGCATCCAGCTAAATTCTCTAGAAGTGTCTGTGTGAGGCTAGAGAGGGGACAAAAATGGACAGTTCCTGACCAGGGCACTACTCGTGGGTTTAAAAATGATCAAAGGCCTCCACTCTGCCCTTTCCTCCCCCGTCCCTGATAGATTTGGCAACACCTTTGAAGAGTGCAGCTGCGGCTGTGCTCAGAGGAGTGCCCCTCTGCACCCTAAAGAGTCCCTAGCACAGGAGCTCTGCAGGAGCCACCACGAAAACCTGTTCTTGGCAGCGTCTCTCTTGACTTTCCTCTACTTAACCTCTGGTCTGGTGGCCTGCATCCCTCGTCTCCTGGCCTGCATCTCTTGGCTGGGCCCAGCTGGACTGCCAGCCTATTGGGTAGTCACCCAGGCTTTGGTATTTGGCTTCTCCCCAAGATGCTCGCATAGTTTACCCCCATGGCTCACGCCTTTGCTCCCTCCACCCACTGTAAAAGTGATGCCTCAAGCCCGTAGCCAGACCTCACACCCAGATAGAAAGACCTGAGTTCCCCTATGTCTGGAAAGAGGAATCGGACAAGGGACCTGGCTTCTCCCTGCCCCTCCTCCTTTCTCATACTAGTACAGGAGAGAGCAGGAAGTAGAAGGGGAGAGACTGAAGGAAGGGAAGGTACACCTGGTCACCAAATGACCAAAGGACAAGTGATTCCTGAGAGCCAACCATATACCAAACATGCTGCTATGGACTGAATGTTCATCCACTGAATGGACCCCCTATTCATATGGTGAAACCTAATCCCCAAGGTAGTGGTGTTTTGAGGTGTTGCCTTTGGGGGTTGATTGGGTCATGAGCATGGTGCCCTCATAAATGGAATTAGTGTCCTTGTAGAAGAGACCCCAGTGAATGCCCTTACCTTTTCTGCCATATGAGGTCACAACAAGAACAGCCATCTACGAAATAAGAAGTGGACCTACACTAGATGCTAAATTTGCTGGCACCTTGATCTTAGACTTCCCAGCATCCAGACTGTGAGGAATAAGTTTCTGTTTATAAACCACCCAGTCTATGGCATTCTGTCATAGCAGACTGAACTAAGACACACACTTTCGGGCCCATGAAGGAGAGAAGCTTGAGACATGGGCTCTGCCTCAAAGAGATGACATTTCAGATGGAATGATGACAGAGAATCATCTCAGGCAAGAATACACTGAATGAGGCTCTCAGCTGAGAGAGTATGGGCAGGAAGTACCAGCAGAGAAGGGAGAAGGCGTGCCATCCAGCCCACGTGATCAAAGCTCAGGGCACCATCATTAGGTCCTACTTGGGTGACACTATGCCTTGACAGTCCTCATCTCTGCAAGTGAAATTACCCAGGAAACTACATATACAGACAAGGCTGTAGGTGAATTTTTTTTTTACAATGCTGTTTATTAGAAGCACGTATTTGTTTCTTGGGGGAAATATCATCGGACATCTTTAGAAACTAGAAATAGTGGTTCTCAAAAAGCTGAAGGACATGACTAGGAACAAAGAAAATTTGGGCTGAGACAGTTTTATAAACTGGGTTGTCAGATGATGGGGGCTAAAGTCAGGGGCCTCCGAAGAACTTGGTAAAGAGAATGTAGTCACAGCAAAACACTATAAGTGGAAAAATCCACTTATAGTGGATTAGTCATTGTCAAAACGAAGGAAGAGTCCTCCTTTCGTCTAAAAGTTTGGACCCTACGCAGCTGCTGAGTGATCTAGAACAATCTTAAGGTTGGTACTCAACCGTGATTGGGAATGTGGGAAACCTACTTGATTGTACCACAATGTGTCTGCAGACTGACAATGAACAAGAAGGGGCCGGTCAGCTGTGAGAACAGAAAAGAATGGAAAGCTGCTGAGGCCAAAGGTGCAGTGCACTAGCAGAGAGCATGTGGGCTCAGCTGAATTCAGCACACAGCTGCCTGGGCACCCCCTTCCCTCTGGTGCGTGAGGGGGCCTCAAGCTATGCCTGCAAACGACTGGCTCCTCCTGCTTTCCTTCCTTGCTCTCCCAGAAAGCACCAAGTACATGTGGTTTCCTGTACAATCTGGCTTCGAAAAAGCCAGGCCCAGTGGGAGCAAATGCCCAGGGCAGGCGGGCCCATGCGTTCCAGACTGGCTGACATTTCCGTTCTTGTTGCAATTAGTAAGCTGGCAGTCGGCTCACTGGGTAAGTCTCTGTGAGTTGGCAAAGGTGAGCCTGCATCACAGCCACAGGCATCTTTAGAAATCTTTGACGGAAGGTTTCTGTGGTCCTGAGAGGCAGACCCTCCGCTGCAGAACATTCGCTATGGAAATGCCTCCGGGAACCTTCGCAGCACTCTGGTTCTTGACACGGTATATACTCAGAAGAGTCCTCCACGGCAACGTATACTAGCACAGTAACATTTTCTTCGGGTGATTTGAACAGCTTCTGTTGAAGTGCTGCAGCCCGAGACTTCTTCTTAAAAAGCAGTCTTTCAGAAACATCTTTCAGAATATCTATTCTATTTTTTTAATGACAATAGAAGTTCTCTGTTCTTGAGAGCCCAAGTTCCCCGTTTTCCTTCAATGATGATGACAGAGCACGTACGTTGATTGCTTCAATAGAGCTCTCAGCATATTTAATCTTTCCATTTTGATATTCAATTTTACTGTCAAGTCTCAAAATAAACAGACAGCCATCGAATCTAGGTTCTCTCATAAATAGCTTACATAATTGCTCTAAAATATGCACCAAGAGATCAGCGGGTGCTCCCCCCACAGGGAATAGTTTGAGAGAAAGCCCCAAAGCGTTTGTCACCCGGTGAGAGAGAATCTGCCGAGCTCTCTCTGAAAGAAAGCCCTCCAGGAAATTCCAGAAGGCTCTGTGGTAACCACCTGGGTCCGCACCGCCGCAGCAACGGGCCAGCCTCGTCAGAATGCTTCCGCGATGCCTACTGATTCAGGAGGTCGGCTGCCGAAGAGATGGGGTTTGCTGCCGTCTACCCTAATCATCCCAGACCGTCCTCTTTTCTGGGTGAATGGTTGCAACCCCAGCCACTGGCAAGACAAGATGACATGTGCTGAAACCGGTGGCAGAATGTTTCAGACTCTGTCATTCACACAGCGCATGTGTGTTAATGATTCCAATCATCTTCACACGGCTCAGCTCGGCAAACAACACCCCCAGCTCCTGACACGCTGTCACCAGCTCACCAGTACTCTGCGTGTGGCGATAAAGGCTGGTGTAACGGCCAGTGCAAAGCAGGTTGGCTGGTTTTATAGGCCGGAGGGGATAAAGAGGATGTAAGACTTTACATTTTCTAAAAGCTAAATGCCACATCGCACAATCACTTCTCAGCTGCACGTATTACTTTGTCTGACAGGTACGACCATTGCTCCCCCCAACTGAGTTTTCTGCTTCTTAGGGACAAGGTTAAAAGACCTATCAAAGAGATGGTAGCTGCTTGTCTGAGGTTGGCGAGATGCCCATGGGGCCGCAAAGAGCGTGCATGCCTCAACGAGCAAGCTGAGTCTACTCCTCACCGACAACTTCACTCTCTCGGTAGAAGTCTTCCCTTAATACCTTATGTAACAGAGCAGAGCTTCTAGAAGAGTATGCCATGGAATCTCTCTCACCTGGTGTATTTGCTGCCTCACTAAAATAGGACCAGGAACTGTAAGGCAAGGTGCCACAATGCAGGCAACCACAGGCTTTGCCCATTTGTTAAAAGAATTATCCAGATTTTACCTTAGCCTTCAAAATCATACTATATCAATCAGAACCAAAAAGGTCGTAAATAACCAGTAGGGCGGCATGCTTGCCAAGGTTCCTTGGCCACAGGAGAGGAGTCACCACGAAGGACGTGGCATCCAAATGCTTCAGGACACGAACACCTTTTACCAGGCTTGTAAAGATGGGTGAGAAGGGTCAAACAGGCAGTCAGGACAGCCCTCTCCCCTCCACTCCTTGGAAGAGGCCCACTCTCAGTGTCCTTTTGGAAAGGTCTGGCAGGTCTCTGTGGCCCTGAACATCAGATCCGTTGCCAGACCCTAAGCCCACAAAAGCAGGAAGAAGGGACCCAATAAACACACGGTGGATGAATGAATAAACAAAACATAACAGCCAGGGAGCAGATCCTGAAAAAAGATGAGAAATTACATGAAGATTATACCATTCTGTGCCCACTTGTCTCTACGACTATATTTTATAAAGCATTAGATTTCCTTTTAAAGGCTATCATCAAAGTTCTCAGATGCATTTGGATTCCCAGGGAAGCTCATAAAGACATCAAGATAACTGCGTTGATTTGACAGCCGAAGCAAGATGAACCAGAGTCAGACTTCCATCATTACAGCACAGTTTGAGCTGGAGCCTTCCCACACTTGCGATAACAGAGCGATAATTACACAAAGACCCTAACAGTTAACATATATGGGACGTTTACCAAGCACCACGTAGCTATGCTAAAGCTTTCCTATCTTTTCAACTGTTCAGCAAGGTAAGTACGATTATTCTCACAATTTTACAGATGAAAATACTGAGGGTTAGACACATTCAGTGAGATGACCTGGAACAGGACAAGTAATGGACGGGGCCATGATTCAAGCCCAGGTCTGTCAGATGCTGTAGCCTGGAGTCACAACCATTACACTCTGTAAATGTCTGTCAAACCTCAACCCTGTGTCCTGTTGTTTCAAACCATTTACGATCCAATCATTGCTAAACGTTAGCATCTGTTTTTCTCAGGGATGGATTCTGTCAACTGATAACCCACCACTGCGACCATCTAGTAAAAATGGCTCAAGTGATTTTGCTTGCTAGAATTTTTTTTTTCTTGAATGGTGAGCTCTTCTCTGTTCTGAGAATTTATTCCTCTCCTAAAATACCGTGGGGAACTGGAAGGTGGGGTTGTCATGACTTTGAAACAGTACTTCCCAAATTATAATGTGTCACGTGTAACGTATCAACGGGTCACCTGAGGACCTTGTTCAAACGCAGGTTCTGATGCGCCAGGTCTAGAGCGGAGTCTGAACATTCTAACAAGCTCCAGGTAATGCTGATAAAGTGTGGCACGTGGACCAGCAGTTAAGTGTCAGGGATACAGAAAACACCAGGTGTGGGGAATAAGCCTAGGAATTCCCTGAGCTTATTTCCAACAACTAGGAATTGGAATCCAGATTCTCTGAACCCCAAACTCAGTTCCAAGAGAGCACAACATGTGCGGAGGAACAGAGCATTCTTCAGCTAAATAATACAAGAAAGTGACCTGCGCAAAAGCGTAGAAGGTGTGGCCCTAGGAATAAAACCAATCTAAAGATCTATGGGGCATAACCTTGGTGGGTACCAGTACCGTGCAGCTTCTCGAACAATCACGTGTGTTCATCTAAGCAGTACACACACCATCGACATGGTTTCATATTCTTACCAACCAATCCATCAGTATGTAGCTATCCTTCATAAACGTCAGCTTCCTGGGAATGGTCATGGGTCCAAGTCAGGTTCATGGTCCAGTAGCAGAGCCCCAATGGGTACAAAGAGAAACCAGTCCAGAAAGGCAGACGGAAGTCAAGTGAAAGCCTGAGCCAAGAGCCCTGAGATGCAGGACAGAATGGAAAAGACCAAGGTGCTGCCCCCTTATAATGTAAAGTGCTTCTAACTTGTCAACATCTCTTGTTACATCTCATCGGAGAAACAATACACCCGCAGCGAGGCAAAGATGGACTCTGGTTCATTTAAACAACAGCAGTGGAAAATGGGCCCCCGCAAAGAGAGAACAGGTCAGGGGTGTATACGTATATACACACAGTGTAGGAACATTACTGGCTTTGCTCTGCGTCCTCGGCTTCACGATGTGCTTTTCAGCCACTTCCACGATACTGGGCACTTCACCACCGCCAAGGACATACGACACAGGATGTAGGCGGTCCACTTAAATGGAGCACCCAAGAGGTCTTGTCATGTGGGTGCTTCTATGTTCTAGGTACTGCACCAAGCGCTTTGTACACGAGAATAAGGATCACTGTCACTAGCTGTCATATGAGGAAACTGATGCTTGTGGAAGGTAATGAACTCATTCACACTCTCACCCAGCGTACAGAACAGCCGAAGGCTCAGAAACCAGGTCCATCGAACTAAAATGTCAGTGCTCTTCAATGGTCCACTAAACTCCCCTCACCCCTCACCCCAAGACCCATCAGGGAAGCCACCACTCTGACAGCGTGCGGATCGCTGACATCCAAGCCAGGAACACTTACATTCCCCTCCTTTTCAAAGTCAGGTGGAAGTAACTTCACGAAGTTATCGGGGAACACTCCTCGTCTGCCGTTGAGCTCTCCTTCCCACCAGCCCACGTCGATGCAGTCCTAGGAAACAGGAGAGCAGAGAGTGAGAAACGGGACAAGCACCCTCCAGGGAGGTCTGACACCCTGTTAGAGGGGATGGAGGCCCTTTCCTGGAGGCCACTGTCAACCCATCCACCGTGGTTACTGAGACCAGGTCAGCATCAACCTCAAAGTCAGACGGGAGAAGGAAAGCACAAGTGTGCTAGAGCTGCTCAGACTCGAACCCCAGTGTGGCTGCCGGATGCCCTGAATCTAGAAGATCTTTTTTTTTGTTTTAAGATGGGAGGATATGTACCTTCTTCGTCTTAATTTTACTGAAATAAAATTATTTCATTAACAGCAAACATGCTTTAGAAAGTATCACGTGCACAAAGGTTCTCTTTGGCCTGTCACAAAGCTTGCGGAAATGAAAAAAGGGCTTTGTGTTGAGAGTCAGCCAAGCCTGAGAAAAATCCACTTTTGACAAGCTCGTGAACGCCCTGCTCTTCCTCACCTTCTCCTTTCGGTGTTGATGGGGCACGGGTGTCATCATGAGAAGCCTTTCCCCCACCTTACAGAATTCCATGTTTGCTTACTAAATGAATGAACAAATCTATTCATTCTTCCAGATCAAACTTGTTTCCCTTTAAGTAATCCCTATTCTGTTCACTCACTCATCAAATGTTTACTGAGTGCCTATTTTGTGCCAGGTATCAGGCAGACGGTGAGAGCTCGGCCTGTGCCAAGCTTCCGTCCTGAGCCTAATGGCCTCATAGTTCTCCTGGACGCTTAACCTCATGCCATAAACCACTTCCATTTTGCCTCACATCCAATTGGTTGGAAGGCAAGTTTGTTCTGGTTTCACAATGTATCTCACATTTGTCCCCCGGCTCTAATCCCACTTGAACCACCCTAATCCAAGACTCACCTGGCCTACTGCAAACCTCCTCACTTGGGCACTTTTTCCGGCCCAGCTTATGGGCCATGTACACACAGTGCTGTTAATTACACGCCCTCGAGTAAAAATCCAGTTCTCAGAGTGTGATCGATAACTTCCTGCTAGAGCCGAAAACGAGCAAAGGCTTTCCAAAAAGTGCTAGTCACACATAGGACTTTCAAAGTTGCGCCTGAAGCAGGAGATGTTCAGCAAAGTGAGCAGATCATGCCCAGGGCCCATGGAGAGACACTCATGGTCCTCTACAAAACCAGTGGGCCAGGATGGCTCAAGCAGCAGATGTGCAGCTGGCCCAGGGTCCTGCTGCAGACCCCCGGAGGGCCACAGCTTATGTGACTCACAGGTGCCTTGCTCAATCATACATCTTAGCAAGGTGAAGAACACATCTGGCTTTGTCACCATTATGCCCCCAGCCCACCGCACAATGTCCAATGTAATAAATATTTATGGAATCAATGAAGACTCTTTCTAACCCTAAGTTCTATGATCTCCTGCAGTCAGGACAAGGTAGCCTCCATCTACCTTAACTCATGATGACTGTATGTAAGAGAGGTCAGGTAAGAAGTAAATGAGCACCACCCTCCCTTCCAATAGTGGTAACTGTTTACAAAGATAAACTAACCCTTTAGAAGAGGATGTGGGTTTTAGAAATGGGCCCTTAATCACAGATGGTAAATTCTAGTCCAGACCAATGCCAAAAAACAGACACTTGAAACATCAAGTTCAGACTTACCCAGGACAAATCGGAGTTCAAAAGACAACATGAGAGAATGCTTATCTTGCTTGAAAAATAACAAAGAGAAGCCCATGTAAGTATTCTGGCCCCACTCATGTCACATCACTCCCTAAACAATCTAGCATCAGTCCCCACAGAAAGGATTCACGGACAGGGATGGCGGTGGCAGAGTATGATAGCTTCTGCCGTTCTCCCAAACCTGAGAAGACATCATCATCAGCAACCCCAGAAAATCTTGGGAAGGCCTAGGGTGTGACATCCCTATACTCTCAATCCTTAGGAATGAAATCTTTCAATCCAGAAGGCTCTGCTTTTGAGGAAATGCTTGGCACCTTTCTCTCCTCTTTTTCCGGACAAGTCCCTCTTCTTTTCAAAACCCAACTTGAAACTCACCTTCAGTAAAGTGATATTGATGAACGCTTTATCTTTTCTCTAACACTCACAACTGTGTTGATTTGCACTTCACGATATTCAATTCAACAAACATCTATTAAATGCAAAGTACATTTAAGTTCTTTCTGTAGGCACCAAACATTAAACCTGCAAAGAACATGATCCCTAACTCCAGGGAGATTAGAGATTTATGTGAAAGACCCCCACACAATATTACACAAGGCCCTCTTGGATAACAGGTATCAACCAAGAGGTCTGGTACCAAAGAGGAACAATCATTAACAATTTTTCAAACAATCTTAAATCTTTTCACGTGTGAAGGGTTTGCTTATGTGACGACTGAACTTCCCTGCACATTCAATTCAGAGCATCTGATACAGAATTACATCCACAAAAGGCACTTAAATACTGTTCAGTGCTACATTTCTTTTACAAAGCTTCTTTCCAACTTTCTGACTGGTGCAAATCCATGCCTCGCCTTAGTCTCATGCAAGCAGTAGCCCAAGAATCATTGCGATGAAGCCTCTTCCTTCATATGTAAGGAAAACAATGAGGAACATTTTAATAAGTAGAAGCATATCCAGAATAACTTTAGAACTCATCCATGCCTACGGGGAAAACAGTGCATATGACATATTTATTATATCTCCCATCAGTGGTGAATGAATGGCTTGGATGGCTCGTCTATACTCTGCTTTTGAAGGATAACATTAACAGTACTAATCATTGTGTAATTCAAGGTAAGAGGGAAAGCATGAAGGTAGAACACAATCTGTCTTACTGTTCTGATTGGTATAAAGACAAATACAGGGCTCATGGATGAGATAAGTGCATTCCAAAAATAAAATAGCCAGTGTGCCTTAGGACACAAAGGAAAGCGGAAGAGGAAACCTGCTGCAGGACAGAAACCAGCCCAGGGTCAAGGTACCTGGAGGGGGCAGAGACCGGTAGAGAACCGGGGCGCTTCTTACCCCCTAGCAAAAGAAGCTAATCTAACGGGAACAGGAACAATTCTGACAGCAAAATGAGAAGTGGAAAAACATCTTCAACAAACCAGGCAAAAGAACTAGCCTTTTGATGGCGGAAATGAAGAGACAGTTATTTGTAGGAGGGCTGTGCTTCTGGAAGTATAAGAGAACAGCAAATTCAATTTATTTGCTAAGGACTGAAAACATGCAGGATAGCAGAGGCATTCAGGGGTAAACAGAAAATCATAATGTCCTTACAGGACTCCCAAGCTCAGAGGCTAGCGGGAGAGGCAGACGCAGTGAATCAATATGATGCAGAAATGCCGGCAGGAGTGCTAAGCCAGGTTTAAAAACAAGTGGGACCTAGATAAACCGGGTAGCCTGAAAAGAGAATGAGGGCATGAACCAAAGTAATGAGAAAGGTCAAAGGCAGGATCACCAAACATGAAGGAAGGGAAGAGGGAGAGTGGGAAGCTGGGGTCATGGAAGAGAATATTCAAGAACTGGTGCTTAGAGTGAAGGCAGTGCCTGGCTCCCAGAGGGCTCCCAGCCAACATCGACTTACCAGCGATGTGAGGCATGAGGCAAGATGGCACCCGTGAGAGGCAGGAGCAGGATGAAGGGACAGCGGGTCAGTGATCTGTGAGGCCAGAATATCATCAGGGAGGACGGCAGAAGGCGAGTGAAAGCAGGACAATGAGATAGTGAGGAGAGAGGAAGTATGGCCAAAATACTGGAAGATGTAAGGGTGACCATGTCATTTCTTTTCAAACCTGGGACATTATTAATAATCATACCGGGACCAAAGATGTAACCCAAGATGATGATCACCCTAGCAGATTTTAAGATTCCAATAAGGATGAGGAAAACAGAGCGGCTTCTGAATGAGGCAGGAGTTTGCAGCGGGAGAGAGTAAAAAATCAGCACATAGATGAAAGAAAGCTTCCAGAACAACGATCATTAGACATAAGCTCCAGTGGCACAGGAAAGGAGAGGAAAGGAGACCTGGACTTGATCAAGAGTTGAGGGTATGGAAAGAATGACATTTCTGACACAGAACATTCACTCTTCTATGACCAAGTCCTCAAAAACGGTTTCTCTATGCCTCATCACCAGGCAGATATCAGAGTAAAATATGGTATTTTTCCTTATAAATTACAAACCACGTTTTTCCTTTTAAGGAATGAATAAACAGAGCCTCAGTTGTGCCGTGCTCCCACCTCTATGCTCTGCCCTATCTCAGGGTGTCTGAGGTATCGCAGGGAGAGGGGGAAGACAGGCAATGTGGGCTGTCTGAGAATTAAGTGGTCCACGAGTTATCAAAACTCTGGGTCTCGGTTTCTTGATACACAGGACAATTTGGATGGGGTGTGAAGAGTGACACGACCTTGGTGGTCATCATTACTGTGATTCTATGGACTGGTCCCAAAGACCTGGAGGGACAGTGCGCCAGGAAAGCTTCCGGCCACACCCTGACGTACAACTTGGCAGAGTCACCAAGCGCGCTCTGGTGTGTCTGCCTCTAGTCTCCGCGCCACAGATGTTTAGAAAAGACAAACTTGTCTTTTGGTTGAATTGTAAATTGGTGAAAAGATCGAGCCAAAACCTCATCCTGGGCTCCCTTTTGTCAACAACGCAAAGTAACCTAATAGTTCACGGTTTCTCAAAGCTGGCTGCACACTGAGAATCACCTGGGGAGTTATTACAATTCCCAGGGCTGGGGCTACACCCCACACCAATTTCTAGGGGGTCGGACCAGAAAATCAGCACTTTTTAGAGGTTCCTTGGTCCTTAATATGCGGGCTGACCATCAATGATTTGGACTCACGCTTGCCAAATTTTAATGCACATAATATCCACTTCGGCATCTTGTGAAAATGCCAACTTGGATTCAGTAGGTCTAGGGCGGGTCCGAGATTCAGCATTTCTAACAGGTCCCTGGGTGATGCGTATGCTGCTGGTCCATGCACCACACTTTGAATAGTAAGATTCTCAAAAATGGTCAGGTCCTTGAAAATAAGGATCTTGTCTTCACACTTTTGTATCCACCAAATACCCAGAGCATTGCCTGGCAAATATCAATCCTGAATAAGGGCTGGCTGAATGGATGAAATGACGGATGGCCCAACCTTCCCTCAGACTACTGATCTACTTCTCTCAATTTTCAAACACCAGAAGTGAGGTCGAGTTGAATCAGGGAGAGGCAGGTATAGATTAGCTACTCAAGAAAGCTTCACCTCTGTGATCTGGCTTACCTATTAATCTTTACTGAATTTATTATTTGTTTATAATTGTGCAAATAACTTCAAAATACCTCCAGAATGTAAGCCACATTTTCTCAGACATCGTAAGTGCCCTGTTTGACTTCAGACAGGAACGTGTAGCTTACAAACGGACCTATCGAACCAAAAAATGAAACGATGAAAACGGGTTCGCCAGCTGGTCCAAGCGAAAAAGAAAAGCACTACGCTCAGCCACTGCTCTTGGTGGCCAGCTGTGCCCACACGCCCTAGTCCCAGTTTCCCAGAAGTTATCCAGCGTGGCTGTTTTTCACGGTCTCCTCTGATGACTGAGACACCACTCCAGGAGAAAGGGAGTGTTGTACACTTTCAGCGTCCCACCAGCAGTACAGAAAGAGCTGTTTAATATTTACTAATGAACGTGTTCCACGTGGAGCTTCAGGGGGGCTATTGAGAGACAGATCCACAGAAGCCAGAGCCCAGGAGCACTCAGCTTTGCCTCTGCTTGTTAACGCCTCCCCAAGAGATGCAATTATTCCGCATGACTGGGATTTCTGCTCACAATTTCCAACATCCCCATAAGTCAGTTATTAAAGCAGGCTCATCAACATCATGGTTTATGAGGGAAGAGGGAAAAAGGAAAACTACAGGCTATCTCAACATTAGAAGAAATGCCTGGCAGACCACAGCTAATGAGAGAAGCCAAGGAGACAGCCTCAGAGACAAACTCACTCAAGAAAATGTCACATTCCAGACTAAAAAAAACCCCAGTAGAACAGGTCAATGAAACCAGGAACTGGTTCTTTAAAAGGATAAATGGAACTGATAAACTTTTAGCCAGACTCATCAAGAAGAAAAGAGAGACAACTCAAATAAATAAAACCAGAAATGAAGGAAGAGAAATAATAGCTGGCACCACAGGAATACAAAGGACCATAAGAGAATGTTATGAAAAATTCTATGGACAACCTAGAGGAAATGGACAAATTCCTAGAAACATAAAACCTTCCAACACCGACTTGGGAAGAAATAGAAAATCTCAACAGACTGATTACCAACAATGAACGGAATCAGTAATCAAAAAATTCTCCCAAAACAAAAGTCAGGACCAGATGGCTCCACAGGGGAATTCTACCTAACACTCAGAGAAGAGTTAATACCTATTCTTCTCAAACTGTCCCCAAAAACAGAGGAGGAAGGAAACCTTTCAAATTCATTCTATGAGGCCAGCATTATCCTCACACTAAAACCAGAGAAAGACACTACAAAAAAAAGAGAGAGAGAGAGAGAGAGAGAGAGAGAACTACAGGTCCAATATCTCTGATGAATACACATGCAAAAGTCCCTAACAAAATATTAGCAAACGAAATCCAACAATACATTAAAAAAAAAATCCTTCACCACAATCAAGTGAGACTTATTCCCGGGTTGCCCCAGGGGTTTGATATTCACAAATCAATGTGATACATCACATTAACAAGAGAAAGGATAAAAACCATACAATCCTCTCAACAGACACAGAAAAAGCATTTCACAAAGTACAACATCCACTCATAATAAAAACTCTCAAGTTTTAGAGAGTAGGTCTAGAGGGAATATACTTCAACATAATAAAGACCTTATATGAAAACCCCACAGTTAACATCATCCTCAATGGGGGAGGAACTGAAAGCCTTTCCCCTAAAGGCAGGACCAAAACAAGAATGTCCACTCTCACCACTATAATTCAACACAGTACTGGAAGTTCTAGCCACAGCAACCAGACAACAAAAAGAAAAAAAAGGCAACCAAATTGGTAAGGAAGCTGTAAAATTTCACTATTTACAGATGACATGATACTATATATAGAAAATCCTAAAGATTCCACCAAAAAACTATGAGAGGTGATAAATGAATTCAGTAAAGTCACAGGATACAAAATTAATACACAGAAATCTTTTGCATTTTGTTACACTAACAATGAAGTAACAGAAAGAGAATTTTTTAAATGTTTATGGGGGGGGCATGTGTACATGTGCATCCATGTACATGCATGAGCAGCAGAGGGGCAGAGAGAGACAGGCGGAGAAAAACGATCCCAAGCAGGCTCTGTGCCATCAGTGTGGAGCCTGATGCGGGGCTTGATCCCACCAACCGTGAGATCATGACCTGAGCCAAAATCAAGAATTGGACACCTACCCGACTGAGCCACCCAGGCGCCCCAGCGAAGAGAAATTATGAAAAGCAATCCCACTCACAGTTACACCAAAAATAATATAATACTTTGGAATAAACATAACCAAGGAGTTAAAAGACCTGTAGTATGAAAACTATAAAACACTGATGAAAGAATTAAAGAAAAAAAAAAAGGAAAATGTCCCATTACAAAAGCCAACATCCTAGGATCGTCAAGGCTTAGGGAGTCATTCACTGTTTTGCGACACTGGGAACTCATGACCTCAAAGAGTTCATCTAACTTGTAACAAATCCTGACTTTTTATTGGGCAATAACTTATAGGCTTTGCAATACTAACTTCTGATTCTTTCATTTCACATAATATATAACTGGTAATAAAAAATCGAATGAGGAACACACAAAGAGCAGTAACCAAGCCTCCACTTGGCCATGCCAATATGAATCGAAGCATGTGTAGACGCCTGAAAACTACTCAGAAATGTCCCATGTCTTCTGTAAGCCACCCACATCATACTTCACATTTTCTTGCTTCTTCATATGTACAGTAATTTGTGACTGTATGCTCTCAACAACTGTGCAAACTACGTCGTTGAGACTGGGTTTTGAGGCCTTCCTTGTAACCGTGTTGAGTTTTTGTTACGGTGTGCAAGTTACGTGCAGATCAGCTTGATCCGTCAAAGCTTGGTTTTAGGCTTTGTTAGGGTGGGTGAGGGAGGGGCTGTTCCTGTGGCTGCCTCTTCTGGGTTCTCAATTAGATGCCAGGTATGTTCAGCACAGTTTTTCTACCCTGCTTGGCCAGAATTCTAACATGTCTCATCACTGGTGACTTCTGGGATGTTCACTCAGCTCACAGCCCACCCACTCCCCCGTGCTGATTTTCTTCCGGGCCTGGTGGGGTCTTGCCCTAGTGATGCACACTTTAGCATTTGGCAAAACCTTCTGGAGCTCTTTCTTTGCACAGCTCACTCCTCTGCAATTGCCTGCCCTGAAAAGTCCAGTCACCTGGGCAGCCCTGAATTACAATCTCTGTTTCCTCTATCTGATGAGTCCTCTGCTTTTTTGGGGGCGCCAGTGCCCTATGTTGCAATTTAGAAAGCGCCCCCGGGGTTGATGTGGAACACTTCTCTCAAGGGTTACATCTCCATGCTTTGTATTACCCAATGCCTAAAAACAGTGGGTTCATGTATTTTGTCCAATTTTAACGTTGTCTATGGCAGGAGGGTAAGGCTGACACCTTTGATTCCATCATGGCTACAACCAGAAGCTGTATACTCACTTAAAAAGGCTGTTTCTTTAATTAGAATTTATTTGATTCTAGATTTAATAGAACTTTAAGCTCTGTCTTTAAAAGTCTGAGCTATTTCAAGGTCTAATTCCCAAAAGAAGTCCTAGAGAAAGAATTTCTGAAATGAAAAGACATACAAGAGTTTTTAATTACCCTGGAGTCTCCCTCCTCTGCTAGTCATAGACACCTTTCTCTAACAGCAAGGTGGAATATTCCCTAAGGAAAAGTAGAGTCGGTGTTAAACATCATTACATGCAAAAGTGAAATATAGGCAGTAGGTCAGTGCCACCCAACCTTTTCCAGATAATGGCACGCATATAAAATGATAATATTTTGATGGCAGACTGCTGGAGGCCAAATGTTAAAGGCCAACAACCCAGAAGGGGGTCCCGGCTACCTAAGGCCCTTTCCATCCACCTGGAGAGCTGAGGGGATCACTACCCTATACTCCTATAACCCACTCATAGCACATGGGTTAGGAAATGCTACAGAAGTAACCCTTGAATCTGGATGTCAGCAAGAACTGCGCAAAAAGCTGAAATCGAATCTCAGTCCCCAGAAAGAGAACAGAACTTCCACAGACATTATGAGAGGCAGGCAGGCAGGCAGGCAGGCAGGCAGGCAGGCAGGCAGGCAGGAGGAAAGCCCGAAGGGATTTTAATAGGAGACAAGCCAGAGCAGAAGCCCCACAGGCCTGGTTACTCACAGCCTGTTTCCCGTTTAGAAAAAGATGCTTCTATCTGGAGCCTCTTCAGAGAACAGCACCCAACAGATAATTCCCTAACAGTCCAGCTCCAGGATCACCATTCATACTGCGCAAGTCCTGGAGTCCTGGGGTACGGCCGTATAGCTTGCCCACAACAAATACACAGGAATAGCTTACTGATTTCATTATTTTATTTTTAGGTTACATAATCTCAAGTTTCAGGAAATATTTAGGCCTTTAGTCTTTTTTCTAATATCAGAGTGAAAGACCCTCTACCCCCATAAATCTATTTAAAAAAACAGTCATCATGTGAAAAGGAGATATTTGCAAGAAAGGACCTTTCCTGTGTACTCATGATTGGGCTTTATGCGCCATAGGAACCATTAACATATGAAGGCACATGAACAATTACACACAAAACACAACTCATTAAGGAAGCACTTTTACATTTCTTTGGTCCATTTAAACATAATCAAGTATGCAAAGTTATACATCAGTATTTTTTTCATAGAAATTTCCCCTTTTCTACTTGTTAAGTCATTTACATTGAGATGACCACTTAAGGCTCAATTGTGAAAACGGTTTCTAATGGGACCTTCGGTTCATCCGAAGCACATGGCTAAGAATACGTTTACCTCTCAAGGATGTGCATCCTACAGCTGAGCTCTCATGTGCATTTGTGTTTAGAAAACCGTATATTCTGCATCCCAACACATGCTTTTCTTCCATTAAAAGGGGAGCAGATATAATAAAAATCATTTTGCTTCTTTGACAAAGAGTGGCATTTATAAAGCATCTTTCATTATGCTTTAAGAGATTTTCTGAGCTCCTGCACCACCTCCAAGAGAAACAAAGAAAGCTGTTAGGGATGAGGGTTGGGGAGTGCCTTCATTTTACAGATAAGGACCAGGAAGGAATATGAGGTGAAAGACAGAGCCATGATCATTATGAACGTCAAGATCGGCCAAGCCAGCTGCAGCAGCTATTGGTAAATTCATAAATTCCTACCTTCTATTTCTATTCTTCACCAGACAAATCTACATTTCAGTTTTTCTATTAGGAAAACTTATTCCTTGGCATAAAAATTCGTTTGGTGATGTTTTCCTCTACACGCAGCAAATTTAGCTTACAGACCTTGGGCAGGGAGTGAAAAACACAATTCCCAGTCGAATCCAGGCCCTCGGGCTGCTCAGCTGAGTCCAGGCCTGCCTGCTAGGTAGAGTGGGGCTACATCTGTTTGCCACCTTGGGGGAAAAGCTCCGATACGGGAGATTTATGGTCTTGTGTTACAAAGGATATTCTCGGGAAGACCGAGAACAAAACCAAGGTCCTTGAAATTCATGCAATCACTTATCAGGAAGTTATTTACTAAATATTGGGGCTCCGATGGTCTTGTAAGAACAAAAGACCAACCAACATTCTCTTAAGGGTATCTTTGCAGAGCCAAGGTTTTTAATTTTGCCAGAGTCCAATTTGGCAGTGTTTTCTTTCACGGGCTGTGCTTTTGGTGTCGTGTCTAACAACTCTTTCTCCTATGTTTTCATACACAACATTTTCTGCTTTTTGTTTTACATGTAGATCTACGGTCCATTTTGAGTTAATGTATGTATTAGGTCTAGGTCAGGGTATTTTTGGTTTTGTTTTGCTTATGGATTACCAATTGTGCCAATACCATTTCTGAAAAAGATTATCCTTTCTTTCTCAAAGTTTCCTTGCTCCTTTGCTGAAAATTAATTGGCTGTATTTTGGGGGTCTGTTTCTAGACATTCTATCTCAGGGGGCAGCAAACTATAGCCCATGGGCCAAATCTGGCCTGCTACCTATTTCTGTTCATTCCACTAAGAACAGTCGAAACATTTTTAAATGGTTTAAAAAAACCAAAAGAAGAACATTTCAAGGAATGTGAAAATTACACAAAATTCAAATCTGAGTGTCCAAAAATAAAGTTTTATTGGAACTCAGCCACGCCCATTCATTTAGTTCTCTGACCGCTTTTGCATAGTTGCGACAGAGACCATAAAGCCTAAAATATTTACTCTCTGGCCCTTTACAGAAAAAGTTGGCCAAGCTCTGATCCAGAATATGAGGATCCATATATATATATATATATCCATGCAGAACCTCAGGGCCTCTCTGAATGCCACTGTAAAAAAAAAATGCTTGTAAGGAGAGAAGCTTTAAATAGAACCTCTGAAAGCCCTGAGGAAGGCAGAAAAGGAAGGCATTTAATAGCCAGCTACTCTTTCCAACTAGGACAAAAATATAAAGGCCTTAAGTAAAACTGTTCTTAAAAGGATGAATTGTACTGCACTATATAGTTAACCGTAAAGTGGAAAAAATTTAAGTCCAAAAGATATTTATTTTTAATGATGTTTTTCTTAAATAGCCCCAGGAGTCATAAACGAAGAAAAAACACTTGTAAATGTGAAAGATGACAGGTTAATGTCATGTGTGTAAGGTGTTTTTATAAAAATCAATTCGAAAATGACACATAAAATTTTCAACTTGAGTAATCATTTTAAAAAATGCACACTCTGATCAGATTAGCAGAGATTAAAAAGAATGATAATATCCAGGGATGACAAGGATAGGAAAACATATTCTCACACACTCCTGTGGGGAGACTAATTGGCACAATCTTTCATAACATCACTTAAATAGCTTTAAAAGGAACTGAGGCAGCATTACATTTAGCGAGTTATCATCAGGAAATAATAACAACAGTTAACACTGATAGATCACTTCCTCTAAGTGAGGCATTCTAAGTGCTTTACCTACTTGAACTCAGTTCATCTTTGCGATACCAGGAGGTGGGTATGTCATCACCCCCATTTCACAGTTGTGAAAACTGAGGCACACAGATCGCGCAACCTTTCCAAGGTTACACAAGTAGTAGAAAGTGGCAGCACTAATTACGTGCACAAGAATTTACAGAGCGATGACTGCACGCAACACGGTCTAAAATAAGGAAAACCCAGAAACAAGCTAAATATAAAAAAGAACTGTGGCACTTCATATATTAGGATGCTAAGGAACCATTTAGCCATGCTGCCAAAGACAGGCATGATATATTTTTTAGAAAGAGGCTTACAAAATAGTGTGTATGATACGATCTTATTTTTATTTTGAATTATAATGTGTGCGTGTCTCTGTGTAGAACATCTGGAAGGACATCGCTCAAATACTGAGAGGTATCCGAAGGTGGTGAGGTCACAGGTGATTTTGACTTTTCTTTGTATTTATCTATTTATCTGTTTTTTTCTCATTTTTCCTCAAGAGAAAGTATTTACATGATTTTAAAGTATTATTTAAAAGTGCATCCCATGCCACTTTCCATCTCAGAAAAGCCTATTTTAATAAAATGCAAATGTGAATGCAAAGATCTTTGAGATACTTTAATAAGACGGAGGCTATACAACTAGAATAAATTACTTTTATCCTAAGAAAAGTCAAAAAAGAAATAATAAAGGGGAATTTCAGGGAAAGTACTGAACTAAATTTCAGGACAGTTCAATATATGAAGGAAACTTCCAGTCACTGGGAATTTGTTTTTCTTCTTCCCATAATAACTTATCAGAGCCGTAACTATAATTCAACTTTTAGATTTCTAAAGCCTTTTCAGCCACATCTCCTCTGATTCTCACAAAAGCCTTGTCAGGGTAATGCCAACAGAAAGGTTAGAAATAGAAAGAGTTTCTCTAATTCCTTAAGACACCTGCAGGTTTGTCTGGGTGTTGTAGGAGAAAAGTATCCCAAGATGGTGTTGCACAGATTACTAAGGCCCTGCCACTGAAGCACAGCTCTCTGGACAGAGATGATCATGACGCCAAATGAACACTAGGGTCCCTTTCAACAGTTTCACATAACTTGTGGACGCATACACGGCTGGAGATTCTCATCAACTGCGAAGAACTCATCTATGGAAAATCTGCAATCATGGCCAGCAAAATTTTGGGGTGTTATTATTGTGTTGACTATCTACTGGTAAACTAAAGAGAGATTTTCTACCACCTCAAGTCCTATGTTTGCCAGTCTCATCTAATTTAACGCTGTGTTTATGATAATAAACAAGCTCAGGGAGGAAGAGTTTTGATCAAACGCACTTATGGTATCAGGATTCTTCTCAACGGTCCCCATGTCCTGGTTACATTACAGAGGAAGCAAAACAGCAGTCAACCGAATGTATTCCTTGGGATTTCTAATGGTCTGAGGAGGCGATATATTGTGACTTCTGTTGCTAGTAAGGACATATGCAGTCTAACAAGACAGGCCATACTGCAAAAAAAACAAACAAAAAAACAACCAAAAAAAAAACCCAAAAAACAACAACAACAACAAAACACATCCCATGACATAGATGACTTATTTGCTGAACACTGACATTCTTCAAATGTGTGTAAACCCAGATGGTCCCAGACCTGTGCTTAACTTCTTCGTTCACTCATAAAGCATGTCCTTCTAATGGGTCTGTCAGCGTGTCATCATTTTCAGGGTGACACGTGCTAATTTACTCCTCACCCTTTAAACCACATTTAATCCTAGCGTTTAGCTCTGCTAAAAGCTTCGGCAGTGCAGAGAGAAAGGGTCAAGGCCAGCAATCTATTTAGCTGATGGACTTTCTTAGGCCAAGCTGAGAACCCTTCTTGAGATTCCTACAGCCACTTCTCTTTGAGGAAACATCCTTACTTCCTGTGGGGCCGGAAGCAAGGAAGTGTGAAAACATTCTTCTCGTGAATAAATGTTTCAATTAATGAATTAATCAGAGGAAGCAGGAAGGGAAAATACACATTAGAACAAACAAAAGAACTTATAATCACAGAATGACTTAAGAAGCTCAAGACTCCTGTCTTTCCCTTTCTCTGTCTCTCTCTCTCCCCCCCTCTCCCTCTCTCTCTCGCTCTTTCTCTCTCTCTTTTTTCATGCTAAAAGCAAGCAGAAAACTAAGTAGTACCCAGGCCCAGAAGAAAAGAGGAAGGTAAAATATGCTGGACATGGGCAGAAAGCAGAAGGAGGATGGGGGAGAAGAGGGCTTCAGGCACAAAAAGAACAACATTAGCCCTGAGCCGAGGTCATCATTTCCTCTGCAGATTATCTTTCATTTCCGGAGAGGTGACAATGGAATCATAAAGGCATGGATGGTCCTGAACCTAAGCGATCACAAACATGGGCACCAAAATGCAAGTGGGTGGGGCAATGGCATGGTAATATCACTTTCCTGATTAAATAATGATGATTTCATTAAGTTAGAAAGAAAATTTAAATTTTTTTTTTCAACGTTTATTTATTTTTTGGGACAGAGAGAGACAGAGCATGAACGGGGGAGGGGCAGAGAGAGAGGGAGACACAGCATCGGAAACAGGCTCCAGGCTCTGAGCCATCAGCCCAGAGCCTGACGCGGGGCTCGAACTCACGGACCGCGAGATCGTGACCTGGCTGAAGTCGGACGCTTAACCGACTGCGCCACCCAGGTGCCCCAGAAAGAAAATTTGATAGGCACTTGCCCTAGATAGCCAGAAACAGAGTGTGACTCGGTGAAAAGACAAGTCACCACTGGAAGTGACAACCCCGCCTTCCACAAGTGTCCGACAGCCCCACGGACAGCTCAGGCAGCACAACCGTGCCCTGGCTCTGCCACATGGGGACCCTTGGGAGGGCCACCTCCATGCTCTGGGCCTCGGTTCCTCCTTTGCAACGTGCACAGGACACCCGCGGTCCCACCTAACTTCCAGGACTGCCATGAGGGAAAGGAATGGCGACGAGGGGCCCTGGGCTCTTGGTGCCAGCCACCCGGAAGCATCCTACACTGGGAAACCATGCTGGCGCGTGTAAATTGGCCTGTTATTAAGTTAGGTGTTCAAGAGCTGTCTAGAAAGGAGGAAGGTAGAGATGAAGGAGGCCGGGTTAGTTAGTATTCAGTCCTAACTCCGCCTTCACAGCAGGTCAAGTTCCAAATATTGAAGGGTCCCTGGTCTGACATACTCTGAGGAGAAGGTGAAACTCCCCCTGTATTTTTTCTGTAGTAGCTACTGTATATTTCTACCTTTATCTGATCTTTTGGCTTCTCTCTTTCTTTAGGGTGCATCTATCAGTTTCTTTTCCCGTATGTCAATACTGGTTTACATTGCTTCTCACCTTCCCTCCATCTCCACTGCCACATGATTTTTATCAGTAATATTATCTTCCTTAATGTTCACCTTCACGTTATCAAATAGGCTTATGCCTATGAAGAAATGGCGGTGGTGGGGAGGCGGTTGTGTCTGCTTTATTAGGGGGTCAAAGACATGGTCACTCAGGGGATCTTTTTAATAAGAAATACATAGAGTTCCTTATTTACAAAGGGGTCACATGGGAAGCCCTTCCTTCCAAGTTAGGGGGTCCGAGGCCAGGAGACAGTGGGCAAGGAAGGCCAAGGGCGGGAACATCGGCCCTCTCCACAATCGGGCTCCCTCTCCCCCATGTGACAGCGGCCAGGGCGAGGAGCGCCATTTTGATGGCGGCCACCATCACTGCTGAAGCCTGGCTTCGCCTGTACCAGGCTGCTGTCAGCCTTTCTCCAAGGAACTCCCTGGTTGGAAACCAGACCCAGAGGCTTCTGAACCCTTTCAACCATGCTCTGAGCACAAATCACGAAGGCAGGGATGGGGGCGGCAGGAACACAGATGAAGGAGCTATTTTTGAGTGACTGGAAATAAAAGCTAAACACAGGTGTGTTCTGTACAAGTGGAAATGTTCCTAAATCCGTAAGAATTCTTTATAAATAAACTAAAAAACAAACCATTTGGGTTGCCACATTTCATCCTAGTTTCCAGGGACACACACAAATAGTTCAGGTCTTTGCATATTATTTCAGGAATCATGGAGGGCTCACAGGCACCCACTAAGGGTGTCTGACTCATTTTCTAGAAAGCTACACAAAATGACAATCGAGGGCTAAAAATGAGGGCAACGCCCGCCCTGTGACTCCTGCCACAGCACAGAAAAGCAGGGCAAAAGGAAACCACCTTAGCCGACTCTCAAAGAAAAACACCGGTGGAATTTGGGGTACACTGAGAACCTCTAACAGCAAAAGCAGTTGAATTTAGAGAACAGCAATTCAGGTCTTTCCTCTCAACTCATACATACAATAAGGAAGCATATCAAAATTCACATTAAACAAATCATAGTGAAGCTCTTCTCTTTATGATGTCCATGGCACATACTCATCTAAACAAATTTCTAGGTGATCCTTTAACTCAGAGGAAAATTAAGAGTTTTCTGTAATGTCAGCAGGGTTTGACAGACACGGAATCCATTTTCCCCACTTTTCAGCAAGCAAAATACTTAGGACGTATTTTTTTCTCAAAATTCTTGCTGAAGTCTCACCCATTGTGAATTCTGAGCTATTTTCGGGCAGATTTTCCACCACTGCTACCCACCTCATATCAAGGTGTTCCTCTTCCAGCAGCAAACTGGGCCCAATCACGAGAGCCCTTCTTCCCCACGTCCGAGGTCAGAGAAAGAGCAACCAAAGGTGAAGCAACAAATCATGTATACACAGCACCTTAGCAAATCCTCGAGGCAGCCCTGTGAGGTCCGCTTTCTGGCTGAGGAAACTGAGGCTCAGAGGGATTAAGTGACACGCCCAAAGACATACAGCCGTGAATGGCATTGCTGGAATTCAAACCCTGGTTTCTCAGAGCTGGTAATCTACATGGCACTTGTCATTTTAACATACTTCCAAACAACTGGAACGCTAGGTCAAGGCTGGCAGATACTTCATGGGAATAAAAGTCAAAATCTGCACAAGGACAGGATATCAAGAGACCTGATTTTGCGGACCATAAAAAACAATAATAAAAGCAGGGGGCACCTGGGTGGTTCAGTCCGTTAAGTGTCCGACTTCGGCTCAGGTCATAAATGATCTCACGGTTTGGGTTCGAGCCCCACGTCGGGCTCTGTGCTGACAGCTTGGAGCCTGGCGCCTGCTTCAGAATCTATGTCTCCCTCTCCCTCTGCCCCTCCGCTGCTTGTGCCCCCTCCCTGCTTCCCTCCCTCTTTTTCTCTCTCTCCCTCTCTCTCAAAAATAAATAAGTAGACATTAAAAAAAGTAATTTGAAAAAATAATAAAAACAAAATTGATAATACACAGGGGACATTTTTAAGTTACAAGCGAAAAATGGGCCCAGGTAGATACATGACACAGCATGAGTTAAGACTGGCTATATTATTAGCTATTGAAAAAGCAGCTAAGTGGGTAGGCAGAGGGCATCCCGGGGGGCAGGAACATGGTCTGGGTCAGGTTAGGGAGGGTACATGAGTAAGGCAGGGCCATCTCAGGAGAGCTTGTTGTAGAACGGTGATGTGGCCCAAGGCCAAAAAGCCAGATTAAGACCAGAGCGCCTGGGCAAATGAGTGCAAGGAGAATCAAGCTGGATTTGACAACGAAGGTGAAGAAAGTTGCTAAAGACTTTCATTGGAGCAAAGGGGTCACATGAGCAAAGCACCATTACAGGATGATAAATAGAGGGGCCTGGGGTGGCCACCCCGGGGTTCTCCTCCAGAGCAGGTGCTGTGGAGGGTGCTGGGAGAGGGAGGAGATGAGGCTCTCTGCTCAGCCGGCCCGGAGAGGTGTGGACTCCAGCGTGGGCCTGGCTGCCCCACGGACAGGAAGTGGCAGCAACACAGGAAGGCAGAATCCCCAGGCTCCGGTGCTGCTGGGCTCGAGAGTGGGGGCAGGGCCGAGCAAGGGGGAAGAAGTGTCAGAATGACACAGCACCCTGGGCCTGAGGAGCAGGAGCAGGGTATAAGCCAGGTCAAGGGACCGAGTGTATGGCAAGGATAACAAGGTCACGTTTTACAAGCATCTATAAGCTGCTTCAGTCTCTAAACTGCTTCTACAGGCATGAGGATAGGAAAGTGAGGAAGTGCGGTACAGCTCCCGGACACTCCCGACAGCAGCCTTCCACATCTGCCCATGCCCTTCTCCCTGCCGTGCGGATGGAGGACGGAACCAGGAGAGGGTCCCTCTCTGACTAAGCTCTTTAGAAAAATTCAATTCTTCTGATCACACTGGATCTCGAGCTGGTAGGAACAAAACCATCAAGATGAATGTGTTCTCATCATATGTAATCAAATGACAAGGACGGGAATATAATATATTGAGGTAGAAACAGATGTATTCAGATAAGAGACCATCCATGGTAGTTTTTTCCTTTTCTCCAAACCTTATTAAATATTATTGATACATCTGGTTCTCAGTTAAAAAGAGGCTTCCCCCTCCAAAGAAAAAGAAAAAAACAGTAACATGCACCCCTGCTTTGCAAAGAATGGGTTATTTGACTCCCCGTTTGCTTTATAGTCACAGGGGAAAGTAATCTATCCCTTTCCCCGTAGGATGAAAACCAAGGATCTGTGCTAATTAGCGAAGTATCTGTATTGTGCTTTACGCCCATTTAACAACTTCTTTATTCCAAGTATTTGATTAAGGGTATTGTTCAAAATAGGAAACACACCATGCAGACACAGGCCGAAGGAGGCACCACTTAAGGACGAGGGGAAGGGTGGTAAGGAAAGAGAACCGCTTCCGCCTCCTTGGCAGAAAGAGCAAGAAGGGCAGTGTTTTACCCTCCTGCCATGTAAAACACTTACAGAGACACACTAAAACAAATGCAGGGAGAACAGTTTACAGATAAAGAAATGAGCACATTCCTGGCCCATCAGTAGAGCTGGGGATCGTCTACTATTCCAGAAAAGCAGTCTTAGCAGTGTCTTCCATTCCACTGTCGTATGGAAGAGGCCAGCTCTCTCCCTACAATACTTTGATCTTTGGTGAGCTGCTTAGCCTCTGGGGTCATTAGTGCCCTGGTATCTTTGGTTCCGGCTCTTACACACAACTTCTACAGCCATTTCTTAAAGGTAACCGTCCTGGACTATAAAAGGTAAATCGTACCCATCACTTCATGGACACACATGGGGGCGGCGGGGGGTGGGCCGGCGACACTGGGAGCTCCTCCCTCTCAGTAACGGCCACCGGAGCAAGACCCAGGGCCTAGCTCCCCCACCCTAACCCCTGCTCTCTCTCACCTTTCCCTGCACTCTGCACCCTGCCAATAGCATTCTAGCCCTGCATGAGCGCAGGCAGCCATTAGGACCCTCAAGTCATGCTTGTACCAACAGTGCCACACATTCCCTGCCACTCACCCAGAACCAAGAATGAAGCACCCAACACATCTTAAACATGGCTCAGCTTTTCGCTGCACTCAACCATCATGAGAACCCTATTATCTCAGACAAAAGGCTGTATATTCTAGGAATCATTTAAATAATACATCTTTCAACAACCTACTGGGTGAGTACCATTGCATGAGAGCATAAATAGTACACGGTTCAGGCCCTGTTAAGCTGCATCAATTCACACAGATTTTACAGGTCTCTGTATGTTTACAGGGCTCTGCCTGTAATGGTAATGAAATCATACAACCTTCTTAGCCCAAACAAGACAAGCAAAATTCTCTCAGGCATGCTACCTGTCTTTGATGTGAACAGCAAACATTCTCTAAGCGTTTTCTGCCTGAGAGGCATGACACAGCTTTGCAGCTGGGGCTGCTGCGGAGGGCGGGCTCTCCAGCCAAGCAGGCCGCCTTCTGGGTTAGGCCTTCTGGGATGGAGTTCTCTGCAGGGCCATGCAAAACTGCAGCTGGCTCCAAGACAAACAGAATCTATTGGATTTTCAAGTTCATTCATTCACCTGGATATATTGGGCGTAGCCTGATCAAGAGGAAAGAGGCAAGATTCTCCCTCAGGAGAGGACAAAAGGAAAATCAAGTGTTTCAAGGGCTAAACCAACATCTTGTACCGTCCAGTCAACACCTCAAAGCGGTTCACGGTTTGAAAGGCAGGAGGGAACCTTTGTTTACCTTATTGATGAGAGTGACTATATCTCCTTCTTTGATTGTCAATTCATCGTCATTCTGGGCCTCATATGGAAATATTACTTTGCAGTAATCCTTGGCTGTAAGAAGAAAAAAAATACAATCTTTAAAATGCTTTATCTAATGAGCTGGTCCAGGAAAAGATGCCCTCTCTTACAGTAACTTCAGAGAAAAGCACACTTAACAGACAGGATGTAATGATTGCATAAAGAAAGGGTCACCCTCAGGAAACTGCCTAAGATTGCTCATTTGGGGCTCACGATTATTTATTCTCTTCATTTGCCCCCCTCACAAATCATGTGATGTCACAAAAAGGCACTGACTGTTTTGTGTCTCTCAGGCAGAAAAGCAGAAGTTTCTTCGTTCTCAGGTATCTATTTTATATACTCTTTAGTTTATATACCATTTTATATACTCTTTGGGTGCATGCATAAGCAGACGTAATCTAAAAGAACAAAAAGCTTAAATTCCGCCCTAAGAGCCTTTGTCCACACATCACTAAGTTGGAAACAGGGTATCTGTGTATGTTACGAAGCAGACACAGTACTCCAAACAATAAAAAAGACTGCAGTATGATATATCCCCAGAGAAAGATATTTGTACATGAATAGGTGTCAATCACAAATAGCCAACGAATACCGACTAAATGTTCCTTATACGTATGTGTATGTCGGTGATGGGGGTGGGGGCAAACTTGTTCAAATATGTCCCATGGAGTCTCTGTGGGAACCTGCCTATTTAGGTGTGGCTGTTCATCAGCAAGGATATGTACCAGCCCTCACGAAAGAGAGAAAAACACTAAGGCCACCAAAAATCAGTTCAAATATGTCCTCAATTATATACTTTTGAAAGTCCATCCGATGTTAGGGGCATCTGGCTGGCTCAGTCAGAAGAGTGTGTGGCTCTTGATTCGAGCCACAGATCAGTGGCTGCACAGTGGACGCACAGATCACATAAATAAACAAACAAACAAACAAACAAACTTAGAAAAAGAGAAAGTCTATCTGATGTTAAATTATCTCTATTTACACAAAAGCACCAGCTTAGAAGAGAGCAAAAACATTTGTCAGGTAGCCAGGAAATTAAGACTTGGAAAGCTGGGTTCAATGACTTAGGACAGAAGGTAGAAAGAAAAATTCAAGAGAATTACTATCTACTGGGACAGGCATTTATTATTCTGCAGCAAAGTCAACAATCCTAATGGCTTTGAATGACCTTAGATATTTTCTAAGGATCAGGCCAGTTCGTGCAGACAGATCATAACCTAAAGCTATATACACAAATATCAATTATATTGTCCCTAGTACGATTTATATGACTGAAATGTGGGGGTTTTATTATGGTTAATGTCATATCAATCAAAGAGAGTGATGTATGAAATAAAGGCAAGCAAAAATCTGTAATACGGACACACTGTGGTCTAGGGTCGTTTCTGACATGACAGGAGAACAGAGCAGAGAGAGGGAGGGAGGGAGGGAGGGAAAGAGGGAGAGAGGGAGAGAGGGACTCACTTTCTGTGCAAATGTTTTTGCTTTCTGTCCAATGGACAGAATATATCAGTTACATCCCCTGTTCTAGCATTGGAAACCATCTGTCTTCGTTATTCTGGGCCCCCGATGTGTCTTGTTCATTAAGCCGTGCTGAGGGGCACTCGTTCTAGATCCCATCAATACTACTCTGCCTAAAGATTCCTAGGTCCACATAGTTACCAACATTCCATCTTTCTTTAATTAGTAATAGCAAACCTCCCAAATTCTGCATTGGCCAAATATTCTAAAAGGAGGGAAAAAGTTAAGCATCTTTAAATTGGATAATGATAGCTCTTTGCCAATTTTCCTACTGACTGTGCTAGTGAAATATGACTATCCAACCTCAAAACTTACAACACTGAAACAAATACAGCACTACTTTAGAACTGCCTGCAGAGTCCCAGCTTGAAGAATAATTCATTAGATCAAAATCATGGAAATATTTTACAAAAAAGATAAGACACTCATGGTCAACAAAGAAAAAAGAACAAGCATTGTTTCTATTCTTTTCCATCAAAAAAAAGTTAATTAACTGTGTGGTAGACATTGGTTCACAGTTCCCATTCCCCATCCCCTTCCCAGTTCATATAATCTTGCTGCCTTCAGGTATTACATTAGGAAATGGGGAACCACCCACAGCCTTAGGGATGAGTAAGCTATGTCTAGGCAAATGTTGCTCTTGTTCCCCTTTGTCAGTGATTCGTTTAGGGGTGAGCATGTGATCTACTTCTAGCCAATGAGATGCTAGAGGAGTTCTACTAGGAGGTGGGAGGCTGTTAGATTTTGCTCCCTGATTAAAAAAAAAAAAAAAAAAGAGTGGAGAGGAAGATAGTTGCCTCTGCCTTTTGGCTTTTAACACTGACATCCTTGTTGGAAGACAGCACAACGTTTGGCACTATTGCAGTCATATTTCAACCATGAGAGGAAAGCCAAGAAAATCACAGAGGAGGGGGGTCTGAGTCTTGACACTGTTGAGATGTCTGTCGAATTAGCCAACTTCAGGGGGCCTGTCTGGATAGCTCATTACCAGACTCCATAAAACTCTATTGGTTACCACTACTTTGTGGCTGCATAGGTATTTATCACTCAAAGCAGAAGGCACCCTGATATGAAGGAACTTGGTGGAAGAAAGAGGACACTTCCAGTTACCTCCTCTGAAACACTTGGCTATCATCTGCCTCTTCCTATGCCTCTGTGTTACTTTCTACCCTCCAATCTCTTCCCTTCATCTACCTCAGGACCTGGCCCATAGGAGGGGGTCAATAAATGACTGTGGAATTGACTTATAACCAACATAAGGAAGAAATATTTATAAGAAAGTACTAGCATGCCTTTAAAATGTTTCATGGAGCCATTTTGTTTTCCGCCCAGTTTCCCTAATATTTAAGGAGGGCAGGTATCCCCCTGCCTTTCTTTTTTAACATCTTTAATGACATATAATTTTTATGCCATAGAATTCACCCATTTTAATTGTATGGTTTGAATGGTTTTAATAAATGTATATAGTTGTACGACAATCAACATAACCCAGTTTTATTTTTTAATGTTTTATTTATTTTGAGAGACAGAGAGAGAGACAGAGCGAGGGCGAGCACAAAGAGGGGGAAGGGCAGAGAGAGAAGGGGACAGAGGATCCAAAGTGGGCCTTGCGCTGGCAGACTGACAGCAGTAAGCTCACTGTGGGACTCGAACTCACAAACTGTGAGATCATGACCTGAGTTGAAGCTGGACACTCAACCAACTGAGCCACCCAGGAGCTCCGGCATAACCTAGCTTTAAAACATTTCCACCAAGTATACTGTTTTGTGTGTGAGGCACTGGATATAGAATTATCTGGAAAGCACCAATTTAGATAAAAGTAGGAGATACAGGTGCCAGTAGCTACTGTCAACTACCACTGGCTATGAAGCAGGTTTCAACATCACACTTGCCCTTTTATGTATCCCTACAACCAGACACAGCTCCCACTCAATGCTGCTTGACCCCCTAGTGACACCTACAAAGTGGAGGAAATTTTGAGAGACAGTTAAACAGGAGGTGAGGGTTATGGGCCAGGAGTCAGGACAGTCAAGACTAGGTTCAATCTCGGCTGGGCTGTCCTCAGCACAAAATCTGAGGCAACCGTGCAATAGCTCTGGACATCAGTGTCCTTAGATGTAAAAGGAGAGGCTGGCCGAGGAGGGACGGGAGGAGGATCTGGTTAACTTCAGCCGAACACTCTAAGCAAATTTCAACTTATTCTAAAATTGCAATATACAACAACTAAAACCAAGGTGTCTCTGGTTAAATTAGAGAGTGGGGCTCGCCCATCTTCCACCCAGGTCCCCAAAATAATCTCAGTAAAGCTCTGGAGGCTCCAAAAAATCACACTGGACCGGGCCTGAGTTCTAGCCCGCTCTGACACGTCACAGCTCTCGTCACAGGCACTGTAGCTCTGAAGATCCCTGATCAAACAAGGCAACCACAGCCTCACATTTTAAGTTATTATGATATATTTGAAAAGAAGAATTTGTTTTTACTACTGAGGCATTTGGGCCCTAATTCAGCAGTACTGGAAAATAAAAACATGCTGCTAGTTTGGATATACCAATGGTTTTAAGATATAAATAAATGTATAAGCAAAAAGAATGGATTAACTGAGACTATGATTTTAATTTTACATCATATGGAATGAAGATGTTCTCTACTTTAATTCAAACACTTATTGAGGCACCACCAGGAAAGAGACATTGTCAGTTCTTGGGCCTGTGACATGCAAGTCAGTCCAATCAGCCATCCCACCCTCGCAAGGAAGTGACAAATTGATGCCTGGGGAAAGGCAAGGGTAAAGGATGACAAATTCACAAATGTGTGAATAAGCGTAGACTCACTCTGACGGGATACGGCTGGGGTGATGCAGAGGAAGGCATGATTATGTTCAGGAGGGAGTTTACAAAGGAGGAGGCATTTGATATATCTTGAAAGAAAAATATAATTCCAAATCCTTTTTGGACGTGGGAAGATTACAGATTTTAAATGAGTAGCAGACAGAGATGAAGAGGAAGGGAATGAAATTAATTTGGGGGGCAGGCATTTTCCATCTATTCATCAATTAGATGGATTTAATTAGTCCAAGATCAAGTAGAAATGAATGCACACATGCACATAAAAAAAATAAAGGCACAACTTATCCAGTGATTGAGATGAATTTGTCTCTATTTTTTGGAAAGATTTTTTAAAAGCTAATGAATTAGCCTAAGACTGAAGTCCTAAGTCAATTCTTTAGCTTTCTGTCTTTTTAAAAATGTATGTATTTATTTTTAAGTAATCTCTGCACCCAATGTGGGGCCCAATCTCACAACCCTGAAAGCAAGAGTTGCATGCTCTTCTGAATGAGCCAGACAGGTACCCCTTAAGCCTTTTTGTCTTAGAGTCCTTGAAGAATCTGATAAAAAAAAAAACAAAACAGTGATTTCCTCTTTCCAAAAGTAGGAAAAAAAGACACATTCAAAGGTGCAGAGAAAATGTCGCGTACAAAAGGTTCGAGGACCCTGACACCAAATCAAGATCCCTTACAGTAATTATTGACTGGCATTCCAATTTTAAGGAACTTGTTCTATTAAAACTCCCCAAGAAGTCCAGTCATGATTCACATCTCCCTCACCAAAAAAACCCACATTATTTCAATCTCTAAACTTCTAGAAGTTTATATAAGATTAAAAACAGACTGTTTAAGAAATTGAACTCACATGCACACAGCCCATGACTCCCTTCAGATGATTTTATAATCTACTCATATAAAAAACAAACCAACTTAAAAAATGCCCTCAGCTTAAAAAACAAATCAAAGCAGAACAAACAGAATAAACATATCAGCAAGCAGTACATAACACACACACACACACACACACACACACACACACACACACACCAAGGAAATAACATTCAATCCAGGATGATTCTCTGGACTCCATTTTAGGTCACATAGATTAAAACCCCATGTGTCACAGAGTCTGGTAGAAAGCCTTCTAGAACTTCCAACAGCGGTGGAAAGTACCAGGTAACCCTTATAACTGTTGTGCTTTGGGATTCCAGAACAAAAGTATCGAGCCCAGGGTTGTCTACTTTCACCAACATCAAAATCTAAGGTTCTTTCATTAAAGTGACAAATATCTGATGCACTACTGGTTCATAATCACTTACCCAAAAGCCCCGAGGACGGAATTTTTCAGGTTTTTGGAAAGAAATTTATTATACATACCACACAACAGATAATATCCTCAGCTGGGGTCTGGGGCTGCACCCAACCATCAAATACATTAAAATTCTGCAGCAAATGCATGATTTGTCACCCCAAGTAGGATAAAGACTATACATAAATGCCTATTAGTCCAGGACAAGGTTTATATCACCCCAAAGTAATAAAACCTTTTAGTTTTCTAGCTTTTTGTATTTTGGAAATGCAATAAGGGTATGGACTTCTGTTACATTCTGGGGGGAAAGAGACTAAGTTAAGTGAGACTGGTACCTGGTTCTCAAGGAGCTTATAACCGAGAAGAGGAAATGAGGCACGTAAACAGAGTTCTTGATGAGGCAACAGTGAGGGAAAGGTAAGACTGATGTCTTCAGGTTAAAGCACCAGAGCATCATGAATGGGGAATCATTTCCCAAAGGAAGGATTTAGGCTCCCTTCTTAGAGGGGTAAAATGGCACCGGGCTCTGTACAATGTTTGAGGACTTTGACCAGAGGAGTAGGAGTTGGCAGGGGTGGGGGTGGGGGGAGTTTTCCCCAACCATTCCTGTGACAGGTGGGGCACCTGCTCCTTCTATGCCTTCCCAGATTCCCTTCCCTGGGGGTCCCCGTCAACAGGTCTGAGGTGGGACAAGCAACCCACAAGCACCCTGGTGATTCTCATCAATAGGGAAGCTCAAGGAACAGTCTACATCAGTGGTTCTCACGCACGAGGGGGCATCAGTGCCAGATGGAAGACTTGTGAAAACAGAAGCCCCGAGGTTCCTGATTCTCCAGGGCTGGGCAAGGCCCGGGGATCTGCATCCCTGACAGGTTCCCAGGTGATGCCGATGCTGCTGGGCCAGGGACCGTGCCGTGAGATCCGCTGATCCAGCCATGAGTATTAGCAAATATTCAACGCTAGCCAAAAGCGAAACAATGGTGGGGACCTGGAGGGAGGGCCAGTGTGGTGGTGGTGCCACAGCTGGGCGTGCCAGATCACAGATGTAGATGGGACATCCAGTCCTGAGTCAGTCTGAGGAGCTGGGGCTAGTGAGGAGGGCCGGAATGAATACTACGCTTGTCATTTGGTCAGTAAATGTTAACTAAGTGCCCACTGTGTACCTAGCAGCAGAGAGGCAGCAGTGCCCTCGTAGAGCTTACTACAGTCTGCACCAGCCGTTCACAGATAGGGCCGGTTTGCTCCCCAGGGGACACGGCATTGCCTGGAGACATTTGTAGCCGCTGCGGCGGGAGGGGTGGTAAGGAGGTAATGGAGGCTAGAGATGGTAACCATCCAATACTGGGCACAGAACCGGCCTCACAACAAAGGGCGGCCTGGTCCAAACGTTCATAGTGCCAAGGTGGAAAAACCCTGATCTACACTTAAATTCAGACGGGGAGACAAAACCTAAGGCGTACGTCACTATGTTGTGAACTCCAGCCCAATGCGGCCTCCATGAAAAAGGGGACAGCGACCCCAGATCACCATGACCGCCTCTAGTCCTGGATGCTGCTGGGAATTTGACTTTCAAATTATTTCACTATTGTGAATTATGACACTTTTTAATCTCTTGCTGTAAAAGGAAGATTTAAAAAAAAAAAAAAAGGAAACTAACCTGACGAGCAAAGCCTTTCTGTTCCCTAGTACAGTGCATATCACGGCCCCTCCAACGATACTTTCTCCTGCTCAGATGACAAGCTCCGAGTCTTTGGGAGAAAGGAGATCCACAAGGATAACACAAAAGGAGTTAGCTTTTATCCTCCAAGAGGACTGTACTCCAAATCTGGGTGTTCAGCAGCACGGGCAGGCCGGGCACCCTCACAGGGAGACCCCCACTCTGAATCAGGACAGCAGGGTCTGTGTTGGAAGCACTTGAGGAAACCCTGAGACGCCGAGCCTGGGGACTCTAAGGCACATCGAGTGTGCGAGGCACCAAAGCGCAGAGTAGGAAACTTGTTTCAAACTGGATGCGCCCAAATATGAGTTTTGGGGACACAAGTGAGCAAAAATGCCTTCCCTGGAAAGGTAGCATAAAAGAGCTCCCAGGTGAGGCCTTATGGGAAACCAACATAAGGGAATCGACCCCTTTTTCTGCTACTTAAACATGTGGTGAGAAAGCAAAAAACTAGCTCAGACATGGAAAGTAAGAAGCTGCCTAGCCATCCATCAGGCTGCGGTCCCACAGCCAGCTGCAAAGCCAACAGGAAATAGTATCTCTCCCAAGCACATGCTGCAGCTGGAAAGGGTCCTAACAACCCCTTCTCTGAGGAGCACTGCTTTCTTACTCCCAGAGAAAGCTTGTCCTCTCAAAGCACAGACAACCAGAAACTTTGCTTTTTCTATATCATATCAGTCAGAATGAAACATTCCACTCTTGACCAGAGGAACGAAAGTCACTGTGACACAGAAAAGCAGCCGCGATCCCCCACGCACGTGCAGAGCCTCGCGTAAAGAGTTCTGAACACAGCACTGCACACTTATCTTAACTCAGTGGTTCCCAAAGAAATAGGACCTGGGTGCACCTCGCAGTCCACACCTGATGCTGACCCCTTAACAGCCCTGCGTTGCCTGCAACCTGTCAAAACACTGCTTCATTTACATTTCACTGCATTCCCCCTTCCTCCGAACTGGTAACCACTCTCTTTTCTTTTGTCTGGTGTGATGGGGCCGCACGGGTTCTCCTACCAAGTGTCCTCAGTGCGATGAACCAATAAACCTTTGTCAGGCAAGGGTTTGCCTTGGTGCTGTTGGGCTGAACGGTCTAGAGCAGGGACTGGAAAGAACGAAGGGTCTGTCAAGCCCCACGGAACACTGGCAACCACTACTAATCCCTAGAAACCCAAAGTAAGTTCAGGGGTCTTAGGTGATCAAATGTGTCATTTTCCAGCTGGTGACTGTGAACTTCAGAAAGAGGACTCATGGCTACTATGCCACTTTCACAGGACTCTGTCCAGTACAGAACCTGTTTAAATGTTAAGCCATTTATAAGTCTCCATTTGCTCAACTACCACTTGTCACATGCCCAGTGAGTCTATGACACTGCTGGGCTATATGGTGGGGCTATCGAATAGAAGACACAGGCTCTGCCTCGAGGGACCCACGATAGTCACAAGCCACCATGTGTCACCATCACAGGGGACAACTCCCAGGAAGTGAGTCAATGAACAAAGCTACCAGGAAGGTGGTACAAGCGTCCAGGGATGGAGTGAGGAGAGGTTAGGCAGGGCAAGTTTAGCCTTTGCCCCACGGTCATCATTTATTCAGAAGCCTCACCTGCCTTTGTCCAAATTTTGTCAAGGATCATTCTTTTTCCTAACCCTCCTGCTCAACTGGTGCTCTGAATCTCTAAGACTTTAATTCTTTGTTCAGAAAGATGCGAAATAGCCCATTTCTCCGGGTTACTTTTTCTGTCCCACCAAGGCCACAAATCTGTATCAACTGTAGTAAGAAAGAGGGAAATTCCAGATGTGGTGAGCTGGAGGAATCTCAGGGTACTTCATTTATGAATATTTAGATAGTGTCTCTCTTGTTATGAAAGTCCTGGCAATCTGTTCCCCAGCATGCATTTCACATGAGTTTCAATATCATGAAAGCTTTACTGGGGGGAGGGGAGGTGATGTTAGTTGTTTAAATAAATCCTAATCAGCTGAGTTTCACTTTCCCCCAGAAAATACCAATCCACATGAACATTTTTTGAATCATCATAACTCTTAATCCTCACGGGAGCTTGTATGTTAGCCTGCCGAGGACAGAGATGTGAGGAAGGGGCTTCTCTCCTCTCTACTGCTGGGCGGTTTTTGTTACAGATCTGTCCACTGACCAGAAAGGAGGGCCGCCCCACTCTCAAGCTCAGGGAACACAGGAGTCACATCACAATCTGAAAGCGATGCAAGGGGCTTTTTGGTGGACTTAGGTGCCTCATGGAGATCCTGGGAGAACGCGCCCTTTACAGTGAAAGCCAGAAAGCAGGTGGGGGAAATTAGCTGGAGAAATTCTTTCTTTGGCCCATGAAAAACATCTGTCAATAAACATCCTTCAAGCCTTCACTGACACTGAGAATTCTCCTTCTGACCTCCTGCACACTTACATGCATACTTACACCTATACCCGATGACCTCTCACGTTCCTACTAAACTGTCCCCATCTTCTTTTTGTCTCTCCCCTCTGGCTGCTCAGTTCTTTGAATGCAGAAATGTTTTACTCTGAATCGTTGAGCTTTTGGAACCGAATCAGAGGATGAAGATGCTGGGAGAGACCACAGGGGTTGTCTCTAGAGCAACCCTCGGACTTCACAGGCAATGCAGACAATGAAGAGCAAGGCAGAGAAATAAAATTATTCATCCAAGGTCACACGGCTAGCGAATAACAAGCTGGTCCTAGAATGCACACCTCTGACTTTGGGCAAAAACACACCACCCAGCCTCTGTTAACAACACTCTTTGTTAACAACCTATCCCGGGGTGCCTGGGTGGCTCAGTTGGGTGTCCGACTTCGGCTCAGGTCATGATCTCACAGTTTGTGAGTTCGAGCCCCGCGTCGGGCTCTGTGCTGACAGCTCAGAGCCTGGAGCCTGCTTTGGATTGTGTCTCCCCCTCTCTCTGTCCCTCCCCTGCTCATGCTCTGTCTCTATCTTTCAATAATGAATAAATGTTAATTAAAAAAAAAAACCATCCCCCCACCGTGATGCTTCCAGAGAGCCAGGTGGATGGACATAATTAATAGATACTTACAGGACGGAACAAGGCTTGGGCTAGAGCCTAGATCCTCCCACATGCTTGAAGGAGCTGAGTATTCGGATCTGTGTTAATACCCAGGCCCAGAAAGCCCATCTTAGATCCCAGAATTACTCTCAAACGGCCATGTCCAATACTGTGGCCACTAGGCACACGTAGCTATTGAGCACTTGATTTGTGGCTGTTCCGAGTTGAGCTGTGCCATGCATGTAAAAGACACACTGGACTGTGAAGGCTCATATAGATAAAGAATAAAAATATCTCATTTGATAATTTTATACAGGTTACATGTTAAAGAGATACTATTGGGGATACACTGAGTGAAATAAAATACATTTACATATTTAATTTACTAAGGTCACTTGTTTCTTCTTTCTTTTTTAAAAATGTGGCTGCTAGAAATTGTAAAATCACGTATGTGACTCACATAATATTTCTATTAGCCAGCTCTAAAACACAGCTACCCTCCCCACCCCTGCCCAGCTAATCTTTCCAAAAAGACTGGAATCTCCTGCCTGCAGACATGGCAGAGGGTGAAAAGAAAGCATCAGGAACAGGATCTTATCCGAGGGCTAGTTCTGAAGACCTGAGGATTACTCACTGCAGCACGCCCTGCAGACTGTCCAATGTGCCACATCCTTACACGTGACCCTCGGGTCGATGCTGCTCAGAATCCTCCCAAGAGCAACCTACAAAGTCACTCAAGGAGGACCAAGGTCCTTTTTATTCTGGACAGAGGTGTACCATCTACAGGGAATTCTGACTTTACTTCTATTGAAAGTCTTTCCCTTAAAACAAAACCTCTGTTCCCCAGATTACTACTTCTGCAGACACAAATCAGGTTGGTCAAGACCACTGGTTGTCTCATGTCACGAGGATAGCCTACCCTGGGGACCACATTCCCATCACCTTTGAGGCTTGATGTGTCTTCCCCTTTTCCTTCTCCTGCCTATTCCCCATTCTGGTCATCCAAGCAACATTGCTAATGACAGGGATCATTTAGAAACCTGTCAATTGCCGCAACTACAGAATAAGCAGTTGAATGAAGGAAGGACAGGCTACTGTCCAACAAGAGAAATGTTTGCAGAATGGTTTAAATATTCAATTCTTGAAAATTCTTCACTGCCTAGAGGCACCTGGGTGTCTCAGCTGGCTGAGCATCCAACTTGAATTTGGCTCAGGTCATGATCCAAGGGCTGTGGGATCGAGGCCTGCCATTGACTTCTGCAATGAGTTTGGAGCCTGCTTAAGACTCTCTCTCTCTCCCTCTGCCCCTCTCTCCCCTGCTTGTTCTCTGTCTCTAAATTAAATTTAAAAAGAAAGAAAGAAAGAAAGAAAGAAAGAAAGAAAGAAAGAAAGAAAGAAAATTCTTTAGTGCCTAAAGGTAGGTTTGGCATAAAAGTGTATAACCTGCATGAATAAATGCAGGGCCAGGTTGTCCTGAGGAATATTGATGAGTTCCAAACAGTGGTTCTGGAAGTGTGGGCCCTAAACCAGGCACAGCAGCAGCACCTGGGAATTCCTTAGAAAAGCAAAGTTCCAGGTCTCACTGGACTAATGACTCAGAAATTGTGGCGGCGGGGCCCAGCAACCTGGGGGGTGGGGCCCAGCTCTCCAGGTGATTCTGGGGCCCACTCAAGTGTGAGAACCCCTGCATTAGAGTATTAGACAAGTGGGCTTTCTGCCTATGACCAGGAGTCGGACAACAGCATTACCACATGGAAGGCACCAGACCTCATCTGAACCTTCCACACCAAGGCAGAGCTACAGCACCTGCATCCGTATCTTCCATGAACTTGTTTATCAAAACCACCATTTCTGGTTTGGCAAATCCCACAAATTCATTTTCCTAAGTCTAAGGCAATACCCCTCATTTGCTTTTGAATGGTATACTATTTCTCAATTAAAAGGATAAAGCTGTGCTTGCTCTTATATTAATCATAATTATATATGTGTGATTTATGTTCTCTCAATCTTTGGCTTTCCAAACTATATTAGCAGTCTGTCCACATGATGCTCATAAGAAAATCTGAAGCTGGAAAAAAAATAATAAAATCCCTAGAAAGAACTGAAGTAATTGTTTCTGACCAGAGCCTGTCCAGAATGCCCTAGTTACTGAAAGGATAGCTAAAGGGATTGGAGGCTTGCCAGATTAACAACTACAAATTCAGGACGCCCAGGTATATTTGCATTTCAGATAAACAACAAAGAGTACGGGGGACATACTTATAACCAAAAAATTATTCACTGTTTATCTGAAATGCAAATGTACTGGGCATCCTGTATTTTATCTGGCAACCATCTAGAACAGGGAATAGGACCTTTAGGAAGGCGTTAGGGAGACAACTATCCTCAAACACTTAAAGGGCTGTTAGGAGAAAAATGGGCTAATATCATTGTAGACCCAGAGACTAAAATTCGTGGGTAAAAATTCCAGGAAGAGCGTATGTGGCTCAATGGAAGCAAGCCATCTGCGTGTAGAGAGATTTTAGTCGAGACGCACTGAGGATGCTGGCTGGGAGGCAGGGAGGCAGGCAGGCAGGCAAGGGCTGGGAGTGCTGGCTGAGTGCTGAGGCTAGAAGGTAGGGCCTCCCTGACTTAAAGGCCTATGAATCCCCCAACTGCTTGAATTGCCATTCTCTACAGCCTTTCTGCCTCCTGAATGATGCAAAGTGATTGGGTATATATGGATAAGCCTCAGCTCTGATACAGGCGGCAGGAAAGAACCACGTTCCACAAAGAAGAAAACCCCCCAAGAGTGCCAAATCTAACTTGTGCCCACCCACTGGTAGGACCCAGTGGAACACATTTGGGTATATTTTTTCTGATGTATTTTAAAACGCCATTAAGGTGAAGGGGATTAAAGAGTACACTTATCATGATGGGCCCTGAGTAATGTACAGAATTGTTGAGTCGAGATATTGTAAACCTGAAACTAATATAACACTGTATGTTAACCATACTGAAATTTAGAAGACTTAATTTAAAAAGTTAAACAGCCATTAGGATTTTGTGAGGATTTTTCAAAAGTATGTCCATGACTGAAAAACCCTTAACTGCTTCCAAATGTAAAATATGGATAAATAAGGAAACTCACTCTTTGTCCTGCCGTCCATTTCTGGTTTTGACGAGTCTGGAGTTGCCGTCGTTGGAGGTAACTTCTTTCCAATTGTCTGAGGAGGAAAGAGATCATTTTACTTAACTAGATGATTCTCTCCATTAAGCAAAGAAAGAAAATCAAGTTCATGATGACAAAACGTTCACAACTGCTTCTCAAAACCACACCCTCGAGGCGTGGCTGCTCCGAGCAGGGCCTGCCATTCTTTGACAGGTCAGAGCCTCAATAACAAGCATAACAAGCACGTGAGAGAACCAGGGAGGAAGCGTTTCATCCTTGTAGGCGCTCCAAACCTTTTATTCCCATTCTTCCTTGGTGCTCTTACTAAAAGGCTGATGATTTTCAGCAAAGTAGACAGATACCTTTCCCCTCACTTGATGAGAAGCAGACTATATTCGTGGAGGCACAGCACCTGGCCCAGAGGAGGCGCTCAAGAGTGTGTGCAGAGTGGAAGAATGATAGTAAGAAGAAAAGGATAAAAAGACAGAAAGACGGGAAGGATAAAGGGAGGGAGGGCCAGAAGGACAAGTGGATAGGCAGGTGGAAGGACAGGCAGAAGCAAGAATGTCCAGGGCAGGTGTGCCTTATCACATGCCCCAGCCGTGGAAAATGCACGGTGCCTCGTGGGGTGGGAGCGAACACACCCACGTCCTCTAGCACAGGTCTATCTGCCCTAAAAGCGGAACGAGGGGAGCCTGCAGCGCTCTTCCTTCCAGCCTTTTAACCTTCCAGGGCTTTCAGAAAGGCCTGTGCCACAGACCCTAGGTGTCTATTTACTAGTAAAAAAAAAAAAAAAAAAATGATGAGTTTGTGAGGAGTTCATTTTCTTCCCTTCGTTCCAGGCTAATTCTATTATCATTCATTATTAATAAACCATCCATAGAAAAGACTGATACTGTCACTGACTAAAGATGTTTCTGAAAACACAAGTGACTCAGAGGCTCAAAGGCACCAAAAATGAAAAAACAGACAGTAAACAAAATGCTGCTTCCAAAGGCAAGGTCCCTTCCCACTCTTCTCCTTTGCCACCACATTTGTGTGATAATGATTAATGCCCAAGGAAATGGTCTATCGATACCTGGGAAACGGCTGTCAACATCAAGTAGCTGGGGCAATTCAACCTCCCCAACAACGAAGGGTTTCCCTAGCGAGAATTCCAGCCACTGGGAAAGCCAAACATAGCTGCACCTTGAACACGTGAACAGGAAATGAACTGGCATGGCGGAATGTTTCTTCAAATAAGACTGATTCACCACAGTTTTTAATTTGAAAAAGTCCTTGATGCTTCAAATGTTGAAACTAACATTAAATATGAATAAATCACAGAAAGAGGAAAAGATAAATCAAATCCTCAGCCCTTTATGAATTTTTAAAAACCTTTGTGAAAGAAGCTTTTACATTTTACACGGTGACATTTTTATTTAGTGCCACAGGGCTTTCTAAATTGGATAAAAAATGAAATCCAAAATATTATGCCACCCCTCCACTGCTGCTAAGTACTCAAACTAATACTATTTTGTGACTCCAAGGAAACATCAAGGAGGAAAAAAGTGTGTTGTTATTCGGCCATAAGGTCAAATTTGATGAGAAACCGTTCTTAGAATTATCTTCAAAAACCAGGAATTGACAGGAAAAGTAGGCACTGTCCAAGTGTCATTCACATTCCTGTTCACACTTCCAACAGCATCGCCATCCATCTCTGTTTTTCCCTTTCAGACCAGACTAAAGTATCACTATCATTAACTCATTAGGAAGAAGAAAAGAAAAACCACTGGCACTTCAGTTTTCACTGACAGTGGAGAGAAGAAATCAGGAATATGCAGAAGGAAACACTATGCTCAATCCTGACTTGGGTTCCTTTCTGGGAAAAAAAATGAAGCTTCCAGTGGTTTGGGCGTTAACCCAGGTGCCTTCCTTTAGAGACCTTCATAGGTTGTATGCTCGGACAACTCCCCCTTATTTAGTAACAAAAGGAAGCACTGCCCGTGGTCCCTGATGCCCTGGTTTACAGGACAGTGCAAGCTAACAGACATCAAGAAGATCCACCGGTTAAATACACTTACTTCTATACAGAAAAACACGTAAAGAACAGCTTACTCTGTTCTGTTTTCTTGCTATTTCAGAAAATACAGCACGCTGGCCTTTGCATGGATCCCAGCAACAGGGGTGATGCTGTGGCTGAAAATGCACTCACCTTCCAGGGGTGCTGGGCTTATTAGCTCCTCCTTCCTTCCTCTTGGGCCATGATTGAAGGTCAAGAGTAAGTCAAGATCCTCCCCTCTCAGCTTGGTCTCCCAGGCGTCCCAGAGATGGGAAGTATTCAGGAGTTGCTCTCTTCTCTAAGAGCTAGAGAAGTATGGTTCCCAGGCGAGTGGCACGGGTATCACTGGGAACTTGTTAGTAAAGCAAATTCCCGGGCCCCACCCCAGGCTTTCTCAATCAGAAACTCTGGGGATGGTTCCTGGTAGTCTCTGTCTGAACACACCCTCCAGGGGACGCTGATGCACACTAGAGATTGAGAAGCACTGACCCAGAGGTAGGAGGGATTCCATTAGCACTAGCCAAATACCTTTCAAGGATTAACAACTCAGGTGCCTATTCTCATATCTATATAAATCATAAGCTGTCTTTTTCACTCTTCTTCCTCTTCTCTCTCTCTTTCCAGAAGGCTTTGTTGCCTTCTACCTTCTCTATTCTCAGCTGGCATAACAATTGGTCATTCCTACTAAATCAGTCAGTGCAGGGGCGCCTGGGTGGCGCAGTCGGTTAAGCGTCCGACTTCAGCCAGGTCACGATCTCGCGGTCCGTGAGTTCGAGCCCCGCGTCAGGCTCTGGGCTGATGGCTCAGAGCCTGGAGCCTGTTTCCGATTCTGTGTCTCCCTCTCTCTCTGCCCCTCCCCTGTTCATGCTCTGTCTCTCTCTGTCCCAAAAATGAATAAACGTTGAAAAAAAAATTAAAAAAAAAATAAATAAAAAAAATAAATCAGTCAGTGCAGAGAGGAATGAGAGTTTAGGAGAGCCAACAGGGTGACAATGTCACTGAGGGGAAAGAATGGGGACATAGGTGGCCATGGGATTCTTCACCAAAGAAGCCCTGAAAGGATGGATGGGACAGATGGACGAATGGACGGAAAGATGGTTTTGTACCAACAACGGAAGACCATACCTAGCCTCATACTACCATGAAGGTCAAGTGGGCAGATCTGCATGAATGTAGTGACCTCCAGGGAAAGCCACGTCCTGCTGCTCCTCCACAGTGTTTCCCTCTATGGGCATGTTAGGTGGGACATCGCTTCATTGTAGGAGACTGTCTCACACTAAAGGACATTAGGTGACCTTTGCTCCTGTCCACTAATAGCCTGCAGTGCTCCTCCATCAATGCATCCATCCCGAACACCCTACACCTTTCTAAACGCCCCCTTTGAGAACCTCTGTCCTCCGCCCTTCCTCTAAATCCAACAACAAAAACAAGGAGTAATGAATTACTGCTTTTCCACCTGGCTTTCAGCTTCCCCTACACCTCTGAAAACATCTTTGGTCCAGTGGGCTAAAAGTGAACAGAACCCGAACTTTCAAAGGGCAATGCCTAGGGGCGCTTGGGTGGCTGAGTCAGTTAAGTGTCCAACTCTAGATTTGGGCTCAGGTCATGATCTCACGGTCCTCAGATCGAGCCCTGAGTTGGGCTCCACACTGAATGTGGAGCCTGCTTGAGATTGTCTTTCTTTCTCTCTCTCTCTCTCTCTCTCTTTCTCTCTCTCCCTCTCCTTCTCTCTCTCTTCCTCCCTCCCCTTCAAAATAAATAAACATTTAAAAAAAACTTTAAAGGGCAATGCCTAGCTCCAGTACACACATAGGTCAGATATAATTGAAGGCCAGGCCTAAGGAGACAGAAAAATCAGGGAATCACATCCAGACGTCTCTCATCCACTTTAAGGCAGTGACGAAGGACGTTAGGCTTATAGCAGCTGTGGAAGAGGATTCAGCATCTCCATTCCTTGCTTCCTCGGCAGGGTTCCAAGATCTTGCCCTCTGGGTGCCCTAAGAAGACAGCTTATCCAGGACAAGCACCGGTCATACACTTGGGGGCTGTGTGGACTCAGCTCAGGACCCGGCTCTTTCACTCCTAAGAGATGTGCAAACAGGCCCATTTTACCATCTGCCTTGTGAAGGAACAGCTGAGTGCTTCCTCTTCTCCGTGCTGTGGTCTAAAGACCTCTTAGTAGCCACATCTGTGCCACTCTGCTCTGCTTGCCCCCCAGCTCGGAAGCCACTGCTTGGTCTCAGAAGACATGTACATATGGACGGCTGCATAAAGCTGAAAGCTCTACAAATCGACAACTATTGGTTGCCACCGACAATGAGCTACTATTGCTATTGATCTACTTCAACAAACAGTAATCACCAGGCTGCCATCAACTTTTGCCTCTCCTACCACATCCTAATGTCCATTTAAAAAAATGACTTTTAAAAATAAACAATTAAAAAAAGCATTCCTTCGAATATTTAAGACCAGAAGCCTTTCTCCTACTAGCTTTCTCGACAGAACCCTACATAAAGTTTCTGGGCGATTTTGTGTGTAGTAAGTAGGAGCGATCATATATATTCCTAGCTCTACAAGATCTGGTAATACAGCATCAAGAAAGATAACCCCCATATGATTTCAGTTACTGAAGCAAGTAATTTTTTTCCCCTCTTCTGTGCCAAAATGAAGAAACTAACGCTTGTAGGAAAGACAATCCCTGGATGTGAGCCCAGTAGAATCCAGTTCCCTAATGACTAATAGATCTGTTTCTCTTTGTGACCGCTGGAGCGTGAGACCAGGGTCCTGCTCAAACCAAGTCACCCCTGTGACTTCATTCTAATTCAGATGCAAACTCCTTTGAATGTATAAAATTTTCTAATTATAGGACAATGCTAAGGAGAAGGAAGTTTAAGTCCCATCTCTGAAAGTCTCCTCTCAGAATACTACGCATAACTCTTAATCACAGAGGCAATCAGGTTCAGTGGGTAGGGAGGAAAGAGAGAGAGAGCCCTATATTCAATGAGTGAAGTCTCTCTGTTGGTAGACCAGGCTTTCGGATACCTATTCCAGAAGAGGGTGATTTTCTGAGAAGCTATACATAGACATTACTCAAGTGTTCACATAAAGCCAAACACAAGAGATGACTTTTCAAACAGCTGGTAAAATACAAGATAAAAGATGGTTCTTTCAAGGCATTCCTTTTACTACCTTCGTGTTTAACGCTACTCCTTCCCTTTATGCTCAGCACAGATTTATTAAGTGTCTGCTCAACGTGAGGCAGGGAAGCAGACGAAAAGGCAGGAGGATGTTTCACATTATCACCAACACCGAAACAGCAATTCATTGGGTTCTCCAGAGTAGTGTGTTGACGAGTGTCCAACCATTTGGCATGGTTCTCCCAAATGTGAGTCATATACAAGATACGGAGAGGTATAGGCTATGGGAGATAGTGACAGGAGAAAAGAGAAACAGGATCTATATATAACCCTATCCACAACCTTTTAGCTTTCATTTACCATCGTAACTCAGAAAGATACACAAACTATTAAAACTCACTGTCAACTCTTAATATTTATTTTTGCACATTCCTTTCATGAACACCTCTAATTGATGGTATCAGGAAAAGTCTGCTTGGTGCTCAGCAAAGAACGGTAGGAGCAGAGCCTAAGCCCTGTGAGCCAGCTCATGTCAGAGCCAGAAGAGAACAAGCACAAAGGAGCGTCCTCACAATGGGGGCCTGTGAGCTTCTAATGGGAGCCTTTTCTACTCGCTGGGAAATTTACATTAGCAACTGTCAATTCGTCCGCCTTTGGCTGGCTCAGCTTAAACTATTTGATACCAACAGGACATATGCTGGAATAAAATACAACTCAAAATTCTAAAGATAAAATACATGGTCCAGTAAAAGAAAAAAATATATTTGTAGCTCCATTCTAGGGTCAGAGGTCATCTTTAAAACACCTCAGATACCACTGTGTCATTTCTGACATCTCCGAGAGGCATGCTTCAGTCTATCTTTAAACACCGCTATAAGAAAAAAACTTCTTAAGTAATCTCCTGATTTTAAAATTGGGCTTCAGACTTACGGTTACCCATATAATGTTTATTTCCCCAGTTGTCTTGAAAAGTTAGCAAAAGTTCAAATTACATTAAACCTCTTTGCCCAATCATGGTCAAAGACCCGGTCAGATCCATAGCTCCTTTAGAAGCATTTGTTAGCTGTATTACGCTTAGAAAGTTTAACTGCTTTTCTCTCCTTTTCTCTTCAGAAATAGTGGCCTCCTTGAGAGCAGGACCTAGATGTAAATTATTCTCTCTACAAAGTAAAGGGTTAGTAAGCGTTGAACAGAGCAGGGAGTTTGAGGATGCCACGGACGCATGCGTTACCCTAGCATTAACAACCTCCCAAGACAACTGGTGAATGAGTGGAGAGTTCCTTCTTGACAAACGAGACTAGAAGGGCCCACTGTTTGTCACTGTCCTGTATCAGCTCTTTGCAGCATAATCTCTGGTGACAGCATATTTTCCAGGATTATTTCCTAGACCTCTGTCGCCCCTGGCTCACTCTCTTGTTCCCAGGCACACACCCCCAACCTCCTATTAATTACTGGTCACCATAAAGAAGAATCCAATCTCAGCCATGTTCCTGGTAGACAGCTCTCTGCCTGTGACTTCCAACTCTTCATCCTAGCCTGTTCCCTCGCGTTCTCTCAAGTTCCTACCTATTATGATCAAAAAAACCCTCATGTGGAGGATTCATTATCATCCAGGTATGTGTACATACATGTGCACCCACGCGCGTGCACGCGTGCGCGCACACACACACACACACACACACACACACCCCATTCTCTTGTGCTGAAATCATTTTCCAAAGTATGCTCCCAAGATGTCGTACCAACTAGCAAGTGCCAAAACACCGAATCCCACAATCTGGTAAATATGGAAAACATAGAACACTTGATCTAATCCTTGCATAATAGCAAATTAAAAGTCCTGTAGTTACCGTTTAACCTTAGCATTATCTAAGTGTCTTCTAAGCTCAACCAGTACTTCTTGTGCTACTTATGAACACATCACAAGAATGAGTAGTGTATGGAAGAGCTGGATGAACATCACTGCCTCTACTTCCTGAAGTCTCCTGGCTCATCCTCTTTGTTTCCTAGACTCACAACTTGGAATCCACCCTTGATTACCCTCTTACTGCATGTTCTCCTGTCAAATCCACCACCAAAGCTCTGTTTTCAGATTTGCCCCTTCTTCTCTGACCCCAGCCTAGAGCCCTGTTACTATCACAGAGACCAGTTCACTAGTTTTCTAGACAAGGATCCTATTCCCCAATTCAGGCTACTGCCTCTGATCTCCCATGAGACTCAACTTTTAGTCAACCTCCACTATCACCCCTTACTATCTCCCTTAAAACACTCTGAATATATACTGCTTCTTAATGGCTGTTCACAGAAAGTCCCAAAGCCCTGAAGACATTTACTTCCAATTGCTGCAACCTGCCATATCTGTCAGTGGCTGGTACCTTTCCCTGTACTCTTAAGATTATTAGCAACCTTTTTCTGAATATAAAACACGGATGCCCATCTTTGATGCCTCCATTAGGCCTTCCAGGCTTTACTCTTTCAATCTGTACAATAAAAACTTTAGTATCTATCATTCTACTGAACATGTATATATGGAGTCTGCTTTACGTTAGTATATTTCTCTCCCTGAGACACATGTGTGCATTTGTGTGTATCAGTCGAAAGATGTATCTGAGAACTGGAGCCAATTCTACCATTTATCATGCACTTTATCTTCTGCCAAGATTTGCTCATTTGGGTCATTTGTTTGCATTTTCAATAGCTCTAGAGACCATGCCCTAAAAAGACTGGCAAGATCCATAGAACACATTCACAGGTAGGATTTTCTCTTTGTCAAAACAAAATAACTTATTGAATGTTTAGTAGGGGCTTCACTCATGCTGGGGAAATGCAGTGTTGAAGAACGAATCAAAACCTACTTAAGTGCTCAATGAGGTGGAGAATGTACATTCAGACAACATTAAAATCATAGAAGGCAGCTCTCCAAACATCTGACGGTATATGAAAATACTGCTTATATTTTACCTCCACTGTGCCCAAGAGAGAAGCCTGCATCCTATTTTGTTGTAAGATCATCTTTTTCACAGAGGATGAACAGGCCAAAGTAAATTTCCATTTCATATACCACTTTGACAAAATACAATTCGCCATTATGCCCTAAAAGACTATTTTCCACCGCTATGACAGATAAAAGGAAAACATAACCCTTCTTTCTACTAGAGGATTACTTTTATCTTTTGCTTAACAATGCTCCCTTTTTAGATGCATCTGGAGAATTTAAAGAGTATGGTTAAAGGAGACAGAAGGATGTGATGGCAGGAGTAAATACCACGGGCCTGGTCTGAGTGTTGTTCATCCAGGGCTTTCACATGACACTTGCTGTACTTTTGTGGACCGAGTCCTAATTTTTCTATAAAGTAGCTGTATGAATTCAATTAACATACAAAGATGCTCTCCGGATTTAAAATATTTTGATTTATTTAATCATAACATAGTCTAGGCTATTTCCCTTGCCGGGGATAGCACCTCCTCCCCCAGTGTATTTGAATCCCATCTCACTTTTAAGGTTCAAGGGAAGTCCAACTGGCTAAATCAAGGTTTCAGTAATGTTTCTACTGACACGCAGCCCACGATGGATCATGGCAGTTTTATGGCATACTTGAGGGCAAAACCACACTTAGTAGTTTTCCTTTATACCTCAGAAATATAGAAGGTTGGCCTGCCCCCTTCCTTCCTTCCTTCCTTCCTTCCTTCCTTCCTTCCTTCCTTCCTTCAGCACTCTTTTCCAGAACTACCATGAGCCATGATCTATGCCGCAGGCTAGGTTAACAAAGATGGGATGGGCAGAGTCCTGGATCTTTACTGAGTTCAAAATTTAACAGTCCGTCTCGGACTCATTAACAGAGCATCATAGTACAAAGAGATAAACACTACAACAAAGGTGTAGAGAAGAGAAAACAGGAGCTATTAATAGTTCCACATTGGAAAATAAGACTCACAGCAACGATGAAGCATGAGGCAACTTCTGAAGAGTGAGCAGAAACTTGCTGGGTAGAGAATGATGGAAAGGGTATTCTACCTGAAGAAAAGCAGGAGCGTAGGCGAGAATGTTTGTGGGGAAGGGGGCAGTGCAGTCACGGGTGGAGGAAGGGAGAGCTTCCTGGGTCAGGAGGCCAGCAAGGTAAGTTGGGGCCCATGCTAAGTTTGCGCATTATCTTAAAGGCAACCAGCAGCAAGCAGAGGTGTGGTGTGGTCAAATTACTGACTTTAAGACCAATGATCCAGTGGCATTGGGAGGAATGAAGAAGAAAGGAAAGACATGCACAAGTCAAGGAGGTGAAGAGGAGGATGATGGAGTGATCCAACTGAGGCAGTGAGGGTGAAAGTGTAAAAGAGAGGTTCGAGAAGTATTTAGACCACCTACCTCTCTCTACTCCATGGTCACCACGGGGAGAAATTGGTGATCGTGAACTGGTTTGGATATACATGGACAAAACCCAAGCTCTGTTATGTCCTTAAGTCTACATATATGCATTCTACGTGGGTACAGAGTACCAATCACATGCCAAGAACAACATTAAGTTCAGATCCTGATTACAAGAGGCAAAACAGGCCCAACACAGAGACTCGGGGATGCATTTCGGAGAATCTATCCTAATGTGAAGAATCACAGTGAATGTGTTCTCAGTGCTCTGAGGCTGGCGTGGTGATGTTTTGTAGAAAAAGTAGGCCCGTGATAGCTGTGAACAGTCAGCTTACTGTTAAAACACCAATCAATCTACCATTTGAAAATGAAAATATGAAAAAAAGATTTTTTTTAATGTTTTATTTATTTTTGAGAGAGAGAGAGAAAGAAAGAGAGACAGAGTACAAGAAGGGGAGGGGCAGAGATAGAGAGGGAGACACAGAATCAGAAGCAGGCTCCAGGCTCCAAGCTGTCAGCACAGAGCCTGGTGCAGGGCCCGAACTCATGAACTGCAAGATCATGACCTGAGCCAAAGTCGGATGCTTAACCGACTGAACCACCTAGGTGCCCCCAAAAATGAAAATATTTTTTTTAAAAAACAGAGATACCTAAGAAGTTCTTGACACAAATGAAAAAGCATCTTTCTAATCTGACAAGTGTAAAGTAAATAGTTGAGCCAACTAAGTCTCCCAAAATGTCTTTGCTAGAGATGAAAGTGGGAAATTTGTTTCCCCAAAAGGAATTTCCAGAGAAGATTTTATGTCCTTCAGAGCAAGAAAGGGAAATGAAATTGTTTCAGTCACAGAGGAGGTAATATTTGGAGCGATGTTTTATTGTTTTGTTTTCAATCAAACTGCTATTTATAAGGCTAGGGCATACAATGGAATATCAGTTAGCCTTCAAAAAGAAGGAAATCCTGAAACATGGTACAACATGGACGGACCTTGAAAACATTACACTAAGTGAAATAAGCCTGTCACAGAAAGACAGATACTGTATGATTCCACTCACACGAGGCACCTAGAGTCGTCAGATTCATGGAGACAGAAAGCAGAAGGGTTGTTTTCAAGGGCTGAGGGGAGGGGGAATGTGGAGTTAATGTTTATGGGGGACAGAGTTTCAGTTCTGCAGGGTGAAACGATTTCTGGAGACAGTGGTGACGGCTGCACAACAACGTAAATGGACTTACTGTCACGGAAGTGTGCACTCACAAATTATTAAAATGGTAAATTTTATATTAGGTATGTTTTGTCACAACTTCTTAAAAGGCTAAGAGTATACCTCTCTTTCCCTACAAGCCTCTCTCTAAGTATGAATGTTAACTAGAAAGGCAAGAAACTGCTCATGACCCTCTGGTATCCTATCCTGATACTTAATATGTAACCATAAAATAATCAGGGACGCAGACAGCATCAAACAAGGTGAGCTGGAGAACAAACTCATCTTTGTCCAGAAGCTCATTTCAGTCTTACAGGAAACACTCCTTCCATCGAGACGATCTCTCAATCTGGCTCCTGCTATACAGCTCTGACTTTAATGCTGCAGGACTCATTCTTCACTTTCATTGCCTGCTCCAGACTCCCAAAGAACAACACTTACTCCTTTTTAAAAAAAATCATCCGGTCTCCCCGATATTATAGAAGAAGGGAAGAGAAAACTGCATCAAAACTTTAAGACTCAATCACACTCGCTTTACATTTTCTTTCACTGCAAAGAACAAGTTCACATCACATACTTATTCAAAACAGGAACTTCCTAAATATACCCAGAGGTCAGGTACACACTGGTTATATCTTCTAGACAGAGAGTGAAATTCTTAGAAAGGGCACCCTGAGGCGCTTCAACAATGGAGATCCTCAAAGAGAGATCAAATTAATCTCAGGGCATTCTAGGTATTAATGACTACAACATGCTCATTCGTCAATGAGGAATGAACACAAAATCTGTGCCGTCCATGAAAACATCCTACATGTCAACCACTGGAACTTTCTCACCCTCTCCACGGTCCTACTGTGGTTGCTTGGAGTCTCGTGAACAGCACTGACTATGCTCTCTGCTTTGTATTTATGGCTACTTATGTCTGTGTCTGTTTAACTGACTAGAACGTAAGGGGGGGGGGCGAGAGCTGTGTCCTGCTAATCTCTGTATTCATTGGAGACACTAAACACTCAGAGTTTCCTCCAGTCGACAATAAATTCAACATTCATCAAAAATATTTAGATCTATGGAGAAAGTTCTATGTACAATGTGTTTTCTAGGTGCTGGTGACAGAAGAACGGAACAAGTAAAGCTGCCCCCCCCCCCCCCCCCACCGCTTTCATGATAGCATCTGGCAAGAGGAGCGAATTAGTATTAAGTAGGGTTCCTCTCTAAGAGCAAAGACTATGCGATCTTGGGCAGGTCACTCCATGTCTCTATACCTCTGTCTCCTTGTCTGAAATGGAGATGATAACGTGTACCTTATAGATTTTCTAGGATTACAAGGAAAAAATGCATATGAAGTACTTAGCCATTACTGCCGTTGTTGAATTTTACTGAATAAAAAAATCGATCACTATAATGCTTCTTTATGAATCTAGTTACAAAGAATGACTGTTTTGATTACGGCAGCTTTTCAAAACGGCAGGTTAAACTGCCCCATTCCTTTGCTTGGGGAATGGAGAGCATGAAGCGACTTTTACAAGACGGTCACGCAGCAGAGACGAGCTTGGAGCAAAGCGGTAATTCTGAAAAATGAGCAAGGAAGAAAAGCAATAGCAATCACCATAGAGTCACCGCCTGGGAGGAAAAGCAGACAACACAAAGAAACTCGGAGAAACAACTAAGGCCAGAGCCGACAACCCACAGAGCTTTCAGGTCAATAAAGCTTCAGTTAAGGTGGCGCCCTGCAGTGAGTGGCCGGAAGACTGTTCCAGAAGCCCCTCAAATACAGGCCCGTGCCAACTGCTTCTGGCTGCATCCAAACTGTTATCTACTGTTAACGATGGAAAAACAAGGCGTGTGTCTGGGAAAAATGGCCTGTTGTCAGAGAACAGAAAGCCTTTTATTGAGAATTTGGAGCCTTAGGAGCAAACACACCACCATAGAAAATCACTCCGAGCCATCTTTTACAAAGCTTGGCATCCATTCAATAAGAGATGAAGAAATCCTAAATCGTTAGGCCAAACAGATACCCCTCCCGAGGCAGTTAAGAAACATGGGCCAAATGAGACCATAAACTCATGTGGTACAGATTTCTACAGCCACCGGTAGAAATTACCGACAGACCCTTAGACGTGCAAAGCTGAAGTCACAGTCCTCTACCTGGAAGTGGACAGGCCTCCTGCCAAAGGCTGCTTTCTTAAAGGCTTCATTCAGTATCAGCAAGGAGAAGACAAGTGGAATTCTGTTCAGATCCAACAGGTAGTGTATCAAATTCCACAAACCTTTGTGGAGTGCCTACCACGACCCAGCCCACAAGCCAACACTGCTTTCTTACGTTGGTTTTTTTTTGTATGTTTTCAAGAAGCTGCTACGTTTTCAGCTATAATATAATATAATATGGATTCACACATAATGTTGACAGGAGTCAATGCAACCACCAAATTCCAGTTCTCCCACATCCTCGAGGTACCTAGAGCCTTACAACTAAACACTCCACAGCCTTTTTTAGAGACATGTTTCACGAAGTTTGTAATGTTTCACGAAGTTTGTAATTTTCACTAAGTTTGTAATGACATGGGAAATTTTATATAAGGCTAAGTGGAAAAGATGCACAAGTATGTGTGTGAAGAAAATTATGTGTGTGGTATGATCTCAACCGGTTAAAAATGTATGGCAAGAAAGGCTGAAAGTAAATACCAAAAACAAAACAAAACAAAAAAGTCAACAGTGTTTGGGGCGCCTGGGTGGCGCAGTCGGTTAAGCGTCCGACTTCAGCCAGGTCACGATCTCGCGGTCCGGGAGTTCGAGCCCCGCGTCAGGCTCTGGGCTGATGGCTCAGAGCCTGGAGCCTGTTTCCGATTCTGTGTCTCCCTCTCTCTCTGCCCCTCCCCCGTTCATGCTCTGTCTCTCTCTGTCCCAAAAATAAATAAACGTTGAAAAAAAAATTAAAAAAAAAAAGTCAACAGTGTTTGCCCCAGAGCGATTAAATGAGAGTGCTTTTTACTTTGTTTTCTATTACTCTACTTTCCAGTGTTTCTACAAACCGGTTATTACTTTTAAAATGCAAAAAATAAAGTTTTAAGAAAATAACATACACTAACATAACTAGAAAGGGTGGCCTACCTCTCCACGTTACTGATTTCTTTCCATAAGGCCTGATTTGATTTGCAACACCTCCTAACTAGAAATCACAGGCAGCTTTTATTAGAGGGTCATTCTATTTCCTTCTCGAAGTCATTAGGAAGGATGTTAAGAACATCAGATGTAAAATGAGTCACGGCGGTAATTCACAAGACGCCACCCATTTAGAGCATCGCCTGCCATTTATTACCACCCTTTACTTATAGTTATTCATCAGCTCTTAAACTCAGTGACTAAGTAGATGATAGAGTCATTTCCAATTAATGTTGTTCCCAAGTAAAGTATTGAGGCATTTTATCACATGTTTTCAAAGCTAAAAAACATATTTCCCGCTCTTCTAATTAAACCCATGAATTCCTATTCATACGCGTGACAGTAGCTGAAAAAAAAGTTGAGTTTACTTTGTAACGTTTTCACATATGGTCACAGAGGATACTTCTGGATTCCTCAATTTCCAGCACTTGAAGAAGTACTGATTTAAAGGTGTGATGTATTTGCGTGGGGTCTCTATAGCTTTATTGTTCTGTTTTCTAGTGGTTCTCCAGTTCTTCACAAGGAAAAACTCTTTTTAAACACAAACCAAAGTAATGATTGCAAACAGTTTCTCAAGTGGGAGAAAAAACAAATGTGAGGAAAGCCAGACCCCCCAAATTTTGAGGTTTCATTTTCCCCTGAGCTTTTAGAACAATTTACTTAAGTGTATCACAATCCAAAAAAAAAAGACATCGATTTCACAGCTGTTTTCATTTCTCAGCTATTTGACAACCGTCTCCACTTAATGTGAACATACTTTGATTTTGCTGCTTTTCAAAAATCACGCTTGACTTTTTTCTTTTTTTTAAAGGATTCGAGTTTACGGTGTGGACAGATTGAATCAATGCACTTTTAAGAGGAATCTTTTGGTCGAATGATTCCTGGTCTGCTGGAGAAAAAGTTCAATTCAGCCTATGCTCAGCTACCACACATATTCATTCATTCACTCAAAGTTACAAGTCTCTTTAGTAGCGAGTCTCAGGTGCAAAAGAAGTTCTCTTAAGGCTGGAAATTCTCTCTCTGATGCATGATGAGTTTTAGGCAAATTAGATCCTCACCAAATGAATAAATGGTATGTCTTTCATTACTCATTTTGCATGTTCTCATTTTCCTGTACTAAAATATTTCCCCATTCTCTTCTCCTTTCTCTGTAACACACACAAAGACACCAAAACACACAAAATAGAGGGGAAGAAAACCTTCATTTGAAAAAACAAAACAAAACATGACATCACCTATTTTAATCACGTGCTTTCTTAAATGGCACTTTTTACAGTTCTAGGTTATTTTTAAAAAGGTACTTTTCGTTATTTTTTTTTTACAGGAGTGGGGGGAGACACTGTGCACAGTAAAATATCCCAATTGATGCATTTTCTGGTCTTGAGAAATTCCTTGTCCTTTTCTACCACAATGGAGAATGTTCTGTTCAGTGCTTTCCACTTTAAGTTCCCGAGAGCAGAAGTTCCTCTTGTTGCCTTCCACAAAGTCTCGCCACAGGCTCCACACAGGGAAAACAATACGATTCATGGAAGATGGTGACAAAGGAGGACAGAGAGCAGGAATCGGGCTTCTGGAGTGTCTAACCTCTTCCCCACGCCTGAGTTATTATCCTTAATTTATTTCAGACAGATGGGTTTCAGATGGTTATCTATCTAATTCTACAGGGACTTTCAGTGAAAGATTTCCACATCCGCCTCACCAGAGGACAAGGAAGAGTTGATCAGGCCTCAGTATTGGCTACTTCTCCCTTATTCCTAACCTGCTCACCATGCCTCGAGTTAGAGGGGGCTCCCCTTTTTTTAGCCATCAGGGGACCAGAGAACAAGCAACCATCGAACCTCACCTAATTCTTCACTTCCTCCCAAACTGTTTAGCCTTCTCTCTTTGCGACGATGACCGCTGTTTCTCCACAGCACCTGATTTCTAATTTCTTGACCATCTCCATTCACTGCCTTCAGTCACTGCTTCTCTGGATACCCTGGCTTCTCTCTAGTCATTGAGTTTCATGACAAGACAATCAACCCACATTAGAATCTTCACTTCATACAGACTTTGTGAACTCAAGTCAGGGTTGGGCTACACACAAGCATACTGCTCTGTGGCCCCATAAAACCATTTCTTAGCGCTTGGAAACAATGATCCCGCCCCTAACCCAGATGTATCTCTTTTTGGCCTCGCTAATTTTTTCAAGACCTCTTTTCAACTCTTATTTGGATGCTTTTCTCCTCTCCTGCCTAGTGGTCTATGACTAAAGGCTCTAGTCGGAAAAAACTGGCGTTGTGTGAACTCCTGGGCAGTGAATACAAAAATTACACCAAAATGTTAGAGATCCTATAAGCCTTACTGGAAAGCACAGTCAGGTTGCCCATCCATTACATCCTTCCCACCTCTATGTTGCAGAGACAGTGTGACACGCATTACTTAGGCAGATTCCTTACATGCGTGGGCACAGGGTTACCAGCTTCATAACGTTTCAGCCTCTTCCAAATCAAAAAACAACATCTGTATTCCCATCACTGGAAAAAATTGGATTCTAAATTATGAGCAAGGGGCGCCTGGGTAGCTCAGTCGGTTGAGCGTCCGGCTTCGGCTCAGGTCATGATCTCACGGCTCATGAGTTCGAGCCCTGTGTCGGGCTCTGCACTGACAGCTCAGAGCCTGGAGCCTGCTTCGAATTCTGTGTCTCCCTCTCTCTCTGCTCCTCCCCCGCTCATACTCTGTCTCTCTCTCTCCTTCAAAAATAAATTTAAAAAAACATTTACAAAAATTTTAAATTATGAGCAACCTACTGTCTCTGTTTCTAACAATGCCTGAATGTGGAAAGGGTCCTGGGGTTTGAAGCAAAAGAACTCTATCTGAAATTAGACACAAAGGGACACACAATGTGTGCGGCTCTCTCGACGCAGCAGCTAGACAATGCTAACACTGTGCCAGGAGGGCGATTTGGGATTACTTCAGGATCTAAAATCTTGATACTTTACATCATCACTTCTCTTATCCACTTTCTTTTAAGTTTATGCATTGGTTTTTGAGAGCAAGTGAGCAAGCGAGCGAGCACTAGTGGGGAGGGGCAGAGGGGGAGATAGGGAGAGAGAGAATCCCAAGCAGGCTCCGTGCTGTCAGCACAGAGCCTGACGCGGGGCTCACATTCAAGAACTCTGAGATCATGACCTGAGCCAAACTCAAGAGTCAGATGCTTAACAACCGAGGCACACAGGCGCCCTTAACCACTTCCTTAAGAGTCTAGAAAAGGTACCCAAGAACTTTCGGAAAAGCTGCTTCTAGTAGAGAAAATGAGAGGCCCAACTAAGAAATCAAAATAAAAAGAACAGACTGAACAGATGCTACCAAAACAAATGGAGCAAAACATATTAAAATCACTGGTGGGTGAAAATGCTTAGCAAGTGAAAGAAGAAAAAAGAAAACGAGGCAGTAAATTCATCTTTACCACTCCTAACTGCCTCAACTTAAATGAGCAAAACAGAAATACAGCTTGGAAAGGACAGAGACCCCAAAGATCCGCCTTTAGTTGTTGCCAATTCTATTCCTAAAAGTTCAAGCATCAGTGTAATTGAGGCGAGACTCCTGAGTCACAGGTCATTCTTGAAACGGCTTAACGATGGCCTTAGGATGAAGAAGTGACTTTTAAGGCGATCCTGGCATACTATACATTTTATAGCCCAGGTTTAGAAAGACAGAAATCTCTATCAGAGGTGTAAGTAGGGTTCCTGTGTTTATGCTTCCATTTGCTTCTAGAGCACTTATGGGTATACATAAATCGGATCTGGACTCCACCATTAAAAGCTTGCATTGAGAAGAAGGCTGTCATTTTGTCCTTTTTACATGGCCTCTGATGCCACAGAAAAGTACAAAACAGGTAGCTGACTGAACGATCTCTGTGATCTAAATTCTTTAAATGTAAGAAAAGACACACCACTGTGCAAACTAAGCTGAGCAGCTTGTTTTAAAATTGCCAGTTTTGGGGCGCCTGGGTGGCTCGGTCGGTTAAGCATCTGACTTCGGCTCAGGTCATGATCTCGCAATTCGGGAGTTCGGGCCCCACGTCGGGCTCTGTGCTGACAGCTCAGAGCCTGGAGGCTGCCTCGGATTCTGTGTCTCCCTCTCTCTCTGCCCCTCGGCCCCTTGAACTCTGTGTCTCTTCTCTCTCTCAAAAATAAATAAACATTTAAAAAATTGTTTTTATAGAGCATTAAATGTAATCTGTCCCACTGAAATTCAGTCGTCTAGACTATCATTTTATAGGTAAGGAGAATATCAGCGAGAAAAAGTACATGTGCGTGATCTTTTAAGGGCCACACAGAAAAATTTAAAACCTCAGCTTTTGGGAACGAAAAGCATCTGCAAACTTCAGGATTATAGATATTATGAAATAGTAATTGATGTAAGTAAAGAACAAAAGAGAGCCACAACGAAAAACTAGTAGATACTGCAGCCCACCCCACTGAAGAATGTCAACCGAATCAAATGAAAGCTTCAGCAAATGCGCAAAAGGCAGGACTTTCATTTCCTATCTCCAAGGAATTCTGGCACAGAAGGTGAGGAGAGGAAAAATCAATCATAAAACTGGCTTTCCCTGCTATGTAGGATAAATTAGGTACTATCATTTACAATTACCAATCGCACAAAAAAAGAGATTCACCTTTTCTCAGAAAAACTATTTTGAATCCACTCTCCATAAACTTTCGGGCGGGGTGAGAGAGGCGGCAGTCCTGGTCACCATGAAACCCCTGAGGGCAAGCCACCACCCGGGCCACCTGCTCATCTTTTCTTCAGGGTCTGAGTGAACAGGGGGACCCTCAAGCCATCGGCAATCTCTTGGGACTGAGTAACTCATCTGCTAGCTCATCCTAGACTCAGACAGAAGACTTCTCAGACAGAAGACTTCTTCCTCAACTCATCGTTCTAAGATAAGAATAGTACCCTTTCCCCTTAGCGGTAGGCAACACGAACACACATTAAACACTAACTCTAACAGCGATGAGATACCACTTCGCACCCGTGAGGGTGGCTATTACAAAAGAAGCAAGCCAGCAAACAAACAGAAAATGCCAAGGGGCGAGGATGTGGAGAAAACGGAACCCGCGTGCACGGCTGGTGGGAACGCAAAATGGCTCAGCTGCTGTGCAGAACAGTATGGCAGTTTCACAAAAAATTAAAGATAGAATTACATATGATCCAGTAATTCCCCTTCTGGGAATATACCCAAAAGAACTGAGAGCAAGGCCTCAAACAGGTATCAGTAGGCCAACGCTCATTTTAGTATTATTCACTGCAGCCAAAAGGTGGAAAGTACCTAAATGCCTATCAATGAAGGAATGGATACACAAACTGTGATAGAGCCATAAAATGGAATATGGATTAGCCTTAGAAAGGAAGAAAATTCTGGGGCGCCTGGGTGGCTCGGTTGATTGAGCATCCGACTCTTCATTTCTGCTAAGGTCACTGATTCCAGGGTGGTGGAATTGAGCCCCGCATCAGGCTCCATGCTGACCATGGATCCTTCTTGAGATTCTCTGTCTCTCTCTGTCTCTCTCCCTCTGTCCCTCTCCCCCACTCGTGAATGCTCTCACTCTCTCTAAAATAAAAAAACTCTTTAAATTTTAAAGAAGGAAGGAAATTCTGGCACCTATTACAACATAGATGAACCTTGAAGATATTATGCTAGGTAAAATAAGCCAGACACAAAAGGATGAATATTGTATGACTTCACTTATAAGAGGTACCCAGCCTAGTCAAATTTATAGAGACAGAAAGTAGAATGGTAGTTTCTAGAGAAGGGGGAAAATGAGAAGTTAGAGGGACCGCGTTTCATTTTGGGAAAATGAAAAAGTTCTGGAGGTGGACGGAGATGATGATTGCACAATGATGTGAATGTATTTAATGCCACTGAATGTACACTTCATGATGAATACAATGGTATTACGTGTATGTTACCATAATTTAAAAACTTCCATATATCTATAGAAGTACATAGAGAGCCTTCATGGGGATTTCCACTGGGAAGTAAAGCTGAGTGCGTGAAACTGAGAAAGGTCTTAGCTTTTGTCCTGTTGGAATTTTTTACCATGTACTTGAGTTATTTTCATTATGAATAAAACCGAACAGAATTAAATCAGCATTTACCCTGGAAATTCCTCTCTTAAAAATTCAGCCTAAAAAAACAACCAGGGAAGGTACCATCATGCATAGGTAAGGATGCTGTTTCTAATGTTAAAAATGTAGAAGCAATGTAACTAGTTATTATGTGAGGACTGGTTCAATAAATGCTGGCACATCTCTACAATGGGTGACCATGCACAGGTCTGAAAGAAAACGGGGCCTGTAACATGTTAAGTTCTAAAAGCATGTGACATTTATGACCTCATTAGTGTCTGAAGAAGAGTGACATAGAGATACTACATGCACATTTCTGTTCGGATAAAAGCCTGGAAGGTTCCAAATAAAATGATTGTTCCTGGATAACAGGATTAAGGGCAATTTCTATTTATTCATATTCTTTAACTGTGAAAAATTTGAACGTTTATTTGAGAGAGAGAGCATGAATTGGGGAGGGGCAGAGAGAGAAGGAGGGAGAGAGAGAAAGAAACCCAAGCAGGCTCTGCGCTATCGGTGCAGACCTGATGCGGGGCTCGATCTCACAAACTGTGAGATCAGGACCTGAGCTGAAATCAAGAGTTGGACGTTTAACTGACTGAGCCACCCAGGTGCCCCAAGTTTTTATTATAATAATTATTGCAAAGAACTCCTGTAAGATCAGAGAGTAACAGGGCTATTTCCATTTTGAGAAGCAAACAAGCAAGGGGTTCAGGGAAGACTCAATAATGCAATGAGTAATTTAGAAGTCACAAAACCTTTAAGGGTACCAGGGGCTACCTGTGCCATCTCCAGACCCTAGCCTGAGGGAGCCAGAGAGGCTCCTGAGGGAGCCAGGGTCAATGCTGAGCCTTTCCCATATTTCACATCTTACAATCAACCTACTTTCACTCATTTCTCAGAAGAGTCAGCAGCTGAATTTTCCATATAAATATCTAATTCTGAGGTCTACTTTTCAGAACTCCCAACAATGATATGTGGCGATAATAATAAAATAATCAGCAAATTTAAGATAACTTTCAGCAAGCAAATTCTCTCAATCTGTTGCAGATGAATATATTTTTTATTTTAGCCAACCGCGGCCTGCGTTCATGTCCTTCTAGACAAGCAACAGACGCCATTAACAAACTTTTCAAGAAGTTTTCCTACTCTTACAGTAATGTTAAAACAATGTGTTTTCTTTTGTCACAAACTTTTTGTGCAGTTTTGAAAATATTATAAGTTAAAGCCAACAGAAAAAGACATAAAGAGACATACATATTTTATAGATATCATCAACTCTCCCCTTTAAAATGTTTTTCAACAAGAGACAGGAATATGGAAGACATATGACGCATTGTAAGCCTTACTTATCCTGTGGTTTATTTAGGGAATTGTATTTAGCGTTTGGAAAATGACAGACTTCTGCTTTTAGGTAGACAAGTATGAACAACTCACAGCAAGACACAAGACCACCTATCACTAAGCAAACTTTTAGGAAGTCAGATAATTTAGTGTCTTTATTTTACTGTGCATATGAGCAAATGAACATAAATAATCAGTACTACGAAAGTAGCCAAATATCTTTATCTCTCTCTCTCTCTCTCTCTCTCTCTCTCTCTCTCTCTATATATATATATATATATATATATATATATATAAAACAGTTCACCAGGACCCAGAAGTCACTACTCACAGCTTCTCCATTCACCAGGAAAACTCCTGATGTCCATGCCACCCAAGAGTGAAATGGCTCGCAGCTAGCTCACTCTGCGTGGACATACTCTTCTCTCCTAAGTTAACCTGAAGAGCAAGCTGGATTTGTTTACTGCACAAACATCTGTAATTGCTAAACATCTCGGTGACATGGCGTAACAGTTACTGCTTGTGCAAACTGCCCATGTAAATTACTCTCTGCATCGTGCGCACATGAAAACCCAAGACACAGAGAAACCGAAAACATCTGTAAAAATTAATGGCCGAATTGACCAAAGGGCTGGGGCCGGGGGGGGGGGGGCGGGGGCGGGGGGACTAAAACAGCTAAATAGTTCCAGTGCAACATTTGGCTTTAGAAAAGACTCCTGCACGTTATACGTTCTGCCTTAACATATCCACAGCCTCCCCTCTGAGGGGGATCCTTGCCGGCATACACTTCACTGTAACCCACCAGGGCAAACCCATTATAAGTCTTGTTAGAAAACAGCGCAGACAAGATGCAAGATTAAGGGGCCTTATTACATCTCTAAAAGCAAAGAAAGAAATACCTCTTCTCCCATCATGCAGTCAGCCTCCTTTCTTCAGTTTGAAAAGGTCCCAGAACTACCCTGGAGCACTCCCACTTCCTTCCAACAGCCAAAGGCACAGAGCCTGAAGGACCCAGCCTACCCCTGAGTCATACTTGGGACCAAATGAGCAATGGAGAGAACAAAGCTCGCATTTGTTTACGGTTCAGGAAGCCAGGGCCGATTCATGGCTTGGGTGGCTTTGCGAGAAGTCCTCCTCCCTCGCCTGCGTTGCTGCAGGAATGTAGCTGTCTCCCGGGGACCCACAGGTGTGACCATTCAGACAAGGAACACACTGAAAGAGTGTTTATTTGGCAGGACCTGGCGGCCACTTCTGTTTAAAACGTCAGAGAGAAAATAAAAAGCCCACTATCTTTCAACAGATAATCTGCTGGGGAGTGACAGAGGTCCAGAAGATGGTTTGTATATGAAATGCCCATTGTAAAAATACCTGTGTTTTAAAGAAATAAAAATTAGTGGTGATACACAAAAATGAGTCATTTAAAAAAAGAAAAAAAAATGAAGACGAAAAAACAGCCGTGGCTTTAGAGAAACATTCACCCTAGGAAAATGCCAGCAAAACCGTTGCCAGCCGTGCCAATCGGCAGTACAGTCGCAGATGGTAATAAAATGTTTAAATAGCAATCTTGTTTTTTCCCCAAATGAGATACCACTTGAATCACCACTTGCAATGGATTTGGAGCCCACTGGTTAAGAGTTCAAAGCTCCCGAGCCAGAGTGTCTGAGATCAAAATCCCAGCTGGGCTACTTCCCAGTTATATGATTTTGAGCAACTCATTTAACCTCCATTCACCTCAGTTTCCTTATCTATAAAATGGGGATAAAAGATTAAATAAGGAATAGATGTGGAGTGCTTAAAAAAGTACCCGGTACTTTTTTAGCTGGTAAAAAAGCACCCTATTAGCCACTATCACAAATCCAGGACAACTTCACAGGTCAGGTGCCGAGTCAACAGCATCCTGACCTTACTGCAGTCCCCATATACTTAGACTCTGACGGCCCGTTTCGCTTCTTAATTGCGGTTCATTCTTAAATTGTTTACTTGCCCTCATTGAAAAACCACTTATTCACTATCTAGTAACCGCCTGCAGCGTAGGGGGCTTTGAATGAGACGCCATCTCAGGGCTCAAGAAATGTGCAATCTGCTTGGGTAAATAAGACATAAGTCTGTTTATACACCACACATACACACACAAAACACAAATATGGGAGATGTCGGTAGGCTGCAAACGGCGGGGGGTGCAGGCAGTACAGAATTAACATTTGGAATTTAGAGGGCAGATAAGAAATCACCTTACCCAAACCTAATTAAGATGGAGAGAATGGACAAATTGCCCACACAGAAGAATTCCCACTAATTTATGACGATACTTGTCCCTAAAGGAGGTGAGCGGAACCCCCCACTTCTCAACTGTGTGGGGTGCATAGTGACTTGTTTCTAAAGAGGCGAATCTAGGAAAGGGGAAAAAACAGAACAACTTTACAGTGAAGAAACCTCATCAACAGGACCCCAGTCAGGTGACCAAAGTCAACACCAACAGTGCGAAGTCATGCTGATAGGATGCGCCCTTGATACGACGTGATGAGAATGGCACTTCACCACTGTGGTCTTCCTCCCCCCAAATCCACCGCTTGGGTCTAAGCGTGAGAAAAAAATCAGACAATTGCTAATTTAAAGACACTCTTTTTTTGGCTAATGTTTATTTTTGAGAGAGAGAGAGAGAGAGAGAGAGAGAGAGAGAGAGAGAGACAAAGCACGGGCGGGGGAGGAACAGAGAGAGAGGGAGACAGAATCCACAACAGGATCCAGGGTCTGAGCTGTCAGCACAGAGCTCGATGTGGGGCTCGAGCTCACAGACCGGGAGATCATGACCTGAGCCAAAGTTGGATGCCTAACCGACTGAGCCACCCAGGCGCCCCTAATTTAAGGACATTCTGCAAAACTTCTCAAAATTGCCATCATTATCAAAAACATGGCAAGCCTGAGCAACTGTCAGAGCCAAGAGGAGCCTAAGGAGATGTAATGTAATGGGGTGTCCTGGGTGGGACCCTGGAACAGAGAGAGGACATCAGGTAAAACCTAAGGAAATCTGAAAAAAGGATGGACCTCAGTTAATAGTCATGTATCAATATTGGTTCACTAATTGTGACAAACGTACCATATTAATGTGAGATGTCAACAAGAGAGGAATCTGGGTGTGGGGTAGGTGGGAGCTCTCTCTATTATCTTTACAACTTTTTGATAAATCTAAAACTATTCTAAAAGTTAAACTTTATTAAAAACGAATTAGGAAGATGAGCTTCCTGCATGACTATGTATACCTAAATAAATGTGTATCTGTGATTTATAGAGATACATGATTATACTCGTGAATATCTGTACATAAATGTCTTCAACAATGCCTCCCAGGCTTCATTTATTATTATCTCTGTATCCTTAGCCTATCTCTTAACAGAAATAGCTGAATGCTGAGTCCTGGCCTTTCGCTTTCCACAATACACAAAAGAGTTTTCTTTGAAAGGAAACTTGGCTCTTCTATCAGTTCTGCTGCCAACCCAGGCTACAGCGGCCTAACTCTAAGAGTGTGCATGAGGTGGGCCCATCTGCCCCTTTCCAAGAGCTACTAGAAGCTCCTGGTGCCTGGCCAATTAGTCATCAACTGCCGAGCCCCGGGGCTGGCACCTCTCCCAGCTACCTCCTCCCCATCTCCAGTCCGCACTGCTCGGCACCTCCCCAGTTATCTCTCAAGTGGCACTCTGATCACGCCATGCCCCAACGGAACTCCCCCACCGACCGGCCAGCTCACCCAGAAGAAGTACAGCTCGCGTGGAGCCGCTGGCAGAGCCCGAGGGGAAGAGCCCATCTCCCCTCCAACCCCCTACGTCCTCCTCCACCGCCACTACCACATCCCCTGTACTCCAGCCAAATCCAGCCCTTCTGCATAACCATGCTCTCTCCTTGTCCATGCACACGGTGCCAGGACCGTGAAACCCCATTTATCTTTTAATACTTTGCTGAAATACCACTTTGCTTAAAAAGATCTCTCTGATACCCCATCCCTTCCTTCTGGACCTCCAGCAGAAGTAGTAGCTCCTTCCCCTGTTCTCTCTGATGCTTTGGACATACCTCTGCTAGTCCTTTTCCCCTGCATCATAATGACTTTTGTCCATATCTACTTTTTCCCACGTACACGTACTCCAAAGCACTGAATGAGAGGCCTGTACGTGGCAGTTGATGCAAGGTGTGATGCAGCGGAGGAGGTGTTAACTCCATTCCAATTAACTACACCAGATCCACCTCACCCCAAATGAATATCCTGCCGGTAAAAAAAATCTGCATGTATCATGCTAATACGGAATCCAGACGTGCCTCCTAGCCGATTCCTTTACAAATGGATTGCCACTCCTGAGCTCATTTACCTAGCAATTTCTAGAGCTGCCACTGCTGATCCATAAAAGGCATTCAATAAAGCTTCAGTAAGTGAATGAATGAGCCAATTAATAAACAAATGAAAGAATGAGCCTGTAGCCAGACCACAAGCAGAATGAGTCTTCCTTCATAATTTCAACTGGGTCAGGACAAACCATTATATTCATGTATCCAGTCCACAAATATTTACTGAGGGCCAAGTATAGTTTAACAATGATTTTCAAGGAATCATAAATATGTTGGTGACTAACACAGGCAAGGTCCAAAATCATGGCTCCGCCTGCCTGCCTGCCTGCCTTCTTTCCTTCCTTCCTTCCTTCCTTCTTTCCTTCCTTCCTTCCTTCTTTCCTTCCTTCCTTCCTTCCTTCCTTCCTTCCTTCCTTCCGTACTTACTTTGTAATAGCTAATATTTAAGGTTTGGTGATGTCAAACAAACAGCTATCCAGATATAGTGAAATTCAATTCTACTTGTCTGAGTTTGAAATTTTCCATAGTAAAAACTTAAAGAAATGATCCTGGAAGCTGCACTGCTATTTACAGGCATCCCTTCTGTTCTAATAACCAGAAGGGCAGCAATAATAACTACGAACGTTAATCAAGTGATGATTAAATGCCAGGCACTTTTTCTACCCATTTTTTGTGTTACTTAATCCTCACGACAACCATATGGAGCACGTCCTGTTGGTATTCTAATTTTACAGATGAGGAATCTAAAGCAGTGAGTGCTTAAGTAATCTGTCCCAGGAAGAGTCAGAGTTGGGATGTGAACCCAGAAAATCCCGCCTGCATGCTTAATAACCACTGTATGCCTAAAAACACAAATGTAATGCCTTCTGGGAATGTGATTCTTGGTGATGATCTGGCTGTAATCGAACATTTCTTAGAAAATACTACTATGCTGCATGTTTTAGAAAGTGTATGTCAAGCACATATGAAACAGTAAACAACACCAAACATGTCAAAAAGTAATCCGGTAATACTGTTTCTGGTTCCCTTTCCCTACCAACACCCCCACCCTTACTTCTAAATAAGGAAACCTAACAGAGACACACTGGGGAAAGATAATACATAAAATGAAGTCTGAAAATCCCAGACCATTCACCCAGGCAAATAGTGGGCACCTTAATGCCATCTACTCATTAAAAATCATGGATTTTCCAACCACTCAAGAGACGTCACATAATCTTATCTTTCAGCCAAAATGAGAGCCATCCAATACTTTAAGTCTCAGGTAATCACAACAAGGGTTTGAAACCCAGTTGTGTTTCATTAATCAAAGAAGGTATCGTTAGCTTCTGGAGATCCCCAGAGCTTAGTTCTAGTCTTCAAATGATTAGAGACATAAATCTCTCATTTTTAAGGAACTAAGATCATCACTTTAGATGTTTACATGTTTTAATTTTACTTAAGCATACAGCTTGATGAATTTTTGCTAAATGGATAAAAAGACTGCCTATGTACAAAAAGAGTAAAATTTCTCTTACTGCAATTTGGCTGATTAAAAAAAATGATTAGTAGCTCATTTATATACAATTTTAATTCTCACTCTGTTACAAGTGAAAGTTACAATGTTGATATCATAAAGGCATGAATTTGGGTGACAAATGAGATCCAAGATGATTAGAGCTGAAAAGAGACTGTCACAAACACAATGTCGGGTTGTGGGATACAGTAGCAAATGTAGAAAGAACACAGGATCATTGCAAGAGAGAGATATCAGAAGTCACGAATGGCCACCAGCTAAGACAGACCGTGGAAGAAGAGCTTCTTGGAGAATTTCTTTGTAGGGAATCCAGTAAACAACCAATGTAAAGAGCCTGGGCATGGAATCAGCTGGCACCAAAAAGCCAAGATTATTCTACACAAAGGCATATCAGGTTAGGTCCTGGGGACTCCCTTGAGTATCGGTAATTTACCCACCTATGTGTAATACCTGCCATTCCTTAAGTGTTTAGGCAGATGTGATCACCTGAATGACTCATGAAAAGGGAAGGAGTTTAGAAAAAGACTGGGGCCAGGCTGGGGTCACAAGGAAGCAGCCTGATGAGGAAATTCCCTCTTGGGTCCACAGGTGGAGGACAGAAGGTACCAGTCATATTCATGAGAATAAGGGTCTGTCTGGGATACCTTCTTGCTGACAGTTTTCCAACCCAATATCCAGGCTGATGACTTCCAAATCTACATCTACAGTTCTCTCGTGATCACCACTTATTTATCCAACAGCTGGATGCCTCCACCTGATGGTCCCATAAGTACCTCAAAAATCCTCTCTCCTCCCCAAATATCTTTCTTCTCTAGTGGGCTCTAGCCAGGGAATGATACTACCGTCCACCTGGCTGCTTAAGCCAGTTGCCCAAGACATCGTTTTCAAGTCTTCCCTTTCCTTTATCCTCCACATACTATCAAATTTCTTCATTCTACCTTCAAAGTATTTCCCCAAACCATCCATGACAACACTTCAAAGCTGTTAGAAAAACTATTTCCCTTATCTTGATGTTTCCTGTCATGTAAAATGGAGCCCAAATGGACACTTGATGGACACAACTGGACACTCCTAGAACTCCCTGCTCCCTTATTCACTTTCTCAGGGGAGAAGGAAATGACTTCTCTGACAGGTAAATTTCAGAAAAATTAATTGGGCGCATTCAGCTCAACTCTTCTCTTTCCTCCTCTTTGAAGTTGGCCTCTGCTCTTCCCCAAGGGGCAGGCCCTTCTATCTCACATGGGTCTGGCTTTAGTTCAGTGTTGCTGATACTGGGTGGGTGGGTCTGTCTAATTCTGGGGATCAGCTGGCAGGCCCATTTGGCTCTCACCTTCATCTATGTCCTTCAACTTTGCCTTCATCAATAACAACACTGCTATATAACATAGGTAGAGAAAGGTGCACAAATCTTAAGTGTACAGCTTTGAGGAATTTTCACAAAATGAAATAAGATCTATATCAATAGAGAAATATACCATATTCATGGATTGGGAAGGTATCAATTCTCCCCCAAAAGTATATATAGAGTCAACACAATCTTAATCAAAGTTCAGAAAAGGGTTTTGTTTTTTTGGTGGTTTTGTTTTGTTTTGTTTTGTTTTGTTTTGTTTTGTTTTTGGTGGTAGTGGTGGTGGGGTGATGACAAGGTAACTCTAAAATTTATATGAAAATACAAGGGGTCAAGAATAGTCCAGGAAACCTCAAAGAAGATGAACAAAGATTGAGGACTTATACTCCCAGATATCAAGAATGACTCTACAGCTACAGTAATTGAAGTAGTAGAGAATGAGTGCAGGGACAAATATAGACCAACAGAACACAGAGTTCAGAGATGAACTAAAACATACACAGACACTTCAATTATGACAAAGGTGATAACGGCTGTGCAGTGCAGAAAGGACAATCTTTTCAATAAACACTGCTGGATGAAAGGGATACCCATACTGAAAAAGGAGCAAAAATATTATGTTGATTCTCCATCCACTGACTCATCTTATTCATTAACTGGTTTAGAACCTAGATGGGGGCGGGGGGTTATTGAGAGAGTCAAAATAAGTTTCTGTTAACCTCTTTTCTGAATTTTAGTTACCCTATCTTCTGTAATCCACTCCTCCCATTGCAAATTGGAATACTTTCTCTAAATCACCTACCCAATCATGTCACTCTCCTGCTGAAAATAGCTCCCTATTGATGCTCCTCATTGCCTTTAAGATCACGTCTAAACTACTTAACAAGTCACCAGGCCCTTCCTGACCTGGGCCCTGTTCCTTTTTATTTTCATCTCTCCCCACTTCCTGCTGAAGCCTCAACATGTGTTCTGTGCTATCTCAATTTCCCTTTCAGGCATTAATACATGTTGTTCTTCTCACCTTAACAACTCTATACTCTTTGGCTTCATGAATGTCAACGGGACGCCATGGTTCTCAGCCTAAACATCACTTCCTGTAAGCCTATAGACATCACATCCTATAGGAAGTCTAAACATTATTTCCTGTATGAAGGAGGTACACTTGTACATGAACACTCACTCTCCAGCCTCCCTCACAACTCACCACTTCCGGCCATGCACCTTGCTCTCAACCTGTGGCATTCACCACACCTGTATTGTTATTGCTTGTTTATTGTTCTGCAGCTCCGCGAGGGCAGTGACCTGGTCCTGTTACCCCAGTGCTGAACATATAGTGAGTACTCAATAAATACTAGTTGAAACGAGTTACATTTATAATTTCAAAGTATTTTCTGTTATCTAACATTTTGTAAAGTCCTAAGAGGTAGGATAGGTGTACAGAGTATTTCCATTTTACATATGGCCCAGTTGAGGTTAAGTGATTTTGTCAGGGTCAATCGGCTAGGACAATGGTACCATGCTCTTCTAATCTTCTGATATTTAACTTGGTTCATCTTTGGCCACACCGTATTTTCCATTATTTTAATACAACACATACTTACCTCTGAGCTTAGTTTAAATGTTACATATTTTTCCCAAGGTTCTTCTTTTTTTCTTTAACTTTCTATCAAGGGAAATTTACAACATATATAAAAATAGACTATAGGCTACTGACCCACCATGTATTCACCACCCAGTTTCAACAATTATCAACTCATGACCAGTCTCGTTTCCTTTGTGCCCTACCCACTCTTCCATCTTCCAAATTGCTGGAAGCAAAATCTCAGACATTAAGTAACTTCATCGGTAAATATTTCAGTTAAATGGTGCATTAAACAAATCATTCACAGGCATATCCAACCGGTAGTATTGAAAGGACTCAGAAACGGGGTCCTTCCTTATAGCTCGATCAATTGAGAAGCGAGAGTACTATTTCCCTATTGTTGGGGTGGGGAATGTTACGTAATACCTCTCCTGCTGTATAATTATCAGCCTTTGGTCACTCTGGTTAGGCTGATATGGATTAGAGCATGGCTAAAATAAGCACAAAATTTTCTAGCAACTGAGAAAAGTGGATCTCAAAACTTCACAACCTGAAGGGACAATATAATATACTTGCAGTTGTTAAAAATTACAAAATTCCTTTTTTCCTTCGTCCAACTTATCAAACCAGCCATCTAAGAAAGCCAACTGCCCCAGCCCATGTGGAAGACCCGCTTGGATCTCAACCTAACAAATGCTGTCACATGAGATTCAGTCTGTGCTTCTGCAAAATCAAAATAGTGAGCTCAATTCTCCAAGGAAACTTCCTTCCTCAAATATAAATCTTGGACACAAAACCATCTCAAAAGTGACGAGAACCAGGCTGCGCACTAGTAAAACATTATTGCGCTCACCAGCCCTCATGCCGGGTTGTGCAATAAAATAATGGATCCATAAATCTATGCAGCTATCCATAGTGCCAACAACAGTGGATGGAGATAGTTTTGAGTCCTTTTAGATGCTGTAAAAAATTGTCCACAGCCAGTAAAGCAAGCTGGGAAGTTTATGTTTTCCCCAGGGGCTCCGCAATGAGAAGCAGGTTAAGACTGCTGCCAGCACATGGTTTCCTTCTGCAAACAAATCATGAATCAAGATGCATACACATGCACACACATATATATATTACTCTGATGATGTTAACATGTCATGTCACCAAGGCCAATACAATAAATCTCTGCTTCACAAAACCACAGTGAACCAAAAAACCACCATACTTTCAACTATATACCTATTACCTAATCCCACCCAGTCCCGTCATATTATAGAGGTCTGTAATCTCCAGAGTGCCACGTTAATACAGTTTTAATATTATTCATGCACCTATTACTTACTGAACACACCTAACCTACCAGGTGCCACACGGTGTTCTAAGCACATAGCATATATTGGTGAACAAAGTAAATAATAAACATAATAAAAAATAAATCCCATGTTAGAAAGGGCTGCATGCTGTGGAAAACAAAAAAATGCAGCACAAGCAAGCAGGGTGAGCTAAGGGGACGGGTCTCGGGACGAGTGGGCCAGGGCACGGCTCATTGAAAAGGTGAAGTCCGAGCAAAGCAGCCGGGGAAGAGGCATGCAGGCAAGTGAGCAGGTGGATACAGGGTGTCTAGCCACGAGAAACCACTGCGGTAAAGGTCCCCAAGGGGGAAAGTGTTTGGTATGCTTAAAGAAAAGCAAGGGGCCAGGACAGAGGGAGCAAGGGGAGAAGGCGAGGGAGAAAGTCCAAGGGGTAACAGAGTCGAGTCACTTCAGCCTGGGGGCCCTGGGGAGGCCTTTCACTTTGGTTCTCTGGGGAGCCTCTCCAGGGGTGCAAGCAGAGGAGTGGCACGATCAGACTTGGGATTTCAAAGGATCACCCTCACTTCACTGTTGAGACTAGACTGTAGGGGAAGGGGAGAAGCAGAAAGCCCTATTAGGAGGCCACTGGGTGATGATGAGAGAGCAGGGGCGCCACGGAGGCGATGAGGTGATGAGTCGTGGTGGGTGCTCAACATTCACAGGAGGCAGAGCTGATGGAGTCTCCTGATGGATCGGACGCGGGTTATGAGAGAAGGAAAGAAGTCAGGGATAACCCTAAGGCTTTCGTCCCGAACCTGTAGGAGGGGAAGTAGGACGCCCTTCCCTGAGACGGGGAAGGCTGTGGGCAGAGTGGTTTGAGGGGGATGATGAGGAGTTCAGGGTTGGACAAGCTGGTAAGAATTTAAGGTCTTCACGTGGAGATGTGCAATTTGGCAGCTGGGCATGTGGCCCTGGGGTCCAGAGGAAAAGCGTGCTGAGGTACAAACTTGGGATTATTATTTGTGATGCCGATACTGCTACTGCTAATGACCCAATTTACTACTGTGGTCAGAACAAGTATTCATAGCATTAATAAAAATCACACACACACACACACACACACACACACACACACACACACACACTGTCCTTCTACACAGAGGAGAATAAGACCACGAATCATAAAGCAAACAAAAGGCATTAAGTGTTTGCTGACCAAGTCAACAGTCATGTTCATTTCAACCACTGGAGTAAAATGAAGAAAAGCTACATCCATCGTTCCTTCCCAAGACGGGACTTGCTCTTTTGTAAATACTTACAGGAGTCTGAGAGTGATCATGTGAAAGAGAAATGAGCTCGCAAGCTGGTATAGCATCTAGACAGTTTTCAGATCTTGAGACACATCGTCTATTGCTTACTGAAAGAAACAAGGCTGGCTCCGATAAGCTGCAGTGAAAGAAGTGCACATGGAACAGTCTTTCATGTCTAAATCTTTCTGCCTTTTTTTCATCCTCAAGAGAACTAAGTGTCCAAAAGTTTCCTTTCCAGATTATTTCTAATGCATGACACCGGGCAAGTTTGCTGGGGGCAAGAGGTGGGTGGAAGTTCCACAGCTGTGGAAGATGATGGCAACTTTGAAAAATTCATTTCACCCGAAAAATGGAAACCATTTTAAAGCCACTGATAAACCTGCATTAGAGGTGCTGCCAATGTCCCATCCCCCAAGCCTACTGGCACGAACATCAAAGCAAAAGATTCAGCACTAAATCGAATTCACCAACATTCCTTAAGCACAGCACGAGTGTAGCTTATTACGATCTGGAAAATTCCACAGAATTTATCAAATTCTAAGTAAAGCTATGGTGCTCGGAAGCGTACCACAGTAGACATCACCGACAGCCACAAGTGCGAGGGCTCTGGGTGTGTTGCTGTGGCAACCGTGTACTCGGCAGCAGGACGCCGCCTGCCTCTCGCCAACCCAGAACCAGAGGTGGAAGAAAACAGCCAGCTTCCTGATGGTAACCATCCAGGGAGTCTCAGCACGGCCCGTCTCCATCATACACACACGCAGGAGGCTTCCTTTCGGCAGTCTGAAATCATTCCCACCTAACTCCTAGAGGAAAAGCGCACAACCCTTTCCTCTACCGCAGAACCAGTCAACCAACACTCGCAGGCATGAGGCACTGGAGACGAGGACGAGGAGAAGCGAAAGATGAGCCGGGTCCAGGCATGAGGGGCTTTTCGGGGGCGGGGGGCGGGGGGCGGGGAACCGAGAAGTGTAGGTCCATTTGAAAAGTCATACAGAGACACATTCCATTGAGAGATCAGTAAGAAAAGAAGCCACAAACTGGAGCGTGAGCCCTTCCGGGAAAGCAGTTCCCACACGGAGGGAGCACCTCAAAGGGGAGAAGGCGAACAGCCCGCACATGAGGACGCCGACACCCCCAAAAGAGGCGTAAGGAGTCTCAGATGCCAAGCCCTACAACGGACTTTTGGGTACTCTGCACTATGTTGAAATAAAGCAAAAACCGTCGAACATACCTTCTCCACCGGTAGAAAGTCATTCTCTACTTCAATCGACCTTGGTCTTAGTTTAATTGGTTTGTCTTTGAATATATCTCCAAAGCCCACTCCCTTAACTTTCTTCGGCTGGATTGCTGCGGTTGCGACTGTCCCGTTGGCACCTTCGGATTTGGTACTGCTCGAGTCACCCCCATCACTCTCGGAGCCTGTGGTTTCCCTTAAACCTGTCAAGAGTGGGGACGGGGAGAGAAAGAGCTCAGAAATCAGCCATAGCTGTGAAGCACCTCACAGCCAGCCAGGAGCCACCTCTGACAGTGTTTCTGGGCACAGGATAACCTGCACTGGGACTTTTCATTTAGCGTGTCGAATACGTTGCATTTGGGTGGCTCTGAGTTTTGTTCGATCTCCCCACCCCCAGCCTTTAATTTTAAGAAGTGAATCAAAATTCTTTTAAAAAAATCTAATTTCAAAGCAGATCTCTTTGTAAGCGTGATATTTCACCTCTCTTCAGCCGGAACCTGATTCTAATACAAATTTGTTTTGCCATAGTCTGTGCAATAACAACCCTCCCCACCCTGTCCTCGCCTCCCCACCCAGTCAGTACCACATACTGTACCTCCAATCTCTATGACTCATGGCAATTAGCAATTAGCAATGAAAGTAACATTTCCTGAAGGGAAACTGTAAAGCTAAAAGCCATTTAAACAAATTAGCAATTAAAGAAACCACACAAAATTATGACTGCCAAAGAATTAAATCTCTTTGGATGGTTTCACAAGGAATAAATGCACGCAGGCATGATTCTCTAGGAAAGCATTAAACCAAACTTGACATTGAGACGCTTTCACTGGCGAGATGACTGTGTTTGTTAAAGAGGGAAAGGAAGCTGCCCTCCCGGAGGCCAGAAGCCCCCAAGCCTACTTCTCTTCTTCCCTCCTTTAATACCACCATCTTCCCAAAGCTGAATCCCTTGCTAAAGAAGGACGTTGGGGACACGATACCCTTCCTTTGACCTCTTGCGGCAAGTGTCGGAAGTCATCAAATAGTTATCAGCAAGACAACGTGAACACTTACCTCCCAGATTCTTTTTTCCCCAGGCTCTGCCCACAATCATGCTCCTAAAAGGAAGAGCCTATTTGTTTCCTACTTAATTTCTGAGTGTACATTCTTACTTTGAAAGTCAGCACACCAGTCATGCCATCAAAGGGCGGGATTCAAAGGATATTTTATGGAATACTAGTCTGCCATTCAATTGGTCTCTAAAACCTCTAGCTGTGGAGAATAGTTCCTGAACATTGACTACATGTGCCCTGATGACAACAATGCCCTTGATGAAAGCACATCATCAAACTTTGTTCCGTATTAACCGATCGTGCGTTATCTTTCTGTAGGGAAGGTGGCCTCCTAGTACGTAAGAACAAGACACCAAATAATTGCTCACATAAAGCGTTAAAAAATGTCGAAGTCATTCAAATAAATAAGTCTCAGTGCAGGAAGAAACTGTTAAATGAAAACAGATAAAATATAGAAAGGTCATTATAAATTGCTAACAAGTTTCAAAATCAAATCCTTAAAATTAAAACAATGGCTGTGTTTGTTGCTGCTGCTGTTTTTAATAAAATGGTTACTTATAAGCCAAAAAGGAAGGGGGGGGGAGGAGGACGATCCTTGGTGTACATTTGAATTAACTCAAGAATAGCATCTGTGAGCAAAAGCGCAGGGCAGGGCGCTGAGAAGCGGCCTACAGCAGTGGGGTCAGCCACAATTTCTAGGACCGGAGCTGAGTGTGCAAACACGGACAACCCCTCTGGATTAGCTACCCGTTCATGTGTTTATCTGTTCATTGTTTTCGGAAATATCCCTGCTGGAGATACAATTTTGGAGTCTAAATATTGTGTCATTCCCCCTTTAACATGTTCTCATTTTGCCGTATGGATTCTTTCTATGTGATAAATGGCTTGTATATTCCTTTCTGGGTTGGAAGGAACCATTTGAGGGTGGAATAAAGAAACAGTTAGTGGCAAGAAACCATCACCATCCTGCCCTCCCCACCAGCAGCACCAGCAGCACCAGCAGCAGAGCAAATGGTTTAGGGCAAGGCTGTGTGAGTTCTTCAGAGAGAGGAATCTGAAGGAGTCTTCTATCATTCCTCATGAGGTAGAACCATAATATCTGCGACCGCTGCCGTTTGGATTTCCCTGAGCTTCTGGTTTCATGGATTTGCTGCCTCCCGGGCTCATCTTAATGACTTTATATTAATCACGGTGAGAAATGCTCTTCGTGTAACACAGGGAGAGGTGGCGCGGTCACTCAACCACATAAGTACGGACCAGGAAGGAAACACACGGCAGATTTGTCTTCCAGACATTCTGGCAGCCTGCTTCTGTCACTTTTAAGTAGGTAAATTACAGAGCTGAATATCTGGGTTGGTGAAATAACTCAGAATCTAGCTCCTTCCCTTTGGAGGGAAAGAAAGGTGACTTTTTGTTTTTATGTCAGTTTGGTGCCGTACCTTTTACCTACCGGTGCTCATCACACACACTATCCCGTGAAGTATGCCAGATTCATGCTCAGAATGCCAGGCGACACCCACAGGCAGGACAGCCCAGAGTGTGGGCTGGGGGCTGGGGGCCGGGGACAGTTCACGAAGGGGTCGTTGCTGTTGCACAGTGAGATCAGCACAGGCACTGCGCATGTTCAGAAACGCTTATAGCAGAGTGCACCAGTATGCCTTCAGACACGTGGCCAGTGGGCTCGTCTGGGTGACCAGGGAATAGACCAATCCTGGTCAAACGCCCGTGGTGAGCTGCAGATGGCACATTGCATGCACAGTAAAGTCATGTTCGCCAAGACCAGGTATCTGTCCCCGGGGGGATAGAAATAAAAATAACTTCACCACAGACAGTCTGAGAAGCACGGTTCTGGCACTCACATGCGAACCTTCTCTTGCATCACTGGTGTAAACGTAGGTACGTGCGCGTATGTGTACAGACACACCCTATGTATTTTCTTTGCCATGTGGCGGGCCAGATGACTTAATAAATTACACTTTCATGTAATTTACCTTAATATTCATGCACGGATCAGTTCAGACCTGTGAGTCATTTTGTTTAAATTTAAAACGCACATGTACAGTGCTGTTCAGTGGCAGGAACTGTTCTAAAGGCTTCACGAAATTGACTCGTTAATCTCATTCACCTCCTTCCCCTCAACTTTTGGCAGCTTTATTTCACAACACAAAAGGCTATACGTTGGTCCTGCCAAAGGAAGTCTGTCGTGTGGTGACTGGCTGTGAGCAAGGCGGAACACCACTTCTGGCATGGACCGTTCATGCCAAATTCTCATTTCTTTGAACAACACAATGAAGAAATGGTTTATTGGTTTCCAATGGCCCACTCAGGAAAAGCAGTAACCACGAGAGGATGACAGCTCCAGGGGAAGCCATCTTACACCGGCTCAGAGGCCCAGAGATACTGGTACAAGTATGTATGCCATGACAAATGCTACTGGTCTCTTCTCTGCACGCATGGTTCATGCACGCATGTTACACACATGGCAGAGGCACAAAGCAAACAAGAAAGCGCCAGGGCTGGTGATGAGAATGCTCCTGTAGCACACACCAAGGAGACAGCACTTATTCAGGCAGATAAGTCCATGTCCTTGGATCAGAAATTCACACGGACACTTGGCAGAAGCATGAGCAGCTCAGGAAAGTGCGGCCGCGTCAAGAACCACGACTACCCGGATCTTAACTTTACAATTGCTTCCTGCTGTTCATTAAGGTCACTCACTGTAATAGCGTCTGTGGCCCTCCGTCTTGCCCGGTGCAGCTCGGTACAGAATTGTCCCTTCAAAGGTAGTCTTTCCTGACAGTGAATGAGAGAAGAGAAGGGGAGAGAAAAACAAGAGGGGGGAAGGGGGAGCAAATGATGGCAAAAGAAGGAAGAGGGAGAGTCTTTAACTGAACTTGCTTTCAGTGAATCCGCTGTAAGAGTTTTATCGGCAAATTAATTAGAGACCATTAGGCAGAATTTACGAAATTTTACAGAATGAGCCCAAAGTCCCCACGCCATGAGCACCCGGAATCGGGGCTTGCCTCTGCAAATGACTGGCATGGAGATTATGCCCAATTTAAACTGGAAGCCATTTCCACATTTTAACGCAAGAACAGGAAAACCTCAATTAACCAGAGGAAATCCAATTCATCATATTTCTTAACGAACTCAGCTGTACAATGCAAACTCCTCTTTGGAGAGTATGGCCCACACATAATACAAATTTAGGCCCATTGTCTTTTATCTTCTACCCCTAGAGCCCTGTGTGATACAAACTGATATCCGTGACCCCAAGATTCTAAAAAAAAAAGCACAGAGTTCTCTTTAAAGATTTTATGCTTAGTACCTTTCAGCAAGAAAAGGTACTAAAGTGCTAGAGGAGGGTTTTCACCAAAGATGTTTAGAACCAATCGTGGCCTCCGTGTAGACGTTAGGGGTTTTCTGCTTAGCACTGAGAACACCAGAAAACCCTATTTTTCTTGGAACACCTTGATTGACCTTTTGCCATATCAGTCATGAGACTGTACTGAAGCATGAGGACGTAGGACTCACTCACTGTCAAATGTCAAATTATCTCTTTTTTGTTGTTGTTACGAGTAAAGGTTACCGATAGCATAGGACTAGACACACAGCTAAAGCCCAAATCTCTCTGGAATCATGAATAAGTACAGAAAATACACACACACACACACACTGCCCTAGTTTGAGTGTATACACACACACACACACATACACACATACGCACACACCTTCCAGAGAATACCATCGGCAGGTGAAATGGTTTGCTAAAGGCAAACTCAATATATGCATCACTTTAAATTATCCAACGAACAGGTTCTCTTATGGCTTACAAGCTAAATATCCAACTGGAGCCCAGTCATACAGCTCACTCATAATCAGTCTGAAGGAGGGAAAGGCAGGCTATGTTTACAGAGAGAGGAACTGAGGGAGGGAGCGACTTGTCTCACTTCTTAGAACATTCTTTAGGAAAATGGAAAACCCCAATAAGGAACCACCAAGTCAGCTTCTGGGCCGCATTGCCCCTGATACATGAAGAGAGCTGTGAGTGATCAGATCAGCGACTGAAATGCCCTTGGGTATGTCCCATTTCCGTGTCTTACAGGCATGGTGGGACACCGTTGCCCTGAAATCTGCCCTTTATGACAAATATGCTCCGTCCAATTAAAGCACAAATTTAGATGTTCACAATCACTGGCTGCATAAGAACCATCCAAAGAAACAATCAAGTGTTCCAAAGGTTCTTGTTAGATTTGCAGTTCTTGAGGACTCTGATGACAAAAGAGTGGAGCAAGTAACAGCCGTTGCTTTCTTTGGGCAAATTTTTACTCCCCTTTGGTCATTAAGGTGACATTACTCCTAAGGAATGTAGATGTTTTGCAATCAAGGCCCTCCCAAAATGAACAGCAAGGGTCCTCTCGGCGTCAGAAAAAGTAAACGTAAGAAGAAGAAATCAGTATTTTGATAAAGTCCCTCCAAATATAACAGAACCTCCCTGCGTTCTTTCCTAGGACCAAGTCTGAGGATCACTGAGGGACACCACAGCTCTGATGTCTCCGAACGGCCAAGTGTTGGTGCAAAACCCCCTGTATGCTGTATGCCTGGGCTGGGACTGAGTGAGGACATACTTGTTCTAGCTGAAGAGCAAAAGAGGGACACCTGGGCGGCTCAGCTGGTTGAGCATCTGACTCTTGATTTCGGTTCAGGTCATGATCCCAGGATCGTGGGATCAAGCCCCGCGTCAGGCTCTTTGCTAAGCATGGAGCCTGCTTGGGATTCTCTCTCTCTCTCTCTCTCTCTCTCTCTCTCTCTCTCTCTCTCTCAAATAAAAAATAATAATAATAAAATAAAGAGCAAAAGAGATGGGCAATTGGAAGAAAGTTCATGAATATAAGTGCTGTTTACTCTATTGGGAGAAATCCTCTAGCATCACTATTAAATATTAATACTTAAATATTTTGCAGAAAACGCTGCAAAAAGGAAGAATTTTAGAATTTCAACACAAAATCGTACGCTTATCGTAGCATTTAATTTTGCCTGAAACTGTTCCGTCAACTTGTTAATTGCCCTTCACTGTTAACAGAAGATCATACACAAAACAAATACCATCTAATATTAAAAAGAACAGAAAATACAAAACAAAAAAGAACAATCTGTTTCTTACAACTAATGAAATACGATATCTGTGTATCATGAAAGTGGTGTGCCCCAAGTTTTAAAAGGCTGTCTCCATCTTTGTCTTAGCTTCACAAGTCACTAAAGCATCAGAATCTAACATTCCCAATTAAGGAATTAGGAAAACAACAAAGTCAATTCAAACTGAAATCTCATGGCTGTTAATGGTTATAGAATGGAAATGCAAACTTTCTCCCTCTGAAAATTATGGAAAATAATTGAAAATGTTTCTGTAGCTAAACAATGTCTCTTTAAATAAAATTAACAGGAATACTTTTTAGTTTTACAACAATTACTTTAGAATCTGAGAAATTCAGTAATATTAAAAAAGATGTTAGAAACAAGAAAATATATGTTTATGCCTTAAATATGAAGCAAAATTTGTCTGAAAATGAGATCGGACAATAGTAAGATCTGGATTTGCCCCTCAGCCCAAATAAGTCATGGATTAAGGATATTCTCTGATTACAATTTAATAGATCAATAGAACTTCTGACTAGCTACATTTTACATTATTTAGTCAATACTAGCGCATGCAAAGCAGAAAATGAAAAGGTAATTAATCCTGATCCGTGATAAGAAGAAGAAATAAGCTAAACTCCACTACAATTTGAAATTTGTCAGACGCTCTGTGAAAGGGGAAACTGCAGGCCAGAATAAAGGCAATACCAAAGTGTGTGTGGAAAGCCTGCATGTGACTGCAGCCGTGTCACTCATAAGCCATGCCACACCCAGGACTTTGTTTCACTAGACTTTAGTGTTCTTATCTGACACCAGGCCAGAAGATGGCTAAATTCCTTTCCATCCCTGACATAAGATCCTGCCTGCACTATTATTACAACTACTGGGATGTTTTATTTTGTAAAAACCTAATTTACTCAAATTTTTTTCTCCGTTAGTCTGCTACATGGGAGCCCACTTCATTCTTTTAAAACGTTCCTTGTTGGTGTCACTTTGCACGCCCTAACAGATCTGGGTGATAATCATCAGTGGCTGCTAACATTCAACAAGAAAGACAGCCAGACCTTATGAGCCTCCATATAGATGACCCATCACCATCTATGAAGTTTGGGGGAAAAAATGTTTTACATTAATTATCAACTTATAGGAACACAGAGTCAATGATATAGCAGAGGTGAAATCGGCAAAGACTTACAGTGGGAAGTTAATGGACAAAGGACATCAGTTTGTTCAGTAAAAAATTACAAGGAAAAAAGGAGAGATGGAGAGGAATCTATAGGTTTAGAAAGACTTGAAACAATCTGATTATAATCAGACACAAATTACAATGCATGTACCTCCTTCGCATGCACATTCAAACTAACAAATTGTACTAAAAATAAAAGATCCTGAGGGGAAGCGGACACTGACTGCACCTGTAATTCCACTGAGGAACTGCCATTATTTATTTATTTATTTATTTATTTATTTATTTATTTATTTATTTATTTTGGTGCAATAGGGTATTTTAAGGCACCTTCTTATTGATACATATTGAAATATTTATGGATAAAATTACATGATATCTGGAGTTTGCTTCAGAATAATATGGGGGAAGACCGTTCAGTGGTATAAATAGAATCAAGTGGCCAAAGGCCGATAGCTGCTGAAGCTGGGTGATGAGCACTCAGGGGTTCATTACACTATTCTCTTGACTTGTATGTATGTTAGAAATTCTCTATAATAACAAGTTTATAAAAATATCTGAAAAAGTACCTTTAATGTTTCATAAATCCTATAAAATATAACAGTATTTTCAAGTTTAAGTATGCAGCAAGTTTTTGCTACTACATAGCTATGAATTTTCTTATCTGAGGTAAAAGGTTTAAACCAACATATCAACCAACCCAATTGCTGTAACTCTTTCCTTGACAGATTAGATTACCCTGAACAAAGATCTAAAGTTCAGAGATTTTCATAAGCAACCACCATATATAAAAATACATCAGGGTAAAAGAAAAGCAAGTTCAAGCACCTTGCACCTGTCATTCAAAGATGAAAATGCCGCCTTCGAGTGACAAAGGATTCAGCAAGAGCTTACTGAACCCCTGCCATGTGTCAAGCTGTCCGGGCACTCTTCCGCATAAATACAATGCAAGGTCTCTTCTATCACATTCATCACCGGTTGACAAAACTCAACTTAATAACTATGCTCAAATACTTTCTAGAAATAGAAATATGAAGAGTACAAATACCAAATAATTATGTACACATATAGGTGTGTGTGTGTGTGTGTGTGTGCAAGATAGAGATATATAAGGACACAATGTACACAAAGTTTTATTCATATGAACCAGGACATAGATTTTGTCTCTTAAAAAACCTCACCATGATGTCTGGTAGCATTTAAATTAAGAGGATTTTTAGGATGCCACCAGCCTCTCTAAAAATTACCAAAATGGCACAAACATTAGGAATATTAAGTGGGTTGTCCTAACACAGACCTTGATTAAATACAGCTTAGCTCATACCAGAGTAAAAACCTAGATGTCTCTTGTGCATTAGCCATACCTTTGTCTTTCTCAGTTTTATGATAAAAGTAAATAGGCATTTACTATAGTCACACAAGATACTATCTCCGGGGAAAACTGGGTGATGGGTATGTGAGATCTCTCTGTACAGTTCTGGGTTGTTGTTTTTTTTTTCACAACTTCCTGTGATTCTGTAATTATTTTAAAATTTAAAAAGTTAAAATAAAGCACATTGAAACTACTGATGCCATTCTCTGGCAGTAGAGAACAAGTAGGATCATTCTAAAGCTAAAGGTTCCACTTAAACAAATCCTCCCAGTATACATAACTTCTGTGTGTGATCTGATCTACATTTTATACATTTTACCATCTGATACACATTTTATCATCAGAGTGTAAACAGCTACTGAAAAACCTATGAGAACACTGAGAGATGCTCTTTCTCTTTCAGGGGATTGCTTCAAGGCAGCAAGCCACAGGGACGTTATCATCACATCTGCTTTTCTATGAAGTCCTTTGTGACCACCATTGTCCCCACATCCCGATGGGACTGGTCTCTCCACCTTTGTATACCATTTTCCTCAGCCACCCATGGAGCACATGGGGCACCTCCCTGAACTGGTTTCTGCACCCAGTTTCTATAATGTGAGCTGACTGAAGGCAGGGACCCCATCTGATTTGTCTCTGCATATCTTCAGTGTCTTGTGCAGTGTCTTAGTAATAACAGGGGCTCAGTAAAGGTTGGATGTATGAGGAATAGAAGAAAATGAGGAAGAAAGGAAAAAAGGAAGGGAGGGAGGGAGGAAGGAAGGAAGGAAGGAAGGAAGGAGAAAAGATGGATAATATGGGCGGACAGATGGAGAGATGGAGAGATGGGCCCTCTTGTCCTAACTGTACATACTGGAAGATTGCCAAAGCTCTGTAGTTCTTTCAGAAGCATCCATCCTTGTTAGGAGACCATGCCTCTTCAGGGACCTCACAACCCCCTCAACAAGGGACAGAATCTGAGGTAACTAAATGTGGCTGCTGAAATTTGGGGCTCTCCTAGTCCTGAAATGGAGGGCTTTCAACTGAATGAGTGTTGGGGAGAAAAGTCTCTCCAAGAGAAACAGCCCCTGCCAAGTATGTGAAGGAAGGCTAGGTGACCAGTAGAGACCATTCCACTGAGTCTCCTAACCTCCTACCCCAGAAATTCCAGCACCATGTGTTTTGGGCTGAGGGAGTCAGGCAGGATCAAAAGTCCATATTATTAAATCAGAGCAGGAGGAGACAGTTTATTTCAGTAATTCCAAAAATACAAAAGGCATTACTTCTCTGACCCTTCAGCTCTGAAAGCATAGCTAACAATGGCAGGATACCGAGAGGTCAAGGGTCTCCCAAACAGGTTGTCCGATACCTCTCCAGATCTCTTTTTCTGCCTCAGCCAAGGAGTCCCAAAGTAATTTAAACATGCAGAGACAGCGCTGCAGTGAGCAGGGTACCAAATGGTATGCAGCAGCCTCAATATATAAACTGGTTACATCCCAGGCTTTATCAGGATTAACAATGAAAGTGACCGTTTACGGACAGCCTTATATGGGCGAGGTGTTTATGTACATAATTGCCATTAGAACTCATAACACACTCCCCCATGGAAATAATGGTATAATGATCCGATTTGGTCCTCCCTCTTAGAAAGCCCATTTAATCTACAACATCCTTGAGGCACAGTATTGTTATTGTAGGACCCAATTACCAGGTACAACTGGGAAGCAGAGAATCACCTGACCCCAAGCCAGAGAAGGCAGCAGGAGCTGCAAGATGCTTCATTTGCTCCAAAATCACCTCCCATCTTTCCTACCACAGACCCTAGGATGGAACGGAGTTCAGGGGTGGGGTGGAGTGGGGTCCCTGGCTCTGGCAGTGGAAGGAAAGGGTATAGCTGAAGCCTATGAGCCAACCAGCCAGATCTGCTGTTTCTATGAATGACAGGCCATAGGAGCCCACGCTACTGAGAGACCAAGGGAAGAAGGTCACTCGAGCACTTCTCCAGAAGTGGCTTTACCTCCAAATCGGGAACCTGTCCATCGTGCTACTGGTTAAATAAAAGAGACACAACTAATTTGGGAGCACCACTCAAGTCAGATTTTCCCAAATGGAAAAGAAAGACGTTTTAGTATTATTTTGACAGCACTGGGTTTAAAAGGGGAGTCTGCTACCCCAGGGAGTGGCGCACCACTATGACACAGTCGAGCCGCTTACAACATTCACACCATGACCTTGGCTCAAGACGGCACATGAGATACACAGACGCCCACGTAGGAAGTTGGGTTAGCGACTGGGAGAACAAAGCTTCCCGGTCCTGACCTTTTGCTCCATGAGCTGGAAAGGGCAGCAGAGAAGCTGGAGGGAGGAGAGGTTCAGGCCCTGGAGAAAGAAAGACCTGGAGTTCGTTCTCACCATCGCAGAAAGACACGCATGCTCACCCAAGGTGGGGCTGGACTCTCCGCTGTCTTGTCATACTTGTAAGAAACCTGGCATGCAGTCGTCCCGAGCACAGCCCTTCTCACCACCAGCGGGTTTTGTGTGTGTGGGTGTGCCATTTTTCTCCAAGTTGCTCAAGGGACGGTGAGAAATACAGTCTCGTTTGGTTCATTTAAAAAATAACTATCAACTTGCAGGGAGTGACACTTTAGAAGTGTATGGAAGCACAGTAATGGGAGCCAGAGGGGAATAGGACCACGGCATGAAGGCTGACGGTCACTCATCCAGAGATGCACAGTGTGCATCTGCACACTCACAAAGGTGTGCAGTTCACACCTTTACAATGATAACCTACTAAACCACAGGGGTTAAGGCAGCATAACCAAGAGTGTACTCGTGAGCTCCTGTCACTGTCACTCGGCACAGGCTACAGAACAGAGGGGTGGCTGGAGCAGCACCTGTGGGTGCCCGCACTCCCTTCCTGCATCAGGGGCTTCCTTACTTGACTTGGAGAGCTGCTCATCCTGGGAAAGGCCCAGGTCATCCGATTCCCCCGACAGCTCCTTGATGAAGTTGGAAGGAAACATTCCAGTCTTTCCATTGAGAACGCCTTCCCACCATCCTTCTTCTACCTGCACAGATGCAAACACAAGAAGAGAGATGCAGGACTCAGGTTAGACACTGTGGTTCCCAGTCTTCTCTCCCACCTGTATGGTGCACAACGCAGAGCCCACACAGGGAGAGCAGAAGGACCCAGAGTTTACAAGTTAAGAGGGAATGAGATCACCAACCTCATGGAGTCTTGAGATTCAGACTCGGGGTGGGGGGCTGAGCCTGGGGCCCATAAACACAAGTGGAAAATAACTAACACTTCGTTTTGCTAACCTCAAACTAAAATTTGGCATTTCCTTTGCTTACAAAATGTGGGTAACACAATAAGAGTAGACGGACCTGTGACTGGTCACCAAACAACTCATGGACATATTCATATCGCATCACAGATGGTGTGGGTATCTCAAGACATCATTTGCACCCATCAGTACTATGAAGTGGTGATAGTTACCAACCTGCTGGGGACCTTGTTATTTAATGTGTTCGTAGGGAATTATATATTAATTAAAATAAGAAGTTAAACTTAGATTATCATATCAAAATTTGTTTCAAAAATAGCTTGATAGCTACTGCAATGGTTCCCTTTATAATCGTAGGCTTCATTTTTATGCATTTCAAACCATTATTTAACAACTGACCATGGCTTCCCCAGACTACCCAAATTAACTAGATGGCCTAACGAAATCAATTGACAAGCCCTGAGCTACAAACTCAATTGGAAGGGAGAACTCCCTGCAGGTTTCTGAAGGGTTGTAGATAACCCTGAGAAGAACCGCAACTGGGTGAAGAGAGACAGGGAGGGCGGCCAGACTGGAGTCCTCTGGCTGGGAGAGTGAGGCCGGATCTGGGGGAGCAGTGACAGTGCAGAAGGCAGGTATGGATTGGAAGGCCCTCTGAGGTATGAGCTGGTCTTGAGACACCAGTTCGCTGGGACGATCAAGAGGAAGGTAAAAAGTCATTCCAAGATTTTGTGATGGAGCCACTAAGAGAACACCAAGATGGCTTCTTGGAGGAAAGTGACAGAACATTCTGAGAAGAAGCAAGCATTAAGTTACTTGTGTGGGCGATATAACAGAAAGAGACCCTGAACCTTTGGAATTTTTTTTTACCACATGCATATATCACCAATTCAAACTGACAAATACAATTTAACAGCTAAAACAATTAAAACAAAAAAGATAAGGGATATTAGAGTCAAAAGTCCAGTTCGAATCCTACTGAAGCTTAGCAGTTGTCTGACCTCATTCAAATTTCCTACCAAACCAAACCCTGAGTTCCTATCTATACAATGGGGATAATGAATACACTCATTCAGTGTTAAAGACAAATGTATTACGACTCTACACTAAGGACTAGGGACACAGAACTGTACAGGGCATCGCTGTTTTTTCCCTCAAGCAGTTGACAATGTACGAAGGGAGAGAGGGCACATGATCGAAAGAGGGGAGAGGACTGATGTGACAAAAAGCTAGTAATGGGCAGTGGATAGATGGGAAAATGCCATGACTCAGCACAAACCAGACTGGTTACACAAAGTCGAGCTCACCGAGATTTGGGATGCTACAGGAAGCCTTTGAGAAAAAAATAAAAATAAAAATTAAAGTTGGCCTTGAAGAGGATGAATGATAGATGTAAGTAGGAGAAGGGGGTGCGTGAGACACTCCAGAAAGGGGGGAGCTGACAGGACCTGTGCAGTGGAGACAACAAGAATGCCGTTTGGAGCATTTGTTAGGGAACTCATGAAATACAGACTTGCACAGTGGCGATTATATCTGCGTGATCACAGAAATCTTCGGGAAAGCATCCAGACATCCATGTACAACTGTCCCAGTGACTATTCAATACCAAATCGTGGCATTTAACAGCATTTCAGTTGAAACCATTCCACGTTACTATGCCAACTCAACTGATACGTGTTATTCTTTCAAGGAGCTTTTTATAGGATTAGGATGGTTGGGAAAATTCGCCATGAGCCTGAATATAAATAGTCACCGGATTTATAGCGGGGGTCCTTTGTACTTGTCCTGAATAAGAAACCATAAAACGACCTTCTTTCTCCCAGAATCACAGGGCAGGAGGAAAAACCGAGGGCACAGACCACAAAGGAGCAGTCCCTAGCGTAATCCCCGACAGACAGCGCAGGGCAGCCGGGCCAACTCCATTCATTTCGGTTTGACAGTATCTATAAAACAGTTCCGTTCCCAGTAAAAGGCGGCTCCAGCCTGAGATCCCTGAAGGAAGTACTCCTGATGTGTGGGATTGGTCAGCCGCCTGCTGGGAAAACAGGGGTGTCTTCACCTCACCACACGCCCAGATGCCTGTATCCATGTCACGGCACAGTCTGAGAGGAGTGGCCAAGAGGGAAAGAGCAGAGGTCTATCATTAGCCACGCAGGCAGGGAGCGGAGGGGCAATAAAACCACCGCTCACTGCCTGGGGGGTACGCTCCCCATCACTGGCGCCGTGGCAGTGGGGGCGGGGCGGGTTGCCCGGCCCCTGGACCGGTGAGAGTGGTTCAGTGCTATTTCTTCCCTTACCCTGCTGCTTTAGTTGCAAGATCCAGGCTAGAGACGGGGTGAGGGGTGGGGGGTAAAAATGATCCTCACCCTCCGACCATTCCTCTTCAGCAGTATTCTAGAGTTCGACCTCCCATATTGAGATGAGGACACTGAAGCCCAGAGTGATTACATTCATTCCGTCAGGCAAAGAGTAGAGCACAGTACCTCACACTTTGAATAAACGAACAAAACGCCGGGAAATCATTCGAGGAAACCCGCCATGGGGGTCTATGAAGCCCTGGTTCGCCGACCAAAGGACCTGCGCTACTGTGAGGAGCAAAAGGGACAAAAACTGTGGGACGTGTCTTTTGGACATGGGACATGACTGTGTTAGCCACTGTTCTTAATTAAGTGCCGCCGGGCCCAAGTGTGTGTGCCCCTCTCTATCCGACCAATATTTCATAAGCTCCCCGCCCGCGCTGCCCTAGGACCTTGGGGCAGATTCAGTGGTGAACAAAACAAAGACACTGTGCTGGAGAAGCAACAAAGAAGGGAACATACAGACCCTGTGCACCCCCCACTTAGAACCCAAGCTTGCTTATGTTTGTTTGTCTATTTAAAAGAAAGAAATGTAGAAATGTGTCCCTTGGCAATAAAGTGTGGATTGTGGATGTTACCGAGGGCTTATAATTTCTGCCCCAAGGAGAGTAACGAAGGGGAGCCGATACCCACCTTCTCCGACACTAACACACATATCAACGGCCTTCTGCAGGCCTTGGCTCTAGGCTGAGAACAACGCCCACCCCGTGTCCCTGTGACCGACCCAGCCAGCTCCGGAGCCCACGGCTATGTCCCGAGAGCCAACCCCATCTTCGGCCCGGAGCTGGGAACAGGGTGGCTGGCTCCTGGCAGTGTTTGAGAAAGAAACTTCAATGGTTTGTGCTGGGGGCCCTGCAATCCCCACATCTTCACAATCACCAGCCTCTAAGTGGGTTCACTGCCCAAGGAGGCCACTTCGAGCTTTTAGCCCTGTTGGAAGCTGGGGAAGTGGCGGGGTGACTTTCAGCACTTCCAGCCAATTTTATACACATGATCTACATGCGTAAGGCACCAAAGAGGATGCCTGCGAATACAAAGATGACCATGCGGTCTGGGGTACACAGCTATTCAAGAAGAGTTTCCGCTTACCAGCGTTCAAGTTTGACCTGTCAACCGTACTGAGAAAGGGACTTTAAAGTGCTTTAAAGTCTACCTCAGGGTGCCGCTTAGGGGCTGCTATGGCTTTTTACATGCATGTAACCCTTCGTAGCCCACAGCTGGGTGAGAAGAACGCTGGAGGGGTAAGGGTGTGGGAGTCACAGGGGAGGGAGAGGCACACAGGCAAATGAGGTCAGCTCCATCGTTCCAAGAGCCGTTTTACCATTCTTTCCAGGAAGGAAAACGGAAGAGTCAAGCTTTAAGGAAAGGCCCACACCTTAACATGACTGAACACTTCCTCAAAATTTGTTCTGACTTCATAGGTTATATGAATCTATTTCCTCTAGGCTTTCCAATTTGTGGGTGAATAATGGCTCATAATAGTCTCTATCCATCCCTTGTATTGCTGTGTTATCAGTTGTAACCTCTCCTCTTTCATTTCTGATTTTATTTGAGTCCTCTTCTTTCCTGGGGGAGTCTAGCAAATGATGTCTATTTTGTTTATCTTTTCAGAAGATCAACTCTTAGTGTCACTGATCTTTCCCATTATCTTTTTAGACTCCATTTCATTTATTTACGCTCTGATCTTTGTGTTCGCCTTCCTTCTACCAACCTTTCACTTCATTTGTTCTCTTCCTAGTTCTTTGAAGGTATTATGCTAAGTGAAATAAGTCAAAGAAAGACTAATACTATATGATCTCATATGTGGAATCTAAAAAACAAACCCACAAACTCATGGATACAGAGAACAGACTGGTGGCTGGCACAGGCAGGGGCTGGGGGTACGTGAAATAGATGAAGGTGGGCAAAGTGTACAAAATTTTAGTTACAAGACAAATAAATCCCAGGGATGTAATGTGGAGCATGGTGCCTATAGTTAACAGTAGCATATTACATATTTGAAAGCTGATAAGAGAATAGATCTTAAAAATTCTCATCATGGGAAAAAAATGTAACTACCTGTGGTGATGGATGTTAAATAAATCCATTGCTGTAATCACGTCGAAATATACACTACACATGTATCAAATCATTACCTTGCATGCCTAAAACTAATACAATGCTCTACATTAATTATATCTCAACATTTATTCAGAAATAATTAAGTGAGAATTTCCACACTGGCCCTTTCTCCTATCTTTGAGAGGTAAGGAAAAGTATTTTGAAGATGTTTAAAACACTAGAAAAATATTTGGAGAGTTTTTAAGTTTTTTTTTTAATTGAGGTATAATTCGTATGATGCACACATCGTAACAGTACCAGTAAATCGGTCTTCACAAGTGCAAACACCTGTGTCACCCTCACCTCTATCAACATACGGAAAATTTCCATCACTCCAGAAGATTCCCTTGTGTCCGTTCCTGGTCAATCCACCGCCACAAGCAACCACTCATCTGATTTCTATCACCTGATTGATTTTACCTTCTCTAGAACTTCATGTGAATGTTCTAATGCACAGTTTTGCCTTTTGAACATTGCTGAAAAAATACGAAGTGTTTCTAGAAAACACCTTTTTCTATGAGTGGAATTAGTGAAAAAATATTTTTAAAGGAACCACTCCCTGAAGGCATAAATACCTACATTATTTTCCTTTTTAGTTGCTTTAAATAACCATCCCTGTTGATTGGGAGACATAGAAAGCTGGTTATGCCAAATATAAACAACTGTTACCTACGTCCTAAATCCCCACTTCCCCACCCCCCACACTCCTGTGTAGTGCATTGTCAAATTATCTTTCTGGCAAGGCCACAACGTTCCATATACATAGGAAGGTGATTTTTTATCCCCTCGTTCTTCTGAGAAGAAGCCTATTACACATAAAAGGACCCCCTCAAAAGAGAAATCTGCAGAGTAATTCAAAGGGAAATGATTTAAGAAGACGGACAACTTCTATTTAAGACTTCGGCAAACTCTGCCCAATGAGACAGAGCAACATCCATGATGTTCCTCACAGTGGAAAGGGCTTTTGCGGACATCCTTCAGCAAAACTTGACAGTCCTATCCTTCAAAACAGCTACGGGCTTGACTACAGGCCTTCAAATTCCTAAATGACTCTATGCTAAGACCTTACTATCACTCTAGCTTGAAAATATGGGCAAAGAGTAAATTAAGCCAGTAAGATAACCTTTCTGATGAATCAAGATCTTGAAGTGTGGTGTCCTGTCACTATTCCCAGGTGAGAAAATTGTCTGTGGGAATGTGTCAATTTTAGAAAATCTATATGTAATAAACCTTTATTTACTTTTAATGTTTATTTATTTTTGAGAGAGAGAGAGAGAGAGCATAAGCAGAGGAGGGGCAGAGAGAGAGACACACAGAATCCGAGACAGGCTCTGGGCTGTGAGCTGTCAGCCCAGAGCTGGATGCGGGGCCCAAACTCCCGAACTGCGAGATCATGACCTGAGCCGAAGTCGGACGCTTAAACAACTGAGCCACCCAGGCACCCCTGTAAGAAACCTTTAAATGGGGGTACCCCTTTAAAATTTCAGTGTGGGAGGCACCGTCACTTTTATGTCATCCGCATTTGACCACATCGGCCAGCTTCTGCTTCCTATACTCCACACGTGTGCTGGGAGGTTCACAGGTCATTCTGGACTCCAGAGCAAGGCTCTATGAAGATCCCATCCTCCGTATTCCAGACTAGCCCAGCACCTTACACAATACACCCTGTGCTTGCTGAATTAATCCAAATACTTCTCACCTTCCACGTGCCCCATTGTTGAAATTCCTCCTGTTCTAGGAAGCATCTTCTCCACCCTCAGTGAGTGGAGAAGTTGTTAAATCTTTCTCATCTGTCAATGCCATCCTTTACCACTGTAGTACCATCCTGGGTCATTAGTTAGCTTCTTAGCTGTATGCGTCTTACCCTCCCTGACTATACTGAGCATGTGTCGAGGCAGAGATTCTGTTCAACAAATCTTTGAATCCCTGTCTGTCACAGAGAATAAGCACTCAAATATGTGATAAATCCCATAGCTGTGTAAACCTCTTATAAATACATTTAAACTTGCAAACATGTTGCTTTTATACAGCTGTAGCCTGTTTTGTATGCTGATGATTCTAATATAATCACATTTTGTTCTAATCATGGCTTCCCTCACCTTAATATGCTCTATCATCTCTGCACATTACATAATCAGTCATGTCCACCCAAAGTTACTGGGAGAAATGAGCAAAGAGCAGCCTAAGCTCTTTGGGTCCTCGAATTTTAATCAACAAATTTTTATATTAATGTTATCTTTTTTTTTTTTTGAAAACATAACAAACCCTTCTAAAGCAAGGGGTGCGTTAATGGGTAAGAATTTAGGTATGCTTTGATCACCTATTAATTAATCCACTTTTAAATGAACTTGCTTTCGAGGCACCTGGGTGGCTCAGTTGGTTAAGTGTCTGACTGACTTCGGCTAAGGTCATGATCTCACGGTTCATGGGTTCGAGACCCGTGTCAGGCTCTGTGCTGACAACTCAGAGCCTGGCACGTGCTTCGGATTCTGTGTCTTCCTCTCTCTCTGCCCCTCCACTGCTCATGCTCTGGCTCTCTTGGTCTCTCCAAAATGAATAAAAATGTAAAAAAAAAAATTAAATGAATTTCCTTTCTCATGGGCAAGCATAAAACAAAAGGCATCTTTCTTCATATGCAAGTCTTCAAAGTTCTTACACCAAAAATGAAATGAGGATTACCTGCTATTTTGGGTCCCTGGACCCAGTTCCAGTTGTGTGTGGGGGGGGGTGGGGTGGGGGGGAGTGAGGTTTCCCCACACCAACAAGCGATTCTCCAGACATGAGCCCAGGGTTCTACCATTTAACTCAATTCTGACCCTATCTCCCCAGAGACAGCTTCATACCCCACAGGTAAAGAGCTCAGTCCTAGAAGACCGCGCTCTTCCCTGCCCCCAACGTCAGACGCCAGTTTCAAGTCCAGCTTGTCACCTGTACTTCTGACCCACTGGCTATATATCAGAAGTTCCCATGACGCCCACCTCAGGGTCAATTAATTTCCTAGAGCGGATCCCAGAACTCAGGGAAACATCCTACTCAGCAGATCAAAGGCTTAATGTAAAAGTATCTAACTCAGGAACAGCTGGATGGAAGAGCTGCACAGGGCAAGGCACGGGGGAAAGCGCGTGGAGCTTCCGTACCCTCTCCAGGCACCGCTCTCCACGCATCTCCCATGTTCACCAGCCCAGAAGCTCTCTGAATCTGTCCTTTGCGGGTTTTTTGGAGGCTTCATTACACACGCATGGTTGATTAATTCACCGGCCACAGGCAAGGGATTCAACCTCCAGCCCCTCTCCCCTCCCCAAGGTCAGTGGGTGGGACTGAGAGTTGCAACCTTCTCATCACACACATTGGCTCCACTGGCAGCCAGCCCCAGTGCTTAGGTCTTGCAAAAGTTACTTCATTAACATAACAAAAGACACCTTTATCACTCTTTTAGGAAATGTCAAGAGTGTTAGGGGCTCTGTGACAGAAATGAAAGGCCAGATATACTCAGGAACTAACTCAGGAACAGCTGGATGGAAGAGCTGCACAGGGCAAGGCACGGGGGAAAGCGCGTGGAGCTTCCGTACCCTCTCCAGGCACCGCTCTCCACGCATCTCCCATGTTCACCAGCCCAGAAGCTCTCTGAATCTGTCCTTTGCGGGTTTTTTGGAGGCTTCATTACACACGCATGGTTGATTAATTCACCGGCCACAGGCAAGGGATTCAACCTCCAGCCCCTCTCCCCTCCCCAAGGTCAGTGGGTGGGACTGAGAGTTGCAACCTTCTCATCACACACATTGGCTCCACTGGCAGCCAGCCCCAGTGCTTAGGTCTTGCAAAAGTTACTTCATTAACATAACAAAAGACACCTTTATCACTCTTTTAGGAAATGTCAAGAGTGTTAGGGGCTCTGTGACAGAAATGAAAGGCCAGATATACATATTTCTTCTTATAATTCACACTATCATAAATGCCCATCCATACCCACAAAGGTTGTCTGATTTACAAAGTTCTGAAGAATTTGAACAGCCTGTTTAACGCTAGCTGAGAGAAGCAACCTCAGCTGTGGGTGCAAGAAGATGCCTAAGTTTGGGGCACCTGGGTCACTCAGTCCATTGAGCTCCTGACTCTTAATTTCAGCTCAGATCATGATCCCAGGGTTGTGGGATCAAGCTTTGGGCTGGGGCTGAGCATGGAACCTGCTTGAGAGGCTAGTGCGCGCTCTCGCTCTCTCTCTCTCTCTCTCTCTCTCTCTCTCTCTCTCTCTCTCTCTCTCGCCCTCACCCCCCTCTGCCCCTCATTCCCCACTGAGCTCTCTCTCACTCTCTCTCTCAACCTCGCCCCCCCATCCCCCACTTGTGCTCTCTCTCTGTCTCTCAAATTTAAAAAAATGCCTAAGTTTCTTGCAAGTCCAAGTTAGCATCTCTGCAAACTATAAGGCCAGGTTGGGGATTTTTAATCTGAAATTGAAGCCATTGGTCTCCAGGGAGCTTAACTAGGGACCAGTGAAAAATACCTCAAAAACAAACCACAAGGAACAAACCAAACCAAGTTATCTCTGAGAGAGAGACTGGTTGAGACCAAGTTCATCCAACCCAAGAGGAAAAGTGGCTCCTTTCCCAGGCTCTAGATGACATAGACAGGAAAACAAAGAGGCTTCAATGCACTTAAAAAAGAAAAAAAAAAAAAAAAAAAAAAGGCCAACAAGCCAGGTTTGAAACCCCAGAGCCCTCAAATGCCATTTCTCCTGATGAGCTTGTCTATATGCCATCTCTGGTCTTAGAATTAGAATTTCACCTGTATTTATTAGTTCCCTCCACTGTGGACAAAAATGACTCAAGTGTGCATTTACAGTGATTTCCTCAAAAATATCTATACCCAAGAACTCAGTCTGCTCTTTTCCCTTTCGAACTGGAAGCCCAGGTCCTTTTAGGTTCACAGAGATGGATCTAATGATGAGAGCAGAACCAAAGTCTAGCCAGGAGGCAGAGGCATGTTAAGTGCTCTCTGGAGCAAGGTGACTCTGCCAGGTGCACTCAGCCCGGACAACCCTGCTTTTTCCCCACTCCGTCCGGGCTGAGCATTCCAGGCTGGCAGTCAACTCCTGCCAGAGGAGGGTCAGGCTGTGTCTACCCACCTGCCTAAGCCCGTTGCGCTGACTGCTAGCCCACCATTCAGTCACACACACTGCTCAAAAATACCTAAGTGTGAAGAGAAAGTGAATGGTGACAGGGATAATGGCAAACAATCTGAAAGTTAAAAAAACCAAACTGCCAAATCAGGTGTGGACGAGATAACTAGAAGAGAGTGGGGGCAGTGGGCTGTAGAATGTTAGTAGGAGTGTTGTCAATCCATTTAAAAATAAAAGAAGGAAATCATGAGGATGCACTATGGATGCAGACAGGCTAGAACTCAAACCAGCAAACCATATTTAAGGAAAACACCTTGGCCCTATGAGCCAGATGACAAATGGCAGATGAATGCACATTTTTTTTTATTTTAAGGTAAAATTATATAAGATATATATTACTTACCTTAATCAAATTAATTGTGTTAATAAGATATATATCTAATTTAATTTATATCTATAAAATATCATGTTTTAAGATTCTCTACTTGATTCAACCTTTTTCAAAAAACCAGTCCAGGGATGCCTGGGTGGCTCAGTCGGTTGAGCCTGACTTCAGCTCAGGTCATGATCTCACAGTTTGTGGGTTCGAGCCCTGCATCGGGCTCACTGCTGTCAGCACGGAGCCTGCTTTGAATCCTCTGTCCCTTTTTCTCTCTGCCCCTCACCTGCTTGCTCTCTCTCTCTCTCTCTCTCAAAAATAAATAAAACATTTTTAAAAAAAAACAGCAGTCCCTACCTCCAAAAACAAAATCTGAGTTGTCTTGGTTTTTTTTTTTCCTTTGGGGTAAGAAGGTGTGTGTGCATTGTGTGTGTGTGTGTGTGTGTGTGTGTGTGTGTGTGTGTGTGTGTATAGCTTTGCAATACTGTAAAATCAATTAATCAATCAATAAGAATATAACATATTTACATGCACATACACGACATCATCTGTTCTATTTTTACTGATGAAGGGATTGATTGATTCTATAGTATTGCAAAGCTAATACTAGGGCCCTACCTCAATCTGTTCCTGTCAGTGAAGAGCTTTTATTTATTTGGGATGTTTATCTTTAGCTTTCAGTAGAATGAGAGAGTAACTACCCACTGACATTTATACATCCATCATAAAAAGGCATAGTTTATATTATACAGTGACAAGGGCCAAAAATCTGCAGTATTACAAGTAAAATGGAATAATGGGGAATTTAATTTTTGATCATATAATTTTTTAAATATGGTTTAGGGGTGGATGGGTGGCTCAGTCAGTTGAGTGTCTGACTCTTGATTTTGGCTCAGGTCATGATCCCAGGGTTGTGGGATCAAGCCCCATGTCAGACTCCATGCTGACTGTGGAGCCTGCTTGGGATTCTCTCTCTCTCTCCCTCTCGCTCTCTCTCCCTCTGTCCCTCCTCCCCCAGCTCATGCCCTCTCTCTCTAAAAAAAAATAATAAACTAATTTTAAAAAAGTAAAAAATAGGGGTACCTAGGTGGCTCAGTGGGTTGTGCGTCTGACTTCAGCTCAGATCATGATCTCACGGTTCATGGGTTCGAGCCCCACATCGGGGTCTGTGCTGCCAGCTCAGAGCCTGGAGCCTGCTTAGGATTCTGTGTCTCCCTCTCTCTCTGCCCCTCCCCACTCACGTTCTTTCTCTGTCTCTCAAAAATAAACATTAAAAATTCGTTTAATAAAAAATAAAATATGGTTTAGAAGGCCAACCTTTACATTTTGTTTTACATAACTATCATAGGCTACATATTTTTCCTTTTTCCGATTTGCAGCAAGCCCTTCATGAAGCCGAGCAATGAAAGGGCAGTGAGTGAACAGGAGACTAGCACCAAAGGTGCGAAGGGCACCCTGTGTCATCTAGGGGAGAAGAGGAACACCTGCAATCCCTCCTCTCCTTCAGCGATCCGCACCTGCCTTCCCTACAGCCAACAGGCAGGTGAGGGTGGGCACGACTTCCCAGAAAGCTGTTAATGATTCTCCTTATCTTGATTTGTATTTCTTAAAACATTATTGCAACACTAAAGAACAAACCATCTTCTGTGACACAAGCATTTTTTTTAACCAACAGTCTTTAAAAAAAAATTTTTTTTTAACATTTATTCATTTTTGAGAGAGAGAGAGACAGAGCACGAGCAGGGGAGGGGCAGAGAGAGAGACGCACACAGAATCTGAAGCAGGCTCCGGGCTGTCAGTACAGAGCCCGACTCGGGGCTCGAACTCACTCACTGCGAGATCATGACCTGAACTGAAGTCAGACGCTCAACCCACTGAGCCACCCAGGCACCCCCACAAGCATTTTCAATTATTATTCCCTTTCAGTCTTTGATCACATGCATGGAGATATATTTTACACAGCTGTGTCCTAGTGTATGTAAGTTTGTGTCCTGATCTATTCATTTATTTTGTAAAAGAATCTTTTCATACTTCCATTTACTTATTCAGCAAGCATTTATTAAAGTACATATCAGGTTTCAGGCACTATTCCAGGTACCATGTATAGAAAGATCGATCAAAACCAGATCCCTGCTGTTGAAAAGCTCTCAGGTTAGCAGAATTTAACAGAAAATCACAACACAGTATTGTAATAAATAAAGATTTAAAGGCCTCTTGGGTTTACCATCTCAATCAATGTCTTCACAATCTTCTAGCTGGATAATATCACTTAATTCACATAACTATTCCCTCTCTTGATTATTTTTCATTATCACAAGCAATTATGCGTTTCACATATTTTTTTTTTTCTGCTAACCATTTTCTTTGGATAAATTCCCGGGAGTAAGATTACTGGCTCAAAGGTTGTTAATTCAGATTTTAACAGCTCTTGCCATACCTTGCTAAATAGCTTCATATTAGGATCAGAAATATGCACAAAGTCACCACTTCTCAGTATTAGCCACAGTCTTACCGCTAAGTATTTTCTCGAGATTCTCAAAAGCAGGAACCCATTATTGTCTTAATTTGCATTTATTTCATTAATAGCAGTGTGGAACAGTTTCTCATGGTAAAGAGTTTTCTTTCCCCTTGTGGACTTTGGGTCTATGACACAATTATCTACCATTTATCATTGTTACAGTACCTTCTTAATATATTTTCATATATGATATATATAACTTTTTATGATCATTTCTTGCAAAATGTTTTGTCTGTTGTTCTTTTTTTTTTTTTTTAGCTAAACTCGCTGCAAATTATACCAAAATTTTAATTCTTTTTTTTTAATTAGTCACACTGTTCATTATTTCTCTTGGAATTTCTTCCATGGGTTTGGTCTTAAGAAATGTGTCCCTTGGGGAGCCCGGGTGGCTCAGTCAGTTAAGCGTCTGACTTTGGCTCAGGTCATGATTTCAAAGTGGGTGAGTCTGAGCCCCACGCCAGGCTCTCTGCTGTCAGCCCAGAGCCTGCTTCCAATCCTCAGTCTCCCTGTCTCTTTGCTCCTCCCCCGCTCTCCCTCTCTCTCTCAAAAATAAACATTTAAAAAAAAAAAGGAAAAAGGAATGTGTCCCTTTCACCATTGGCATAAACCTTCACCTCTGTTGCCCGTTCCTGTTTTGCTCATTCATCTTTCAACAAACGGCTCCCGTGTGCCCGACTTGGCAACAGGGTTACAAAATGGTGAATGAATGACACATGAATACAAATTCTCCAAAAAGTGGGAGATAGGCACACGTGCTTACTTTGTGTCCTCCAGGTGCCATACTGGGAGTCCCGGTAACTGATTCTCTAGAGACAGGTATCTTTGTTTGATGCCCTATTTACTATTTATGATTCTGTTAGTGCGGGTGTAAACTGGCAGAAAAGCAAAAGTGATGAGAATGATTCTGTTCAGATAGCAATGAAAATAAATCTTGACTGCCAGAGATACAAGTGCCTTATCCCCCAGAAAAGATAACCTCAAAGGGTATAGTTTACTGTCCCGTGGGGACATGATGTAGTTTTGCATCCAACTTAGCAACCTTAATCAAGTATTTTCTCTTTCAAGTCATTATAAATACCTTCCTCTTCCACAATTCTCTTTGAGCCAACCATACCATCTTGCAGATCCCCTCATTAATGAGTTATATAAAGCTTTGACGCATGCTCATTTTATGTTTGTATGAACAGGGAATGTGGTGGCTAGCATCAGCCCTGCTACTTGGACCCATGCCACAGTTCACTTAATCTCCTCCTTGACTTCTAGCTTTTTTTTTTTTTTTTTTTTTTTTTGTAAATCATGGGGTTCTGTAAGGTCGAATGGTACTCAGGAAACCAAGGCTCTCAGAGAAGGGCATTTCTATATACAGGTACATGTGTTGAATCAGAATGAATGATGACGCTGTAAGTCTGAAATCCACGAACACCCAGGATGGAGGGGTTGGGTCTGAGATGCCTGTGCCAGTGTGTGGCAGGGCACTTTGCCAGCAGGGCTGGCTCTGAGCAGCCAGGACCAAGGAGGAATAAGGGAACGTGGTGCAGGGGAAAGAACTAGGGTCTCCAGCCACGTGGACCTGGCTTTAACACTCGGCCCTGACTCCTCTAGGGTCTTTCGAGTCTCTTTTCTCATCTACAAAATGAGGCGCTTGTGATGGGTCGCCAATGGGCCAACGTGCAAAGAACCTTCTTACATCTGTCTTATACTAGGTCTTCGATAAATGTCGCTTTTCTTTCCCTGTGAATCCACAGTGTGCCCCACCACGAAGACTGAATTCACCCTCTAGAGATGGCTCAGGGTCACTCTGGACGGCAGGAGTCTCCTAGCCATTGAAGCGGGGGAGAAAAGCCGGGCAGCAGGCTGGGACCTCAGAAGTACTCAACAAAGACAGTAATTTCCAACGGCCCACACCTGCTCCTAATGGGCTTGGTGGCGTTCCTCTCTGGGAACCCATTTCCTCTGAGAAGAGACCCGACTAGACAACGTCGAAGGTCTCCTTAAGCTCTAACATCCGCCACAACAAGGCCAACCGGGGGTGGGTTCTGACAGCCCACCTGAGGCCACCCACCCCCCTCCTCCTGCGTGGCACACTCACCTCTCCTACTACCTCTATGATGTCGCCCACTTTCAGCTCGAGCTCGTCATCGTTCTGGGGCAGGTAGCTGAATGCCACCTGGCAGCGGCGCCTCCGTCGCTCGCCTGAACGGGAAAAGCAAGATATTTAGATACAGCTCTTGTCTCGAAATTAGATTTTAAAGAGAGGCTTCCTAGGCATGCAGGCAATTAAGCTGACTTGTCTCAAATACGCTCTCTGGGACATGGCTAGAGGCCCGCCTGGCAGCCCTGGTCTCAGAGAGAGGCAGTAGAAAGCAGAGCAATGCTTCTTGGTCTTTTAAAAGCTGCTGGGTCGAAAGGCATGGAGATGAGAAACCGATCCGCTGGTGCAGAAGGCAAAGACCCCAGCCCCGAAGCGCTGGCGCACAGTGTTGCCTTAAACGCGTTTCCGTGGGTGGGGCTTTGTATCTGCTGCCGTTGATTTTTAATGAAAGCTGATGTGACGTGGTAGAGTAAAAAGAATGGTCTGCTTCTAATGCTAGCAAGGCAGAGGGAATTTTTCCCAGTGTGCAAAGGAAAAGATAAAGCATCCTGGCCTTTTTCTTACTAATCATCACCCTTTCAACGTGGTGGAACTCAGGCCTGATAAGCAAAGGCTGATTAGATTTCAGCCTGCTCTTGGTGCCATTTCAAATGCCCCAGAGGGGTTCAACAAATCCACTTCTGTCCTCTTCCCTCTGTCCCAGGGGACCCATTAGCAGGAGGCCTGGCTGCTTACACAGAGCCAACCCAGGCAAATCAAGATAAAAGCCAGGACCACACTTCACTTGACCGGAGGACACTCAAGGGTACAGCATCTCACTCACGCAGAGCGGCCCAACTGGGAGGCCCTGGCTCAGAGCTGGTTCAAGTACAAATGCAAGTGTCCACACCACAGACATGCACTGCGGGCAGAAAGAACATGCATGTGGTATGTGTGATGGGGGTGGGGTAGGGAGACAGACAGACAGACAGACAGCAGTGGAGGCCCAAGCCGGGGAGAGGTGGACCGAAGAGAAGGACTGGGACCAGCACTGCTCAGAAGTTTGTTGCTCAAGGCTGACCACCTCACAGTGCTCCCTCCTGCCACCACATGGCCTAGAAAACCAAAGGGATCACCGACTTCAAGCCAACACATTTAGAAATGCTGACATTATTTTTGGATACTGCCTACAGTGACTCTTTTCCTTTTCTAGTCTTTTCCCTAAGAAAGCAAATCCCTGCAGGAGCGATCACAGGCCACATTAAGGCCCCTGTGCAGCATGACATCACACAAAGGGGAAGGTCTGGGCTACATCTCATGCGCTCACAGATCAATATTTTTCAAAAGCCAGTGGCCTAGTTCTCTCTGTTCCATTTTTCTCTGCCCGAACCTCACTAAGGAAGAACAGAGTCGAACAGAAGGAAGGGGGCAGGAGTTCGGAATCGATACCTTGTCTAATCACGTCTCTGGCGACTGCACAAATACACTCCACCCCTTGGTGCAGAACCCCCAGCCCCCTGGTCCTGACGAGGACAAACGCAGAGCTCTCAGGCCAACGGCCAGGCGCTGGCTGCACTGTTGGCAGGTGGCACAGGGCCACCCATGGAGGGCCTGGCTCTCCCGCGGAGCATGGCTTCTCCCTGTGGGGAGTCAGGAAGAGTGGGTCTGCAGGGCAAAGAACTCTACCGCAATTCCATGGCGTCCAAAGCGACGGAAGGCAACTCCAGCGCTCTGTGTTGTGAAGGGTACAGATCCCTCATCCTATCTGAGGAGGTCTAGACAACGAGGCAGTCTTGGAACCCATCTCCTACTCCCTGGGACTCTCTTGCCCCCACATACACCTCTGAAGATGAAGTTCTACTATAAATCTTTAAGACTTTTATTCGCTCGATGTTATATCAAAAGCAAACTCTGCAGATACAAATCTGAACACAGAACAAGTAAACATGACAAATGTCTACAACCCAACATTTATAAGCACAGAAGTCACCAGCCCTCACCAAAGTGACTTGAAAATAACATCTGAAGACCCAGTGTTAGCTGAAATGGTAAACACAGTTATATGCAGGTTCATATATTCACAAAACCCTCTGTAAAAAGTAGCATCTAGCCCAGTAGTGCGCAAATGGCGGAAGAGTGATGTTTTCTTTAACAACAGACTGACACCGCAGACTCAGAACAGACCTGGAACAGAATAATCAGATTTCTCTTTAACCAAATCTCTGCATCAGACTTCCATAAAGCCCTGTCTGGTATCAGGAAGAATGACACATTTCGTAGTTTCTGTCTGCCAGGCTAATCGACATTTCTTAAAAGCCTCTAAGAAGTTTATTTAATTGGTGGCATAAAGTCCTATAAAACACAATGCCAACATACAGGACCAAGAAAAGCGAGTCACAGAGAGATATCCAGAGGGTACTGATGGTAAAGGCCACCCGACCTTACCCCAGGTAGTAACAGTTTTTCCCTCTGGCACTGGGATAGCGGGCAATCTTTTCTAAAGCACTTCTGGTATCCAGCACCATATCTCATCCTGCCAACCACATGGCTTGCAAAGAAAAAGAAAGGAGCCAGGATGAGCAACCACTTTGCAAATGAGAAAACTGGGGCTCAATGACTTACCCACAGACACCAAGCTAGTGAGTGGCAGTATTTCCTTGGTCTGAGTTCAGAGCTCGCCTCCAATGCTGGATGAACCAATTCTGTTCACATCTTGTCCCAAATTCTCGGCAATTCTGTACTTAACTGCTTCCTGCAATACTGTGCAACACAGCCTGAGGTTTGTACCCAAATTCCTGGACTGCTGCTCTTCCAGGTCTCAACTTCTGCACATCACTGTTACCAGGTCTACCCAACCTAAAGTCCAGTTTCAGGTGGGTGTCTGACGGGGGTGCCTGGGTGGCTCGGTCGGTTGAGTGTCCGACTTTGGCTCAGGTCACGATCTCACGGCGTGTGAGTTTGAGCCCCGCGTCAGGCTCTGTGCTGACAGCTCAGAGCCTGGAGCCTGCTTTGGATTCTGTGTCTCCTTCTCTCTCTGCCCCTCCCCAGCTCACACTCTGTCTCAAAAATAAACAAACATTAGGAAAAAAATGAGGTGGGTGTCTGACAATGGGAGACACTGCATCTCAGTCGCCTCTGTCCATCCAAAACTTAAGGGAGTTTAAGGATGTCATTTGCCATTTCTTCCTCTCCTGGCATTTCACTGATGTTTACTGGTCCATCTTGACCTTCCTTGAGAAGGTATGTCAACAACAACGTCATCTCGTTTCAACAGCCGGTATAAACTGCAGAAAAACGAGTATGACTTGCCCAAGGCCGTGGTTTAGGATCCCTTAGTTTGAGCTGTTCACACCCAGGGCCCATTTCACGTGAACTCAAGTTTTAACACATTACAATGGGCTTTTTTTTTTCTATGGGATACACTGAGTCATGAGAGAAATTTACATCTACTTGCTGATCACGGCCAACAAGACAAATCTGTATTAGAACAACTAGAAAGAAGAGAGAACACAGGCTCTTCCTCCTTCACATCAGGGCCATTGCCACCATCCTTTGTCACTGTGTGCGTTTTCTAGGCCGGACCACTTAACTCCTTACATGTAATTGCAAGAAGTAACAAACACAAGTTTTACGGACACATGTGCAAATGTATATGTGCACGTGGCTTACCGAAAAATGTATAGATAAGGCAGACTTCACAGGGGATACTTGATATGTCTCTCCTTTATTGTCATACTGCACGATGGCCATGAAATACACGCATGACCATGCACTCATATGTAGAAATATCGGCACACAGAGGGCAAGGCAGGCACACTCAGTCTCCCTCACTCGGCCCCATTCGTCCGTGACCTTACATTCATGGTCAGCTTTGTTTAATAAAATGATAACAGCTATCATTTATTGAGCACTTATTGTGTGCCAGACACTGCTAAGTACTGTGTATGTATTACCCCACTGAATTCTCACAATGAACCCCCTTCTCACAAACAAGGAAACACAGAGATTGCGTGTTCTACCCGAGGTCTTAGAGCTCGCGAGCAGATGCAACTCCAGAGACACCACCTCCCGTGTCTGACTGTTCTTAAGAATGCTCACTTATAGGTCTTGAGACTGCAGAAAGGACTCGCAGGGCCAATGTGGGACATGGTTAAAATGTGAAACCAGGAAGTGAAAAACCACAGATCAGGAGCATTTCCTTACAGCTGCTGGATACTGAGGATATAGCTGCCGGATATTTTAATGAAATAAAACTGGATGGAAAGGGAGGAAATGAAGTACACTCACACTCTCTAAACATGACATAGCAGAAACTAAAAAGGGTGCCATGACCCACGTACAGACAGCACACTCATCTATATTTTAGAGCCTTCCAGGGTCTTACAACATGTGAAAACTTTACTAGGCCAATTCATTCAATGACCACAAAAATCTAACAACAAATAATGTAGTGGTTGAAAAAATTATTTGGATCAACTAAAAACTTTCAACACCCACACAATCTTTTTTTTTTTTTTTTACATCTCATATCCCCTTTGACAGAACACCAGTGCAACCACAAGGGTCTAAATCATTTGAGATATTCAAGGAACCCACTGAATTAATCAAATGGATCCTCACCGCATGCCTAGGGAACATGGCAGTATCCTGAGATCATACTGCAAGAGAAAAAACATTGATAAAGGTCAAAGAGAAAATTAGAAAAAGCCCCCGATTTTGTTTCCAGGGTTAGTTACTTCTGGCATTTTCTCCAGATGTGGCCTGGGGACCACCTACCTATGTCAGAAGGTTGAAATGCAGGAAAGATCTATGGAACTGTACTCTCTGGGCAGTTGGGGTCAGGGACCTGCATTTAAACCTGACTCACCATGTGACACTACCCACAAAAATCTAAACCTCAACAACAAATCAGTGCCACTAATTACAGGTGACAACGGGTAACAGCGGGTGACTAGGAGAAAACACCTTGTGGGAACAGGTGATCTCCCTTTAGAGGACTCTAACCAGTGGTTCTCAGTCTTGGCTGCATATTGAAATCACCTGGGGAGCCTTCCACACTCTAAACAGCAGTCCTTGAGGAACTAGGTCTCCATAGAATAACGGCTTTTCCCGAGGCTGGGGCAAAGCAAATACAAAGTGAGAATGGAGCAGCCACGAACGCTTTCACCATGAAGTGCTCAAAAACTGGAAGGGTCATCTCAAGAGGACACAGAGAGCAGCTTGATGGGGCCTCCACTGGCCAAGTTGGGGACAGTTCCAGCAGGTACTGAAGGTTGTATAATGATTCGTTCACTTCCAAAATTATTCATGAGCCCAGACTGATAAGTTCAAGAGGTAGCTAGGTTGCCAGATACCTAGCTAGGTGAATGGGTAAGATTTGATAGATAGGTACGGGGCAAGAAGGGAAAGTTCTCCTTTAGAAAATGAATGTCAGCTGATAAATACAGAAATGATAGAAATAGACAATCACCATTTTATAACCATCATAGCAACCAATGATTCTGGCCAGCATCAGTGGTTGCTAAAACCACTGGGTGAAAGCTTGTTGGAGATTAGGATTTGTAAAGAGTCTCAGAGTATCTCCCCACAGATTATTTATTAATTACGAAAGGAAAATGGTCTTCTTAGAATGAAGAAACTAGAGAGACACAGCCTTAAAGTTCACATCGCCAATAATGGGACTCTTTATGTGGCATGCGGAGAAGGACTTAACATCACCTACAGAATGCTTCCACCCCAAACATTTCACCTAAATCTGACCGTGAGAAAACAATAATGCAAATCCAAACCGATGGACAGTCTACAGAAACTGACGTGATTTTTTAAAAAGTCTTTTTTAAGGGGCACCTGGGTGGCTCAATTGGTTGAGTGTCTGACTCCTGATTTCGGCCCATGTCATGATCTCATGGTTTGTGAGTTTGAGCCCCACATGGGGCTCTGCGCTGACAGAGTGGAGCCTGTTTGGGATTTTCTCTCCCTCCCTCCCCCTCCCCACTCATGCTCTCTCTCTCTCTCTCTCAAAATAAATAAACTTTAAAAAAATTAAAAATATTTTTAAGTCACTATCACATATAATTTTTAAAAGGCTAGGGAACTTTTAGATTTAAAAACAGTAAAGAGATACAACAACTAAATATAATGCAATCCTTAATTGCATTCGATTCTCTTAAAAAGGTTATAAAGGGCATTATTAGGAGAACTGGGGAAATCTGAATATGGACTAATACTAGATAATAGCATTATATTGATGTTACATTTCCGGAGTGTGTCCGTTCATCCTATTGTAGTTACATAGGAGAATGAACTTATTCCACAGTATTCAGGGATGATGTGTCCTGGTATCTGTCACTTCCTTTCAAATTGTTTAAGGAGAAAAGGAGTGTGTGTGTATGTGTGTATACGTACACAATACATATACATATACATATACATACACACATAGAAAAAAACAAATGTGGCAAATTGCTAACATAGGTGTTCACTGTAATACTGTTACAACTTTTCTGTACAGTTGAAATTTTTCTAAATAAAAATTTGAAGGGGGAAAGGAAAAAATACAAATGACCAGACCCCACCCTTTATCAATGGTCTGGGATGCAGCCTGGGCATCTGTATTTTAAGAGCTCCTCAGGTGAGTCTAACAAACAGGATCGAGAGACATCCAGACAGATCAGCTGTCCAAAAAGACATGGGATTTTCCAGGACCATGCTATACAGGTTCTAACATGCAGCTTCTTTTCCCAAAAGGGAGAAAAACCAATCTCATCTGGCAATATTAGCCTAACACATAACCCAGGTGAATGCTGCCACGCTGTGACTTTTATTTCACAGAACTTTGGAAAAGTTGCACCAAACAGCCTCTAGCTCTGGAAGTGTGCTCCTGGGAGACTGGGGGATGGAAAAGATGGCACTCTATGCTATGATTCATGAGCCACTAGTGCTGGGGGTGCAGCAACTCCCCAAGTTAGTGAGCAGATTCCAGATTCCTGAAGAGGCTATTCTTGAGTCAGAAACCTCAATTTATGCAAGGGGCCAGGTTTCCTATTTCAAGATGGAAAGACAATACCAAGTAAACAAAACACATGTGGAGAATCATCCCTTTTCCTTGAAACATCCAGTGGATTTGGCATGCAAGGAAAGAGAGACAGTTAAATGGCTGATCTTGCTGGACCCAGCATCATACCCTTTGCTGGGAACATTCCTACTCCTCATCCTGTTTCAATGTAACATAACTCAGAGGAAGAGAAGGACACTTCAGAGGTCGATGGCATGCCAGAAAAATGAGGAACTAGTCGGTCTTTCTCGCCAAACCCTCTGGCTGTGGCTGGACCATTACAGCGGAAACGTATGGTATTTAATTAACCAGCACTGTTTGGTCCCTGGAGATAAGCCTCCTTGATTCTCTTAGGGCTATATGATCAATATCGTTGCACGGCAGAAAACAGTAAATCCATGTGCCTGCTACTTCAAAAAGGGAAGGTTCATCTGAAGAGAGGTTATAATTATGCCAGTGCTCATTTGCTCCCAAGTCCCACCAGAATACAGGAGAAAAATGTAGATTCAGTAGGGAACCATTTATTATGGCCTCTAAGCCATGGGGGATGGGAAGGGAGGTAGGTAAAGTCAAAAGTCACATAAGGAAAATCAACGGGGTCTTGTTGGAGATGAAGGAGACAAACACTGATTAGGCGTCCACTATGTGCCAAGAACCGGGCTATGCGTGTCACATGCCTTCGCTTAAGTTCTTGCACCAACCCTGTGAGCTTAGGGATGCTGGCCCCATCTTTCTGAATGGGCACAGAAAGTCTGGATAACTTGTAGGAGGCACATGAGTTAAATAAGTTGTGGTCTGCAGCTCTTTTCTTCCACCAACCCAAGATAATACCAGGAAGGCAGATTAGGTGTGCATTTCCAGGGTACTCTGGATGATGAGTTAAGGATGAGGACTTGACCAGAGAAGGTTTCTGGACAGAGAAATGACAACAAGATGTGGTGAGGACAGTGATGTAGGGAGAAGTGGCTGGTGTCAGAGGTGTGCAGGATGGCTTGGGGGAGGGAGCCTAGAAGCAGGCAGACAGCCCAAAAGAAGACAATGAAAGACAGAGAAAGTCTGAAAAACATGATGAAAACCTGAACAACAGTATCATCATCAGTTGATGTGTTTCTGCTGCCCCCTTTGGGGGCCAATGACCCTCTTTCACCGGTCTTTGATCCCAGCACCTAGCTCAGTGCCTGTTAGAGCAGACACTCAATCCATTCTTTCTTTTTTTTTTTTTGACACTCAATCCATTCTTGATGGATCGATGGATGAATGAACTAATGAGTACCTATTCCACATTCTGTCTGTGGGTCACTGTTTTGTGAACAAAAATTTTGTAGACAGTCAGAGGGGTCCTAGAGAAGGACAGAAAGGGTAGAAGTAAACAGTTAAAGCTTCAACCTGGTGTTAAACTGGGCACGCCTCAACGTGTGCTTTTTTAAAAGCCAATGCCGGGGCGCCTGGGTGGCGCAGTCGGTTAAGCGTCCGACTTCAGCCAGGTCACGATCTCGCGGTCCGTGAGTTCGAGCCCTGCGTCGGGCTCTGGGCTGATGGCTCAGAGCCTGGAGCATGTTTCCGATTCTGTGTCTCCCTCTCTCTCTGCCCCTCCCCCGTTCATGCTCTGTCTCTCTCTGTCCCAAAAATAAATAAAACGTTGAAAAAAAAATTAAAAAAAAAAAGCCAATGCCAAAATGGCTAAGATGGTAAATTTTACATTGTATTTCACCACAATTTTTCAAAAAGCCAATGCCACCTTGAATTTTTGCAGCTATAAGGACAGAAAGATGGTGGCCCATCATCTTGCCATGGGGTCAAAAGGGCCTCATTCTCCACTAACATCGTAGTCTGAAGCATCTGTGATATTAAACAATGCGTGATATACTCGCGTTTATGGCCCACTGTCAATCATCCACACCAGATAGCAGAGCAGGGATTTACCTGAGCGAGAAATTATGCATGTTGGATTTTAAATGTAGTCCCATTAAACGACAGAAAATACTTAAATAGGGAGGGATATATGCATAAGCAGGTTCAGGGCAGCATTGTATCTAATAGTAAATGCATATGTGCACAGAGATCTGTACAGGAAACACCCTGAATGTCCGCTGAGAGGGAATGGCCACATGGTATATCCAGGCCACGCAAGGATCTGAGCGGCCTTTTAAATCAAGCAGGCAGTTCCATGTGTACTGACATGTAAAAGGCGTCCATAATACATTAATATGTGAAATATACTCCCGACATTGTAAACACATACACACTACACTCCCTTCTTCCCTCTATAACCTCCACCCTAGACTCCAAAATTTACTCTTATCACCCAGAGCCTAGTCATAGAGTATGTGCTCAAGAAATGTTTATTAATAAATAAATGGACTCATTCAACATTCAGTTAATACATGAGGGCCTAATACAATTTAACGGGTGAAATAAAGGGTGTGTATGTACAAGAACACGCTTGTGCAAGGATAGAAAAGGGTATAGAAGGGTATGCCCCAAATTAACGGTAGTATTTTTGGAAAGGGGGATTAGCAGAGTGTGAAGACAGACTCATGTAAATGTTTCTGCACATCAATTTGTTTTTCCAGAGAGCATGTAGCAATACACTGTAATAATTTTTAAAAATCATCACGGTCACCTGTTAAAATAATTATGCTTTATGAAACTTAATTCTTCTGATTATGCTTTGATGACATTAAGAGTAAAGTTAGTTCCTATTCTCCAAGCCACTGGATCAGGCAGAAAGGTGGCTGCCACGGGCTGAATATCAAGGGGGCTCTGAACCGGTTGCAGCTGGTCCCTGATGACAATGGGAGGTGTGAGCCCGGAGAAACAGCTCCACACCTGGAGCCCAGACTAGTTATTACTCTGATCAGAGCCGCCACCATATCCTATCAGTTATGGATCCAAGGTCGTTCTCCCTGGCCTGAGTGCACAGACCACACAGCGTAGCCATCTCCCTCCTGGCGGCAGGGGCTGGGAGGGGTGAGGGGGAAAGGGGGGGGGGGGCTGTGTCCATCTTCTGAGCCTGCTCACTCACGACACAGGAACGACAGATAACCTAGTGGATAACCAGCACTACGACTACCTCATGCTCTTTGCCACTGAGTGGCCCTTCGCCTCAGTTTTCTCATGTCTCAAATCAGAACAATGGGGACAGACCTACTTCGCAGAAGGGTTCGCTGTCACCTGACACCCTCCCTTTTTTCCACTTGTCTTACCATTCGTTAATGTGTTTAAAGGCACCTTTGTGAATGATTTATGCCAGTTCAACTAATTTTCTTTTTGCCGGCCTTCCCTCCCCATCAGAGCAAGATAAAGAAACCATACTGAAAACCACGGTCAGTGATGTGGCTAAGCAGTCTCCGGGTCTTCCCCTTTCCCTAGGCCAGTCCCAGAGGGTGGTTTTGGCCTTTCAGGATGTTCTTTAATCTAAACAACCCACAGCAGACCGTACCAGGGCGACACTTCCCCAAGTGTCCCTGGCCTGAGTTCCCCAGTCCAGGACGCCTTTCTCTGGGGGAAGGGAGTCTGGACGTTCAGAGGAGAAAATCTGATACATAAAGCACACTGCTTTTCTCCACTTTAGCAAGGCTTATTCTGGCAAAATGCCCAAAAGAACTCAACATATTTATAGAGTTTTGTTTGATCTACTTTTAAATGCTCCATGCAGAGTCATTCAAGTGAAATGAGAATACAGATTTTCAAAGGGAAAACTGAAGGAAGGTTCTAAATATAAGTTATTTGTTGAGCATAAACAAGATTTCTCCCTTCGATCCAACACACTCCCTCTAACGCATTTATTTTTAAAGGCATTCTCAAACTTTGCTGCTGATGAAGAGATCAGACCCCTAACTTTTACAGCGAAGGGGGGGAGTGAGGGAGGGAACAAGTGCAGGGAGGGGGAGTGCGCATGAGCACATGCCTACTTAGGAACTGTGACAAAGGTCTAGAAAATCTGAGAGACCCTCATCTGGGGGCCACCTCCCTCGCCTATGCTTAGAGGATTCTCTGGGGAAAATACCTACCACAAACAAGTCTAGAGTTTCCCAGTTTTTAAAATTGGTCCTCAAAACAGCCATTGTCCTGGGAAATTTACAGAAGGACAGAAAATTCCACATTTCTCTCTTGAGGCAGAAGAGGAAAGATCTTTACTGCAGCTAGTCAAAATGATTTTTTTCTAATTTTGAATTTTTTCCCTTCTCATCTCCATCAGAATCAAGACAGGGGAGGCCTACGTATTTATGAATTTTCTTGATGCAAAGGGGGTTTGTATGTGCACAATTCCTTCTTCTGTATCTAAAAGCAGAGATTCTTAACTGGGGTTCGTGGACAGAGTTAGTTCAGGGGCCTAAATACGGATGGGAAGAAGATTTCATCCTTAATTTTACTATCCTCTGGTTGAAACCTGGCCTTTCTTGTCACTATGCAATACAGGCAACAAACCACACTGGTGTTGGCAGCATCCAGGGATTTTTATTCCCTGCTACGTGGATAGACATTCTCATTTCACATCCTGGTCACTGCAGTTATCGTGAAATATCATTTCCACTCTTCCTTACTTTAAAATTATGATGGCTTCTAGACCCACTGCTGGAACTTGCTATTTAACGCATCCATATAGAATATGCATTATTTATGTGTTTGCAGTATTTTGATGACTGTATTTCGGTATAATTGGTTTCCTTTGCAACTGTGGATTTTGTTTTATTCATTTACAAACATTATTCTGAATAGAGGTCATAGGTTTCAGCAGACTGACAAATAGATTTCACAGCAATTAAAAAGAAAAAAAACCAAGAACTCCTATTTTCAAGATTATGGTTTGCACAGAAACCCAAAGGGGGAGTTACGTATATAAAATAAAGCAGTTGACACACCACTTGCATTCTGTTAGAACGTTTCACAAGCTTTGGATCAGCACCTCATGACAAAAGCAGCACATTGGGCCGCATCACAGGTCCCGATCCATGAGCAGCCGTGTGGCACAGCCTTCAGGAAGCTGCTCGCCAAGTGCCCTCTTATTACCCAGGTCAGTGGCTGGCTAGAGCCCCGCTCTGTCATCTGGCGCCTTGGCTCAGCTGAGCTCAATGGCCACACTCCCTTCCACAAAGGCCAGGACAGCTCATTTGCAGGCTGACACCTGCCACCACCTCAATGTCCCCACTCCAACCAAGCCCTGCATTTCTCTCCCTTTGCTAGCTAGTAAAGTTACAAAAGGTTCTACAAGGTCCCCCCAGCCAGGGATAAAGTGGTCACTTGGGCTTCCATGTACCCACATAGCCTCATATACACCTTCCTCCCAGCTCTCGTCAGCTGTGCTGTCACTCTTTGCCTGCGGGTCCCCAGTGCCTGCAGGGCAGCCAGTGCGCAAATGTTCCATGAAGGGAGGGAGGTTTGCGCTAATACGTGTAACCGCACAGGATTTGCCTGGAGCGGCTGCCTGACTTCTACTGCAGTCACATCTTTGTGGTATCCCTTGAGGATAAAGGACCGCAAGGTCAGCAAGTCCAACTGAGACTGGAGGCATCCGACCAATTCTTCAAAAAAGCTTTTTTTTAATAATAAAAAAATAGCAATGCCACTTTTAAGAAGTTATACTTCAGATAACTTACACGAAATGTACAATGATAAATGCAAAATGTTCACTGCCACCTTATTCGGAAGAGTGAAAAACCAGAATTATCCTAAATGTCCTTTAATTAGGGGACTTGTTAGTCTAGTTGTGGTGTATCTACACATGGACTATTCAAGAGTTGTGTAGAGACTCCTGGGTAGTTCAGTCGGTTAAGCGTCTGACTTCTTTTTTTAATGTTTATTTTTGAGAGAGAGAGAGAGCAAGAGCGCACAAGCAGAAGAGGGGCAGAGAGAGGGAGACACAGAACCTGAAGCAGACTCCAGGCTCTGAGCTGTCAGCACAGAGCCCAATGGGGGGCTCGAACTCACAAACAGTGAGATCATGACCTGAGCCAAAGTCAGACGCTTAAATGACTGAGCCACCCAGGTACCCCATGCGTCTGACTCTTGATCTTGGCTCAAGTCGTGATCTCTCGGTTTGTGGGTTCAAGCCCCACATCAGGCTCTGCACTGACAACACGGAGCCTGCTTGGAATTCTGTCTCCCTCTCTCTCTACCTTCCCCCACTTGCTATCTTTCTCTCAAAAATAAATAAAAATAAACTTAAAAAATTTAAAAAAAAGAGTGGTATAGCTCTAAGTGAACTGGTAGAGCAAGATTTCCAAGATTCTCTTCAACCTAACAATAACTAATTACGATACAGCATAAATAGAATGATCCCATCTGTATTTTTCTAAATATTAGCATGTCTGTATCACTGTGTGTTTGGATTAGGTCATACTATCTGAAATTGATATTTTATGGTTGAATATCTGCAAATTCTTATGGTTTGTCTGAATGCACGTGTGGAGATCTGAAGAGATAACCATGAACCAGGTCTCCTCCAGGGAGTATGCATGGGGGCAGGAGTGGGGGCTTATGTGACTTTTATTTATTTATTTATTTATTTATTTATTTATTTGAGAGAGAGAAAGGGTGTGCACACAGACACGTGTGTGAACATGGAGGGGCAGAGTGAGAGGGAGAGAGAGAATCCCAAGCAGGCTCCACACTGTCAGCACAGAGCCCAACAGGGGTTCGATCTCAGGAACCGCAAGATCGTGACCTTGGCCAAAATCAAGAGTCAGATGCTCAAACTATTGAGCCACTAAGGCACCCCATGTGACTCTTTATACCCCAACTTTCCTTTATTAAGATTTTATACTAACCATGTATTATTTTAATACTAAGTCTAATTAAGAAAACTTAGGAAGAGTCTAAAAGAAAATGCACAATTCAAATCTTCCAAAAAAAAAAAAAAAGAGCAGTGAAGTCTAAACAACAGAATAGCACAAAAGCTGCCTTCTGAGGGGGCAATTCTGTGGTCATCAGAACAACAAATCCCATTATGAGGGGCTTCCTCTAGGGGCTCCAAATGGGTTTGATGCCAAGGCCCCTGTGCAGGGGTGTCATCTAGAAAAGGACAGGTTTCTAGGACCCCATGAGCAGTGCAGAGAAATGGACCAGGCTACCTGTAAAAGGTTTCTGAGCAGACTTTTTCCAAGCAAATAGGTTAGTAATGCATATATTAGCTCTTTGTTGAAAGCAAATAAAGGTTTTTCTCATTTATTTAAGCAAGTCCTACATTCCTTTTAAGTATGGGAGAATGGCAAAGGTGCATTTAAAAAATGGTTTCTCGTACTCTGACTTTTCATTTTCCAAACTGCTGTGCACCTTTACTCTCCCCCTCAGAGGCAAGGAACTAAGAGTCAGGAAAAGTGTAAATTTAGAAATTGCAAATCTAGAAAATGCCAATCTAGAAATCTTGAAGCAAGAAAAATGAATGTGGATTTGTTCATGGACTAGAGAAAGGAACAGCAGAGGGGAGAAGAGAGAAATACATGTGCATGGATTTTTCCAATGACGCTGATTTGTGTCTGTACTACTTGCTCCAGCACTTAAATATCTTTTCCCCAACAGTCTTCATTATAAAGCTTTCTATATCAAGTCTCCTCTTGAGAGATGAGACCTCCTGGAGGGCAGGAATTGGGTTTTTCTGCCCGTCTAAATCAGGGGTTGGCAAAGCTGTTCTGTGAAGAACCAGAGAATAAATATTTTAGGCTTTGCAAGCCTCGAAGTCCCTGTGGCAACTGTGTAACTCTGCTATTGTAAAGTAAGAGCAGCCACACAGATAATGCATAAACCAAAGGGTGTGGCTGTGTGCCAATAAAACTTTATTTATAAAAATAAACAGTACCAGATTTGGCCCATAGGCTGTGGTTTGCCAATCTCTGGTCTACAAGAAGTGATAAGGGTCTAAATCAGAGACCAGGGATGATTTTTTTGTTTTAGGGAAGAACGAGAGACATCGCTAATGTGGAATCATCAGCTTAGAAGTGACGCCCTCCCAGGGGCGCCTGGATGTCTCAGTCTGTTGAGCGTCTGACTTCGGCTCAGGTCATCATCTCACGGTTCATGGGGTTGAGCCCCACTTCAGGCTCTGTGCTGACAGCTTGGAGCCTGGGGCCTGCTTCGGATTCTGTGTCTCCCCCTCTCTGCCCCTCCCCTACTTGCTCTCTCTCTCTCTCAAAAATAAATAAACGTTAAAAAAAATTAAAGAAAAAAAATGTGACACCCTCCCAGACACCATCTGTGACGGCATTTGAGGCAGGGTTAGGTGCTCCTATGACCACCACAACGGGTGCTCTCCTCACCCTGCCCATGCTGCCCGGGACGGTCTGATTCTCAAATCCTAGGCTGCTATGAGCAGCACCTGAGTTAGCCTCCTTGGGGTTTACTAGAGGCTCTCCCAGAGCCCGACCCTGAACAGTTCCTTAGTAATGACCTCAAAACCAAAGGGATAAACAACAAATGATGAAGCAGGTGAAGGGGAAGGACAAGGCAGGAGAATGTGCTGCTCGATCCTGCGGGCACAGTTGGGGACACAGTAGTCGCCCCCTGTCAGCCACTCTACTGCAGACCACTAGCCCTGGGCTAGGGCCAGGGATGGGTTCAGGGACGGGCAGGGTGGCAGCGAGAGATGAAGATAGACCGGCCCAGGCCATCTCCAAGAAGAGAAGCCCCTGCCCTTTCCCCCACTTGATGTAAGCAGGGAAGACCACAGCATGAAGCCAACTCAGACAGAGTCCCTGCCTTGCCCTCAGACTTGTTATGCAAGACAGACATTTCCTTATGACCTGAGCCAGGTTAAGCCAGGGTGACTGTGACTTACAGTTAAGAGACCATTAACCAGCACAGAGTGTCTGAGAGTGGATGTAAGGGGTGAGGGAAGCAAGGAGGGAGGTGTGGCCCAGAGAGGTTGGCTTTGGGGCCTGTGTGCTTTGTGGCATTGGCTGAGCCCAGGAGCGAGGAGACAACAGAAGATGCCAAAGACAGAACCATAAAAGCAGCTTACATTTAAGAAGCTTGAGAAGAGGGGCACCTGGGTGGCGCAGTCGGTTAAGCGTCCGACTTCAGCCAGGTCACGATCTCGCGGTCCGTGAGTTTGAGCCCCGCGTCGGGCTCTGGGCTGACGGCTCAGAGCCTGGAGCCTGTTGCCGATTCTGTGTCTCCCTCTCTCTCTGCCCCTCCCCCGTTCATGCTCTGTCTCTCTCTGTCCCAAAAATAAATAAACGTTGAAAAAAAATTAAAAAAAAAAAAAGAAGAGAAGAGGAGCCAGCAAAATAAAGAGGTCTAGTGGGGGTGAGGGGGGCAAATACACAGACACAAAAGGCAAGGCAGATGTTTCCAGAAAGAGGCAGTAATCCAAGATGCTGTGTGGAGTCAGAGGCAGCATAGAGGAAGAGGTTGGACAAACCCCGGTATAAACTCAAACTATACCTCTCATTCCAAGTGTGGCCTGGATACATCACAGAACCTCTCTGATCCTCCGTTGCTCCAACTGTAAAGCTAGGAGGATGCCACCTTCGGCTCAGGGTTGTTAAGAGGACCGCCTACGTGTCTCTCCTGTGACGCTCTGCACAGGGTGGGGTGTGCTGACCGCATTTAGCCCTAATTCTTCACCTCTCATGTACCCATGCCCTTTGCCACATGACTTTAGAGTGCTTCCCTTAAAGACAGAGCAGGGTTCCCCAAGCCACGGGACTTGCTTTGGAAAACAAAGTGAAAAGGAAGTGGCAGCGTGCCAGTCTGGAGCCCAGGCCTCAAGAGAACTTGGAAGTTTCCATTCTCAGTCATGCCTCTACCACTGCTATGTGAACGTGCTTAAGCCAGCCTGCTGGAGCATGCGAGATACACGAGGCAGTGCCGGTGCCCTAGGCGTGCAGCTGAGGTCAAGGCAAATGGCTAGCTGACCTCAAGACACGGGAGGAACCCCAGTCAAAATCAGAAAAGTCACCAGCCAGCTTCCAGCTGGCCCCAGATTTAAAAGCAATAAACGCTTACTGTTGGGCCACCGAGGTTTTGTGGGTGTTTGTTATGCAGCATAACTGTGGCAACAGGTAACTGATACGACACTGCCTGACACAGAGCAGATCCTCAAAAAATGTTTACAACATACTTGCAGGGAGGAAAAGGCCAGAAAATATCTTCTCTTAGTCTTCTGTCCTGGTAAGTTGAGTGTTATTTCCCTGGACTATTTCTCCATATTAAGGAAGGCCCAGAGGGTAAAAGAAGTTTATAAAAAAAAAATCTTTTTAGAAGTTTCTAGAAACACTAATTTTAAAGGACAATAAGTTTATTCACTTCTTACCTGTTGTAGTATGTTTATCTTTAGCTAACAAATGCAGACAGAAAATAAAGCAGAAAGAAAGCTCTTCTACAAAGAAGTCTCTGACTCGTCATCATTCCCTCCTCAAAATATACACAATGAAATTGAGACCAGGTAACACAGGTGACATGAAGTTCTCCATTATTTTTTTTTAATTTTTTTTTAACGTTTATTCATTTTTGAGACAGAGAGAGACAGAGCATGAACGGGGGAGGGTCAGAGAGAGGGAGACACAGAATCCGAAACAGGCTCCAGGCTCTGAGCTGTCAGCACAGAGCCCGACGCGGGGCTCGAACTCACGGACCGCGAGATCATGACCTGAGCCGAAGTCGGCCGCTTAACCGACTGAGCCACCCAGGCGCCCCCCCATTTTTTAAATTTCTCAGTTGACAGTGGGTTGAAGGCTGTTGGGTATTTGTCATATTATTCTTGGTCTTTTTTTTTTGTCATAAAACATACATACTATCAAATTTACCATTTTTTAAAGATTTATTTATTTTTGAGAGAGAGAGACAGAGAATGAGCAGTGGAGGGGCAGAAAGAGGGAGAGAGGGAGAGGGAGAGAGGGAGAGGGAGAGAGGGAGAGGGAGAGAGAGGGAGAGAGAGGGAGAGAGAGGGAGAGAGAGAGAGAGAGAGAGAGAGAGAGAGAGAGAGAGAATCCCAAGCAGATTCTGCACTGTCAGCCCAGAGCCCAATGTAGGGCTCAAACTCATGAACTATGAGATCATGACCTGAGCTGAAATTAAGAGTCAGATGCTGGGGCGCCTGGGTGGCTCAGTCAGTTAAGCGTCCGACTTCAGCTCAGGTCCTGATCTCACGGTCTGTGAGTTTGAGCCCCGCAGGCTCTGTGCTGACAGCTCCGAGCCTAGAGCCTGCTTTGGAGTCTGGTCTCCCTCTTTCTCTGCTCCTCCCCCATTCACACCTCTGTCTCTCTCTGTCTCTCTCTGTCTCTCAAAAGTAAACAAACATTAAAAAAAAATAAAAAAACAGAGTCGGATGCTGAACCAACTGACTGAGCCACCCAGGCCCCCTCAACTTACCATTTTAACCACCATAAAATGCACAGTTCAGTGGCATTAAGCAAATTCACGTTACTGTACATCCATCTACCCTTTCATGTTCCCAGGCTAAAACTCTGTATCCGTTAAACACGAAGTCCCCATGTCCCCCCACACACCCCATCCCCTGGTAACAGCACCTCTGCTTTCTGTCTCTATGACTATTCTATATGCCTCATATAAATAAAATCATATAATATTTGTCCTTTTATGACTGGCTTATTTCACTCAGCATAATGTTCTCAAGGTTCATTCATGTCGAAGCACATATAAGAATTTCTTTCTTTTGGGGCGGCTGGGTGGCTAAGTCAGCTGAGCAGCTGACTCTTGATTTCAATTGTGATCTCACAGTTCATGGGATTGAGCCCCACGTTGGGCTCCGTGCTGACAGCAGTCTTTCTTTTTAAGGCTGAATAATATTTCATTGTATGGAGACCACATTTTGTTTATCTATTCTTCTGCTGATGGATGCCTGGGTTGGTTCCACCATTTGCCTACTGTAAATAATGCTGCAATGAGCATGTGTATACAAATATCTGTTCATATCCCTTCTTGATTCATTATATATATATTTTTTTAATTTTTAATTTTATTTATTTTGAGAAAGAGAGAGAAAGAGACAGAGTGTGAGTGGGGGAGGGGCAGGGAGGGAGGGAGGGAGAGAGAGAGAGAGAGAGAGAGAGAGAGAGAGTCAGAGTCACTCCAAAGCAGGCTCCAGGCTCTGAGCTGTCAGCACAGAGCTCAACACAGGGCTTGAACTCACAAACCGTGAGATCATGATCTGAGCCAAATTCGGACACTTAACCGAGTGAGCCACCCAGGTGCCCCCATTTTATATATCTTTATTAAAATCTTATTTTGAAACCTGAAACATGCTAAAAAAAAAAAACAACAAAAACCTCATCACTTAGCTAGCAGTCTTCAGGCGTCATCTAACCAAGTTGAAGGGATGGGATTGGTACCTAGAGTTTGCAATTCAACCCAATTTACCATGAATGATGTAATCCCACACCCACTGAAATAAACATGGCGAGGATATGAAAAGCCTTTGGAGGAGACAGGATTCTGAAACATGCTGAGCTGAATGCAAAATGAGTACACATCTCACCACCCATTCAACCCAGCACAATCAAGCAGAGTAAAGAGACTGCACTGCCATGCGGTGGGCAAGAATGGGTGGTTTACCAACGGCAAAACACTGTTTTAACTTCACCACTCGATAAAATTGCCATAGGGCTTTCTCAGCAAAGAGCCAGAATTCTCTAAAGTTCTCCCAAAGCTTCGGACGGGTCATGTGGAAAGCTGATTCATCCAATAAATGTTTGTTGGCTGTAGGAGCTCAAATGAGCTGCAGAGAATATGCAGCATAGACCAGAATATTCCTTCCTAGTGACCCTGGAAAAGGTTTGAAAGAAAAGAATGGAATCCTTAAACTTTTTAAGATTCCAAAAGGCTTACTAGCCAAAATGAGCGTTCGCAGAGCAAAAAGCTTCGCAGGACTATCTATAAACAGCACCTTGAGCCTAATTTGAAGAACTAGTTATGTGCTAATGAAGACCCAGAAATTTGCCATCAAAAGGGTCAAAAGCTTTTAGAAAGGGTCCTCAGGTTAAAAAATACTGGATAGGGCACCTGGGTGGCTCAGTCAGTTAAATGTTAGACTCTTGGTTTCAGCTCAGGTCATGATCTCATTGTTCATGAGTTTGAGCCCCACATCGGACTCTGTGCTGACAGTGTGGAGCCTGCTTGGGATTCTCTCTCTCCCTCTCTCTCTCCCCCTCCCCTGCTTGCACTCGCTTTCTCTCTTTCTCTCTCTCTCTCTCTCTCTCTCTCTCTCTCCCTCCCTCTCTCTCAAAATAAATAAACTTTAAAAAATACTGAAAACTTTTCAACCTTTCAACTTGTAGATAAAGAAATAGACATTTGGAAAGGTGAAATGAGGGGCGCCTGGCTGGCTCAGTCAATGGAACGTGAGACTCTTGATCTCGGGGTTGTGAGTTCAGGTCCCACTTTGGGGGTAGAGAATACTTAAAAATAAAATGTTTTTAAAAAGAAATGAACGGTGAAATGACCTTCCAGAAATGGCTACAGGTCAAGAGAGCTGGGAAACGCATGGATGTCTCAGAAATTCTCCAACCAGGGCCTCTGAATTATCCTGGGCAGAAGTATGAGAAAGAAAAAGAAACACGGCGGTCTTCCAGCTGCTACAAACGGACAGTCAAGTTCTAAGCCACTGGAAACAGACAGGATATTTGTCAACTATTATCAAGTCTTGCTGGTTGCGCAGGCCCTGTCTGCCTCCGGCCATTCGCAAGCTAAGGGTTGAAAGAGAGGCCATTCAGGCTTGTGTGGTTTTGTTTGTTTGGTCTGCTTCAGCATAAAGCTGACACACAGCTCTAATAAATGATCACTTTCCATTTTCCACTTCAACTTGGACTTTTGATAGACTGAGTTCATACATCAATATGAATGGATCGATACAGTTCAGAATTTATGAAGATGTGGAGGGAGGGAGAGATTTATCCTGCACCTCCTCCTTTCTTCCTTGCCACCTAGGTTTGGTCATTTTGTAATGTATTAACACACCCACTTGAGAGGATCGGTAGGGAGTAAAATTAAATCGCATCCTACGTAAACTTTTCTAGTAAAAGATTTACGGTTAAGCTGCAACACGGTTTCTATGGATCGTCCTGGATTTCAACGATCCATGTATTCCTGTCAAGCCTGTACAAATGTAAATAAAAGCTAATGACATACGTGTACATAGCCTAGAGACCTGATCCGGGATGGAATGGAGCTTAGAATAAGTCATCACGGAGAGAGGGATGGAAAAGGAGCCAGGGAGAGAAGGAAGGAAGAAAGCTCTTAAACATGATTGCGGGGGTACCTGGGTAGCTCAGTCGGTTAAGTGTCCAACTCTTGATTTCGGCTCAGGTTATTATCTCACTGGTTTGTGGGATTGAGCCCCACATCAGGCTCTGTGCTGAGCATGGAGCCTGCTTGGGATTCTCTCTCTCTCCCCACCTCTGCCCCTCTCCCCTGCTTGTTCTCTCTCTCTCTCAAAATAAATGATTAAACATTTATTTTTTTAATTTCTTTAAATTTCGTTTTTAATATTGATTTATTATTTTGAGAGAGAGACAGAGTGCAATCAGGGAAGGGGCAGAGTGGGAGACACAGAACCGGAAGCAGGCTCCAGGCCCTCAGCTGTCAGCACAGAGCTTGACGCGGCACTCGAACTCACGGACCGTGAGATTTTGGGGAGAGAGACAGAGACAGAGAGACAGAGTGCGAACTGGGGAGAGGCAGAGAGAGAAGGAGACACAGAATCCAAACCAGGTTTCAGGCTCTGAGCTGTCAGCACAGAGCCCAACATGGAGCCTGAACCCATGAACTACAAGATCATGACCTGAGCCGAAGTCGGACGCTTAACCAACTGAGCCCCCCAGGCGCCCCATAAATAAATAAACATTTAACAAAAAACAAAACGGGGGGGGGGCATGTGGGGGACTCAGTTGGTTAAGCGTCCGACTTCGGCTCAGGTCATGATCTCGTCGTCTGTGGGTTCGAGCCCCGTGTCGGGCTCTGTGCTGACAGCTCAGAGCCTGGAGTCTGCTTTGGATTTTGTGCCTTCCTCTCTCTCTCTGCCCCTCCCCTGCTCATGCTGTGTCTGTCTGTCTGTCTGTCTGTCTCTCTCTCTCTCTCAAAAAAGAAAATAAACATTAAAAAATTTTTAAATAAAATAAAAAATAAAACAAAACATGACTGAATTGCACACGAATTCCATAAAAAAAAAAAGTCAGAGCTATAGGGACAAGGTTTAAGAGGAAAGGTGATGTATTTTTTTAAGCATACAGCTATGCACAAAACAGATACCGAATTTGCATTCCTGGCTCTTTTTTGTTTGCCTGTCCCTGTCCACAGTGTTGTCAGACATATCAGTAACTTGCTTACTTTTTTCTTTGTATATAACTTTTTTTTGTTTGTATAGATATGTCTTATCTTTTATCTCAATGATTTCATCAAAAGTAAATTACAAAGGAAGCTAACTTCTTCAAAAGAAACAAGCTACTCCCGATGATACTATCAAAGAGTTGTTTTAAAGCTTTTTAAAAGTCAAACATAAAACTGATGTCATTTTTTTTTCTAAACAATGTGTTTTTTTTAAGATAACAATTAACTGCATGCTTGCGTTCATTTGTTTGCTTTAATCTGTCAAATAGCATGGCCTAGAAAAGGGTCAAAAAGAATACGGGGGAAACTCAATAACAAAACATTCTGGAAATCTGATTTTGCTTCGGAAGGAATGACGATACTGAAGAATCCATCCAAGCTGGCTGTGGGGAGAAGGGAAAGAAGCAAGAGAGAGTATGTATGTGAGGGCTGCGGCGGTGGGGGGGGGGGGGGGGGGCAGGGCCGGCTCCAGACTTCCAACATCTCTAGCAACCCAACTGGAGGTGGTTACACAGAAATATGAAAACACAATAGTAATCAGTGATAATTCGTAATAATGGGTTCCTGATGAACAAAATTAACATATAATCACATAATCTAACCACCTCCCTTGATTAATATCTTCATTTTCCCTCCCTTGCTCTGACGAGAGTGATGATGAGCAATCAAATCTCAGAGAGGATGAAGTGCAGAAAGGAAGGGAAAGCGAAGTCTGGTCTGTGTATTCCAACAAAAAAGGGAAGAGCAGACATACTGTTGTATGTAAAATAAACTCGACTCTACACTTTATTTAGAAAACCTTGCGGAAGGGTGACAAACCAAATACAGATTAAAATGATGACAGAAACTAGAGCTTCCCTTACCCTGGAAATATTCCCTCGCTCTCAGCTCATGTTATACTAGGAAACAGGAAAAATGGAGGAGCTGTCTCTCAAACACAGTTACCCTCATAACTTAATTCTACTTTCAGTCTAGTTCGAATCTCCTCCTTCGGAAACCTTTTTTGCTTTCTCACTCTACTAATGGCCCATTATGAGGCTGAGAGCTAGATTCAGTACTTACTCTCATGATCCACTTTCTAAAACGGACCCTTAAGAAGTCTTCCCTCTCCCTCAGCACTCAGTAACGAAGGCAATTGCTCTGAATCACCGACTTTCAACAGCTTTTCCTTAAATATATAACTAAATATAAAGCTTCTTCTCCCTCGGGTAGTTTTCTTTTCAATAACTCACTCCTCAAAAGGGTTAGGGTGTGTGAGTACAAGCATATACTTCCATCCGATAAAGTGGGCTCCAAAATGAATATAATAAGGCCTCTTTCTTCAAGGAGCTTATAATCTAGTAAAAAAAAAATCCAAGTATAAACATGGATACTCACACACACACACACGCACACACACACAAGCACACAAGTGTATTAACAGAATAGAATGCAGCTATAAGGGTCCAAAAATCATCATTTAAAATGCGCCATTCCCTAAGGCTTTCTGGACACCATCACTCATCACTGCTTATATTTTTCTGAGATGAAGGCAGTAAGAGACCTTCCAGGTCTGCCTTTCTGCGGCATCCTGTAAGTCCTTTTCACTTCTGCCCCCTTCAGTTTCCTTATATTTACAACACACCTACAATGACAACTGCCCCCTCCCCACCTTCATGGGCTTAGTGTAAGATGGGAGTGAGTCTTTCGGTCCTTGTCTACGTATACAAACCGGAAAGCTCTATCCAAGCTAAGGAATTTTGGTTTCTATCAAATGTATTTGTTAAATAAAATACAACATTTTGTAATTTCCATTCATCCGCCTTCTGAAAGCGAGGGACCGATAAATACTATCAGTTCCCTCAATATTACAGGGGAACATTTTTCAATTAACAAGAGTGTTCCACAAAGAGCTATTATAAATATTCAAAAGTTAAATTCTTCTGTGGATCAGTGATAAGAAAAAAAAAATACAAGGGGAAAAAGATTCTATTTGCAAAAGCCAACAATAACCCCAATCTCTGTAGGAATGACATAAGGAGTAAGCAAGACTGCACAAATAAAACATTAACTGACACTTGACTAAACAGAGTGATGTCCTATTGTCACTGGGTCACTAGAATTAGCTGTCTAGAATTCAGAAGGGATACACGTTTTAATTTGGTGATACAGTTGCAAGAACCGGCCCACCAGGATATCTGCAGAAGAAGAGGGGGGCACGGGGGAGAAGAGGCTTTCATTTATACACTATCATACATAAAGACATTTCATATGACACGATACAAGACTGTTAAACAAAAAAAGTTGCAAGAATGTCAGTTCTTTCTAAATCGATGTGCAATGTTAATGTAATTCAAATCCTAATGGAGTTTTTAACAACTGGGTAACATAATTTTAAAACAAATGAGAATAGCTAAAATAGCTTTGAAAATGACATGTGATAACAGGAAGGACAAAAGCCATATCATATACGAAAATGTCCTATAAAGCCACGATAGTTAACTACATTGGTACAAGAATGGTAAGACAAATTAATGGGACAGAAGTGAAAGTCCAGGAAAAATGCCTCATATATAATAACATATGATAAATGAGACATCACAGTTCACGGGGGAATGGGTGGATTATTCAATAAATGGTCCTGGAAAAGTGGCTATTTCAAAATAAAAATCAGTTTGCATGCTAACTACATACTATACATCAAAATACCACAGAGATTAAAAATCAGAAGTAAAAAATGAAGCCAGTATAAAGAAGAAAAATTAGGTGAGAATTTACTCACGGAAATCATGAAAGAAATCAACACTCTCATCCCCGTAAACAAGTACCATTTCTGTACATCAAAACCAGTTGTAAACAAAGTGAAAAGCCAACAAACTGGGAAGCACAATTTGCCAGAAATGACCAAGGAATAATACGCTAATCAGTAAGAAAAACAGAAAGACCTCGATGTGAGAGCAAAGAATACAAACAAATGACAGAAGGGAAAAAATGCTCAAGAACTCTGTTAATCAAAGAAATTCAAGCTTGAAACCCTAACAAGCACTCTTCCCACTCCTAGTGGTGATGTAAATTGGTGCGACCCTTCAAGAAATCAATTTCATAATAATGGCTTAAAGTCCCGTAAAATACATACACGCTTTTGTCCAGTAATTCCACATCTAAGAATCTTTCATAAAGAAATCATCAGGGCTGCGGAAAAGATTTATGAGCAAAAATAGCCAATGCAGAGTTACAATGGCAAGAAAAATTGGAACCCTAAATGGATTCTTTCCTTTCCAGGAAAGGCTCTCTCTATGAAGCACAGAATTCAGAATATAAGAGGTTTGCCTTTTGATTTACAGGGAATCTCATTTTTTTTCCCCCAAGAAATGAACAATAGAATGCCACAGTCAGTTCTCTACCCTTCTCAAATCGATCATCTAATATTTAGGTCATCCCAGCAAAACAGTGTCTTTTTGATCCCTCACACTCACTATCTCCTAGGCAACTGATTGAATGAAGAAAAATAGAAAGCGTCACTGAGAAACATATAATTTTTAAAGACTTGAATAAACGGAATGACACATCTTGTCCATCGGCTGGGAGGGGGTAGTGGTAGGGGATGTAAAAGGGAAAGATTCAAACAGACAGACAGACAGGCACAGCCAGACATTGCATTTTAACACCATTGTGTGGTAATCGTCAAAAAAAAACCCACCCCAGCTTTACTGAGATATAATTTACATGCCATACAAATTCACCCATTTTAACTGATTAAATAAATGGTTTTTCTATAGTCAGAGAGTCGTGCTACCATCACAACAGCCTAATTTTAGAACATCTCCATCACCCCAAACAGTAACTTCTTGTCCCTCAGCAGTCACTTTCCATTCTCACACCCAGCTCTGGGCAAACACTAACCTATTTTCCATGTCCAGGGACTTGTCTCTTCTGGACACTTCACATAAATGGAATCACAAAATATGTGACCTTTAGTGTCTGGCTTCTTCAATTTAGCATCGGGTCTTCAAGGCCCATCCATGCTCTGGCATGTATCGGTACTTATTTCCTTTTATTGCCAAATAACAGTCCACTATTTGTTCATCTTTTCAGCTGATGGACACTTGGGTTGTTTCCATTTCAAGGCCATTATGAGTCACACTGCTATGAACATTGGTGCACACGTTTGCACGTAGCCATAGGTTTTCGTTTCTCTTGGGTATAGAATGCTGGGTCATGTGGTAACTCCACACTCAACAGTTTGAGGAAAGGCCAGACCGTTTTCCAAATGAGCTACACCATTTTACATTCCCACCAGGAATGCATAAGTTGTTCACAGGATTCCTTCACAAGCTCTTCAATTTCTCTAAGATTGGCAGTGATGTCCCCCTTTTTTTTTTAATTTTTTTTAACATTTATTTATTTTTGAGACGGAGAGAGAGCATGAACAGGGGAGGGTCAGAGAAAGAGGGAGACACAGAATCTGAAACAGGCTCCAGGCTCTGAGCTGTCAGCACAGAGCCCGACGCGGGGCTTGAACACGCGGACCGCGAGATCATGACCTGAGCCGAAGTTGGACGCTTAACCGACTGAGCCACCCAGGCGCCCCAGTGATGTCCCCTTTTTAATTCCTCCTTTGGTATTTGAAATCTGCTCTCCTTTCTACATTTATCAATTTGTTGACTACTTCAAGGAACCAATTTTTGATTTTAGTAATTTTCTGTATTATCTTCCTAGTCTCTATTTCACTTACCTCTAATCATTATTTTTTTCCTTCTTTCTGCTTGCTTCAAGTTCACTTTGCTGTTCCTTTTCTAGTTTCTTTTAATATTTTTTTAATTAAGTAAACTCTATGCCCAATGTGGCGCTGGAACTCATAACCCCGAGACCAAGAGTCACATGTTCCACCAACTGAGCCAGCCTGGTGCCTCTCTTTTCCTAGTGTCTTAAGGTAGAAAGTAAATTATTGACAATCCCACTTCTGGGCAGATATCCAAAGTTAATGAAATCACTTTCTCAAAGAGATATCTGCACCCCCGTGTTCAGTGCAGCATTACTCACAATAGCCAATATATGGAAACAACCTAAGCGTCCATCAATGGATGAATGGATAAAGGAAATTCTCTCTCTCTCTGTCTCTCTCTCTCTCTCTCTCTCTGTCTCTGTCTCTCTCTCTCTCTCTCTCTCTCTCTCTCTCTCTCACACACACACACACACACACACACACTGGAAATACGTTTTAGCCGTAAAAAAAAGGAAATCCTGCCATTTGTGACATGAATGAACCCTTGAGGGCATTATGCTAAGTAAAATATGTTAGAGAAAGACAAATTTTATAGGTTCTCACAGCAACAACTAAAAAAAAAGGTAATTATGGGAGGTGAGGGACATGTTAATTAGCCTTAGTGTGGTAATCATTTTGCAATATATACAGGTATCAAATCATCATGCTCTACACCTTAAATCTACACAATATTATAATATCAATGATATCTCAGTGAAGCTGGGGGGAAAAAGGAAGGTTGGGGTATTGATTTGAAATCTGTTTTCTTTTTGATCATAGACATTTGCAGCTGTAATTTTACTCTAAGCGTTGCTTTAGCTGCACGCAGGCAATTTTTGGTGATTGTGTTTTCATTTTCATTCATTTCTAAATATTTCAAAATTTCCATTGGGGATTCTTCTTTGACCCACTGGTTATTTGGGAGTATGCTGCTTAATTTCCATATATTTGTGAATTTCCCAAATTTCCTTCAGTTGTTGACTTCTAATTTAATTCCACTGTGGTTGGAGAACATTCTCTGCATGATTTTAATTCTTTGAAATTTACCGAGCCTTCTTTTATGGCCTACCATATGGTCTACCCCGGAGAATGCTCCACGTGCATCTGATCACTGATTGCTTCATGGAAACAACACTTCACTATGAGTGTCCATAAATCTGTGGTTTCTTCCCAACATCCTGGGGTCTTCCCAGCAGTTTACCACTCTTAGTAACAACTACTACTACATTCAGTAGTACTTCACTTTCTCACACCCTCTGCCCCAAGCTTTATTCTCTTTCCCCATTTTTATCCTGACAGTTTCCCTGAGGGAATTAACAAGCCTAGTCTCCTTATTTTACAGATGGGAAAATAGAGTATGAGACTTGCCTCAAGTCCCATGGAAACTCTGGGGGTGCAACAGAAGTGGGGGCTGGAGTCTGCCAACAGCCATTCTTCCTGCAACAAGGCCCTACTACCACTGAGCTTATTCAGGTCTCCAGAAAACTACAAACAGAACAAGCGGTTCAGTCCTCCTCCAAAGTGCTTCCTTGAGGGCACGTGCACACACACACGCACATGCACATCCACACATAGGAAGTTCTCTTTCCTTTCCTGGTGGGGGACAATGACCGTGGTCCACCTGGCACTGCAGCCGGGCCCACTGTCCGCCTGACCATGGGTTACGGAGGCGGGCCAGGTAATGCCCTCATTGTTCGGGGCACAACAGTCCCGGGGCCTCAAAAGCACAAAAAGCCATGAATCCAAAGACTAAATTGAAGCTGCAGATGGCATCAGGGGAACCAGGCTGTGACTAGAGATCAACAGGTGTAATTAGAAGAAACTGAGGAAGCTACAGAAGAAAAGGCTCCTTTACCAGGGCTTTCTACAAGTGAAGGCACTTGTTGTCCCAATACAATACCTCTAATTAATTACTTTTAATTAATCTACCAGCTCTCTACCCGGAACAACCTCTCTTTGGAAGAGAGAATCCCATGTGGGCCTTAGCAAAGTCTAGTCCCCCAGATCAGAGGGGTGTCCTCTCAGGTCCCCTGGGCAGAGGTTCCACGTCCTCCTTCCTGGCATGTCAACAGGAGAGTCCCTGCATCAGGCTGAAGGCTGGGACACTATCAGGGACCTCAGCCACCTCAGGAATTCTAGATTCCAGAGCTCTAAATGGCAGGCTAAGTGGATTTGCCTCACAGCCCCACAAGTGGGCTCATTATCTGAACTCGAAATGGCAGCCTCTTTCGCTAATAAGAGGAGAGAGTGAACGAAGCTCTTCTTTATGCCTCATCAGGGTTTTAATGTTGTCAAGGAGAGCTAAGATTCCCCGTCTTTCAATTGAAGCGGGTAGAGAAGGCAATGGGACTCTTCTGACTGTGTAGGACTATGGTTTCGTCTTCATTACAGAATCTGCCCCTGGAATACCAGTTCCATCCTGACCCAAGTTCCAGGTAGAGCCAGCCCTGCGTCCCCTGGGTCAGCCCCCTCAGTCCACTTTTCCTGCCAAAGCCCAGCCCAGGCACTCTTCGACACAGGAACCCAAGAAACGATCAAAAGAAAAAAATCCCTTTCAGCTTGTCACTTGAAAACATACCGAAAGGACTGGTTTTCAAGCTTTAGATTCAAGGAACGTTCTCCCAGCATCGCCCAACTTATGTTTTCACGGCTGGGGGCTTCAGAGGCTTCGTCAGTGTTTTTCACAGGGCCAGCATGGCCATCGCCACTCACTTTAACATTCCCTGTGCAAGGTCGAATCTGAAGATGATCTCAGAGATGCTGAGAGAGGTCCTTGTCCTACATTTTCAAGTCCTGCACATCCTAAAGCAGAGGCCTAACTAGTATTCAGTAAAATGTGCTTTGATGATCAAAGATCAGCAGGTTTCCTTACCACAGGGCATCGGAGAGCCTGCAATATGCTAACAGGCCTGTCAGTCTCTAAGAGGGTGTTAGTGCACGCCGATGTGGCCCAAATGTACTTGTCTAGAGAGCCAATTTTCTCTCCCTTTTTGTCTCCTTATCTCGGTCTCTCCATTCCTCTTTTGCGCAGTATTTTGCAGGGCCATAATTCAGTGCAACACACATTGGGAAATGCTGGCCTGGTGTCATTCTGAGCATGCCACACATGTTACGTGGTCTCCTCTCTAGTGGGTGAAAATATACAATAGTCCCCCTTTTAGAACATGCCATATACAGACACGCTTGGGCGCACCAAGGTCCAACTCAGAACTGGTGAAAATGAGCACTGTGTGCAATGTGGTTGCCCAGCGCTATCCTCGGGGCTGGGTGTGTTGTCCAGCATTCTGTACCAAGTGACCTTTAAACTCCTCTGCATGAGAAAAGTGCTGTCATCCCCAGTTATATGGACTCTCTGCTTTTATTTATTTATTTTTTTAAATTTTTTTAATGTTTATTTATTTTTGAGAGAGAGAGAGAGTGCGTGTGTGTATTGAGTGGGGGAGGGGCGGAGAGAGAGGGAGACACAGAACCCAAAGCAGGCTCCAGGCTCTGAGCTGTCAGCACAGAGCCTGATGTGGGGCTCAAACTCACAGAGTGTGAGATCATGACCTGAGCCAAAGTCGGACGCTCAACCGACTGAGCCACCCAGGCGCCCCTCTCTGCTTTTAAAAAGTACCTAGGGCTTCAGGCCAGTAATATAAAAATCAAAGTAAGAAGTCAGATTTACAAGTGGGTTATGCATGATGCAGTGTTTGAAATTCCAAATGCTTTTTCTCATAGAAACAAAGTCATAAGTGGGGATTAAGTTCTCAGACTAACCCACAATGTAGCTAAAACACATCTGCAATGTCATCAACTAACAAAACCCCAAAACACAAGATAATGAAAAAAGAAACATTTATATTTATCAAGAATACTTATGCTCCGTGGTATACCCAGAGGGGAGCAGGGCAGGGTGGGAGTAAGGGTGGGTGGCCCACACCCAGGCGAGAAGGGGCTTCCTGTAGAGAACTGACAAATGATAATGAAGCCAACAAAGTCAGTTGGCTTTTTATTTAGCCGCCTGCTGACAACTGAAAACAACATCAGTCATAAAATATTGCTCCTTTGAGGAAAACTGGGCTCAACAAGAAGTAAAGAAGTAGTTAGGGGTACTTAGAGCTACTAAGGAGGAGACTCTGGCTTACCTACAGGGATTTTAGTGTACTTCTTTATACTGTGTTCAAATTACTATCTACACCTAGAGTCATGACTACAGGAGTCCTTTTTTTTTTTTTTTTTTTTTTTTTTTTAATGCTTATCAACAATGATCCTGGTCAGCGGGGGTGTAACAGATGGGACAAGGATGGAGAAACGGATTCTATGAGTTCAATGAACAAAAATTAGAAGAGAAAAGAAATTAGAAGGGAACAAAGAGAAGCTATGGGTCTAAGATGGAAAAGCATGAATTGAGAACACTAAGTCAGAGGACCCACAGGCATTTCCTACCAGGAGAAAGAGGTGGGCAGAAGAAGGCGTTTCCTAGGACAGCCACCAGGTGGAGCCACTACCACAAACCACTACTTGGCTCCTCCTCTGGTTGGACTTGGGTGGAAACCCAGCAGGAGTGCTGTAGAAGTCTAAATAATTATTCCATGGGACACTAATTCCTCTAGTGTTAACATCTTGGAACCAGGACACAGAGATTGAAAAGAGATAAATATAATACAAGAAAACTTCTTAAAACCAAGTTTGACAATGACCCACACATAAAAATGTATGGAAATATATGATGGCAACACCCACCCAAAATGGCATTTTCCACCCATTTCACCACCATCTCTCGGTCCAAGAGGCAGTAATACTCTGATAAGAAAGTGAACTGGGGCAACATGCTCTAACAGCAACTACTGGTCCCACAGAGCCAATAACACAGGCTCCCAGTAGAACCTGTCAGTAATGCAGCCAGGGATCAATTACTTTACAAGATCTCTTTATGGCCCTTTTACTATCAAACTTTCAAGAATGAAGTCCCCCTGGGAAAAAAGATGATAAATGCACATACAGATACATTTACACAGATGTACGTATGTATTATTGATGTACAAATTCTATCCATCCAGGTTCACTGCCAGATGGCCAGCTTTATTTTCATCTCCCCATGGGAAAGTCCAGTCAGGTGATAGCCAAGAGCTTCCACATACAACAATAATGCCTTCTCTTACTTCTTACTCTTCCATCTGTCCATGAAAGGCAGCAATTTAGGTAAAGTCAGCAGGTGATTTGGAGAGTTGGAGAAAATCTGACCCAACATGCTGCATTTGCAGATTCCTAGCTAACCGGGATAATTCACATTTGTTGCTTCAAAAGGAAATTTGAAAGGAAAAACATCTTATTTCTATAAACAAATTCCCAGGACTCGCATCTACCTTGAACAACAAAGCACTGGAAAACCAAAGGAGTTGACATTTTCTTTATTAAAGACACGCTTTCTCCATCCTTTGTTTACAGTTTCATTTCAAACAAAGAGCCCACAGCCTATCAAGAGAACCAGGCCACCGCCTCCGAGCCAACAGAGTTCCATGGCAGCAGGTGCATGTTCGTGCACACACACGCACTCACGTCCTAACAGGCCAACAGATACCTCGAGAACGTTATTCCAAGTAGCCAAAGAAATGCCAAAGAAGTGAGAGCTCAAAACACATTTCCCCTTTAGTAGAGACAAGGGAGGGAGGTCACTATGGACAGATATGTTTAGGGACTTGAATGACCAGGGCTGAAACTGGGAGGGGAAAAGAAAGATAAACATTAGGCACACTCTGGCTACAGCCAGCAGACCACAATGGAGAACCCTTCCGTGCGGCAAACACGGGGCCCGTGTTATGCCGAGGGGCATGTATGTATCACCCATCCACACACAAAATGAATTCTGAAGAATTTCCGTATTAACTTTTAAAGCAACAGTGTGTCACCAGAGGCAGAGCAGCTGTTGGTCCCTCTGTTAAGGAAAACTTTTGAATTAAACCTGTCTGAAGGACTAAATACACGACAAATGAGCCCACAGAGTCATGTTCTACAATCCAAGTCATATCCACACAGCAATTCCCACAACAACCCTCCCGACCAGCTCAACTTGAATCTCATGTTGGAGCATCAGTGCTAGACCTGTTACAAATAACATCTTTTAAGACCATCAGATCTTTCGGCATTAATCCTTGGAAGGGGCAGTAAAATGCAAATGCACAACAAACCTTAAATAAAGATGGTAAAAGCAGTTTATCTTTCAGAAGGCAGATGCCAAAGGAGCAGAGCGACTTAAAAAGGTGATTATAAAAGACGTTTTATATCAGGACAGCATAACAATAATAATAATAATAATAACAATAATAATAGCAAAGAATAAGTGTGCAAAATACAATAGAGACTTACCAAACACTGAATTCATGATAAACTGGAAATAGAAACAAGGACACATAAAGCCAACCAGAAACCCACGGAGTGGCTTCACATTCAGAATGACAGAAGTAAATAAGAGACATACCCCCAACTTGCCATATAAAAGATTTAAGAAATGCACACCACTTTCTTAACATTTCCCAAGTGATATAATAGACTGAACGTGCTTGCAGGCAGGACTGGCTGGGGTTTTTCTGGTCTTCCGATCTGCCCCAGCACCAAGCACAGGGCCAGGCGCACAGTATCCAGGCGCTATTGAACTCTCATTAGCATCCATGTCAAGGTGTGGAGGGAACAACACCCAGAATCCCGGGCAGCATGAAGGGTCTGGGAGGGGCGGCCTTCCCCATGAGGTCTGCTGATGATGCAAAAGTGAAACACTAGGTCCCTGAAATACAAGCTGGTCCTTACGAAGGCCAGGGCAGTATTGATCACAGCCTGCACACTTAACCTATCCCATGAATAAAGTGGGTTGGGAAACCCTTCTAAGGATGAAACCAACTGATTTTTTTTATTTCATTTTAATTCAAGTAGAAATGGACAAAGTCCTCTATACTCATGTTCAAGTATGTATTGAATGTATTTGCTGTTAACTATTAAGATGTCCATTTTGTTCAGTTTTGCTTTTAAACTCAAGGATAGAATGCTTTTCATACATTTCTCCATACATCAATATTCCAATTTAGGAGGGCTCATCAGCCTTCCAAATGGGCTTAATGAGAGAAGAAACAAAAGAATAAATCACTCTCAGAAGGAAACAACCTATTTGTGTCTGGTTCATGAGAATGTCATTTGGCTCCAAAAAATTTTTCAGATTCTCAGGCTATAATTTGTCAACATTCTGGAGTCTGGGATAACTTCAGGATACACAACAGCCATGCTGCAAGTGTAAATGAAAACTGACTTCTTGCTCCCTGGGAAAAGCTTGTTTTAAAGGAAAAGCTCCTTCACTAGGACTCGGGTGAAGCCCAGAGAAGTGGCCAGGAGTGGGAGCAGACACAAAAGCCCTAATTCCTGGAATGTATACTGACTGCTGTCAAGCCATCTGCAGGAAATGTTCTCTCTCTCTCTCTCTCTCTCTCTCTGTGTGTGTGTGTGTGTGTGTCTTTCTCAATTTCAGTCACATCTTTTTCTCAAATGAAAAGCACATGGAGTCATTCCAGTACCTCCCTAAATCACCTCTGCAGAAATGTGCAAAGGTTAAAGTTGAAAACTGAAACTAATTGGTCCCCAAACTGTTTCCATGGTCTGGTCCTTTCTCAAGGCGATTACTAGCTTTGTTCAAACCTAGGGTATCTCTTGACCTTATACAGGGGCCTAGGGAGGGTAAACTCATCCCACTCCGTGAGGTTCTACAATCCACTCCCCACTGCCACAAAGTGAGGCATGTCCCAAACCGCTGGCCACAACTGGGCAAACTTCTCCAGTGACATCTACCTCAAGTTCAGGACCCAACGAAATAGCTCAATTTCAAACTCATAACAGAAATAGATTTTGATCTTTCTTTATTAAAAGAAAAAGAACTTGTGTTAACTGTATTAAATTCTCACAGGGTCCAAGGCTGAATCACAAGGAGGACTCATATACTCTCAGAAGGATCCTATGTTAATGAAACAAAGCAGTCAGTAACAGACTGACAACAGCAAATGATAAAAACATCCAGAGATTTCTAGGGACAAAGCTTGGTAGAAACAAAGAGAAGGAGAAGACTTGGGTCATTTACAATAAGTCACAAAACTTGAAAAATCAGTCGGACGGAAGTGTTTACAAGTAACTAGAATCATCCCACAGATTTAGCCTCTGATCCTTGTTCTAAGGGGGAAAAAAAGTGGTTTTTCATTGATTTGGGATGGGGAAAAAATGTAGCTTTTGAGCTCAGCACAATGAACTATTTATCTGGCCTGACAAGGCCAATCAATCCACCCTGCTGTTTATTATAAGGAGTAGTAGGATACTGTTAGTATTGACGGGTGGGGGCAGGGCCAAACACAGCACTGGCCTCGGGTACACAATGCTTCTCTTCAACTGGGAATTTATGTTTGGCCCAGGTGACCCGGGGGTCAGTCTGAAGCCTGGGACAGAATGAAGATGGTATTTTATGCATTTCGTATTTACAGAATGCCTCCATGTGCCCAAGTCTCAGATTCCTTATATAAAATACCCCAGCGTAAAAGGTTGGTCGTAATCCGGCTGCAGGCCTAAGGTGGAGACTTGAGAAAAAAACATCAGTTGGTAGGCCACCCTTTTAATGCCTTTTGCGGGATCATGAAGAATTCCGCAGAGGACCTCAGAGGCCAGATTTTTAGATGTAAAAAGGCAATTATCTGAAAAGTTTTATTCTTTCTTTGATTTCAAGTTCTCAGGTAATTTTTACCAAACTCATCTGGATAATTACCTTAATTCTTTAACTTAATTAATTCCTTAGCTTGTTAAGTTAATTAATTACCTTAATTCTCTTATTCACTTTAGGAAAGCAGGGCCGGCAGGAGAAGCCCGCCCGTCCTTGGCTCACGGACCCAGGGAGCGTGAGGAGGAACAGGAACGGCTCAGACCAGCGAGCGAGCTGTGGGAATGGAGAAAGACACACGGACTTCTGGCTCTCTGAAACTGACGAGGGCAGGCCTCAAGAGTTCTGGAACTTACGTGCAAGAATGCAGGAGGGGCTTTGGGGGATGGCTGCAGTTTTACAGCAAAGTACGCTTAATTCTTAAAATGGGAAATCCCCTGCACTGGTACGATGGGCTTTAAAAAAAAAAAGAAAGAAAACAAGAAAAAAAAGAAAATCCTATAGCTGCTAACCAGCGTGGGCCTGCAGCCAATGCTTCATCTGAATAATTCAAAAAAGCAAATGTAACCCAGGGCAGCTGGAGGGGGTAGAGGAAGAAGCAGGAAGGAAGAGAGACACAAAGCTAATGTCTCAAGCACTATGATCAATGGGCAGTTTATTGGACAAATTCTTATGCTGTCTAAATTTTATGAAAGATTAGCTGTTCTTCCCTGTGGTTATGTAAACTTGCCTTCTTTTTTCTTTTTAATGGAACTCTTGGCTAATACATTTCCTGCTCCTGCTTCCGACCAGCTATTTCTCTTTAAGGAAGTAATAAGCCCATGAAAAGCCTGCAGCTGAAGGCTGCCCTACGGTGGGCACGCTCAGTGTGAGCCCCGCTGGATGCACAGAGAAGGTTGGGTCAGGAAAAACCGAGGAAATCTTGTGCGACCACAGTAGAAGTGAGTCGAGTCCTCCCTGCAATCTTATATTCTCTCTCCTATCATTTCAAACAACAGTGTCACAAGGGAGGGATGTGGGAGAAAACAAAACCCCAAGGAGCTAATACCTGAAAACCTGCCTTGAGGTCTCAAAACAGGGAAACAAAATGGTTAACGTTCCCTTGGTTGGATGGATGTACGGGCTATATCTTTGCATGTACTGCCTGAGAAACCAGGAGAGACACAGTCTATGTTTGGGAGCCCAGCAGGTAGAGAGAAAGACCCTGATAAAGCCTGCCCTTAAATTAAAAAGAGAACATGGCCAGACACTCACAGCTCAGCCTGCACCATAGCATTCTCTAAAGTCACCTTTCATCCATAAAAATAGATATGAGAGCGAAAGCTGAAGTCCTAGGAAAATCATCATTTACGGATTTAGTCTACTTTCTCATTATAAAAAAAATTCTGTCAGTTCCCTTTATTATAGTTACATCATTACTCGCTCTGTGTGTGTGTCCAAATTTATACAAAAAAACAAAAGGGCAAATGCCATTCAATGTTTCAGCAATTCCAAATTGGCCACAGTTGACCCAGAAGTTTCCAGTTTGGGGTTGTGTGTGGGGAGGGGGCTTGTTCTTTGTTTCCATACCTCTCTTATTGGTTCTTAGAATTGTTTCGGAAGACAGCAAAACATTTCCAGCGGATACTTCGTGCATGGGTTTTTCTGGAGCTTTGCTGGAGAGAGGGTCTTTCTTCATCTCTTTCTTTATTTCCTGTGAAGATAAAAGGAAAATAAGATAGTTTTTTGAAATTTGAAAATGGCTCTTTGATTATTTTAAGCTTCAGCTTTCTGGAAATGAATTATGATGACCTCAACTCAATATACCATGAGCCTTGAAGAATACCATTTCCTCTATTGCTGTAGCTCGTTTTCCTTACATTTATTACCGAAGCACCTACTCCTACAAAGGAAAACAATGTCCAGTATGGTGACATGACCTTATGTGACTATGGCCATTCCAAGTGACCACAAAGAGAATGAGTGATACTAAAGGCCACTACTCAGCTCTAAGCGACAGCCTGTCCTAGTTTTTGAACAATGACAAGCTTTAGGCAAGCTAAAAGCCTTCTGGTTTCTATCCTTCCCAACAAGGGTTTAGAGAAATATATTCCAAATCACCATTGTCTGACAATTATGCTAAATCCAAAAGAAGATGATTTAAGTTCATTTACAGTCAGCAAGTTCCTCTGGCTTTCCTTAACTCTTGACAAAGAAAAATGTAAGATGACAAACAGAAATAAAGACTATCAGTCCAGGCCAGGGGTCAGCAAACTACAGCCCACCACGTGGTTTTGTAAGGAAAGTTTCATTACAGCACAACCACCTACATCCATTGAGGTATTTTCTAGGGCTACTAGAAAATGATGGCAGAGCGGAGTATTTGGAACGGACATCAAAGCCTAAAATACTTGGCCCTTTAGGGAAAAGTTTGCTCTCGGGGGTCTCTTATCCAAGATCCATTAAGATACAGAATTTAAAAACCTGATGGCTGATAGAATTATTTCAAATTAGTCTAATAATTTACATCATTATTTTTGAAAGCATCAATACCTTGAAATGATAGTAACTCACAAACTGCAAGTCTGGAGTGGAGGGTTTCTGGGCTTGTCTGAGCCCATGATCACGCTGACTTGAGCAAAAGTGAAAGCTATGGGGCTAGACCCAGAGTGTGGCTGAGTGGCAGGAAGGGCTCAAGGATGAGACATGTGTTCTTTAGGAAGAACATGGGGCAAGAAATGTGGATGGGCTCCTTCTATGGAATGAACATGAAGACGGTAAATTAGGTAGGGGGCTGAGATTCAGCCTGGGTAGAGGGCAGAGGCACAAAGAAAGAAAAAAAGCTTGTTAAAACACAGCCACTGCCGGCAGCTTCCTACACACCTGAGTGTTAGTTACCATATCCAATTCCCCAGTTGCTGGCTCAGTTCACAGCAGCCTCACCCTCCCTCCCCTCACCAGGGCCCCACCGGAAACCAGTAACTGCAGCTGTCGCTTTGGTGGGTTGAGAGTTTCAGCCGGTGTTCTAGGCCAAGCCAGCACAAAGCTGTGTGCACGCGTGTGTACATACACGGACTCCCACCTCGGTAGTTGCACCACCTGCTAGAACAGCAGTTGCAGGGGGTTTCTACAGCCTCACAGGCAGACGGCATCAGGGGACAATCTACAAACACTGCCCATGTGAGCCACATGAGGGGTGGCTTTCTTAGGGATGGCTGCCAGGCTGCTATGGCTTGAGAAGTAAAAAAAACAAGCCACCATGGGGCTCAATCCCCTGAGGTTGTTTCTTTGGGGTAGAACAGCTGCTCAAACTTCACCATCCACTGCAGTGTGGACAGGACTGTGGACACACAAATTTCCCACCTGGACACCACAGAACATGGTGATACAACATCCGGTGTTACCAAAGACTAATTCAGAAAACTTCAGTGTGTCGTGGGCAACATGTCAAGCATTTGCTTGGCACTAACTGCTAAAGACATGCAGATGGGGAAGGGTGAGGGAGGGGCAAATGTTTGAGAGACTGGAGTGGTCACTAGAGCTTTAGAAGCTATGACTGTTTTGTTTGTTTTAAAGTAATCTCCACACCCAACGTGGGGCTCAAACTCACACCCCCAAGATCAAGAGTCGCATTCTACGGTCACTGAGCCAGCCAGGCACCCCTAGAAGCTGTGATTCTAAGAACGCTCAAACCCAAGGCTTCAGAGCAGCACCCCATGAGGATGGAAGGACTGACCTGATCAAGCAGGTGCTTAAGGGCTAAGACAACAGCACTAGGAGAGAGGTTGGTTCATAAATCCCAGATTCCACTGCCCCCCCAGTGACTGTTTAAATTTGCCACACAGAGAAGCCTAACAATGCCCACATTTCTTAAGTTCCCTCTTAGATTGAAGCAGGGAGGAGACAAAACTTAAAATATGCCCTGTATCTTTCCAGAGAAACCAGACACATGGGTATGGCATTGCATCCTGTAGGCTCCACCTGTACAACATCTAGGTACACCAGGCTCAATGCAGCACCCCCCTACAAACGCAACATCTTCCCCCTGACCTGCCCCTTTTCTGGAACAGAAGGGAGCTATCTTGCTTGACAGCCCACATCTACCCACTTACCCAGGCTAAAAAACTCAGTGTTAACCCTCCTACCTAACCAGTCACCCAGTTGGGCTCTATCTACTTCCTCAACCTCTCAGTTTCTCTCTATTCCTCCTATACTGCCTTAAAACCACGGATACCAGGCAAAGAACTTTAGAGACATTTCTTCCACACATATGGCTAGAATTTGTTAAAAAGGAAAATAAGTATTGATGAGGATGTGGAGGAACGGGAACCACTGTATATTGCTGGTGGAAATATAAAATGGTGCAACCACAATGGAAAACAATATGGTAGTTCCTCAAAGTTAAACAAAGAACCACCATGTGACCAAGCAATTCCACCCCTAGGTACACACCCTAAAGTACTGCCATCAGGGACTCAAAGAGATAGTTGTAGGCCAACATTTACTGCAGCATTATTCACAATAGCCAAAAGGTGGAAATAACCTAAATGTCCATCAACAGATGAAAGGAAAAACAAGATGTGGTCCATACATACAGTGGAATATTATTCAGCCTCAAAGGGGAGTCAAGTTTTGATACATGCTACAATATGAATGAGCCTAGAGACCAAAGTGCTAAGTGAAATAAGCCAGACACAAAAGGACAAATATTCTATGATTCCACTTATATAATGCAGCCAGAGTAGGCAAATTCATAGAGACAAAACGACTGGAGGTTACCAGGGAGTGGGAGGGGGGATGGGAGTCAATGTTTAATGGTCACCAAATATCTGTTTGGGGTGACCAAAAAGTTTTAGACAGAGATAAATAATGACAACTGTTGCACATTGTTAATGGAGCTAATGCCACTGAACTGTATATTTTAAATGGTTAAAATCGCGGGGTGCCTGGGTGGCTCAGTCAGTTGAGCATCCGACTTCAACTCAAGTCCTGATCTCGCGGCTTGTGAGTTTGAGCCCCACATCAGGCTCTACACTGACAGCCTGGAGCCTGCTTTACATTCTGTGTCTCCCTCCCTCGCTGCCCCTCCCCTGCTCACATATTTTCCCATAAGAACACATACACATGAACACCAGCTAACATGTTAGTACATGCCACGTGCTGAACAGATGTGCTCTGAGAGCTTCACCTGGATGGCAACTTGTAGCCTGAACAACAACCCTATTCACCAATGATGCACACACCAAGACATGGGGCATTAAGGAAGCTTACCAAATAAATAGGAGCCAGAATTGGAACCCAACTTGTCTCACTCCAAAGCCAATTTTTTTTAAGTTTATTTATTTATTTATTTTGAGAGAGAGAGACAGAGAGACAGAGCACACAAGCAGGGGAGGGGCTGAGAGAGAGAGGGAGAAAGAGAAAACACAAGCGGGCTCTGTACTGCCATCACAGAGCCCGACGTCAAGCTCGAGCCCACAAATTGTGAGATCATGACCTGAGCCGAAGTCAAGAGTCAGACGCTTAGCTGACTGAACCAACCAGGCTCCCCCAAAGCTCATCTCTTAACCACTCTTTCTGAGTCCTGCCGGAGTGACAATAATATCTCCCTGCCTCTGGCCTCTTCCACATCAGACTCCACACTGCCACCAGAGATACTCTCCCAAAACAAAGGTATGAACTTGTCACTCCCCTATTGAAATCCTGCCGTTACTTCCAAAAGACCACAGGACATGCCGTTTCATCTAAAAACTTTTTAAATTTGAATAGTAAACCACAAATCCCTGTGTCCTGGGTTCTGGCTCAAGCTATCCAACATGCATGCTGACCCCATGGAACCAATTACCGTGCAAATGTAGGATGGGAATGCACTTCTTTCACAACACCTCGACTTTCACAGACATCTGATGTCACAGAGTCCTCTTGGTAGGCTCTAAAAATAGGTGATGATGCTGGCAATGACACAACCTCACACTGGCAGAGGCTTATAGAAATTAAAGTGTTTTAGCGGATATTTCTTCACTTGTTCCTCACAGTAACACTGTCATTGTGTTATTGAAAAAATAAATAAAACCTTTATTCTTCCAGATTGACATATTTTTGCATATAAGAGTCAGAGACCAGGGGCGCCTGGGTGGCTCCGTTGGTTACACGTCCAACTCTTGAATTCGGCTCAGGTCATGATCTCACAGTTTGTGAGCTAGAGCCCCACATTGGGTTTAGCACTGACAGTGTGGAGCCTGCTTGGGATTCTCTTCCTCTCTCCCTCTGCCCCTCCCCCCACTCTCTCTCTAAACAAACAAACAAACTTAAAAAAAAAAAAAAAACAATTGTGAGACCCAGTCAGAGAGCATGCAAGAGCAGCCAAAGGCCACAAAGCTATTAATGGGGAGCCGTGGACCCAACTCTGGGCCTTCCGGCAGGGCTCTCCCACTACACCTCAGCTCTGAAGAAAAACTAGTGTCATGGCTATAGAAGGAAGACTCAAAATCACCCCACCCATGGCTCCAGTGGGAATTTTCACTTCCCTCCACAGCTCAAGAATATAAGGTACCGTTTCATCCATAAACCCACCAATACCGAGGCCCAAATCCTTGAAGTCCTTTCTCATCCACACATAAAAGCTCTTTGCTGCAGAAGAGGGCGGACTTGGCACTGGAGTGACTCCTTCCTGCCTGTAGCTGCCAGCATCCGGCTAGCTGGAGCTATCCGAGGTTCTGATCCATGTCATGCGACTCTGGATCTCCTGGGTCTGAGTGTCCCTAGCCCAACCCCCAATCTCCACTTTCTAACACTAGGCCTATATTTTTAACCATTGTTAAGAACCTGGATTCTGCTATCCCAGTGGTAGAGGCCATGCCCTGGGCCAGAATTGTGGGCCATGGGGGCTTAGAGAAATTCACACATCCCCACATATATAAATCAGCCATGATTGTACTTGCTTTAAAACACTACAAAATCATCAGGGTATCGGCAAACCTCTTTATGCGGTAAAGGAAACCTAGCTTCTCTTTGTCTCAAATCTGATGCCTCAACAGTGAAACTCAGCATGTACAGCAGAACTGAGGCCATCAGTAAGTTATCAATGTTGCAATAACACTCAAACTATGTCACAAGGACAACCTGAGTGAAGGGAGAGGAGAACTCATACCATTCCTGTTTCCCAAAGCACTACACTGATCAGAGCCCAAGAGGGCTCACCCACATCTGGAGGCCAAAAAGCCCCAATAATGCCACTCTAGAAAAAACTTGCCATGACACATTTAGCAGCCTGTGAACAATAGCCTCACCAAGGAAATGCATAATTTGTACACAACTGGAAACTAGACCAGCATAGTCTGCCTTCCGATGAGTGGAGTTGCCCGGATGTGGCTGGCTGCGAAGTTAGCTTTCCCTCTTGTCTCCTCAGCCACCTCATCCATTATGTACTGCACAGGTGCTGGGGAGTGGCCTGGTTGAAACTTGCCTTCTTTCAATGAACCAAAATACTCCACAGTAAAACATCACTGAAGGTCCAGTCTAGGAGTCCCTCCCTCCTCTCATCCTACTACCAACCTTGACACAAGCTGAGATGCAGCCTTCACGGTAAATGGAGAGAATGACGGGTGAGTAAAAACAAAAACAAAACAAAAACAAACAACAACTAGTACTGGCATCATCATTTATTAGGTGGATGACCTTGGGGACAATACTGAAAGCCTCTCAGCAGCTCTTTTGTCATCTCTAAAAGAAGTCTAATGCTAAATGCTTTGGTACCATCACAGATGTGTCTTCAGGGTCAAAGAGTAAATTGGAGAGTAGTATACAAATTGATTATTTATTGTCATCATGGTCATCATAAAACAGCAAGTGCTATAAAAAAAAAAAAGAATGACACCTAACAAAACAGATGAACATCATAGTCAGGACTCTGAGTGAAAGAAGCCCGACCAAGAAGATCACATACGCTACGATTCTGTTGTGCAAAGTTTACCAATAGGCAGAACTCATCAATGGTGAGAGATCTCCAAACAGCAGTTGCCCTTGGGAAGGTAATAACTGGGAGGTTCTATAACTTGGTCTAGGCGAAGGTTGCACAGGCATATACACGCCTAAAGCTTCTTTGAACTATGTTTATGTATATGATCTCTGTACTTCACTGTATGCTATTTCCACTTAAAATAACAATATGAAGGCTTAAGCCAGAGAACAACAGATTCTTTTAAATCAAAATGTGCTAATATTTCATCCTAGAAGGTCAAAAACATGAAAAGCTAGTTAGTTCTTGGGTATCTTTTTTTTTAAGTTTATTTATTTATTTCAAGTTTACTTATTTACCTTGAAGGGGGGGGGGGGGACAGAAGGAGGGAAAGGAGAGAGAATCCCATGCTGCCAGCACGGAGCCCAATGTGGGGCTCGAACTCATGAACCATGGGATCCTGACCTGAGCCAAAATCACGAGTCAGACACTTAACTGACTGAGCCATCCAAGTGCCCCTTGGATGTCTTAATATTCATCTCAGGGGCTGGAAAGCTTTCTGGGATCAACATTAAGGGGACCGGCGATTGGAATGTGCCAGACGCTTCCTACCAAGTGGGTGAGTCAAGGGGTGACTCATCTAATTGACACAATCAGCTGAGTGGATCTTCTCCCTCTATGAGGTCCTTCCTCTCCACCTCACCTGCTTTCCTCACATCTCACAATATTTCCTTCTCTCCTGCCACCAACATTACAGGCACACGGAGTGGGCTGCTGCCACTGACACCAGGGGGAGCTCAGTACTGCCTTGACCTGCAGAAAATGCTGGTCCTGGGCTTCCTTCTGCATTAGAGCGAACCTCGGCTGGATCCCCTCAGCTCAGGGCAGAAGCAGGGCAGGGGAAAAGAAGGAGGCATTCATCAGCCTGTCCTCAAACCTGGTTTCTTTCCGCAGGTAAGACTCCCTTTAGGGCCCGGTGTGGCTGTGGGATCACAGCTGTGCCCCCTACGCCATTTCATGGAAAACCTTTTTGCAAAATTACCACTGGCAGGAGATAAAAGGAAATCACTAAAACAAACCCTTACAGCAAATCTACTGCAAGAGAGTTTTGAATAAATACAGAATCCTAAAATAGCACATTACCTACCCCCTACATGCATAATACCTTCCTGCCTGCCCCCCCCCCCGCACATTAAAGGCAAGTTTGAGGAACAGCCACCCCCTGAACGTCACCTGCTCGCAGAGACTGGTTTACCAGCACTTGGTTCCATTCAGAAAAGGCTACTAAATCTTAAGACACCTGGGAAGACACAGTAAGTATCTTGAAAGCAAGAGCAGAACACTAGGGGAGCTTCAGCTGGAAGATTGTTTCGCTAAAAAAATATCTATCTCATTATCACAATTAAAAAGAGGGGGGGCACCTGGGTGGCTCAGTCGGTTGAGCGTCCGACTTCAACTCAGGTCATGATCTCATGTCTCATGAGTTCAAGCCCCACATCAGGCTCTACACTGACAGCCTGGAGCCTGCTTTACATTCTGTGTCTCCCTCTCTCGCTGCCCCTCCCCTGCTCACATTCTGTCTCTGTCTCAAAAATAAACATAAAAAAAAGACCCATGCTGTTGAACCACGAAATGCACCAACTTCATTAGAAAGACTTACAAAGAATACACACACACACACACACACACACCATCTGAAGTAAACATGGCAAAAATATGAGGATTTGATAAATCGAGGGGGTAGACACACTGGTATCTGCTATTCTGTTTCTTTTCCAAATGCTTGAAATATTTCATACTTTCCCCTAAAAATTACATAGTGAAACCACGCTGATCTCATACACAATGGCTTTCTTACATTTAACAAAATATGTGGCCACTTAGAAAAGTGCTCTGACATATCATCATAGATTAGACCTAAGATCTTTTCAGCTCAAAGCTAACAAGTTCTTTTTAAGTAACAGGATACCTATTGTCATGTTTCTATGTAAATCTTCAACTACATATTTGCAATATCCTACATTTGCAGTGTTATCTCCCAAGAATCACTGATAACACAGGCCCAGGCAAGAAGCGCTTGGACAGCAGGATGGGAATAAATGCTGCAAGGAGCTCAGGAAGTGCCACATGCCGGACAAAGATAAGAACCTCCGCCTTCGTGTCCCAAAGAGATAACACCACTTCCTGATCTATGCACAGTGCAATTACCTGCATGGTAGTCAGTGCCTGCGGATCTGCCCATGCCCTGCTAAACATCTAGATTACTACCAGTGGATCAAAGGGTGTCAATACCAACCAGCTGTCTGGACATGGTTTAGTGGGCACCTAATAAATATCTGTCAAATGAATGGCCAACTTAGCAGACCGTTATGGGCAGGACACCTATTACAGACGACGGGTAGTACGTTCAATTCAGCCGAAAGCTATGACAACATGGAAATCTGTGTCATCCCTACAAAGACACAACCGGTGTTCCCTGGATCACAAGCAACTTATCGCCTCTCAGGATGCAGATCTGGCTTAAGAGCAGTAGGAAGAAGATACAGTAAGAAAATTCACACAGTACCTCATTTTCCTTGAACAAGCAATACCTATTTCTTTACTAGAGTGGGAACGTTAGACATTCAAAATAAATTTACTCATTTAAAAATGAAACCTGGGGCGCCTGGGTGGCTCAGTCAGTTAAGCGTCTGACCTCGGCTCAGGTCATGATCTCATGGTTTGTGAGTTCAAGCCCCACGTCAGGCTCTGTGCTGACAGCTCAGACCTTGGAGCCTGTTTTGGGTTCTGTGTCTCCCTCTCTCTCTCTGCCCCTCCCCTGCCTCAGGCTCTGTCTGTCTGTCTCCCTCTCTCTCAAAAATATATAAACATTTATATATTTATAAATGTTTGAGTTAAGCCCCACATCGGGCTCTCTCCTCTCTGCCCTCTGCTGTCAACCTGGAGCTCACTTCAGATCCTGTGTCTCCTTCTCTCAGCCCCTCCCCGGCTTGCGCATGCACACACACTCTCTCTCAGAAATAAATAGACGTTAAAATTTTAAAATAAAATAAAATAAAAATGAAACATTAAAGGAGCGCCTGGGTGGCTCAGTCAGTTGAGAATCCAACTCTTGATTTTGGCTCAGATCATGATCTCACAGTTCATGAGTTCGAGCCTCACATCGGGCTCTGTGCTGACAGTGCAGACGCTGCTTGGAATTCTCTCTCTTTCCCTCTCTCTCTGCCCCTCGTGCACACATGCTCTCTCTCAAAATAAATAAACTTAAAAAATGTTTTCAATGAAACTTTAAAAGCAGTAGAAGAAAATACGAGAGAAATATTTTACAATCTCAGAGTGGGAAAGACTATTTGACACTCTGACACAGAATGTGGAAGCTGCAAAAGAAAGGGCTGATGAACTACAGAAAACTACAACTGCAAGATAAAAAAAAAAAAGAAGAAGAAGAAAAGAAAGAAAATTAATCAACCAAAGTCAAAGTGGGGGAGCATTGCTTGTTATGGAGAACGCTTTCTGCAAAGTGTTGGCAAACAGATCAATAACCCAACAGAAAATAGCAAAAGATAATTCACAGAAAAAAATGACTCAACCCTATGAAAAGATACTTAACCACACTCCTAAGAAAAATGCAAATTACAGTGGGATTCATTTGACAGTAGCTGTGCATTGCACACTGGATAGAAGACCTGAATCCTCCTGGCTGTGTCCTTTTACTAAAAGCACAACATTTACACCTGGCATACTATCACGTTCACACCAGTCCTCTCTAGGGTCCGGGCCCTCTCAGAATACTGTCTCTGTGCTCAGAGCACAGAGCGCAGTGCCTGGCACACAGCTGGTATCCGTGCAAAGGGTAAATAAGTACAGAGGATAGTAAGCACAAGTCAAACTCTCCACAAGTTATAGTCTACATACACGGGGGTGAATATAATTTTTACTACAATGAGTTCTCATTTTTTTTCTTGATACTAAATACGATTAAGCTTCTCAATGGATCTGATACCCAGTGAATTTATATTAGTGCTACTGATGCAAAAAATTGCTTTTTAAATCTATCTGATTGTCAACAATCAAAACAATATAATTTTAGCTCTGGTGTAGAGGAAGATACCCTCTCGCACTCACCAATGAGAGTATAAATTGATATATAAATAGGTGCAACCTCTGTGCGAGGCAATGTGGCAATTATCTATCAAAAATTTAAATGCCTATGCCTTTTGACTCAGTATTTCCACTCCTAGGAATTTAAACTGCAAGTATGCTTGCACACGTGCAAAAGGGTGTATGTACAAGATTAATTGTTACAACACTGCTTCAATTAGCAAGACTGAAAGAATGTAAATGAGTATCAGTAGAGAACTAGTTACATGAATTACAGTAAATCCACACCATGCAACTTTCTCCAAGAATGAGGCAGGTCTCTAAGTACAAATAAGGATAATCGCTAAGACATGCTGCTAGGTAAGAAAGCCTAATAACGTATGCTAGCATTTGTGTGAAAGTGTGTGCATGCCTCATTGTGTAATAGAGAACAAACTGATGAACTGAGGCTGCCTCCAGCGAGGGGAACAGGGTGACCGAGAGACAGGGAAAGCCCACATTTTGTCACTTTTAATTGGTACCATGTGCCTGTGTTAGCCATACAACTTTTTAATTTAAAAAGTAACGATTGAGGGGCGCCTGGGTGGCTCAGTCAGTTAAGCATCCGACTTCGGCTCAGGTCATGAACTCACAGTCCATGGGTTCCAGCCCCATGTTGGGCTCTGTGCTGTCAGCACGGAACCTAGAGGCTGCTTTGGATTCTGTGTCTCCCTCTCTCTCTGCCCCTCCCCTGTTCGTTGCTCTCTCTCAAAAATAAACATTAAAAAAAAGTAATGATGGAAATGTGTTTACTATTCCCCAATCATTAGACTATCGGCTGTTACTTTTTCTGCAAACAAGCAAGAAATTGATACTGTCCCCAAATACACTTCAGTTATATCCTTTCCACTGCTAGTTTTAATGATCCTAATGTTACTGGGTCCCAGTGATGGCTGTACATATGAACAGATAAAAGCTTAAAAGAAAGCTCTTCAGTCCATCTATTTCCTCAAGAAGGGGAGATAAGAAAGTTAAGATGTGGGGAAAATCATACCAGGCCCATTAATCGTCTTTTCCATTCATATGATAAAAAAAATCAAAAATTTTGAAATACAAGTATAATCAATGTCATGACAACAACCCAGAATAATAAATAAAATGCTTATAAAAAGGCAATAGTAAATCTTATTTGTAGTTTTACCATAGGTAGAATATAGTTCACTTTAGTGCCCAGAGTACAACAAGACTTAAACAGTGTGGGATTGGTTAATTATGCTCAAAAAGGTTAATCACAAGGTCTCAAATCGAACTCCCTGAGGGGTGGGCACTTTCTCCAACAGCCTCTTCTGGAAAATTTTTTAAATGTTCCTGATAACATCATACCTACCCCGTGACACAGTACTCCCAGAAACACAGGAATTGTTGGATCACGTGGTAGGTCAACAGCTTGCTCTTGGAGACAAAAGAAGGGCCATCCAAGGTCTGGGAGCCATTTTTGCCATCTTTTTAACAGCTTTGAAGATGGTGAAGAGCCCGTGCTCCTGGGGCCCTTTGTGGGAATCCCTGTCACAGCACTGACCCCTGTACTCTCGATCTCTCTCTCTCTCGGCTACTCTGTGAGGGTCTCAGGGGTAAGGAAGAGGTCTCAGTGATCTTTCATCCCCAGACACTCAATAAATCATGGCCATTATTATTAGCTCTGTCATTCTTCTAAAAGATATGTGAGTGCCTACTATGTGCCAGCTATAAATGGCAGCAGTATGTGCGTCTAGGTCAGGGTTAATTTTTACAGTCACAACTGCTTCTAGGACTAATAAACTAATGGAAAAATGTAAATGCACTGGGGCCTCTTACATATAAAACAGAAGGTGAATCTCTTCTTCATTTTCCTAGATCTAAAAACTATGGAATTAGCTTGCAATTATGAATACTATGAGCAAGGGACTGTTCTAAGGGTTTGCATGGAGTAGTTCATCCAGTGCTCACAGCCACACTAAGAAATAGGGGGCATTATCTCTCTCTCTGACAGATGGGGGAGGTGGATCCCAAGAGGGGACAAGACAGTCAAGGGCTGACTGAGGACGGAAGCCCAGGCAGTCCTGGGGCCAAGCCCACGCTCCTAGTGGTCACGCCATGCTCCACCTACACGTATATGCTCTCTTCACTTGCTCTGGAAGGCCAACTTCCATAAACTGCCACTTAAAAGAGGAGAGACAAGGAATATCATCATAGAATGAACTGTAAGCGAGCAATGCTGAGGACCAAGGGTTTGAAAGCCACTCCCAAGTAAAGAAATTCTTGAATTTTTAACAAAAAAGCACCTGTTTACTGGTTGTTGAAAGAATGTTTACATACATTTCCATCTCGGATAACTCGATTGTCAAGAATAAATTATTCCAAGCCCGTGACAAAACAATGCCATTTCATGCTCATTTCCTGATTAAAGCTTTTAGACAGCTGGGCATTTTCATTTCTCAGAGCTGTAGAGAGCTATGCAAATTTCCACACAGCAGCTCCAAGATCATTAATCTAAGGAAAGCATGTGCCAACAGAATACCAGATTTTATATTGTTTCACTAAAGAAGAGGAGGGGCAGGTTAATCTAATTACCCCATGTATGGTCACCTGACTGTGGTTAACAAAAAGATCAAATGCTAAACTGTGCAATCAGCAGAAAACTGCTAAGTAATGAGGCATTTCATATCACAAAAGGAGCGGGAAAGGGGGGGGTGAAATTCTTACATTGCTTGGAACCAGACACTGGAGCAATAAAAATAATCATACTGAGCTCATACGAATGATAGGCAGAGCGTTTTAATTATCGCAAGGAGCTAGCAACAGAACTATAAATCAATCTCTCTCTCACACTCCCATACATGCTCACACACATGCACAATCAATAAGACTGGAAGATACTTCTGCCAAAGGATGGCAAACTGGAGCTGAAGTGCTGAGGAAGCAGACACAGGCCACCACTCATAATTAGACTCGCCCCGCACCCGTGACTGTGTACTTGGCACTTACACTCAGGGCACACTACTGTTAATTCTCCCTCCAGTAGGAAGCAGCTGCGTTTGGATAGGTAGTACCCCTCGTTCAACACAGTTGATTATTCAGTTCAAGTTGTGGCCCTGATGCTGCAGAGGGTGTGTGACCTTGGTGCCTCGCTTTTGTTGGTTGTAAAATGGGTGATTAGTGTATCTTGAAGACTGAATGAGATCATGTGGATGAAGGCACAGCCTCTGGGTCCCAGGGGTCCCAGACACAGGCCAGGCACTGAGAGGTGGTGAGTATTAAAAGGGAGAAACTTTCCAGTATCCAATTCCTACTGTGGCTGGTCTAGCAGAAGTCTCGAAAACTTTCCTTCCATGCACTCTAAGAGAGCTACCAGAGGGTGTGGCTCACCAAATCAAGCGGGTCGGACAAGACAGCGAGGGAGCCAGGACCCAGGGCAGTCAATAATGACAGAGAGATGGTGGGGATTTCCTAGCTGAGTTCTGGGTAGCAGCTTCAAGAGCAACCAGTTCAGGTTGGAAGGTGCTAGTGTTTTTGTGGGGGATGGGGGGATGGATTAAGAGGCATTTAAAAGATGGGGCTCCTGGGTGGCTCAGTCGTTTAGGCGTCCGACTTCGGCTCAGGTCATGATCTCACAGTTTGTGAGTTCCAGCCCCACACTGGGCTCTGTGCTGACAGCTCGGAACCTGGAGCCTACTTCAGATTCTGTGTCTCATTCTCTCTCTCTGCCCCTCCCTGACTTGTGCTCTGTCTCTCTCTGTCTCTCAAAAATAAAAAAAAATGTAGGGGCACCTGAGTGGCTCAGTCAGTTAAGCAGCCAACTTCGGCTCAGGTCATGATTTCGTGGTCCGTGAGTTTGAGCTCCGCATCGGGCTCTGTGCTGACAGCTCAGAGCCTGGAGCCTGCTTCTGTTTCTGTGTCTCCCTCTCTCTCTGCTCCTCCCCCATTAGCGTTCTCTCTCTGCCTTTCAAAAATGAATAAATGTTAAAAAAAATGTTTAATGTAAAAAAAGAGGCATTTTAAAGAGTTGTTTAGTTCAAGGTATGAAAAGATTTGCAGGTCCTAGGATAATTCAACAAAGAATTATTATCTGTAGGAAAAACAGTTCTATAAAAGAATTATAGTATATTCTTGCTTCAATGCTCAATATCAGCATTGCTATAGTAATGAAAACATTAAATACAGATTAGACCAAAACCTGAGATGAAAGCATATAGGGAGGATGGAGTAAGCGGGAGGTGGGGGGTAACTGAGCCGAAACCCTGAAGTACCACAACAGGTGACAGATAATATCTAGGATTGACAAACCAAGAGACAGCACTCTTGCATATTACTCACAAGTACTACAGCGAATACTAGAAGCAGCTGCTTGAACTAAAAAGTGACTGTCTCCCAGAAGACAAGGACATGAGAAGGGCCACGGCACTGCTGGATACTCATATATCTTTCAATACTATACAGCTTGTAATCTATATACATATATATCGCTTTGATTTTTAAACTTAATCATTTTAAAGGCATACATGCTTGCTCCACAAAATAAATAGTAAAGGAGGACGTAAAGCAAAAGGTCAAAGTACACCCATTCCCCAGTGAAATCCGAGCCCTGCTCCCCTACCAACTATGAGTCATGTGTCCCTACTTGCTTTTAATACAAAGGGCCTCATACAATATAGGTGTTTTACATCTTGCCTTCTTCCATTTGACGACTTCTCTTGGACATCTTCTCCTGTCAGAGCTCTGCCCCTTTGCCCCATGGCTGCACAAAATCCAAATGTAGGATTTGCCAGTATCAGAGTGGATGATCTGGTTGTGCAGAAAAGGAGATTTCAGAACTAGGCAGCCTGACCAATCAGAACCACCCAGATTAAAGAGCGCTAAATCAGAGCTGGGGGCGGGGGTGGGGGGAGGAACCTGGGGAAATGAGGGGATAGAAAATCAGAGCAGATACATCTCGTCAGCGGCTACTGACTCTGCCTTCCACTCCCCTAGATGAACACAAGGCCTTGCTGGAGTGGAAGTTTGGTTCAAGAACCAGGGGAGCTGCATGTTTCTCACCATACCATAAACGGAAGTACACCAGCTGTCATTGCTGGCTCCTTCTGGAATGCTGATGGAGAAAACTCATGGCACAGCAAACTGGCTGTTTCTGAGATCTGGCATAATCTCCACTGCCGTGTAGACCAATGGGATCTAGGGGCAGAGACGGGTGCATGAAATACACCCTGACATATACTTCATCTGCTCCTGCCCCAAGGCTATCCCCCTTCTGCTGTATTTCTGTATTCTTAGCTATCCGGGTAATTTACTGTAATCTGGGCCTGGAGAGGAAGTCCTCTCCCGCTCCAGATTATAGCCCACGTGAAACTATCTGGTGGTCTTAAGTCTTTAAGACTTAACACTACAGTGAGCATCACTGTGTCTCTAGCTCTGCACAAATACACGTGTGTAACTGGGGGACAAATTGCAAAAGTGAAATTTCTTTATTTCACTTTGCACTCTCTGTGCATCCTTACTTGTAACAGACAAGGTTAGCCTCCAGTTTTCCTCAATTACACTCCCACTAATAACATGAATGTGTGCCAATTTCCCTGTATTCTGTATCTTGACACTTCTTAATTTTTGCCAATTTGATAACAGAAAGTGAAATCTAATTTACATTTCTTTAATTAGTACAAATTAAAGCTGATCAGCTTTTCATATGCTTACCATCTATTTGGCTTTCTTTTCTGGTGATCTGCCTGCTCATGTCCTTTGTCAGTTCCACTATGAACTTTGCCTCTTTCTCTTTCATTTCTTTTTTTTTTTTAATGTTTTATTCATTTTTGAGATACAGAGAACACGAGCAGGGGAGGGGCAGGGACAGCGGATACAAAGCGGGGCCTGTGTTGACAGCACTGAGCCTGATGTGGGACTCGAACTCACGAACCCGTGAGATCATGACCTGAGCCGAAGTCAGACACTCAACCGACTGAGCAACCCAGGTGCCCCTTCTTTTCATTTCTAAGAGCTCCCTGAGTATTAAAGAATTGTCCCTTGGTCTTTCATATGTTGCAGAATTTCCCTCGTTTGTCAACTATTTACTCTATCAATTCTATTTTTTTCCATACAGAAGTTTCTAAAACTTTTTTGGCAAAATCCATTCTTTTCCCTGAGGTCTTCTTAGAGATGTGACAGGATTGCAAAGGGCTTCTCCACTGAGAATAAAATAAAATAAAATAAAATAAAATAAAATAAAATAAAATTCACTTTTTCTAATAATTCTATGGCAAAGGTTAATGCATATTATTGGAAGTCCTCTCAGTTCTCACCCTCATCCCCCAAAGAAGAAAGAACCATCCAAAAACTCAGCTTAGAATAACTCATTCCGGCAGCGCCTGGCTGAGTCAGTAGAGCAAGTGACTCTTGATCTCGGGGTTATGGGTTTGAGCTCCATGTTAGGTGTAGAAATTGCTTAAAAACAAGATCTTAAAAAAAAAAACAAACTCATTCTGGGAAGTACAAAGCCCTGATTTTAGGTGCCTGGTTTCCAAAGCTTAGGTTTGAGACTAAAGAAGTATTTTGTAGTGGGAAACTGCTCACTGATGACAGCCACGACAGGACAGTCTCTTCATTTGTGCCTAGAAATATGTGCCTTTATTTAGCATTAATAGACTAAAGATAAATAATATTAATTAACAGATTAACAGGTTATAAAACTGCAACTGTCTACTCATTAAACAACAGCTACCCACTCTAACCTCTTCCCAGCTCCTGGTAACCACTATCCTACTTTCTGTCTCTGAGTCTGACTACTCTAGTATCTTCCTTTTTGTGACTCGTTTATTTTACTTAGCATCAGGTCCTCAGGGTTCATCCATTTTATAGCACGTGTCACTATTTTCCCCCTTTTAAAAGATGAATAATATTCTATTGTATGTATAGACCACATTTTGTTTATTCATTCATCCATTACTGGATACTTGGGTTGCTCCCACGTTTTGGCTACTGTGGATAATGTTGCTATGAACAAGGGTATACAAATATCTCTTGGAGAACCTGCTTTCAGTTCTTCTGAATGTGGAATTGCTGGATCATGTGGTAATTCTATTTTTCACTTTTTGAGGCACCTCCATACTGTTTTCCACAGCGGCTGCACCAGTTTGCATTTCCACCAACAGCGCACGAGAGTTCCAATTCCTTCATATCCTCACCAACACTTGTTATTTTCCAGTTTTTTTCTTTCACAGTAGCCATTCTAACGGGAGTGAGATGATATGTCAATGTGGTTTTGATTTTCATTTCCTTAATGATGAACAATGTCGAGCATCTTTTCATGTGCTTGTTTACCAACAGTAAATCTTCATTGGTACAATGTCTCTTCAGGTCCTTTGCCCATTTTTAAGCAGGTTATTTGTTGTTGTTGTTGTTGTTGTTGAGTTATAGGAGTTATTATTCTGATACATGACTTACCAATTCTTTCTCCCATTCCATTGTCTTTTCACTCTGTTGATGGTGTCTTGATTCACAGAAGTTTTTAAATTTTGACATACTCCAATTTATCTTTTTTTATTTTTCTTGCCTGTACGCCTCCCTCTCAAAAGGACCCTGGCGATTAGCATCTCCCTATCTTCAGAGCCTTAACTTAAGCAAAGCTGCAAAGTCCCTTTTGCCACATATTTGTAACATACACACAGGTTCTGGGGATTATGATGTGGACATCTTTGGGGAGCCATTATTCAGCCTACTTCATCTTTTTTTGAGAGAGACAGAGAGAGAGAGAAGGGGAGAGAGAGAGCAGGGGAGGGGCAGAGGGAAAGGAGAGAGAGACTCTTAAGCAGAATCCACACCCGGCACAGAGACCGACACAGGACTCAATCTCATGGTGGTGAGATCATGATCTAAGCCAAAATCAAGAGTCAGACACTTAACCAACTGAGCAACCCAGGTGCCCCAGCCTGCTTCATCTTTAAAACAGAATAATGGCAACATCTAACTCAAGGCTTATTATGACAACTAAATAAACCACTATCTGAACTGAGCTTAGAACAGTGCGTCCCCTATAGTAAACGTGGGCGATCGTTAGCGCGCAATATACGGTGTTACAGGAGACAGGAGGGTGACTAAGGGCACCAGTAAGAACAGAAGCTGGGGGGCATCTGTACTGCATGGGAGGATGAAATGGCTTCCCAAAAGGGATAACATACCACTTACGTGATAAGAAATGAGTAGGGTTTGGAGAGTCTGAAAAGGGAGGCCAGAAGGAAAAATTCTGAATTTTCTTCCACATTCTTACAGTGGCATTAACATGTCAGAAATCTTTCCCAAGAAGCTACATCTGCTTTCAGACAGTAGCTGCGAGGTGATATTTTCCTTTATTTATAAGGAAACACACTCAGCTGAATTTCTGCATCTCTCTTTAATAAACAATTCACAAACTTTTTCCCAGCAAATTATTTTTAGAGTAGAAAGGGATTTTTTAAAAAGCAGCAGCAGCAGCAGCTCATATTTATAAAATTTGTCCTCCAAGTTTAAAAATAGATCTAAAAATCTGATGACAGCCCTGCCCCATCCTCACCGATCAGCGCCAGAAAGACAGACAAAGCCTGCTTTGGGACTCGGGATTTTTAAAACGTAGCCTTGGCTTATCTCTTCTCCCTGGAATGCTCACAGTAAATAGCAGGTGGACAGAATAATGAAGGAAAATAATCACTATTGATGTTATTCACATTGTTCCTTTCACACATGCTGGGAAGCTGCAATAATTAACTGGCAGAGATCTAGAACAATTTCTCAACTTGCCCTTGTCCTCTCCTGATAAGCCTACTCCCTGCCCCCACACCAACAGAGCAGCTTGGCCTCAGTTCCTGCAGAGTTTCGGCAGTTCTGACTTGGAGGTTAATTTGCTCGGAAGCCAGAGCACACTGGAGAGCGCCGCAAATGAGCGCTGTGGCTTCAGGTCACATGTAGGAGATGTGCTGATAACAATGCACTGCCCTGGTATCAATTTTGCCACCGACTGCAATCAAACGCACAACACACAGACACACAAAACATACACACTAGCTGTAATTTATAAGATTTTTACCCAGCCACAAACACAGATGAAATGAATTGCAGGATTTACTATCAGCCTGAGCTATCTGGCTGATCTATGTCTCATTTGGGCCAGCCAGCTGTAACCACCCCAGCTCAACCGTGAGAGGCACACCTCAAAGGCTAAATACAGAAAAGGCATGCTGGTGACTCTGTTTTAAGGCTCCATGATATGTTGAAAGAAAAAAAAAAAAAGCCACACAGTAATACCTGGGGTTCAACCAAAATTAACAGCATCGTTTTATAATTCATACCCTGCCTTATAAATGAGAGATGTAAATTCAATACATGTGACCCACAGCCCTAGTAACCACTCAGGGTGAAGCCAAAACCCATCTAATGTGACTGACCCGGCTACATAACCAAATAGCATGTACCACGGGCATTCCTGGACACACCAAGCAATTTGGGCTGGCGTTTGTCTTAGAGCTTAGATAGTATGGGCAAAGAAATGAGTTCTCCTTGAAGGAAGAGATACAAAATACTCATCTGTGGTATCTATGTTTGGGAGACACAGAATATGCTGAGTTTGCAGAATGAAATCGATGTTCACAATAGGAAGATTAAAATGAAGTCAAAATTTTCCAAGACTGATCCCAAATTCTGCATTTCGGGATGAGTAATCCCATGGTCTGACTTATGAGTCAACATATGAGTACATTAACTACTGAAGACATTTCCTGCATGCACAAAAACCTGGATGCAACTGTTGGAGGTAGTCAGGTTGAAAGGAGAGAGAACTTGACATTTCACATCTCACTTTCCTGTCTGTGTAAGTTCTGCACACAACTTTTTTTAATTAGTAAGATCCATGTAAAGTTTCAGATCTTGAAACAGAGAGACGTCCTATTAAGTCAAAAGAGGCTTTCAACTTGATTTATAAGATTATATCGAATGATATTATTTTAAGGCTGCATTAATTTATTTTCATTGCAAATAGTCACTACATGTTTTTCTCCTTTTCAAATCAATATTATTATTGATTTAGCATCACTTGGCAAACAGGAAGAAAAAACAAAGCCAACCTCTTTCCAGGCACAGACACCCAAAGCTACAGTGCTATCTGTAAAGCTGATGGTACTCATGACGTAAGTACCAAAATGCACATGGGGCACTTCACGTTTTCTCAAGTGGAAGATGTTTAATTCAGTGTGTGCTTGTAACAAGCCAAAAGATCATATTTACACATTCCAGTTTGGGTACTAGAATAATAAAGATAAGTAAAACCCTAGAAATGTCTCCAAACTTTACATAGCCACTGGTTTTAAACTTCTAACAAATATTAAGGAGCATCTCTAAACAGCAGATAAGACATCCCCTATCATGTAATCAGAGATCAAAATCCAGAATTTTATCCTTTCCAAGTTCTTATGTTAAAATCTGACTACGAGAATCTTGGCCCACAATCCTCTCCCATTTAAAATGTATATATACAACACAGGCCAAGGGCTCCTACCCTGGGATTCATGAACAAACATCTAAATTTTAAAATGGGCAAAGGTTATGAGTAGATAGTTCACCAAAGAAGAACTACATTATATATGGTCAACAGATGCATAAAAACATAAACTTAGTAGTAACCATAGATATAAATATCAAACAATGAGACACCCTAGGAGACACGCTGAATTTTTTAAATTTTTTTCAATGTTTATTTATTCTCGAGGGAGAGAGAGACAGAGTATAAGTGAGGGAGGGGCAGAGAGAGAGAGGGAGACACAGAATCCGAAGGAGGCTCCAGGCTCTGAGCTGTCAGCACAGAGCCTGACACTGCTCTCGAACTCACAAGCCATGAGATCGTGACCTGAGCTGAAGTCGGACGCCCAACAGACTGAGCCACTCTGGCGCCCCGAGACACACTGAATTTTTAAGGGACAGTCTACCCGGGGAAGGGAGAATGGAGCCTTCCATACTACTGGTGGCAGTCCAAGTTGGCATGCTTTGGGGAAAGCCAGTTGACAACAGGAATCATACATCTTAAACAAACAAACAAACAAACAAACAGAAAAACTACAAACACTCATACTCTAAACCCAAACTCAATTTATAGGCACTTATCCAAGGGAGGTAATCACTGATGTCCTCCAAGGCAGATTGAAAGGATGCTCACAATTGTTCTTTCTGAGGAAATTAGAGGCAATCTAACATCTTAACAATTGGGCCACTACAAGGTAGGGCTGTGTGTTTTCAAAGTTGACTATTGAGCTTAGCTGGGATGCCTCAGGGTCCTCAAGGCTTTGGGAAGGGTAACCACGTACCACGGCCTTGAGAGGATGGGCCTGGGCTCCCCAATTCTGCCTCAATAGTAAGGCTCTCCTTCTGTATTGCCTTTGAGGAGAGGGTTCTGAAACTTTACAAAGCTTGCAAAACATTACCAGTGTTCCAGGAGACTAAGTGACATTATGTTAAACTTAAGAACTGCTTACAGTGAAGACTCTGTATCCATGAAAAATGAGGTTTAAGAATGTATATATTTAGGGATGCCTGGGTGGCTCAGTCGGTTAAGCGTCCAAATTCGGTTCAGGTCATGATCCTGTGGTTCATGAGTTCAAGCCTCACATCAGGCTCTGTGCTGACAGCTCAGAGCCTGGAGCCTGCTTCGGATTCTGTGTCTCCCTCTCTCTCTCTGCCCTTCCCCTGCTCACGCTCTCTCTGTCTCTGTCTCTCTCAAAAATAAATAAACATTTTAAAAAAGAAGAATGTGTCTTTTTAGGGGTGCCTAGGTGGCTGAGTCATTTGAGTGTCTGACTCTTGATTTTGGCTCAGGTCACGGTCTCATGGTTCATGGATCGAGCCCTGTGTGGGGCTCTGCACTGAGAGCAGGGAGTCTGCTTGGGATTCTCTCTCCTTGTCTCTCTGCTCCTCCCCTGCTTGTGTGCATCTGTGTGTGCATGCTCTCTCTCAAAATAAATAAATAAACATGAAAAACATTTTTAAAAAGGAATGTACATTTTTAGAGGCACCTAGGGGGCTCAGTTGTTAAGCATAGGACTCTTGGTTTCAGCTCAGGTCATGAACTCACAGTTCGTGACACAGAGTCCTGCGTCGGGCTCCCCGCTAATGGCACGGAGCCTGCTTGGGATTCTCTCTCTCTCTCTCTCTCTCTCTCTCTCTCTCTCTGTGCCTCTCTGCCTCTCTCTCTCTCTCTCTCAAAATAAATAAATAAATAAGAATGTATATTTTTAGTGCACTATTTTTAATTTTTCTCCTTTGCTAAAAACATTGGCTTTGTTTTAGTTTTATTTATTCCAAAAATAAAAATATTAATAGTCTTTGAATAGTTACAAAAATGGTTACAATTTTGTTAATGTCTATTTTTCCACAATTTAAACTTAAAAAACACACACCAAATAGTTGGTTAGAAAACACCACCTACAGTATGATCCCATTCTTATAGAAAAACCATAAATACCTATCCATGCTTAAGACATATGACTGGAAAGCTAGAAAGTAAATTCTCAACCATGGTTATCTCTAGAGGGTGGAATGACATTTTCTTCCCATGTGAACTTCTTCATTTTACAAACTGTAAATATGTACATTATCTAAGAAAGGAAATACCTGGATTGGTGGTAAAAAAAAAAAAATTTAAAGAGATTCAAAACACTGATTCAAGTAGAAGAGAAAAAGAGGGAAAATAGCTTAGCTTTAAATAACTGTAGACAACAGTGTCATTTTTAAAAACCAAAGCTATTACCAACAGTAAGAGAGTCCCTTCGGCTTCTGGGTGTGACATTAGGAGAAATCCAGTTTCTGGATAAGTTTCTGAGAAATCCAGTTAACTGGGAGTTACCAGTCACCTCTAACAGCTTTGGGAAGCTTCAGGACCCTCGAGGCAAAAGCAAGAAAAAAAAAAAAAAAAGACAACAAAGGAGAAGAAACCAAAGAGAGAGGTCCAAGCAAAGACAGCAATTGGAAATTAAGGCCAGAATAGCTCGGGGCCAATTTTTAAATATTCAAGGAGAAAAGTTCTAGACATAATAAGAGAGATTTCCCCAGGTTCCCGACTCACCACCCACACTCCCTCATTTCCTCTCCGTTGCAACAGTGGACACTGACCATGAAAATTAACGGGAACTATAGTAATGACTCCCGGGAGGAGTGGTTTCTGCGCCAGAGAAAATCAAAAGGAAGCATCCAGCAATCTGGGAATATCCCAAGGAGATGGCCGAGGAGGAAAGTAACGGCAAATGAGAAATGCGTGGGTAGTCTGTCAGAGAAAGGGTGGGGCGAGGATGTAAGGCCCAAATTAAACACACTTCCGAAACTTCCAGTTCTCCCTTCCTCATCTCCCCTACCCTGTGACAGGTATCATAGGACCGTGAGGAGACCCGCTCGCCGCGTGGGGCTCTGCCCTAGACCTACTTCAGTCTGCTTGTAGAATTTCCGGACTGGTCAGAAACCAGATGTGGCAGCGACCCAGCCCAGCCCACTCTGTCTGACGAGAATTCCTGGAGCAGCCCATCTACTCCAGGACAGTGAGACAGAAAGACCCACACACAGACAGACCCACAGAAGCAGAGACATACACAGAGACACAGACCCAGAGACAGATGTGTGGACAGACTCACACACAGTTGGACACAGATGAACACAGACACACAGAGCCACAGACCTACAGACAGAGAGAACACACACACACATACACGGAGAGCAGAGACACCCATAAGAGGAGATGACCCAGGCCCCAGAGGCCATCCTTCATGGAGGTCATTCTAATGGCTGTGTCATTCCCCCTCCCACCTCTAGCTCACCCAGCCACCACTCATTCCAGGGGCTCCTCTGTCCTGGATCACAACTCACTCTTTGGAATTTTACCTCATTTCCAATTATTCAAATTGAGCAGAAAATGTGTTTTTATTTTCTGTAACTGCCAAGCCCCAGGTTCGTGGGCATGTCTGAATCATCCACACTCCCCTGTCTTCTTCTACCTGCTGCTTCCACAGATGTCAGCTCCTATCTCTGGACTCAAAGGCAAATTCCACCAAGCAACGTGCAGTCTTACACACATACGCACACACACAGCTACGAGAATCATTGTTTTCAGGATAGCTCTGCAAACAGCCAGGGAGGGTCAGGCCTGACATTTCCACCCCGGGTCCCAGAGGACGGCAGCACTGTGTGAAAGGCATGTGGCTTTGGGGTCACGTCCTGAGAACACCCTATCACCCAGTGCTAGCCTTTTGTAGGATATGGAACTACCAGCTGTTCATCAGCTCTCACAAACATGACGTGACATGAACAGGCAGGATCCTGGAAAATGGGTGACTTGTCACTGTTACCAAGTCAAATTGTCCATGGCTCAAAACAACTTCCCCATCATCCTAACCGTAGTCTTTCTTGATTGTCTTCTTTGAGGGTCTGACCCTGATTTTATCTTTCTCCTGTTTTCTGGTTATAAATAGGAGTACTTGACTTCCTACTCTGTAATGTGTGCTTCGGTTTTCATGTCTTAACTTTTACAAACAACCATGTGAGCAAAGTAAAAATAAATCTCAGTGTACATCCTTTTGGTAATCTTCAGACATGCTGAGCTGATTAACTGTTAAACCTGAGGAAATTCAGGGCCCCTCCGTGGCTCAGTCGGTTAAGCATCCAACTCTTGATTTTGGTTCAGGTCATGACCTCACAGTTTGTGGGATCGAGCCCCGTGCCCAGCTCTGTGCTGCTGTGGAGCCTACTTGGGATTCTCTCTCTCCCTCTCTCTGCCCCTCCCATGCTTGCTCTCTCTCTCTCTCTCTCTCTCTCAAAAATAAATAAATAAACTTTAAAAAAGATTAAAATCTGAGGAAATTCTAGTTTATACTGTTTTCCCCAATGCATCTCAAGAATTTATTAAAACACAGAAACATGAATCTTCACATTTATATTTTTAAAACTACATTCTCAAATTATAGAGAAATCCAGAAAAGTTTTGACTAAAAAAAGTCATAATTGCAGGGCTGTCCTACTTTACAAAGCTAGACCTTAAAACAGCCAGACCTGCCAAGAGGCCATCCCAGCATCCCTCCGTCTGTGCTTCTGAGGTGGGGATGGTAAGTAAAGCCAGAGCTGAAGAGCACTTCCCCTCAAACCCCTCCTAGAAAACCTCTCCATCCAGTAATGCCACACAGGGTTTTCACAAAGAATTTGTCACTACAGCCCAGAGCACAGTCTATGGAAATTCCATCTCTGGCCTGACACTTGGGGATTTTATCAAGCTCGAGGGCAGAAGGGGTCCACCCTGACTGGAGGCAAATCTCTCCACAGGTCTTCACGAGCACACTTCCAGCAACACTGCCTCTATTCCTGTCAGCCTGGCTGAGGTAAAGCGCCACATCACCATCAAAAGCTCCACAATATGCCAGGAAAGTGATGACGTCATGGAACTAGAGGGGGTTTCTTTTCTTTCACACTCACTTGGCGTATAAACAATCTAAATATTGGGTGGGCTTGATTTTCTTCCAGTTTACTGTTCTTATTTATTTAGCCTACACGCCTTTTGGGGAAAGTTCTAACTCCCATTTTCAATTATTAACTTCAACAACGTTTCTCATGAACTATGAGTACTATATCTTAAGCTGACATGCCTGCTTACTCTAAATCATTCATTACTGAGGAAATTTTCATGTAAACATTAACTCCCAATGGAAGAATTGGCTGTATTAGTCAAGTGTTGACTCCAGCGTATTAATAAACCATGCAACAAATTAGTCCTTTGTCTATTCGGAATACCTGGGCCCTCAATGCTGCCATTCTGCATGACAAGCACCTTCTGCTCCACGTTTATTCATCTTTTTCAGAGACTCACCCACATTTGTGCTTCTTAATAGCCTAAAAGGGCTAAAGATCTGGCTTAAATGGCTGTAAAGAAAATTACCTTCTCAATTACAGCTAGGAAATATCTTAGCAGCTGTGTTTTCACTGAAACAGCTCTAATATCGAAAGATTTGCATGCTACTTCACATTTATGATCCCCCATTGATATTTAATAATTTCACTCTCAAGCACCACAGCCTAATTTACCTCTTGCACCCTGACAGAAATAACATGGCGTCCTTACCTACAATGTCCAAAAAGCTCAGCTGAAATTTAGCAGGAACATGACTAGCCCAAAGAATGACAGACAATGCCAAGAATTTGTCCCCCCTCCAAAAAAAAAGATTTAGCTGTTCCCGTCAGTTTATAGAAAATCAAGCCCTCAGAGGATACTTTCTTCAAAATGATCTAAAGTCAGAACTCTCAAAATGCCATATACCGATAACACCACACTTCCATGGGCAGCTAGAATCACCCTGCGCTGTTGAAGGGAGTCTGATACAGAAACATTTAGGACCCGGGCCTGTAGATTCCTACCCTGGTGGTCTAGCAGAGCGTAAAAGAAGATGCTGGGGGAGGAATGAAAACAGGAGGGAGAGACTGCCTCATGGATGCAACTCTGGAGCAAACTCCCATTGACAGGAGTAGACGGGCTGGAGGAAGAGATGTGCACTAGGCAGTGATGTCCCTGGGCTGACAGACAACAGAATTAAGTGTGAATCTAGCTTGATGACCTGGCTCTTTGAGTCAATTCCTCTCTTGGGTTTTACAGGAGCCTTTGCTACCCTGAAAATTTTAATGGATTTCTCACTTATACCAAACTGCCAACCACCTGACACTCGAATCTGTACTGAAACAGCACGTGGTCACCACCAAGACTGGGAAGACCCATTAAGAGATGACTCAGCATGGAAGACCAAGTTGAATCAAGATTCCCTCCATCCCCCCTAACCCTCTCCAGCTCCCAATAGTTGTCCTTTAGTGGTCGGGGGTAAACAGAAAAGGTAAGCCCTCAAGGCCTACAGATGACAACATGATCTGAGGACCCTCAGCCTACTCCTCATTTCAGTAAGGACTGCAGCTTCTGCCACCAATGGGCGGGGGGTGCGTGGGGAAAGAGCCTGCTGCCACTGGGACCCTTCCAGAAGAAGCTGCGCTGCCCTGCCCTGCCCTAGCTGAGAGAACAATCCTACGGGGAGAAAAGCAAGTCAACACAAAGAGCAGGGGTGAAAGGTTAGAACGTGGCAGTGAAGCACAAGGGCACACGGCAAGCCCTCGAGGGCCCAGCACCTGCTGGCTTTCTGGATTGAGTTTCCCATGAGGCTCCCAGGGCCTGGGGCTCCTCTTCTTATCCCCCGGGGACCCCGTTTCCCTAAATGACTCAATAACCCAAGTCCTACTACTTGAAGTAATTTTTAAAAAATTGTTTAATGTTTACTTATGTTTGAGAGAGAGAGAGAGAGAGAGAGAGAGAGAGAGAGAGAGAGAGAGAGAGAAGAGAGAGACAGGGAGACACAGAATCCAAAGCAGGCTCCAGGCTCTGAGCTGTCAGCACAGAGCCCAACATGGGACTCGAACTCATGAACTATGAGTTCATGACCTGAGCCGAAGTTGGACCCTCAACCAACTGAGCCACCCAGGTGCCCCTACTTAAAGTAATTTGAATGAGCTGCTGGTCCTGACACTAGGAAGGGCCTGCCTTCAGTAGCTACGCATCCCTGAGCGAGCAAGCAAGCACACGCATACCACAGCAAGGCACTGCCTCTAGAAGTCTGGACTTGGTTTTTGGCTGCAAGAGCCTTAGACACACCAGTCCTCCAGAGCCTTCCTTCACCTGCTTGCAAGTGTTTGCGGGGGAAGATGGTCGGTCAGAGCAGTGGTTCTGGAAGCAGAGTTCCATAACAGCAGCATCACGCAGGAACCTTCTAGAAATGCAGATTCTCTGGCCCCACTCCAGACCTACGAACCAGAAGCCCTTGGGAGGATGGCTCAGCAATCCCTGTGTTACCAAGCTCTCCCACAGGTGCTGCTACACACTCTGTTGTGAGATGCACTGTCCAGAGGAACCAAAAGGTCGCCCCTACAGTGAGGGTCTCTGAAGCAGTGAATTGGATGCGAACCCTCTTCCTTTCATAACCTCCTCCTCTCTCCCCACTAGCCCCCAGGAAAAAAAGAAGAAATAATTCTCCTCAGGAAATATTAGAGCAGTGGAACTCTCAAAGAACATGGCAGCGCAGAAAAGGTAACAGGAAAATCCTGGCCCCTCTGTTTAGAAGCATTCAATTCCTACTCACCCTAATGAACCTGGCAACGAGGCAGATACAAGGTGGATACGCGAGGCCTGATCTCCTCATATACTTCCCAAGGACCTAGGTACTAAGGAAACCAGAAAATATTTAAGAGACTACAATCCCTAGGACAAGTGGGGGGATGGAATCAGAAGCCCAGTGTGTCCTGAGGAAGAACCCATCACTCCTATGACCACAGCTTCCCACCTAGAAGGAGTGAGAAGCTACGGGTTACTTGAGCAGCAGGGGCTTCCCGGAGCGGGGCACATGCTGAGTGGCTTGTGAGGCAGGTCGATGAGGATTATGACACATGAGAAAGTCACTACACACCAATCCAGCTTTTTGCCCCTTTCTATCTCCCGGCTGCTGAAGAACAACCTGCATTTCACTTTGTGGTGCTGTTTTCATTCATTCAGTTGTTCATTCATTTCATTCACAGGGAACCTGATCTGATGTTCAAGAAGGTGGGGGGGGAGACTTGGCAAGGGGCTCTAACATGGCGGGCCGGAGGGCCAGGTGGCCCACTATCTGCCGGGCCCTCGGTCCACTTTCCAGGAAGCCAGAGCATGAAATGACCAACTACCCTGATCACCAATTATATGCAGTCTTCTAAATTTTAGCAGTTTATCTATAATTACTGCCATGGGATAAATTCCTAGAAATGGAGTTACTGGGACAGTGGAGAGCAAACCATGCACAAAGATTTATGTACAAAAATGATCATCACGGTTTTACTTTCAGTGGCAAAGAAGATGGAAAACCTGATGTCTACCCTGAATTGGCTGGTTAAATAGATGGTGGTGTATTCTTATGATAGGATTTTAAATGTTCTCAGAAGAGATGTAATGATTTGGGGAAAATGCTCCTAATATAATAAGGGGACAAAGGATCAATAGAGTAAATACAATATATCAGTGTTTCTGTGAAGCTAATATGCATCAGAATCTCCTGGGATCTTGTTGAAATGCAGATTCTGATTCAATAGGTCTAGGGAGGGGCCCCAGAGTCTGTATTTCAAATGAGCTCCGAAGGATGGGGTTGTATTTCTCTGTATTTTACAATCTGGAAAAAATTTACTTTTTAGTTTTAAATAGAACTTTATATGAAACATCAAGAAGAGGAAGATCGATAGAAACAGACAGGCAGTGGGGCTGGGGGTGGGAATGGGAAGTAAGTATAAATGGGCACGAAGGATCTTACCAGGCTGGTGAAAATGTTCTCAAGTATTTTATGGTGACAGTTGCACAACTGTGTACATTTACTAAAACCATTAAAATGTATACCTGAAACGAGTGAATTATATAATATGTAAAATATGCCTTAATAAAGCTATTTTTAAGTGTTTTTTAATGATCAGGCCGATTTTTAAAAGATCACATGGTGCTTCTAAAAATAAAACAAAAACTAAAAAGATTTAAAAACAGGGGCACCTGGATGGCTCAGTCGGTTGAGCATCCAACTTCGGCTCAGGTCATGATCTCGCGGTTCGTGGGTTTGAGCCCCGCATCGGGCTCTGTGTTGCTGGCTCAGAGCCTGCACCTGCTTCAGATTCTGTGTCTCCCTCTCTCTGCCCCTCCCCCGCTCATGCGCTGTCGCTGTCTCTGTCTCTCTCTCAATGATGAATAAACATTAAAAACATTTTTAAAAAAATAATAATTGGAAGGGAGGCACAGAAGGGTGTTAATGATTTTTGTTTGGCAAGATGAGAATGTTCTGGAGCTGGATGGTGGTGAGGGTTTAAAACAGTGGCAGTATACTTACTGCCACAGACCTGTGTGCTTAAAATGGTTCAAACAGTAACTTTTATGCTATGTGTAATTTATCACAATAATAATAACAATGATGATGGTGGTGATTAAATAAGCAAATGCAAACACTAGCTGCTTTGAAGTATTACCCCACAAGGGTTTCTTTCTCTCTGCTTCCTTCTCAAGGCCCCAGTGTGGTTTCTGCAGAGGCTCTGTCCTGGCTTGGCGTTCTCACCGTAGGTAGGTTGAACGGTAACCCCCCCCCCCCCCCCCGCCAAAGACGTCCTCATTCCCAGAACCCGTGACAGGACCTCATTTCGAAAAAAGATCTCTTTTTTCCAGATGTAATTAAGATGTAATTAAGTTAAGGATCTCGAGAGGAAGAGATTACTCCTGATGACCTGAGCGGGCCCTAAATCCAATGACAAGGATCCTCAGAGACACAATGAGGAGCAGACATAGGAGAAGGTGATGTGGAAATGGAGGCAGAGGTTGGAGTGATGCGGCCACAAGCCAAGGAAGCCAAGGAAGGCCAGTAGCTCCCAAAGCTGGAAGAGGCAAAGAACGGATTCTTCCCTAGAGCCTTTGGAGGGACTGTGGCCCTGCTAACACCTTGATTTTTGGACTTTTGGCTTTGAGAACAGTGGAAGAAAAAATTTCTGTTGTTTCTACCCACCAGGTTATGGTAATTTGTTGCGGCAGCCACAGGAAACTAACGTCCCCAGCAATGAGACACCTGGGGCTGGTTCCACTCAGAGACCTATCCCTGTGGGCCTGGCTACGAGGCCCACTCAGATCCCAGGTCACAACCCAAAACGGTAGGAGACAGGCCAACCACGGTGGCGGGAGGGAGGGGAGGAGAGGAAAGGAAAGCCTTGTATAACTATATGCACAGATCCAAACAGAGAGCCCACGTCAGGTCTTTTAAGACAGGCTCTTTCTGGAAACAGCCAGCAACACTGTGAGCAGTATCAACTAATTAAGAGTATCTCCCTGCACACCACTGCTGCTGTCTGCCATTACTTGTCTCCACCCCAGTGGTCTGGCACTGAGGGATCCTCACCCCTGGAACAGGCCCTTCAGACAAGCCAGACTGCCTTTTTCACTGTTTTGGGCAACACAGTGTGACGGTAACTAGCACCTTCCCACAATCACCAACGCATTTCTCCAGTTCAAAAATAGACTATTAAGGCTCACCGATCAAGGAGGCAACCCACAGCCCTTTTTGTCACTGCAAGTCACACTCTGAAAAAAAAAAAAGTTTTATCTGTATTTAAGTAATTTCTACATCCAACGTGGGGCTTGAACTCACAACCCCAAGATCAAGAGTCGCATGCTATTCCAACTAAGCCAGCCAGGTGCCGTCAAGCCCTGTCTTTTTTTTTTTTTTTTTAAAGAATTTTCTTCTTAGGGCACCTGGGTGGCTCAGTCATTTAAGCATCCAACTTCAGCTCAGGTCATGATCTCATGGTTCATGGGTTCGAGACCCACATCTGGCTCTGTGCTGACAGCTCAGAGCCTGGAGCCTGTTTGGATTCTGTCTCCCTCTCTCTCTCTGTCCTTCCCCTGCTCACACTCTGTCTCTCTTTCTCAAGAATAAATAAACATTAAAAAAATTTTTTTAAAGTTTTCTTCTTTGAAAAGCATTTAGTAAGATGATAGAATAGCAGACCCTAGAGTTTTAAACAACTCTTTAAAAAATGGGGAATAGGGGCGCCTGGGTGGCGCAGTCGGTTAAGCGTCCGACTTCAGCCAGGTCACGATCTCGCGGTCCGTGAGTTCCAGCCCCGCGTCAGGCTCTGGGCTGATGGCTCAGAGCCTGGAGCCTATTTCCGATTCTGTGTCTCCCTCTCTCTCTGCCCCTCCCCCATTCATGCTCTGTCTCTCTCTGTCCCAAAAATAAAAAAGGTTGAAAAAAAAATTAAAAAAATAAAAAATAAAAAATGGGGAATAAAATCAGGAGGGTATTTTAAATTCATATTCATTAACTCAAGTCTCAGAAAAAAATGGGGAAAAACACTTTTAACACATACAAAACACTCTCTTCTAATTTTACAAATTTAACCACTTCTAAGGCTATTTGTAAACTGAAATAAACTGTATCCATATTCTTAATTTCTATTCCAAGTACATCATGCAATCAATTCACTGGTTCCAATTTTCCAGGGGTTATTTCCAAGACATTAGAGAACTCAATTTCACAAAAAAACCCTGTTGGCATTCAAAGGCCAAGAGAATTACTAAATCTTTCTACTGGAAAATCCAGGCCACTGTTGCCCAAATGGGCTCAAAATGAACATATATCAATTATTTGACGACCATCTGGTTGCTAACGAGAGACTTTTGGAAACCAGGCTTAAAACCAAAATGCAGAAACCAGCACAAAGTTCAGTAAATCAAGATTCACTACTCAAATCACATCTCCCTCCATATTTTCTCACCAGCTTTTTGAGCTGTAATTTTGGAATCTTCATTTTCCTCTGTTGCTTATTGCTTTGACTTCTTCTCATGATAAAATTATCACTAAGACTTCCTACGGGAGTCTTTGTAAAGATGATGATGTCAAGAGGAGGTTTGCTTTCTATCCATGTACATCTAGGAAATGTGGTGCACACTTCGGCTAAACTCAAAATAACTTTAACTGGTAGCTTTTGTTATCCAAACGTCACCACCACACAAAGAAGAAGTCTCAAATCCAAAAGTCATCTTAAGAAATGCCATAACCTAGAGCGGCTCTATTTGTAGATGACCATCTCTGGGGTGTAACTGGCACTGAAACATATCTACTCAATAATGTGTCTCTCCCATTCCCTATTCTCCTGTCTGAAGTTTCCATCATCAGAGTCAACAATGGACTCAAACAATGTCAGAACCAGAAGGAGCCTTAGAATTCATCTGGTTCAACTCCCTCTTTACACAGATAGCGGTCACGTGCCTTGCCTAAAGAAAGGTTCATTCTGTAACAAACATACCCAGAGCACCCAGTCAGTTCCGAGCATAGTGCCAAGTACTGACGGGGCAAAAGAAGATACCTCCCCACTCACTGCCCCGCTCTCTTTAAATTCGTAATCTAACCTGGTGAGAGACAAAATGCAATGTAAGAGCTTTGTGACAAAAAGGTGCTCTCGGTCAAAAGAGCAGAAAGAAAGGCTTGCTGGTCTTTTCAAGTCAAGTATTTGGCATAAAAACTCGCAAATCACTCAGAATTATTCCCTTAGTGAGAGGATCTTAGCGTGCTGCTACATTCAGATGTGCTATGGTATCAAACTGTTATGAGCCATGGAACCCTATATTCTAAGACGGGGCAAAAAGTAAAGTCGACCCCAGAGTCCACTAACAGATGAATGAATAAACAAAATGTAGTATATCCCTATGATGGACTATCATTCCGCCTTAAAAAGGAAGAAAATTCTGATACATGCTACAATGCAGATGAACCCCGAGGACCTTATGCTAAGTGAAATCAGCCAGTCAAAACAGGACATACACTGGATGATTCCACTTATATGAGGTCCCCAGAGTAGTAAAATTCACAGAGACAGAAAGTAGAAGGGTGGTTGCCAGAGGCTGAGGGGAGGCGGGGAATGGGGAGTTGTTTTAATGGGTACAGAGTTTCAGTTCTGCAAGATGAAAGTTCTGGAGATCAGTTGCACAGCAACGTGAATATGCTTAACGCCATTGAACTGTACCTTTAAAAATGGTTAAGGTGGGAAGTTTCAGGCTATGTGTATTTCACCACAATTAAAAAAAAATTTTTTTAAGTAACTTAAAAAGCACCTGAGATGAGCCAAATTCAGTTAAAGAAAGTTTTTTTTCCCCACCTTTAAGCATCCAATTTGCTCTGCAGGTCTAGGGCCACGGTGGGACTCAGGGGATCAGAGCAATAAATCAAACTAATACAATCAGCAAGGCACTGCATTCAAAAGAATCAAGGTCAGGGGGAGAGAGGGACAGTAAGGAGGAAGGAGAAGCAATGAGACAAGACTGGCCAGGAGTTGAGTACAGCTGAAACTAGACAATGGGTACAAAGGTGTTCGTTATAATATTCTCTCTATTCTAGTGTGTGTTTGAAACATTTAGTGATAACCGGTAAAAGTGAAATGCTGGTCAAGAGAATTTCATTCTCTGGGCAAATGCAAGAGCTTATCCCTTAGATGCCTAGTGTAGCTGGTTGTCTTCATTCATTACGTGCCCCCAAGGCAAAGCATGTGAGACATTTAAATCAATTTTAGAGCGGCAACGGTGTGACCAAATGCTACTAACATCCTACCTTTCATCTTAGTTCTTTGAGCAGGATACGTTTACATCATGCAAATCTCTAAAATGCACGAACGTGCACATGTTCCCATTACCCCAGTTCACCGCTCCTGGGTAATTACCACTCCTACTCCTAATTGTAATTCGCTTCTTGGACATCTTCCAGTTTCTTATACGTTAGTATATCATTCACACTGTTCTGCAACTCGCCTTCCTCACTTAAGGATATATTCGGGAAGGCTTTCCGTATCAGTAAAAAGTATTTGCATTCTTTTTTCCGGCTACAGAGTATTTCACTGTATGGATGTACTATAATTTACTCTTCCCAGGTTGAAGGGAATTTTGGTTGTCCCCAATATTTTCCTATCATACACCATAGCATACTTACGTTGTGAACAAAATCGGTTTCATTGAAACAAGGTGGCTCGGTGCACACTGGGACCATTACATGGCCTAGCAATGCCATGTGAGCGCTGTCGGGCTCACGTTCTGCCTCCCCTTCTTGGACCTCTTCCCCTTCTAGGCGCAGCCCAAGCTAAGCTCAGCTCCTGCACCAAGCCTTTCTGAACCCCCCGGGCCCACAGTGAACACTCCTTTCTACTTCATTTCTATTCCACACACTCTCACGCAACTTGGTGTATACTGTTGTGTATTTTTCAACTGTTTGATTTGTGTGGGGCCAGAAGCCCTAACTATTGCTGGCTCTACCTCTATCTGCACAGCACCTAGCATGGCTTTGGCGAACGGAGCCTGCTCAGTAAACACTAACTGATTAAACCACCGTCAGTAAATGCTTCCCTTACTCTTAACCCACAGGTCTGCTAGACCCGAGATGTTCTTCACAGAAGGGTTCTAGCCAGTTCTGCTCCGTGAATTATTGTAAAAACCATAACCAAATTGTGATTCACTACAGAAAAAAATCCGAATCCAATAAAGTGAGTCCTCTTGCCAGGCTCTGCATGCAGAACAGGAAACATAATGACATTCCGAAGGTGCCCGACACCTCAATTCCCAGGCAGAAGATGCTATTTAAACAGCATCTGTAGTGGTGACACAGCCAACATAAACAAGAAAGTTACAAATAACATTTAAGTGGGGTAGAGACAAGCCCTGTCAAACTTTAAGGGGAAAGTATCGTCGTAACTCAGTCACATTTTAATTGTGCTCTGCGATCTACTTAATTGTTCAATCAATGTGTACTGAGAGCGGTCACAGAAGGCCTCTTTGAGGAGGCGAGTTCTGAGCTGAAAGCCGCATGATGGGGGGAAGGGGTAGACCAGACATGGGGACTCCTCCAGGGCTGCTGCCGCCACTGGCAGAGATACACTGATGGCACAATGGCTTCCGATATAATTGCTGTGTGGCTTGAATTGCATTCTCCAAAAAGATGTTAAAGCTTTAACAACCCCCAGTACCTGTGAATGTGACGTTATTTGGAAATGGAGTCTTTGCAGATGATCAAGTTAAGATGTAGTCATCTGAGTGGGCCCTGACCCCGTGTGCCTGACATCTTCATAAAAAGGAGAGATTTGGACAGGGAGGTGCACAAAGAGGGGATGTCGTGTGGAGACGAAGGCAGAGATCAGGGTGATGCATCTACAAGCCAAAGAAAGCCCAAGGCTGCCAGCAACCCAGCAGAAGCCGGAGGAGAGGCACGGAACGGATTCTCCCTCACGGCTCTCAGAATGAACCAACCCTGTGCACACATTGACCGTGAACTTCTAGCAAGCAGGGCTGTGAGACAAGACATTTTCCACTTAAGCTCCTCCGCCCCGCCGCCCCAGCCCCCGGCTGTGGTGCTTTGTTCCAGGAGCCCCAGGGCATGACCACAGTGGCTATTAGGTGCAGTAAATATTCATGCCAGCCGAAGGGCAAAGGGTGCTCTCCGTCCATCTTAGCACAATCTTTGTTCTGAAGACAAGTGTGCCCGGAAGCCCGGTGTGTGATGAAAACGAGCGCTCAGAAGCAAATACTTCACTGCTTGCTAGACCCATGAAGTGCCCGCCTCCTCCCATCCCTGGAGTTGCTGGCAACCGGTTTGAAAAGGACTTGAAAAGAAAGTATAAACAAACAAAACCCCCCAAACCGGGCCGAGGCCAGAAAACCTGGGTGGAGGCGGCCGTGGTGGTTTCTATCGTTGTATTACTAAACTAGCATCATCACGAGCACTGTTTGTGAGCACCTGCTCTACAGCAGACATTATCTCTGCCCCACGCCGGGACTGTGAGAGGCTGGGGGCTGCGGGAAGCGACATCAGAGGAGCCAACTCGCCGAAAGCGCCTGTATCTGTTTGCCAGCACTGCCTTAACAAATGCCACAGACTGTGGGGCTTAGACAACAAAAGTTTATTTCCTCGCAGTTCTGGAGACCAGAAGTCCAAGGCCAAGGTGTCAGCAGATCTGGTTTCGGGTGAGGCCTCTCTTCTTGGCTTGCCGATGGCCACCTTCTCGCTGTGTCCTCACGTGGTCTTTGCTCTGAGTGCACATCCCTGGTGTCTCTCTGTGTCCTAATTTCCTTTTTTTGTAAAGGCACAAATCAGATTGCATGAGGGCCCACCCTAGCGCCCTCATTTTAACTCAACTACCTCTAAAAGGCCCTGTCTCCAAATACAGAAACATTCCGAGGCACTGGAAGTTAGGGCTTCACCATAGGAGGGGACACATTCAGCTCACAAGAGCTCCTTAAGGAAAAACTTACAGAGCCCACATTCCATCCTAGAACCATTTGGCTCCAAAGGCCATTTTCCCTGGAGCACACTGCCTGACTCCAAAAAGTCCTCTTTATTTGTTGTAAGACAAAATGTATTACTTGAACGATAAGAAAAATGAACACATACAAGTTCTTTGGTTTGTTTCTAAGACTTCTCTACCGAGGTTCCAGGCCACCCCCTAGGAAGCTCCCGGCAGAGTCACATCAGCAGGGCCCCAGGTGTGAGCCCTGAGAGGTATGGGGACAAAGCAAAGCATGGCCCCTTCAGCCCCTGCAAGGAGCACAGCCAGAGGCCCAACCTGAGCAGGCTTGAGCTTTCACCTTCCAGGGCAAGGGCCCTGAGCCCCAAGAACCACCTCCTAGCATCAGCCAGAACACTGGAAAAGGAGGCACACCCTAAGAGTGGGCCCAGTTTCAGGCTCACGGATATATGAGAGGTTTCCTGAGACCTGCTTTCTTTCCTCTCTGTATCTTAGCCTTGGTGGGGCTAACCCCAGGCCAACTCAAAAAAACTCCTGGCCGAGACTACAATGAGGGAACATGGGCAATGGCCATCAGAAAGCCCCCAACTTCTCAGAAAACACAGGCCCTTCACACTCAAGCCCGGGCTGTGGCAGCTGTTGTGCCCACTGGGGTTCATGGAACGACCTTCAAACATCTGCCATCCTCCACTGCTTCAAATACCAAATCAATAAAAGATGGCACCTTGCTGGGCCCTTCCCTGAGCAGGGCGGCAACACTTGTCAACAAGTGAGGTGACAGAGACCTTAAAATGAGCACACTTCTGCGGACCAGCAGTGGGGGTTGTCCAGGGACAGGCCTCCTTTACCAAGCACAGGGACCCCCTAAAATAAGGAAATGTCTAAAGCGAGCAGCCAATGAAAATCCATATGTGCCAACACCCCACTAGGGTGTTGAGGACTAGGGTGACGAGGACTAGAAACCAAGTGTTGGTTCCAATTTCATCAAGGAGACAGAGCTGGGCAAAAATAAGAGAAGACAACAATAAAAGGTTCAAAATGCAATACTGACCATAATTATCATTTTGTTCAAAAAGGACAGCGCAAAAAAAATAAATAATCAGGATGGAGTAGATGAAGATGGAGGAATGGAAAACATCAGAAAAGACTTCGTGGAAGAGATATGAGGGGTGGAAAATGATCATGAAATGATTAGAGCACATTCCATTTACGTTCACTAGGTTACATAGCTGCACGGTGCATTTGGCACACTGCCAGCTCCGGCATTCTTTTATTTCAGAGCCCCACTGAGAAGTAACTATTGCAAACCTCTTCATTTCTATCCACCTCAGAGATTCTGAGACACATCATCAAATGGTTCCAGAGAGTTGCCTACCTGGGTATTATCTCTCAGCTTTTTTTACTCCCTGGTTGAAAAAAAGCAAAAGCCAGTTTCTGGCCCACCCCAGGAGAAAACCTGGAAATACATATCCCCTGAGCCCCCGCAAGGCTGTGGCCTCGTAACCTTGATGGCCCTTCCCACAGATGAGGTCAACCTTTGTGTTCCTGATTTATCAGTCCGTAGTTTATGCCAGGCAGGAAAAAAAAAATGCCTGATGGCAACAAGTCCAGCTACTGTCAGTAGAAGGGCAATTCAGCAATATCTGTGAAAATTCTAAGGGCACAGGCTCTTAACCCAAGCACTCCACTGCTAGGCATTTATCCTAAAGATAGACCCATGCAACATAGACTGCTTTGCCGCAGGAAAAAAAGGAAAGCTTGAAACAACCCCAAACAGGGCACTGATTAAACAGACTAAGGGGTAGGCACAGAAAGATGCGTTAACTGAAAAAAGCTCGTTGGATCAGACCTTGCATATTATTGTCTAGTTTGTGGGGTTTGCGGGGGGGGGGAAATTGCACATTTTTAATGTTTGTGTATGCATAGAAAATTTCTAGAGAATAAAAAAAGCAAAGGCAGAGTAAAGTAGGGAACTTTATTTAAGGTTTTCTGTACCATTTGAATGTTTTACCACGAGTTTATCATTTTATCATTTTAAATGCATATAAGAAAAATCCACGAGCAATGAAAATCTACGAGAACACAGCCCTAAGTTTCTCTCAGCAATGAACAAACTCTTAAAGGAAGATTCAGAGATCTTTACTGGGCTGTAATTCCTACTCAGGAAGTAGTCCTCTACAGTTAAGAGTGGTTTTCATGAACAGGGCACGAAACCTAAATGGCTTCTTATTAGTCATCATTTGATCAGAAAACCAAAGAACTTTCCACACCCCATTCTGCACGCCTAGTGTATAATAGAATTTTCGTGAATGCATTTTCCATAATTTTCAGGGGCAACGGTATATAATAAAATCAAAATATAATCCAGCACACTATAGATTAGGGATTTCGTTCAATGGATAACAAAATTTCCTTATTTCTGTAAAGGGAGGAAAAAGGCTATAAAGGGCATGGGTACACACACATAAACCCTCATGACACTTTTGCATGTAATAGCAAAAACACAATTGGAAACAAATGTACACAATAGGAGAATGAGTGAATAAATTACACTGTGGCCGTACGATGAAATACTATGCAGCCATTAAAAATGTTGTAGCTCTACATCAGAGATATGGAAAGGTACTGCAGGGCACACTGAAGCTAAAAAAAAAAAAAGCTGATTAAAACAGCATTTGTGGCATGGCCCTATTTGGAAAATATATATATGCATGTTGCAAAAGGCTAGAAGCAGGTAAAGCAGAACATGAACCGTGATTATCTCTGGGCAGCAGGGTCCCTGGAGATTTCATAGGCACACATTTCAGCTGATCTCTGTTCTAACTTTTTTCGTAAAAAACATTTTTAATTGTATGATTTCTAACTTTAAAAAATGCTGGCTATCATATCCTTCCTTGGGAGACCTAACATCCTTCCACGGAACCAAATCCAATGGGAAATGTGCTGCTTGTTCTCTTTCCTGCCCATTTGTGGGTATTTTAATAGTTTTTCTGATGCTTTAGGAACCAAAGAGAGGGAAAAAGGCCTGACATTTTCGTGGTTGTCCTTTTCCCTCTTTCAAATGCTGCTATTGTACTTAGGCCAGTGGTTCCTAACCAAGGGCAACTGTGTCCCTGGGGACATCTGACACCGCCTGAGACATTTTTGTTCTCACAACTGGGCGAGGATGTGAGGGTAGCGCTCCTGGCCTGGATAGAGGCCAGGGATGCTTTTCAACACCCTCCAGTGCACAGTCCCCCACAGCAGCCTTAGAGGGCCCAAAATGTCAACAATGCTAAGGTGGAGAAACCCTGCATTCGGGTAATGAGTCTTCGAAAGGCTTCCCACCCTCAAATAGCTGTACAAACATGCCTGGCTGAGAGGCCTCATTGCTACAGTGGAAAATGCACTGATGACAGAGGCAGAATAGGAAGTGAATCCTGGATCGGCTCCCTTTCTGGCTATCAAACCTCAAGCAGGTGACCACGTCACCCTGATGATCACGCATCCTCCTTCATAAGATGGAAATGCCACCTTCCACCTCACAGGGTATGCATGCTGTTTCAACATAATAATGGAGGAGAAAGGGTTCTGTACACTGTGAAGCACCAGGCACATGTGAATGGTGTTGTCACTCCAGGATACCAAGTGTCCAGCTTTCCCAGTGAAAGCACATTCAGGGTTTCCATGGGTCTTCACTAGCACACTCTGACTACCCTGAGTCACACGTCACAGCAGTGATGTTTAATAAACAGTGACACCGAAAAACAGAGACTGCTTTTTTTTTTACACTACATGTTCCTTGGCCTAAGTTGTGAGGCAGCAGAACTTAGCGAACAAATGACAAAATCTGAAGTCAGACTCTTAAGAAAGAATCCCAGCACCACCTCTTAATAGGTGGGTGACATCAGGAAGTGATGTGGCTTCTCTATGCCCTCTGTTTCCTCACCTGTCTATCCAAACCCCAACATTTCAGAGGGAACTATTTTTAAGTTTTTATTTAAATTCCAGTTAGTTACCATACAGTGTAATATTGGTTTCAAGTGTACAATAAGTGATTCAACAATTCCATGCATCACCTGGTGCCATCACAGGTGCCCTCCTTAATCCCCAACACCTATTTCACCCATCCCCCCACCCACCTCCCCTCTGGTCACCATCAGTTTGTTCTCTGTAGTTAAGAGTCTGTTTCTTGCTTTGCCTCTCTTTTCCCCCCATGATCATTTGTTTTGTTTCTTAAATTCCACAGAGGAGTGAAATCATATGGTATTTGTCTTTCTCTGACTATTTCGCTTAGCATAATACTCTCTAGCTCCATCCATGTCATTGCAAATGGCAAGATTTCATTCTTTATGGCTAATAGTCCAGTGTGTGTGTGTGTGTGTGTGTGTGTGCGCGCGCGCGTGCCCGTGCACACACACACACACACACACACACACACACACACACACATCTTTATCCATTCATCAGTCGATGGACATTTGAGCTGTTTCCATAATGTGGCTATTGTAGATAATGCTGCTATAAATATAGAGGTGGCATATATCCCTTTGCATTAGTAGTTTTGTATTCTTTGGGTAAATACCCAGTAGTGCGATTGCTGAATGATAGGGTGGTTCTATTTTTAACTTTTTGAGGAACCGCCATACTGTTTTCCAGAGCGCCTGCACCAGTTTGCATTCCCACCAACAGTGCAAGAGGGTTCCGCTTTCTCCACATCCTCGCCAGCATCTGTTGTTTCTTGTGTTGTTGGTTTTAGCCGTTCTGACAAGTGTGTGGTGATATTGTAGTTTTGACTTGTATTTCCCTGATCATCAGTGATGTTGAGCATCTTTTCACGTGTCTGCTGACCATCTGTATGTCTTCTTTGGAAAAATGTCTATTTGTGTCTTCTCAGAGTGAACTAATTTATCATTGGAACCAGGACACTTCAGAGTGAAAGAGGGGGCTACCACCATCAATGCTAGGACAGGAGGCATACACCAGAACTGTCCCGTGGCCAACAGGGACATGAGGTCACCCTGAAGGATATTAACAGTACCCACCTCACAGCTTTGTTTTGATGACTAACTAGGATGAAAGGAACAAAGCATACAGTACACACCATTACGTCCTACCTACGAATTCTTCTTCTGCCCTTCTATTCATTAACCAAGTGCTTAGTGCCGTGGCCTGACGCTGGGCACCAAGAAAGGAGTCAGACACACCCACTCCCTGTCCCCAGCAGGATGCCCCCTCCTGTTCCACAGTGTGTTTGTTACAGTCCCAGGACTTTTCTTCCATACACACAGTCACAACAAATGCAGAATGAGACACAAGCCCACGGCGAACACTACAGGTCCAGAATGCCAGGAAACACACACCAAATGTGTGAGAGTTCAAAGTCTCCCACACAAAAATGAACAATAAATAAGAGCTTATCTAATCAACAAAGACAAAAGGATTTATTATTATCCCAGCGTCCCTGATTCAAGGAAGCGATTGCAGTTTGCCTAAAAGCTACCAATGCGTCTCCCTTTCATTTCTAGCACATGCCATTACAAAGAATTGTGTAGAGTTTGTCCACCAAGACAACCTTACAGAACCCTTAGATTATGAAAGCAAAGTTAATCTAGCTTGCTTTTGTATTGAGATACATTTATGTCTTTTGCCAAGAAAAAGTTTGATTCAGTATGCTAAGAATTTCCTCTAAAAGTCAATACTCACGGTGAGAGGTGAATGTTCCTTATTTTACACAAAAGTGCATTGACTTCTAGGGGCTTGGGACTCTAATCACAAGTTCCCTACCCCCCCACCCCATTTCAGTAAAATTGGTATCGATTACTACCACCGTAAATCCCCACACCCGAGGGTTTCCATAGCCACTGTGGGGCCCTGCCCCTTCCTCCTCCTCCTTGTTCACATTTTACCAGGCACATCCTTAGCCTCCTTCTGTGTCCATTTCGGACGGTCCCTACAGAAGCCTGGTTCCACTCCTTCAGTAGTTGTTAGACCTAAAATACCAGTTAGGCCCTGTCATGGGAAGCACAAAACATGGGACTCTAAAAAGAGAGATTCTATCAAGTAAGCCGTATGTGCATAATTCAGAACTGAGGGCACATCCCTTTCTGTAGTACTCCATGCCTGCCTTGATTCAAAGAAGCTTATATCAATGGCGGTGGGTTTTGTTTGTTGTTTGTTTGTTTGTTTTTGAGAGAGAAAGAGTGAGTGGGGGAGGGGCGGAGAGAGAGAGGGAAAGAGAGAACCCCAAGCAGGCTCTGCAGTGCCAGCACAGAGCCCAATGTGGGGCCTGAATTAGTCATCAGATCGGGACCTGAGCAGAAATCAAGAGTCAAATGTTTAACCAGCTACCCCGGTGCCCCAATGGCGTGTGTTTTGATCTGGTGCTTTTTACCCAGATGGGTTCATTTTGTGAAAATTCAACAAACTGGTGTCTCATGTGCATTTTATATGTGTAGGCTACACTAGGAAAAACGTTTTTAAAAGTAGCTTACATCATGTAAACCTCTGCCTAAAGTAAGCATGTACATATCACCAACACTAGCGCAAGCTATCTTCAAACCATGGGTTGCCGCCAATTAGTGGGCCACACGATCAATTTAGAAGGTCCGAACTAGCACTTTATTGTGTTAACAACACTTGAGGTATAGCCTCCTAAAATTTTTTTTAAGTGCACAATAAAGTACCGCTAACTCTAGGCCCAACGTTGTACAGTAGATCTGTTGAACATATTCATTCTGCGCGACTGACGCATTCTACCCGTTGATCAGCAGCTCCCCATTCCCCGTCGCCCAGCCGCTGGCAACCAAAAGGTGGAACCAACCTAAATGGCCACTGATGGATGAATGGATAAAGAAACTGTGGCATGTACATACAATGGAATATTTTTTGGCTTTGAAAAGGAACAGAATCCTGCCATGTGCTGACGAGCATTTTTAAAGTGGAATGGAGAATATACAAAAGCATCATACAAAGTGAAGGCAACTACTATTTCAGTTAATTTATTGCCATTACAAGTATGGACACATATGTACACTAAGATGGCAGATGTTTTCACTGAAGAACATGGTAAAAAAAAAAAAAAAAGAAAAAAAGAGAAGGAAAAAGAAAGCCTCCAAGAAACATTGGGTACACCGACAAATAATACACGGATTTGGAAGCCAGAGAGATCTAGGTTCTGATCCTAGTTCCTTACAACCTACCTAACCTCTGTGAGCCTCACTGCACCATCTCTAAAATGCAGGCAATGTCATCTTCTCCCTGGACTTGGTATAAGGTGTCAATAGGCTGGCAAACAGCCAACCACAGGACACTAATTAGACACTGCCCCCACTCCCTGCAACCATTTCTGTGGTCCCCTGGCCTGGGCTCTTTACCTGTAGGAAGGATGTTTAAAGGAAATGTGCAAAGGGGGCGGGACAAAGGTTGAGCCTCCATGACACGACCCCTTTGAACCCCTCGGGAGAACAAAAGTGTGAACACTTGAGAGCAACAGGGCAGGGAGAAGCTATTGGTCGGCACACTGGGTGATAAACCATCCAGCTTTGGATTCTGACCAGAGGGAAAACCACTTTCCAAGATAGCAGGGTTTTCCCATTATTCTTGGCAGGAGGTGGGGAAAGGCAGAAGGGGAGGAAGGCCTCCGTAAAGAAATAAGTATTTGTTTTAAGCAAATCACTTTGAAGACAGGTGGTTTTCATTTTGAGAAGAAAAATGATGCTTAAAACAGAGGGTGACTCCAGATAGCAGCCACCGGCTTGCCAGGAGAGGGAAATGGGGCCTCGAGGTCTGGAGTTCTCCCAAAGTGCCAGAGCAGTGATGGAGGCAGAGGGGCAGGGGGCGGGGGGGAGGTCCGGCACAGATAAGATGGGACCATCTTTATCAGCTTGCGGGCACAAACTACTCAGCAGTCACTCACGATATTAATCATCTAAAACCTCTATTCATTTAAGAAACAGTTGTTGAACATGAGCACATAATTGTGTTGAGAACTGAATTAGGGGCTTCGGGATACAGTGGAATAACAAAGACAAGGCCTCTGCCAGCATGGGGGCCAACATTCCAGTGGGGGACACATCAAGTGCCAAGTAAATCAATGACTTGTAAATCAACCAGGGATTTATAGCCTGTGATACAAGTGCTCTGCAAGAAATAGATATGGTGATGTGTCAGGAAGGGAGAAAGGAAACTTAAGATGGAGGAAGTCCCTTAAGATAAGATGGCCCAGGGTTGGGGGGCGGGGTGCCTGGGTGGCTCAGTTGGTTAAGTGTCCGACTCTTGATTTTGGCTCAGGTCATGATCTCAGGGTTCATGAGATTGAGCCCCACGTTGGGCTCCGTGCTGACAGCACAGAGCCTGCTTGGGATTCTGTCTCTCCCTCTCTCTTTGCCCCTCCCCCACTCTGTCTGTCTCTCTCAAAATAAATAAATAAACATTTTTTTTAAAAGATAAGATGGGGTTGGCTAGATGGCTCAGTCAGTTAAGCGTCCGGCTTCACCTCAGGTCATGATCTCACAGTCTGTGAGTCGAACCCCATGTCAGGCTCTGTGCTGACAGCTCAGAGCCTGGACCCTGCTTTGGATTCTGTGTCTCCCTCTCTCTCTGCCCTCTCCCACTCCTGTCTCTGTCTCTCAAAAATAAATAAACATTAAAAAAATTTTCAAAAGGTAAGATGGCACAGGGCCTTCTCCAAGTAACATCTTAAAGATGAGCAAGCTTGGGCCCGGCGGCAGGAGAGGCCCCGGCGGGGGCTGGGGCAGCCAGGGCACTGGTGTGGTGGAAGGTAGTGGCCAAGTGTGAGGGTGATGGCAATGAAGCTGGAGAGGGAGGCGTGTGCCAGGCTATACAAGGCACAGCCGGGCATGGGGAAGAAAGTGGATTTCAATGAAGACCCACAGAGAGCTACTGAAGGCTGGAACACTGTGATACAGGATTTTGATGCTGGTTAAGATAAGAAGTACTCTTTTATCTTCGCCCATGAAACAAAGTGTACAGATGATACAATGTCTCCAAAAACACTGATAAAAGTTAGCCCTGCCTTAGAGCTCGTGGACAGTTGTTGAGGAGGCTTGCCAGCTAGAGGCGAACAATTTTAGCCTAAATAGGAGACGAAATACAAGGAATTCAAGTACAGAAAGGGGTGGGAGAACTTGTGACTGACAAGAAAACACTCTTATTAGCAATTAACTCACAGTTAGCAAATATAAAGCACATGGTAAAGCTAATTTAACAAGACAGGCTCTAGAAAGTCCCCAAAACAGGGGCACCTGGGTGGCTCAGTCGGTTAAGTGTCCGACCTCAGCTGAGGTCATGATCTCGCAGTTTATGAGTTCGAGCCCCATGTCAGGCTCTGTGCCGACAGCTCGGAGCCTGGAGCCTGCTTTGGATTCTGTGTCTCCCTCTATCTGCTCCTCCCCCGCTCATGCTCGCTCTCTCTCTCTCTCTCTCTCTCTCTCTCTCTCTCTCTCTCAGAAATAAAGAAACTTTAAACAAAAAACAAAAAGAAAAGTCCCCAACACACGCACATAAGGGTGGAAGGCAATTGGGAACGGACTGATGTGCTCGCAGCTTGCCTAAATCCATGAACAGGTTCACTGAAATAATCAGATGGAGTGTCACCATGACAGTGTCCTACGCCTACTCCTGAATCAGAAATCAGACGAACTGCTAAGCAGCTTTCTTCGAGATTTGAGTTTTCTGTTTCTTCTCCCTTGTACCAGCTGAATATAGGTATTCATAACTTGGAAACTCAAAGCTGAACGGGAAATGGCTCTTCTGAATTATCACTGTCCCCCCAGGATTCATCACATGGCCTCCTGACTTGGGTCCCCCGTCCCCATGATCCTGAACTCAAATGGATCTCTGAGACACAGCATGACCCACTCACACCTTCTCCCCGAGACCTCCTTGTTCTAGGGGGTCCCCTGGACCAGGCTAAAAGGGCAACCTCTAGGGCTCTGGTCTTGAGCAAGGCTGACGCCAAGATCAAATTTATGAAACCAAGCAAGAGAATGTGGGAGGCCACGAAGGCTGCCCCCGAAAGAAGCCAGGAGAGCAACACGGGTGGCACGCCCCACAGCCCAGCACACTGCTCGCACGGATGGTACAATATCCCACTAAGGAAGGAGAAGGGGTACGAAGGGCAAAAACACACCACTTAGCAAGTGCCCACCAAGCGCTGGCTACTTTCACATCCATTACTTCCAACCACCCCGCGACGCCGTGAAATGCGGTGATAGCACTTTGCAGATGGGAAGAGTATCTGCTGGCAGCCCAAAGCTCCAGTTAGCAGAGGGAGGATCTGAGCTTTGCCTGCCACCTCGACTGGCATCTAGCAACAAACTGTGCTCTGAACAGATCTCAAGCTGACTTTCCGTCCGGCCTTCGGCCTTCGATCTCACTCACTCCTCTCCTTCCCACCGCAGGGAAGCTGCATTCCACACCTGGCTTTATCCCAGGCTTGCAAACCTGCCAGCTGCCTCAGAAACGTTACCTGCTCCCCGCCCTTGATAGGGAAACTTACCTGATGAAAGGGATGTCTGCAGGGCAGGGGCGCAGGGAGGCTTGGCTGGCTGGGGTGTCCCCTGGACAAAACTCTTCGATCACAGTCGGGAGAAGGGAAGAGCCCTCACACCAGAGGACAGGGCTGTCCAAAATCTTTGTAGATGACACTACTAAAGGGGATCAGCCAAAAGCCACTTCTGTCACAGGAGCGCCCCAAGAAAGACATTCCCTTCTGCCACAAACAAGATAACTGTGACCCAGATCTGAGCGGGAAAACAGTGTTGCTCACCATCTCTCTGGAAGGACTGAGCTGGGACTAAATTCCCCATCATGCCTCCCTCCTGGCCTAAGAAGTAGCGGGGCACCAGGCTCCAAAAGATGCAGGCATAATAGCAATCAAACCAGATGTACGTCCTACTTACAGTCTCAGACGCGTCTGCAGCACCCGGGGCTTTGGCTGCAGAAAGCTCCATTCTGTGGAGCATCAAGTGGTGATTTCGGGCTGACTGCGTCTGAACTCTGGGCAGGAGTATGCTCCGTGCTCGCCGAGAACTGCGAGTCTCTCTGATTCACTTGGCAGCAGAATTATTCTAAGCATCCTGTCCCGTACCCAACCCGCCTGCCCCTCCCACTACACATTCACGCTGGGTGGTGGTTTTTTTTTTTTTAATTCTCTGCACTAATTTCTGTCACAAATCAAGGGAAACTCATTTTTCAAAATTAACCCAATCTCTGGCGCTTCACAGCGTGGAACCTTTATGACTGAGGAGGAGGAAGAGGAAGAAGTTGTAACATCGGAGAGAAGAGAGTGGGAGAGCCGCAAAGTCTGCAGTAACAGCAAAATGGAGATTATTCGAGACAGCTGAAACACTCCACCCAGCCTCCAGGAGGGGACATGCACGGGAAACAAAGGGCATATGGTGTTTGCTTTCTTCAACATCCGTTCTCACCATTAAAGAGCTGCGCCAGCAAACGCTCATTACTTACATGAGGGCAAACCTCACTCCAAAACAGACTTGAAAATACAGCTCATAATCAAATAAGTTACTTGCAAAGCAGAGGCCTACCTTGAATTTTTTTTTATTACATCTAAAGCAAAATTTAATAAAGTGCAAGTAACTGGCAGAATGTCTACTGGGCTTAGTGAAGCGTGAATTATACTTGAAACAAAGTCAATTTTTGTTAATTTCAAGTTCACAGAGTACCTCAAATACTGACACATTCAGGACAGGATTTCATTTTTTCCCCCAAGGAGAGATTCCAAGGGGCTAACCTAATAACCAGATAAGAATGATTTCCCTACTATTTACTACTAGTCATGTATTCAAACATTTCTATCCTAAAGCAAACAGGTTTTTCTAATGAGGCTTAAATCATTTATTTCCCACATAAGTTAATGTTACCACCATTTCCACTATCGCCCACACTATGACACTGTCCAAAGGTCAACTCCAGTGCACCGCCTGACCAAATCTGCACGACCTCCCAAAGTGGTGAGATGTGAATTGAGGACGCTTTTCACAGACATAAAGCTAGGGGCAGCTTCAAACACGGTACTAACCAGCTGAGGCAGCTCCCTTCCTCCTCCCCCCCAGCAGAGCCAACTATTGGCCACAGGTACCCACCCATCCCCCATCAAGCCCACTCCCCGGCTCCAGAGGGCAGACTAATTAACTCTAAGCCAATCATTGGTTCCGGGTGGGCAACAGGAGCTAAGTTCACCCAATCAGACTGCAGGAAAGGACTCCTCCTACATGCCCGCCCTGAACAAGGAAGCAGAGGGCCCCACAGCCAGTGGATGCCATCCTACGTCTGCCTGACAACCACGAAGAAACCAGCCCTTGGGTGAAGCTTCTGGCAGCACGACCCATGGAGGAGCGACAGGAAGAACACAGGTCTCTGATGTCCCCCTGAGCAGGTGAACACACTACCCTTGGGGTCCATCCGACCTGTATCCTGAAAATTATGTGAGATAACATACATCACTGCTGATAGGAACAGGCTGAGCAATACCTAGGAAGCCAAGAGCAAGAGTCTGTAATCTGGCAAAGAGACCCCTTGAAGTTAATAATACACTCACAGAAGACATTCCCTTCAACGCTAAAGAAAAAGGAGAAATTACAAAGAAGAGTGGTTGACTGCCGAGGGCTGGGCTTGGAAGTGGGGAGTAACAGCACAGGGACACAAGGTCTCTTTGGGGCAGGAAGGACATGTTCAAAAATTAGATCATGGTGATAATTACACAACCCTAAATATGCTGAAAGCCACTGAACGAGGCACAAGTGGATGAACTGTACAGTATGCAAGTTAGATCTCAATGAAGCTATTTTTGAAATAAGCTACATGGGAGCAGATGCTCGTTCAGAAGTCACCTGTTAAACTCTGCCTCCATCCACATCTGACGGCAACATGCCTCTGCTTAAAATGGCTCCTTTGATGCTTCCTGATCACCTCTGGGGTCCAAATTCCTTACAGAGGTGCACAGTGCCTCTCACGTCCCAACTTCACTCCACCCCAACCCCCGCCTCTACTTCCCATTTTACTCACTGGCAAGGCTTTCTTCCAGATATTTATCAAACCGCTTCCCCTGCAGGCCTCGGTTCATACATCCTCGGTCACTCTCACCATCCTCTTCACCTGATCTATCCCTTCCTTCCTCCCCTGCCCCAGCCTCTAAGCTTACCCTCCCTTTGGGCTCCTTTGGCATACTAAGTGCACACCAGAGAGGGTTAGAAAAGTGCTTCTGGGTCTGTCTCGCCCACCAGGCTATGCCCTAGAGCCTCGCCTTTTGCAACAGAGAGGGTTTGACCAGACAAAAGCAAAGCGCTCAGTGTGGTCAGCGCTATGGGGTTTCTTTCAGGGTTCCATTTACACGGTGTGGGTGCCTGTGTCCCTTGCCAGGCCTGAAGCCTGGTGTGGGTGAGAGCCAGGTCCCTTGGAATCTGTCTCTAGTTCTCCCACGCTCAACTTTTTTTTTCTCATCATGGCGTTTCCCTTATTATTATTTTTTTAACCCTTAGACAAGGTAAGGAGCTGGCGTAAAGAATATTACAAATGCAACAAGAATGGGAAACACTTGGTTTTGAAGAAAGGGACTTTTAAAAAGGGACACAATAGACTGAGGAACACTGGATGATCATCTCCACCTGTGTCTTATCTTCCTACATGATCTCAGGGGAAAAGATTACTAAGATTTAAGAAATGTTAAAAATCCAGTTGCTGGGGGCGCCTGGGTGGCTCAGTCGGTTAAGCGTCCGACTTCAGCTCAGGTCATGATCTCGAAGTCCGTGAGTTCAAACCCCGCGTCGGGCCCTGTGCTGACAGCTCGGAGCCTGGAGCCTGCTTCAGATTCTGTGTCTCCCTCTCTCTCTGCCCCTCCTCTGCTCATGCTCTGTCTCTCTCTCTCACTCTCAAAAATGAATGTTAAAAAAAATTTTTTTTTTAAATTCAGTTGCTGGAGTGTTTCAGTTATCAAAAAAAAAGAAACAGTCATACCGGAAAGGGGTGACCCACAGAACCCCACTGTGGAATTGGTGCTTCATTACAACAAAGACATCATCCAGCCCTCTCCCTAGCTTGTCTGGCCCGGCTCTCCGAACACCACGAGCAATGAAACCCCAAACCCAGGAGCAGAGGAAAGTGCTGAAATAACACTTTAAATCGTCGCGATGGTAATTTCAACTCCTACCTCATAATCATGGCTCCTCTTTTCCATATTTGGGCCCTAGATCCCCTGGACGCACTCTGGGAACCTCCACAGACATTATCTAATGCTGAGCAGGTCAGCAAACTAACCATTAAGCCCTCTCTCTTCTCCGCACTCTCTGATTTCAGCCAGTCTGGACACAATCATAAAGAACTGGGCAATTCCCTTCCAAGGGGAATGTCTGTCAAGATTTCTCCTGTAGTTGAGGTCAAACCGGAAGCTCTTAGGATGTCACAGAGTTTGTCAATCTGATTCCTACAGTAAAGTTTTCAAAGCTGTCATTACCCTCCCCCTCACCCCGGCCAAAAAAAGACAAAGCTGACAGATTTATTATCAAATCACTTCATTAGCTAACCACCCCCCCCCTCCCCGCCATATCTTCGTAACATCAGCCCTGGGGACTCCCATTCATTCCATTTGGGGTGGGCTGGGAATCTATGTTGTCCAAACTCCCTCAGGTGATTCAGATGAGCAGTACAGCCTTGACACGGAGGGCTGAGGAGAAAAGGGCTGGCTACATCCTTGCCACTAAAAGTACCGTCCCCCGGGAGCTTGTTAGACCACAATCTCAGTCTCCCTACACCGGACAGCCCCCAGCCCAGACCCCCTGAATCTGAATCTGCATTTTAACAAGATCTGCCCACATACACCCCGCCCTCAGCCTGGGACTCCTGGGCAATGTAAAAGTTTGAGGAGCCTGGGCTTCAGAATCTCCTAGGTTGTGTTTTGTTTCACCTTCACAAGAGGGAGAAGAAGCAGTGGGAGGTCAGCGTCAGAATTCACATTCCAAAATTTTTCAGTATCTTCCTGATGAACAACAGGGCCAAATCCCGCTCGCTCCCTCCCCACCCTCCCAGAAACTATGAGTAGTCAGATTAAATGTAAAGAGAGTCAAAGACTAGACATGGCCTGCTGTTTCAATTAAAGCAATGCATTTTTCCATTTGTGCTAGCAGCATCGACACTTGCATTACTGCGCATGCTTAAAGCTACCGGCCACATTCGACTCGCGGACTATCAAAGCAGCAGAACCTGCAGTCTCCGATATTAAAGTGCTTTACATGGAACCAAAGCATTCCAGGATAAATTATTCTTGGAACTAATGAGAACTACTAATTGCATCCAGTCTTAAAAATCAATATACTTCAAGAAACTTTTTAAAAATTTATATGCTTATTTCCCTTCTTCAAGTAACATCATAAGGCATTCACAGGAAGTGGTGGTTCCAATTGAACGTGGCTGCATGTTAAAAAAAAAAAATCTCTGTGGCTGCATATCAAAAAAAAAAAAAAAATCTCACAGAGCCTAACACCCAGCTCAGCGAAGATTCCCAGCAAGTTCTCAGAACCTGATAGATATGGGTACCCCTCATGCTAATCACGGTTTGCTTTGTTGTTGCTGTTTTAATGTAGCCAAGGCCACCCAGATATCCTGTACCCTAGTATAATCAGGAGTGAAAGAGCACTTGAACTCTGGAGTTAAATGGCCCCATAGGCTCAAATCCAGGTCTGGCACTGATTAGCTGTGCTCCTCTGGGCTAACAGTTACTTAACGTCTCTGGTCCATGGGAAGTGCTGTACAAAACTTTGCTGTTTTTCTCATCCAGCATGTCATACCACATGAATGGTACAGATAATAGAACTATGCACACAGTGGGTGCTCAGTTATTACAACTGGTCAGAGAAAACTCCACCCTGATTACATTTCCTTTAACGACTGTTTCATTACTGAACACCAGCAACCTTTTCATGTGTCAAGAGAGGTGCTCGTGGGAAAGTTCTTTCCTTTCCTCTAATGGCAAAAACCAGAAACCAAACGATATCGTCACCCTCTTCATCCAGCGCGAAGTTCTCTCTCTCCAATCATGTACTTGTTAAGGTTTAGTTTTATTATGACTTATTTATTCTCAAACAATAAGCATTATTATAGAAAAAAACAAAAAGCATTTGAGCAGGTGAGAGTTGCCGTCTTTGTACATAACAGTAGACTGATACCAGTTATGTAACGGTTACTGAGATCACAAATGTTGACTTCCAGAATGTTCTCAGTAGACGAGTGCCAGACAATATTGCCTCCATGGTATTATTATTATTATTATTATTATTATATAGTTACATATGTAGTAGACAGCAGAGGGAATTGGGAGGTTTAACTATTTGCCCATTTTCATCTGTTTTGAAGTGCTCATAACAAATGACCAAATGATATAGATGGTTCGCCACGTATTTATTGAATCCATTTCCCTACGCAGTTTCGCCAGCCAATGCTTTAGCATCAACTGACTTAGCATAAGAATGAAGCAACTGTATCCAGTCTACCTTCATCACTGTCTCTATTTTTGAAGAATACCCATCCTTTCAGGTCTTACACATCTTTCCGGTCCATCACACACAGGCTACTGGCGTTCCAACGCCAAGGTTGACCTTTAACAGATCTGCAGTCTTCATCTCTGGGCCTCACTTTTTCCATCTGTGACATAGGAATAATCACTCCCTGGGGTGGGGGATGGGGGTAAGGATTAGTGGAGTTAATGCACATTCTCTACAACTGCGAAGAGGAGTAAATAATACACTTTTACTGGATAAATAACGAGGCCTTGACTCACAACAGCAAATTCATGTTCCTTTTCACTCTGTGCCAGGTCCTGAAGTGGTTACAAGAAAGGTTATTATAGACTCTCCTTGCCCCCAAAATGAGGGGAAAGAAGAGTAATTTCTGTATGTGTTTAAAGAGAAGAAGAATGTGAACAGGAGAGAACCCACCCACTAATTCCTCCCTAGGTTAGCCCTGACAGTGACACAGCTGCAGGGGTTGCTCTCACCAGCAACATTCCCATAACACTGTTACCTTCCAGAGCGCTAATATACTGAGGGGCTCCAAGCTTGTCCATGCCTCAGGGCCTTTGCACTTGCTGTTCTCTACTTAAATGGCACCTAGTAATGGCAGGAGCTTTCTAATCATTCAGACGTGAGCTGCAATTTCACCTCCCCCAAGAGGCCTTTTCTGATGACTCTAGGTGAAACAGCCTACACGTTCCACCAGTCAGTCACTCTATCCTTTTCCCCTCCTATATTTCTTTGTTGCATATTTCACTCTCTGTAATTATTTTTTTTTTGCTTGTCTGCAGTTATGCTCTCTCTCCTCTGTTAGAATGTACACTCTCTAAGAGTACAGACATTGTTAAGTCCATTCCTAAAATGGCCCATGGCACACAAAGGACACTCAGTGGACTGAGGCAGGTAATGTATGGGTATATAGTTTGATAGTTCAGCAGCTGTGTCGTATCTGTGTTAGGTTCTGATGACTGTTTTGTCTCTTCAGAATGCTTTTCCTTGCCTTTTGGCATGTCTTGTGATTTGGGACCGAAAGCCAGACATTTTGTATAGGGCAGTGGACACTGAGGCAAATGAGACCTCAGTGTGGGGATTTATGTTAAGCTAGCCAGAAGTTGGGCCATGTTGAGGTCGGTGGTTCCTACAGACATGAGAAACTTCAAATTCCTCTAGTGATCTTTTTTGTCCCCCCTCTTGGCTCTGGGGCTTCCCTTTGTGCTGCTGCCCAGAAAGAGCCTGTCTCCTGCAGTTCTCCCTGCTACAATCCACTGTTGTTATTCCCGAAGGCTTGTTAGTGTGCTGTGGGGCTGGGGTGGAGGGGTTGTGAATATTCTAAGCCCCCATCTTTGGAGCGCACTGCAGACCTGTGTCTGGTGTTAGCCTTCACAAGTGCTTCTGCCTCTCCTCCAAGAATAGAGCTCCCCCATGGGAGCATGGGATGCATGGGCATCCCCCAGCGTTCTCAGTCTACAGCCTTGTGGCCCTTCTCCCTGAAGATTAAGACTTTCTTGAGGTGAGGTGGGGGACTGGCCTGGATGGAATTCCTTTCCCCCAGCTGCAATGGTATTTCACTGGTGCTCTCACACCCCACCCTTCCCCTGCAGACTAAGCCTTTTGTTCCTTAAAGGAGAAAAGTCTGAGTGGGTCTCTCAGTGGTCCCGAGCCAGCACCTGCAACCCGCTCCCTGAGTTTTCTTTAGTTTGTCCCCAGTCTTCCCTTCGAGAGCAAGGTGGGATTCCTGGAGGAAAAGCCTGCAAAACAATAGGCCACCTTCCCACTCCTCTGCTGCCCCCAGGAGCTTCACACTCTCAAGCTAGTCTGCACTCAACCTCCAGCAGTTTGTCAAATTTTTAGCTTGATCTTTCTACCTACTTCCGTAGTGTCTGGTGGCTTCTGCCTCTGGGAAGTAAATGCTCAGGCCTCAGGTCTCGAAAAGTGCTTCTTCTCTCCAGATTTTTAAATGGCTATTTGCTCTGCAGACTCAGTTCTCTTGTCAATTTCCAATCTGTCCAGATTTTTCCTCGTAAGCGTGGGAGACACATCTCTGCAGCTCTCTACATCTCTGAGCTGAAACTAGAAGTCCATTTATTGATTTTTTTCAAAGCATCAGAAGTATGACAAAATGGGAACATTTGATAAAATAGGTGGCGGGTAGGGAGATGTTTATATTTTCATGCTCTTCTATATTTTACTAGTTCAGTAACATTTCAAAATACAAAATCAACATGTGGGTGGCCATGGTGGAAAATGGTTCTATAATATAAATAGACTGAGATGCGTACACAGCACTTGATTCTTGTTCAATAATTACAGAGATCACCTGAATTAAAAAAAAAAAAAAAACACAGTGTTTGTGGCAACACTTCCAAAACTGTTCTGGAAAAAAAAAATAATAAATCACCCCAGTACACCACAGATTTTCAGTGTTGAAGCAGTGAAAGAAACTCAAGTAGAAGAATTAATGTCCTCAAAGAGAACAATTTGTTTGTGCAGGTTTATAAATCCAAGTATATGACAATATTACACGTTAATCGATTCACTGTCCTTTAAACTGATATCCAACCATTATTATTAACATTCATGGAAGCGTGAGGTCATTGACGCACGCACCGGCAGACCACAGGTCATTCGGCAGCACCTTTTTACTTAAATAATTCACTATCTTAAATAACAGCAAATAAATTCCATGCTACAAAACAAATGAACCATTAATGACTCCAAAACTTCAGATTAATCTTAAGGATGGTACATTAAATTCAATTAAACCAGATGAATATTTAACATGTTCCTTCTCTGGACTTAAGACCATTCTAACCCCTCTGGGGAAAAAAAATGGGCAGACCTGGATAACTTACTGGTATCTGCCATCACCACAGACACAGCGATGGGTTACAGGGCTGAGAGGAACTTGCGTGAGCACGTGGTCTGAGAATGGCAGATGCATGCCCCAGGCCAACACTGGCCCTACAGTGAGTTTCATTAGCAAAGAGAGTGACTTTGGATTATCTGTATGCTCTAATATTCACATGTACATTTCAATTAAAAGGAAGAAAGAATACAGTTTTTAGTAAAGGGGATGGATCTGCATTTGGCTTTCGTTACAACAAATGAAGACAAGCCTAAGTTTGTAACGGGAATGAAATGGGATGGCCCCACCAATGATGAACCTGTAGCTTTAATTATCACGTGTGGCTCTGGGAGACGCAACCCCAGGTGGAAGTGCAATCGGGGTGACCAGTCAGACAGCTAAATAGCACACTTCCCCCGCCTCAGAACCGCCACTTGTCAACTGCTGCTATGTTGTTTCAAGGGCTGTTTACAAATCAGCTACCTCCCTGCACTGCACCAGGCCTGAAATTAGATTTCATATCCAGCTGGAGGGCCGGGGACTGCATTCAGCTTCAAGTTGGCAGCACCTTAGACCTGACTGTCATCTTAAAATATCTGTTAATGGAAACCATTCAAACTCAAGTTTTTAAATAAAAGGAAGAGCAAAATTGAATAAAAAATATCAGAGGCTAAAAAAGAAGTAAGGTGTGTGGATTTTTTAACCACCAATGACAGGAGAAGCTCTCACTATAATTACATGGATTATATGTACCGAGACATCATCTGTCATGTGATATTTTGAACCAAATAACAGAGTGGTCCGTGAGAAAAATATATATCAATAAGCACAAAGAAGCGATTTCTCAATTCGTGAAACCACACAAACCTGACATGCTCCATATTCAAATGTGGACCCAAGTTCGTATCATGTGCCACCAGAGCCCAAAGTCATAATTACTCATTTAACACAGAACAGCTGAAACTACGTTCATAATGCAGATGTATTTTTTAATAGGTTGGCAATTATTGCGGTTTCAAGATTTGAAGAGAAAAAGGTTGTGCACACACTCATGATTTTGCAGCTGAGAGAAACAGTTAAAGACTGAACTATGAATATAAGGCAAGCTGTTACACAGCAGTTACAGAATACAGCAGTAAACCTGATTCCTTTTCTGTCTGAGGCCCTGAAGGCCCCACTATTACGGTGTGACTACAGTCTTAGCAGTTTTAACTCGATAACACTTGTGGGTTTAAACAGTTATCATGTACCTTTTGCCCATAATCTGCCAACCTATTGATTTGGATGTCGTTTCTTTACCGTGAGCCGTATGTGGTCAGAAAGCAAGCCCCGTGTGACCGAAGGCTTGGGTATCTGCCGTCACATTGCAGACGACGAGACACTGTCGAAACACACACAGCCTTCCTAAGAAGATATTCGCGTTTTAACACTTAAGTCAATGCCAATTGTGGTTTATTATAATCGTGACTAAAATATGCATCTATAGTAAATATTTCAAAGGCAATTTTAATCTATTTTTTCTCCCACAATGTGCAACAACAGTCCCTTTTTGGTTTTCAGCTGGGCCTGCTCTACTGCTACGAGCTATATCTCCCATCTCGACCATGGCCTCGTTTTACAGCCAGGAAAATGACATCCCTGCCGAGGAGCTGTGCTGGTTCCTCAGAAGAGAAAGGTTCCGTGTGAGAGGACAGCGCAGCCGGGGGGGGGGGTCCCCACACAGCCCCGGAAGTGAGCAGGGCCCGAGCGTCCCCCCCCCCCCCCGCCATGGCTGCCCCAGGCCTTCGAGGAGAGCCCAGTTCCCGTGGCCCCTCCTTCGAGGCCTCCAGCTGGGACCACCAGCCTCAAGAAAGCCAGGGCAGGCCGTGGACAGCCATGGACAGCCGTGGACAGCCGTGGACAGCCCCTCCGCTTACAAATGAGGCAAGCCCACTGTTTTCCACCCAGACTCCCAGACACAGGGTATGGACTTCGTTGGTTTTCTTGAAAAAGACCTGGTGGTCCCAGAGGAAGTATGACAACAAATGAAATGCTCTTTCCCTCGTGACAAGAAAAACAGGCAGCAAAGAGCTAAAATGGGCTGACCTCAAGCACCTTATTCCACAAATAGCTAAACGTGTATGTGTGTGTGGCTTTTGTGTTCATGCCTGTTATTACCACACACTGGAGACATTCACATTTTTACCTTCACTCTCCCTGAACTCCCCTCAAGATCTCTTGTCTAATCCTCCTCGGTGGCAGACAGATGGTGAGATTTGCCCCTGAGCTGGGGGAGGGCAGGGCGGGGGGAGCGGGAGGGAATACAGAATTTCAAATCCCCTTGTGAGCTAAGAAACTAAAGGGAAACAAAATGTCTCCTGGGCAGCCTTGGAGGTGTGCTGCCCACCTGTCCCTTCAGGACAGAACCGGTGGCTTCAGGCTCTGCCCTAGCTTGTGTTCCCGCCTGGGTGGCACTCCTCCTGGACAGCCCTCTCCAGGCACTGCCAGGAACGGGGGAGGGGGGGGGGTGAGGCCGGCCCACACTGGGCAGACCTCCGCCCGGCAGTGTGTGCTCACAAGCTCCTTGTCAGGCTGGCTGGGACCGCAGCCTGAGGCTCCCCCTGCCCCTCTCCCCACCCCTTCATCTCCCAAGGGTGTTATCTCCCCTCCACAAATAAACCTCCTACACTCCTACCTCCATCTCAGCTCCCCCTGCCCCCAGCACCCAACTGACAAACACCATACCTCTGTACTTTTCCAGTCTCTCAGAGTAGCTCAATACTTAATGTTCATAGTTAGCATTTGTTGACCGATGAATATGCATCAAACACGACTCTGATCTGCCCTATACTCGTGATCTCACGCATCCTCGCAAGTACGCTAGCAAAGAGGTACACTTGCTGTTGTTGCTATTCCCATGCTTCATACGAGGAAACAAATAGATACCTAGAGGGATTAAATGACTTCCCAGGGTCTCGGAGCTAATAAACCGAGACTCACTCTTCTAGGATCGTGGGGCACTACTGCTCCCGGCCAAAGCCCGACCGAGTCCCGAGTCCCGGAAAGCAGATCCTGGGTCTGCAGCCGCCACCCTGCACTCCACACACCTCAGTAAAGTCGTGCCGAGTGCAAGTGACCTGACCAGGTTCACAGGTCACAGCAGAAAGAATGAAATTCCTTGGTAGAAAGGCAAGGGCACAGCAGGTTTTCTTGCAGCGCACAGTGTATACATCATGGGGAGGGAGGAAGGGCAGCCTTTCGATATCACCATGCTACAGATGTTTTTGCATATGTTTTTCTACCTTCACCCTAACAAAGAACTCTAATGATACCTTAAGTGAAAACAACATTTCAACAATGTCATCAAGCAAAAGTTGAATGGATGAGTTGAAAATCTAAAAAGTTTAGCTGGCTATCATAGGACCTGATCACCTATGAAAACTTTTATTCCAAAAATTACCGTTTTGATGTCAAATGACTACCATTTATTTTATTTCATATTCTTTTAAGCTTTTATTTTAATTCCAGTTGACACAGGGCTACATTAGTCTCATGTGTACAACACAGTGATTCATCACTTCCATACATCACCCGGTGCTCATCGCAAGTGGACTCCTTAATCCCCATCACCTATTTCACCCATCCCCCCACCCACCTCCCCTCTGGTCACCATCAGTTTGTTCTCTATAGTTAAGAGTCCATTGGGGCACCTGGGTGGCTCAGTCAATTAAGAGCCTGACTCTTAGTTTTTGGCTCAGGTCATGATCTGACAGTTCATAGGTCCGAGTCCCACATCAGGCTCCAAGCTGACAGCACAGAGCCTGCTTGGGATTCTCTCTCTCTCTCCCCTTCCTCCACTCTCGCATGTGCACATGCATGCTGTCTCTCAAAATAAAATAAATAAATAAACTTTAAAAAGAGTCCATTTCATATTCTTCAATAAAGTTTGGAAAATGGGACATATTCCTTAAGGATTCCTCGAATAAAGAAGATTTCATGCAATGCATCAAATTTACTATGTGCTATCTACTTGGAACATGTGGCTTCCTGGTTTTGGAGACACTAACCATTTTTTCATGTCAGAATGTATCAGTCTGAAGAATGTGTACATTTGGCAGGTGTATGAACCTAATTTTTAAAATCCTAATCCTTACAATGTGGTTTAAGACCTTCAATAATACTGATCAGCTAGGGGCACCTGGGTTAAGTGACTGACTCTTGAATTCGGCTCAGGTCATGGTCTCAGGGTCATGAGATCGAGCCCCATGTTGGGCTCCACACTGGGCATGGAGCCTGCTTAAGATTCTCTCTCTCTTTCTACTGCTTCTGTTCTCCCTCCCTCTCTCACTCTCTAAAAAAGAAATAAAAATTTAACTTTAAAAAATGATCAGATAAAATACCTTAGAGATATTCTGTACTTAAGTGCATGAACATAATAGAAGAGTATTATAATTTTTGGTTAATAGTAGCAATTTGGGGCGCCTGGGTGGCTCCATCAGTTAAGCGTTTGACTCTTGGTTTAGGCTGATCTCACAATTCGTGGATTCAAACCCCACATCAGGCTTTGCACTGACAGTGCAGAGCCGGCTTGGGATTCATTCTCTCTCTCTCTCTCTCTCTCTCTCTCTCTCTCTCTCTCTCTCTCTCTCTTTCTCTCTTTCCCTCTCAAAAATAATTTTAAAAAGCTTTAAAAAAAGAATAGTAGCAATTCTCATTTGCATGCCCATACCTGGACTAATTCTGGAAAGGGAAAAAGCCCTCTACCAGGTATTCATCATTACTGGTAATAATACTAATGTGTAGCTGGACTCTACTTACATTATTATTTATTCATCCTTCTGTTCTCAGAGTTTCCCAGTATCTGGCACATGATAAAATAACTGTAGCTCTTATAAAAACTCTACCAGGATACCATCTCCTTTCACAGATGAAGAGCTGCTTCAGGAAGGGGAGGAAACTTCTGAGGCTGCACAGCTGGTGGGCCGTGGGCAGGGATCACTCCCCCTCCTGAAACATCTGCCCCGCTTTGAACATTCACTTGCCTGGCTATTTTCCTCCCCTTTTGGCCATTCCCCGTCAGTCTCAACGCTGGGATGGCCGGGGCTCTTCTCTCCTCTGGCCACACTGCACCTCCAGGTGATCTCATTTCACCAAATGAGATTCCCAAATTCCTATCTGTAGCCTGGACCTGGCATTTGAACTCCAGACCCACATCCTTAATAAGCTCCCAGTGCTCAGCAAAAAAAGATAGGGTCATCCCTCCCTCCTCTCTCTCACCACACAACCAGTCTGATCAGCAAATCCCAGGGGTGCCACCTTCAGAAACAGCCAGAATACGATCAGTAAATCCTGGTGGTGCTACCCTCAGAAATGTCCAGAATCTGACTGCTTCTCCCTGTTCCCATTACCAACCTTCTGGTCTCTCCTGGTTTCCTGCATTGGCCTCTGACCTCTGCTCCTTGCTTCCGCCCCTGCCCCTAGTGGTCTGTTCTCCACAGGGCAGCCAAAAGGAACCAGTGAGAGCATCCCTGGTCACATCACTACACTGTTCAGAGCTCCCCCGATTACTTCCCATCTCGCCCAGAACCCCAAATCTTATAGTAGCCCTACTCCATGTGGAGCCCTGTGAACCTCTACCCCCATCTCCGGATGCCCTCACCTGTGCCCTCCAGCACACTGGCCTTTGTTCTTTTTCTAGCACACCGGGGACTTTGCACATGCTGTTGCCTCTGCCTGAGAGGCTCTTTCCTCCAGATCCCCACAGGGCTCTCTTCCTCACTGCCTCAAGTCTTGACTTAAAGGTCACCTTTTCAGTAAGGCCTTTGCTGGCCTCCCTATCATCAATTGCAATCCAGCCCCCAACATTCATATCCCCTTCCCCTGCTTTTTTCTCCCTCCAACATACTATAACTTATTTATTATGCTTATGGCTTACCGTCTGTCTAACCCACTAGGATGTAAGTTCCCTGACAGCAGGGATTTTTGTCTGACTTACTCACCCACATATTCCCTAGTGCTTAGAACACAGTCAACACTCAATAAACATTTGATGGATGCACGAGGGAAGCTCAGAGAGCTAAATTAACTTCCCCCAAAGTTGTAGGGCTCAGCTCTGACTCTAAACCACTGCTCTGAGTCACCAGTTGGTGATAAAATAAAGACCCTTGATCAGTGCACACTCAGATATCTACAGATCTGATAAAAATTCAAACCAAATTACACAGAAAGAGATCAATTTCCCTAGCTCACTGGGTACTTTCGTTAATCTCACATTCACTTGGAAGACAAGAAGAATTTAAAAAACAGCAACGTAGAAAAAGTAATACATGCCCGGGAGCCACTTCAATCACAAGAAGCTGAAGGATGAATGTACCTTAATCCCTGAGGAAAAGTAAACAAGTCGGATCAAAACATTTCTCAATTTTAAGTAAATTTTTTCAAATCTTAGAAATAAAGAAACAAAATCTCCTATTAACATTTCAGCATTTTTCTCCCTATACACCGGGTTTGGCAGTTTATACATCACACTGCATAGACAATTCCACAGCCGGCTTTTTTCTCTCATAGCATCTGTATTTTCTATACTACTGTATACATTATTAGGGGCCCTAAGGTTAAGGTTATACAGTAATTGGTCAGCAGGCAATGAAGTCTCAGCTGGTAAAAAGAAAAACAAAGAATATGAACATTGACTAAACATGGACGCCTAAGACCGCCGTCCAGCGTGCCATCTTCCAATCGACTGCCGGCTCCACCACTGACCCTGGCCCACGTGCATTCCCTACAGGCCAGAAGAATCAGTTCCTCTGGAAAGCCTCAGGCGAAACTGCTTCTGGAAGTCAGAACCTAAGACCACGGTCTATTTAAGTGGCCACTACCACCACTATCCAAAGAGCAAGGGTCAGGTACCCAGTGCTGTCAATAACCACAAGGGTAGAGAAACAAGCAACAAAGATAGTACTCATTCAACAAATATGGATAAGCACTGCTGTGCACCAGGCACCGAGGACATAATGCTACACAGAGGCCATGGAACCTCAGTCCAAAAGGGAAGAGAGCCATTTGTCAAACAGCCACAAAAACAGACTTAAAATTCTAAGAGTGACAAGTGCTACTGAGGACAGAAATATGGCACTACAAAGGCCTGTAGAAAATGGGTATTTGTGGGGGAGCTGGGTGGCTCAGTTGGTTGAGCATCTGACTTTGGCTCGGGTTATGACCTCATGGTTCATGGGTTTGAGCCCCATATCAGGCTCTCTGTTGTCAGCACAGTGCCTGCTTCTGATCCTCTGTCCCCCTCTCTCTTTGCTCCTACCCAGCTTGCACTCTGTCTCTCGAAAGAAAGAAAGAAAAGAAAAGAAAGAAAGAAAAAGAAAGAAAGAAAAAGAAAGAAAGAAAGAAAGAAAGAAAGAAAGAAAGAAAGAAAGAAAGAAAGAAAATGGTATTTGTAAGAGTCAGGAGGTCAAAGAAGGTTTCCCTGGGAAAGCATGAAGCAAGCTCTGGGGCTGTGAAGGCATGAGGGGGTGCAAGGGTATGAAGTGGGATACGAGGCTGGAAAGAGAGATGGGGGTCACAGCACAGAGAACCTTGCAAGCTGACCACATTCAATGTGTATTTATATATTCTGAGAGGGAGGGGAGATAGAGCTCAAGCAGGGGATGGGCAGAAAGAGCGAGAGAGAGAATCTCAAGCAGGCTCCACGCTGTCAGCACAAAGCCCACTGCAGGGCTCGAACTCACCAACTATGAGATCGTAACCTGAGCCAAAACAAGAGTCAGAGGCTTAACCGACTGAGCCACCCAAGCACCTCGATCAGTTTTTTCTTTAATGTTCTCTTGGTGTGATATCTAATAACTCCTCACCTAGGTCTAGGTCCTGAAGATTTTCTCATGTTTAATTCTAAAACTTTTATAGTTATATGTTTTACATTTAAATCCCTGATCCGTTCGGAGATAAAAATTTTTATAAGGTGTAAGACTGAGGTTGAGTTTCCTTGCCCCCCCCCCACCTCTGGATGTTCAGTTGCTCTGTCTGGCACCATTTGTTGAAAAGGTTATACTTCCTCCACTGAACTGCTTGTGCTTTTTTATCAAAAATCAGTAGGACATATTTGTGTGAGACTGTTTTTGGGTTCTCTCTCCAGTTTCACTGACCTATGTATGTATCTCTGCACCAGCACCACACTGTCTTAATTACTAGAGCTATTATGGTAAGTCATAACAGTCATAAAAGTCCTACTTTGCTCTCCTTTTTCAAAATTGTTTTAACTCTGTGTGTGTGTGTGTGTGTGTGTGTGTGTGTGTGTGTGTGTGTGAGAGAGAGAGAGAGAGAGAGAGAGAGAGAGAGAGAGAAAGAGTAAGCACACATGTGCAGGAGTGGGGAGAGGCAGAGAGAGAGAGAGACAGAGACAGGGAGAGAGAGAGAGAGAGAGAGAGAGACAGAGACAGAGACAGAGAGAGAGACAGAGAGACAGAGAGAGAGAGAGAGAATATCTTATGCAGGCTCTACACTCAGCACAGAGCCCAATGCTGGGCTCAATCTCACGACTGTGAAACTATGACCTGAGCTGAAATCAAGAGTCAGATGCTTAACCGACTGAGCCACTCAGATACTCCTGCTTTAACTATTCTAGTTCCTTTGATTTTCCATATAAATTTTAATTTTTTTAATGTTTATTTATTTTTGAGAGTGAGAGAAACAGAGTGTCAGTGGGGAAGGGGCAGAGAGAGAGGAAGACACAGAATCCAAAGCAGGCTCCAGGCTCCAAACTGTCAGCACAGAGCCTGACTCGGGGCCCAAACCCACAAACCACGAGATCATGACCTGAGCTAAAGTCAGGTGCATAACCAACTGAGCCACCTAGACGTCCCTGATTTTCCATATAAATTTTAAAACAAGCTAGTCTACAAAAAAAGAAAAAAAAACAAACTTTCCTGGGATACTGATAGGAATTACATTACCAATAGATTAATTTGGGGAGAACTAACATCTTTACCTTGTTGACTCTTCCAGTCCACGAACACAGTATACCTCATTACTTCTTGAGATGTTCCTCGAATACTTTCATCAACATTTAGTAGTTTCAGCACATACATCCTGTGTGTGTTTGCTAGATTTATACCTAAGTAGTTCAATTATTTTTGGAGTGATTGTAAATGGGATTGTGCTTTTAATTTGGGTTTCCGTATGTTCATTGCTAGGATATAGAAAAATTAATTTTCATGTGTTCATCTATCCTACTATCCTGTGACCTTGCTGAATTCACTTATTAGTTCTAAGAGTTGTTTTGTAGATTCTCAGGATTTTCAACGTAAAGAATCATATCATCTACAAACAGGGACGATTTTATTCTTCCATTCTGATTCATTGCCTTTTATTTCTTTTCTCAACATTGTGCTGGCTAGGACTTCCAGTACTGTAGTGAGAGCAGATATTCTCACCTTGTTCCCATCCTCACGGAGAAAGCATTCAGTCTTTCACCATGTAGTATAATATTAATGTAGGTTTTTTGTAGATGTTGTTTATCAAGCTGGGAAAACTCCTCTCTGTTCTTACTTTGCTGAGAGTTTTTATCTTGAATGGATGTTGAATTTTGTCACATGTTTTTTCTGTACCAATTGATATGATTATGTGATTACTTTTTCTCCCATAGCTTATTGATATGGTGGATTATATTAACTGATTTTCGAACAATGAAGCCTCCGTCCATATCTAGAATAAATCCCACTTGGTCATAGAACACGGTTCTTTTAATATCTTGCTGGATTTGTTTTGCTAATACTTTGTTGTGGATTTTTGTGTCTATGCTCTTGAGGGACATTGGTCTGTAGTTATTTTTGTACTGTTGGCCTGGTTTTGGTACCAAGGTAATACTGGCCTCATAAAATGATTAGCAGGCATTTCCTTCTCCTCTATTTTCTCAAAGAGATTATGTAGAATTGGTGCTTATGTTTAAATATTTGATGGAAATCTCTGGTGAAACCCTCTAGGCTTGGAGATTCTTTTTTGGAAGCTTTTAAGTTATTAATTCAAGTTTTTTTTTTATTTAAGTAATCTCTACACCCAACGTGGGGCTCAAACTCATGACTCCAAGATCCAGAGTCGCATGCTCTTCTGAATGAGCCAGCCAGCACCCCTGAATTCAACTACTTTAATAGTTACATGACTATTGACATTATCCATCTATTTTATCTTGAGTGAGTTTTGGTAGTTTGTGATTTTTCAAAGAATTGGTCCATTTCATTTTAATTGTCAAATGTATGTGCATATAAGACCTGTTTGTAATATTCTCTTACTCTCTCTGTAATGGCTGCAAGATCTATAGCGATAGACCATTTTATTCCTAGCATTGCAATTTGTGTTTTCTTTCTTTGTCAGTCTTCTTATAAGTTTATCCATTTTACTGATCTTTTTAAAGAACTAGTTTCTTCACTGATTTTCTCTGATGTTTTTCTATTTTCAACATCAATGATTCCAGCTCTTCATTATTTCCTTTCTTCTGCTTGCTCTTTTCTTCTCCTTTATTTTCTAATTTCTTGAAGTGGGAGCTTAGGTTATTGATGAGAACTTTCCTCCACTCTAATGTAAACATTTAGTGCTATAAATTTTCCTCTTAGCACTGCTTTGGTTGTGTCCCACAAATTGTGTATTTTCATCTTCATTCAGTTTGATGTATTTTTAAAATTTCCTTTGAGACATCCTCTTTGACCCATGGATTATCCAGAAATGTGTTATTTGTTTTCCAAGTGTTTGGAGATTTTCCTGTTACCTTTATGTTATGTTACTGATTTCTAGTTTGATTCCATCATAGTCTAACAACATACTCTCTATTATTTCCATTCCTTTAAATATATTGGAGTTAGTGTTATGACCCAGAGCATGGTCTAACTTGGTGAATGTTTCATAGGTACTGAAGAGGATGTGTTTTATGCTGTTTCTGGGTGGAGTGTTCTACAAATATCAATTAGAACCACTCGGCTGATGATGTTGCTTGGTTCTTCCTTATCCTTGATGATATCCTACTTAGTAGTTCTTTCAAACACTGAGAGAGCAATGCTGAAACTCGCAACTATAATTGTGGATATATCTGTCTTTCAGCTCTACCAGTTTTTCTTCATGTATTTTGCAGCTCTGTTGTTTTGTTCATACATACTTAAGATTGCTGTTTTATTGGTAGATTAACAATGTTATCATCTATCCTTCTTTGTCTCATTAATTTTCTTTGCTCTTTAGTCTACCTTATCTGGTATTATAAATAGCTACTCCTGCTTTTTTAAAAAAATAATGCTTTCATATCTTTTTTCACCCTTTCACTTTTTTCACTTCAATGCATTTGAAGTGAGTTTCTTGTAGACAGCGCATAGTTGAGTCACATTTTTATCCATTCTGTTACCTCTTTCAATTGGTAAATTTAGACTATTTACACTTAAAGTAATTATTGATATATCAGGGCTTAAGTCTGCCATTGTATTATTTGTTTTCTATTTATTCTCTATTTATCATCCCTCTTTTTCCTTTTTCTTCCCTTCCTGTGAGTTACTTGTCCATTTCTCAAAGCTCCATTTTGATTTATCCATAGTCTTTGAGTACATCTCATTGTATAATTTTTAGTGGTTTTTAATGGTTTTTAGTTATTAAAATATACACACATAATCACAGCCAGTGGTATCAATATTTTCCCATTTGAAGTGATGTATAGAAATCTTACTTCCATTGATGTTCCTTTATACCCTCCCCACTTTTTAAATATAACTTTCTTATATATTATCTCCACACATATTGAACACCACACCAGATGATATTATAACTTATGCGTCAAACATCAAACATAATTTTAAAATCTAATGAGGATAAAGACAGCCTATTATACATACCCCTATTTCTACCCATCCACTGTTTGTTTCCCTTTCTGAAGTTCCAAGCTTCCTTCTGTCACCATTTCCTTTTCAGTTTAGAGAACTTTCTTTAGCCGTTATTTAAGAGTAGGTCTACTACTAACAAATTCTCTTTGTTTTCCTTCACCTGAGAATATTTTTATTTTCTCTTCATTCCTGAATAATATTTTCACCAGATATAGAATCCAGAGTTGACCATTCTTTTCTTTCAGCACCAGAAAATGCTGTGCACTTCCTTCTGGACTCCATGATTTCATACGAGAAATCCACTGTCATTCAAATCATTCTTCTCCTACAGGTAACATGTTGTTTCTCTCTCATGGCTTTTTCTTTGTCTTTAGTTTTTAGAGGTTTGATTATTGATGTGTCTTGGCACAGATCTCCTCTTTGAGTTTTGCTCAGCTTCTCGATCCTGGAAGTTTATCCCTTTTGCCCAGTTAAGGGAGTTTTCAGCCATTATTTCTTTGAATACTTTTTATTTCCATAACTTTTTTCTTCCCTTCTGGGACTCCAATGACACAAATATTAGACCTTATGTTACTGTACCATAGGTAAGTGAGGCTCTGTTCTTTTGTCTTTCCAGACTATCTTCTCTGTGTTGTTCAGACTGGGTAAATTTTATTGATCTGTTTTCAACCTCACTGATTCTTTCCACTCTCATCTCTATTATTAAGCTAACCAGTAAACTTTTTAATGTGGCAATTTTATTTTTTGGTTCTACAATTTCCATGTTTTAAATATCTCCAATTTATTTGATAAGAAGTTTAATTTTTTGTTTCAAGAATGTTTGTCATTATTCATTAAGGCATCTTTTTTCAAGGTTTATGTATTTGTTTTGAGAGAGAGAGAGAGAGAGAGAGAGAGAGCGCACATGTAATGGAGAGGGGCAGAGAGAGAGAATCCCAAGCAGGCACTGTGCAGAGCCTGACTTAGAGCTCAATCCCACCAACTGTGTGATCATGAGCTGAGCCAAAATCAAGAGTCGGCAACACAACTGACTGAGCCGCCCAGGCACCCCCATTAAGGCATCTTTTATGATGGTTGCATTAAAATCTGTCAGGTAATTCCAACATTTGAGTCTTCCCAGTGTTGTTATCTGTTGATTGCCTTTTCATTTAAGTTGTGGTTTTGGGAATGCAAGCTGGTGCAGCCACTCTGGAAAACAGTATGGAGGTTCCTCAAAAAACTAAAAATAGAACTACCCTACGACCCAGCAATGGCACTACTAGGCATTTATCCAAGGGATACAGGTGTGCTGTTTCGAAGGGACACATGCACCCCAGTGTTTATAGCAGCACTATCCACAATAGCCAAAGTATGGAAAGAGCCTAAATGGCCATTGATGGATGAATGGATAAAGACGATATGGTGTATATATATACAATGGAGTATTACTCGGCAATCAAAAAGAATGAAATCTTGCCATTTGCAACTATGTGGATGGAACTGGAGGGTACTATGCTAAGTGAAATTAGTCAGAGAAAGATAAAAATCATAGGACTTCACTCATATGAGGACTTTAAGAGACAAAACAGATGAACATAAGGGAAGGGAAATAAAAATAATATAAAAACAGGGAGGGGGACAAAACAGAAGAGACTCATAATTATGGAGAACAAACTGAGGGTTGCTGGAGGGGTTGTGGGAGGGGGGATAGGCTAAATGCGGAAGGGGCACTAAGGAATCTACTCCTGAAATCATTGTCCACTATATGCGAACTAATTTGGATGTAAATTTAAAAAAAATTTTTTTTTTAAAAAGAAAGAAAGAAAAGGCATCCAAATCGGCCAGGAGGAGGTCAAACTTTCACTCTTCGCAGATGACATGATAGTCTATATGGAAAACCCTAAATATTCCACCAAAAAACTGCTAGAATTGATTCATGAATTCAGCAAAGTTGCAGGATATAAAATCAATGCACAGAAATTGGATGCATTCCTATACACCAACAATGAAGCGACAGAAAGAGAAATCAAGGAATCAACCCCATTTACAGTTGCCCAAAAAACCACAAAATACCTAGGAATAAATCATTTAAGTTGTGGTTTTCCCAGTTCTTGATGGGACATGTGACTTTTTATTGTATCCTAGGCATTTGGGTTATTATATTACAAGATTCTGAATCCTATTTAGATGAAGCATGCAGGTCCCGGGCCACTTTGGCAGGCTGTAATGCCAATGATCGTTCAGTTCACAGAGGCCTTGCACTGCTATTCAGGTCTTCTTCATTTGTGTTACCTAGAGGTCACTCTGAAAACTAAGTGGTTTTCCACACTGTAGTTTCTCTTCTCAAACTTTTTGGTATGTTAATTCTAGTCAAATTCACGTATGGGTCGGTCAGGAGTTTGCCCAAGACTTCCTATACAGGTTTAAAGAATCCCTCTCTCCAGCTCCCTCCTCTCCAAGATCTTCCCAACTCTAGTAGGGTGGGTGATGGGGGTCACTTACTACTTCTGAGCTGGGGGCTGGGGGGAGACAAAGGCCAGACTCCCCATCTGGCCTCCACTGACAACATGCCAGCGGATGAGGGGAGAGCTGCAATGGGTCGCCTGGTGCCACCAGGCAGGACGCAAAATTCCAGACTCCCCACTCAGTATCAACTGACAACCTGCCAGTAGGAAAGAAGAGCACTTCCCTAGGCCATTTGCTGTCTTTATTTTAAGCCAAAGACCTCAGGGCTTAAGACAACATGCATTCATTATCTCACAGTTGTGTAGGTCAGAAGTCCAGGCAGCCTCACCTGGATAGTCTGCCCAGCAGCTCTCAAGGCTGATATCAAGATGTCAACCAGGCTGGACTCTTCTCCAGGGACCTGGAAGAATAATCCACTTCCAAACTCACTCAAGTTGCTGGCAGAATCCGATTCCTTGCAGCAGGAGGTCTGCAGTCTCCGTTTCCTTGCTGGCTGCCAGCCTGGGTCTGCTCTCTGCTCCAGCAAAGTTGCCTGTATTCCTTCTCACGTGACACCTCCATCTTCAAAGCAGCCAGTCCCTCCTCAAGCTCTGAATTTCTAGGACTTCTTTTTTGGCCACTAGGCAGAGAAAGTTCTTTGCTTTTAAGGGCTCATGTGATAAGATTAGGCCCACCATGATACCTCCCTTTTGGAAAGTCAACTGTGTCATATAACATAACACAATCACTAGAATGATAGCACATCACATTCTCAGGCTCTGCGTATTTGGGAGTGGAATCTTGGGGATTCCAATAATGAGTGGAAGCTTAGAAATTCTGCTCACCTCACTACCACTGGGGAAAGGGCAGGATAGAGCTCATTATTTGGTCCAGAGGTTCTGCAATTAGAACGTATTAATTCTAGGGGCACCTGGGTGGCTCAGTCAGTTAAGTATCCGACTTTGGCTCAGGTCATGATCTCGTAGTTCATGAGTTCAAGCCCCATGATGGGTTCTGTGCTGACAGCTCAGAGCCTGGAGCCTGCTTCTGATTCTGTGTCTCCCGCTCTCTCTGCCCCTCCCCCACTCATGCTCTGTCTCTCTCTGTCTCAGGAATAAACATTAAAAAAAATTTTTTTTTAAAGAACGTATTAATTCTAATGGACTTGAATTGAGCAATATGTTTACACTATCTTGCTATACTATTTGTGTATTTGTGGTAAACATTTCTTTTTATAATTTCCAGCATGATTATGTTTTCATATATATACATATGTAGGTATGTATATATACACACATATTCAAAAGCTACTTTAGAAAGAACATTATAGGGGCGCCTGGGTGGTTCAGTCGGCCAAGTGTCCAACTTCAGCTCAGGTCATGATCTTATGGTTCATGAGTTCGAGCCCTGCCTCGGGCTCTGTGCTGACAGTACAGAGACTGGAGCCTGCTCTGGATTCTGTGTCTCCCTCTCTGCCCCTCCCCCACTCATGCTCTGTCTGTTTCTCTCTCAAAAATAAATAAACATTAAAAAATATCTTCTAAGTTAAAAAAAAGAAATAACATTGTAATATTTTTGAATGTAGAACTACAGTTCACAGGCTACCAACCCATGTGTGTGCCTGGGAAAAGATATTAGATTAAAAAGGGTGACGCTACCTATCAGTACCATTGCACAAAAGGCATGCCCAAGCTTTATGAAGCAGCAGGATCCCCTGAAGTTTTAAAAATATCCTAAGGCCCCTGTCCCAACTCCTTCCCCAACTCCAAAATGCTGGCGATGCAGCTTGCCTGGGACAGGGCCAGGCTGGAGACTCACTGGCAAGGAGTGCCCTGTAGGACCCCACATGTCACAAGTGTAAATATCCAGTGATGACCACAGCGACATCCTAGATGGTTTAGATTTCAATCTGCTAGGAAGCTGGGGAGTTGAAACACATGATCTTAAAGTCGCTTTCTAAGCTCAGATTCAATAATCCTGTCATTAAGAAAACAGGACTCCATTATGGATAATCACCAAGATCAACTGGGTCAGGGGACTGCTCTCCCTGAGTCACAAGACATTCCCCCACATTCTTCCTGTGCCGCAACACTGACCAAATCTGAGGTATCTGCCAAATGGTGTGGGGTCTTACTGGTGGACCCATTTGTCCTCAATTACTCCAGACCCTTCTTGGTGTTAACATTTCTCACAATAGCATTTAACAGGTTCCAGTTGTTAGGATTTTGTTTTCCAAAGGAAAACGATGTTATTTAAATTGTAAAGAATAATTTGAGCAGGAATTGGTTGCTGAGCAGGAATTGGCCAAGGACCCCACAGATGAGGAACAACTGGATAGTCAAGCACCTGGATTATTGATCACTGATAGAAAAGACAGCCACACTCCTTCTGAAAAGCATGTCTGAATGTTACAAAATAACAAGTTTCCTTACTAATTAGTAAAATGAAATATTTTCCCAAATTGCCTTGCTTTCACAATTTGTAGGAGAAACAGCATAAGCCCAAAACTCCAGGCAGTGCTTGCTCCTTTGCATTGAAATCGCTGATTTCTGGAAAGGATCCTTTAAAAATCAGAAAACAAAACAAGCACGATTCTGAATACAGAACAGCAACCTGGAAATCTCTATTTTATGTCACTTATGGAAGTAAATTTGTGATTCTTTCTTAAATCAAGAATAGCAAAATAATGATGGGCTTTATCTCAGAGCGGTGCAGATACGCAAGATGTGGAGTGGGCACGCTGGGGAGGCACAACGCAGCAGGCGGTAACGCGGAGGGGCTTGCTCCCATCAGGACAATGCAGACACCCAGATAATGCTGTGGGCTTGAGCTCAGGTTCTAGAGCCAGCCTGCCTGTGTTCCCATGCACTCTCTGCACCACCCTAGCTTGTGTGACCACGGATGAGTTTTTTAACCTTAAGACGCCCATGCCTCGGTTACCTCTTCTGAAAAACAGGCATGCTAAGAAAGGACAGTACCGATACCATAGAGTGGTGTAAGCATTTCATGGGATAAAACATATGAAGGGCTTAGCCTCCTTTCCGCCTGGCACACAGTAGGTGCTCAACAAATGTTAGTCATTGTACACAGACAGACACAGTGCCAGGCAGCCAGTAAGCCTGGAAGAGAACGTAGCCATTATTATTCCAAAAAGTAACACAGCAATCAGGGCCACGAGATGCCTGTGGGTTCATTTAACACATTCTAACAGAGTCGCCTGATGAATCCTGTCAAAAGCTTCCCAAGTGGCATCCTAATCGGTTACATCTTTGCAGAACAATGTCTAACATCTGCTCTCCAGAGGACAGAATAACCAAAAGGCCAGGTCACAGGAGCTACAGCTGCCATCCTGTGGAAGAAGCTACATTTATGACAATACAATATTCCACAGAACGTGTCTCATTTGTGCCTTATAGCCCTTGGTGCCAGCACATAGACACCAGTAGGCGCTCCCTCCGCGAGTACGGCAGAACACATTGTGACTAGATAGTGTGAGCACATTATGTAACACACCCAGGAAATTCCTGCTACCTTTTGCAGAGACGTTAAGTGTCTTAAAAATGATATTCCATATCATGCGCAAAATTAATGGCCTTTGTGTTGGTAGTTTTTTTTTTTTAAAGTGAAATATGAGCAGAGAGATCCACTTCAGGGTCTCTGAATGTAGAATAGTAACTTGGAAATCTCTACGCCATTTGTTGAAGTAAATTTGTGATTCTTTTTTAAATAAGTAACAGTCCCACCGAGGGGCACTCGCAGCCAATAGCATCCACCCAAGCAGCAGCAAAAGCCCAGGCCCGAGGGGGTGGGCACCGTGCCCCCCCCAAACACTACACCCTCTGTTCCCTCTTCTTGAGGAGCCGCACCATGTCGTCCGCCTCCACTGGCTACCATGAACAAGTGCCCCTGCCCAAGAAAAGCAGGAGGAATGACGAGGAAGAAAGCCACATCTTAACCCCCGCCCCCGCCCCCGCCCCCGCCCCCGCCCCCGCCCCAACCAGAATGAGGAGCAGAAACCCTGTCTTTCACAATTCCCGGGGCATAGAGTCTTCGAGCAGCAAGTGCGACGCTAGTAGCATCCCCCAGACAACGCCCGTGGGCCAGAAAGCAGTTTAAACCACACGGTCACCAGATCTACAAAACACAAGTTTGTGTCCAAAATACAGGAAGCTTACTTCAGTCTTGCACTGCACTTAACTGCCACACGACCTCTTAGTAGTACGTCCTGCTGCAAGTACTCTCCTTTGTAACAGGAGAGCAATCAGATCCGAGTCAGACTAAGTGAAGCATCCCCCCAACACCTGCCCCCGCTGTCGTATTTCCAGAGAGAAGGTCTTTCTCTCTCGTTGACCCAGATAACTTCTGTTACCATTGTTCTTGCAGAGCCCACGTCTCAGACTTTGCAGTGAACACCGTGCAGCTCTGACAGTGGACAAATACGCAGTGACATCTGTCTTACTTACAGACCTGTTTCATCAGCAGCTTCCATGATCTCACTGAGGATTCCACCTTGTGGGTCAACCATTAAGGTGCTGACAAAGTGAAAGCTATCTGAACTGACCTCTACAGTCACAAGTATTGTGAAACCAGTGGACAAGGATTCACTTTATGTTCAAAGTAATCCCTAACAGTAACTAGGGGGCCACATGCTACCACTGAAAATGGAAAGGCTGTTGTGACTCAGAAACAAATGAGCGGAGGCACTGTGAGAAGAAATGATGCAGTCGTATATATTTGGAGAGAGATGGATGTGTTTCCGTGTTACCTAATGATACCAGAGAGCCAACAAAGTTTGAATAATGAAGGCGTAGACAAGTCTTCCTCACTGACAAGCCGTGTGAACAAGGAGCCATGACATGTCAGGTCATCTGTTCTGGAGACTGCGGGGCGGGGGGCGGGGGGGGGCAGCTGCCAGCACAAGCCCAGGAACAGAGGAAAGTGTCTTGGGGGTCTACCCGAGTCCCCAGGCCCCCACTCCACTGCGCTCGACCACACAGCACACACAAGCAGACCTGAGAGGCACGCACAGCTCTAGAGAGGGGACTGGGCTCTTTGGCAAGATTTGAAAAGGACAGAGGGGACAGAATTCAAATCTTACTCTGTCACAGAACTAAAATTTGAAGATGAGGGTTATCATAGAAGAGGGTAAACGTACATACCTCCTTTCCATGATCTGTTCCTCTCATACGGATAGAACTTAAAGGTCAGTAACTTGAAGTAGAAATGTAGAGTTCTGGGAAAGTTCCAGCACAGGCCCATGCTTACAGAGGGGATAGTTTGTGCAAGAACTTTTTTTTACTACCATCCCCCAAGTTTTCAAACAGATGTTTGACAGGATTTCGGATCTTAACGGATTTGATGTCAGGGAAGATGGAAAGAGTACATTGTTAATATTTTGTCTAACAAGAAAGCAAACAACAACTAAATGCTATACAAAGATAAGCTGTTTGGGCTCAAACACACGTGTACACAACAAAATTCAGAAATATCCAGGAGGATTCCCACAGACTTACTGAAACAAAAGGTGTATTAACAAGAAAATGTCAAACTTGAGAAAGCAAATTTCCTTTTATTTCCCACCCAACTAAAAGAAATGGAAGATGAAAATTGCCAAAACAAAGCCGTTTTTTTTTTTTCAAAATAAGTACAATCATAGCGCTCAGTTGGCAGTTAATTCTTTCTCCCCACAGAAAACAAGAAATAATCTCCATCCTCCCCTGTATCTTTTACATAGCCTCGGCAGCCTGAGATACATTTCTATTATGAGGCTACTAGATAGTGTAAAAAGGAATGTTTTAAAACTCCTATTAGCTCAAGCTAGTAAAACCGTGTACTTCTATATTGTGCCACCATTAAAAGCAGCATTAGTACAAAAAATAAAAAATAAAAATAACCACAAGCAAAGTAACAATGGGCTTTCTCTCAGAATGGTACAAATATGCAAAATCCTAACCTTTCACCTCGCTCATTACAAAACAACAGTATTCTTCAACCACTTCAGACAAATACACAACACGCTCAGCATATGCCAGAGAGAGATCCAAAACACCTAGCAAATGAAGGCTGAGGCAACGGGAAACCAAGCTGAAAATTGTTACGCTCAGCATTGGACTTGCAAGCTACAAGTAAAAATGCCTCACCCTTCCAGGACGGGCTCCAGGACCGGCCGCATTGAGCAAAGTGTGCATTTCCCTAATGCGTGTACAAACAGGCAGAGAGAATGGCTCACTTCCTCACACAGAGAGCATCAGATCAATTTCAAAACCAACAAGCATATTCTTTTAACCCCTACCACAGCTTCCTGCTTTCCACGCATCTATTTGTGTAGGACAAAATACCAAGGGCCTGCGTCCCGCTGCACTTCACCAAAGGTCCCCTCTCAAAGCAGTCAGCCATATGCTTGTGGGCTCAAGCTACAGTTTCGAGGCTTTTTCTTTTTTGAATTCCTTTGTCTAGCCATTAAAAAACGTGAACCTGTGAATACATGTCAGGAGAACCCAGAAAAAGGCTGCTTAGGAATCCTTTGCTGGACTAAAATACACTGTCGTCTGGATCTGGGGGTAAGGTTCTGAAAGACCCTGGTAATTAAATCCAACATGAGGAAGATCAACTTCTATGAAAGAGCCCATATCTGCCTTGAATAGGCGGTTATCTTTCTGTTTTCTATGGCAGTTTCAGGTCCCAGAAGGGCAGCTGTTTTGTTTTTTTTTTAATAAATGACTTTGAGGATTTCATCCTAGTACCTCCTATTATTGCACCCCAAATTATGGTCTCTTGTGGTCTGTTCCAAAAAAATATCCAAAACTCAAAGATTTGGCAAAAAGGTATGATTGTGTGAACTTTTGATGCCACAGTGATATATTTTCCATAAAGTTCCACCCCCCCAGCAGAATCATCTAATTCTCTCTGGAAATGTAACCTGATTTAACTAACACTTTGTTAGGGCATTTTACAACCCTATAAAAGTCACAGGATAACATACAGAAAAATGATAAAGTATGCTGCTTTTTTTTTTTTTCCTTTTTTGGTAGAGATGATAACCCCAGAGGTTAAGACTTCAGTGTCCTCTAAAATATGAACCTGTTTTGGATATAACTTAGCAATCTTATTTGAATTTCCTTTTCTCCACTGACTTTTTGATCAGTTTCTCATAGACTGACTGCATCAGTTTTGTGATTCTGCTAGTTCCCTCCTTAAGTGAGTCCAATAAAACTTTGACACAATCAAAATTGCCCTATGTGTGTGTTTTTAACAATTTAAGAATTAGTCATTGATATTTTGGCGGGGCCCGACAATCATATGGTCCCTGGAGGGTGACTTCTGGGCTTCAGGCTCCCTCAGCTACCATACTCATAGGGCAGCTATGTGAAGACAACCAGACTCAGGCCGATCAATCAGCTCAGTTGGCTAGTGTGACACAAATAAGGTTCCAACATTAGGCATGACACCCTCCATCCGCTCACAGAGGCCACAGCTTTAAACAGATAAAAATAGGGGTGCTTGGGTGGCTAAGTCTGTTAAGCGTCCGATTCTTGATTTCAGCTCAGGTCACAATATCACGTTGGTTGTGAGACTGAACCCCGCGTCAGGCTCCATACTGAGAATGGAGCCTGCTTGGGATTCTCTCCCTCCCTCTCTCTCTGCCCCTCCCCCATTCACACTCACTCTCTCTCTCCCTCTCTCTCTCTCTCTCAAAATAAATATTGTAAAAAAAATAAAATAAACGGAAAATAATATAAACGTTGAGAGTGAATGAGCAGCAATGCCACTCCCATGGGTAAATACACAAGAGAAATGAGGGCCTATATCTGTAAGAAGACTGACACAACAATGTTCAGAGCCTTTGTTCATAAAATACCCAAACTGGAAACAATCCAAATGTCCGTCAACAGGAGAAGAGATAAATTCTGGCATATTCATAAAATGGGATACTATACAGCAAGAACAGAGGACTGGTGTATGCAGCGACATTTTGTTGTGCAAAAGGAGCCATACATAAAAGAACACAGACTTAATGATTCCATTTTATATGAAATTCAAATGCATGCTAGCCTTACCTCTAATGATAGATTACCTATGGGGAGGGGAATGACTGGGAAAAGGCATGATAGTACTTTCTGGAGGGACAGAAATAGGATTGATCTGGATGATGGTTACAGAGTGCATATGTGCATAAAGAAAATCAAGAGGTATGGTTTTGATCAGCATTTTACTCTATGCAAATTTCACCTAAAAATGAATAAATTTTTTAAAAAGAAGAGGGATAGAGAAAAATGGATTCTAAAAAAAGTGAACAGGGAGAAGAAAGGAAAGGGGGATTTGAAAGGATTCTTCTTCCACATGTACAGTAAATAAATAAGAACTAACTAAATAAGGGGTGCCTGGTTGGCTCAGTCGGTGGAGCGTGTGACTCTTGATCTCAGGGTTGTAAGTTCAAGCCCCACATTGGGTATAGAGGTTATTTAAAAATAAAATCTTAAAAAAAAAAGAACTAACTAAATAAAATAAAAAGGAGGATAAACCCAAAGGGGCATGTCTGTATGTACCCTAGCTGGGTACATTTATGCCTGCCAATAAATCTCGGCCCAAGAGCCGGCAAAGCCCAGGCATCTTCTTGACAAGGGGGCGATGGGAATGGCTGGTATTTTTCTTTTGAAAAACTGAGACAATACAGAGTTGAGGCTAGATACTGAATTCCAACACCTTGGGGGGACCATGCTCAATAAGGACACTGATTAATGATCCGATAATAAATGAATCAAGAAAACACTTAAGGTAAGCTCTCTGATGGTGGTTAACAGAGGTATAAAGGCACACAAATAAACAATGGGAGTCCACAAGACTACCCAATTCAATTCAGGGACAAATTATTCTCTAGCTAAATAATGCATATGTAAACCCACTCTCAAAACTACAAACTTATGCCAATATGATTATTATTACCTAAAGATGTACTTTTAGCTTCTCGAACCCTCTATGGCAGTTTTCATTATTGTTAAACTCCACTGCAGCCACCTACTCAATCTTCAATAATAGGCCTAAAACATTCCCAGTGGGTGAAGACTTGAAAATAGATTCAGCCATCTGAAAGAATAGAAGTTTCTTTTTCTGCCAAATGTGACAGCCACAAGTGGCGCAGCCCCAGCCATCCCGGCCACGTCCTTTCTGGCTGGGGTGGGACAAGTGCCTCCAGAGAGTGTGACTTCCCACACTGTGACTGCTCTAGCGGAGGGGAGACGACAAGCGATTAGGCACTCAGGCCGGGGGAGAGGGTGACATGGGACAGGGGCACCCTCAGAAGGGGGCCAGCCATGTGCTAAATCCTGCCTCCTTTAATCTTCAGAGTGGCCAGATGAGGCAGTCGGGCTCCAAAAAGGAAACAGATGGCACACCCGAAGTAGGTAATGTGAGGCGGGACCAAGAAGGAGACTTCCAAAGTGGGTGAGGTACGGTGAAACTCTGAGGCAGGAGGCGGGGCTAGAAACCAGGAATGAAGGGAAAGGAGTATGGAGGATGGGGACTTGGGAGCAACCATCGTCTGGCAGAGGGACAATCCCCTGGGGCAGGGAGCCAGCAGGATAATCCCTGACCTGGCTGACCTCCCACCCTCCCTGCCATCTCCCGCCAGCACTCCTCTTGAGCCAAAGCCCAAGGAAGCCTGCTGTGGTGGCCCCAGCCCCAGCCCAGGCCCAGAAGGCAGACGAGGGTGGAGAGAGGCCGGGGAATGACCTCACCTCGGGGTTGGCAGCGAGGAGCTCCTGCTCCCCAGCACTCCCGCAGCAAGGAGAATGGGTTCTGAGGCAGCCTGGGTTCTTCCTACGCTGTGCTTCCCTGTCCTGGGGCCCACCAGCCCCCACAAATGCTTAAGCAGGCAACCCAGCCTTGAGCCCTGAACAAAGTCCAACTTGGAAGCTCTCTGAGTCTATGGATTTGTGGTTTGGAATGAGGGAGCACTAAGCCTATAGGACATCAAAATAAGAGTTTCAAAATAGGGCCTCCCCTCGAAACCGGTGCCAACACTGTAGTCTTTTCTCCTTCCCAGTGATGTCCTCTATCCTCCCAAGTCCTCCCCTCTTTCCCAGGGTCCTCCTTTCTCTTTCCCATGGCCCTCCCTTCCTTCCTAGGGTCTCCCTCTCTCCCACAGTCCTCCCTTCCTTCCCAGAGTCTTCTTCTCTCTTTCCCACGGTCCTCGCCTCCTTCCCAGGGTCCTCCTCTCTCTTTCCCACAGTCCTCCCTTCCTTCCCAGGGTCTTCCTCTCTTCCCCACCGTCCTCACCTCCTTCCCAGGGTCCTCCTCTCTCTTTCCCATAATCCTCGCCTCCTTCCCAGGGTCCTCCTCTCTCTTTCCTACGGTCCTCCCTTCCTTCCTAGGGTCTCTCTCTCTCCCACAGTCCCACCTTCCTTCCCGGGGTCCTCCTCTCTCTTTCCCACGGCCCTCGCCTCCTTCCCAGGGTCCTCCTCTCTCTTTCCCATGGTCCTCCCTTCCTTCCTAGGGTCTCCCTGTCTCCCACAGTCCTCTCTTCCTTCCCAGGGTCTTCCTCTTTTTCCCCACAGTCTTCACCTCCTTCCCAGAGTCCTCTTCTTTCTTTCCCGGATCCTCCTTTCTCTTTCCCATGGTCCTCTTCTCTCATTCCTTTCTCCTCCATCTTCACACCAAGCTTTTATCTGGAAAAACCCTCCTGCTACACGAGAATTTGGCTCAAATTCAAGGGCAGTCCTTGTCCCAAAATTGGGGGTTTTGTTTGGAAGGGCAAAAGAATTACACCCCCATTTATACATCAGTACAACAGGGTCAATATGTGATAGCCCAGATATAATATTTTCCTACTCTTAAAATGGGAAAGAGCTGCTAGGTTCAACTGTAGTCCAAGAAAAAAAAGTCTGTACTCCTACAACTATTTATAAAAAGCAAGTTATTCAGCGTGTTACCAACAAAACTGTCCCCAGCCTCTGCACAACAAAAATAAAAGAACAAGGGGTGCCTGGGTGGCTCCCTCGGTTAAGTGTCCGACTTCAGCTCAGGTCATGATCACATGGTTCGTGGGTTCGAGCCCCACATTGGGCTCTGCGCTGACAGCCCAGAACCTGGAGCCTGCTTCGAATTCTGTGTCTCCCTCTCTCTCTGCCCCTCCCCTGCTCGTGCTCTGTCTCTGTCTCTCTGTCTCTGTCTCTCTCTCTCTCTCAAAAATAAACATTTAAAAAACTTAAAAAAAAAAAGAAAAAAACGAAATATGAGCAAGATTACTCTGGGGCAAGATCCTAAGGAAAGACTGAAGTGGGTTCCTATTAGTTCTAGACTGGGGGCAGGGTACAGGTAGAGGGCCCAAGAGTTGGACACTGTTTTTCACGATCAATCCCTTTTCATAAAACCCTCCCATGTAGCTCTCAAGTCACTTTGAGGGGGACACCTGCTTCTCTGGGCCCAGCACCCCCACACTACCTGCTCCTCACAGCCATAGGTCTTGGGCATGGTCTGCTACCACTTAATTACAGGAGAAGCCCTGGGGATTTCTGCACACAACCCTTCCAGTAAGAACAATCCTGTCTTCTCCAGCGTTAGATAGGAAGTTTATGGCAGAAAAAATTTTTAGACCTACTTGGTATTTCCCACAGGGAACAGCCTCAAGGTGACGTCTCTCCCCACCCCCCCCCTTTTTTTTTACTCAATTCCAACCATTATTTAGAACTGTGCAGCATGTAATTTCTTAACACGAATGAGCTACATTTTTGTAATTAACCCCTAGATGACTTCTGCAAAGGGCATAATTTTTAAAACATTCCTGAAAAAGTAGATTTTATTCAATGCTTCATGGCCACAAAGGGGAAAGGAAAATACCACTCCTATCAAAAAAGCAATATGAATACAAAGGTGTAAAACAGCATAACTGGAATTCTACATTTAATTTGACTGCTACTTGACTTAAATAGTCAACACAAGGGGGGCCTGGGTGGCTCAGTTGGTTGAGCGTCCAACTATTGATTTCGGCTCAGGTCATGATCCCAGAGTTGTGGAATCAAGCCCTGCATGGGGCTCGACACTGTGTGTGGAACCTGCTTAAGATTCTCTTTCTCTCCCTCTGCCCTTCTCCCCGGCTCATGCTTGCTCTCGCTCTCTCTCTCTTTCTCTCTCTCTCTAAAATAAGTAAGTAAGTAAATAAATAAAAGTCAAAACTAGTTTCACCCCATGAGGTACCTCAGTAGCTCAGGTAGTTGAGTGCACAACTCTTGAGTTTGGCTCAGGTCATGATCCCAAACACATGGGATCGAGCCCCATATCAGGCTCTGCACTGTGTGGAGGCTACTTGAGAGTCTCTCTCTCTCTTTGTCTCTCTCTCTTTTTCTCTCCCCCCTCCTCTGCCTCTCCTCCCTGCTCTTCCTCTCTAATGTATATATAATATTATTATTTAATATTTATTTATAATTTTGTACATAATATATAATACATTATTAAATAATATTTAATAATTAATATTTAATAATATATATTTAATCATAATTTTCCCTCCAGATATGCCAAATGTCTCCAATTAATTCCCTCTGTGAAGCATCCCATTGACGTAAGTCATGGCAGGTGTGAGGAGCCTTGAAGGTTATTTTACTTTTTTTGAGTTTTTGTTTTAATTTTATTTTAGTTTAGTTTTAGATTTATTTTAGTTTTAATTTTAATTTCAGGTAATACAATGGAGTATTAGTTTCAGGTATGCAGTATGGCAATTCAGCACTTCAACAGATCACCCTGGGCTCACTGGGACAGATGTGCTCCTGAATCTCCACCTCCTAGTTAATCCAACCCCCCCACCCCACCCCCACCCCCAGCTTTGAAGGTTTCTGTAAAGGAAAGCCTGGAGCTCACAAGGTCAAGGTGTACAAAACTGGACCACAGTGTTCACTGCTTTAAAAAAAAAAAAAAAGGCAAAGATAGACCCACATAGGACGAATCACTGGCCTGGCCAGCTTCTCCATTCAGCACTAACCTTTGTGGATTCCCCAAGGGCACTCTGAGGGAGGAGCTGACCTCAGGAGGTCAAGGACAAGGGAAAAACCCTCTCAGCTTCTCTTTAAAGTTTCTACATTTGCCATACTTCATGGTAAGATCTTTCTGTAAGAAAGACCAAAGTCCACGCAAGAAAATAGAGATGCCCTCCAGGGAGAACAATAAAAGGAAATGAAGTCCAGTGGGGGTGGGGGAAGGGAGGGAGTAAAAGTGGTCTGTTTTTCTGGGCCTGTGAAGTACCTCTTGACCCTCTATCTCTCTTTTACCCAAGTGATGACTCTTAAGCCAAAGGAAGCTAAGAGGTTTCTGATATATATATATACATATATACATATATATATACACACACAACTCAATTTTAAAAAAACTAGTTTCATTTTGAATGGAATGGATAAGGGTTAAATTCCTTTAAAACATCAAAGTAAATGAACAAGTACATAAAACAATTTAACAGGCATTATATTTTTCCAGCATTTTCTAAGTGACACATCACTTTAAAAAGAACATTCTGGGCCTTAAGAAAGTGATTTCACAATGGCTATCTCTAGATACCTAGTGCAAAGCTATACATGCTCTTCTTGATAGCTCACAAGAGGTCAAACTGTCAACTCATCCCCGACATGACCCCATGAAATTACCCAAGTGCCCCCACAGTTTTGGTCAGTAGAACCCACAGAGGAGACAGGAAAAGGGTTTCACATTGTACTCACTCTTACAAAGTTGTCAGGGAACAAACCTCTCCTGCCATTGATCTGTCCCTCCCACCAGCCTCCATCCTCCTTCCTGATGTTGGTGATGATCTCACCCACGCTGATCGTCAGCTCATCGTCGTGCTGGGCCTGGTAGTCAAACTCCACTATGGCCTCCACTGAAAGGAACAGGGACAGAAAAAAGAGCACCTTAGATCAGATCTTGGAGAAGTCTGAGGCCCACCAGCCCTGGAAGATCAGTAAAGTCTTATTAAAGGGACTTCCCCTCTACCAGTACTTAAAATAACAGGACCCCACACAGCAACCTGATTTTGGTTAACCTGAGGCCTGTCGCACAGAAACCACAAAGCGCAGGTCCGTGGTCAGGCACCGGCAGAGTGGCCTACAGTTCTCAGGGCTAGCAGGAGCTTCAGAGGGGAAACCACACGACAGAAGGCCAATCACATTCGCACTCCCGGAGGGAGTACAGCATCATTTCCCAAGTGCAAAGAAGGCAGATAACACACGCAGGTTTGGTCCTTAGGTGTTCCCAGCCTTGCAAAGACGAACTGTGTGATGTTAACGTCCCTGGACCTCAGGCATGCAAAATGATAATAACTCCCACCCTAAAGAAATAATGCCCATCTCTCAGCCACAAGATGTACTAAGTCAGCTGACACTGAGGGCCCTGCTGGCCAAGCCAATGTCTCTGGCTGCTTACGTCTGCAGGGTAAATCTGGAAAGACCAGACACCCTCAGGACAACTACCCTGTCAACAGAGGGCTTCTCAGGCAGCAGCACCATTTTAAAGTGTTCCCCCAATCTGTGGTGATTTTTTACATTTGGTCATAGGTGGAGGCAACAGACGACACAGATGCGACTTGTTGATAAAGCACAGGTGCAAAGTAGCAGAGCTAAGCAATCCCGAGCATGTTAACTCCTCCATGGATAGATTATGCAACTCGTCTATGCTTTGGGTCTTGCCTCATAACCACCTCAACCAATAAACCTCTTGTCCTTTTCCTTCTATATTTGCAGCTCAGGATGAATGAATGAATGGCAAATGAATAAATACAAGGATACTGAAAATTTGCTGAAACCCCAGGTGGTGAATTAGCAACTTAGAAATTATGGAAATAGAAGAGGAAAAGTTTTAAATGAGCTCTGTAAGAAGCACAAAAGTGAACTCAAAATGGATCACAGACCTAAATCTAAGAGCCAGAAGTACCACACTTTCATAAGTAAGCACAGGATAAAACCTTAGCAATCTTGGGTTTGGCAAAGATTTCTTCAGTAGTCGACAAAAAAGCACAGATGACTGGAAACCTCAATATGGGGTAGGTTTCCAGGAAAAAGGTGGGTAGGTGAGTGGGCCCCCTGTCAATGGGCTTTGTGTCTCCATTAGGGATGAATTCCCAAAGTGCTTCCAGATCAGAAGACCCTGGCCAATTCACAAGCAACTCAAAGTGAAATTTCTTTGCCTGGATCATTATTTTCATTCCAAAATTAGCTGTCATGAATCTTCCCAGGATGAACTTGAGTTGTAAACCCCCTTCTCATCACTTGTAAACAAAAAGGAAGAGCATCAGAACCTGAACAAAGCAACTTTTTCCGATTTTTCCTGGTTCCTGACAAGTACAAAGGCAGAAACACTCCTATTTTCTTGCATCATGCTCTGCTCCCCAGCAGTTAAAATGAGCCATCATGACAACTGGAACCAGGTCAATTAAAAACCAACTTTCCTCAGGGGCACCTGGGTGGCCCAGTCAGTTGAGCGTCCGACTTCGGCTCAGGTCATGATCTCACAGTTCGTGGGTTCAAGCCCCACATCAGGCTCTGTGCTGACAGCTCAGAGCCTGGAGCCTGCTTCAGATTTTGTGTCTCCTTCTCTCTCTGACCTCCCCCACTCACGCTTTGTCTCACCTGTTTCTCAAAAATAAATACACATAAAAAACAAAATTTTTTTTAAACCAACTTTCTTCAAATGACCCAGACAGGGATCCACTAAAGCTCTGCAAATGGAACTGAGCCGGCAGTAACCAATGTTTCTGTGCCCAACATTTCTCCTGCATTATCTCATTTAATCCTCACAATATTATGATGCTCATCTTCCCAATTAAAGAACCTGAAGCTCAGCAAAGCAGTTAAGCTCATTTTTCTGAGCCAGTGCTCTCCAAAGTGGGATGCACTCACTTCAGGGATTAGTTGACATCATGAAAAAACAATCAGAAGAACAGCAATTCGTTTTATTTTAATTTTAAAAAGACAAAAATTCAACGTCCCTTATATTCCATTTGAAAAATGACACCAGTTATTTCATCCAGCCTCTAGGTCAGGAAGCAGCCTGAGGCCAGCAGGGCCCCTCAACAAGGCTGCCTGCTAGAGCCAGAGCCGGCTTGTGGCTCCGGTGGGGGGAAGGTCTGCAGAGCTGGGCAGCCTCCTGATGAAGCCTCTTCATGGCTATGACCCCTCAATAAATGGATGAAAGGCTTAAAAAGAATTGTGTGAAGAAATCAGGGGTTGTAGACAATAGTCAACATGGGAGCAAGGAAACAAGGAAATGTCACAGCTGCTGCCTTCGGCTCCTGGTGTGAGCTCTGGGCCAGCCATGTTGGGAGGTGAGCGTGAGGACAAGCCAACCAGATCTTCCAGGGACACGACTGAATTATCAGGACAAATGAGAATACAGGTTGTCTTCCATTGCTGATATGGGTGTAAATTACCTGGTTATAGTATGTAACTATTCAGATTGCAAAATATTTAAATGTACGTACCTGAATCATGAAGACAAAGGTCTTCATTTTCCACCAATGTCCAAATTCCTATAACACTCAATCTCATGTTTTCCCAGAGTCCACTAAACCTAATAATAAATGTTTAGAAGCTTCTTTGGGGTTTTCTCAATCAACTAGTGCAATAATACATGCATACAATCTGTAAATAAATATATACATGGAACCACTCTATTATTTTTTTTAATAATAGGTATTTTTTTTAACCAAGAAAAGGCCTGGAACACTGACCTACGCTCCCCAAGGCTGACCCCATTAGCTCATAGTTTGTCTGAGGGGAACAGGAGATCACGGTGAGTGGAAGGGGCGGGGGCGGGAAGCAGCACACGGGACCTGGCTGGGTCCATCTAGACACTGAACTTGAACCCTGTGTACTTTGGGGAAGTTAGAACCCCATCAACTTCCAGAACACAACCTTGATGCTTCTTTCCTAAACAGCAATTCTCACTTTATTCTGTACACGGGCCTTACCAAAATGACACTGGAAGAGGACAAAGGAATTTGCTTCAAGATGGTTACTAGGAAGTAAACAGCTGCTGTCTGCTGTCACAAACTGACGAGAAACACATCCTGCTTTTGCTTCAGTCTCTCTCTTGTGATGAGCCCAAGGACACATCTTAATTGACGCTTACTGTAAGGCTGGGGGTTAGGAATTGGGGGCTTGGGGATAAATAAAGCTAACCGCAGGGGCGCCTGCGTGGCTCAGTCGGTTGCGCGGTTGAGTGTCTGACTGCGGCTCAGGTCATGATCTTGCAGTTTGTGAATTCGAGCCCCGTATCAGGCTTGCTGCTCTCAGCACATAGGCTGCTTTGGATTTTCTGTCTCCCTCTCTCTGTCCCTCCCCTGCTTGCACGCTCTCTCAAAAATAAATAAAACATTCAAAAAAATTTACCAAAAAAAAAGCATAACTGCATGGCTTTTGAGTCTTCCCAATATCCTATCTGGTCTTTCCAGATTTAAACTTGTTTTAAGCTCCTAGACACTTCAGCCATCACATACACCCTGTCCGCCTTCAGCCCCAGCTGGGGGGCCTGACTGCCTCATACCACCTTTCCGGCTCCTCCAGCCCCTAGGCCTCCCTGGGCCCTGGCCTTAAGGCAGTTCCATGTGGTGGTGGCTACACAGGTGTCTCATCCTCTCAGGGAGCCTCTAAATGCCTTCTGGGTCCAGATCACCCTCAGCTCTTAGTTCTGTTCTCTCTCCTATGAGCATCCATGACCTGTAGTAGGTGCTCAATAAAGCTGCGATACACCGACTGCCCAGCTTGCGTTTTATAATGGCAGGTAGTTCTCTGCCCAACAAAGATGCTACCAAAATGCCAAGTGTCAATCACATTTTTGCAAATCAAGTCAGATTCTTCAGTGCACTAACGGAGCTTGCTATTTAAAGAATCCTGTGGTTAATTCTTTTGTAACATGAATAATCACTTCCTGCTTTACTTTTCCTGTCAAGATGAATTTTACATATCAGGTTTCTCTAAGAGGAGGAAACCTATGTATGATTTTCTTAAGCACTCATAAATCATGAGGCTATGTCTCTCCTATCCCCCTGAAAGGCTCTGACCTGTGTCCCCTGCGAGCCATTGAAAGGTTCCGGACTTTGGCTGTCCACTACAGTCCATATCACTTGCCATATTTGGCTATCGAGTACCTGAAGTGTCACTGGTCCAAACTGAGATGTGCTGTAAAACACACAGCAGGTGGCAAAGACTTATTAGGAGAAAAAGAATGTAAAATATCTCATATTTAGATTGTACATTGAAATGATATTTTAGACATGCTGGGTTAAATAAGTATATTATTTCTTTTTACCTTGTTTCTTCTTGCCTTATGAACGTGGCTATTAGGACATTTAAAATTACACATGCAGCCTAGTATTATACTTCTGTTGGACAGAGATAATTTAGGATAATGCTTGGCAGACAGGAAATCAAGACCTCACACTTCATAAACAGTCAAAATATTCACAAGAACCCATGAGAGAAAGTCTGCGTCCCCGAAACCCATTTCCTTGGCTTTAGGAAGCTGCAGGTAGGCTGCAGAAGCTATAAAACATTGCCTGAGATTTTTTTTAATGGTACCTTTTGGGAAACTACCTGTAGACATGAGCACAAAATTAAAACACTAAGCTAAATACAATATATCAGAGGTATAATTAGGGCAACAGTAAACAAAATCCCGTATTGAAAGACACCATAAATTACAAAACTTAAGGAAGTCTCCCTGTCAGAAAAATACCACCCTTCAGTTGCCTGCTGTGCCAACAGCCGGCCTCCACACGTTTGCCGCATCTCCGGTCGCTGCAAAAGCCAAGGCTATGGTTAACCCGTGTGTACAAACGGATAGAGCCAGGGGAGAAAAGAGGTCTGCTTCGACGCGCAAAACGTGTCAACCACCCAGATCTCTGCCTTCAAACTTGCTGGAATGTATCCTCCCCCAAAAGATGAAATGTGTGCTTCTTAGCAGTCAGTTGGCTAAGCCAGCTGCCAAGCACCTTTTCACAGCAAACTTCTCACGGTGGCATTTCAGAGGCCCCTCTCTGCAACCCGGCCCCTCCCTGCCTCTATGCACTGAACTTCCTGTCTCCTGTCACTTAACTGTGCCACAATTTCACAGTGGCTTAGCCCAGTCATACTACAAGCTCCATCTGGGAAGAGCCCTGGTCTTTTTCAGGATTCTACCTCCATTGCTTAGCCTCAGGTCCAGCTCCATAAATATCTGAATAAAGCAGAAAGAATGAAGGAGAATGAAAGTTTCCCAATTAATTTCCTTTGTCTATATATACATATAGATGATGCCGCAAACCTCTCGTGCAGTTTAAGCAGTCTTAGGCTTTAAGAACTTCAGATGTACACACAGCAAAGGAAACCATCAACACAATGAAAAGACAACCTACTGAATGGGAGAAAATATTTGCAAATCATATATCTAATAAGTGGTTAATATCCAAAATACATAAATAATTCGTATAACCCAATAGCAAAACAAACAAACAAAAAACAAAAACCACACACACGCAACCTGATTTAAAAATGAGCAGAGGATCTGAACAGACATTTTTCCAAAGAAGACATACAGATGGCCAACAGGTACATGAAAAGGTGCTCAATATCACTAATCATCAGGGAAATGCAAATAAAACCACAATGAGATATCGCCTCACACCTATCAGAATGGCTAGAATCAAAAGGACCAGCAATAACATGTGTTGGTGAGGATGTGGGGAAAAGGGAACCCTTGTGCACCTCTGATGACTACCATATGATCCAGCAGCCCCACTCTTGGGTACGTATCTGAAGAAAAAGTAAACACTTAACCGAAAAGATAGCTGCACTCCTATGTTCACTGCAGCATTATTTACAATAGGCAAGACATGGAAACAACCTAAGTGTCCATCAAGGACAAATGGAGACAGAAGATGTGGTATATATACTATTGAATATCATTCAGCCATAAAAAAGAATGGAATCTTGCCATTTGCAACAACATGGATGGACCTTGAGGGTATTATGCTAAGTGAAAGAAAGAAAGACAGAGAAAGAGAATTATCATATGATCTCACTTATATGTGGACTTCACAAAAAAAGAAAGAAAGAAAAGCACAGAGATCCCGAGAACAGATTGGCAGTTGCCAGAGGTAGGTAGAGGGGGGCCAGTGAAATGGGTGAAGGGAGTCAAAAGATACAAACTTGCAGTTATAAAATAAAGAAGGCATGAGGATGTAATGTAGAGCATGGTGACTATAGTTAATAATACTTGATTGCATATTTAAAGTCGCCAAAGGAGTAACTCTTACAAGTTCTCATCACAAGAAAAAAACTCTGTAGCTACATGTGGTGGCAGAACGCAACTAGAACTCTTGTGATGATCATCTTGAAATATACACAAATATCAAATCATTATGTTGTACACCTGAAACTAATGTTATATGTCAACTATACCCCAATACAAAATAAAAAGAACTGCTTCGTTTGTGAATTTTAAAGAATAATTTCTTAATGTTTTGTTCTAGTCCTGATTGAAGAAAGTGTATAAAATCAAGAACTAATTTTTTTCCAAAAGAAGATTTTACCAAAAAAGATCATCATTCCTGATCACTGGAGATAGAAAGAACACTAGTTACTATCTTGTCAAATCCTTTTCCTAATTTTATAGATGAGGAACTGAGGCCTGGAAGGTTCCACAACTGAGGCTGAGAGAGAGTGAGAGTTAAATCGTGGCAGCATCAAGACTGAGACTAAACTCTCCCACATCATAGTCCTGGTGAGACAAGAGAAGTTGTGAAGTGAAAAGGAGGAAAACCAAGACCAGCAAGATTCAGATATCCATGTCACTGGGTTTATTTTCCTTTCATATGCAGCTTAGTTCCCAGAATATCCAGGGAAAATTACACCAGGCAGGAATATACAAGAACCTGTGTTCAAATCTAATAAGAGAGAAAAGAGATCAGTGGTTGCCTAGGCCAGGGAGTGAATGCAGAAGAATACAAAAGATGATACTGGGATGATGGAAATGTTCTAAAATTAAGTTGTGGTGAGGGTTTCACAATGCCGTAAATTTACTGAAATCATCGCACTGTACACTTAAAATGGTAGAATTTTATATCTCAATATAGGTATTTAAATTTTTTTATAAACGTATTTACTGAGAGAGGGAGAGAGAGAGTGTGTGTGTGCACAAACAAGGGAGAGGGGCAGAGGAAGAGGGAGAGAGAGAATCCCAAGCAGGCTCCATGCTCAGCAAGGAGCCCACCACAGGGCTTGATCTCAAGACTGAGTCATGACCTGAACCAAAATCAAGAGTCAGATACTTAACCCACTGAGCCCCTCAGACACCCACCTCAATATAGCTTTTAAAAATAAAAAGACCATGTATGTGATGTATATTCTGGAATGTATGATCGTAGATATCACTCATTGAGGTGGTTGACTGCCTTTGTGCCCCGGGGAGAGACCAATCCCCATGCAGAGAGGGGAATCCATTTGAGGGACCCCCCCCCTCTCCCATGAGATACAGTCGGATGGGACTTGCCACCTCTGACAGCACAGGACTCAACTGTGGCTACCAACGGCCAATGGACATGACAAAGACTGGATGTGGCTGGAGCAGATCCCCCAGCAGGGCTCCCAAAAGAGGCAGGGATCTCCGGGGCTCCCTGGTTGCCATCTTTTCTCAACCTGATCTTCCAGCTTTTCCTTCCATCCTATAAACCAGCCAGCAGCCCTCGAGTAAATCCTCCTCGGTCTTTGGTCAAGGGTGAGTTGGTTTCTGTTGCTTGCCACCAGAGAACCCTAACAGATACACTTGTACATCAATGTTTTGAACAGACTCTTCCCTACACAAGGCCGGGTTCTCAGCATCCCATGCTCACCTGGTAGTGCCACGGCTAAAGGTGTAGGTCTAAACTTCCTAGGTTGGGGCCACTGGCACTGAGAGGACCTCCAAGTCCAACCAAGTTGAGCTCCACACCAGCACACTTTCCTTTTGCATCTTCACAGACACACCACTAAGGAGACCATTCAAGGCCCAAAAAGGGGTCATTCCCAAGGACTGAAACTGTTAGAACCTGAACATGAGCTTCCCCAAGGAAGACAGGTGCAGAACACAGACCCCAGGGAACAAAGAGCTACTGGGCCTAAGCTCTCTCCCCGGGCACCGTGTGCCAGGGGGGCTGCCTGCAAGGTTAAACGATGTCTGTAGCGGCTTAGCAGCAGCTCCCAGAACTGGGCATGCGCATGGAAGGGAAAAGAGAACAACCAAGAGAGAAGAGAAAGAAGCAACGAGCTGTGAGAGAGGAAAGAAGGCCCACTGCTGACTGCCTCCCATGGCACTCGGGACGCTCTTGTCACACCGCTCGCTGGGCCAGCCTCCCAGCCCATCTCTCGACCCGTGCCGCCTGTACCCAAGCATCTTCACGGTGGACGTGAGCTGTGGGAGAAAGAACACAGGATGTAAAGCCTAGTAGGCCTGGCAGTGAGTTCTGACACAGACATTCACTAGCTGTGTCACAGGGGCCACACACCTTGCTTGAGTTCATTTGCTCTGTACTTCAAATCGGAAGATGATTACCCAGTGGGTTGTTGCAAAGATGAGGGACGATGCTTGTAAACTCCTGTACACAGAAGCTGCTCTATAAATGACAGCCACGAGCCTTACAGGCCTGTGTGGTGCTGTGCCACAAAGGTTTCCCCACGCGTGTCCTCTCTGCCTGGCCCCTGGAATGCGAACCCTTAGAGGGCAGATCCAAGCATCTCTTCCCCCTCACCTGGTGTCTGGCACATAGTAGGTGCTCAATTATTGTTGGCGATCGAATGCATGTCCTGAGAAAGTGTTACCCCAAACCATAGCTTATTGTAACTCAGCACAGCGAAACGCAGTCACAGATGAGACTTGTGTGACTTGTTGTGTGACTTGAAGGCTAGAGGAAGCCAAAACCAGCATGGCCAGTCAGTCACAAAATACGCTCTGGCCCACAGGTCCAACCTTCCCAAGTGCTACAGTGATCAGCCTCCACTCCATTCCCACCTCTGCCACGACCACCGCCCCTGACAGCAGAGGGGCCCTGGAGGAGAGATGAGAATGGGAGGTAGGGCGTGGCTGGGTCGCCAGCTCCCTCAACCAGAAGTGCTTCACAAAGTCGGGGGGGGGGGGGGGGGGGGGGAGTCCCTCACAGCCTGTGTTTTTTGAAGCCTTGGCCTCAATAGGCCTCACGCAAGGAGCCAGAAACAATGAGTTCTTAAACACTTCCCGACCAAAATTAACCCCTGCAAACCTAATGCACAGCTCTTCTAAGAATGTGCTTTAGATACACTGGACAAGAATAACTTGGCCAGAAAAAGAAATAAATAAAAAAGAAGTAAAATTAAATAAAAAAGAAAGCACAGAGAAAGTATGCAGATGAACCTGCAGGTTAAAAAAAAAAAAAAAACTAGCAAAGAATCAAGACAATTGATTACAGATGATAAACCTGTAGAGCGAATGGTTCTATGCAGCACAGAGGAGAAAATAAATTGCACCTTAGAAAACCGGTTTAATAAGAAGACATTTAAGTCAAAAACAGTTTAGCCACTTAAAGAAAACATAACCTTTTTTTCAGCAGAAGAAAGCAAGCACATGGATGTTGCTTTACATAAATATTTGACAGTTTTAAGTAACAAGATAGCTTAATTTTCTTTATATAATGACAGTCTATTCTCAGATTCAAAGGAGAGACCTAAAGGCGGGTGCCTAATTAGAAGGCGATCCCCTATTTTTCTCAGAGGATCCAAAAGGTTTGGGGCCAACCAAATTTTAAAAGGAAGAAGAGGGGGCACCTGGGTGGCTCAGTAGGTTAAACGTCTGACTCTTAATCTCAGCTCAGGTCATGATCTCACAGTTCATGACTTCCAGCCCCTCATGGGGCTCTGTGCTGAGGGAACTGAGCCTGCTTGGGATTCTCTCTCTCTCCCTCACCTGCTTGTGCTTTCCCTCTCAAAATAAATAAATATACTTCAAAAATAAAATAAAAGGAAGAAGAAATAGTCAAGTGTCTGCTTATACTGTATACTAATTTAATTTTAAATTAGTATATAATATAGAGATTGTACAAAATAAGTAGAAAACATTGCTTTTCCCCTGACAGCCACCCATGTCATGAGCCAGTTTTATTCCACAGATGTTGCATGGATGATTGAAACACATTTAGTTATGGATAAGGCATCGAAAATGCTTGCTTAGGGGTGCCTGGGTGGCTCAGTTGGTTAAGCACCCAACTCTTGGTTTCGGCTCAGGTCATGATCTCATAGTCGGTGAGTCGGAGCCCCGCATTGGGCTCCATACTGACAGTGTGGAGCCTGCTTGGGATTCTCTGTCTCCCTCTCTCTCTCTGCCCCTCCCCCACTTGCACTGCCCCTGTCTCTCTCAAAATAAATAAATAAACTTTTTAAAAAATCTTTGCTTAAACTTCTTTATTAAAAATCAATTCAGGGTGCACTTGGGTATCTCACTCGGTTAAGCGTCTGATTCTTGATTTCAGCTCAGGTCATGATCCCATGGTTTGTTGAATTCAAGCCCCCCTGCCCCCACACTGGGCTCTGCTCTGGCAGTGAGGAGCCTGCTTGGGATCCTCCCTCTCTCTCTCTCTCTCTCTCTCTGTACCTTCCTTGCTCTCTCTGGCTCAATCTCTCTCTCTCTCTCTCTCTCTCTCTCTCTCTCAAATAAATAAATAAACTTAAAAAAATTAATTCATAGAGGGGTGCCTGGGTGGCTCAGTCAGTTAAGCATCCAACTTCGGCTCAAGTCATGATCTCACAGTCCGTGAGTTCAAGCCCCGCATTAGGCTCTATGCTTACAGCTTGGAACCTGCAGCCTGCTTCGGATTCTGTGTCTCCCTCTCTCTGCTCCTCCCCTGCTCATACTCTATCTGTCTCTCAAAAATAAAGAAAACATTTTAAAAACTTTTTAATTAATTCATAGAGCCCTATAGTACAAGATGCTTTGTAAGGACTGCAACAGAATACAGCCCTGGCTTTTCTCAAGGACAGTATGGGGGTGGCTGGGGAACTTGCTTTAGAAGTGGCCATGCTACCTGAAAGAAGAAAGCCACAAGGCTTTCTGCTGACTTCAGGGCAGCTATGTGGAATGAGGTGTAAGAGGCAAGAGGAGAGGGGAAGCAGGTCAAAAGGAGGGAGGTGAAGAATGATTCCACAGGAAAAAAGCGGTCAGTCTGCCCAGGGGCAAGGCCTGAGTCACTGCATGGCTTTCTGCTCCTTAAGAAATGCACGGCCTGGTAAGGGAGAAAGTAGACAAAGGTGACAGGAAACCACAGGAAACCTTTGCTGCCACCCCCAGCATATTCCATGTCCCTCTTCAGGCTTCACTTACACCCCCAGGTGTAATGGTCTCTCTAAAGTGTGAGCCCCCAGAAGGCAGAAGGAAGTGTAACACAAGCGTGTGGGCCTCCTAAAAGAAAAGTCACGTTGCCCAACGCTTCCTCCCTCAAGTGCTGAGCTGACCGTTTGGCCCCATCGGGCGCTCAAGCGGTGCTGGTTGCCGAGTGGAGGGAAACCTGCAAGGATGATTTTTTGACAAGAAGCTGAAAATCCAAGAAGATGGGGTCCGAGACAAATGCACGGGGCTGAAAGTGCAACATAAGGGCACAGCGACAGCTCTTCGAAGCGGTCTGGAATTTCAAACTGTTACAAGCGTAACTCCTCTGCGCTCCCCAGCATGCAATCTGGAGATGATACCTGCAGCACCACACTGTGGACGTCATGAGCGACCGTGCACTTGACGGTTTCATCGTGTTTCATGTATGACACGATATAGCAATCACGAGTCTGCCAACATTATAACTACCAGTGGCTTGCAACTCTTTTCAGCTGGCATTTTTAACAGCTGAAGAACAATTTGAGATAATAGTTGGTAGTCAAGTATCTACTTCAAGACCATTTCCTTAATCAACTGCATTGTAAATACTTTGTCACAGTATCAGAAAACCACTTAGTAAGTATGTGCCCACAGAGATTAACACAAAACAGAAGTTTAAGACCAACAGGTTTTTTTCCCTTGGAGATTACAATTTAAAGTTGGACAAACAGAATAATACATAAATAAACTGGACTGGGCTTTAAAATTTTGAAACATTTTCCAAAACTGAAGCATGAGGTTAATAAAAATAAAGCTAAAAGGATCGACACCCCACATCAAAACACTTCTAGAAGGATGATCCAAGAAGAGCAATATGTAATTTTTTTCAGAAATAATTGCATTTAGTTTCCAAATACCATTTTTAACTAAAAAAAAAAAAAAACCCAGGCAGCCTCGTAAAAATGACCGATTCCAAGTCTGGGGCAGGAAAGGGAACAAGCCTGAAACATCTTGTCAAAAACAAGAAATAACTTGTCAAAGCAAGGTAGCCATCAAAGACTAATAGTGTCACGTCAAAAGAATACAGAAGTGAATGAGAAAAGGCCCCTACTGGCCACAAATGGGACAAGAATCAGTAAGAATAACTGCCATGGGGATGCCTGGGTGGCTCAGTCATTTGACTGTACAACTCTTGATTTTGTCTCAGGTCATGATCTCACAGTGTAAGATGGGGCTCTCAAGGAGAGGGGGGGCTCTCTCTCTCAAAATAAATAAACATTTTTTAAAAAGGAATAACTGCAATGGATTGAAACACATGAAACAGGTGTGATGTCTCAAATCGATGTGGCTGAGTTGGTTGAGGATCCGACTTCGGCTCAGGTCATGATCTCACAGTTTGTGAGTTCGAGCCCCACGTCGGGCTCGGTGCTGACGGCTCAGAGCCTGGAGCCTGCTTCGTATTCTGTGTCTCCCTCGCTCTCTGCCTCTCCCAAGCTCATTCTCTCTCTCTCTCTCTCAAAAATAAATAAATATTAAAAAACTGATACATGTTATATGATCTATGTTTCATAGCGATTTTTTTAGAAAATCACATAACTTTTATAGAATGCTAGGGAACAAACTCACTTTTCTGAGAACTGGTAAATTAAGGGAAAGAATCAAACATTTGTCCTGCCTTTCCCTTATGAATTTAGTATTACCAAATAGTTGTTGAGGAGAAATTTCTCATTATAGGAGTATTCTGGCTAACAAAGGAAGAAGGAATGAGGCAATCAACATTTTGTAACCTTTAATGTAATCCAGCACCTGGGCAATGGTCACTAAGTCCTGCTAACATTACAAAGAAACACAACCAGGCTTCACGAGCCTCGTGACAGAAAGATGTGCCACCTTTGCAAAGCAAGCCTCTGGATTTGCTGCCGGTTTTCAGAGAATCCAAGGGGTCCAGGAATGTGTCAAATGGCACACTAAGGTAATCAACAAAATCCAGAGACTCTGGAAAATTCTACAAGCAAATGACAGCTTCTTCAACAAGGGAAGGGAAGGGAAGGGGAAGGGAGGGGAGGGGAGGGGAGAGGGGGAGGGGAAGGGGAGGGGAGGGGGAAGGGGGGAAGGGGGAAGGGGAAGGGAGAGGGAAGGGGAGAGGAGGGGAGGGGAGGGGGAAGGGGAAGGGAGGGGGAAGGGGAAGGGAGAGGGAAGGGGAGAGGAGGGGAGGGGAGGGGAGGGGGAAAGGGAAGGGAGGAGGAAGGGGAGGGGAAGAAGAGGGGGGGTAAGGGGGACGGAAGAGAAGGGGAGGGGGAAGGGGAAGGGGGAGGAAAGGGAAGGGAAGGGAAGGGAAGGGAAGGGAAGGGAAGGGAAGGGAAAAGAGATGAGGGAACCTAGATTAAAAGAAATTCAGGGACAACCAACCGATCACAAAGTACGGACCTTCCAAATCCAGATTCAAACAAATGCCTTTTTAAGTATTTTAACTATGTGTCATTGAATATTTAAACTGGAAGTCTGGTGATAAGGACACATTGTTAGTTGTTGTAGGTGTAAAAATGATATTGTGATTATGGTTTTGAAAAGAGTCCTTATCTTTAAGAAATACATGCTGAAACACATCCGGATTGTTAAAATGCTCTAAATGTGCAAGAAGAACAATGTTCTACATTGAACCTAAGAGATGAAGACAAAAATCTCAATGCTGGCGTAACTTGCCCTGGTGTAACTGGGAGTTTCATAAGTGATTCAGCTCACCATGGTATGCACAACAATGCACCTGAAAAGGAAGATGGGGTTTGTAAAGGCAACAAGATATTAGAAGTGTGTGTATGTGTATGTGTGCATGTGTGTGTGTTTCAATACCTGAATTTGTTAAGGGCATGAGGTATCTACAAATATTTTTTTAATGTAGTTTATTTTTTTAAGTGTATTTATTTTCGAGAGAGCTCGAGTGAGCACAAGTGGGGGAGGGGCAGAAAGACGGAGAGAGAGAGAGAGTCCCAAGCAAGCTCCACACTGTCAGCGCAGACCCTATTCAGGGCTTGATCTCACATAAACTGTGAGATCTGACCTGAGCCAAAGTAGGATGGTTAACTGACTGAGCCACCCAGGTGCCTCTACAAATATTTATTTTTTATTTTTTTTAATGTTTATTTATTATTACTGAGAAACAGAGAGAGACAGAGCATGAGCAGGGAAGGGGCAGAGAGAGAGGGAGACACAGAGTCCGAAGCAGGCTCCAGGCTCTGAGCTGTCAGCACAGAGCCCTACATGGGGCTCGAACTCACAGACCGTGAGATCATGACCTGAGCCAAAGTCGGACGCTCAACCGACTGAGCCATCCAGGTGCCCCTACAAATATTTTTAAATAAGGAATTGATCCAAAACTATTTTGCCTTTTTCATGCTACAGTTTAATTCTTTGTAAATAATTCTAAAATATATGTCAAGTAACCAAAATTGTGTTTACCTTCCTGCAAGACATGCATTTTAAAAGAAACCCTGAGGCAACTGGGACTTAAACTATATTTACTTTACATGTTGTACAATGCTTAATCTTAATTCCTTTGTCAAAATATACTTTTAGCTACTACTTAAAAAACCATAATAAGCAACAAGAACCATCAGAAGTGTGTTCTACATCACATGACTACAAGCGTGGACCTTGAAACAAAACAGCAAGGCCACCTCTGGGAATATTCTGAATTTAGATTTTGGTGGTGGTGGCAGTGGTGGTGGTGTGTGTGTGAAGAGTGAGGGTATAACTATTTTTATATGTCATGTTTTATCTTTTCTTCAGCTTTGAGATATACTTGACATATAACATTGTGAAAATCTAAGATAATGTAATGATTTGATACACTTATATATTACAATACAATGTCCACAATAAAGTTGGTTAACACATCCTTCCCTTTATACATAATTACCATTTTGGGGTGTGTGTGTGTGTGTGTGTGTGTGTGTGTGTGTGTGGTAGTGGTGAGAACATTTAAGATCTACTGTCTCAGCAACTTTCGAGTATTCAATACAATATGTGCTAACAACAGTCACCCATATGCCCTAAAACTTCTTTATCTTATTACTGGAAATATATACTTTTTGACCAACAACTCCCATTTTCCCCCACCCCAAGCCCAGACCCTGACAACCACCATTCTACTCTCTGTTTCCATTATTTTTAGATTTTAGGCTCTTTTAGATTTCACAAAGTGAGATCATACAGTATTTGTCTCTGTCTGACTTATCTCACTTAGCATAATGCCCTCAAGACTTATCCATGTTGTCACAAAAGGCAGGATTTCCTTATTTTTATGGCCAAGTAATATTCCACTGTATAAACATACCATATTTTCTTCATTCAAAGATGGACACATAAGTCATTTTCATGTCTTGACTATTATGAATAACGCTGCAAGGAACAAGGGAATGCACGTATCTCTCAGTGCTAATGACTTCATTTCCTTTAGATAAATACCCAGAAGTGTGATTGCTAGATCATATGATAATTCTATTTTTACATTTTTGAGGAAATTCCATACTGTTTTCCATAGTAATTATACCAATTTACATCCCGATTTGGGGTTTCTTGAAATATATATAAAGAAGAATGCTGTTTTGGTTGTTAAGGTATAAAAGTGATATCGTGATTACGGTTATAAAGAGTCCTCATCTTTGGAACGCCTGGGTGGCTCAGTCGGTAAAGCATCCGACTCTTGATTTCGGCTCAGGTCATGATCTCCCCCCTTTCAAAGTAAATAAATAAACATTTAAGGGGTGGCTGGGTGGCTCAGTCAGTTAGGCATCTGACTCTTGGTTTCGGCTCAGGTCATAATCTTGTGGTTTGTGGGTGTGAGTCCTGTGTCAGGCTCTGTGCTGAGGGCACAGAGCCTGCTTGGGATTCTCTCTCTCCCTCTCTCTCTCTGCCCCTCCCCCTCCGCTGCTCTTAATTTAAATAAACATAAAAAAAGAGTCCTCATCTTTGAGAACTGTGTGCTAAAACATGACAGAAATGCGGTAGGCCGTCTGCCTGGCCCTCAGCATCCCGCTGAGAGCTGGCCCCTCATTTGGTGGGGGTAAGCCTCAACAGGCACTTCAGTCTGCACATCACTGGGACTCCACTCTCGCTGCTCAGCAGCCGGCCCTGGCGTCACCCAGACCTACTGAATCTGAAGCTGCGGTGTCACAAGATCCCTGGGGGACTGACACACTCAGTGGCATTGGAGAAGTGCTGGTCTATACCACGTGACTTCCTCACCCCAGTGTCACAATCACCTGTGCAGCATCCTTCGGTCTCTCTCCTCCCAGGCTGGCCCGCATCAGAATGGGGGCGGTCATGTCTAAGTTGAAGATGGTCTCCCAGTGACTTTACCTCCACCACTCTCCTAAACCCCTTTTTAGGAAGGAGGAAAAGTCTGCATTGAACATCAGGGTCAGATGCTTACAGACCCCAGGACTGAGGATTTCTGAGGCACCTTTCAGGGCTGGGTCTGCAGAAGAACCACTAAGAAGGCAGCAGCAAGCAGGTACACAAGGGGGCAAGGCACTTCATTCTACTTCAGATGAAATAAACAAATCCAGACACTCAACCAGTCCCTCTACGTGAAAGGAGATGCAATTCCTTGTCCTCGTCACAGATCTACCCATACTGGATTGCTGTGTCCCCCCCCCCCACCCAGAGTGAAGGCCACAAGAGGCAGAGAGTACCTGCTGTGTTTGCCCCTGTTCGCCCAGCGCTGGCATGATGTCCGGCCTAGAGTAGGAATGGATTAAATACTTGCTGAATGAAAATACTCTTGACTTCTAGATGCCAGGTGCCTTTACACCTTTACGCTCATCACATCGTTTAAGTATAACAACCACTCTGGGGTAGATTAGATTTTCCAAGATGGCCACACGAGCTCTCCCACCCTCATGCTCTTCCAGAATGCGATCCCAGCCATCAGCGGGGGTAAATCTAATCTCCCTCCCTGGGCCTGTGAATTTGGGCAGGCGTGTGAGCACTCGGACCAAGAGAGTGCTGGGAGGCGATGCTGTGTGACTTCTGAGGCTTGGTGACAAAAGGCTAATATGCAGTTTCCAATCCACTTGCTGGATACCCTGAGGACTGCCACGCTGTGAGGAAACGAAGTCACACTGAGGGCCCACACAGGCACTCCAGGTGGCCACTGCTATTCGTGAGGTATGAAGAATGTGGTTTCCAGAGAGAGAAGATAACCCGTCTGAGGGCAGGGAGCTGATATCCCAGCTGCCAGCCACTCTGGATTCACAGCCTATCTTATTGCCTCTGCTCTTGCTCATATTTTTTTAATCAATGAAGATGTTCTGAGTCATAAGCTCCAGATACCGCGGCTATACCAAGAAAAACGTGAAGATACCAAAATGCATACGTGAACACGTGTAGTATCTCAAATATGGAACCAAGCCAAATTAGGCCAGCCTGCCCCTATAAATTCTTAGCTGACATTGTTTCAGACAGAATGGATCTTTGGTCTGCCAAGTATTTATTGAGACTCTGGGGGAACAGAGGCACTGGCCTAGACAACAGGAATGTGAGTTAGGGGCCCATTGTAGGAGAGGAGTCAGGAAAAGATGAAAAGAGAAGGAAGGACATTTCTTTCTCTGACATTAGATGAAAAGGGGATAAAAAGAAATATAAGTGTTCTAATAGCAACAAAAGACATAAAGATGAGGGTAAACAGGGGAATTGATGCCTTCTCTTAGACAGGAATCAGTATCATCTGTTGGTAAGGGGCAGATGAGAGAAGAGAATCTGAGAAGCTTAAGAAAACAGTCTAGAGGCACCTGGGTGGCTCAGTCAGTTAAGCATGCGACTTAGGCTCAGCTCATGATCTCACAGCTCGTGAGTTCAAGCCCTGTGTCGGGCTCAGTGCTGACAGCTAAGAGCCTGGAGCCTGCTTCCGATTCTGTGTCTCCCTCTCTCTCTGCCCCTCCCCCATTCATGCTCCCCCATTCATATTTTTAAGTAAACATTTAAAAAAATTCTTTTTAAGAAAACAGGCTCAGCTGAGTGCAAAATGCACTATGGGTGCCCCAAAGCTGTGCCCAGGTAGGAGAAAACAGATTCAGAGCTGAGCTCAGTCACCTCCAGTAACTGATCCAGGGAGAGTGGGGGAGCTCAGTGTCTGCCAGGTGCCAAGCAGGATACAGACTGGGAGGGGGTGGTCACAGAGTCAGGGAGATGGTGGCAGGTGGAAAGGAAAGGGTAAGATGGCTGACCAACTGCACAGGGCTGAGGTTCTATAAGGTGGAAGCACACTCTACAAAGAATGTATAAAGGGCACTTTGTAGACCCAGACAAAATGGTGGGCAGTACAGGAGCTCTAAAGGAAAGGAAGAGACCAAGAAGTTGCCAAGGATTGGGGGTGGGGGGTGGTCTCCTTCTTCTCCCCCCCCCCCCCCGCACCACCCCAACATCTCTCATCTACACAACACTCCTTTCCAAAATTCCCTTCTCAAAAGACTCTCCAGAACACTGTCACCACGGAACGGGAGATTATCTATCCATACAAGTCTCCCAGCATTAGCAGCCTTCAGAGGATCTCAAGGTTAAACCTCTGCTGGAAATGACAGCTATTTCCCCAAACACACCTAGAACTAGCACTACAGGAAAAAATTAAGCTGGATTTACTACTCCATGAGGGGAGTGTACCTCAATGAATGCTAACATACCTTTAAGGTCAATGGGTCTGGAATCAATATGTATTATGTACTTGAATATTGCCTTTGAAAGACAGCACAAGTTCGAGAAAAGTTCCCATTCTTGGTCCTAGAACTCAAAGGCCACCACAATCTGGCACAAGTTTGACATTGCCAAACTCACTTGCATTTAAACCCAGCCCCCAGCCCCAATTCCAGCTGGACAGTCCTGGTCCCCATTACCCTACACAATCTCCCCAGAGGGCACATGGATGTTCTCACCCATGAAATCTGGTTCCTTATTACTTATATTATATTACAAAATGCTTTCCATCTTCATAGCTTGAGGTCAACTTCAAACTCCATCTTGGGCCATTCCCGCATCCCACGACATTCCCAGTTTTACTGACTTCAGCATTAACTGAAAATTTACATACACTGTAAATTATACATATGTAAAATATACATATCATACACTGCCTTGTAACATCTTTTGAATTACTGTCTTAAACTGAGAGTTGGCAAACTTCTTATCAACTTTTTTTTCTCCAGATAGCAAATATTTTAGGCTTTGTGAGCCATACAAACTGTTGCAACTACTCAACCCTGGTGTTCTAGTGAGAAAGTAGACATGGACAATAAAAAATGAGTGAGCATGGGAATGCAAGCTGGTGCAGCCACTCTGGAAAACAGTATGGAGGTTCCTCAAAAAACTAAAAATAGGACTACCCTACGACCCAGCAATTGCACTACTAGGCATTTATCCAAGGGATACAGGTGTGCTGTTTCGAAGGGGCACATGCACCCCCATGTTTATAGAAGCACTATCAACAATAGCCAAAGTATGGAAAGAGCCCAAATGTCCATCGATGGATGAATGGATAAGGAAAATGTGGTATATATATTCAACGGAGTATTACTCGGCAATCAAAAAGAATGAAATCCTGCCATTTGCAACTACGTGGATGGAACTAAAGGGTATCATGCTAAGTGAAATGAGTCAGTCAGACAAAGACAACAATCATATGACTTCACTCATATGAGGACTTTAATATACAAAACAGATGAACATAAGGGAAGGGAAGCAAAAATCATATAAAAACAGGGAAGGGGAGAAAACATAAGAGACTCTTAAATATGGAAAACAAACAGAGGGTTACTAGAGGGGGCGTGGGAGGAGGGACGGGCTAAACGGATAAGGGGCACTAAGGAACCTACTCCTGAAATCATTGTTGCACTATATGCTAACTAATTTGGATGTAAATTTTGAGAAATAAAATTTAAAAAATAAAAATAAATACATAAATAAATAATAACATTAAAAAATGAATGAGCATGGCTGTGTTCTAATAAAACTTTGTTTACAAATCTAATCAGCAGTCCAGATTTGGTCTATCGGCCAAAGTTTACCAATCTCCATCTTAGAATGTTGTTTTTAACTCTTATTATCTCTTAAATTATGTTTTGTCACTCTAAAACAGATTTAAGTTTTATTGTGCACATACAAAGTGCACAGTGTGCACAGTGATGCACATACAAAGAATATATACATTTTTGAATAATCATTTGAGTATATATTGAATGATGTGCCACATATCACAATTTTTTTGTTGTTTAAGTACACTGATGGTGCAAACATGAATTTCTAACTAGGAGTAACTTAACTGAGCTGTGTGCTGTAAGGTATTTTTTTTTAACCTTCCTGGTCTGCTCTTTTATCAGATATTCTTCTTCCAATCATTTCCACAGATAGTCTAATCCATTCATCCGACCAGTCACTTAACAGACTAGCACATTCCACAAGCTGGTTCACATCAGTAGGACTTAAGCTCTCTGCAGACAGAAGTGCTCACTTCAGTATTCCGTTCTGCCCACCCCCGCCCACCCCCACCCCCCATCATATCACGGCATCATGGGAAGAGAAAGGTTGGCACAGGCAAAAGGGGAGCTTTCGGAAAAAAGAGAGGAAATCGATCACTGCTGCTCCTCACAGAAGCAAACATGAAACAATTACCCGTAACCAAAATAAAATTAACTTCACAGTGGGTTAGTGACAGTTCCTGTCAGATGCTTCTAGCTCGCTTCTAAATCGACAACTGCAACAGAGAGAAAAGAAAGCAGACATTTTCTGAAGAATTTCAAATATGCAATAAACTACGTCGCCCCCAAAACCCTGCTTCTGAATGTGTTAAAGTCGATCCTATATAAGGAGCTAAAAAGTAGTATTGTGTTCTTCCAGAATAACATGACAAATAGGTCACAGAAAGCCTGAGACTTTACTTCTTGCCAGTAGTGACCTTTGATGTCGATAAAGTCCCACTTCCTTTTATCACCTCCAATAAAGGCAAGAGCAGCTAAGTGCAGGCAGCGTGGGCAACGCAGGTCCTTGTCCCCCAAGTGACCCCCGCACACGCTTAGAGATTTAAACAGCTGTAAGGTCTGTTAGGAAAACAGACGCTTCCACCCTCCCCCAAACTTCCCCTCCCCAGCAACAACTACTTTTACCTCCTTTAGTTGATCTGGTATTTGCTTCCAAGTCTAAATAAGATGCCATCGTGCCTCACTATCTTCATTCTCGGCTATTATGTGCCGCATTCCCACACGGAAGCTGGGGTCTGCTCTCCCAGCTCACCTGGGGACACACCTCCCACCCTCTCCGGCCCCCTAGTGGGGTGGGTTATCATTCTGGTTGGATCAGTGTTCACAGCCTTTAAAGGCTGAATTCTTTCCCCCCAAAATTCTTATGTCCCAAACCCCAGCATGTCAGAATGTGACCTTATTTGGAAATAGGGTCATTGCAGACATAATTAGTTAAGATGAAGTCTTTAGGGTAGGCCTAATCCAGTATGGCTAGTATGCTTACAAGAAGGAGAAACTAGGACACACAGACACCCATGGAGTGAAGTGGGTGTGAAGAGACAGAGAAAAGACAGCCATCGATAAGACAAAGAGAAAGGCCTGGAACACATCTTTTCCTGCAGAACTGCAAGAGAACACACGTCTGGTGTTTAAGCTCCCCACTCTGTGGCACCTTGTTCGGGCAGCCCCAGCAGACTAATACAGATGATTACATCCTTAGGAAGACACAGACATTACTGAAAGCCTAGCCACACGGTACCATATTTCTTTTTGAAACAACCCCCCCCCCCCCAGGAGCGAATACTAGTGTTCTCTGTTCCTTTGCTTAGTTTTCATTTTCTTACTGAAAACTTCATTAAAAAACCGATTCAACTCCAAACTCTTCCTCTCTTCATCCACGTGGCAAGGTGGGTTCCAGCCTTGATACAAACTCAAGAGACCACACTATCCAGAAGCATGAGGAGTGACTGAAGCTTTGGGAGCAGAGGAGACATACAGCCATAAATGGGGGCTAGGGCACCTGTACCAGAAGGGAGACCCAGGCAGAGGCTACAGGTGGCAAGGAAGCAAGGAGGCAGATGAGAACCAGAGCTGACGCAGGGAATCTCTAGAAGCAGGGTGTTTGACTCAGAGACATTCCTGGGATTAGAAAAAAAAAATATCTGCACAGACAAATGGAATTCTAGGAAATGGGAGTTAAAATGTCCCTATTCGAAGATAAAATGACACCTTTCCTCCACACCAATACCAAACTTCCCAAATTCTACCTTTGTAACTGGAGTAAATTTCTTTAAAAAAATAATAAAGGAGGGATGCCTTCTAGATTATCTCAATCAAAAAAGCAAAGGCCAGAAAAAATAAGTCCGAGAATTACAGAGCTAAAAGAAACTTATATAGTCCAGACTGCGCTTCAAAAAAAATCTGTGAGGATACAGACTTTAGTCCACAGCTTTTCTCAGTCAGCATCAAAAGTTCTCAATGATTTCTTATGTAGTCTATCATCATATTCCATATAGATGATGGCTGTTCCCAAGAACTCATGCATAAAACAAAAATACATGAATAACGAGGATCAGGAAAAAAATACAGGTAAAAGATCAAGAGCCAAGGAAAGTTAAGACATCAGTGTGTACAGTATATGTCTACCATATAGAGACTTGTTGCTTAGTAGAGGCAATTTGCCTTTTAGTTTCCTGACAACCAAACCAAAAAGGGAAACATGATCTTACATTGTTTGCAGGAGCAGACAGGGTGGGGCGAGGGCAGGGGGGCAGCCCACAAAAGAAGAAAAACTAACTGGCAGAAAGAACTTTGCATGTGGGGCTTCATATAGCACTGTTTTCAAGCCGAGGGCAAACCAGGTCACAGCGAGTTTTCTCTTCAGAAAAAAAAAAGGGGGGGGGGCATCTGGGTGGCTCAGTGGGTTAAACGTCCGACTCTTGCTTTCGGCTCAGGTCATAATCTCACGGTTTGTGGGATCGAGCCCCGCATCAGGTTCCACGCTAACAGTGCACAGCCTGTTTGGGATTCTCTCTCATTCCCTCTTTCTCTGTCCCTCCCCGACTCACACTCGCTCTCTGTCTCTCTCTCAAAATAAATCAACATTAAGTTTTTTTTAAAAAAGAACAGAATTGAATAAAAAATCTCAGAGCCTGTCTCATCTAGTAAAGGTAAATGTTTTCTGTGAAATGAATATTTCAGTCATAACTAAGGATGGATGTGGGCATCAGGTTGCAATGTAAAATATATTTCTTACTGGGAGATATGGTCACAAAAATTTGAAAAAGAGCAGGAGACAGTAAGTGGACTTAATTTCTGGCCTGGCCAGTGCCTATTCCTTCCTGCCTGGCTCTGGGTGGTAAGGAATGGACTGCCCTTGCTGCAGTGCATCATGGTCCTGACCCATCCTCTGCCGGTTCTTCCCCTTGGCCTTTGACTCTGTCCAGTGGTCCCGCTTTGCACCCTCTAGCTCTTCCCCCAGTGGCAGCACCTTGGGGCAAGTATGACGGCTCGGGCTCCCTCTCTCCTCCTGGCACCTCAACTTTCTGGCACCCATCTCTGAATCCCCTGCTGTCCCGCTGCCTCAGCCCACCCCGATCTCTCTCTCTCTTCCGTGGAAGCTTAGTCAGGGATGGGAGAAACAGAATAATACTTTCTCCTTCTGGGACACAACTGTTTCTCCTCCAGTTTCTCCACATTCCTTTTGAAAATGTGAACCAACTACTTACACACCTATGTTTATAGAGGCACCATTCACAATAGCCAAAAGGTGGAAGCAACCCTTGTCCATCAACTGAGGAGTAGATAAGCAAAATGCAGTATATCCAGACAACGGAATATTATTCAGTCTTAAAAAGAAATGAAGTTCTGGCACATGCTACACCATAGATGAACCTTGAGGACAGTATGTTAAGAAGTCAGTCACAAAAGAACAAATATTATATGATTCCACTATTTATATGGGGTACCTAGAATAGGCAAAAATCATAGACACAGAACATAGAACAGAGGTTACTGGGGGCTGGAGAAAGGGAATAATGGAGAGTAACTGCTTAATGGGTACAGAGTTTCTGTTTGGTATGATGAAAAATTCTGGAAATACATAGCAGTGATGTTGCTCAACATCATAAATGTACCTGATGCCACTGAATTGTACACTTAAAGTGGTTAAAATGGTAAATTTTATGTTTATATATATATATATACATATATATATATATATATATATATATATATATATATTTTGCCACCGTTAAAAAATGCATAACCTCAGTCCAATCATGAGAAAACCCAGTCTGAAGGACATTCAACACAATACTGATCAATACTCTTCAAAAGCGTCAAGGTCATGAAGGACAAGGAAAGACTGAGCAAATGTCATAGAACACAGGGTACTGAGGAGAAATAACAACTAAATGCAATGTGGGATCCTGGATAGGATCCTAGAACAACAATAACAACAACAAAAGACATTAGTGGAAAAACTTAAGAAATTAAACAAGATCTTTAGTAAACAGTATTACACCATGTTGATTTCCTGGTTGTGATAACAGCACTGTGATTATGTAAGATGTGAACATTGGGCGAAGCTGAGTGAGGGATGTATGGAAACTCTCTATACTAATTTTGCATCTTTTCCTTAAATTTAAGAGAAAAATCAAAAGTTTGAAAAAGTTTTAAAAACCAATCCACCCTTTAAAAATAGTGCAATATATACAGCTGTACATCCATTAATCCTTACCCTGAGGGTGGTCAGTTCGCATTTCAAGTACCCAAATCAGAAAAGAACACTCCAGGGATAGTGGGTCAGCATTTGAAAGGCTAATCAGAGCCCATCTGCAGCAGAGTTAGTCAACTGGCATAATGGAAATGAGCAATGGCTCCCTGCTCTCTGGATTGGGTGAAAATACCGTGCTGGCATCGCGACCCTAGCAAGAACCACACAAAAGAATCTAGGAATAGCAGCAATCCATCCTCTTTAGAAAAGGGGCTCTCTCAGGACCCTTGGACAATGATTAAAGAAGGGCCCTGTCCCCTCCCTAGGGGCTAGTGGAATCCTGCCACTGGAACACCATCAACATCTTCCCTGACTATCTCTCACTTGGGCAGAGAGCTGGAACTTTGCAGAGCAAAAAGTACAGACGGGGCTCTCTCTAAGCCTGCTTGCTAACAAATGTTTAATGAGTGGCCAAAGTTGGTCTGAGACTTGCTTTCCCTGCAACATACCTCCTGGTCATGGGACTGTGGGAAAGAACACACAAAGCTCCCATCAACTGTTTCCCAAAAGAATTTGACAATTCTTCAAAGGACAAACCAGTTTAGGTCAGTTCACAACAGATAATGGGTTAGGATTTCTGAGAACGAGCTTATGGCCCTGTGAGCATGTGCCAGATCAAGTCTACACCCCCAGAGCAGAGTCCTCCAGGGACAAGGTCTCCAGCTGGACTGTTACTGTCACCAGAGAGGGCCATTCAGTCAGTGGCAAGCCTCCCCTGGGGACACCAAGAGTCCACACTGAACTCCCTGGGCTTGCAAGGGCTGGAGTACACAGAATGTCCAAAACCTGACCCAACGAATTTATTTAGCCCAGAGTCTTCAAGTTGACTCAACAGTGGAATCGATCACAAAGCACTCATGAAAGCCCATGCTTTTATTTTCTTTAGAGCCAGATGTAATCAAGCCCGTCTTCTATTTTCTTCCTCCCAAGGGGCAGACTCGTCTCATTTCCTGTCCACATCCCCCTGCTTCCTCATTCCCCTCTTGCTGGTCAGCCCAGCTGTTGCCAGCCATCCCAACTCCTGGCTCTCCTTCAGTGCAACCCCTAAACCCCAGCCGCCCCAGGAGAGGGTAGCCCTCAGTGAGAGTATCAGCTGGGATCATCAAAACTCCAGGACAGTCTACACAGCAACAAGGTATCCGACAAACTTTACAGCCCACTGGGCTGAGTGAAACCTCCTTTTCAACTTCCTCAAACTCTGCAAAGATGGAAGTTGTCTTCCACACAGGCTGCCGCCAAAATGGCTGACCCGTTGGCCATACCGCACACAGAGAGCAAGAAAAACAATGTCCCCACCTGAAACTAACATAACACTGCACATTTGTTTTATTGGAATTTACAAAAAGGAAAACAGCATCCCTGGTGTGGGAGGCAGAAACAGTGCCGCCTCCCCTACATCAGATATCCACACCCTAATCCCTGGAACCTGTGAATACCTGGCAAAGGGACAGTAAAGTTGCAGGTGAAATTAAGCTGGCTAATTAGCTGACCTTAAAATTGGGAGATTAGCCTGAATTACCCCAGTGGACCTAATGTAATCCTAAGGATCCGTAAAAGTCTAAGTTGGGGCAAAGAGAAGGCCAGAGTGATGGGATGTGAGGAGAGGACTCCCTGCTGCAGGCTTTGAAGATGGAGGAGGGGGGTCATGAGCCAAGGAATATGAATGGTCTCTAGATGCTGGAAAAGACAAGGGAATATAATTTTCCCTAGAGTTTCCAGAAAGGAGCAGAGCCCTGTCGACACGAATCTAACCCAGTGAGACCCACGTCAGACTTGTGACCTAAAGAACAGTGAGACAATAAATTTGTGTTGTCCTAAGCCACGAATTCTGCGGCCATTTGCAATGGCAGTAATGCCAAATAAATAAACCTGGCCGTCAAGTGCCACGGTAGCTTGTTTCAGGCCTAATAAATAAGTGAGTCTTAAGTAAAACTATCTGCGCAAAGTCCACAACACTTGCCTCCCTTGAAGGCCACTGGCCTCCATTCCTTTAGGCCTTACCTCTAAAGAACCCGGGGCCCGGGGACAGAAAACACACGTGGGTTTGTGTCACAGGGCAATTCTAAATAGAACACTTTGCCTGTGCCATTTTTATGAGGTATTTGCTTGACACAGATCTTTAAAAAGAAAACCCACTCAGAGTTATTTCTGTAACTGAAGGTGGGCAAGAATGGGGATAGTAAAATGAGATTATTACTTATGAAATGAGCAATGGAAGTTAAGCCTGTTCTTACCTATCATTGACTGCATCACTCTGCAACTTAGTATGGTGAGAACAACTTCCATTTCGGACCACCCCAACCCCACAGTACGCGGGTCTGAGTCTCCGCGTTGTTCTTCGGTGGCCTCAGAGCTGGTACGTATGTGCTAATCTGTTCTGATTATTCGTTTGGCCAGCGCCAAACACCCACAGAGAGGCACAACTCACTCTTCTGAACGTATTTTCTGTGTGTGTGCTGAGCACCCTTAACGCGCAGTGACACAGGATCCTCCCGAATAGAGGGTGGGGGTGAAGAAGCGGAGTGACAGGGCAGTCAGCTCTCCATGTTTCAAGAGATTTGGATTCTCTTTCCAACTGGCTGGGAGTGAGGGTTCAAACTCTAACAGTGTCCAACTGACAAAAGTCTTGCTCTGTGATTCCTATTACCCAAGCTTGAGAGGAGTGAGGGCTAACAAAGGCTGGCCTAAAAATAAAAAGCCATTATTTCCAATGCCACAACAGTGGGCCATTTAAGCTCTATTTTTAGCAAGTCTCGCTTACCTGTGAAGCAGCATATGGCTCCTATAATTCTCCAAAGCACGAAAGCATTAAAAGATCGGAGTGCCTCTGGTAAGTGGGCTGGTCCCCAAGTGAGCATTCCCACACTGACAAAAGTGGACAGCCGACAGTCCAGTTGGCCCAACTGGCTTCCAAAGGGACCCACCATCACGCTGCCAGCTCTTAGCCATTAGCAACACTTAAAACATTAAGCCAAATGACAGAAGAGTTTCTGCTACCAAATCATGGTATTGGAGACTTCGAGTTTCTGACAAGAGGGCATTTTCTAAGCAATTACTCCCTAGGGACAAAGAAAATCCTGAAGCAAAACACCAGGGACCGGTTCGGGCTAAAGATAATGTACAGCAAGAGGAAAAGAGAAGAAAAACATCCCGTTGCAGGGCACACAGCGGGCCAGCGACACTTCCCTAAATGCAGGGTGAGAGGCAGCCTGCAGAAAGGAGCACACTGGCCCCCTTATCTCAAATCTCCTGTGCACAGCGCGGGGCACAGGCGTGCACTTCTTTGCGTCCCCAGGAGGAAGTGTGGCAAGCCCGAACGCTGGCCACAACTAAGAAAAAGTAGATTTCTTCTGTGGCAGACTCACAGCAAGGAAACTTGGGAGACGGTAAAGTAAGCCAGCGTGCCGGCTGCCCTACCGACACAGGGCGCCCCGAACCAACCAATCATTGCTCTTTTCTCAAGTTCAATGCAAAGAGATGCCCGATAATGGCTAATCAAGGGCCACAGGAAGATTCTTGAATGTACAGTATAAGTGGTCGGGGCACAAACGCTGCCGTGCAGCCAAAATTCTCCTACGGACCGCGCCATGGATCATTTTTGCTTATTTCTTTGGATCTTTCAAAACAGATATACATCCAAACGTGTGACTCTACCTTACAAAATGACTGGGCCGAGAGTAGGGAAGGCCGAGCAGCAATGGCTTTCTCAGCTGCTCCTGACCTGTCTGCGATGCGCGAAGGAGATGTGACTATGCGATACCATTAGATACCAATTTCCGGCCCCGTTTGGGGAAAGAGACTCTGGCTTTAGAGTCATACATCATATGTTGTTTTCACTCATTCAACAAATATTTTTCTTTAGCTGCTCATTCTGGCTGCGATACCGTGCCAGATACAGGGACACCAGTGTGGAGAAGACGACCGTGCTCTTTGCCTTGGAGCCAAAGGAACTACAGTCCACGGAGCATGATTTGTGGGGTCCCTGCAGTACCTGGTGGGGCTTCCTGAGCGAGCGCGTGCCCAGTGCCCTCTCCTCAAGCAGTGACCCTTCTCCTGTGCATTAGGATGTATCCACATCCGAGTTAGCAGTGGAGAGGGAGGAAGAGGAAGATGGAATGGCCTGGCTACAACAAATCAGATTTCCTTACATTTTTCCAGCAGACCAAGTAAAGCAAAGATAAATAAGACATCTCATGATCCCCCCCCCTCAAAAATCAGTAACTCATCCTCAATTGGTGGTTTCTTCTCATTCATAAGTATTGACCCAGGAAAGTTAAAACACGACTGTAGCATGCATGAATTATTTTAGCCGAACATGCTATTCCCTTCTACGTCCTAAGCAAGAACTCATCAGCTCCAGGCTGAAGGCCAGGATTTCACAGGACAGAACTTAGGACAATATGGAAGGACAATAAGGCAAAGACTTAGCAGAGCCCAGGGAGAGCAGGGGGGCCATGGGGAAGTGCCCAGAATGGTGCTGTTGGAGCCAGCTAAAGACTAATGAGTACCATAGACTCCTAAGTCATCACCGCAGAAAGGTTTCCCTACCTTATATCCAATAATCAGTGCACAAAAATTTGACACACTATTGACTTAGCCCTCCGTTATCTGAAGGAAGCAATGGATAGCCAAAGAAAAAAACATTCCTGAAAGAAGCTTTCCAGTTGTGGGGAGATGGGGAGGACCCGAGTTAGCACAGAAATCAGATGAGAGCCCACTCCACCTCCCTGTTCCTCCCTACTGCTCCCCACCGCCACCCCTGCCTCCTCTCAGAGTGGAGAAACTTGCTTTCCCACAGCATTCCCCAAACTGGCCCTGGTCTCACTTATCTACATCTGGCCCCTGAAAGACATCCCTCATTGGGTTGGTTCAGAACTCTCCAGTCATGCTACGCCTTTAAATAGCTCTCCCTACCACTGAAGGTCCACCACCTGGGTGCTCTTGACAGGACAATCTATTTTAAAACACCAGCTCCGGGGCGCCTGGGTGGCGCAGTCGGTTAAGCGTCCGACTTCAGCCAGGTCACGATCTCGCGGTCCATGAGTTCGAGCCCCGTGTCGGGCTCTGGGCTGATGGCTCAGAGCCTGGAGCCTGTTTCCGATTCTGTGTCTCCCTCTCTCTCTGCCCCTCCCCCGTTCATGCTCTGTCTCTCTCTGTCCCAAAAATAAATAAACGTTGAAAAAAAAATTTTTTTTTAAAAAAAAACACCAGCTCCCAAGGCACAGCCAGCATAGAGCCAACACACACGTCAGCACCAAGGTCAATGACGAGAACCAAGCCTAAAGAAAGTGCAGCAGGCACTGGTGGTGTTGTGGTGCTCAAATTACAGCTCAGGTGAATGGGAAGAGCCTGGGATACTGGAAACTATTCGCATTTCTCACTCATGGGCCAGGCAGAGACATGGTGGGACCAAGGTTATCAGATGAAAAACAACATACCAACCCTGCTAGTTGTGACAGGAACATTCAAAGGAGAGTGACCTGGAGTCAGTCATTAAATAGCGGTTCTACCTAGAGGTTCACACAATCCCTGTGACCTGCAAGTTTTCGGCAACTATCTCTGAAAGAATGATCCAGCCCCCAGCAAGGAGAGCAAAATGTTATTGTAATTTCAGGAGAGAATTCACAGTGTTGAGGCTAGGGGTGTTTGAAAGCCAACTCAATGGTCTACTCGGGTAGTCAGGACACCCAAAAAGTTAAGAAGATCCAGGAACAACAGCATAATAAGCCTGATTGTCTCCAGCAACTGACTTCCAATTGCAGCTCATGTCTGGGAGGCAACAGGGAGTGGTGGGGAGCATGGCAAACCAAATTCACATGTTCACCCACCTGAACAGAGCTGCCACAACTGCAACCAAGGAGAAACGCCAGCCCAAGGATACCAGAAGACCTGGGCTCTAAGAGCAGCTAGGGATCTGAGATGTTATGGAAATATCAACCAGATTCCCAAACAGTAGCAATTTGAGACTTGTAAAACACCACAGGCCACGATGAGATCTGATGTGGCTCTCACAGCTCCTAACAATCTTAAGATCATTTTCTACACTGAATTTCCAGAACACCATCTATAGTACAGACCCTCTCCACAACCATACTACTCAGAAGCCCAGTGTTCCCAGCACCCAACCTCAGTCCAGGCAACTCAGTTCAGCACACCATTTTAAGACATTGTGAATTCATTGGAGGCATTTGTTTTCATATTATTTCTACATTCCTTTTTTTTCTTCATATAAATGGCTGAATTCTTATTATTTTATTTCTTTTTTAATATAATTTATTGTCAAACTGGTTTCCATACAACACCCAGTGCTCATCCCAACAAGTGCCGTTCTGATAGAAGGAATAAATGTGTAATTTCAGATCCTTCTGAGTTTTATTCCAAAACTTCTGTGTAACTATCAACACTGCTGTAAACATCTGCAGTCTTCCACCAAAGACAAAGTCCGGGACTGACAGATACACCAGAGTTCTCATGTTCACCGCTCTCTTCCATGCTGTCTTAGTTGGCATGGGCTGCTCTAACCAGAACACCAGACACTGGGTAACTTCAACAACAAACATTTACTCCTTACGGTTCTTCAGGCTGGAAGTCCAAGATCACTGTGCCAGCACGTCAGGTTCTGGTGAGAACCCTCTTCCTGGCATCCATATACAGTGTCTGGGGGAGAGGGAGGGGGAGGGGGAGAAAGCAAGGTCTTTTCGGTCTCTTCTGATAAGGGCACTAACTCCCTCATGAGGGTTCCACTCTCATAACCTAATTACCTCCCAAAAGTCCCACCTCCAGGGGTGCCTGGGTGGCTCAGTTGGTTGAGTGTCCAACTTTGGTTCAAGTCATGATCTCACAGTTTGGTTTGTGAGTTCGAACCCCAGACCGGGCTCAGTGCTGTCAGTGCAGAGCCTGCTTCAGACCCTCTGTCACACTCTCTGCCCCTTCCCCGCTCACATTCACTCTCTCTCTCAATCTTTCTAAAATAAATAAACATTTATTTTTAAAAAGTCTGACCTCCAAATACCATCTCATTGGAGATAAGGGTTTCAACATATTAACTTTGTGGGGACACAAACATTCAGTCTATAAAACACACCCCCAAAAAATCTGTGTGTCTCTGTCTCTTTCATACACACACACACACACACACACACACACACACAACAGATGGGACACAAAAGTTGGGGGGCCCAAAGCTAGTGGGATAGGGGAGTATGATCAGTGCACCTACCACATGCACAGAATGTATGAGGGCGTCTCACATATCTGAGGGCTCTGGCACAGTGTGCTAGTGGGGCCTTTTTGGCTGTTTATTGGTAACTCATCTGAGCCCCTACTCTGTGCCACGCTCCTAATACACACCATGTATTTAATCCTAGCGATGGCAGCTGCTCCGTGGGCTTTCCTGAGGAGAAACTACAAGCAGGCCAGCGGTTGGAAATGGCCTTCACAAAAGGAATGCGGCAAACGGAAGACAGACGGAGGGCATGGACACTCGTGAGGAAAAAAGTAGACCTCCAATATACAGTTTGCTTTTGTCGTTATTTAGACACGTGAACCCTGGGAATCACAAGGTAAGAGAATGAAATCCCGTCTTCAGAAAGTTCACCAGCTCTGACGATTTAATACTTTCAAAATACACCCACAGCCATGAGATTGGCAAAAGTGCAGCCATATGATGCAGCAGAGACTGATGAGTACCTCCCAGTATCCCCCTCTTCGTTTGAGAAACAGAACCCTTCCCTCCTTCCACGGTAGAGTAATGGCACCCCCAAACGTGTCCCTATGCTAATTCCCAGGACCTGTGAATATGTTACCTAACCAGGCAGAGAGGACTCTGCAGGTGAGATGAAGCTGAGGACCTTGAGATGGGGAGATTATCCTGGATTACCTGGGTGGGCCCACCGTCATCACAAGGGCCTTAAAACATGGAAGAGGAAAGCAGATGAGCCAGAGAGGATGTGAGGACAGAGGAGGAGGTGGGACTGAGGTGAGGAAGGGACCATTAGCTAAGGAGTGTAGCGGCCCCCACAAGCTACAAAAGGCAGGGGTTAGATCCTGCCCTATAGCCTGCGGAAGGAACGCAACCCTGCCGACCTATCATGGACTCCCGACCTCCCTAACTAGAAGACAACAATTCTGTGTCATTTTAAGCCATTAAGTTTGTGGTCATTTGTTACAGCAGGAATAAGAAATTAATACCCCCACCCCCGGTGTGTGCGGGGCACGCGGCCAGCCAGGTGGAAATCACATCCCCCAGACCCACCTGCAGCTAGGGCTACGACTGTAGCTAAATTCTCACCAATGGGCTGTGCTGGGGAATGACAGTTTCCAAGTCACGTCCTTTAAAGAGAGGAGCTGCTCGCCCTCCACCTTCCTCTCACCCTGGGGCCCTGAGCCAGAAGGCAGACCAGGGAAGGTGAGCCAGCTCCTACCACGCCGCCACAAAGGTAACGCCCTACGAAAGGTGGAGAGGGCGACAAGACAGAAGGAACCTGACCCCGATGACCCTGCAGAGCAAAGCCATTCACTCATCCTCAACAGTCCTGGGGTCAGCAGGCAGTAGCCCGAGAGGAAAATAGACAGCTATGCTATCTTGGGGTCTCTGTGACAGCCACTTAGCCTAAGCCCTAATATATCTGGGATACCAAATGTCGGCGGACACGGGAACAGCAGAAATGTTTACACTCTGAGATTACACACTTTGAAAACCAATGTGGCGTTCTCTTCTAAAGCTCATATACTCTCTCCTTCAATAAATATGTTCTCTTCTTCATTCATTAGTTTGTTCATCCACTCATTCACTGGGAGAATATTCTGGTACAACCACTTCGGAAATCCAGCAACTTGAAAGCCAGCAAAATCACTCCTTGCTATATGCCTTTAAAAAACATATTTTACACGTGTACCTAGAGACATCTATTAAATGGTGATAGGAAGTCCATTCATAGTAGCAAAACACCAGAAGCGATGAAAAGTCCACCACTAGGAGAAAGGATAAATATACAATAATAAATACACAAACTATAAAATGAGAGACAACAAGCAAATCACAAGTCTCTGTGCAGTTTGGTGCCAGTTTAAAAAAAACTAAAACCAAGCAAAACCAGATAACATGTTTTTAGGAGATGTATGTGGAAATGCTAAAACTATTTGTTAAAGAAGAAGGGAATGATGATGTTTTAAAAAAGACCCATGATGACCCATGATGTCCATGAGCCTGGGCGGCTCAGTCGGTTAAGCGTCTGACTCTTGATCTCAGGGTCGTGAATTCAAGCCCGGCATTGGGCTTTTTTTTTTTTTTTTTAAGTAGACTCCTCACTGGGCTCTACAGAGCCTACTTTAAAAAAAAAAAACAACAAAAACCAGACCCATGATGGTCTTCTCCTCCAGAGAAGGCAGGGACAGAGGACTGAGCCAGAGTGCACTTGAGGGAATGGGTTCTGAGTATCTATTTTATAATGACTCTTGACACCATCCACATTACATATAGTCTTGTGTGTATCAAATACCTTATCACTTTCCGAACTCTTTTGAAGGCATCACGTGAAGTGAAAAGGCCTGTGGAGGACGGATTCTCACCATAGTGTGAAAAGACAAAAGAGAAGGGAGAGGCAAGTGAACTCAAAAGACCGTGCCACTTTAAGCAGATGTGACCATGTCACATCACCAGCAACAACGTCATTTCTGAAACGCACCATCGTGTCTCCTATTAGTGTTGACTTCAGTTCTATTGGGTTAATTTATACTTAATTTGCAAATCTGTGCCAGGTTTATACTTACAAATGAGCTAAAAGCCAAAAGGAGCTTATATCTAGCTAAGTGCCTGGATTTTCCAGTACTATCGTTATTAAAATTTAAGGCAATTAAAAAGGAAGGAAATTCTGGCACAGGCTACAACATGGATGAACCCTGAAGACCTTACACCAAGTGAAATAAGCCAGTCACAAAAGGACCAATACTCGATGATTCCATTTACATGAAGTACCTGTAGTGGGTCAAAATCACAGACACAGAAAGGAGAATAGTGGTTGCCAGGGCTGGAGGAGGGGGAGGTGGAGGGAGTTAGTGCTTAAGAAGCATGGAGTTTCAGGTGGGGAAGATTAAAAAGCTCTGGAGAAGGACGGTGGTGACAGTTGTACGACAATGTGAATGCACTTAATGCCACTGAACTATACACGAGAATGGTAAAAATGGTCAATTTTATGTCACTCACAGTTGACCACAATAAGCAATAAATAAATAAAAGCTAACAAACACGTTCAAACATTTAAGACAAAATAGGAATTCTTGGAAACCACTTTCCCTGTCAAGGGGCCTTCTACATTACTCATTTGAGAAACGCTGCTCTATCTGGTTTCTCTCTAGACCTCCAGGGTGGAGGGAGGTTCAGAGACCGACTAAACACCGTCGGATCTCAGAAAGTTGTCTTCTAACTTGATGCGTGTTCCTCAAATTAACACCTTTCCTCTTTCTGGATAAAGAGACTCTCTTCAAACCAACAGCCTTTGGTTTAACTGCTGATTTCATTGTGTGGTTCATGAAATAATCACATCACAGGCTCCCTCCCACTAAGGGAAATGAAAGTTAACTAAAATGTGTCACTGAGCGGAACTTTAGATATCTCTGAGTTCCTCTGGTTATCGAATCTTACACTTAACAGGCACTCAATAAACACTTGTAGAATTTAATTGAATTCCAGTATATGGCAATATTGAGTCAACTGTCTTGTTTATTCTACCAGTACGGGCTGGTTTATGTTCACAATCTGAAAATGTAACAAAGGGAGAAAGTGTGTGGTACAGGGTAGTCACCAATGCTCTCTCTCCATCATGTACTATCATGAAGTTTAGAACTTTCACAGAAACTTGCCCCTGAGAGGGCATCATAAATACTCAACTCATTTTTTGAGGTACATGAGCTGACATATGGCATATACTTGCCGGCTGAGGAATACATACTTAGCACAATGCTGTTCATTAACGAAACTGATGCATCATGAAGCCAAGGCTTTGAGATGGTTCTTCTAGCCTGGATCCTGGGGTTCTAACCAGCCTTACCTTGCACTGTTTGAAGCTAAAAGCATAATATTTTTAGGGAAGCGTATGACAATGACACAAAGCTAAGCTCAGAAACCACAAAGGGGTTATTACAGCCACGATATTTCCTTCATCAGCACGGGACTTAGACCCATATCCCAGAGAAATATAAAGTCACCTTGAGGACCCAGGGCCTGCAGGACACAGTTTTCCATAAGGTTCTGGGAAACAAAGTTCCTTTCAATGCCAGCCAGGGCACAAAGTCAAAGGAGGAAGGGAAGGGGAAAAGAAAGAGAAGGAACCAAACTCCCAAGGGTTTCACCTTTCACTGTGTGTACCCTAATCTCACACTTGAATGCTAAACCAGGATTAATCACCTCAAAATGGTACACTGGAAAGGGTACAGTGCTGTGGACTATGAAAGCCTCGCAGCAGTCTCCTTCAGAGGTGTCTCTCTCCCACCTCTCCCGTCTCTGTCTCTCTGTCTCTCTCTCTGTCTCTCTCTCTCTCTCTCTCTCTCTCTCACACACACACACACACACACACACACACACACACACACGGATGGAAGCACATATAGTGGAGAAGGGATAAGAAGCCATATGAGCACATAGTTTCTTGAGCTAAAACTGAAAGCAAGCACAGGGACAGCAAGCATCCCACCAATCCACATGCACTAATCCCCATGGACTCAAGTCCTCTTCGTTATCATCATCATCGGCCATTCTAGTCATTCAGAGGGTAATGGAAATAAAGAATGGATATAAAACGTCACCCTGCCTACAACCTGAATTCCTTAAAGGACAAAAAGGAAAATTATGTCCGTCACATCCCTATTTATAATATCAAGATTATGGAAACAACATAAATGCTCAAGTGACAGGGAAATGGTGACATAAATCGAGATCCAGAAGCCAGATATTCAGCAACTAAAAATACTGGCTTCGAAGATGACTATGAAGGTAAATAAACACCAGGCCATACAATTATATCTATTACAATCCATGCACATATAGCTACAAGTACATAGCAAAAAGCCTAAAAAGACCCACACCAAAATAAAATGACAGTGGTTGTATCGGAGTACAGTATGGGTCGCCAATTCAAATTCTCTTGCTTCTTATTTTCTAAATCCTATAACACAGTCGCTATATTTATAAACAAAAAATGTAAGGTTCGAGAACACTGGAGCTAGAAGAAGAAACAGCCTAGAATCCACCCCCTCCGTGCAGGTGCTGGAAGGTGAGCCCCTCCCTTGAGATGGTGAGCCTGCGCCCCACCCCCTCCCCCAGCGATGTCGGGAGCTCCTCCCAAGGCCCTCCCAGGGACCACTCTTCAAAGGTTTCTTCTTCCCCGGGGGACCACACCTCCTCGTGTGGCCTCTGTGACCTTAGACTGCTCTGAATAAAAGCCAGTCTCACCGGCCACACTACTTTTACTGAGCAAAGGAGGTGGCGATGGTGGACGGTGCACTGGTGACATTGGCAGAAAGTCCAGAGGCCCCGGCAATGGCAGTGGGAGAGGGCTCTGAGGAAGCAATGGGAGGGGTGTGAGAAGAAGGGTTTCGACAGTGAACGGGAGTTGGGGGAGGGAGACAGAGAGAGAGAGAGAGCTGGCCAGGAGGAGAGAGAGGAAGAGGTGCTGGGGAGGAGATGGGAGGGAAAGGGGTGGGAAAAGAGAGGGAGGAGGAAGTGGAGAGAGGCAAAAGAGGGATCAGTAAGAAGGGCAGGGAAAGGCAGGGATGTGGAGAAGCAGGATATGCAGGAGGGTGAATGTGGGTGAGAAGAGGGACGGAGAGGAGGGGCGAGGAAGAGAGAGGAGGGGGCGGTGAAGAGGTGGAAAGAAAGGCAGAGGAGAAAGGGAGGAAAAAGAGAGGGGCCCCAGGGAAGGGCAGGAGAGAAAGAGTGGGAGAGAGGGAGGGTCAGAAGAGGGTGGGGGGATGGGGGATCGGTGGACAGACAGCGAAGGTCAGACAGAGAGGGTCTGAGGGAAGAGAAAATTGGGGAAAGAGCAAGGAGTAAAGGGAAGGTATGGGGAGAGGGGTGAAGACAGAGGGTGGGGGTTGACATGGAGGGTGGGAGAAGAGAGAAGGTGGGGGAGGAGAAGACAGAAGGTGCTGGGGGGGCAGGAAGGGGTGGGGACAAAGAAAAAAGAGAGGGAAGAGAAGTTAGGAGGGAGAGAATGTGGCAGGGAGAAGGTGGGGGAAGGTAGGAAGAGGGGTTACTTGGAAGGCAGCAGAGGAAGAGAGACAACCCGGAAATGTGAAGGGAAGAGGCAGGGAGGGTAGAAGGGAGAGATGGAGTGGGTGGGGGTGGTGAGGGATGAGAGATGGCTGACGGGACCGAGAAAGGGTGGGGGAGAAAAGTGGAGAGGAGAGAAGGCATGAGGTTGGACAGAGGTAGCCCGCCAGACTTTGGATGACAGTCCCCTGCCCCCTTTCCCCTTCATCTCTCTGACTGGGCGGTTACCTTGCCAGGCAGTGGCTGTTTTTCACAATGTCTTCATCTCTTCCTCCATTTAAGAACCCACAGGTTCCCTAAAACAGCCAGAAAGTGTCACAACTGTACCCCACCCCCACAGTGTGCTATCATCAACCCATCCAAATGCCTCCGAAGTCACATCTACGCTTTTTTACACGATTGGGGTCTCAAAGGATAAAAATAACCCCATTAATCACTCAGAAGCACAACTGTGCCCGACAGGGCCAGGAGCCCTTCCTCAGGGGAGCCTTATGAAAGGGGCTCCAAAGATGGATGGGACAATGTCAAAGGCTCTAGCACCGCCTCACACTCATCACCCCTTTGTCAAGAGAAAATGGGCAACGGGGCACTTTCAGGTATTCTGGCTTACGGCTTTCAAGCATCCTCGTATATAGTGCACTCCCCAAGAGTGGCCCCCAGGTACCCCCATCTCACCAAGCACTGCTCCCAGGACAGGGCTTCATTCAGATCAGGGGACTGGAACCAGGTGCGTCCTTCTCCTCCTAGAAGTGGGCCCACAGCAACCACCTGTGTATCTTCGGGAGCGACATGGACTCTAGTGGGCTCAGCCTGGCTAATGGGAATTTGGAACTGGAATGAACAATCAAGTCACTCTTAACAAGCGGCTGGAACTGTGGCACATGCCCCATGAATGAAATGCGCAGAGAGAAGAAAGGGGACAGGGGCAGGGAGGAGGGGAGGAGAGAAGGCGAGATGGCACATGGGGCAGTTAACCCATCCCTGGTTCTGGGGCTTCTTGGGACCCTTGGGGTGCAATAGAGGCCCCTGTAACCCTGTAATAAGCCCTCCTTTCCAGGTAACAGGCTCTGCTTCGCCTCCTCACTTGAAGAAAGTCCTTACTGCACGTCTGCAATATGAAGCAGGAGAGAGTCCTAACCCAGTTAAGAAGCGTGGTCTCGATCAGTTAAGATCCAGGACAAAGTTTCTACCAGTTAAGAAACCTAGATCAGTTGAGAGTCAGGAGTACACAGCACATTCTCCTAGGGAGCTCTTCCAAAATATGCCCATCGGTCCACCAAAACCAGACGAGGAGGACCCAGACATAGAGTTCTGGTGCACATCCCTAGTGGAGGAAGCCACCAGCTACACAGAAGTTCTCCTATCTGCGATTAACCATGACCTCATCGCATAGAAGGAGGGAGAAATAACAGAAATACACGTCTGCTGCTACAGGCATGAACTCTGCCTGGAAGATTTTGGGAGAAATAAAACACAGACAGCCTTGGTCAGGGGACAGGGGAGGAATCACCAGAGAACTGGAGGGCTGAGATTCAGAAAGAGACGTGTCATTGTGAGCACTTTTCATTACAAAAAAATGAAATTACATTTAAAAATGTTTTGAAAATTCCCCAGCAAGTAGCTATAGTCTCAATCCCCAACAAACAGGTGAACTCCTTCCCTGTGCAAATTGTGTCCTCCACTGGGGACACCCCTACTCCCATTCTCTCCCCAGACCCAGCCCCCCCCCACCAGCTAAGTACTTTCTTTTCATTTCTTTGCTGACAAAGGCAGCAATTAAGCTAAAACATCACCATCAATTCCCCACCACTTGCTCGGCCCAACCTGCTCAAGGGTCAACAATGAGCTACCTGACGGACTGTATTTGGGGTGACACGTCTGTTGTCCATCTAATATTTTATGGAGAACGAAGGGGCAGTGAGAAATCACTGGTTAAGTGAAAAATGATCCCATTTTGTTTGTTATGAAGAGCGGTTTGGGGTTTTGATTTCTGAATGATCACAACAGGAGAAACGCAACGCCCATTTATGAAGCCATTCATGTCAAATGAATTTTACTCAGAAGCTAGCATGTAAAATGCTCAAGCAGAAGGTAGCGTCCAGAACAGTCTGGTGAAGAAAATGAATATCCGTGAAGAAGCCGGCTAAGAAGAGGGGACAGCAAAGCCAAGAAGGCCTTTCCCAGTTCTTATCCAAAACATTTAAGCACCTCCTTTGAGCTCTAGGCACAAAAATGAGAACTAGCTGGAATAATTAGGGAGGACACTAAGCTAATTAAAGACTTGTCACACAGGGAGTGGGTGTGTGATGGATAAAACTAGTGCAGCCCCAGAGGACCAGACCTAGAACAGGGCCCCAAGTCTTCCAAGTCTAGAACAGTCTAGAAAAATCCAGCAAAAACACAAGGGCTGGTGTTTGCATACCGACTGATAAATAGTTGAAATCTAAGGAGATGGTGATTTAAAATGTCTATACATGCTGTACTCAGGTGCTTAAAGACTTAAATTTGTTAAGCAAAATGAGTAATTAATGAGACGTCAACATTTATAGCATTTAATCCAAGCCACTGAGGAAAGAACAGCAGTATGAACTGAATAGCACTTCATCTTGCCACTCTGTCCCTCACCTGGGGGCAGGCCAGCCTCCTGCGGTGGCCCCACCACTTCCATGGCCACTGGAAGGAAATCAGCTTAAGGCCTTTACTGGGCTTTTCTTGCCAACTGAATGCAGTTCAGTGAGGACAAATATTAGTGAGGATTTTTTTTTGTTATTAGTGTTTTTTCTTCCCGAAGCTAAACATAGCACAGTTTATCACCCCAGGAAGGTCCACGAGATACATTTTGCTTTGCTGAAGTGTCCCCTAATGAAAACTATTGGCTTTCCTGCAAGATATTTACCCATACAATAACAATCAAGTTGAAAACCAACTTCTCATAATCACCCGGGGTGCCCACATACCTTTGCCAGCTAAAGGAATTCAGGCAAAGAAACATGCAACTCTCGACTCTCTACGTGTGGATTGGAGGGGTCAGTTTGGCAGTGCAGTGCTTTCTCCCGTGACTGAAATATCCTGATGAATCCCAGTAATTGCCAAGGAAGTTACCCAAGCAACTAACTCACAAATGCTTCAGGATAGAAAAGGATATTCACAATTCCCCCAAGAGGACGAGAGGGATGTAACCAAGGGAGGTGGCTGGAGGGACAGAGTCAAACTGAAGTGCCTCCCAAAGGAGACGGTGACCAAACACATGTAAAAACAGCAAAACCATACTTTCCCTCTTCCTGTATTCCCTTGGAATCTCAACTGGGACCCTTGGACTTCTACCAAGTGTTCTCCAAAATGCCTGGGCAGCCAGGAACCCCCAGGGGATCTGGATTCTATGCTTCAAGTTAGAAACTTGCCAGGAAGGGGTGATGAAAAACTTTTCGAAATAGATAGTAGTGCTGGGTGCACAAGACTGCGAATGTACTTAACGCCGCTGAGCTGCGGACTTAAAAATGGTTGCAATGGCAAATTTTGTTATATCCATATTACCATGATTTTAAAAATTAATAACGTAATATACCAAAAACCACTGAACTTCACACTTTCGATGGGTGAATTATAAGATATGTGAATTGTAACTCAATAAAGTTGTTTTGTTTTTAACTTACCAAGGAAACAGCTAGTAGAAAGAGCTTCAATGGGGGAAGCAGGAGCCTGATATTTACTGAGCACCTACCTATATAAGTTGCTAGCTCTTTCCTATTTAAAGGGAGCCGGGCCCTGCAGCTAGGGGACCATGCACTTTGCCTCTCAGAGTCTCAGTTCCATCATCTGATGGTGTGGGCTGCCATGACTGCCAAGGACCTTTCTAGCACTTCGGTTCCAGAGACCCATGTGTGAGTGGCAGAAGGACCCACCATCTGCCACCCGGCACACAAGCACATCCCACCAGGAAGGCAAAACATCAGGGGAGCCAAACACGGGAGAAATAAGTTTAACAACTCTGCAACCCAGGGATTGACAGAAGAGATGCAATGAGCTGTGTTAAGACACTTTCTACTCACAGAACAAAATGGTGAAAGAATGCCAAAGAGCCCTGCTTTCCAGTGACTTCTGGGTTTATTCATAAAACAAAGGCTGTGGCTCCAGAGGAAACCTTGTGTCCGGAGCAGCTGATGATGAAGGAAGGAAACAGTGTTTCAACCATCTGTGTAACGCTCAGAGCAGGCTGCCCCAACTTTGGGGGCTGGATAACCATTGGGGGGCTGTCCTGTACATTGTAGCATGTGTAGCAGCATCCCCAACCCCTGGCCCCCAGACGCCAGCAGCCTGCCCTCCCCCACCAGCTGTGACAACCAAGCGTCTCCAAACATTGCCAAATGTCCTTCTGGGGGGCAAAATCGCCCCCAGTTGAGAACCACTGCCAGAGAGAATTTTCCATCTTGAACTTGCAGTTCTTTGTCGAAGCCACACTCCATGTGGCGTTACCCTTCTCATCCACCGCAGTGCGGGCCACCATGAACTGTCGGCAAACAGACCTTGTCAGCACACCGTGCCTGGGGGATCTTACAGAATTGCACACACACTCCTGGCAGCCAATAGCCTAGGAGAATTTCAAGCAGTAACCATACTTGGGTGAAAGGGTTACTCATTCATTCATTCAGTAACATATGGCACTTCCCGTGTGCCAGGCAATGAGCCAGGGCAATGTAGTTGGGGACACCCTGTCAGAGATGAACAGACTTAATACAAGACGACATGTTATATAGCACCCTTCGGAGCAGGCCTCAAAAGATGAACAAGGGGTGTGGCAGGCTGCTAACAGCCCCTCAAAGACACTCACATCCGAATCCGCAGAACCTGTGAATGTTACCTTCTGTGGTAAAAAGGATTTTGCAGACAGATTAAGCGAAGGGGCTTGAGATGGGAAGGGTAGCCTGAATTACCCAGGTAGGCCCAATAGAACACAATGGTCTTTATAAAAGGAAGGCAGGAAGTTCAGAGTAAAAGAGGAGATGTGAAGACAGAAGCAGAGGTTAGAGTGATGTGGCCACAAGCCAAGGAACGTGAGCGCTTCTTCCAGAAGCTGGAAAAGGCAAGGAAATGGACTCTCCCTGAGAGCCTCCAGAAGGAACACAGCCCTGCCCACACCTTGATATCAACCCAGTAAGACCCAGTTTGGACCTCTGACCTCCAGAAGTGTAAGATTACAAATTTATGTTGTTTTAAGCCACTGAGTTTGTAGTATCTTATCACAGCAGCAAGAGGAAACTAACACAGAGGGACTACAGAGGGACTACAGAGGGACTACAAGGCAGAGAAGAGAATGAAATCCCTTCCCCATGAATGGAAAGGAACTGCATGGCAAAGGCTCAGAGGCCTGAACAAGCCTGGAAAAAAGGCAGGCATGGCCGCCAAGCTCCCCAAAGGCTTTGCTAAGGCATTCAGGATCTAAAGCATCTGCAGAAATGTTTCTAAAGCATTCCAGAAACATTTGGGCTTGACTGTACACTGGAAAGAACGGAGAGAGAGGAGATGGGAAATAAGAGGAGGCAAGACCAAGAGGAGAACACCTATGGAAGTGGTGGGAAAGGCAGTGATATCCTCCAGGAAGTGGGGGACGGGGAGGAGAAATGCTGAGCTCCGCGTGTAGCATGCTCTGTTTGAGGTGTCCAAGAAACACCTGGATAAAGTTAGCTAGAAGGTTAGGAAAAATAATTCATTCAATCAATATTAACTTGGGGCTTCCCATGTGCCAGCACAGGGACACAACGACCAAAGTGATGCAGTTCCTGCCCTCCTTCAGCACGGAAGAGAAAAGCAGAAGAATCAGTATCAGAGGGATGTGCTATGAAAGAGACTTGACCGGCCACGGCTGGCTTGGAAGATGGAAGTAGGCCGTGAGCCAAGGAATGCAGAAGACTCTGGAGACGAAGCGAGGAAAGGGATTCTCCCCTAGAGCCTCCGGCAGGAATGCAGCCCTGCCCACATTTTGATCTTAGCCCAGTGAGACCTGTGTTGGACTTCTGACCTCCAGAACTTTAAAGACAATAAACTTATGGCATTTTGGGGCACCAAGTTTTTGGTAATTTATTACAGCAACAATCAGAAACTAATACAGGTACCGGTACAGAAAATGAGGAACAAAGATCAAAAACCCTAACAATGCTAACAATGTATCGTAACGTCCCTTCTAAAGAGGACGGAGGGCAAAGAAGGATGATGGCGAAGGCCTATGTGATACTCCGGTAAAAGTCCAAGAGACACTGAGATGAGCCAGCTAGTGTCACTAATGCCTGGGTGTTGGAGGTCTGGCATGGACCAGATTCACGGCAGAATCAACACTGTACTGTTCTAGTGATTCCATACGAGGTTTGTTCTGAACTAGGAGCATATTTTTCTCCTTCTCTAAGGCCATGTGTCACTTGTAACAGCATCTTATATTTGACCAGAGTGCCCAGGTACTACCCTTCAGTGACCCACATACTCAGCTTTCTCACCTGCACAGCAAGAAGGTCCACCCCCGACCTTGACCATGCATCAGAACCACCTGGAGGGCTCCTTAAAACACAGATTGCTAGGCTCCCCACCCCACCCCAGTTCATCATTCAGTAGGCAGAATTGGGGCCAGAGAATTTGTATCTTTAACAAGATCCCAAGGAGGCTGATGCTGGGGGACCACACTCTTGAGAACCACTGCATTAGACTCTCCTCTCACAATGCCAGGATTCCAGTATTTTTCTGCCCTGCGTCTTTCCCGTTAAGAGCCATCCTGACTTATTGGCTCTCAGCAGCTTGCTCCGTGTGACTCTGTATCCCTTCTCTGGGATGGCATTTCAGTTGTCCATTGTGCTTAATGTTGAACAGTCCCCAGACTAGAGCTGGCCCGTATTAAGGAAGTAGCCACAAAGTATACCTAGAAAGGCATTCTCCTCCCCTCTCCCACCCTCGACTCCTTTTCCCTCCCCCCATTTATCTCTTAGTTAACTCAGAAAAGCAGCCCCTGCCGGCCAGGAGCTGGCCGGGCAGTCTCCCATTGAACAAGCAATTTCCCCAGAACACCAACATCAGACAAGGCCACTCTGTGACCAGGATGGGACAAGACAAAAACAAGACCACTCTGTAATCCTGTCCGAACACGGAGAACAAGTGAACCTTGTCCAAACCACAACAGTCTCCACACATCCCCGAATCCTGGCCAATAGGAGTGACTGCTGCTCCTTTACCCATCACAGCCTTTCTCTGGTCTTCCCTGCTTCTCAGGAAGATGCATGAAGACCCCCTACCGTGGAAATCCCTCACTTCCAGCCAGCATCCAATCCAGAGATCACCTGGCTTCCTTAAACACTCCCCTAAAGCCCCTCCCACAGGCCCAGTCCTACGCGGGGTCCTGTCCGACGCGGCTCCCCGTGATGCACGCTGTCCGTCGCTGCCAGGAGAGCAGAACCGCTTGTTCCACTACGGATGTGTTGACGGGGGTACTGGAGGGCAGTGATGACTCCTACCCAATTTTCAGATTTCAGCTCAAACACAATCTCCTCAAAGACATTGCCCTTACCCTCTGCAACCTAAATCACATTGCCCCTCTCTAATCTCCTTTCACGAGACCTACCAGGGCTTATAACTGCATATTGTCATGAGAATCGCACTCAGGCCTACCTCTCCCACTAGCCGGAAAAGCCTAAGCTGGCAGGTCTATGTGTGTCGTGCACCCATTCCTAGCACAATGCCTGGCCCAAAGCAGGAGGTCAATAAATACCGGATGGAGAGATGGATGGATGGATGAATGCTGGCCACTGTATGCAACCTGCTTTAAAACGATTTCAGGGGCACCTGGGTGGCTCAGTCAGTTAAGCGTCTTGACTCTTGTTTTCGGCTCAGGTCATGATTCTCCTGGTTCGTGGATTGAGCCCCACATCGGGCTATGCACGGGCAGTGAGGAGCCTGCTTGGGAGCCCCTCTCTCTCCCTCTCTTTCTGTCCCTCTCCTGCTCATGCTCTCTCTCTCTCTCTCGCTTGCTCAAAATAAATACATAAACATTAAAAAAAAACAATTTCAAACATAAGAGCTGATGAGAGAATATCAGTAATGCAAAAAGAACTGAAGGTCTGTGCAACCAGCAAGGTAGCAAGGTTCTGCCTGTGTCCTGATGGACGTGAAGGGGCAAAGTAAAGGTGATGAATGATAAAGGTGGAGTCTTTCTTCCAATTCTAACTTTAGACTGTGAAGGTCAGTGCATTGCATTCATTTTTGCTTTAGTTTAGCGTAAAGCAATCTCTCACCAAAACAATACATTGCTGAAAACAGTCCAAACTTTGTTGTTATTCTGGAGTTTTCTAAACAAAAATCATTTGCTGGGCTTGCAAATCTTTCACTGTTCACAGATTGGGATCATTAACATTTGTGTGATCATAATTACAAGAGGCTCTGCCCGTATCTGACACTGTAGGCATCTGCCTGCAAGTTCCGAGGGCACATTCTGAGCGGGCTTCCATTAAGAGGCCATTTTACAACTAACTGGCTTCACTTCAGGTTTTTTTCAGATTAAAGACTACATAAGACAATTTTACTGTGTTCGCCATCAACAGAAAAATCATTCCCAGGCCAGGTGAGAACGCAAATGTATCAAACTGATACACTGAACAAATCTTTTGCAAACCAAGGAGACTTGGGGATGGGGAAGGGGGCGGCGCCTGTGTGTACACACACACCTGCTTCAGAAACGGCACTGTTAGGTGGCTCCATCGGAAGACATGCAGAACGAACTGTTACCTACCTGTACTTCATCCCAAATACACTGCTGAAGACGCTTTAGAAAATAGCAGGCGATCTTTAGCCATAAACAACTATGGGCATCTTAAGCCCCACTATAAACATTTTAAATAATTAAATGACAGCATTCATTTTAATCTTATCGCCTCTAAGCAGTAACACCTGAAACAAATGAAAATCAGTTTCTGCACCCCCTCCCTTTTGTAATGGTTACAGTAAAAAAAAAAAAAAAAAAAGATTAAGCTTGAAAGGACTATAAACTGCAGAAGCAGTCTCTAATTTTCTTAGGAGGCTCTGGATAATGAAAACAGTTCAGACTCGAATAATAAACAGGTCTGTTTCTTCTTAAACTGGACTCCTCTTCCCACTGAGATACAGAAAGCACAGTCCAGCCACAGGAGAAGACATTTGGATCTAACTTCTTTTTTTGTCCAACCTTCTCGGGACCCACAAAAAAAGGAAAGGTGATCAAAATAATCACTTTCAGTTACCTCAGGAAAAACCAACCTGTTACTCAAGTAATCAGTAATGTTTAAAGTATATACTTCTGTTAATAAACTAAATCATCTTATTAGATGGCAAAGCAAAACAAGAGTGTTGAGCTAAGCATTTTGTCTTCCACCAAGTAGGAGGGTTTCATACCCCCTCATTCATTCATTTATTCAATAAATATTTATTCAGGGCCTGCTCCATACCAAGCACCAAAGAAAACAGCACCGAGCAAAACGGCACCCACGCAGTTCTGTCCCTACAGTCATGGAGCTTACAGTAGGGAACATAAATGTTACACTCAAATAAATATGTAATACCACTCTTTTTAAAAAGGTGCTAGAGGAGAAGGGTGACAGAGAAACTAATATAGACTGGAGGTGGTGCAGGGACCAGAGAAGGGCACTGAGAAAAAAGTGACATTGAAGCTGAGAGGCCATTGGATGGCCACCACTTTAGAAAAGGAAAACCATTTATGGCAGTGACCACAAATGGGATTTTAACTGCCTGTCAACAACTGATTGGGTTAAACCTCCCCTTTTCCACTGCATCCGTCTTCAGGGGCATCCTATGACTGCTTACCTATCACTGTTGGACTCGCCTACTCAAATCTTATTACCTGCCCACAGAAAGGTCTCACTTTATTATGATTTATCGTCATCTACAGCCTTCCTATGCCTGGCCTAGAAACACCTAAAATTATCTGTCAAAGGCATGAAAGACAGAGATTGGCTGCCAGCAAGAACATTAACTGGAATGGCCACACGATTACTAGCCCAGGCAATCACAAGTCCTTTGCCCAATAAGGTGCCACATCCTCTGGGCAAGGTGGCTCCAATGTGCCAGTCTACACCAGATGGGACCCAGGGGGCCTAATGGTTAGTTGCCTACTTGGAACTGATGTTCCACCAGTAAATCGAGGACTGGATCACCGGCTCCAGTTCCCCAAGCCTTCAGACTTAGAGGATGTAGGAAGTGCCCTTTGAGCATCACGCAGCGGAGAGCTCACCAGGCTGAGAGAAGGCAGGCAGAGAGAGGGTCAGGGCCGGGAAGAAGAGGGGCGCCAAGGGAGACGCGTCAGGCGCTCAGGACCCGAGGATGGCACGCCAAGCCGGGTACTGGGGCGTTTCCCGCACCCCCCCACCACCACGTCGTCCCCCAGCAAACGCAACTCGGTCCCTGGCCGCGCCGAGACCCCGAGATTCTGGCTTCCCCCGCGGCGGGGCCAGGGACAGACAACGCGAACCCCCGCGCAGGGCCGGAGCCCACCAGCTCCCATTACCCACGTCCTCAGCGCAGAGAAGGGCGCGCTGGGGCGAGAAAATGGCCAAGACAAAACTCTCCCCGCCCACCCGAAGAACCAACCACACCCCCTGCATCCCTCAGCCTCAGCCGCCCCGGGCCGGCCCGCGATCCTCCGCCCAGGACCCCGCGGGGTTCCGGTCGGTGCCGCGCGGGCTCGGCAGGGACGCGAGTGGGAGTGAACGGGGGTGCGCGAGGTAGGCAGAGTGCCCACCGCGGTGTCACCGCCGGGGCCCTGCCCCCGGAGCGCCCTCCCGACTCCGCAGTCCCGGGACAGGCGCGCCGCCCTCAGGCTGAGGTGGGCGCCCGGGCACCGGGGCGCCGGCAGCCCCCTACTCACCCATTGGCGTCGAGCCGGGCCGGGCCGCCGAGGCAGCGTGAAAGTTGGCGGAGGCGGGCGCGGGGGTCGGGCTCCGGGATCAGGGCTCGGGGCGCAGGGGTCCGAACGCGGCGGCGGCTGGGCCGGCTTTCTCCTCAGTAGCGACGGCGGCGGCGGCTCAGCGCCGCCCGCTGCTGCCTCTGCTGCTGCTGCTGCCGCTGCTGCCCCGGGGTGATTCCTGCTGCTGCTGCTGTTGCTGCTGCTGCATCGCGGCCCGCTGCGCCCGGCTGCGCCGGGTTTCCTGCTCCCCGCGAGTGGAAATTGCGAAAAAAAAAAAAAAAAAGGAGAAGAAGCGCCGCCCAGCCCAGCGCCCGGCAGCCGCGGCCGCGCAGCCCGCTCGCCCCCCTCCTCGCCGCGGCTCCTGCGGCTCGGCCTGCCGGGGACGCGCGGCCGCCGAGGCGGGGGCGGGGCCAGTGAGGGGCGGGCCCGAGGTGGGCGGGGCCTGTCCGGGGCGGGGCCGGGGCAGGCGCCCCCGGCCTCCCTGCGGCTGCGGCGCTCGGGCGCCCCCTTCACCGCCCGCTGGGGAGGGACCCTGCTCTACGAGGCCACCCCACACCCGAGGCGGCTCGGCTAACGCCCGGGGAAATGCCGCGAGACTCCTCGAGACTGGAAGGGGGGTCGTGGGGGAGGGGGCGTCCGAGTGGAAGGGCACGTGGGAAAGAAGGTGGAAGCGGCCGATCCGGAGGGTGCGACTAGAGGTGTACGGGCTGGGGTAGGGAAGACCATGGCTAGGTGAGGGAATGAACACCTGCTGAGGGTGACGGCAGGTAACCCCGGGGATCGGAGATCGAGGCAACCCAGATTAAGCTTTCACTGAGGGAGCTGTTGGGAAGGCAGGAGAAGGGGTCTCTATGGAAGGATGGAAATGCTACATCCATTCAGGGCAGCATGGGAAAGGCAGGCCAAGTGCGAATTCGGCGTATAGGAGGCGGTGGAACGGAGATCCGGAAAGACAGAGAAAGGTGCAGAGGGGCCGGTGGGGCACATCACCTCGCACCGACCCTCACGGGGACCCCTAACCGCGCACCCCCTTGCCTTGGCTAGGTAGGATTGGGTTGCTCAGCTCTGTTCCCAGGCGCTGATGTTCCCAAGAATCTCCTGAGGCAAGGGCTGACTCCCTCCCCAGCAAGGTATTGTGCCACATTGACCCCCCCCACCCCCCCAGACCTGCACAGCCGACCTTTGAATAGGCGCTGAAATGAAAACAGGGCATTCATAGGTAACTCACAAGATCCTTTTTGGGTCCATTCACCACTACAAACCTTTCGCCATAAATACTTTGCCAGCCAGCACCACATTCATTTACCATCAGGTTATTTCCTTTTCCCTTTCCACCATCTGGTGGTAGGACGAGATAGTGAAATAGATGGGAGACATTCAAAAAGAGAAAATAAAACAGTTAAGAAATTAAATCATTGGCCCCTGGAAAATGGAGGGGGCTGAAGGTTAGTGGACCCAGCGGTGACAAATAAAAGCTGACCCCCCTACCCAATATAGACCTGTCTTCATACCTCACCCATGATGTTGGGGCAACTCTAGTAAATTGGTTACATCCTGGGATTTCTGCAGAAAGATGTACTTATAATTGTTTCATTAGCTTTATGAAAAAAAACCTCCCAACGAGTCTTACCAACAAGAGATCAGCAGAATCATCTTTCTAAATGCTTTTCTTGTGTGTCAGAGCAATGTAAACAGGAGAGTAATCAAAGGGGAGAAGACCCGTCCACGGAGCTACTGAGAAGGTAGTAGCGACATCAATGCAGACTTCTAACAATTAAAGAACATGGAAATTAAGAATTTGAAGTGTTAAAGGCCCAGATGAATACTCATTATACCTGCTCCAGGATCCTTGGTGCCTCACTCATTACATGCCTTGGCATATCAGGGCGATGAGGCCTTGCGATAGGATCTCAGAGTCAACAAATACTGAAACTCGTAGGGCATGGCTAAAGCCCACTGTTACTGGGACTTTCTTTTTCTTGAGCCTCACCCAGAACTGCTCTGGGATCTGCCTGATCCCAGGCGTGATTGTTTTTGCTAAGGCCAGGGTTACTGGGCTTCCTTATCCGCCTCTCAAGAAGACTCAGGGTTCTGAAAGTGACTGGGCATGTTTCAACAAGGAAAGAGCTGAGCTGGGCTTGTGGTGGGATAGCATCTTGGTGTTGAGGATTCTTGGCTGGCTACCCCATGCGTTCTCAGAGCAGTGGGCCCAAAGTCTTTGAACAGTGTCAGTGATTCGTGGCTTACCTGGACACTGCAGAGACCAATACACCTAAACCAGTAAACTGGTGACTGAACTCTGTAGGGCTCAAAAAAAAAATCAACAGCTTGTCTCATGTCCTGCCTAATCTTACTCCTCTCTCTGTCCTACTTGGGGAAGACAGTCTTGTTTCCTTTCCCCACCCCGCCCCCCAGCTTTTCATAGGTGAAGACAGACCACCTGAACTTTTGTGTCTTGTTTTGACTCTGGTCTATTCAAGAAGGAAAAGTCCTTCTTGAATCAGAGAACTGGGACCCTACTCCTTGATCTGGGTAGGCTTCCTGCATGGAGAAATTTGTCATTTCATCACAAATGACTGCTGGCAAGACTTAACATTTTTGAAAATCCTGAGCTCTGCCCTAATTTTAATGCCTTAAGTAAACTAAATGGTATGAATTCTACTCAAAACACTGTACGGTTTTTTCCATTTTAAGTTTCTCTAAATTACAAAAATGGACATTCTCCCCCGCACCTCCCCCACACTTACTGTTTGGTTTTCATGAACTGTTCCAATTGTACTTTTATTTTTCCTTCTAGGAACTTTTGGTGACCAGCACAGGGGCACTTAATGTCAAGATTCAAATCCAGCTGCTGACGGGGGCGCCTGGAGGACTCAGTTGGTTCAGCATCTGACTTGACCACACATCACGATCTGGCAGTTCGTGAGTTCGAGCCTCACATCGGGCTCACTGCAGAGCCCGCCTTGGATCCTCTGTCTCCCTCTCTCTCAAAAATAAACATTAAAAAATCCAGCTGCTGACAAGAATAGATGTGTAATTCCTCATCCTGCCTCCCTCTTACAGTAGTGTTATTTAACAGTTAGTGCAATATTTCAAATGACATGAATTCATCACATTAATATTGCTGGATAAATACAGTTGTATTTAATACCGTATCTTTATCCCACTGAACTCCCATTTCGACCAGAATGGATGATGCATTTTGGGAATGGAGAGTAGTGGAGATGTGACACTTCAAATGATCTCACATGACTTAAAAGGCCTCTCTGTGATGCAGTGGTGGTAGCATTTTGGATAAAAATGGAAGACAGTTAAGCCCGTGCCTAGGTAGCTCTTACAGTGTGTCACGCGAGCTCTCTTCAAGTACTCGGACTTGACATCTGTAATTTGCATGTAATGAATGATACTTTGATAACCTTTAATATCATCTTTACATTAATAGAAGTTACATGCAGAGTGCTTTACAAAAGACAGTCATTATCTGGTGCTTCTGATGTGCTTTATGGAGAAATGGAAAACCTCACGGTGCCAGAAAGGAAGGAAGTGCTCAATAAAAATGATGGCACAAGTCAAAAGGGCACAGGAACCGACCTGAAAGAGCTCCCAAAGGCCCAAGCTGGAACGATTCAAGCAACAAGTAACGATTCTATTGGATTTTAACCCAAAGAGTTCATGAAAGTGCTGTCTTTAAGTCTATATGAGTATAAATAAAAAGTAAATAAACAAGTCAGGGAGGGGGGACAAGTCTTCCCTACAGAGGAATGCCAATTGATAAATGTAGAACAAATGAGGGAAAGAGAAAATTACCATCAGAACACCGCAGTAATAATTGATGCAGGCACGATCCACCTCAAATTTTCCAATCAGGGGGTGTCTGTTAAGGAGAAACCCCGGCAGACAGCAGGGGAAGTGAGCAGCCAAGGCTTTGTGCTGATGGTTTTGAGGCAGGCTCTTTCCTTCTTCCTTTACAACGTGTATACTGAGTTCAAGGTAACATGTCCGGATCACATCAAAAGCTACAGAAATAACATCTTGCTCTACTGCAGTTGATTTGGCTTGATAACCACTCTTGGAATGATCCACTCACTTCTCCTTTTCTCTTTTGCAGTGAGTCGTTTACAACAAATCCAAGAGAACTGGTTTTACCAGCTCTGTGGAGATGAAAATTAATCAAATCAAAGGAGCAGGTCGTTTATAAGACAGCTAAACTATGATTATCTTTACAAGGTTTGCAGGAAACGCTTGCTTTGCAAAGGAAAACACAAAAGACGTAACTAAAAGGTGAAATGTGCTACCCCACAAGGCTATAAAACTGGAATAGGGTGTTCTTGTTGTAAAATCCAAAAGCTGCCTAAGAAATTGACTTCCAAGTTGATCAGTCACAGGAACTTGCATCTAAAACACACAAGGAGAGCCCCTGTGTACAGACTAACTCGCCGAGAACATTTTCCCATCCTTTTTCAGAGTACTGCTTTATCTAAGAAAATAGTAAACTGGGAGAACAGTCATAGGAGATTAACAAGAAATATAGTTTGTACTGTTTTCTACCCACTCTATCCACCCCCCTGCCCCCCAGTTACAAGCAGTCATATGTAAGGAAGGATATTATGACAAAAAAATGAAGTGATATTCCAAAGAAGTTCCAAAAGCATTAACTTAAGATCATATGTGTGAAATATGCTTTGTAATAAATATTAACAACTTTAAATAGAATAACTGGTATTTAACATTGGAATAAACCATCCTGACAGGCCAGTTTTTAAAAATGGGAGCTGATTGAAGACCAGAGGCTTTTGATCTTAAGAGGAATGAAGATTTTGGGGCGCCTGGGTGGCTCAATCAGGTAAGTGTCAACTTTGGCTCAGGTCATGATCTCACCGCTCAGCTCGTGGGTTCGGGCCCCAGGTCGGGCTCTGTGCTGACAGCTCGGATTCTGTCTCCCTCTCTCTCTCTGCCTCTCCCTCCTCATGCGCTCTCTCTCTCTCTGTGTCTCTCTGTGTCTCTCTGTCTCTCTCTCAAAAATAAACACTAAAAAAATTTAAAAAGAGTAACAAAGATTTAAAAGGAGGGATTGCCTTACAAAACTGATTTCTCTTTTTCCCCTGAGCTTTCAGAAGCCCAGAGGCTCCCTCGTGGACTTGACTTCCACTGGAGCTGGGTCTCCAGGATGCACAGATGTTTGCCGGCATTCCAGAGAGAAGGAAGAACACGTGAGAATGCTCAGATTCTGGGGAACAGATGATGTTACAAGGAAGCTTGTGTGGAAGGGGCGGGAGTACGGCCAAACAGCCGATTCCAAGTGGTCTCTGTGCCAGGCCCTGAAGCAATGGGAAAGAGCACAGATTTCTAAGCAGACTGACTTCAGGTAGGTAAGTGGAGAGCCCACGGAAATGGGACCAGAGGAGGGATAGTCTGCAAGTGGGAGGCCATGGACAGGCTCAGGACATTCAGGGCAAGAAATACAATGCCGTTGACACTGACAAAGAGGACAGGTACCATTCTACAGTCAGTTCTGAACTACATTGGACACATCTGGTGAGGCAGTGGATTTGGGGAGACGGTAGGGAGCACAGATGGAGGTTTCTAAAGAAATATTTTGTTAGCTGATTTGGAAGCTGAGTAGCTAGAGACATGAACCATAGTGGAGAAGGAAGTCATTGTACACAGGGAGGAGATAATGAGTTCAAATTTGAATCCTATTAAGGGTGGATGCAGGGGCACCTGGGTGGCTCAGTCGGTTAACCTTCCAACTTCGCCTCAGGTTATGATCTTGCAGTTCCTGAGTTCGAGCCCCGTGTTGGGCTCTGTGCTGACCGCTCAGAGCCAGGAGCCCCGCTTTGGATTCTGCATCTCCCTCTCTCTCTGCCCCTCTCCCGCTCATGCTGTCTCTGTCTCTCTCCCCCAACCTCTTTCAAAAATCAATACACATTAAAAATAAATACAAATTAAATTTAAAAAGAGTGAATGCAAAAGGGAACAAAGTGTGATCCGTGCTATGATATGGATGATTCCTGAAAACATGATGCTAAGTGAAAGGAGCCAGATATAAAAGGATATATATCATATGATGCCATTTACCTGAAACACCCAGAACAGGCAAATCTGTAGACAGAAAGTAGATGAAGGGCTGAAGGAGGAAGGGGGCTGGGGGAATTGGGGAGTGACTGCTAATGGGTACAAACTTGCTTTTAGGGGTGACAAGAGTGTTTAAAAATGTGTCGTGGTGATGGCTGCACAACTCTATGAACATACTGAAAAACCATTGGATTATATACTTTAAAATGGGTGGATCGTATGGCACATGAATTATATCTCAACAAAGGCTGTTACATATTTTAAAGAGTGATAATGGGTGCAGAGTTTCAGTGTGGGAAGATGAAAAAGTTCTGGAGATGAATGGAACAATGTGAATATATTTAATACCACTGGACTATGCACTTAAAATGATCACAATGGGGGCGCCTGGGTGGCTCAGTTGGTTGTGCATCTGACTCTTGATGTTGGCTCAAGTCATGATCTCACAGTTCGTGAGATCGAGCCCCATGCGCTGGCAGCATGGAGACTGCTTGGGATTCTCTCCCCTCTTTCTCTGCCCTTCCCCCACTTTCTCTCTCTGTCTCAAAATAAACTTTTAAAAAATAAAATAAAAACTTTAAAAAATGATGACAATGGTAAATTTTATGTTATGTATATTTTACCACCATAAGAAAAGAGAATGACTACCTTCGTAATCGGTGGGTAATACTGGGCATAGTGAGGATGTTTCTCTCTGTGTTTTGCCCACTCCCGTAGCAGCTCCCACACCGCTACCCAAACAGTACATCGGTATTGCACTAACCACTCGCCCATCACCCTCAGTGTCACCTCTTCAGGGCTCAGAGAAACCACATCCAGAGGCCTGGGTTGAGGGTAATGAGCCACAGCGACTCACTAGGTCGTGAAGCCCCTGGTGCACACAGCCAACCGCCCGCCGATAGGGCCTCAAGCCCTAGAGGTCACAGGACTTGGTCTCTGAACCCAGCGTTCATTTAACGAGATGAGGCACAACTCTTTCCCAGCACAACTTCTTACTAAACAGAGCCAGTCAAATTAGGTTCCTCTCCTCAAAAATAATTATAGGCCAGCCAGAGGCAAAAATGGGAAGTGAGTGAAGTTCATCTTTGTTTGGCTTTGATTCCCCTGTGGAAATTTTCTTGCCTGGACCACAGCAGTTCTTACAGTGTGGTCCCCAGACTGGCTGCGGCAGCCACAGCAGCACGTGGAAGCTTGTTAGCGCCCCATGTTGTGGACCCCACACAAGATTTTCTGAATCGGGACCTCTGGGGGGGGCGGCGCAGCACTCCATGATCCAACCGGCCCTCCAGGGGGTTCTGATGCGGCTCAAGTGTGAGAACCTCGGCTCCCTGGAGCTGAGATGTCCCCTCTGGTCACCAGATGAACCGGTTCATGCTTTGTCATGAAAAAGGGCTCAAGGGAGCTACCAGTGACCACACCTCTGTGCCAGTAAAACCGATCCGGTGTTTATCATTAGAAAAGTAATACCTGCTCATTATTAAAAAAAAAAAAAAAAAGTTAAATAAAACAAAGATACGCTGTAGCAGGTGAAAATCTTCCATAATCTCGCAGTTAGCAATCGTTGCAGAGATACTTGATAACAACAGTTAACTTCTATTAGAATATTCTTTCAGACATTTTCTTTTCTTTCTTTTTTTTTTTTTCAACGTTTATTTATTTTTGGGACAGAGAGAGACAGAGCATGAACGGGGGAGGGGCAGAGAGAGAGGGAGACACAAGAATCGGAAACAGGCTCCAGGCTCTGAGCCATCAGCCCAGAGCCCGACGCGGGTCTCGAACTCACGGACCGCGAGATAGTGACCTGGCTGAAGTCGGACGCTTAACCGACTGCGCCACCCAGGTGCCCCTCTTTCAGACATTTTCTAAATGTGTAATGGTACCAAGACCCATGATGATTTCCACATAGCATAATTTTATATATATTTTTGAGCAGGTAACCCCTTTTTTATGCTCTACTGATGGAAACTGAGAACCTTAGGGAGGCAGGACTTTTTTCTTGGAGGATTCCCAAATTGCCTTTTCTTTTTCTCATAAATTCAGTTGTGAAATATTAAACCTGTCTGGAATAAAACTTTTTGAGAAGGTATTTCATAACCTTCTGGGAAGAAATTAGAATTCCTGATAAAAAACACTTAAGGACTTCTCTGATGGTCTTTAATGAGAGTAAACTCTTTTTGAGGAAACCAGCTACTAGGAAGCAGTCAGAGGTCTAGTGACATTCTTGAACCTGGCATTCTTCTTCCTTGTGTCCCGTCTAATGAGGGTCATCTAACCAATCACTTCCAAGAAATGGCCTGGCCAAGAGGGAATCTTGAAACTTTGGCATGTGTTCATAATGACATTTTCCGAAAAGTTTTATGTATACATCAGTCTCTCCTAACAGTACGCACCACACAAGTAGCCTACCAGATAAGAACTAGACCTTTCCTCTGCGTCCAGATAAAGGAGTAAAAAGGTTCAACCATACCTAAAAATCCAATGTGTTACCCATCTTTTGGAAATGTCTCTGCACAGGAAGCATGATCTTAGAAGAATAATCCTTACCATTTTTGAAGGGGCAGGGTGCTGCGATACTCTTTTATCCTCTTTTAAATTCTCACGACAGCCATGAAGATATTACTATCACCATTTTACAAGGGAGGAGACTCAAGTTCAGAAAGGCTAAATGTCATGCCCTATCTCCCTCAGGAGGAAAAAGAGGCAAGCCTGGGAATGTAAAGTCAGCTGTGTTTGATTCCATTAGAAATCACGGAGTCGGGGCGCCTGGGTGGCGCAGTCGGTTAAGCGTCCGACTTCAGCCAGGTCACGATCTCGCGGTCCGTGAGTTCAAGCCCTGCGTCGGGCTCTGGGCTGATGGCTCAGAGCCTGGAGCCTGCTTCCGATTCTGTGTCTCCCTCTCTCTCTGCCCCTCCCCCGTTCATGCTCTGTCTCTCTCTGTCCCAAAAATAAATAAACGTTGAAAAAAAAAAGAAAAAAAAAAAAAAAAAGAAATCACGGAGTCATCTGAAGTTAAACAAAAGCAACCTGATTTTTTTCATGGTTTAGAATTGCTATTCAATGGCCCTAACATAAAATTTAAATGGTCCTTGCGAACGTTTTGCTTGCGATAAAATTTACATACGTATAAAATGCTCATGACATAACACTGAGCGAGAAAACACAGAGTATATATTTATACAGATCCTATACTTACAATTGCCTTCTAACTTAGAAAATACAGTAACAACTTTCAGGGCACCTGGGTGGCTCAGTCTGTTGAGCATTCAACTTCTGCTCAGGTCATGATCTCACAGTTCATGAGTTCGAGCCCCTCGTGGGGCTCTGTGTTGACGGCTCAGAGCCTGGAGCCTGCTTCGGATTCTGTATTCCTCTCTCTCTGCCCCTCCCCAACTCACACTTTGTGTGTGTGTGTGTATGTGTGTCTAAAAAATAAATAAACATTAAAAAATTAAAAAAAGAAAGAAAGAAAATACATTAACAACTTTGGAAACAAATACTCCAAAAGGTTCAAAGGTCATCTTGGTGTCACTGGCTGTAGTTGATTCTTTTCCCTTCTATTTTCTGTGCCAGGAGAGGAGGGGGTGCGGCCACTGGCCTAAGTATGAACAGTTTCGGCTTTGCCTGATATAAGCAGGTGTGCAGTCTTGGAGGTTTCTGAACTTCTCTGTGCTTCAAATTCCTCATCTATAAATTGGGTTAGCATAAGGCTAAAATGGGCATATGCTTATAAAGTGCTTAGGATAGTATCTGGCAGTGTTCCAGACTTTCATTAATGGGTGTAATTTTAGTAATGGAAAAGGCTGCTTTTAAAGGTTGTTATACCTTTATTATTTCATATTTTTCCTCATTTGAATATATTAGAATAATGACTATAATTTATATAGAATATAATAATAATATAATTAAATGTAATAATATAAAAACTATGACTATGATTTGTAATAAATAATGACTGTAATTGAACAGATATTTAAAAAAAATTTTTTTTACATTTATTTTTGAGAGACAGAGAGAGAGAGCACAAGTTGGGGAGGGGCAGAGAGAGAAGGAGACACAGAATCCAATGCTGAGCTGTCAGCACAGAGCCCAACACAGAGCTCGAACTCACAAACCATGAGATCATGATCTCAAAGTTACACACTTAACCAAGAGCCACCCAGGCACCCTGAACAAACATTTTCAATGTTTATTGATTTTTGAGAGAGAGTGGGGGAGGGGAAGAGAGAGAGGGAGACAGGATCCGAAGCAGGTTCTGTGCTGACAGCAGAGAGCCCGATGCAGGGCTCAAACCCAGGAACTGTAAGATCATGACTTGAGCCAAAGTCACACACTTACCTGACTGAGCCACTCAGGTGTCCCCTGAACAAATAATTTTAATTTAAAATTAAAAATTGTGACTACAGGACTTTAAAGTGAGCATCTAATATGACAATTTGTAACCAAGTCTTAAGAAATACACACTTCTGGTTAATTCTGGCACACGGGCTACTTGTGTTACCATCATTCCCCCTCAAATCCCAGTAAAATGATAATAAAGGAATAAAGAGGGAATCCACCCACAAGGACAGGGAGAACAGAAGAGGTTACATCTCAAGGCACTGTTGGGGCACTTCAAGGCACTGTTGGGGCTCAAACAGCAGCCCAGGAAGGGTAATAGGCTTAGCAGGAAACCACCAAATAGGGGTCTGCAGCAGACCTCAGGAAGGGAGCTCCTTGGCTGAGCAAATTCCAGGTGAGGCTCGAAGCCGCAATAGGGGGGACAGCGCCACCGCCTGTACGTTGAGTGGCTGGACCCTTGGTCCCCTGCTTACCGTGCTGCACCGGACATTAAACCCAAAAAGATCCAGATCCCGGAACCTTGATGATCAAGCCTGGCCATCCTCCCTGCCTGCCCTCCCTGCCACAGACGGGGGATGGGAGGCTCCTTCTGCAGAAAAACCAAGGAGGCTTAGAGAAAGGACCCCTAGATGCGGATGTGGGAGAGACTGGAAACTAACATTACTCCCCTGGAAACGGTAAAAACCAGATACCTGGGCAGATGAAATTTGCAGAGGCTTCCCATTAAGCTTTTGGGAATACTTTGCCAGTGAAAACTCGGGTGAGTGGTGGGAGCTTCTCAGAGATTCTTGAGAATTGGTGCAGCTTCTATGCCAGCTTTGGAAGCTTTGGGCCTAGGAATTCCATGTCAGCCCCTCTGACCTTTTGGGTAGTGTCCCTAAACTGTACCCTCACCACCGTGTCTAGCTCTTCCAACCCCCACACAAGCCCCTAATTGTACATTCAAATTTTTTCTTAATTTTTTTAATGTTTATTTATTTTTGAGTGAGAGAGAGAGCATAAACAGGGGAGGAACAGAGAGAGAGGGAGGCAGAATCAGAAGCAGGCTCCAGGCTCCGAGCTGTCAGCACAGAGCCTGACGCGGGGCTCGAACTCACAAACCTCAAGATCGTGACTTGAGCTGAAGTTGGACGCTTAACTGACTGAGCCACCCACGTGCCACCTACACTCAAATTTTTATATCTGAAACATGCCGAGTGGCTTCTATTTTCTTGACCAGACCCAGATTGATGCAACTTATGCTGGACGTCTTCCTTTTCCATCCTTGGTCTTCCTCCAGCCTGCTCTGGGTGCCGGGAATATGGATGACTTTGGGTCAAGTTCATTCAGTGGACAGCACTGGCAGAGATTGATGGCAGGAGGAGAGAGAAGTCGGGGTATACATTCCTTTCAGTCCCTCCCTGATATGTCAACAGCGGGTTGTGTCCTTCTGAAGAACACAGCTGTGGTCGGATACCCCTTTCCTTATGGAGACCCTCAGTTGCAAATGACTCCTTCCTTTTGCCCTTCAGGCCTTAGGTAGTAAAAGCTCTCCATTAATGCTACGCATGGCATGCTGACCTATGCTTTGCTGTTTCCCCTAAACCCTGCCCACCTCTTCATAAATAATCCTTTATTGAGCCCTTTCCAATGGCCAAGTTTAAGTGCAGCGTGTGTTTCCTACGAGGCCCAGGCTGACACACTGTTCCATCACCCTTCAACAGAGCCCCTGCCAGGCTCCCAGGATGGCTAGAAGGCTTTGAGGAGCCTCAGTGTTCAATACCAGTAAAATGTCATCAGAAATTTGAGGAGCATTTCTGCTGTGGAGGAAAGAGATGAACAAAGAGCTAAGGAAGGAAAAGTATATGCGGAACAAGCGGAGACTCCAAAGTGGACACCCGCACCAGTAAGAGATTCTCACAGCGGCAAGAGAGCATATTGCGTCCATGAGACAAGGACAGGACACATATAAAGACAGAAAGAGAGGGACACAGAGAGGGAGAGAGGGAGGAAAGATTTTGGAAATTTGAAATATGAGCAATGAAATTTAAAAAACTGAATAAAAGAGTTGTCATATAAAGTCAAGAAGGTAGAATAAATTCTACCAGAATCTCCCAGAAGGTAGAATAAAAGAAAGATGGAAAATAGAACAGAAAGGGTAGGAAATAAAGAAGATCATTCCAGAAGATCCAATATCCAACTTATAGACAGTCCAGAAAAAAAAAAGGAAACAAAGAAATGGAAGGACGGGAATTATCAAATTAATAATACAAGAAAATGGCCCTAAATTGAAAGATAATTGTCTCCACATGTAAAGGGCTCACCAAGTATCCAGGACAAGGACTGAAAAAAGACTCACACCAAGGCATATTATCATGAATTCCAGAACATCGGTGATAAATCCCAAAAGCTTCCAGCGAGAACAAGCGAGTTGTATAGCAAAACGATTGGGAAACAGAACTGTATCAAGCTTCTGAATAAGGTCTCTAGATGTTGTAAGATAATGAAGCAATACCTTCAAACTTCTGGGAGTAAATTCTCCTCAACCTGGAAGTCTATACTCAACCAAACCTTCAATCAAATATGAAGGTGGAAGAGTGACATTTTCAGACATGTAAGGACTCCAAATGCATACCTGTCCCATACTCTCTTCAGAAACATCAGGAGGATGTGTTTCAGAGAAAGAAAGCAGCACACTAAGAACATAGAAGACACAAGACCCAGAAAACAGAGGATGGCACGCAAGAGAGCAGAGAGAAAAAACATCCCTGGATGACTCCGTAGCAGGACCAGAGGGCAATCAGTTCAGCTCGACCACCATGGAGAGCTCGAGGAGGGAGGTCTGATTTAACGAAGGGTGTGGAACATGTTATCGATGAGCTTTGGCAGATTTGATGAACGATGTGGTAGGCACAATAATGGCCTCCCAAATAGGCCCTGTCTTAATACTCAGAACCTGTGAATAGATTAGGTTATATGGAAAAGAATTAAGCTTGCACATGGAATTAAGGTTGCTTATCAGCCAGCCGTTGGGATGGGGAGATTATCCTGGATTATCCAGATGGGTATGACAATAATACATTGGGCGACTCTGGGGTTGGAAGTTGGGGTAGTAACGTAGGAGAGCTAAATCCTCATCCATTTTGAGAGGAACTCAATATCTCAGTAAATAGTGGCTAAAATTAATAAATCAAGAAATAGCAGAATAGGCATATTATTTAGACATAGGGAGGTAAACCCAGAAGAAACAGGTATAAGAGTTGAAAGTGGTTCCCCCGGGGAGTGAAACTGAAGATACAAAGGGGTGCGACAGGGGACCACTGCATAGAGAGATAAGCCTTATTTAGGACAATCGTTAAAGCTGCGTGTGGGTCAGTTTCCTGTTGCTGCTGTAACAAATTACCACAAATTTAGTGGCTTAAAACAACACAGTTTCTTCTCTTAGAGCTGTGGAGGCCAGGGGTCCAGAATGGGTGTCACTGGGCTGAAATCAAGGTGATGGCTGGGCTGTGCTCCCTCCAGGGACTCGAGGGGAGAGTCTGTTCCCTCGCCTTTGCCAGATTCCAGACACAGAAGCTGCCCGCATTCCGGGGTCCTAGTCAGCACTCAAGTCACTCTGGTCTCATACCCCCTTCTGTGATTCACTCGTGTCCCCGTTTCCCTAATAAGGATGCTTGTGATGACATTGGGTCCACATGGAGAATCCAGAACAATCTCCCTATCTTGAGATCATTAACTTGATCACATATGCAAAAATTCTTTTTGCCAGCTAAGGTAACATAGTCACAAGCACCAGGGATTAGGATGTGGACATCCTAGGTAGAATGCCATTATTCTGCTAACCCCAGTGCATCTGCATTCCCTTAACAGAAATAGTTTTCGGGGCGCCTGGGTGGCGCAGTCGGTTAGGCGTCCGACTTCAGCCAGGTCACGATCTCGCGGTCCGTGAGTTCGAGCCCCGCGTCGGGCTCTGGGCTGATGGCTCAGAGCCTGGAGCCTGTTTCCGATTCTGTGTTTCCCTCTCTCTCTGCCCCTCCCCCGTTCATGCTCTGTCTCTCTCTGTCCCAAAAATAAATAAATGTTGAAAAAAAAAATTTAAAAAAAAAAAAAGAAATAGTTTTCAAAACGTATACTCTTTGACTCACCAATTCTAGCTCTAGGAATTAATGCTAATGGAATAATTAGGCAGGTGTACAAAAATCTATGTTCATAGACATTGTTTATGATGCTGAAAAATTATGAACAACTACACGTTCATGATCAAAAAAGTTTAAAGTATAGTTATAATAAGACTACGATGTAGCAATTAAGCATTATGCTATAGACTTTAGGATGAATAAAAAAAGATGTTCACTATATGTTAAGTGACAAAAGCAAAATACAATATGGTAAGTTCACTACTATCTAATTTTTTGTAAAAAAAAAAAAGTATATGTGTGTATCATATGTAGAAAAGTGTGAGGGATGCTTGGGTGGCTCAGTCGGTTAAGTGTCTAGCTTCGGCTCAGGTCATGATCCCCTGGTTTGTGGGTTTGAGCCCTGCATCAGGCTCTGTGATGACAGCTCAGAGCCTGGAGCCTGCTTCAGATTCTGTGCCTCCCTCTCTCTCTGCCTCTCCCCTGCTTGTGCTCTCTTTCTCTCTCTCTCTCTCTCTCTCTCTCTCTCTCAAAAATAAACATTAAAAATTTTTTTTAATAAAAAAAATAAAAGAGACAAATGTGAGCACTTTTGTGTATGTATGTATGTACACATATATGTGTATGAGTTTATATGGAGAGAGACAGAGAGACACAGTAGAAAAGTGTGTGTATGGGCGTGCATGTGTGTGCATGGGTGTGTGTGTGTGTGTGTGCACCGTGGATATCTATGCGTCCAAATCCCAAAAGTACTGACACCAAACTGTTAACTGTGGTTACCACTGAGTGGTGGGAGTACAGATAATTTTAATTTTTTTTCCTTATGTTTTCCCATAATTTCTAGGATTTTTCCATCAAGCATGTATTACTTTTATAATGAAAAAAAGTTATTTCCATTATTATTATTCCATAAATAACTTTTTAAATGATCATCTGAGGCCTTAGAGTCTGACTACAGCAACAGCTGTCACCAAAGCTTACACATGTAGCAATTAGCACAGCTAAGAAAAGGATGTCAACTACCTTTACTGACTCTCTAAAACATGCTTTAGCTCTACATGCTCTAGAAGAGTGTGGAAGCCATGACTATAAATCTCCGTATCTCGTTCTCTTTAGAATCTTGTTTGTGCTAATGTCTGTGAGGCCAGAACATCTTGGTGGATGGTGAATATCTCTCCTGGTTTCCAGGCAGATTGATTCCCTTCCTTGCCCATTAGGTGGGGCAAGAAAGCTTTAGAAGAGTCCCTACCAACTGAAACATCAACAAGAAAAAACCAAATCGCAGAAGAAAACAAGTAGAAGGGCTCAGAAGTCATTTTGCTCTATTTGGGTGGGATGTACGCTAAAATTTTTCTAGAATGAGAACTATTTTCAGAGAATTTTCTAGAGAATATCAAGTTGAGATTCTATAAAATTCACCTCCAACAGGGTTTCAGTAACCAAGACTTTTTTTCCCAACATTTTAAAATTAAAGCATCTCTGGTTGAAATACAAATTAAAACAACGCTGCTAAATAACAAAAATTCAACTGAGTAAATGTGAAGATCTAATTGGCCTTATTAAGTGACGAATCGGGCAGCATCCCATCCAGCAAGTAGAGGGGTGCTCTGAGGAGTTGTACAAAATGGAAGGCTTTTATGGGAAGGAGGTTGGGGCAAGAAGTTATTGGCAGAAGAAAAGAAAGGATTGTTTCAGGCAAGGTCACCTTCCCTTAGGGAGATGGGCTGGGGGTCTTATCATGGAGATTATCTTATCTTCCTTTGTGGGGAAGGAGAGGGATCCTGTGACAGATTATCTCATTGGCGCTGATCAGAAAATTCCTGACTTGACCTATATTTCTGTTAAGACTGTATTTCTTGGGGAGGCTGAAAGTGCAATTAGGTTAGGTATTAAGCCCCGGTTTGGTGACTTGGCCTAGCATAAGTGACCCCATCTTGGGCCTTTGGTTTTCTTTTTCACAACACTGAGATGCCATTTTTCATGGATCAGAATGGCTAAAATTTTTAAACTTGTCAATACACTCCGCTGGCCAGACTGTGAGGAAACAGGCAGTTTCCTGCATTGCTGGAAGAAATGGGAACTTGTATAATTCCTATGGAAGAGATTATTCCTGAACAGTTTGGCAATACCTAAGATTATTCCATATACAATGTGCCCTTCAACCCAGCAATCTTATTTCTTAGAATTTTCCCTAAAGATTCACTTCCAACAACATGAAAATAAATATGCACAAGGTTGTTGATTAGAGCATTGCTGAAATCACAAAATATCAGAACCTACCAAAATGTCCAAATATAAGAAGATGGTTGAATAATGGCACAGCTGTAGGTGGAAAAGTGTGCAGCTGTAAAGAAGGACCGGCACAACCTTACAACCTGACATGGAGCCATTTCCAGGATTTTGCAAGTGAAAGGGGCAAAGTACAAAAGACGATAGAGAGAGTGCAACCCTCGGTGTAAGGACAAAGGGGACATAAGAAAACATACATGTACCTGCTTATCTTTACCAAAAGAAACACAGGAAGGAGAAGCCAGAAATTGGTCATGTACAAGAAGTAAGGGAATAGCATTGAAGGAATACAGGAAGGAGTAACACTTCTCTAAGTAGAACTTTTTGTAGAGTTTTGATTTGTGGAAGTATGTTAATGTTCTACATGTTCAAAAAATCAAATCAATACAAATCAACAAGGATGGGAAGGGGGGAAGCTAAAACTGAAATCAAATTGAAAATAAAAGCTCAGCTGTATTTCAAATGAACGACATAACCACGTTGGGGGGTGCTGGGGGACTTGAGGACTAATCCAAGTACTTTATGAACATAATATTTATCTATATACCTTCTGTCTTTAGGAGTGTGGGGTGGAGAACTGCAAACACAGCCTGAACTATTTTTAGTAGGTTTGCTTCATGTAGTGGTATGACTGAAGTGGTTCAGGAACTATAGACGTCTTGTGGAATTGAGCAAATGATGAAGTGATTTGATGTTGTTGGGAGCCAGGGTCCTCACTGTGGAAGAAGGGACATACAAATATGAAACAGGGAAGGCAAGGAAGAATCCTATAGGGATGGATAGGAGATATCGATGTGACCTCATTGCTTCTAAAATGTGTATGTATATAGAATATGAATGTGTGTGTGTGTGTGTGTGTGTGTGTGTGTGTGTGTCTGTGTGTCTGTGTGTATGTGTTTCCTACCTATGGTTGCTGAAAAGGCTTGGAAACAAAGACACCCCACTAGCAATAGGCACTAGTGCCCAAATCTTGGTCTCTAATATCATCCACCACTAAGTGGAACCAGGCCTCCTCCTTGGAGAAATGGTTGATTTCCAGACTGAGGCAGGGAATATCCAAGATGAACCTAGAGCATGTTGTTACACCACAAATAAGGAAGTGCTAAAAATCATTATGGGGCATAGTAGAAGACACAGCAATCAGCTTAAAGGGGCTCCCACTGGCCAAAGCTGGGATAATGTGAACACCAAATAATCAAGGACAATAATGAATCATAGACCACTGAAAAAAAAATAGAAATGAATCCATATCAACAATAAATAGACAAATAGGAGAAAAGAGGAGGAGAATGTCAATGCCAGCCAGTAAGTACGGAGGGAGTCCTGGAGTTGGAAATTCATCATTTTGCAGCCATAATCATAAAGATTGGTTCAGACAAGAGCCATCAATAGAACAGCATGTTTCAAATCCAAAAGTATCTCCATACAGATTGCTTATTTAATTCAGGCCAAACAAAGCAAAGCAAAGCAAAACAAACAAAACCCAATAATTATATAGTGGAAAGAAGGAACAACTCCTCGACCAGGTGATTGAAGCTACCATCACCTTTACAGCAGCATTATCTACAATAGCCAAATTATGGAAACAGCCCAAGTGTCCGTCACTGATGACTGGATAAGGAAGATAAGGTATATACATACAATGGAACATCATTCAACCATAAAAAAGAATAAAATCTTGCCATTTGCAACAACATGGATGGAGCTAGAAAGTATAATCCTAACTTAAATAAATCAGAGAAAGACAAACACCATATGGTATCACTCACATGTGGGATTTAAGAAACAAAACAAATGAGCAAAGGGGAAAAAAGAGAGAGGCAAACCAAGAAACAGGCTTTTTTTAATTCCTTTTTTTACATTTATTTATTTTTTGAGAGATGTAGAGAGAGCACAAGTTGCGGGGGGGGGGGGGGGCAGCGGGGCAGAGAGAGGAGAAGACACAGGACCCGAAGCAGGCTCCAGGCTCTGAGCTGTCAACACAGAGCCTGACGTGGGGCTTGAACTCACAAACTGTGAGATCATGACCTGAGCTGAAGTCAGACGCTTAACCGACTGAGCCACCCAGGCTCCCCAAGAAGCAGACTCTTTTAACTATAGAGAACTGATGGTTACCAGAGGGGAGGGGTGGGCGGATGGGTGAAACAAGTGAAGGGCATTAAGGAGTGCACTTGTGATGAGCACGGGGTGATGTATGGAAGTGTTGAATCACTATATTGTACATGTGAAACAAATATTACATCGTATGGTAACTAACCGGGATTTGAATAAAAACTTTAAAAAAAGAAATAAAATTAACAACACCAATGAGAGACAGGTGGACATGGAAAGGACACCCTGAGTGGAGCACAATGTCACTCATAAAGCATTCTGGCCAGGAGTGCAGCCCTGCCTATGCCTCAGCGTCACCTCATTAAGAGCCATTTCAGAATTCTGACCTCAAAGCTATTAGGATAACAGATTTGTGTTATTTTAAATCACTTAGTTTGTGTCAATTTGTTACAGCAGCAATAGGAAACTAATAACCTTGGAATATGGATGACGAACTAGATAAAAGTACTCTGACATGGCACATTTTCCGAAGTTGATAACTACTATGGTTATGTAAGACAATGTCCTTGTTCTACAACTTTTAAAAATGTTTATTTATTTTTGAGAGAGAGATAGAGTGCTAGCAGGGGAGAGGCAAAGAGAGGGGGAGACACAGAATCCAAAGCAGGCTCCAGGCTCCGAGCTGGCAGCCCAGAGCCTGACGTGGGGCTCAAACACACGAACCGCAAGATCATGACCTGAGCTAAAGTCGGACGCTTAACTGAATGAGCCACCCAGGTGTCCCGAGAATGTCCTTGTTCTTAGGAAATATTCATTCAAGTATTTAGAGGTAATAGGTATGATGGATGAAATCTACTTTCAAATGATTCAGGAAAAAAATGTGTGCACATGTATATATATACACATACACAGAGAACAAATGATAAAACAAATGAAAAATGTTAACAGGTAAAGCTGGGTAAATGGTGTATAGATGTTCCTTGTACTATTGTTGCAACTTTTCTGTAAGTTTGAAATTATTTCTGAATAAAAAAATGTTTAGGTAGATGGACAAAATGGTTGAAATGTATGATGATGTCATACGAGATCGAGAGTCAGACGCTTAACCAACTGCGCCACCCAGGCGCCCCTAATGTCACCTGTGTCTAATTGCAGCGCAGATGACAAAGAGCTGAACCGTAACACCACACGCGTCTTCCTGAAAGCAATGAAGGATTGTTCCCCGCCCCCAATACTGATCAACTACTAAAAGAAAAGTGCTCCAGACTTTGTTGCTCGGCTTAACACCCACAAGATTTGCTGAGGACTGCTCTGCGGCTGGAAGCCTCCAAGGCTAGGAGCCGAAGGGAAATTACAAGACGTCTGTTCTTGAGATGTCAATAATCTGATATAAGAAAAAGTGGATTGAATTTTGGTAGAAATGCGCATCCAGAAAAATAGGTAGAACTTAGACTGACAAAGGTGGCAAAGACAGAAGAGGCTGGGGAGCTTGGGGTCAGGAGAAAGCCCAGTGAGGGTGACCAGGGGACAACTTACCAGCTGGCACTTGACATGGAGAAGATGCCCAGAGTCTGATAGTCCTCTCCTATTTCATCTCCTTGTCTTCAGGAACTGTGGAACGGGCCTCTTAGGAGACTTCCTAGGAGGTAAGGCTGGGTAAGTAAAAACCCTGAAAAGTAGTCCACTTGACTGCTTTTCTCTCCAAGTATTTCATAAGACAGGTGCTAAAATTTGGACTTTTTTTCCCCTGTAGGTACCAAGAAGCCACTACAAGGTTTTGGCTAATATGGGGGCTTTTAGTCATTCAACGACTATTTTTGAGCTACTCCTACATGTCAGGCACAGAGCCAGATGGAAGGAAGAGAGAAATAGGCTGTGTCTCTAGTCTCTGTGCCTAAGGGCTTAAGCAGGGATGTGTTCCGGTATTCTGGAAGCCCAGAGGAAAGGCAGCTAACCCAGTGATGCTTGGTTGGAAAACCTACCAATCTGAGTTCCTAAGGGTCAGGTTTGAAGCAAATGACCAGGCAGATACAGGGAAAAGACATTTGGGACAATGGAATTTGAATAGAGCATGTGTGCAGGGGTAAAGACAGGTTGAGTGAGGCACATTTAGAGGGGTTAAAACTCCACTGGGAGGCTGGCTGGCTCAGTCGGTGGAGCATGTGACTCTCGACCTCGGGGCTGTGGGTCTGAGACCCACGCTGGGCACAGAGATTACTTTAAAAAACTCTGCTGGGAGGGAGGCTAGTGAAGTGGGTGAAAGTGCAGACAAGCACATGAAAAGACATTCAACATCATGAGCCATTAAGGAAATGCACATTTAGACCACAATGTGATGCCACTTCTAGCCCTACTAGAACAGCTAAAAACAAGCAAGATAACCGAAGCTGGTGAGGAGGTAGAGCCACTGGAACTCTCATACACTGCTGGTGAGAGTGTAAAATGATACAGCTACCTAGGAAACCAGTTTGGTCATTTCTTACCAAGTTAAATGTATATTACCATATGACCCAGCAATCTCACTTCTAAGCATTTACCCAAGCAAAATAAAAAGTTATGCCTACACAAAGACCTGCACTTTATTCATAATCGCCAAAAGGCAGAAGCAACAAATGTCCATCAAGTAGTGAATGGATAAGTAAATTACGGTACATCCAAACAATGGAATACTACTTAGCAATGGAAAAGGATGAATTAGTGAAATACATGCACCAACATGGACAAATCTTAAAAGCATTATGCTAAGTGAAAGAAGCCAGACACAACAGTCTGCGTATTGTATGTTTCCATTTATATGGCATTCTGGAAAGGGCAGAATTATTTGGATAGAAAAACTCATCCTTGTTTGGGATAAGAGAGGAGATTGCCAACAACGGTGCAAAAAGGGTCTTTGGGGGGCAATGAGAAGAGTCTACATTTTAATGGTGGTGGTGGTTACATGACTGTACAGGGTGGTCAAAATGTACTGAACTGTTCACCTAAAAAGGGTGGATTTTCCTTTACACAGATCTTAATCTGACTTTAAGAAACTATGCCTGGGTCTGAATCTCAGCTCTAACACTTATTAGCCAGTGACCCTGAGCCAGTCACTTACCTTCTCTGTGCCTCAGCTTCCTCATCTGTAAAACAGAGAAAATAACAGTAGCTCATAGAGTTTCTGTGAAGATAAAATGAGTTAGCACGTGGAGAGTGCTCGAACATTGCCTGCCAGAGTATGTGCTTAGTACACGCAAAGCGTTACTCTTCCAGGGAACAAGTGAGTTCAAGTCTGCACGTTTGGCTGCCAGTTCCAGCAATCGTTGACTCTATCACCCTGGGAAGTCATTTAACTGCAGGGAGCCTCTGGTAGTCTCAAAGTGTGGCAATGTCACCTGCCACCTGCCCTGCATGCACGACACTGGGTATTTACAAAGATCAGATGGGACAAAGGTGAGATCAAGTGGTGGTTGGTCATTCAAGGAAAGATTTTTTTTGAGTCTCTATTTTTATTTTTATTTTTTACTTAAATTTTAGAGAACATACAAGGATTTTTGTTTTCAAAAGTTGGAAAATGCAGAATCTGAGAGCTGAGTCTCTTTGTGAATTGGGCTATTAACTGAGATTATGAACAGAGGAAGAACACTTTTGGAGTTCAGTCCAGTTTCAGACAGGATGCATTTGAGATGGTAATAGGGACATTCAGGTGGAAATTTCTATGTGACAAATGGAAATAAGTGTCTAGACCTCAGAGAGAGAGGTCGGGTGTGGAGATAACTTTTTTTTTTTACACATTGATGAACATATTATATTAAAAGACATGAATCTAAATTAAATCATCCACGGGAAATGTGGAGGGAGAAGAGAGGGAATGTTCTCAGGAACACTAACACAAGAGGGCAGACAGAGGGTGAGTGGTCTCCTAGATGGAGAGAGGTCCAGAGGGGAGAGGGATTTAGGGAAAGCCAAGGGAAGAGCAAGCAGTTACTGAATTTAACACACAGTCAAAACAGCTGGGGCTATGGAAGATACAAATTGGAATTAAAAACATCAGAGGGGATGAGAAAGAGTAAATAAGTGAAAAAGAGCCCAGAAGGCCAAGCACTGCCCTGAGGGTTGGGAGGTGAGGACAGACCTTCAGAAGAGAGATATGGTGGAAGGGGAAAATTACCATAGAATGGAAGGACCTAACTCTCCGGATGGAAGGGGCCCACCAGGAACTCAGCTCAAAGAATGAAACATACCAAAAAGACCCATCTTCCATACATTTCAGAATATCAGAGAAAAAGGGAAAGGGAAAATCTTCAGTGTTTCAGAAGTTAAAAAAAACAGTTCACATATATAGAAATGGGAGCCAAAACGATAGATGTTTTTAAAATAAAATTATTTCCAACCTATTCTAAATATTTCATATAAGTCGAATGGTACAGTATTTGTTCTTTTGTGATTAGCTTATTTCACTCAGCATGATGTCTTCAAGGCTTATGTAAGTTGTAGCATGTACCAGCACTTCATTTCTTCTTATGGCAGAGTAAGATTCCATCGTATGGACAGACCACATTTTGTCTATCCATTCATCTGTTGATGGACGCGCCGGTGGTTTCCACCTTTTGGCTACTGTGAATAATGCCACAACGAACACTGGCATACAAGTGCGTGAGTCCCTGTTTTCAATTCCTTGGGGTATATACCTAAGGGTGAAATCCTATGGTAATTCTATGGTTAGCTTTTTGAGGAACCTCTTGATGATGTTTTTTCACCATAGTTGTAAAGAGACCATTAAGTGAGCAGCACTGTGTTCCCTGTAATCCCTTGCAGAAATTGTTATCAGCAAGAACTTCATAACATTCATTTCTTCTTTACTAAATATTATTTTAAACGTCATTAGAAGGGATTAGAATTTCGAGTAATCTCTACACTCCAGGTGGGGCTCAAACTCACAACCCTGAGCTCAAGAGTCGGCATGCTCTACTGACTAAGCCAGTCAGGTGCCCCTATCTCGAAGGGATTCGAATTTGAGGTAAGAATTCACTTTAGAAAATTATCTGTAAAACTCAATCTAGCTTTTTAAAAAATGTTTATTTATTTTTGAGAGAGAGAGAGAGAGTGAGCAGGGGAGGGGCAGAGAGAGGAGGACAGAGGATCTGAAGTGGGCTCTGTGCTGACAGCAGAGAACCCGATGTGGGGCTCGAACCCACGAGCCGTGAGATCACGACCTGAGCCGAAGTCAGACACTTAACTGACTGAGCCACCCAGGTGCCCTTAATCTAGCTTTTAATGTCTTTAATGATGTGTACAGCCAAAACAAATAAGCCCTCTAAACTTTAATATGATAATCCAGTATTTCTAAGACATTTTTAGCTTTCTGGGAATGGGCTTCTATCCCTTGCCTTCCAAAAATATGTCAACTTGAATGTCATACAAACATGTTTTAAACATGTATGTGACTATGTGCAAAGACTGAATATATAAAATATTACCTCAACTACCAAAAAAAGCTCAGAAAAACTAATGAAAAAACATCATAAGTTTACCCTAAATATAAACAGCTTGATTATGAATGCATTTTTCTTCCTTTTACACACTCTTCTCTGTCCTTTTTTTTTTCAAGTAATCTCTACGCCCAACGTGGGGCTCAAATTCAGGACTCCGAGATCAAGAGCCACACGCTCTACCGACTGAGCTGTCCAGGCGCCCCTTTTCTATGTACTTGTTACTGTCAGAGATAAAAAGGCTTTTCTTTTTAAAAAGAACAGTAGTAAAATGATTCAAATTATATGTAATTATGTTAAACATTTTAAGTCAAGAATTGTTATTAAAAAGTCAACCCAACATATACTTAAGGAAGCTTACCCACGTGTCTTGATGTGGGAAGAGGAGCGGCAAGGAGTAAGACCGTCCGGACTAAGATGAAGGAGGCAGCCCTTGGAGGTAAAACTTGCATAAGTGGATTTTGGTAAGAGATATGCCATGGAGAGGATGAAATATCCTTACCACTTTTTTTGTTTTAAAGAATGATTTTATTTGATAAAAATGATACAATGTTCACTGTATTCAGTCCATACAGAAAACACAGAGTCACTCAGTCTAATACCACCACTCAAAAAAAATCACCAGTGTTAACAGACAGTGGGCGTGTTTCCAGACCTCTTGATTCATAGGCACAGACAGGATTGATGGTGGGAATCGCTATACTTTTTATTTTAAAAGGTTTTAATTTTGTTTGAATGCTATGGAACTTAAAAATGAAAGGGGCTGCTGAACTTGAGATAAATGTCTCTTCACCATAAGGGCTACTGGTCCCTAAAAGAACTACGGAAGCCAGTGATTCTCAAACTTGAGGGCAAAGCAGAATCCTCTGGAGGGCACGCAGACTGCTGGGCCCCAGCCCCGGTCTGAGCCAGCAGGTCTGGGGTGGGACCAAGACTCTTGATTTCTAACAGTTTTGCAGGTGTTGCTGATGCCACTGATTGGGGACCACACTTTGAGAACCAGTGCATTTAAGGTCAAGAAAAAGACTGAAAAAATTAAGGTCGCTCACTAGGTTTTTTTCTATATTATAGAATACATCTTAGACATTATAACTTGACATGACACCTGGCTGTGCAAGATGGGGCCATTAGTTCTTAATCTTCACCCTACTCCCCCCCCCCCCCCCCGCCATGTCCTAATTGATCAGTGTATGCTAACTGTTCTTTGTCAAGGTTTTGAACATTCACATTCTCTTCTACAACTATAACCCCTCAGTTTTAATAAATCTCAGTTCTGTATTTTGATGGACTCAGAGCTCATACCATTCGTTTTGCTGGAATTCTGTTGGGGAACCTGGTATGCCCTCTCTTCTGGATTCCCATTAAGTGTCCAGAATCAGGGCTCGCCAGACCCAAAGGTAGATCTTATCCTGTAGGCTTTGGCTTCCCCAGGCTGCTCTGCGAACCCGCAGGTGCGTTGTCCCGGTGAATCTTTCCCCTTTTGCTGAGGTCCTGAGACAGCTGCAATGACTTCATCTTCCCAAGGGTTTTCCTTGACTTGACTCCGAATGGCCTGGTCATCTCATCAGTCCCTTTGTCCACACTGGGGCCCCTTGTCACGAAGATGTCGCCAACTTCGTTTCTTTACTCTGTGCTACTTAGGGGGCAGGGGCAGGGTTGAAGTCACACCATACCTTGTTGCAAAAGCATCTTCTCCCCTCTCCCTTGATTGGTTGCTGCTGGTTAATCTGTGGCCGAGGTTTACTGAGTTTGCTAGGTAATGGAGAAGGTGAGTTTCTGATTCAGCTTTACTTTTCCCACTTCTGCCTCGAAGTATCTCCACCCTTTTGAAAAAAAAACTTCACAAATAAGTCAGTCAGAGAAGGACAGATACCATGTTTTCACTCATATGTGGATCTTGAGGAACTTAACAGAAGACCAGGGGAGAAGGGAAGGAGGGAAGAAAAGTTACAGAGAGGGAGGGAAGCAGACCACAGGAGACTCTTAAATACAGACAACAAACTGAAGGTGGATGGGGGAGTGGGGGAGAGGGGAAAGTAGGTGATGGGCAGGGAGGAGGACACTTGTTGGGATGAACACTGGGTGTTGTATGTAAGCCAATTTGACAATAAATTATATTCATAAAAAAAGAAAAAAATACCCTTAGAAGAGAATGAATAAAAAATAAACTTCACCAATGTAGGATTTGTTGGGTAAAATGTGGCCCATATTATGCATCTACATAAATTATTACAATGTAAATATAATAGTTTTTTCCAAGAGAGAAAAAAAGAAAATGTGGCCTCCTAAATACGTATAGCAGTTTTGTCTGTGATAAGATTATGGGTATATTTTTTAATTGAAGTTTATATTGAGATAAATGTAGATCTACATGGACCTATAAGAAATAATACAGAGAGATCCCATGTACACTTTACCCAGTTTTCCCCAACCCATAAAATTTTAAAACCAGCAAAACCACTAACAGAACAGTGCCTTTTGAGTTTTGTGAAATCAGTAAGAAAGAAAATGTTACCAGGGGATACTGAACCAGGAATGCCAACTTTTTGTCTCAACTTCTGTAAATATATCTGCAGTAAAGCACTTAACACTCTATACTGAATTCTTTGTTTTTGTGAATCTCTTCTCCAACAGCTGATGAGTTTCCTTAGAGGAGGAACTCTGTCATATTATTATCTTTGTCTCCCCAGTGCCGAGAAGAGCATACCTACCATACAGGGGGGGAAGGGGAGAGGGCGATGGTATGTGACTTACCAAAACAACTTCTCTTTTAGAGTCTTATGCATTGGAGAATTCAAATTCTTCTCAGTCAATAAAAAATGCTATGGATAAGATAAACTTTTGTTCAACCTCCACATGCAAGCTAGATGTTTAGATCCTAAAAAACATATTCTACTTGTTACTCATTCATTAAACTAATATTTAATGAGTTCTTACTGTGTGCCAAGTAGGATGTTGGGAACTGGGGATACTATGGTGAACGAGACAGACACAGTTCCTGTCCTTATATTACACTTGAAATTATACAGCAAGCCTTTCTTTTTAGGCTTTAAATCTTATGCACTCAATATTTTCTGAATACACCCACATTACAAATAGGTGTTTTGCAAATAACATGCTTTGCATATTGAGATGATGCCAAAAGTATATCCAAACATGCCTAAAGAGGAAATCAGTTGTGGAATGATCAATGTCATGTCAACTGCCTTAGCCTTATGTGCCAAAATAAATGTAGCCAGAGAATTAATGCTGTTTACTGAGCTACATTTCCATGTTTAATGTCCAGTTTCCATATCAGCCTGTTTGGACCATAAAGGCAGGCTCCACGTGTCTTGTTCTCTTGTTCATTGCTATAATTTTAGCATGGGACCTGTGCAATAAACATGTGTTGACCAAATAGTTAACCTAACACAATATAAAGCTGTCATACTACTGTGCACATGTATTTCTTTCTTACCATAAGTGGAATGTTCAATATGTTTGGAAAACCTGACTTACAGAGACAGTACACAGCATTAAGACAGGACATCGACCTAAATTTATTACCCAATTTTAATGCAAGTACTCTCGCCCCCACTTACTGCTGACCCACTAAGGAAATGGCTGCCCTATCTTACAAAGATATGTAAAAAAAAAATTAAATGTTTGTAGCAAGATTTTTCACATCCAGTCATGAGAAATCAAGTTCTTACCAGATTTTGATTTTAAAAGTTCTGCCTTTGTAAGTGCCGAACTATTTTAAATATCAACAGGTCCTACTCAGGGCTGTAATTCTCATATGAAATTAAAATAATGTTCTCACAAACTGGCAAGTAACTTCTTCGAGCAGGAGGAGCAACAGTTTTTTATTTTATTACAAATAAGCAGTTCACAGAAATTTAACGGGGAATGTGTATGTACTATTAAGCAGAACACAGAAAACATAAAGAAATAAGGTACCGGGACTTAAAATATTATTTAAAATCCCATCAATTTTACCTTATGATAGTACGTACTCAATACAACTGAACTGAAAATAAACACTTTATGTGTTTGCAAAATGTATAATGCTGTAGTAGTAAAGTACAATTTCCAAATATGAAATTTTGTCTGTCAGATTTTTAAAAAGCCTTTAAAAACAGGATATGCACAAGCTTGCCCTGAGGGGAAAATAAGATGGAACAGAGATTACAAAATCTTTACATAATTTCCACAATAGCATTTTGAAATTGGAAAGAGCAAATAGTTGTGGAAAAAACTGAATGAACCAATTACTAAAAATTCAGTGCACTCATAACTACCTGATGGAAATTTTGAAGCACCTTTTCTCTTGCCTTCTTATATCATAATATGAATGTATAAATCATATAGGCCTTGATCTTCAGAAACTTAAGAAAACTTCAAGTTATAAGCCAAACTATCATCAGAAAAAAGAAAAACTGGTATAAAATTTGCTACCATAAGGCCACTGTTTAAAGTTCTTTCATGTACAGACACTATACAATTCAGATACTTTTTTTTTTGTTTTTATTACATAAGCAAAACTTTCAACATATAAACATCTGGATGTAACTCAGTTAAGTTCTCTATGAAACCATGCTCAGAGAAAAACACATCAACAAATAATGCCCTTGTAAGACTTTTTGCAAAAGAAACTGTAGTTAATACAACTTTTACATTGAATACTGTAATTTAAAAGCAATTGTTAAGTGTAAAAAAGTTGCAGCATTCTGCTACAGAAAAATAAAGTTATGTTATCAAGGAAATTACAGTATTAGTGCTTGAGTGCCAATTCTAACTTCTGATAAAAAGAGATGCTCCCGAATACCATCCTGTAGTGTCGTTTCCGTTTGTAACAATTCCAGATTAGACTGGGGTGGCAATGTTTGTATACCCCTATTGAGAGAAAACAAAAGAAATACAAACTTCAAAAGAGGAGTCAACTATAACATCTGAGCTAGTTTTTTTCACATTGCAATTTCCAAGATGTTTTAATTTTTATACCACTTATAGCTTAGACCCCCACAAAGGTATGTGGAACCCCAAAGACGCAAAGTAACAACAGAACACAGCAAAGCAGATACCAAATGATAGGTCAGTAGGACAAAGGAAATATATGACACTCAATATGCTGGTATTAGTAAGTTGATGAAAAGGCATTCTGCTATTTGGGCGAGTTTCCCTGGGGATTGTAAAAAAAAAAAAAAAAAAAAAAAAGTCAAGACTCTTAAAACTCTGCCCCTCAGGCACAGAGCCTGATGTGACATACACCCAGTCTCAAACTGGTATTTTATCTTTGTCAATATATGGTATATTTAATTCTAAAACAACACGGACTCTTCTGGCTTGGCTGATAGCAGAGAAAGCTATTGCTGGGGGCGGGGAAGCTTTCTTGCTTTTGGATGGTCATCTACAACATAAAAAGATGTAAGGCTTCCATAAGCACAGGAAAAGGAATTCATAACAAGAAGACTCTGATTAAAGAGGGTAATGGACATGGCTTCTATACTGTGATGCTATGCAAAATATGAAATTACCAACCACAAACTGGACAGAAGACCATGCAACTAATACAAGTGCAAAAATGGTAAATGGCATGTTTTCCTGGGACATTTAAAATATTTATTAATACATATATCCTTACCTTTTACTAGGATCTTATATTATTAAAACTGAAAGAAATTTAAAAGTTGATTTATTTTTTGGCATTTACATTAGTATGGCAACATTTAATTCTAAACAAAAACAGTGCTGATAGAAAATTCTTACTCTTCTTTCTGTTTTGGTTAATTGGTGAAATGTTCAAAATACATGCATAGTTTTATTTTTGTCAACATCACTCCTTTAAATAGAGGTATAATTCATCGTGTCCCATTTCTTAATTTTCTATAATACAAAAATCATATACATTGATCTTCAAATAAAATATCTGCTGCCTACTAACAACTTTAAAAGGAAACTCTGACTATAATAATTCTTAAAATTTTTTTCAGCTGAAATATCTTGTTTATAAAAATGTACAATTATTCTGAATCACATTCATCCTTGATGTAGCTTCTTCTACACCCACACCATCTCTCAGCTTGATCCCTCCATTCTTCCAATTATGTGAACAGCTATTTTAAGCAGAATGCTGAACTAGAGATATGAGCACCATGCTCATCTAAGTTTTCCTAGGTCGACACTTGCTATCCCTGCAAATGCTCCCTTATTGGTCTCCCTCCATGTCATCTCATCCCCAGAACCCTGCATACCCACTGCTCACCAAGCCATCATCCTCAACATCACTTTCTCCTCAGGCTAGCAAGATGTCCTACTATTACTACATCACATCCTCAATATTCTACCCAGCTTTCAAGGCCCTCTATAATTTGCACACTCCCATGTGTATCCAACTGTCTACACTCTACCATCATACATGGATCTTTGGCTGTAGCCCCTTCTGTGCCCTGCTCTTGTCTATGACTCAGCTGACCTCCTCTGTAAGAGGAGAGAGTAAAAATCAAAGTGCTTAGCATACTTTCCCTGGCCATTCCTACATACTGATTTTTTCCTCCTCTCTTTAGGCATTTACCATCTGTGAAATTAAGCTCTTCAAAAAGATGGTTGTGCGGAAGAGTTAATACAGCATATCTGACTGCTATCCTTCGAAAGGCTACTTACAAGGTTGGCTGTCAGCCAGGAACTTAGGTTCCTTGGCTGTCAGCCAGGAACTTAGATTTTGGTAGGGTTCTCACCACTGTTGAGTGTCTAAACTGTGCAAACAATATGGTCTATGCTGAACATCTGCTTTCCTTCTGAGAGTCTGGAATTCGGTATGTAACTGGCCGAGGTGCCTATGTGACCAGCCCTCAATGAAAACCCTGGGCACTGAGTCTCTAACGAGCTTTCCTGGTCGGCAACATTTCACATGTGTTACCACAGCTTGTTTCTGGGGGAATTTTTTTTTTAACGTTTATTTATTTTTGAGACAGAGAGAGACAGAGCATGAATGGGGGAGGGTCAGAGAGAGGGAGACACAGAATCTGAAACAGGCTCCAGGCTCTGAGCTGTCAGCACAGAGCCTGACGCGGGGCTCGAACTCATGGACCGCGAGATCATGACCTGAGACGAAGTCGGCCGCCCAACCGACTGAGCCACCCAGGCGCCCCAAGTTGGGGGGGGGGGCGGGAATTAAGCACGTCCCGTGTGACTCCACTGGGAGAGGACTCTTAGAAACTTGCACCTGGTGTCCTCTAGACTTTGCCTGTGTGCCAGTTCCTTCTGCTGATGTGCTGTGCAGCCTTCCATTATAACACATCACGGCTGTGAGTGCCACCATATGCTGAGTCCTAGCAATCACAAAACCTGGGGCTGGTCTTGGGGACCCCTGACACAATGGCTACTACCATTCAGTAACTTTTTCTTTCTTTTAAGTTTATTTGAGAGAGAGCGTGTGTGCGCCAGAAGGGAAGGGGCAGAGAGACAGAGAGAGAGAGAGAGAGAGAGAGAGAGAAAGAGAGAGAAAATCCTAAGCAGGCTCCCCATCATCACTGCAGAGCCCGACGTGGGACCCGAACCCAACTGTGAGATCATGACCTGAGTGGAAGTCAAGAGTCAGAAGCTCTGACTGATCCACCCAGGCACCGCTCATTCAATAACTTTTTAGAGCTATAGATGGATGCATGTGAGTGCGTGTATGTATATACGATTAGATTTGGTTCTATTCCACAGGTGTTTTCTAAAGACAGACTAAATGAAAGGCAAAAGGGGAAGATACAAAGACCAATGAGGTACCCTCTGTCCTCAAGGAGCTGACCATCTACTTGGGGAAACAAGAAGGCAAACAGCAACAAGTGAGAGACGAAATGAAACAAGAGCTAGAGAGGTGGCTTTGGTAAGGCTTTACAGTGGGTCTTAAAAGGAAAGCAGGGTTTAATAAGAAAACGGTGGGGATCAGAAGGCTATTTCTAGGCAAGAGAACAGCAGGAGCAAAGATACAAATACATGAAAACATATTTTACGTTCCAAAAAGCAGAGGTTCCATGAAGAAATGTGGTTACAAAGGTAGCTTGTTAGGACTGAAGGCGGTGAACAAGTCTGGTCTCTTCTCTTGTAGGCAACAGAATCGTTGCAGAGTTTGCATAAGAGTGACATGATTCAGGCTGTGTTTGGGAGAATAACTGTGCTAGTAGTGAAGGCACAGAATAAGCAAATTACAGCAGGCAAGGAAACAAGCTAGAGACTCCAAATATTCCAACGACAGATCAGGAATACATAAGAATGTAGCATACGCTAAAGGTGGCATTTTCAATCAGTGGGAAAAGGACAAATTATTTAATAAGTGGTATCAAAAAACTGACTATCCATTGGAAAAAAATAGATTCTAACCTCACACTGTATCATAAAAATAAATTCTAGAGGGAATAAATATTTATATGTTTTAAAAATTAACCAAAAAACCCCTTAAAGGAAACACCATAAGGAATTTTTATAAGCATAAGTATGATATGAAATCTAGAAACCATATAAGCACAAACTCAAACAGACTCATGCACATTTACGAATTTTGTAATGTAAAAGCTACCACAAATAGCTGGCAAACGTAAAATAAATACCAGCAAAATGTATGATAGGTTAATATCCTCAGTAAATTAAGAGTTCTTACAAATCATTAAGAAAAAGTACCATTCCTCAACAGAAACACTGGCAAAGCATAGAAATAAGGAAGCTGAGGGAAGGCATTAATTGGTCAACAGATGCCTAAAATATGCTCACATAATTAATAACCAAAGAAAGGCAAATGAGAACTATTTTCTGCTATTAGACTGACAATGGATAATAAAGACTGATAATGTGGAGCACCTGCTAGGGTGTAGGTAAATGGGCCCTTTCATGTACTTCTGGTCAGAGCATAAATGAGTAAAAAAGGTGGACTATGGCAAGGTACCAAAACGTCAATTTGCCCAGCAGTGTTACCAAAAATAAGAAAACCTGTAAGCTATACCAAAGTCATCAACAGAGGCTTGGTTAAGTAAGTCAGCAATTATCAAGCTAGGGTATACCTACCCTTAGGGACATATGAAGACTTTCCAAGGAGCATGTGAGTACAGATAGTTTGGGAAGAATTACTTTCTAGATCTTCAACTTCCCAATGTTCACTTTCCAAAATTAATCTACCTGCACAAGTGGTTAGGGCTGGTCCCTCACCCTCCACTTTATACAAGAAAGATACAAGTTCTCATCCTGAATCTTCCTACTTTGCATTACCTGGGGATTCCCCCAAAACAGGGCAGTTGGAGATGTTGCTGATGGTGTCAAGAAAATGAACCCACCCTAACAGCTACTAATAAATAGCATACTTCTGCAAGTCACATGGCTTCCACTTCTTTGCCTTTGTTTAATAAAATTGAAGGAGGACAAAAGAACATTCAAAACAGTTTTTGATGACAGATCACTAGGTGATTTTTTGGCCTATAATTCAGAGTGAGTCCAAAGAATCAAGTGGCGTTGCTATAATAAAAGACTTTTCATTCTCATCTATAGAATCATATTAACAAGGTTTCTCAGGACTTACATCAACAAAAAGAAAAAAGAGAGTTAGAATGGATACCTAAAACACTACGTTATTCTACTAGCAATAAGTAGTATTTACATATGAATACATGGGGGTGCCTGGGTGGCTCAGCCAGTTGAGCATCCAACTCTTGATTTCAGCTCAGGTCATGATCCCAGGGTGATGGGATCAAGCCCCATGTTGGGCTCAATGCTGAGCATGGAACCTGCTTAAGCTTCTCTCTCTCTTCCCCTCTGCCCCTCCTCCACTTACAGGCACTCTCTTGCTCTCTCTCTCTCTAAAATAAAAATAACTAAATAAAATATGAAGGATATCCAAATTCAAGGGAAAAAATGACTGATATAAAATTTCTCACATTAAAAGAGGTTGTTTGCATATTTTAAAAAGTTAATTATGTTACTTATCACATTTATGTGGTGTGCAGAGTCCATGGAAGAGCTTTAAAAGAACAATGTAACAGTTTGCCCCAGGTCATGATCTCACAGTTCATGGGATCGAGCCCCGGGTTGGGCTCTATGCTGACAGTGTGGATTCTCTCTCTCTCTCTCTCTCTCTCTCCCTCTCTCTCTCCCTCTCTCTGCTCCTCCCCTGCTCATGTGCGCTCTCTCTCTCAAAATAAATAAGTAGACATAAAAAAAATAAAATAAAATGAACGAAGTAATGAATGAATGACAGAAAGCCTTGCAATGGCTGAAGCTGGAAGGGGAAGCAGGAACCGTGTCTGGTTAGCTGGCTAGCTGTCAGAAGAAACCAGTGGTCTGGGGAGGAGAGTGAATTTGATTTTATTTTCAACAGTGCCACTGAGATATAAACCACACACCATACACTTCACCCATTTAACTGTACAATTCAATGGTTCTTTAGTATATTCACAGAGTTGTGCCACCATCAGTCACTACCATCAGTGTTAAGAGTATCTTCTCACCCGCAAAGACTCCCCATACCTGTTAGCAGGCACACACACACACACGCCTCCATTTTTCCTTAACCCCCCCAGTCTCTGGCAACCACTAATCTACTTTCTCTATGGCTCAGCGTATTCTGAGTATCTCACGTAGATGGAATCACACAATATGAGGTCTTTTGTGACTGACTTCTGTCACTTAGCATCATGTTTTTAAGGGTCACCCATGCTGTAGTTTGTGCCAGTGAAAGTTTGATTTTGAACATGCTGAACTGGAGGTGCCCTCAAGAGGCACCTTGGAGGCAGCTGGACTTCTGGGGCTCTAGAGAGTGATGAGGGATAAAGTCATCACCAGAGGTAACAGCTGGAACCCTGGGAAGAGTTGAGGACAGTCAAGGCAAGTAGAAGGAATAAACAAAGAGAAGAAAGAATAGAATGCTAGAGAATGCTTATATTTTTTTAAGGATGCATAGAAGAAGGGAAACCACCAAATAAGACAAAGAAGTCATAGAGAGAGATAGTGAAACTGGAGGCTCCAGAGGTCACAAATGTCTGAGGGCGATGATGGCACACTTCAGGTCCAGGGACACAGTGGGTGTAGAACGGATTCTTGGTGATCTACCTGATCTTGGCTCCCATTCTGTCTTTGCACCCCATGACTTTCAAGGGTTTCTTCAACCCCAAGAGCCACAGATCCCAGTCTCTAACTTCCTTCTTGCAGTGTCTTTACAATCTCTCCCTTCTCCCTTTCCTATCCACGGGCCGAGTGCTGGTAGGCACCTCGCTGACAGGCACCCCGAGGACTGCGAGAGAATCTGTGATGCTAAAGAGGTCCAGGTCTCCCTGACTAAACACTCAACCGCTAGCATTTTTTCAGAGGCAATGTTCTCAGAGGTGGCTTCATGAATTTTTACTACGTTCTTTGTCCTACTCCCCCAAGAATTTCTGAAAACTTTGTGATGAGCAGAGGATCTTTAAAGGGGGGCATTTGTGAATGGCTGTGAACAGACCAGCCTTACTCCAGGTGGTAACAGACATTCCTCCCACCCCCTCATCGTCTAGCCCAGGCACAGAATCTGAGAGAAAGGAGACATGATAAAAGACAATGTAGGTGCCAGAATGGGATTAATAATGATAAACACCAGATAAATTAGGAGGAAGCATTTCAGTTCTGTACTTGTTAATACTGCTTGGGAATCCTGCTATTTTGTAGGCAGCTGGGGAGCCACAATCAGTCTTGTGAAGTGGGACAAGAAGAAATATTGGGAGCACATCTAGGATCTCCCCCACTCCTTCCTGAGACCGTTTGGTGTTGGAGAGAGGAAGCACGTGAATGATGGCACAGTGACTGGACCGCACTACAGATGAGCACCACAAGACTTCCAAGTCAGGAATGATCAGCCCAGGCATTTCACCACGGCTAGGGAGGGAGCAGTCCAGACAAGGTCAGTCTGAACCTTCCTGGTGGACTGTCAGGCACGTATGGGTGTGTAGGTTCAGATCTGGTTTCAGGCTAGAGCAGCCCCAGGGCACCTAGATTAATTAACTGGTGATGAATCTTTAATTCATCTAGGTGGTGATCTAATAACAATAAAAAGAATGAATTCTCTTTTAGGGCAAAAAGCAAAAAAAAAGCGGTGTACAGATGGCACCCAGACTACGGCTTCTTTCCAGGACAAGACCTTCAAAGTTCCCTCCGAAGCAGAAGCTTGAGATGAAAAGTGATATAAGTGGTACCTCACATTCAGTAACTCCATTGGAGCAAAAGTGGCCCTAATCGAAGGGAAAGCAGAAGCAAGCAACACTGGAAAAAACTAAAGACTCCAAGCCTTCACACCTCTTTTCTTTCAGGGCATAAAGGTTGAGGGAAAATGAAGTAATAGGTCTAAGTCATCAGTTTACACACATGGAATGGGGTTTCAGAGCAGCACAATACTACTGGGACAGCCCAAAGGCCAGGTAAGCCTTAAGTGCCTTAGTTCAGACCGTGGCAGAAACAGAAAAGGTGCAATGCCTCATTCCTTATCCTAAAGGGTAGGAGAATGTGGAACTCAATTGTTAAGTAGGATGCTAATTGTATCGTATGTACCTCATTTCATGCCATACTTGGAGAGCTGGGCTGTTCAAACACAAATCTACAAAACAGCCTGTTTATGCCTCGCTTGTAGGTACTGACAGTAGCCAGAATGTAAAAGCCCATGTCAAAGCTACAATACAAAAACAAAGTAGCATCCAGAAGGACAGGCGTAAGAAAAAGAGCTATAGACAGTGAATGTCACAAAATGCAGTGTGTTGGGACTACTTCTAAAGCCCTCAGATGGCAGTGAAAGACAAAGGAGGGCAGGCTAGACCTGCACCGGATGTTACCTGTAACTGCTACATTTTAGAGGACATAAAACGCCTAGCCCCTAAAGACTAGAGACTCATAGCAGCTTGTGGCCTCCTCTAGGACACACTTCTTAGGTCCTCAGATGAAGGCTTGATGTCTGGTTTCTATTTGCTGTTAAGGGAGGCTGGTGGTTGATGTGGTCTGGAAGAACTGGGTGGTCAATAGGAAGCTGGCACGGTGAGGCTAAGAAAAGAATGACTAAACAGCACAAGTTCAATGAGCACATAGAAACTGCAGGCTGAGGCAGATGGTCAAGCCCTCAGGAGTCCCGAGTCATCTAAAAACTAGAGGTAAAAATGGAGTCAGAGGAAGCTAACAGAGAGCCAACAGAAAAGAACACACAACATGTACCCGAATCCCAACCTTGCAACTGAGGAAAAGGCTTGCCTCAACCTTCCTCCTTGAGTGGAAATCAATGACTTGCTTCCCCGTCAACAGCCAGGCTACCATCTGTGAATGAGGACAAATGCCTAGAAGATCTGTTGCAAAGAAACTTGCCACACGAGTCAGGAAGAAAAGCAGCACCTCGGTCTAACAGTAGGGAAGCGTACAAGAGGGGAAATGTGTCCAGTTACACTCATGTTCTCAAGGAACAGATGGCTTTCATAACCTCAGTGACATCAAGAGTGACACGCATGGTGAAATGCGAAACTTCACCTAAGGTATCCAGTTGAAATCGGGGGGTGGGAGGTGAGAGAAGTTACAGAAAGTATTATAGTTAATGCTAAAGCTTAAAAAAACACAAACGGGGCGGGGGGGGCGCCTGGGTGGCTCAGTTGGTTGAGCATCTGAATTTGACTCAGGTCATGATCTCATGGCTCGTGAGTTCGAGCCCCACGTCGGGCTCTGTGCTGACGGCTCAGAGCCTGGAGCCTGCTTCCGATTCTGTGTCTCCCTCTCTCTCTGCCCCTAACCCACTCGCATTCTGTCTCTCTCAAAAATAAATAAACATTAAAAAAAATTTTTTTAAATAAATAAATTAAAAAAGCCCACACAAACGGTTGTCAATTCCGTTCTACTAGTCCATCTTCTGAAAAACAAGTTTTACTAAAATCACTACTCGAGCTCAGGGTAAAGGCTTCACAAGCATGAATAATTAAGGAAACACTTATGGTTAGAAAATGTATAAAACCACCATTAGACTATATGATAGCAACACTGGATACACATACATTTCTCAAAGAAAACACAGCCCCAAGTGAACAAAACTGAGTCAGAAAGTTGGCAAGCATGCCTCACTTAACTGATGTAATGTTATTGCTCTCATTTAAAATATCCAGAAGGTAACTTCATATCATTTTTATGCTGCATTTTGAAATATAAACATGACAAATTTAAGTAAAATCAATCCACACCTAAAAGAACAAAATTCAAATTATCGAGAAACTTTTTATTAACATTAAGAGTTAGCACATGTGGCGATGGTTGCCAGGCATTATGAATGCAATTACTGCCACCGAATTGTACACTTAAAAATGGTTAAAATGGCAAACTTTATATGCATTTTATCACAATAAGAAACACATGAATGGGGGAGAAGAAGAGTTAGTATATTTTGCAATCGTGTGTCCTTTTCATACAGTCAGTTCAATATCCTTTGGTACTTAGATAATTCACATTGTAGAAGGCTAAAATACACCGGTTAAACGTTTTTTACCTGAATTTCCATTTCAAACATTAATCACACAACAGATATTCCAAAGTAAAAAGCTCAAACAGCTGACACATTCACAGCATTTGGGGCATAACAGCAAAAAGCATTTTAACATTAGACAGTCTCACAACTCCAACACCATCACTCTTTGAACTTTTTCTTCAACTATCATGCAATAACATTTGTGAAATCTAGGTTGTAACTTAGGTCAAAATTAAACTAAAAAAAAACCATTTGATCTATTAAACATAGATGATTTAGGAGTTCAAAAGTCACTCTACATTTTTAAAAGATCATAATGCAACTAACCTTTTTCTTCCTCAGTAATTTTTCTCTGAATTTATTAGTGATAAATCCCCTTGGGCCAGCAAATCGTAAACGCTGATATTTAGCTTGAATGTATAAGCTCTTCTGTACTAGGCCTGATTTATAATGGGGCTGGAATCTGCCACCTCTAAAGTTGGTCTGTAAAGAAAAAAAAAATTAAGTGTAAAAACTACAGCTTCCAAATCTATTAGTGTAAGAAATGGGGAAATGTCCGGTACTCTTGATTCTAGGCACCACGTATATTAAAAAGGAAGAGGTTACTGATGGTAATAAAGTATGTTTACCTCAAACTAGCCTCCTAGTTTAGTTTATATAATGATTTTTTTTAATTTACATAAAAGCAATTTTTAAAACTAAGTTAAAAGTTTTGAAATTCTTGGGGCATCTGGGTGGCTCAATTGGTTAAGTGTCCGACGACTTCGGCTCAGGTCATGATCTCACAGTTCGTGAGTTTGAGCCCTGGGTTGGGCTCTGTGCTGACTGCTCAGAGCCTGGCGCCTGCTTGGGATTCTGTGTCTTCCTCCCCCAACTCCCCCCCTCCCCCGACTCGCACTCTGTCTCTCTCTCAAAAATAAACAAACATAAAAAAATTGAAATTCTTGAAATTTATCATGTAAAAAAGTACCACTTTCAAAACCTTATCTAATGTGCTAAAGTTATCCTTCTGGGGGCACCTGGGTGGCTCAGTCAGTTAAGCGTCCAACTTCAGGTCAGGTCATAATCTCACGGTTCAAGGGTACAAGTCCCACATTGGGCTCTACACTGACAGTGCAGACCCTGCTTGGGATTTTCTCTCCTTCTCTCTCTGCCTCTCTCTCTCTCTCTCTCTCTCTCTCTCTCTCTCTCTCTCTCTGTGACCAAATAAATAAATAAAAACTTTAAAAAAAAGCTTCTAGGGGTGTTTGGGTATCTCAGTTAAGCATCCAACTTTGGCTCAGGGCATAATCTCACAGTTCAAGGGTACAAGCCCCACACTGGGCTCTGTGCTGAGAGCTCAGAGCCTGGAGCCTGCTTCAGATTCTGTGTTTCCCTCTCTCTCTGGCCCTGCCTATCTCTTTCTTTCTCAAAAATAAACAAAACATTTAAAAAAGGCTTCTAAAATTATCCTTCTGATTCACAGTGTAATATATAAAATCCCCAATTGGGGGAGGACATTAAATATCAACATCTATTTAAGAATCAAAAACTCTCTAGGGGCGCCTTGGGGGGCTCAGTGGGTTGGGCGTCCAACTCTTGATTTTGGCTCGGGTCATGATCTCACGATTCATAAGACTGAACCCCATGTCAGGCTTGGTGCTGCTTGGGATTCTCTCTTCCTCTCTCTTCCTCTCTCCAGCTTTCTGTCTCTCTTTCTCTCTCTCTTTCTCTCTCATCTCAAAATAAATAAACTTTAAAGAAAAAAAAATTTAAAAACTCTCTTTATTCCTGTCAGTACCTTCAAAAGTCAATCTTTCTTTACCATAAAATCCCATTACAGCAAATGTTTTCATGGTAAGAGTTTACACTGAAAAAGACCATTTCCTGATCTGCATACTGCCCAGTATTATAAGACACATAAGAGGACAAGGAATATTTGTTTGATTTCCCTGTGGTGAATGTACAAATGGTATATTATAACAGAATAATTATCAAACCCAAATATAACCCTGTTTCCACAATTAATGAACAAATGGGTATGTTGTGCATAATGAAGCATAATAGTTTATTTAAAAAAGCATTTATGCCAGGCCTATTTTCCAATTATTTTCTTAAGCCTACAGAAAATTCAGGTAAAAAAGAATTATAATGAGACACAACTCTTTCATTAAAACTATCTGCACAAACTTAACATATAAGAGCTAATCTTGAAATTTATACTGTCCGTTTTTACATATCTAACAAAGTGATTACTATCTGGCTCTGAATTAGTCTAACTCCTGTAAAAAACAAATTTTCATGAAATGGTTCCTTTTCTTAGAAAGGATTACTTCTCTCTATTTTACTGTCAAGAATTATGAACTTCTAAACAAGCATGTAACATTACACAGCTTTAAACGATTGGTCAAAAGGTTTTTATTGCATATATTTTGAAAAACATTTAAAAATAATTAACATTTAAGAATTTCCCTTAAGAAGAAAGGGTAACAGGAAATAGGCCTTGCAACAATCTTAGAAAAATACTACAATCAACTATATCTGACCAATGAGAAGAAAAACATGTAGGAAGCCTAGGAAGCACTCATACGGGATAGCCCAGTTATACTGCCTCGAAGTTAAACAGACATCACATTTTCAGTTGGTTTTATGGCTCATTAGTCAAGATACTAAAAGATGGTGTAAAACATGTTTACATATTCTATGGCCACTGCCATAGAATATTTTTGAAAAAACCTAATGTCACCTGTTTTTAGGTACATGAAACACTGGCTAAAAATGTTACCTACACAATGCTTTCAAATTGTGTTACTGCAAATGAAAACAATCTTTGGACATCTAGAATTATGCCTCTCAACAAGCCAGGCATTAAAAGAGGACCACTCATAACTCCCTCCTAGTCTATGGTTTGGGGACAGTTTATACTACCTTTATGCTAATATTAACTTCCTCCGAATGAGCTAACCAGTCTATCAGGTCTGCCTGCTACTTTCACCAAAAAACCTAGATTATTTTCCTTTCTTTCAAGGGGGAGGGGAAAAGACGCTATAGAGTTAAAAATATTAATGATGTACCTATTACATAAGCAGGAAATTTAGTCAAAATGGATTTAAAAGCATGTCAACTTCTGAGAACAAGGAGAGAAATACAGCACTTCACACTATAATTCTTATTCCATATATCTGTGTGATGAGGTGTTTTGAATAATCAAACAATCACATTAGACATAGCTGTACAAATCACTAGGATATGATGAAATAGGCTTGAACAAAGCTTGCTGGACCAGAATCTTTCTGAGATGATGCAGAAGGCCTCTGAGGGTTGTACACCTATGGGCAGGATTTTTCAGTCTGTGAACCTTGGAGAAGGTTCACAGAGCTATGCATTTACACCTTAGAGGTAAAGGGGCAGGTGTAAAGGGAAGGTCTTGAACCTTGTCTGCCTCCTCATCTAGAGCCACTTCATCTGTGTCTGTTTTATGCATTTGTGCTTTCCATATAATATTTGAAAAAGGATTCCACTGGTAAAAAAAAAAAATTGAAAATCAAGTTCCGAGGAAAAAGGTTACCATTAAACTGATTACAGTTAACTATAAATGTATGTCCAGGAATCTTAGTGTATAGTCACTATTTGAAATATCACAAAAGCAGCTTTTAATTTACTAACACTTAGAACATTATGTTCAAAGCATAAACCCAAAGCTAGAATTAAATGGAAAATAACACTTAATACCTTAAATGGTCTTCTAAAGCTTGTTGTGTTTTGACGGTTTCCCTCAGCTCCAAAGGGTTTGTGAGTAATGATGTCTTTTTCCTGCATGGTATAATTCTGCATGAAAAAAGCAGGAGTATGAGTTAATATACTTTAAAGTTTGTTTTTAAAATTTCATCTTACCATTTAAAAAATACGAGTTTTGGGGGTGCTGGGTGGCTCAATTGGTTAAGTGTCCAACTCTTGACTTTTGTTCAGGTCATGATCTCAAGATTTGTAAGATGGAGGCCTGCATAGAGCTCTGTGCTGACAGCTAGGAACATGCTTGGGGTGCTCTCTCTCTCTCTCTCTCTCTGTCCCTCCACTGTTCACTTTTTGTCTCTCTCTCTCAACAAAAAAAAAGCATTAAAAAAAATTCAAGCTTTGGGCAGAGGACTTGAATGCACATTTTTCCAAAGAAGACATCCAGATGGCAAACAGACACATGAAATGATACTCAACATCACTCATCATTAGGGAAATGCAATTCAAAACTACAATGATATATCATATCACACCTGTCAGACTGGCTAACATTAACAACACAAGAAACAACAAGTGTTGGCAAGGATATGGAGAAAAAGGAACCCTCATGTGCTGTTTGTGGGAACGTAAATTGGTGTAGTCACTGTGTAAAACAGTATGGAGATTCCTCCAAAAATGAAAAATAGAAATACCATATAATCTAGTGATTCCAACACTAGGTATTTACCCAAAGAAAATGAAAATACTAGTTCAAAAAGAGATACATGCACCCCAGTTTATTATAGCGTTATTTACAATAGCCAAGATATGGAAGCAACCTAAGTGTCCATCGATAGGTGAGTGGATAAAGAAATGTGGTCTATATACGATGGAATATTACGTGGCCATAAAAAAGAATGAGATCTTGCCATTTGTGACAACATGGATGGACTTAGAGGGTATGATAGTAAGTGAAATGAGTCAGAGAGAGAGATAAATACCTTATGATTTCACTTATATGTGGAATATAAAAAAATGAATAAACAAAAAAAAGCAGAAAAAGACCCATGGAAACAGAGAACAAACTGATGGCTGCTAGAGGAGAGGGGGTGAGGAGATAGGCAAAATGGATGAAAGGGAATGGGAGATACAGGCTTCCACTTATGGAATGAGTAAGTCACAGAGATGACTGTGCATAGGGAATATTGTCAATGGTATGGCAATAATGTTGTATGGGGACAGATGGTGGCTACACTTTTGAACATAGCATAACATACAGATTTGTTGAATTACTGTGTTGTCCACCTGAAACTAATTTAACACTATGTCAACATACTTTGATAAAAATATTTTTAAAAATTTTTAAATAAAAAACACATTTTTAAAATGAAGATTTAAAATATTTATTTATATTTGAGAGAGAGAGAGAGAGAGAGAGAAAGAAGGAGAGAGAGAGAGGGCACAAGCAGGGGAGGGGCAGAGAGAGGGAGACAGAATCTGAAGCAGGCTCCAGGCTCTGAACTGTCAGCACAGAGGCCGATGCCAGGCTCGAACACACAAGCTGTGAGATCGTGACCTGAGCTGAAGTTGGATGCTCAATGAACTGAGCCACCCAGGTGCCCCCAAAACACACATTTTAAATGTATAGGATTGAGAACACAAAACATGTAGCACATACCTTAGCTGTAGGAACATATACATATCTTCCTTCACATAACCCATGCTAGCCTGTGAGGGCCTAGTTTAATTTATGAATGTGAGAACAATTTAAAAAATACTCCTATATAACACAAGGCATAACTTTTAGAAAAATGACCATACGTTTAGTATTTATTCAGGCATCCAGAAGAGAACCAAATCCATTATTATCTGGAGTTGCTACAGAGTTCCCACTGCCTAAGAAGAAAACAACGGGGCCCATTCTGAAGTTTCTTTTTTTCCAAAATCAAGTCTTATAACCTTCTTTTAAAAACAATTTTTTTAATGCTTATTTATTTTTGAGAGAGAGAGAGAGAGAGAAAGAGAGAGCGCGTGCGCTAGTGGGGGAGGGGCAGAGAGAGAGGGAGACACAGAATCAGAAGCAGGCTCCAGGCTCCCAGCTGTCAGCATAGAGCCCGACATGGGGCTTGAACTCACAAACAGTGAGATCATGACCTGAGCCGAAGTCCGACGCTCAACCGACTGAGCCACCCAGGAGCCCCAAGTCTTATAACCTTCTATTTATTCCATTGGCTATTCCATTTGCTGTACTTCTCACAAATCTTCCTCTTTCACACCTTTATCTCTTCCTCCAGTTTCATATAAAACTCTTTTCACAGTAGTCATCATGAATTTATATCAAGTCTATAAATTTGAATAAGTGCATAATCATACATATAATGAGATGAGACTTTGGGGGGACCCTGGTAGGGAGGGGTGTATTTTGTAAGTGAAAGGATGTGAATCATTGGGGTTCAGCAGAAGGACCGTACCAAACAGCTTCTGATCAGGCTCCCAATGCTCCCCACCTTCTAGTATCCAGGCCCCTATGTCATTGCCTTCCTTTGAGTGTGAGCTGGACCTAGTGACTTGTGTCTTACAAATGGCCGTATGACAGAAGTGACAGAACATCACTTCTGAGATTACATCACAAACAGACTCTGGCTTCCAACTTCCTAGCTATCGCTTGCTCTCATTTCAAAAGCCAGCTGACATTTTTTAAAAATGTTTATTTACTTTTGAGAGAGAGAGAGAGAGAGAGAGAGAGAGAATTCAAGTTGGCGAAGGGCAGAGACAGAAGGAGATGCAGAATCCGAAGCAGGCTCCAGGCTCCGAGCTGTCAGCACAGAGCCCGATGTGGGGCTCAAACCCACAGACCATGAGATCATGACCTGAGCCGAAGTCAGACGCTTAACCGACTGAGCCACCCAGGCGTCCCATTCATCTGACATTTTTTAAACTGCCTTATGAAGAGGCAAATCTTTAGAGACAGAAAACATATGAGTGGTCAACCAGGGGTGGGAACAGGGAATAACCAAAAAAGCACAAGGGCTATTTCTGGGGTCATGAAATGTTATAAAACTGGATTATGGTGATGGTTACACATCTTGGTAAATTTATAAAAAAAAACATTAAATTTTATACCTAAAATGGGTGAAAGTTTTATGGTATGTAAATTACACCTTAATAAAGTTGTACCCAAAAAATCTTGAGAAAGCTAGTACTATAATAAATGAAATAAAATCCTACTAAATCAGAGATAACTATTTCTTCTCTCATAATAAGTATAAGATTCAGAAGAACACTAACAATGAACAAGAGAATTGTAACACGTACTCAATGAACAGTTAGAAACATGGAAAGATGCTGGTGGTCTCTATATATACACATATACGTGAGGAGAATGGAGTGTACCAAAATGAAAAATTCGGAGCTGCATTCTTACCATGTGTGGTTTCTGAATAAATTTTCTAAAATTTGATTTTGTAAAACCTATAGGTTTTTGGAATTCATCAACATGAATATTCTTCAACCCTGAAAAACTGGAATGCTCATCATTCCTAATAAAATGAAAGAGAGAAAATAACGTTTTATTAGTTTACCTTTATCTAACAAATAAAAAAGAGAAATTAAATTGCCCCCTTCAGAGACAATCAAAGCAGCAAAACAGTTAAAAAGAAACAAAACAAGAAAACAAAACAAACCAAAAAAACACTCAAAGACTCCAAGATCTATCACTACTAAAATTACAAATGATAGTTATCAAGGCTAAAACCTTTATTTTTCAACAAACATTATTGAGCTAAGTTGAAAGTCAGCAATAGGGGGAAACAGTATTCCTTGGACCAAGGTTCTCACTCTGGGGTCCAAGGACAGGTGTCCTAGGGGGTGTCATCCCCTGAAACCATACGTAGAATGTGTGTTTTCTGAGGGACGATAACCACTGCTCTTGAGACTCTGGCAGGACTGGACGCCCCCTTCCTGATAGGCTCTTATTCATGAAAGCACCAGAGACAAAGAGTGTGACTGGCTCGGGTCCCCTATTGGCAGAGCTGAGACTTCTGACACTGTTGGGCCACAGAAGCGAAGGACAGCTCCTTTCTCCTGTCGTCACCATGTCCAGAGGCCACCAAAGCCTCTTCTCAGGCTGCCCGACCTGGGACGGAAGGTCCTTCCTTGGGATTGCCCTCTGACCCTGGGGCCTCATTTTCACAGCCCTCCGGCAGTCCTCTCCTTGTCACGTCCCACATCTACCCACAGTGTTCCTCAGACGCTTCCTGCTCTGTGGTGAACAAACTGCTCACTGTCTCGGCCTGCTTCAATCCCTTCCATGGCCCTCCCCCCCCCACCCCCCAACTGAACGTCAGGTTAAAATCCATACTCCTCATCATGATCTTCAAGGCCCTGCCTGCTGTGGCCCTTGATATCTCACCAGCTGCTGTGTTCCAGTCTCCCCAACATGCACACCGAGCACGGGGAACATTTAGCGACCCACAGTTCCTAACACACCACCGTCTCTCCTGCTCCCGCAAGTCTGCAGGAATAATTCCTTCCGTTGTAATTTCCTCCCACTTAGGTCAACTTCCAGATTTAGCTCCACCTGCACTGTCCCAGGAAGGCTTTTCCTGACCTCCTGAAGCGGACTAGTACCCCTGCTACGTGCACACGTAGCATTTGGGAGTCTTCCCACGTATCGCTCGTGTTTGCCAGTGCCTGTCTTATGCAGCAGGGTGTCATCCCTTAAAAGGAGACACTGTGGATGGGTCATTTTGTGGCCCCAGCTTTGACGCCCAAACCTGACAGGGAACGGCCACTCAGGGTATTTTGAAATGTTACAAACTCTCATGTTCTGTCAAACTGCTCATGGTATGACAGTAAGTCAAAAGAGAAGGGTGCAAAGCTGGGATGATTTTTTAAAAAGGTTTATTATTTTGGGGGGCGCCTGGCTGGCTCAGTTGGTAGAGCATGCGACTCTCGGTGCCGGGGTCTCGAGCCTCACGTGGGGCCTGAGCCAGCCAGGCACCCCGAGGATGATTTTAATTACTTAAAATAAACTACATATATGCCCAGAAAAAAGCAAATGACAGGAAATGTACTAAATATTAACAGTGGTCATCTCTGACTCATGAAATTAAGAATGCCTTATATTTTTATTTGTATACTTTATATTTCCAAATGTTTGCCACTGACATGTACTACTAATTTTATTAAGAAAACAATGGACTTTAAAAAATCCTCTTTGCAAAGCATATATCTGATAATGGAGTAATGTCCAGAATATATAAAGGACTCTTTACATCTCAATAATAAAAATACAAGAATCCAATTTAAAATACGGGCAAAGGATTTGAATAGGTATTTCTCCAAAGAAGACACACAAAAAGCACATGAAAAGATGCTCAACATCATCAGCCACTAGGGAAATGCAAATCAAAACCACGATGAGATAACATTTTACAGCCACTAGGATGGCTATAATTGAAAAGATGACCCCACCAATGTTCGTAACGGCATTGTTCACAACAGACAAAAGATGGAAACAAACTAAATATCCATCAACAGAAAAATGGACAAATAAAATGGGGTACACACATACAGTGGAATGTTAGTCAGCCTTAAAGAAGGAATGAAAGTTTTTTAAAAACCAAATTCTGACACACGATATGACATGGCTGAAAACATATTCCGAAGTGAAATAAGCCAGACACAAAAGGACAATTGTTGTATGATTCCACTTATATATATGAGGTACCTAGAACAGGCAAATTCACAGAGATGGAAAGAAGAGAGCTTATCAGGGGCTGGGAGTAGAAAGGATGGGGAGTTACTGTTTAGTTGGTACAGTTTCTGTTTGAGAAGATGAAAAGATTCTGGAAGTGGATAGTGTGGATGGTTACACAACACTGTCAATGAATGTACTTAATGCCAATGCATTCTACACTTAAAAATGCTTAAAATAATAACATTTATTATATGTCTATTTTGCCACATTAAGAACATTTCAACCCTTTGATATCTGTTTTGTGACCAGGCAAATGAGTGTGCACGTTGAAGAAACTACTTCCCAGACTGCCTGCAGCAAGGCATGGCCATGGGACTAAATTTTGACCAATGGTGCTGAAGTGGCATGTGAAAATTCCAGGAGGTTTTTAAAGAAAAGGCGAGAAGACGGACATGACGGCTTGGGCACAAACACCCATTCTGGACCATGAGGCAGACGCCATGTGCAGAGGATATCTGAGGAGCAGGATCTAAGGAGGCTGGTTTCCTGATGGATCCACCCTACCTACCATGCTCCGACGTCCTGACTGGACTCTTTTTCTACATGAGAAAGAAATAATGTTTCTCCTGCTCTTACAGTCCATTCTCTACCCAGCAACTGGGGTGAATCTTTTAAAATTTAAATGAGATTATATTTCTTCTTGAGTTAGAACCCAAAATGTTTCATAATCTCACTCAAAGTAAAATACTGAGTCCTCACGTCCTCCAAAGTCCTCTGCAGTTCGGCCTCATCTACTTACTCTCTTCTTTTCCCACCGTGTTATAACCTCATTGGCCTGCTTTCTGTTTTGTTTGGTTTTTGTTTTTTGGTTTTGTTTTTTTTTTTTGCTTTCTATTCCTTAAATAAGAGTAAGCGTGATCCTGCCTGAGGCTCTTTGCCTTTGTTGTTCCCTCCTTAAAATACTATCCCCTCAAAAAACCTTACTAATTCCCTAACTCTTTCACTTAATTCACATCCCTGCTCAATTAAAAAAAGAAATCCTACGTGCATTCCATAACCACCCTAGATAAAATCACACCACACGTATCACTCTGTCCTATTAAATTTCTTCTTCTGCCTTATTTTCACCTTTCACTTGTCAACATGTAGGTATTTATTTTTCCTACCATTAAACTGTAAGCTTGACAAGGACAAGGACTTTGTGTATACCTCTTCACTGTATGTTTTCTGTACGCCGTGTAGGTAAAGGAAAATCTCCGCAGCCTGACGTCCCCTCAAAGTCTATCGATTCTATTTTGAAGCTGCTTTATCCCACACACACCATGCCAATGCATGCACATTGCAGCACGACACCTTGGTAGCACTGTATGGAACTTAGGAATGCTGGTTACAAGAGGGAGAAATAGTGGGTCAGGAGAAGACATGGAGATGTTAGAGTAAGAGATTGGTCAGAAGTAGGGAGAAAAAAAAAGAGAACGTGGTCTTCGAGATGAGACAGAAAGTCCTAGTGTTAGGCTTGCTTGGGAAAGATTACCTAAGGTATTAGGGAATAAATAGCAATCAAGGTTTAAATGTGTCGCAGTGTAAGTATCCTCTGTCCTATCTGCTTCTTTGCAAAGTCTTCACTCATTCAACAGCTCTGAGTTGAGTTCAAGGCAGTGGGGATACAGTGGTGAGGAAACACAGACACAGAGTCTGCATATAACTGTTTGAGGGGCAAAAAGATGACACAGGTGGGAAATTGCTACATCTTGTGCTTCATGATTTCATATTTCATTTCTTCTGAATTTCTACACAAATCTAAACACTGAGATGCCTAAAACGATTTCTGCAAAAATATTAATGAGGTCAACTTCAAAGACTGAATTTCTAAGACAAAAGGATAAACTCAAATGCTTTTTCTTATTTTAAGAATGAAATCGAATTAGGATAAAGTTAAAGGTTCTAAATCATTTTTTTCTAAGTCACTCCTTTCAAGAAAGATGAACAATAAATAACAAGTGCTGGTGAGGATGTGAAGAAACTAGAACCCTCATACACTGCTGGTGAAGATGTAAAATGAGGCAGCCATTGTGGAACACAATGGTAGTTCATCAAAAAGTTACACACAGAGTTATCATATGACTCAACAATTCCAATCCTAAATATATCTACCCAAGAGATGTGAAAACATAGGTCTGCACAAAAACCTGCACATGAACGTTCACAGCCTCATAATTCACCACAGCCAAAAAGTGGAAAAGAACCCAAATGTCCAGCCCCCGGTGAATGGATCAACAAAACGTGGTTATCCATACATACAATGGACTATCACTCGGCCATAAAAGGAATATTCATGCTATGACATGCAGGAGTGCTGCAAACGACACGCTACATGAAAGAAGTCAGTCACGAAAGGCCTCACATTATAGGACTGCATTTATATGAAACATCAAGAAAAGGACAATCCACAGAGACAGAAAGTGGCTGCCAGAGGCTAGGGGGGAGGAGAAATAGGGAATGACAACTAAGGCTTACAGGGCTTCTTTTTGGAGTGATAAAAATGTTTTGGAATTAGACAGTGGTGACAACTGCAGAGCTTCGTGAATATACTAAAAACTACTAAATTTTTTACTTTCAAAGGGTGAATGTTATGGCAAGTAATAGCTCAATTAAAAAAAACCAAACCCTCACGGCTCCCCTATGCCGCACCAGCCATCCAATAAAAATAAAATATTCCAACACAGCCAGCAAAGACATTCTGCAGAAAGACATCTTGGCATGCTCTACATAGCCTCCAAAGCTAACATCATAATACTTAATGCTGATGAGCTACTCTGCACCTCACACCCGTCGCTTTAGTTAATCTTCACCACCGCCGTGAGGTAAGTGTAATTCTCACCTCTAGTTTACATATGAGGAAACAAAGATTAAATAACTTGCCTAAGATCAGTCACATAGCTAGGTGTCTACAGAGCCAGGTGTTGAATTTAGGTGTAACTCCAGTGCTCGAGCCCTTTCTCATCTCAAAGGGGGAAGATATATTCTAAAGCATTAAAGCATGGTTTTTATAAAATGCTGATTATCTTAAATCTGTTTTTAAAATCCTCTTTCCTGGCACACTGAGTTTCTTACACTTGCTGAGTCAAGACAAGCATGACAGGAGCTTGTGTCACTAAAGAGCACAGTCATACCATGTCATATTAAGAAACTGGAGACTTTCACCCAGCAAGGGACGAGATTTTAATGATTTTATTTTCAGTTGTTTTATATGCCCCAACACACAGTTTGCTCTTTTAATTAGTCCCAAACTTATTGTCAGCATAACGTCCAGTTTTAAACAAGCTCCATGTATTTTGACTAAGACGAAGTTAGCCACAGACTTGACGTAAAAGTCTAGTCAATTTGACACTAAGAAATATGGAAAGGGAATTAGCACTGGCCCTTCCTATTCATACATTCCTACTTTCTAAGAGATCCAAACGGTTTGAAGACCCTTGGGTGAACTGGAAATTTTGTCCTCTTCAATTATACCTCATAATCGTATGGGGTCCCAGGGTTGCCACGAATTCCACATAGTTTTTAGAACTAGACATAAACTGGGGTCAATCTAAAAATACTCAGAGCCCCCAAAAAAGTACAGAGTTGGGAAAGAAAAACAACAATGTACTGACAATCAATTTGTCATACATGGCATAAGTACTTCGCATGTGGCAGTTCATTTAATATTTCTAACCTGTCCACATCATAAATTAGTTCTTCTCATTTTATAGAGGAGAAGGCTCCAGAAACTAAGCCAGTTTGCCTACGAGCATGCAGCTTGTCAAATGGCAGAGGTGGGATTCCAACTCCTATCTCCTCTATTTTCTAATACCCCTGCCTCTGCTTCATGGACAGACATCCACGAAGAGTTCTAAAAGAGAATTGTACTGACCTCAGGAAATTCTGTAATATTCGGAGAGTAGCAGAATCTAAAGGGCAGAACGTGTCAGAGTTTCAAAGAGATTGAGCCAAACAGTCCATAAACTGTTACATGCAAGTCCATAAACTTGCAGGTCCTGGTGCCTGCTAATATTCAAAGAGCCATTACACTCCTTTCTAGAATTACAAAGACCTCATATACTCACCTACCCCTTAGTTTTTGTTGTTTCAGTCAAACAGAATACGATGATCACTGAATAGCTTTGAAACATTTTAATAGATTTCACTTAAACATATAAAATAGATTTGAAGGATCAAATCCCTACACTAAAATGAAAATCATCACACACAAAAATTGAAAAATATGTTAAAACCAAAAGCTCCCTGATAATAGGATGTTTTTCATCTACTGATTACCTCTCTGCAGCACTAGCTATGTGAAAAATGTGCTCATCTTCATTCTGTAACCGTTCTTTTCTCCTTCTTTCAATGTCATGTCGTAGGTCATTTGGGTCTATTATTTTGACCAGAGTCTGAGGAATTTTGACAGAAGACAAACCATTCACATTACTGTTAGTTGCACAAAGACCGTATCTAATAAGAACCTTAAGTAAAAGTCCTAAATAAGTTACCTTATATTCATCTTAATGGTAGTGTAAATTGATTAAAATATTTTGAGACACAATTGACAATGCACAGACAGAAAAGTTCATAACAATGAACCAGGAATCCCACTTCTGGGGGTCTATCCCAAAGAAAAGGCTATCTACCCAAATATATCCAAAGTGCTATATTAAAAATCATCAAAAAATAAGAGCAACTTAAATGTAAAATAAATTTAAGGGAGAAGGGGAGAATGATTTTATGGTAAATTTCAGTCAAAGTAATAATGTACAAGCATTTGAATTATGGTTAATGTAGACTATGTGGAAGTCAACGTGAAAAAAACCCACAATTACTGAGAAAAGTTAATTAAAACTTAAAAAGCCTCAATCATAAAAAGTCATGGGGGAGCTCAGAGATTTTACATAAAAGCAGTATTATTAAGTAAAAAGAAGAGCCTCTAAAACTACATTTCTTATGATAGTGGCTACGTTAAAATGCCAGATGTAAGACTACAAGAAAAGATGATCAAATGATATTTTGTGTTAAGTGGTTGAATTAGAGGTGATTTTTCAAATTTCCTATGGGTTGATTACAGTATTTTGATGAATAGAAATTCTCTGAAAATAGCATTTATTCAATAAATGCTATCTCTATAAGTTCAATAAAAACTGTAACCATTCACAAGTGAAAAAAATTACATATTCTATCAGAAGTGTATTAAAATCCTTCCTCTACAAAAACATTTTACTCTCAATGAATAAATTAGCAGTTCTTTTAGAACTTGATATACTTCTAAAACGAGAGCCAGTTTTCTTCCCCTCCCCCCCAACTAGTTAAGAGAGTTTTTCTAATTAGTAAAGAAATGGGGGGCAGGGTGGGTTGAGGAAATGTTGGGTAGAAATTCAATGTGTGGCAATAAAAAAAATCAGTATTACTTCCATCATTTCGCTAGTTCATATTCCACAGAATTTTTCATACATTCTACAGTAATCAGAAGGACAATATCAAATGAAAGTAAGTTCCTTTGCATTCATTCCACGTACAATTTAAAAAAAAAATACTCCACGTGACTGCTTTGGAAAAAATGTAGGTATCAAATATACTTTCCACAAGCCTTATAGTGTTAAGTTTTGGAAGGAATATTAAACATTGTAACTATATGTCAATTTTACAAAGCTGTTACCCTTAGGGATTGTCTCTCTTAGGGAATATTTTTGTCTTTTGTCAGTGTTCTCTCTGCAACCTGGCCAAGTTAGAATCACTTGGAGAGCTTTGTAAATTTCAGGTTCCTGAGTCTCAATCCTTCTTTCTCATCTACTTTAACTCCTTTTTTTTTAACTCCCAATTACCAGTTCCCTTTTCCATCAATATGCCAACAATAGGATAGTCTTTCATCAAAAATTGTATTCACTTACCTGTTCTGATTCATATACCATTGTTTGTTTATTCTGAAGCTCAGCCAAAGACATATCTATTCTCCTAAAATAATAAAGGCATATTACAATTAAATAATCATGTTTATACACTGATACCTTGATTCCATTACTACCGAATGGAATTTGAAATAAAACTGGTATGTCCTGGAGGATGCAAAAGAAACGTGCTACCAGGTGGGTTTTCATGTACATGTCAGTCTCCCAGGACATACATATCCTGTGAACAACATCACAGTGATGCCTTAGCGGTTCTCAAATCACTAGCCTGGGTAACCTTAAACTTTGCTCCGGTGATCTACTTCATTCTAACATTGATTCAGCTCAGCTCGCAAGACAGCGCACACCACCTGCTCAGACAGGTGCCAGCAGAAGAAGGCATAGGTTTTCATCCGGCTGCCCTCAGAACAGCCATTTCTGACCACATGAAGCAACCCATGATTTCAATGGCTCGACAATTATCTTTCATTCTTCCAGTGATAACTTCAGTAGGCAATTACTATAGACACAGCAGAATCAAAGTTAGGTAGGTAAAGATTGTCAAAGTCCTCCACATTTAGACACTGCTAATCAATGGCTTTAATACAACCTATTCCATCCAAGTGCACTGACCCAGTACCTGCCTGGGTCAGTCCTGCTTTTGGGTAGGAAATGCTGTCCTAGAGTCTACAGCAAGCCCAGAAGGCGGCACCTTCCCAAATATGTTCTGAGGCTTATTCCGATGAGTTAAATGGGCATACAATAATCAATCATTACCTGTGAATTTCTGGATCTGAATTCAATTTAACTTCATTTACATCTGCAGCGTGTGTATCTCGCATTTTTGAAAAACGCTCATGTAGAGTAATGTCAGGTGACGGAAAATAATTTGCTGAAAAAGGAAACAAATAGTTTTATCTCAGTGTAAAACTGATTCCGCTTAAAAGATTACATATAAGCACAGGAAGAAGGGACTGTTAAAAAACGTCCAACCTGTTTTCTCTTGAAAATATGTGGGACCCAAACTTACTCCACAGACTAATTTGTAGCTCTCACATGGTTTCCCAAGTCTAAGCAACAGTAAAAAAGGCCTGACTTATGAACCTAAGGATTCTGTTCCTATTGGACATGTCTGCCGATTTGCTGGGGGGAAAAGATAGTGTGGCTCTCTCAAAGTGAGAACCTTCCTTCTCCCAGATAAGACCTTACTCTGCTGGGAAGTAAAGACGGTACAGAGTTTTATAGTTGGCCTAGAGTAAAAAATAACTCAAGAACAACCCTGAAACATCAGAAAATTCTGAACAAATGCTAAACGTTGTTTACATATCCCAGAAAGAGTCCTACTGCCATTCTACTTTAATTAACATTAACTGAAGTTCATGAAGACATTCTGAAATCAGCTATGCTACACGGCTTTTAACAGGATAGAGAGAAAGAGAATACACTTAACCCATCAGAATGGTATTTAAGCAAACCTTTTCCCTAACTTACTGTTCCTGTTCTGGGACAATCTCCTGGATTTTTCTGCAATACCAGCTCCCTTTCTGCCAAGAATCATACTTCCTTTGGGTGAGAGGGGCTGGAACTGAGAAGGTGAACTGTTTCAGACAAAACGCATGCTTCAAAGTAAATATATGCCTTAGTTTGAGGGATGCAGAGAAAATAATTCATTTTCAAAACATGTTTCATGAAGGTAAAAAAAAAATCAGTGCAATTGTCCAGTAAGAAATAGAAAATAAAAATTTTGAAATTCTTGAAGGTCTCCAGTTTATTATTCCCATGCCTGCTTTATTATGCAGCATCAATGAAGTAAGTTGTTTCACCTGACTGAAATTTTCAATTAATGGAAATTGGCCAGAAGCTAAAACAAAACAATTTACTGCAGATATTCAAAGTATTTATTATGCAAATCCTTGATGTCATCAAGTATGCCAAATCGAACTGGAATCTTTTATCAATCACTTCACATTCATCCTTATGGCACAAAGTCCTAGTAATGCCCTCAGGGGGCTTTAAGAACATCACCAAAAGACCTAGACTTCCAGAGTTCTTGAGTTTGTCAAGTTTCATATGTGGTGTTTATTGCTTCCTCCTTGTTTGGTTTTCAGTTAATGTTTCTTGCTGCTGTCAGTAGGCCTGTCTCTTGCAGCAGCCAACGTCTCCCTTTCAGTTTGTAATCTACTATGAGTGAAAGTACCAGGTTATTGGAACAACACATGAAGAACTAGGCTTGAATTAATACCTTACACTCTCTACAACAGAGTTCCTTAATAATGATCAAATTTATAATGAAATATTAATTATTCTTACTATACCACAGATATTTACCTATACCTTGTGAAAAGCCAGTACATTATTTTTGTGTTATCCCTAATGTATGTGCAAGATATACCAACCTTTAACTTGATGGATTATAGTTATGATTTCCTGAGCAAATTCTCCTGTAGGTTTGTTTTCAGTATTCTGAGTTGAGTCAAGATGTTCAAACACTGGATGAAAGTTCTCACTTTTCCTGCCAACAGCAACCAAATCATGTGACATCTGTCTCTCTGTGGAATAGCTAGAAGCAACCCTAGAATAATTTGTAAATGTTTAACTAAATTTGAAACTATTTTACTGAGAAAAAAACTTATTAAAAATTAATCAAGATAGCTATAAAACTAAAAGGATGTTTATCTTTTCTTATAATTAAGGCATTAAACTGTATGCCATAAAACATGTGCAATAATGCGCAGGAGAAAATAGCTACAGATGCATGAGTTTGAGTTCTCCTTTTCAATCAGAGATCATTAAATATTTGCCACTTTAATAATAAAATCCTCAACATTCTAAGTTAAACAATTTTTACCTAAAAAAATACAGCAAGGCATCAAAGGTCAATGTGCAAAAAAATAATCAATTAGATTATTTTCTACTCCCAAATGTCTATAGAATTATAAATCCAGCAAGCTTATACTATCTTGAAGTTCTACCACACTTTAAAAGCTGCTATTAAACATAATAACTTCTTTGCCTTCATAAAAATTCTTATAGCTCTGTATCAGTCATGAGAAACTTGGTATTTTGAAATCAAATTCTGTTGAGATGAATCAATTACAAAATCTCACTAAACTGGCAGCAAATAATCTTAGTTGTTAGCAAAGCTATGATCATTAGAACCGATTACAGTGTTCACCCTAAATGTATCCTTAAAGAAATGCTACCATTTATTATATAACCTCAGCTATGTTACCCTTTAATGCTTTCTGAATCTTTGTAACTTGTATTACAAGCTCTCTTGACCTTTAGGCATCATTATCAAGTCATGATTATGACATACAGCTAACAATTACTGAGGGCTCACTGCAAGCCACACACAGGGGCTCAGAACTTGTTTGCAAACATCATCTGATTTAATCTTTACAATAGCCCTATGGGGAAGGCGCTATGACACTGAGACAACGGATGTCTTGGTTGTTTTGGTTTACATCCCAGAGGCTGAGTATTCCTAGGAACATAATCCTTCCAAGTGTCATAATGGGAAACAATTCCAAAAAAGCTGCTCTCACTTAAAACTACTCTTAAATTCTTTGCCTGGAGGCAGATTATATGTCACAGAAGAAAATGTCTCATTATTTTATATTTATACCTCATTTTGGACTCAAAATGGCACTAATTAGCTTACACCCATCTTACTCCTCTGCATTTAACTCTAAATAGCTTTTGCCTCTTTCCAAAAATCATATTCACTACCCAAAGAATTGAGATTTACAAGTGCTGGGGTTATTTATGAGTATGTTATATAGGCTATGAAGATAAACCCGAAAGAGAGCCTTGAAATATGTTTTAAATAATAGCAGCACCACTGAATAAATGATACTTCTTCATATAACAAATATCAATCGGATGGATACATGTTGGGATGTGGGTGTATGCATGCACAGATTTACTTATTTAAGTCACTTAGCCATATATATAAAACCGCTCCAGGGTAATCAGGGGCTTACAGATATTCTTCAAATTTTTTAACTTCTCTCATAAGATGGTTTAAATGCCTATTTTTAACTTATCAGAGGCAAGGCTTCCATATGACCTATGCTCCCTGCTTTCAAACCAGCACTGTCGAGACAACTCCCTGCCAAAGCAGAACCCCGGAAAAGTGATTATGCAGCAGGCTGATGCCACTGTTAAGGTTTCCTTGATTCATCAGAAGGACTTTCATTAGAAGAGCCATTTCTCTTCTTTCCTCCTAATTTGCTCCAAGCTTCCCACTGGGTATCTGATAACAAGCTAAGAGACATTAGTGATAAACACTGGAAGCTAGAATGGCCCTATAACAACCTCTACTAGCAAAGAATTACAAATGCTGTGTTTCACGGTACAAAAAGCCTGTTCCATACCCTCCCCAAATTGCTTTTAAAAATATTTTACAGGAGAGGGGCGCCTGGGTGGCTCAGTGGGTTAAGAGTCCAACTTCGGCTCAGGTCATGATCTCACTGTCTGTGAGTTCAAGCCTGCGTCAGACTCTGTGCTGACAGCTCGGAACCTGGAGCCTGCTTCGGATTCTGTGTCTCCTTCGCTCTCTGCCCCTCCCCAACCCACACTCTGTGTATCTCAAAAATAAATAAACATTGAGAAAAATTTTTTTAAATAAAACACTTTACAGGCGAAAAGTAAGATGTTCAAATAGAACTATAAAAATGGTCTGTCCATAAGGGGAAATCAATTGATCACATTTTGTATTGCAGACTCAGTTTCTCCCATGAGGAAACTAGTTGATAACGGTTTCCAGTTTTCCAACAAGTAATTATTAAAATTTACTTGATGGGGCACGTGGACGGCTCAGTCGGTTAAGTGTGTAACTTCGGCTCAGGTCATGATCTCCTGGTTTGTGAGTTTGAGCCCCGTGTTGGGCTCTGTGCTGACAGTTCAGAGCCTGGAGCCTGCTTCGGATTCTGTCTCCCTCCCTCTCTCTGCCCCACTCCCATTCTCTCTCTCAAAAATAAATAAAAAATATTAAAAATAAAATAAAATTTACTTGTAACTTATTATAAGTTAATTACTGGTATAACTCCATACCCAACTCTCAATCCCTAGAAGTGCTATGGTATACTTTACAGCTATATTTAATTCCTGAAATTTTAGTGTTTATATTTGGTATTAATTTATCCTGCAAGATTTTTAACTAAAAAATGTTAAAATTGTCATTTCCTAGGAAATATTAAAACTGAAATTTTACTCTTAAAAACAATTACAGTTTTGCTATAAGAAAAGGCTTCCCGAAACTGGGGAACACAAAATGTTCTAGGCATTTACATTTGTACATTTCATCACCTCTTGGTTCACATTTTCCTTTCTTACTTTTTCCTAAGACAGATATTGATTAAAAAGTTAATGACTTCAAGAAATATTCCCAATATAAGTAGTTAAACTGAAAAGACCAAATGTTCTCATTTGAGATGCATTTTAGACAGTTTTAAAAATTAAAATATAGCCAAACACCTGTATTCTAGTACTATTTCTGATACTGGTCTGATGAAATCTTCCAGGCTCCTCTCTTTTCTCCCCCACACCCCACTCGTTTTTCTTTTCCTCTAAGGATATTTCCTCCGACGTTCTGAGTGTTGTGCATAATAACGAGGAAAACATAAAAAGCTACATTAAACCTTAATTTCCTTTGTACACAGTTAATGTCCATTAAAAAACACAACTGCATGGCAAAACAATAATTACAAAAAGCCCAACAACAACCAAAACTAATGGATAATCCCCTGTCCTCTGGAAGTTTTAAATATACAACAATGTGCATGGGACACATATCAAGTTTTCCTTTCTCAGTTTTCTCCTAAGAACTAACATTTTGTATGACATCCTATAGTTTATAAAGCACTTTCCCAATTATTCATTTGCTCCTGTCTTCCTGAGAAGACATTTAGCTTTTCTGGAATTGAGGGTAAAGGGTTAGGGAGACTGCTAATTCCCTTAATTCAGCATCTCATTATCTTTTCATAAGTACCCTAACTGGCCTCCCCAACCCTAGTGTCCTTCCAAGTCACCTCACAGGTGTCTTCCAAGGCAGTCTTGCAGCAGCCAGAACTGCTTCCTGCCCTCTCTGATCATCAGCTAATCCTGTCAAATCAAGCAGTGTAGCAGTCTTACCTTTGCAGCCTCCTGTCCCTCTATTCCCTTTCACTTACTGCTTGGAACCACAGCTCAAAGTTCCTGTGTGCTTTCTGTCTTTGTTAACTTATAAAATGTCTTTCATCTCGGGGTGACTGGGTGGCTCAGTTGGTTAAGCATCCGACTCTTGGTTTCAGCTCAGGTCATGGTACCACTGTTTGTGGGTTCAAGCCCCACATCAGGCTCCGCACGGTCTCTGTGTGGACAGTGCGCAGCCTGCTTGAGCATTTCTCTCTCTCTCTCTCTTTCTCTCTCTCTCTCTCCCTCTCTGCCCCTCCCCTTCTCTCAAAACAAAACAAAACAAAACAAAACAAAACAAATAAAATAAAATATCTTTCATCTCATCTCCCTTTGCAAATGTTGAAAAGCTTTGAAGCCTAGCTCACATGCCAACAACTCCTAAAAGAAGCCTTCTCAGAATCCTCCAGCTTGGGATCATCTGAGTCCCACCTTGTGTGTCATTCACTGCGCCATGGTATTACCAACATCACCCTATTGTCTAGTAGATCAGTGGAGAAGAAATCCAATCCTATGCCGATTTATAGTCTGAGAGTACCCTAACAGGCTGTCTCACAGAAGGTAGGTCCTCAAAAAAATTACCTGCTCAATGAATGAATGATAAGTGGAAAACAACTTGGACAATGTGAAATGAGAGTTTCAGCTAAAAAGATGACAGACTTGAAAATTCTAACTGAGGCCAATTTAACTGTGTTTTTTAAACATTCTTGGCTAACTTTTTATTTTAAAATTATAACTTAATTTAGACCAATTTAAATTTTAAGTATTTCACTTTTTTATAATATAAAATTTCAAATATATACCAAAGTTCAGAGAATCCTATGATGAGCCTGTCAACCCAGCTTCAATAGTTACCAACACATGGCCAATGGGAGCAAAGTTGTAGAGCCAGGAGGAACTGCAGGTTAATATGGGCCCCAAAAGGCATGGCCCAGTGATCTGCCCAATGTCACAGAGCTGCTTAGGGACCCACTGGAAGACAAAAACCTATGCACACCAACCTGAAACAGAATGTTCATCTTCTTATACTAGGATCCTTAAGAGACATTAAGAGAAGCTAGGGTGAAAGATAATAATGAAAGTGAAACTTCTCTCAATTAATTTTTGATTTTTAAAAATGTATACAAGAAATATTAGTGGGGTAGGAAACCTTAGTTTTTGTGATACCTAACAGTGAGGTAGCAGGTTTGTGTTATCACAAAAATATCTCCACTCATAGCTTATTTTGCCTCCAGATGAACGGTACCCATCATAGGTAGGTAAACTTGTGTCACTGGGTTACCTTCCTTCAATCCTTACTATGGTTTTTCATGTTGTTCCCCCACCCATGCGGCATCCCTTTCCTTAGAGCAGCATATGGGCTCCAATGTCTTCTGGGGCCCATTAACCACCTCATCCCCCTTCAGAATGGGGAAAAACCTGGGGAAAGACCAGAATGGGGTAGGGAGGCCCTTCCTGTATCTCTTGGTGGAGGGGAGTGGGGGTGGGGACAAAACGGTTATATGCAAATGTGACTGATATACTCAGTCCAACATCAACTTTGCTAGCCAACCTTCCCATCCTAGATGCCTAGTACCAGCATGCAGGGCGGTCAATGGAGCCTCAACTCCATCCACACCAGCTTATTCTTCTCCAGAGACAAGCCTCCCCTCCTCTTCCTTCTCACTTCCATCCTAGCCTGAGCAAGGTTTAGTCTCTCACCTACCTGGCCCAACATTAAACCAACACTTCCTTCATCTGCCTCAAAACCTCAAGATGTACACAACAGTGCTGGGAGTTCATAATAGCATTCGTATAAATTTTCATATTATGACTCCTTAACTTATACTTTCAAACATATAATTATGACTTATATGTAGCTTCTACCTCTGATGATGCAATTTCTGACAAAGTGGGTCACTAGAATGTAGCCTTTGTTAACAGAAGTTTTAACTATGCAGTGAACATTCAACCAAGTGTCCTCCTACTGCCGTTCTAGATACCAAATGGAGCCTAGAAAAATCACTAGCTCAATCATGTATGTTTTCAACTACATTGATAACTGGAAGAACATACATCGTTATGTGACCAAAGCTAAGAAAATAAACAAATGCATAAAATAACCATCTCCGATTTCCCCCAAAATGGATAAACCCTCTAGATTTTAACCAACAAATAAATCTCTCTACTTACTCTATGATTATTTTAATTTTTTCAAGCAGAGGAAAATCTAAGTTATGTTAATAGTTGAGAACATGACTCTGTTGAGTCACCTCAAACACTACCTTTGTTTTATGGATACTTCATCAGTCCATACGTAATTAAATCCAACCCCACAAAACTCTTCCACAACTTAACCATTCATCAATAATTATAATCAGAGAGAAAGATTTTGTTGTCTATGCATTATCACACTGAAAAATGCATATATTTATTCATGTTTGAATAGAAAGGATTTGCAGTGTAAGCTCTTTATTACACAAGCCATCCTACAGATCTTTGTCAGGTAATTCAAACAAGTGCTGACAGGTCATGAATTTCACAAACTTACAGTTTATAAATTCAAAAGAAGTGATACAACAGCTGCAATTTTAGGAAGCTCATTTTCTGGTGACACATGACAAAAATCAAGTTTGCATTTCTTAATATCAAATTATAAAATTAACTCTTGTTAATATTTCTAATGAGGTCTATTGAAATGAAATCCCTCAAAATTGGTATTTCTAGCATTCTTTAAAAGTGCTAAGCCAATTCTTTTTTTTTTTTTTTTTTTTTTAGTATTTTTAAAATATAATTTATTGTCAAGTTAGCTAACATACAGTGTATACAGTGTGCTCTTGGTTTTGGGGTGGGGGAGATTCCTGTGATTCATCGCTTACATACAACACTCAGGGCTCATCCCAACAAGTGCCCTTTTAATTTTTTAACTTCCTTATTAAATATGGGTGTATCATTACTTCTATTTAAAAAATTCAAGATTTTTGTGATGTGATTGTAATTTTACCTCCAAAGGGAAAAAATGTGAACAAAAATGAAATAATGCAGTATTTAAAGGGGAGTATACTGATATCTACAATTCACTTTGAAATGTATGGAAAAAATAAGATGGAAGTATTGATGAATAAACGGACAGATATGTGATCATGAAAGGAGAGTAAAATATTAATTATAAACACTCAGTGGTGGATATATAGGCATTTGCTATACAATTCTTTCAACTTTTCTGTATGTTTGAACATTTTCATAGTATAATGTTAGAAAGAAAAAAAGCTTAAGGTAACATCCTTAGAGTTGATCCTTACATCGGCTTTTGTGCTCTTAAGGTTAAGAACTAGTAGGAAACATAATAGTACAAAATGATTGAAGACTTATTATATGAAGTAGGATACAAAATTATAAATACAGTATTATGACAACCATGTATAAGTATACACAGAAAAAAAACAAAGGAGCTGTACTAAAATATTAATAAAACTGTCCTAGGGTAGTAAAATTATCAGTGATTTCTCCCCTCTATTTGTCCAACTTTCTATAATGTAATCATATTTATAGATGCTTTTTGTGCACATATAAACATACATATGTATATCTTACAGCATTTTTTGTAAGCACAATGAACATAAGGCAAATATGAGGGAGGGGCACTGCCATAAGAAAAGGAACAAAATGTATTTGTTTTTAAAAAAAAAAAGAGAAACTGTGGGTTTACCTCCCTCCCTGTCACATCTTGACCTTCGATTTTGTTTTATCTTGTTTTTGACTGAAATACAGGTATGAGTGAACTGTGAACATAAATGCACCAAATCAACATGTCCCATCACTTTTTTATTCACATATTGGTAATATATTAAGGTAATAAACAGACTTAGCTGACACAGCCAACTGCAGTGCCTTGTTATTTCCAGAATCCATAGACAGAGGTAATATGCACAATGGAACAAAGCATGCGAACCACTTTAGCAGAATATAACCTATTACAACAGCGGTCTATTTTCTTTAATGAATCATTGAGAGCTAAACTGAGTGATAAATAGGCCTCTTTCTAGAATCTAGCCTAATTTCCTCTACCTAAGAGACTCTAGTCAGCTGAGCACCAATTGTCTTCGGAGGGCAGCAAGAGCCAGGTTAAGTCATCGGCTTCCTTGAGCCGCAGGTGCTCTGACTTAGACAAGTCGCTTCATCTCTCAAGGCTTCGCTTTCCTCCTCTATAAAATCAGGGCCAGCTAAGGTCCCTTCCAGGTCAAAAATTCTCTGGATTTGAGGCAACAGGGAAAACAGACTCTGAGAAACTGAGCAAGGGATAGGTCCCCTTGAACTCCACCCAGCCTATCCCTGGCTACAGAAAATCTAGCAGCATAAAAACACATAAATTCATGAAGAGGAACAAGTCCATAGAGTGCCCTGCGCCCACAAAGCATCTTGAGATACGATGCAGAAACAAGCAGACATGAGATCATTCCGTATTACCCATCATGGGACTCATCCTCATTACAGGAGGGACTTGCAAAATCCAGGCAATCCTTCCCCACTCAATGGACTCTAAACACACTGTTAATTCCATTTTTAAAGCTTCAAATAAAGGTGGCAGAAACAGATACTTTTTAAATAGCACTAAGAAAAACCAAAAACAATACCTGGATGTATTTACTGTTTTCTTCACATCTACTTTAACAGTAAGTGATTTCTTCCTAAGACTGGCAGATGAAGGTTTCACATTGGAAAGTTTGTTACTTTTATCGAGTTGGTTACTGGAAGAGTTGCTCTCTTTTCCGCCATCCCCATCTTTCTTTATTTTCTCCTTCCGTTTGTCATTGTAGGGTCTCAGGCCAATGTCACTTTCGCGCGAGCGAGTAGAGGCAGTGCAGTCTTTCTTAGATGGTGTGAGAGGTTCTTGGACTTGCCCACCTTCAGTCTCTCTCCCTCTTCCAGCAGTAAGACAAATGGACTGTCTATTTACAGGGCCTTTTTGAGAACTGTATTTTCTCTCTTCTTCCTTAGAGTACTTCGGAATTCTTCCAGCAGAAAAGTCCTGGTCCCCACCTGACGTCTTAGGACGTTTGTGGCGATAGTCACAGGATACCCTGGTTGCCGAACTGGTCTCTGGGGGTTCCCTCTGAGCATATCGATGAGTTTGGGGCCCAAGGTTCCGTTGCTCTTTCTTCCCTTGGTAAGATGGAAGAGAATGCTCGAACTTCCACTGTGGGTTCCTGGCAGGATCTCTGTTTTCGTACCTCTCCACGTCTTTAGGTCTTTTTGATGTGTGTCCATATTTTCTGAAATCACGATCCTCAGGATACCTGTGTTGACATAAAGCAGTTTATACTTGCACTAGAGAGAAGAAAGTGAGAATTTATATGTGTGGAATGTTGGGCAGCATGGCTTTAAATGCAGAAGGCAGTGGCAAGTTAACTATAATCCCTCAAGCCAACTCATAGAGGCACAAGGTAGCAAAAGAGGAAAATATCATCTTTTGTTAATATTCTAGCCATCAACAATGATCTACTCTATAAATAAATACTTCACTACTACCAGTAGACCATAATTACATTACAATGCTTTTTATCTTTTTAGACAAAAGCTTTTCAAGGTGGTTATCTTCAACCATAAAGTAAATAGACTTTTTCACTTGAAGCTTTATACCAAATTACCCAGGTTTAATGTTTTCCTATACCTCTTCTGAAAAGAGCTCCTTTTCTCAAAGTCTTCAGAGCCTCTTCTAAGTGACTGAGAATGGTTTTCATCTTGTATCCTCTGGTGTCTCAACTCATCTTCATACCACTTTCCTTCGAACCTAAAAGAATCTGCTATTGACCTCTGAGGTGGCTTCCCTCCTTTTCCACTTCCTCTAACTCTGTGGTCATCAGGAATATACCTTCCTTGTACTTTCTGGGGATAAAAATTCCTCTGGTTCTCTTTGTAAGGTACACCTTCTGAGTATTGGGGCATATAGTGCAATCCTCTGTTACCATCTCTTCTTCCTGGTAAGTATTCTCGGTAAGGCTTAAAAGTATAAACATTTTCTGAAGAGGTTCTTCTTATGTTTGGGGAAGGTGATCTATGTTCATACGATCGGTAATGTATATTTCCACGAGAAGGAATCCTTGGTTTACTCTGTCCATGTTTCTCACTGTCCATTCGCCAAGTGGTGGGTCTCTTTGGATCCTTCCTATATTCACAGCCATAATGCCCATGAGAGTACCTTTGCTTGTAGTGTTCAGAATTTCTAGGTACTGGTGATAATGACCTATGTAAACAAACAGAAAAGTTCAGTACATTTAAAGACAATAAACTAAGTCTGTCTTAACGTGACCAACTTAAATAAAGCATTTGCTTTTCACTGCTTCTTCCACTCAAATTAAATTAATCAATTTGCTCTATCTGTATTCAAAATTGCCCATGTGGGTGTCTGATTACTGCTCTGACCAATTCAACAAGCATACTCTTTCCATCGGAACTAATGTACCCCATGTGCATATCAAAATGGGCTGAGCACAGCCATTCCACTGCAGGAGGACCAGGTCAGGTGCACTTTTGCTGACAGCAAAAGTTTAGGCAAAAGAACCAGTCATCAAAAGCTTGTATCAGGTTCAATAGTCAGGGAAGAAACAAACAAAAGGAGGGCTAGATTCACACAAGTAAATGGGTAGGAGAGTCTCTGGCAAACAGAACAGAACCTCTGAAATTAAATTAGATCCTACGAGTTTATGACATCATAATAAACCCAAATGCAGACTCAAAACTGGCCCCATAGTTTCCCCAATTGATTGACTATTCTCTCTACTAAGGCTATATCAAGAAGCAAAAATAATACATACTTAGTGTGCAGAGTGGAGGGGAAAGAGGATATTAAGACTTGAATCTCATTCTTAGTTCCTCCATAAAAACTACTAACACAAACTGCTTTTCTTTCCCAGACCTGTTCCCTTACATGTGCTGTTCAAACAGACAGAGCTTATAACTTCGGAGAAAGTGGACTTTCACGCAGCTGTCATGCTCCCCAGGTACAGCACATCTTTTGTGTAACTACCTCCCCCAATACCTCAGCATTGCCAACATCGAGACTTCACTCCCACAGAGGAGGAAGGAGGCTCCTGTACCCAGGGAAACAAGTCTGAGTTGCCTGGACATCAAAAGCAGAGAGAAAGCACCACTATGTGGGACACAATAAAGTTCAATTTTGCATCTGGGGACCTTTCCTCCCATCTAACCCATCCAATTTTCTAATCGCCTCCCTGAGGGCTTAATGTCTTCTAATCAATGAGGCAGCTACCCTTGCACCTTTTGTTACTGTCCACCTTCAGAAGCTGCATGGAGTTGGGAGTCAAACCCTTTCCACATGGTGACATGCCTGTGTCCTCCCTACAAGAAAGGAAGCAGATTTATCTTCCTCGCGTACATACTGGGATTTATATACTGGACTTGGCAATATCTCCCTCTGGAGTCACCAAGCTAGATGTACTTAGCAAATGCATTATTTAGCTGAAGAAGAAACTTCATCACCCAGCAGGCTTTACTTCATCACAGGAAGAAGGAGGCAGGGACTCTGAGGACTTTCTGGAAGACTGCATCTCTTCCATCACTAAGGAGAAAAGGTGGCAGCCAGAGACAGAGGTCCTCCAGACTGGATGAAATACTCAACCTCTCACTTTAATCCTTACCTCATAGTGAATATTGCTTTGTTATATTTCATCTCAGGGGTTTTATTCTATAAAGTCCTGTTCTTTTGAAGGAGATTGCTGGAATGGTAACTAACATTTTCAGTTCTCCTAAAGAAACAAAAGAGATCTGAGGAGTCTGTTGGGAGACAATTCTCCATGGGTCTCTTGCATCCTGCATGCTTGGTAAGCAGAGGCACTAACAGATTTTGTTCCAAACACCACAGCCTGGGAAGATGGAGACGGGGCCTCCCTCAGGGAAAGAGGGCCAATTTGCTTGCTATTCAGGATATGTTTCCTCCCAGGCAAAGGCTGGGTGGGTTTGCTTGTAGCCCCTGATGAGGCTTGGGTTCCTTAGCTGTGTTGTTACTTCACTGCTTCACTCTGCAGTACCCACCGTCAGGAGACTGGGGAGAAAGGGAAACTCGGGCATGTGAGGCCCAGGCTGCCTGCTGGACCATGATTAATACAGGCCTTTGTCTCTGACCCAGCAGTGCCCGTGGCAGGCTGATGTGTCAGCTTGCAAGTAAGGTAAAATATCAGACCTTTTACAGTTTCTGACCAAGAGTTCTTAGAAGGAATCTAGAAATCAGGCACTAAGCTTGGCAGAGTCTTCTGTGCCCCTTCAACCAGCCTATCACAAAAGGGTGAAACAAAACAACCTCTTTGATGCCCTCCATGTTGAAATCATTCACTTGTTTATGTTCATGTTCCCTTTTTTTTCAGAAGCTCCTTCCCGTTACAATTTGGTCTTGTGAATTACAGAATGGAAACTGTTAAGTCATTATAGAACCATAATGAACAAGCACAATGGCCAAATTGTATTAACATGAAAAGTTTTGGTCTGCTTTTTAAGTATGTAATTATGGTCCTTTTTTTAAAGTCCTAGCATATACTAGTCACTTTCCTAGCTTGGCGCCTTTGCTCCTGTTGCCCTCCTTAACTGAAATACTTTTCTTCTTTCTTTCCACCTTTAGAAATTCTACCCATCCTTATATGACCAGGTAAAATTCCATCAAGACTTACTTAGTATCCCCTTTTCTTCCTCCATAAAAGCAGAATTGTTCCCTCTCCATGGACCCAGAATACTTTGTCCCAGTCAGTAGCACTGCACTTCTCCCATAGTATCATAGCTGACTATGGTGCCAACCTCCAAGCCGACCTGCATGCCTGCTGAGGTCCCGGGAGATGTCATTTGCCTTTGAGGCCCCAAAACTGTAGCAGGTGTATGATGAATACTGGTTGAACCGTTCCAATCTAATTATATGTATATACTATTGATACTACCAACCAGGAAAGTTCAACTACACCTGAGTTATTCAAAACTCAAGTATTCTGCCATGAAGAAGAGGAAATAGGTAACTCCTGGTTTTCCAACTCCCAATTTTTTCAGAGATAATGATTATGAAAACAAAAAAACCACTGGAGAGTTCTAAACCACTTACTGATGCAAAAAATGTAACACTTGAAGATGTTTCTCACTTTCCCTTGAGGTAGCCGTTGCATTTCTTCTTATTATGGATTAATTGAGCTGCCATCCATAATTAAAGAAAGCTGTCAACTTTTAGAACCTAGCAATACAACCTTTATCACTGTAAAGTACCTACTGTGAATAACCAGGTCCCATGAGCTTATTAAAATAGGTTCCTTACAGTACTACTGAACTTGAAAGTCAAAGCACATCTCAAACTCAAGCTAACTCTGCTAAACTAAGAACTGCTCACCTGTGTTTCCACCTGGGGGATCTAGAGCGTGACCGTGCCATCCTCTGACATGTGAGCCACTATTTACTTTTTACACTGCAAAGAAACACAGTATTAGCAAGTTTGTAGAAAGAGCCTACAATCTGCTCTAAAAGCAGTGAATACCACCAACAAAAAAGTTACTTAAGTTCTCTGTGCCTCAGTTTCCTCATCTGTAAAACAGGGATGATAATAATAGGACCCACTTTATCGGAATGTTGTGAAGATAAAATGAATTAAATCAGGAGTCAGCAAACTTGTCCTATAAAGGGCGAGATAGTAACTATTTTAGGCTTTGTGGGCCATATAAGGTCTTTACTGCATCTTCGTCTTCTTTTTTTTTATTTTTTTAATGTTTATTTATTTTTGAGAGAGAGAGAGAGGACAAGCAGGGGAGGAACAGAGAGAGAAGAAGACACAGAATCTGAAGCAGGCTCCAGGCTCTGAGCTGTCGGCATGGAGCCCGATGTGGGGCTTGACCTCACGAACTGTGAGATCATGACCCGAGCCGAAGTCAGACGCTTAACTGACTGAGCCACCCAGGCACCCCTTCGTTTTCTTTTTAAAACAACTCTTGGGGCACCTGGGTGGTTCAGTTGGTTAAGCATCCGACTCTTGATTTCAGCTCAGGTCATGATCTCATGGTTGGGGTGTGAGATCGAGCCCTGAGTCATGCTCTGCGCTGACAGCATGGAGCCTGCTTGGGATCCTCGCTCCCCTTCTTTGCTTCTCCCCCCTTCTCTCAGAATAAATAAACTTCAACAAAATAAATAGATAACGAATACAACAACTCTTTAAAAATATAAAACCATTCTTAGCTCACGGGCCACAGAAAAAGAGGCCCCAAAGGTCAAATATACTGCAGTTCGATGATCCCTGAGTCAAGTCAAGTCATGAAAAGAACCTAGAATGGTGCCTGGCACACAGCAACTGCTAAATAAGTGTTCCAAAAGGAGGAAATACCCAGAATTGCTCCATCTGAATCACTACTACCTTCCTGTCTTTCACCATGTAGATAAATACTTCATATAAGCACAGACAAAAGTTTAGGAATACTTGATGAGATATCCTGTTTTTAAACTGCTGGATAATAAGAATTAAAATACCTTATTATAGTACTAAAGTGCTGTCTAACTTCAACTAAATATACCAAAACTTAATCAAGCATGATTAAACATTTAGTGTGTTGCTGATTCTTTGGTAAAACAAGCAATGCATGGAAACTTGATTTTTAAAATATTAATGCTTTAAAAGAAGTTGATAGCTTTAGGAACCAAATTTTTAAAATATGTGATTAGGGCATAATCTTCTATAGTAGCTACGATTTGTATGTCAGTAATTCTTAGTTCTTTTTTTTTTTAATGTTTATTTATTTTTAAGAAAGAGAGAGATAGAGAGAACAGGGGAGAGGCAGAGAGGGAGGGAGACAAAGGATCCGAAGAAGGCTCTATACTGACAGCAGAGAGCCCAATGCGGGGCTCAAACTCATGAACCATGAGATGACCTGAGCCAAAGTCAGATGCTTAACTAACTGAGCCACCCATGTGCCCCCCTCCTTAGTTCTGATACTATAATTAAGTAGTTCCCACCTTATTGGCCCCAAACTACTGGCGGCTTTCAAAATTACTGCCATGGGTCCATGAATAATACTTGGAGCCACCATGCACAGGCTATGGAATGAATCAATGTATGTCTCATATATTATAACCTCTATTTTGCAAATTTCTGAAGACAGTATGGCAAATGTTAAAATATAAATGGCTTCTTGTATGTAGTTTTTCCATTGATTGATACAAAAAGTACAACTACTATTGTGTGGACACTTATTTAAAAAGGGGGTCTTCATAGTCATACATTTGCAAACTACTGCTATAATGAATTTCAGAAGAAAATAAAAGCACATAAAGTTAAAGGACTTGAACCAGATCACTCATCAAAAGGACATTCAATTCTATTCATTTATTTATACACTGCCTCTTTCCAAAGAGAAATTGAGGCTAGTAAGAATAATTGGTTCACAGGTACTATGAAATTAAGACAGTAAAGGGGAAAATTATCTAATTAAAAGTATCAAAATGCATTCCTTCAACAAATATTACTGAGTGATTATTTGCCAGGCACTGTTCTGGGGATCCAGCAATGAACAGAAATAGAGAAAAATTCCTGTATTCTGGAGCTTACATTCTACTGAGGGAGTTTATAACTTAACTAAGGAAGCTTTGGGTATCAGTTCGTATCTATGAAATGGAACAAAAATAAAAATCCCAGGGGTTGGGCGGTGGGGGGGGGGGGTGGCTGACACCAAATATTGCTGGTGATGATGAAAAAGCATAATTTTTCTGAAAAGTAATCTGTTTTCCCATTTTATTTATTTTTTATTTTCACTGTTTTTAATGTTTATCTTGAGAGACAGAGAGAGAGAGAGAGAGAGAGAGCGAGCGAGCGAGCCCAGAGCAGGAGAGGGGCAGAGAGAGGAGAGAGAGAATCCCAGGTAGGTTTTGCACTGTCAGCCCAGAGCCTATTGTGGGGCTCAATCCCATGAACTGTGAGATCACGACCTAAGCCGAAATCAAGGGTTGGATGCTTAACCAACTGAGCCACCCAGGCGCCCCCTATTTTTAATTTTTTGAAGTAAGTTCTATAGGCAATGTGGGGCTTGAACTCATGACCCTGAGATCGAGAGTTGCATGCTCTTCTGACTGAACCAGCCAGGTGCCCCTCCATTTTATTTTTCTGAAAAAAAAAAAAAAGATTTTTTTGAGATACAATTTGCATACCATACATTCACTCATTTAAAGTGTAAAATTTAATATTTTTTAGTATTTTCACAGAAATACAGAACCAACACCGCAATCTATTTTTAGAACATTTCATTCCTTCTGAAAGAAACCCCATTAGCAGTTGCTTCCCATTCCTTTCCTCCTTTGATTAGCCCCTGACAACCACTAATCTACTTTCTGTTTCTATGGATTTGCCTATTTTGGACTTTTCATATAAATGGACTCATACAATATGTGCTTTTTTTGTGATTGGCTTCTTTGCCTTAGCATAACATTTTCAAGGGTCATCCCTGTTTTACCATGTATCAGTACTTCATTTTTGTTACAGCTGCATAACGTACCACCTTTTATTTATTTATTCCTCTCCCAGGGGACATTTGAGTTATTTCTATAGTTTTGGTTACTAAGAATAATGCTGCTATAATAATGCTATCTGTGTATCAGTTTTTATAGAGACATGTTTCCACGTCTCTTGAGTATAAACCTAGGCATGAAATTGTTGGGTCATATAAGAACTCTATGTTTAACTTTTATTTTATCTTTTAAAATTTATTTTGAGAGAGAGAGAGTGCACGTGAGTGAGAGAGGGGCAGAGAGAGAGGAGGAGAGAGAATCCCAAGCAGGCTCCACACTGTGAACACAGAGCCCAATGTGGGGCTCGAACTCATGAACTGTGAAATCATGACCTGAGCCAAAACCAAGAGTCAGACACTTAACCAACTGAGCCACCCAGGTGCCCCATGCCCACTTTCTTTTAATGTAATAATTTCAATTTAAACTTAATATTTTAAGACAATAATTTAAAAGGGAAAAAAAAATAACTAAATATACTAACACATTTATATCACCATTTATAATAGGAAAGGAAAAACACCCATCCAAACTAATTATAACCCACATGCCCAGGAATTAATAAAAGATTAAACAAACTTAAAACATAAATATCTAGTCGTTTCCTACCCTTTCCACAGCCTTAGGTATGTCTTTTCCTCCACATATTCTATTAGCCCACCACACCACACTATTTGCTTTTCCCTGATAAGGCCATGTTCCCCATACCACACAGATGGTCTTCCTTCACTCCACTGGACAAATTTTCTTTCAGGACTGTTTGACCAGCATCTCCCCTGGGATTCTTTCCTTGACTTTGTTATTTTCCCCCTGAGTTTCCTTCTTGGAAATTCTGGATTTATTCTGTGATGATTTCAATACATTGTGATTATTTGTTTGCATAACTATATTTATTTTCATAGACAAAAAACTCCTAGCAACATATCATAGAACACAAAACTCAAATTACCTATGGACATAATGATATCAACCTCATTAGTAACTGAGTAAACACAAATTAAGATCATAACCATTCCACACCCACACAAAAAAATCAAAGTTGCACATTCTGGAGTGTTGGTGAGGATGTAGAACAATAAGGACTCTCATATACTGCTAGGGAGTATACATGAGCATTAACCAATTTGGAAGGAGGTGACAGTACCCATTTAAAGTTGAACATGCTCATATGCCATAACCCAGCAATTCCACTCAGCAACAGAATTTAGAGTAGCAGCTCTCAAACTTCAGTGTGCATCAGAATCACTTGAAGGGCTGGTTAAAACACAGATTGCCGGGCCCTACCCCAAGGGTGAGCCTTACTTCTAGCAAGTTCCCAAGTGATATGGATGCTGTTGGTCCAAGGAATACTAATACAAGAACTAATGGCTTAAAGAAAAAGGTGGGGGTCCCTTGGGAGAAAATAAGATTTAGTAATTCTGTGGGGCTCAAAAAAAAAAAGTATTACTTAGAATATTTTCCTTTGAGGGGTACCTGGGTGGCTCAGTCAGTTAAGCATCCAACTCTTGATTTCGGCTCAAGTCATGATCTCACGGTTTGTGGGATCAAGCCCCGCATCAGGCTCTGTGTTGACAGTGTACAGCCTGCTTGGGATTCTCTTTCTCTCTCTCTCTCTCTCTCTCTCTCTCTCTCTCTCTCTCACCTTCCCACATGCGCACGCTCTCACGCTCGCTCTCTCAAAATAAACATTAAAAAACGGTATTTTCCTTTGATAATATTAAAATTAGCTTTATTAAAATTCAGACTTCACTCAAAAATGTTATTGCATATAAATCATACCTCAGAGCTATAAAAAAGTTAGCTTTGGGGCAATGAATACCCTCTGAAATTAAACCAGATATTATGAAGATGGTTGCACAACTCTGCGAACATACCAAAAACCACTGAATTGCACACTTTAAACCTGTAAATTATATCTCAATAAAACCTTTTATAAAGTGAACTTTGCTTGCAATTGCTTAGGGCACATAAGCTAGTAATGAAAAGTATGGGCTCAGGAGCTTAATGGATAAGATAGGAGGCGAGTTCACTTAAACCATAGAGTAAAAACCTAAGAATGGTTTTTACATTTTTTAAAGCGTTGTTAAAAAAAGGAAGAAGAATATGTAATAGCAACTATATGTAGACCACCAAGCCTAAAATATTTACTATTTGGTCCTTTGCAAAAAAAAAAATGTGCCAATCTCGGATTTAAACTAACTTATTTGTGACTAGCAAAATTCATCAAAGGAACCAGCTTTCTTCTAAAATTTATGGACAGAGAGAAAGAAAAGACTAAACACCAGCAGGGTTTGTTACTGGGGAGAAGGTGATGTCAATAACGGTAGATACATTGGTTTATGCTGCTACTTCAGAGTGAACTGTACAGGGCCAGGTGCAGTGAATGAACCCATCTGCCCTTGAACACAGAAAGACGACTGGACAGCAGAGACCTTCACTCCAAGGAAGATGCTGATGAGGACACTGGTGCGAAAAGAAGCCATCTCTCCCAGAACAGCAGTGGACACATCCTCTAACTAAGCTGAAAGACCCAACTCCAGCAATTTTCCTCTTCCTCCCACAGCATTTTCCCCTCTTCAGTAGATCCTTCCCATCACCATACAACTTCCCTCTGGTGAAGCTCCCAACTCTCCAGAACCACATCCTCCTGGGACTACCATCCTCCTTCTCCATTTATAACCAAATTCCTCAAAGGGCTGCCTATATACCACAGTCACTCTGATTTCTCTCCTATTCTTGCTTGGCCCCTCACCAATCTCACCTTCCAATCCACCACCGCACCAAACTGCTCTAGTCAAGATCAATCATGAAATCCATGTCACTAAATCTAACAGCTATTTCTCCTCCTCCTCCTGGATCTACCAGCAGCACTTGCCAGTCAATCATACCTTCCTTCCAGAAACATTTTCTTCACTTGAATTCCAGAATACTACACTTTCCTGGTTTTCCTCCTACCTTTAAATTCCTTCTGTCTCCTTTACTGGTTTCTCCCCACCTCCCTCTTCACCACTCTGAACCCTAAATAGTGAAGCCAGTTATCCTCTAAATAATGACTTCAGTCTCCGGACCTCTCATTGTCTACACTCTCTCCCCAGTCTATACTCTCATTTAGTCTCATGGCTTTAAATACTCTTCATAAACTAATAACCCCCAAATTTCTATCTCCAGCCCTCACCTATCCTCTGTACTGCACTCTTACATATCCAACAGCCTATTGGATGCTGTAAACATGTCCAAGACCAAACTCCTGACCTCCCTCCAAAATCTGCTCCTCCTATAGTCTCTGTCCCACCTCAGTAAATGGCAGCTCTACCCTTTGAGTTTACAATAAAAAGGAAACATAAATGTCTAATAAATATGAAAAGATAAACAACCCTACCTAATCAGAAAGATAAAATTAAAACAACGAGATACCATTTCATACTCCTGAGATTTGCAAAATTTCTCAAGTCTAATGATTTCCACGTGTTTATAAGAAAGTTAAAAAAGAGAATTCTTCAACTGAGGAAAATTCCTCTCCAAAAAACCATGAAGCAGAAAAAACTCTAAGTCTATACTCCAAGCAGAATTAAATATATCCAAAAGCATTTAGGGATATATTAAAAAAAAAAAACTCACGTTGAATCAGAAATTTAAAAACTAAGAACAGAAACAGATCAAAACCCAGAGTGAAATTACAAAAAAAAAAAAAAAAGTTAACTGAACTCAGAGGAAAAAATGGGCAAAAAAGACTACATTATCTCAGAAGTGAAAAATAAATTACAAGGTGTCCAAGGGAGAATCAACTCAAATAAGAGACATTGAAGAAAAACAAGAAAACCAAAAAAATGAAAATGACAATAAGTGAGTGAGAGAGAACGAGTCAGAAAGAAAGTAGTGGAAAAAGAAGACAGGTAAAGAAGGAATAATATGTGTAATACTGTAGTCTCTTAGAAGGAAAACGAAACAATGGAATTAAACTAATATTTTAAACTAAAATTCAAGAAAACTTTCCATAAATGGAAAAATACCTGACTTTACACAATGAAGAGTTCACCAGATACCTAGGAAAACTAACTCAAAACAATCAATTCTGAAACACAGCCTAGTAAAAATTATTTGATTTCAAATATAAAGATAAAATCCTCAAGACCTCTATGTAAAAAGAATAAATAACCTATAATTCCAAAAGAATTAGACTATCATCAGATATTTCAAAACTAACACACAAAGCAAAGCAACGATGGATCAACATTTAAAATAAAAAAATAAAATAAAATCAATGAAAGTAAGTGTGAACCAAGGATTTTTTATCAGCCAAATTACTTTCATATATCAAGGCTATAGAAAAAAAAAGTTTTCAGCATACAAGAACATAGGGAATTTCTGCATTTAACTAGCCCTTCCTGAGAAATCTACTAGAAGATGAGCTTCATCTAACCAAATTATGAGTGAGAAAATGACAGCAAAGGACCGATGTTGAGCATTAAAAAATATGTAAATGTACATATAAGACTTTAAAAGAAAGATGAGGATGAAGGTGAAAGACTAATGTAAAATTGTGGCATATTGGGACAAGGTAGAAAAACTGCACTAAAAAATGGGAGAAGAGACAGGAAAAGAAAATAATGGTAAAAAGGTCATTACTGTATAGGCAATAGATGGGCTTAATGCATACTGAAGGGGGGAACCTAATAAATCATATATTAAGGGGCTACACAAATCAACACACAGTGCTGAGACAAGTGGATATCCACAAGCAAAACAATAAAGTTCAACCCTACCTCACACCATATACAAAAATTAACTCAAAATGGATCAAAGACCTAAATGTGAGAGCTAAAACTATAAGAGGAAAACATAAAGATAAATAATCTTTGTGACATTGGATCGGATATTACATCAAAAGCACAGGTAACAGGGCACCTGGGTGGCTCAGTTGGTTAAGCGTCCAACTCCTGGTTTCAGCTCAGGTCATAAGCTCACAGGTTCATGGGTTCGAGCCCTGCGTCGGACTCCACACTGACAGCACCGAGCCTTCTTGTGATCCTCTCTCTCCCCCTCTCTCTATGCCCCTCCCCTGCTCATACTCTCTCTCAAAATAAAAGTAAAATAAACTTGAGATAAAACAGATAAATCAGGCATCATCACAATTTCAAATGTTTACACTGTAAAGGATACTATCAAGAAAGCAAAAAGGCAACCCACAAAATGGGAGAAAACTTTTTACAAATCATATCTGATAAAGGATTATGTCTAGAACATACAAAAAAAACCCTCTTACGATTCAATAATAAAACACAACCCAATTAAAAACGGGCAAAGGAGCTGAAGTGACATTTTTCCTGAGAAGATCTACAAATGCCCAATAAACACATGAAAAGATGTTCAACATCACTAACCACTGGCAAGATACAAATCAGAATCATGAGACACCACTTCACACCAACTGGATGGCTATGATCAAAGACAGATAATAACAAATGCTGAAAGTATGGAGAGATATGGAACCCACATACATTGCTGGGGAGAATATAAATGATGCAGACGTTTGGGAAAACAGTCTGGCAGTTCCTCAAAGAATTAAACACAAAGAGTTACCATATGACCCAGCAATTCCACTCCTAAATATATACTCAAGAGAAATACAAATATATGTCCACACAAAAACTTATACACAAATATTCATAGCAGCATTAGTCATAATAGCCAAAAGTAGAAACAATTTCACTGTCCATTTAGAGATAAATGAATAAACAAAATGTGGTATACCCATACAACTGAACATTATTTGACCATAAAAAGGAATGAAGTGCTGACACATGGTCAAACAGGGAGGAATCTTGAAACTGTTATGCTAAGGGAAAGAAGCCAGTTACAAAAGACTGCATATTGTGTGATTCCATTTATATAAAAGGTCCAAGATACGCAAATCCAGAGAAACAGAAAGCGGACTGGTAGTTGCCTGGGTGGGGCGGTAGGGCACTGGAGAGAATACACACAGGGTTTCCTCTGGGGATGATGAATACGTTTCAAAACTGGACTGTGGCGATGGCTGCACAACTCTAAGTATACCAAAAAAACACCAAACTGTACACTTTTAAATGGGTGAATTGTGTGGTATGTTAATTATATCTCAGTAAAGATGCTACCAAAAAAAACAAAATCAACTAACAAAAATTTCACACTAAATAGGAACCCAGCATTTACAAATGCAAACAATATCCCAGGAAAGCCTTTGCAACAAAGAAGCCCCACTCTCAGCACAGAACAGGACCAAGTCAGAGCTCCCAGAACAAAAGGGGGATCAGCAGATCAGAGGAAGCCAGAGCTGAGGGGACCAGAACACGCATTACGCTCTTGGCTGCAGTGGCTATGATCAGTCAGTTCTTCAGTGAGGAGCTGGAGGTAGATAAAAACCCTCACAGATGCCTATCATCAATCTACTTTGATTTCATGAATACGATGTATTTTTCTCACACACACAAAAGGTTAAATAAACAAACAGGGGAGTAAGGGCATTTACAGAGGTACAAGGACAAAAAATGAACCATCAGAACAAAAATACAAACCTTCCTAAATACCACTCCCCAATTTTTTTAATACAAGAGGAAAAAACACACCGCATAGCAAAAGAAACAGCAAATAAAGATAACAAAATATTATGATAGAGTTGAGGCCAAAATATATTAGTCCTAACAATAAATGTGAATGGGTTTAACTCACCTATTAAAATGAAGAGTTTCAATGTGGCTCACAAAACAAAACTCAAGGAGTTATACAAATGACACATTTAAAACAAAGTGATGTTGAAACATTAAAAATGAAAGGATGGCCAAAGTATACCAGGCAATCGGTAATAAAAAGAGAGCAGAGTGGCATCTGTGGAATCAGGCAAAGCAAAATTCAAGCCCCAAAGCATTCATCGTGACCAAAAAAAAAGACACTTAAAAAATTATTTTTATTTATTTTGATAGACATAGAAACAGTGTGGGGGGGGAGGGGCGGGGCGGACAGAAATAGAAAGAACCGAGAGTCGGACGCTTAACCAACTAAGTCACCCAGGCACCCCCGGAAAAGACACTCTTTAATGCTGAAAGCAACAATCCATGATTTAGACAGCACACATAAAAATACACATATTCATATGAACATCACATAGCAACCACCTTTATGAAACAAAAACTACTTGAGATGCAAGGCAACATATAGATAGAAACACACTAATAATACAAGATTTAATTATCCACTCTCAGTGGTATATTAGAAAATGCAGTGATCCCCAAATAAGGAGACAGAAGATCTAAACAGCATAATCAACAGAGTAAATCTTAAAGATATTTATCAAACTCTACAGTCTCATACTAGAGAATATACCTTCTTCTCACATGCGCATGCCACATTCACCAGAAGTACTCATTTATTAGGTCACAAAACATCAGCAACTGCCATGAAACAGAAATATTACAAACAATATCCTCTGATCATAAGGCAAAAACCCTAGAATTTACTAACAAATATAACAGAAAAGCCCTTCCACCTAGAATGACAATGAAAGCACTACCTATCAGATTCTATGGGATGCATTTAAAGTAGTGATCAAAGAAAAATTTGTTGTTCTCAACATATTTTTTAAGTTTATTTATTTTGAGAGAGAGAGAGAGAGAGCGAGCGAGCGAGCATGTGAGCAGGAGAAGGACAGAGAGAAAGGGAGAGAGAGAATCCCAAGCAGGCTCCGCACTGTCAGCACAGAGTGTGAGATGGGGCTCAGTCTCACGAACTTGTGAGATCATGACCTGAGCTGATGTCAAGGGTCAGACACTTAACCCACTGAGCCAACCAGGCATTCAGCTCTAAACATATTTATCAATAAAAATGAAATAATAAAAATAAATAAATTCAGTTCCAAGGTTAAAAAAACCCTAAAAAATAACAGGGTAAACCAAAAGAAAGCAGAAGGAAATAATAAAGATAAAAGCCAAGGAAGAGAATGAGCAAGAGAACAGAAAACTAGATCCAAATAATAATTTAAAATTCTGTAGTTTTTGAAAAAACTAAAAGAGATAAACCACTATATAACATGATTCAGAAAAAAAGGGGGAAACACAAATATACAAAAATAAAACAGAATGAGGGAGAAACAACCATTGAAATGGGAGAAAAATTTTAAATCAGAAGAGATCACTTTGTACCTCTCTACCTAAAAAATTTGAAAACCCAGATGAAAAAGATTTCGCGGGGCGCCTGGGTGGCGCAGTCGGTTAAGCGTCCGACTTCAGCCAGGTCACAATCTCGCGGTCCGTGAGTTCGAGCCCCGCGTCGGGCTCTGGGCTGATGGCTCAGAGCCTGGAGCCTGTTTCTGATTCTGTGTCTCCCTCTCTCTCTGCCCCTCCCCCGTTCATGCTCTGTCTCTCTCTGTCCCAAAAATAAATAAAAACGTTGAAAAAAAAATTTAAAAAAAAAAAGAAAAAGATATTTCGCTAGAAAAATACAAATTACCAAAATTGACCCCGAGTTAGAAAGCTTAAAGAGACCAATTTTCATAGAAAAAATAAAGTTATTAAAGAAATATCCCTGAAAAAGCATCAGGCCCAGCTGGTTTCACAGGAGAATTCTACCAAACCTTCAAACACCAGATAGCTTCAATATTCTATAAATTATTCCAGACCTGGTGTATCATGAGCAGGATCAAGCTTACAGAACATCAACCTTTCAAGAAAGATGAACCAGCCAAGGAGACTGAGAAGGGACATCCTCTGAGGAAGGAGGGAACCCTACAGCACAGAATCTCATACACTAAAGAATATTTCAAGAAAGACTTTCATGGCAAAAGCTGCATAGAGATCCAATAAAAGGAATTAAAAAATGTGAACACGTGGCTTCAGGACTAAGTGGAAGGTAAGGAGACTTAAGAAAGCCAATTATTAACAACTCCTTCTAACAGGCTGACTGGAAGGGGAAGAGAGAAAGTGGGTTGTGCCTGGTGGGGGGGGGGGGCGGTCCTAGGGAATAGGTTTACTGTTGATATGGATGGACTATGTGCCTGGTGTTGGGGATATAACATAGAATGACAGTCACAGTAGAGATGAACCTAGGTCCAATTAGTTCAGTATTTCCTTTGATTCCTTAATATCAACTCCAATACTGTAGTCAATTTCTCTCAATATCCCACATTTACATATTACCTTCTTCAATGGTCCAGAATGAATTTTTATCAGCAGTCATATATTTTATGTTCATTTAGCAGACATTACTAAGTGCCAATGAGTAGTAGGGGGCAGGCACACAAAGTTGTAAGAGATCTGGTTTCTTTCCCCGAGATCCTAAGTTTTCAGTGGATAAAAAAGACTTCATGAGGGCTAGTACCTCCTGGTTCGCTAAGTGTCTAGCAAATACCTCATTTAATCCTCAAAACAAGCCCCCAAGGAAGCTGGAATTACCTTCATTTCATAGGTGAAAAAAAGCCACAAAGAAGTAACCAATCTGTCCCAAGTAAAGGACCTGAAACCAGAATCCAGATTCTCAGACTCCAATATTAACACCTCTTCAACTAGCAATTCCTACCTTCAGAAAGATGACCCTGACAAGAGTGCCTGGTCATTTGTGCAGATGCTCGGTCAGCAGAATTGGACTTTAGCATGCTTGAGAATAGTTGACATCCTGCATCACATCTAAAATTGCCGTCTAAATTTGGAAAGCAGCTTTCCCACCTTCTAGCTGCCTGGACATTCTTTCTGTAGCCTGTAGGGCACAAAGACTATGTTTTACTTATCATGATCCCAAGGAATGTGTTTTATTTAGCTTTATATTTTCCCCCCTCAATTTTATATATAGTGCCTTTAAATATCTGCTCCTTCAACATTTGTGTAGATTCATTCATTCACCTAATTTCATAACTCTGATAGCGTTCTGAATATAATCTAGGACAGAAATCTAAAACTTCGAATTTAAGAAGTGAAAGAGAGTGGGGCAAATGGTATCACAGAATGGCTTTTTTGAATTCAGAAATTTACTTTAAAAAATCAAGATGCTCTTGTGCTCTGAAATTTTTACAAGATAGCAATAATTGGCCACAAGACAGAGTATGTTTAAACGTACTTTCCATAAATGTCTCATTTGACCCTTAAAACCACCCTGTAAGAAACGCAAGGCAAATGCGCTATAATATCTACTTTAGAGTTGAGGAAACAGTCCCTTAGAAAAGGTAAGTGGCTTGTTCAAGGTAATCAGAGACACTCCAATTTAAGGAAGTCCTGAGTACAAATCTCTTGTTCACTCTATGATGCCTTTGCCTCACCTGCATAACCATTCTTTACTAAACGGTTAAAAGTGGAATAAAAGATGAGAAACTGAATTGCTGAAACAAATAAGAAAAAAAAAAAGGATAGCTAGAGAATGATACTTGTACTCGGTTGGAGAGAAGAACAGAAACGGCCCCAAAGTGAGCCAGTAGAAATCCTTTAAATGTTGTCTTTTGCTAGGGTGTAGAAAAAGATACTCACAGATTGTTAGTGGGAGGGAAAATCGCACATCCTTTCCAGAGGGAAACCGAGCAATTTACATTTTTAAAAAGACAAACCCAACAATTCTATCATCTAGGAATGTACACTAAGAAGTAATCATGGCTGTGCAGATTTTACATTTCTTCATCAATGTTTTTAAGTAGTGTAAAATGGAACAATCAACTAAATAAATTATGACAGCCATGTAATGGCATGCTATGAAGTCGGGGGCGGGGGGGAAAGGTTACAATAGAGAATCCACTTTAGAAAAATCCATACATTCATCTCTGCATAGAAAGATAATGGAGATGTATACCCAGTGTAACCATATTCATAATGGTTACTTGGAATGATGAAACTGTATCTTCTTCATCATGCTTTTGCATCTTTTAGAAATTTTGTAAATAGACAAATGTCACTAAATGTTTCTATACATAAGTATTTCTAGTAAGGCTTTCAAAGGAGGGGCTCTGAAACGACAACAGGGACTTTCAAAAAAACATTTTTTGTAGCTATTTTTAAGAATACTATTTAAAAATAAAGCATTATTAACATAAGCATTAAAATACCATTGAAAAATAACGCACTCATTGTGAATCCCCACCAAAACGTTTCCTTTTCAATTCCAGTCTTTCATTCATACCAGTTCTCATTCAGAAAAATGTTAAAAATGTTGCTGGGTCAGACGTCAGACAGACCTTAGTGATTTCTACCTGTAGTTTTTACTTTGTTTCAGAAAAAAAGAAGCAATCATCTAGAGGGCAGCTAGAGAAGCGACTCGGCAGGAAAATATTTGGGAGAATATAAGTTTCTCTCCCATTTCTTTTCCTCCTGACTTGCCGATACGAAAATCCTGACAGTGACTGGCCCAGTTTCCTAATACACCTTAGAAAAGCACAGGAGATGCGCCAATTTTCAAGATAACGTTTCTAAAAAACACAAGTTTTACTTTGCAATGCAGGACAAAGAGCATCCTTCACGACTCATTCTGGACGTTACCAGAAGAAGATGCCGCTGCGCGGCTGGAGAGCCTCCGGAGGACAAAGCAGGGTCTCCTCGGCTCGGGTCCCGCAGTCTACGCGCCCCGGTCCGCCTCAGGGACAAGGGCACGGTCCCTGGACACCAACCCCCGGTCCCCATGACAGTCGCTCCGAACCGCCAGGGCCGCAGCCTGCCGGACGACGGGAGAGGATCAGGACCACGGCAGCAGGTGCCAGGGTCTCCACACCTGAGAAGGCACCAGTCCATTGGGCCCAAGGCGGTGGCGGGGGAGGGTTGTCCCCCGGGAGTCGGAGACCTGCCCGGGCATCCTACCCACCGCCCCACCCGCCGCCCCAAGACCGCCCCTCCCTAGCGACGGACACGCCCTCCCTGCGGGCCGGGGCCTCCTCGCCCCGCCCGCCCCCCAAGGGCCGCTCACCCGGCCAGGAAGTCCCTGCCGCCGCCACCAACCCTGTCGCCGCCGCCGCTGCCGCCCCCGCCGCCAGCCCCTCGGGCTTCGCCCCTCACACGGTCGCCACCTCCCACGGCAGCGACACCACGGCTACCACCACCGGGCCACGGGACCCGGAACCACTTCCTTCCGGAACCGCCTCGCCCCGCCCCCACCCTGGCCCCGCCCACTGTTCGCGGCCTCGCGCCGGCCGGCTCTCCCACCGACCCCTGCTCTCAACTCCCTGCCAACGAGGGTGCCCCGCCCGAGCTGCACCGGCCAGAGCTCCTGCGCCCTCTGCCGGCCGTTCCCATCCCTGCCGCTCTGTCGAGGGCGCATGTGCAGTCTGCTTCCTGTCCACCAGGAAAGAAGCAGGCGTTCCAGGTCCTGGGACCCTGGGGGTTGGAGCCTATCCCTCAGCCAGGGGCAGGAGCCTGGTCCCGTGGGCCTTCCAGCCTTGTACACGGGAGGCAAAGGTGGTGGAGCAGATGAGACTCGGCCCTCTAGCTCCTGGCTTGGCCCTCGAGGTTCTTCCAGAACCAGCCCATCTGAACCTGCACTTCTGTAGCCTTTCCCTGCCTTCTCAGCCTCTATCCATTCCCCGTGGCCTCAAATTAAGTTTCTATCCAGAAAACAAAACCTCCTCTCTGGGCCTCCCAAATGGGTTAATGGTACCAACATCTCCCCATTATCCAATTCAAAATACTGACTCATATTTGTCTGCTTTTTTTATTTCTTTCCTCCCACACTCCATCCACCAGCCCCTAAGGTAGTATGTCCTCTCTCTCAGAGTGTTTCTCACTTGACACCTTGATATATTTTTTACCCCTGACAAGATTTCTCTTTCAGGGTCCACCTCATCTGGTAGTATCACCTTTTACCCTCCCTTGTCACTGTCAGCTGACTGCATTAGAATTTTCATCTCCATCTGAACTGAATCACAGCCATCATCCCAATGAGTCCAATGCCCATGATTGAGCCATGTTTTCTAACGTCCTCAACCTAGATGACTTTACCTCTACTGTACTTATCCACCCATTCTCAGGCACATATTCTAGAAAATCTAGACATTCATCGCTTTATGCTGCTCCATCTCTGAAACCTTAAGTTTTCAAATCCTATTTATTTGAACTCACAATCCTCATCCTTGCGGTCCTATCTATCCTTTACTCCGGTGTACTTGTTCTTCAAAGACCATAGACTTCACATATCCTGTGAACCTTCTACCTGACTTAAAAGTCCATGGCCTTTCACTTCAACCACTCTTGTAAGCAGAGCCCCTTGAATTGCCCTTTGACACGTCATAACACCAAACCACCACCTTAACACACTCTAGTTATGTGCATTTTCTATTCCTACATCTGTGTTTTCAAGTACTGCTTGGGAAGAAAAAACCACACAACTGTAACAGAATGATGTCACTACAAATTTATGGATACTTGCCAAAACCTAGGTGCCTCTTTTATGTGACCTCTCTCATTTCCAATAATTGCTTTGTTCTTACCATTCTCTTTACCATGATCATTTTCCTCTCTTCATACATGATTTTGCTTCCTGCACTGCAGAGAAAAGTCCTCAGATATACAGGGCCTTTCATCATCTGGTTCATACTTAACTTGTCTAGCCTCCCTCCTCTTTGTACTCAATATTCTGGCCATACTGAAGTGTTTGCAGTTTAAGATGAATACTGCTTTTGGTTCCACTCCATTGCATGGATTGTCCCTTCTGTCTGGTTAAGAGGTGTGAGACCTTTTTATCTGCATATATATGGCTTTAGTCCAGGAAAGTTTTCTTCTATTCTACCTTCAGGAATTGCTTCTGCTCCATATGTTCTGGTCTCTTTTAGGAAGAGCAATTATCTGTGGTGGTTCTCTGTTTTACTATTTTCATCTCTTTATCCTTTTTTTGGCACCTGTAGAACTCAAATTGGCTTTCAGTATTACTGATAAGGTTTCCCAAGGCATTATTATTTCTGCTTCTGTTTTTATTTAAATTCTATCATTGAGATTTTAGTTTCCTTACTTCATTCCTTTCTCCCTCACTATCTCTCTCTTTCAAATCATCTGATTGACTTTGCATCTCATCTTACCTTCTTGGAAAAGGATGATAAACTGGTGATAAAACTTCTCTTTTGGATTCTGTAGTCAATCATTTTCATAAACACGTTCTTCTTTCCTTTCCATGCTTAGTTTGTGTGTGTGTGTGTGTATATATATATTTTTTTCTTTGAATCATCTTTGAACAAAGTGATCTTGGTTCAGACTTATTGGTTAACAGACAACACAAGCAGATGGCCCCCGCCCTATTTGCTGTTCACATGTGTGGGCAGAGAGGTTAAGTAGCTTGCACAAGGTCACAAAGCTCTTGGTGTATATATGAATAACACACATGCACACATATACAAAACAAGCCTTACAGAAATGGGTTATTATCTGCCTTTCCGTTTATTTTATTTTTCTTTGCAAAGCCAAATCTGCTACTGAAGGCTGAGTATGCTTGTTCAGTACAAGGATTCTGTATTAGTAAGAATAAATTATGCTACAAAAACAATCCCAAAATCTCAGTGGTTTATAACAACAAATGTTTATTTCTCACTTACATTTTAAGCCCATCCCAGGGTCAGCTTTTATTCTTCTGTCTGGAATCCAGGCTGAAGGAATAGACCCTCTCTGAGACATTCCTGGTGTCATATCAGAAGAAAAGGAGCAAGAGTGGGAGCATGCACTACATCTTAAAGCTTCTCTTTCAAAGCTTAATCAGAAACTGTGGGTATGGCTCAGCACAGTGTCAACAAGCCCCTCCAGGGGATTCTGAAGTACTCTTGGGTTTGAGAACCACTTCTTTAAGGCTCGTATTCCCTATAAACCATAAGATGGACAAAGAGGCTTGTTGAAATTCATGGGAGTTTTTTTTTCAATATATGAAGTTTACTGTCAAATTGGTTTCCATACAACACCCAGTGCTCATCCCAAAAGGTGCCCTCCTCAATACCCATCACCCACCCTCCCCTCCCTCCCACCCCCCATCAACCCTCAGTTTGTTCTCAGTTTTTAAGAGTCTCTTATGCTTTGGCTCTCTCTCATGGGAGTTTTTATTTTTATTTATTTATTTATTTTTTTAATGTTTATTTTTTGACAGAGACAGAGACAGAATGCAAGTGGGTTAGGGGCAGAGAGAGAGAGGGAGACACAGAAGCAGAAGCAGGCTCCAGGCTCTGAGCTGTCAGCACAGAGCCTGACGCGGGGCTCGAACTCACAAGCTGTGAGATCGTGACCTAAGCCGAAGTCGGATGCTCAACCGATTGAGCCACCCAGGCGCCCCCATGGGAGTTTTTAAACTACTAATTCTTAAACAAGTAAAAAAAAAGTCAAACTAAAAAAGAATGAATCAGGTACTAATACAGACTCAGAGCAAGTGCTCACTGTCATGTCATGTTTTGGAGGGGCATCGCTTCTGGGGAAAACTTCCATCTGCCCTGACATGTATCTCTAGCTGCCCTTCTGTACAGCTTTCTTTGTTAAATGCTGATGTGAGAATTAGATAATCAGGAATAAGTAGGACAAATAGCTTTCTCATCCCTTGACAACACTGTTTGCACAGATTTTTCTCATAGTTTTTGTACAGATGGTCTGTATTGTGTTGGTCATGTCTTCAGCATCTGCATTAGTCCTTACAACCCAGGACTTCCAGAACCAGGTGAATTTTCTCTTTCCTTAAGTATCTGACTTGTGTTGCTTAATATTGTAAATGAAATTCAATGTATTACACTTACCCAGCCCTGTTTCCTCCTCCTTTTCTTCTGTGCCATGAGATGGGCATTTTTTTTTTATTTTTATTTTTTTTATTTATTTTTTTTTTTTGGTGGACGCTGTCCTTTCTTTACCTTTACTTTTTTAAGGGCTTTGGCAACAACTGAGTGCAGACAGAAATGATTTATACTGTTTGGAGGAAAATGCTTTCCGACAGTCTTGTGTTGCAGACCCCTTTTTGCTCATTCTAGTCACTGTCTTTATGTCTATTTTCCTACTGAGATTGACGACAAATTCCTGAACAAGATTCGGTAGTTACTACCAGCTCGCTGGGCCCATAAATTATTTCTCATGAACTCTTTTGTAATTAATATGTGAAGTGGCTTGCCCCTAATTCTGAAAGTCATATAATATTTGTGGTGTTAAAATATGTCACAACTCAGAAATTATTTTGAAAAAAATTTTGATATGGACTACCTACATTGATGCAAGGCAAAAAGGAACAGTGAGGTTAGATTTAAAACTTAATTTTACTACAAAATATTTTTAAGTTTCATTACTCTTCCTTATTGAAATCTTTACTGCCCCTCCCCTGAAGCTCTTCCCCCAGATCCTTGGTAGATTCGATTAATATATGTCTTCCCACAATAAGCAGTCTGTTTTTGTGTCCTGGTACAACCCAGATGCCAATTCTGTTCTTAAGCTCTCAAAAATTTCATTTGCTTGATAAATCTGACTTGTTTAACTCCACATTTATTAGGTACCCTCACAGTTTCTTCTGCTTTTTCACACCAATTCTTACTCTCTCTTAGATTAGTAGAAAAAGAGAATATAATGGGCCCTGTGGTAGATTTTACGATGCAATAAAAATACTTACTGCCCCTCTCTTCCCAGGCCCCCTAGTTGACACTGAAAATGACATATGTTACTCACATCATATTCCCATTAGACAGCTCTGGCTAAGTTAATTATGGCATGGCAGAAACAGCAAACTATATACCAAATTTCCTGGGCTCCCCCTTGCATGGTACGGGTTTCCCCTTCATTCCGAACTTCCTATAAAAACTTTCCTAAGCCAAAATAGCGTACAGCCAAGAGTATCCTCCATTTTTTCGGAAAGTTTGCATCGTGCCACTTCACTTTCATGAAAGACCTACGTTAGGGTGGGAACAGCTTTTTTCACAAAAGTGAAAATTATTTTCTGATTTCTTTCAGTTAGCAAAAACAGGTATGAATGTAGGTCTTTTGTAAAAGTGAAGTGGTATAACCAGAACTTTTGGAAAGCACAGGGTTAGCAATATCTCTGGTAAGTAGCAAACCAGCTAGGGGGGCCCTGGGGTGTTTTGTTGGGTGAGCGACTCACTTGGGCTCAGGTCGTGCATGATCTCACAATTTGCGAGCGTGAGCCCTGCCTGCCTCGGGCTCGCTGCTGTCACTACAGAGGCTGCTTCAGATCCTCTATAAGCCTCTCCTGCCCCTCCCCCACTCGTGTGTGTGTGTGTGTGTGTGTGTGTGTGTGTGTGCGCGCGCGCACTCTCTCAAAAATAAATAAACATTAAAAACAAAAGAAGAAGCAAACCAGCCAGGGACTACATATCCCTTGCATCTATCTATGTGGGGCCATGTGACTAGTTCTTGCCAACCAAATATGAGTGGAAATGGCGTGTGTCCCTTAGAGGCCAAGTTGGTTGCCAAGCAATGTATCTTCTAAATATTCTTTCCCTATTCTGTGGGCTTGATGCAGAAAGATATGATAAAGTTGGAAAATGAAGGAGCTATAAGATGGACGGAGCCTGTTCCCTGAATTACCACTTAGAGGAGAGTTCCACTTAGAGGAGAGTTATAATAAGCCACATCTGTTTTGGACTTCACATGAGGGAGAAAAAAATTCTGTTGTATCTGAGACATTCTGCATCTTTGAGGGGTAGTTGTTATAGAAGCTAGCATTACTGGGGCGCCTGGGTGGCTCCATCGGTTAAGCGTCCAACTTTAGCTCAGGTCATGATGTCGCGGTTCGTGGGTTCGAACCCTGCGTCAGGCTCTGTGCTGACAGCTCAGAGCCTGAGCCTGCTTCGGATTCTGTGTCCCCCTCTCTCTCTGCCCCTCCCCTGCTCATGCTCTGTCTCTGTCTCTCTCTCAAAATAAACATTTAAAAAAAAAAGCAGTAGTTGGCATTTACCTTAAGTAATATGCATGATCATCCTTCCCTTAGGCCAGTGATTAGCTTAGGGGTCAGCATAAGACCTAGTACTGGCCAAGGAGAAGTAGAGATCTGCTGGGAGCTTCTGGGAAAGGGTTTTCTTCCTGGTAGAAGGAGGGAGCAGAACAAGGAGCAGCAGTCTGCCACGAACATCTTCACGCCTCTGACCACAGTGGCATGAACACAGGATGCTGGTGCCACAGCAACCTTCTTAAAGCCAAGACACTCAAAGAAGTGCAGCTCCAGAATCCTGATGTCATTGAGCTGCCTTTGGAGCTTGTCATATATTATATGTGGTTAATAAATACCCTTAATATTGACGCCAATTTCTGCTACGTGCCTTGGAACCATCTGGTACGTTTATTCTCTACTTTAAAAAAAAACATTCATTTAACAAAGATTTATGGTGGAGCTATTCTGGGACAGTTGGGTGTTGTAGGTGCTGAGGAATCCAAAAGCAAACACAAAAACTAGGGTCTTTGAGAATCTGCTATCTATCTCATGATAGAATGTGGCTCTGGCAGAAAGATATGCAGATCAGAGGACATGGATTTTAATTCATAGATTTCCTTAGTAACAATTGTGTTTATTCACTGACAAATACTTACTGAATACCTGTAGTGGGTGGTAGGAATATTATGCAGTTAGGCAGCCCTGCTATGAAGAAGCTTACAGTGAGAGAGGCCGACATTAATCAAAGAATCACGCAAATAAATGTCTCATCCCAAACTATAATACAAAAATACATTACGGCAGATCTGACCTCATTACCCATTACAACTACAAATAATAACTGGGAAACTTGCAAATACAGCTACAAGATGTGTAGACTGGCAAGAGCCTCAAAGGGTTGAATCTGTGTGATTTCCCACAGCGAAACTTTGAGGTGTAGTGGGCCTGGACAAGCACAGGCTGGAAAGCAAACTTTGGATTTGAAGCCCAGCTGTGTACTTCCTGCTTGTAAGGGGTCTTGCATGAGCAACTTCACCTGTCTTGGTCCTCATGGTGAAGGAACCCCTAATATGAACCTTTAAAGCTATTACAGGAGCTGCTTAAAATTTCCCAAACCTGCTGAGGACTTCGGGCTTTCTCGTGGTAAAGTGAGCATGGCAACAACAGTGCTTATCCCAGAAAGTCATTCCTAAGGTTTGGAGAGAGAATGCATGGAAAGCCCTTAGTACAATGCCTAGCTAGCTCAGGTCTGGTTCTCCAGGAATAGACGCTGAGACCAGTTAGCATACAGGAGGTGCATGGGGAGTGAACAGGGGAGTGTTGGAAGCAGGAGGGAAATCTTGGGCTGCAATGCAGCCTCAACAAAGGACTCAAGTGAACGCACAAGGACCTCTGAAGTGAGACATCCCTTCTGAATTGTCTCACTTTGAGGCAAGGATTTTTGTACACCCAAATTATCCATTAGATACAGGCTGCTCAAATGAGGGGGTTTAACCTTAGTAAGGTAGTTTCCTTCAGTCAAAGGCAATTCTTAGGAACTCCACCAACAAGCCTCAGCAACTGTACCTCCAGCATGTGGAAGGACAAATACCTCAGTCTTAAAGAGGAGGTCCATCTAGGTGGTGCACCACAACAGCCACTACAACAGCATTTAATATGAACTTTGTAAAAAAGATTTTATTTTTAAATGATCTCTACACCTAACGTGGGGCTCAAACTCACAACCCTCAGATTAAGAGTCGCATGCTAGGGGCGCCTGGGTGGCTCAGTCACTTAAGCAACTGACTTTGGCTCAGGTCATGATCTCACAGTTCGTAAGTTCGAGCCCTGCATCAGGCTCTGTGCTGATAACTAGGAGTCGGGAGCCTGCTTCGAATTCTGTGTCTCCCTCTTTCTCTGTCCCTCTCCCACTCCCACTCTGTTTCTCTCTCTCTCAAAAAAAAAATAAAAATAAAAAAAATAAAGAGTCACACGCTCTACCTACTGAGCCAGCCAAGAACCCCTAATATGAACCTTTAAAGCTATTATAGCAGCTACTTAAAATTTCCCAAACCTGCTAAGGACTTAAGGCTTTCTCATTGTCAAAGTATAACTTCGAAAGTTACAACCATAATTCTGCTGCAAATATACGTGAGCATGTGTCAAAAGTGTGTTCAACTCCATTAGGGAGCAGGATGACAAAACCGGGTCAAGGGAGAATATGGGGACTGCTTGTTTGGCACATGGATGTGGGTACATACACAGCATCACACGATGTGTGTTTAGTGGGGAAGCAAATGCTGGGATGAGATCACAAAGTTATATACAAAATTGTTTAGTGCCCTACAGGAACAAACAGGCATAATGTTTGGAGTTAGCATTTCTTTTTTTAAAAAAAATTTTAATGTTTATTTTTGAGATAGACAGAGCATGAGTAGGGGAGGGGCAGAGAGAGAGGGAGACCCAGAATCCAAAGCAGGCTCCAGGCTCCAAGCTATCAACACAGAGCCTGATGCGGGGCTCGAACTCACGAACTACGAGATCATGACCTGAGCTGAAGTCGGACGCTTAACTGACTGAGCCACTCAGGCGCCCCTCTTTTTCTTTTTTAAAGGTTTATTTATTTTCAGAGAGAGAGAGAGTGCGCACACACACGTGATGAATGGGGGAGGGGCAGAGGGAGAGAGAGGATCACAAGCAGGCTCCTTGCTGCCAGCGCAGAGCCCAACACAAGGGCTCAGTCCCACACACTGTAAGATCATCATGACCTGAGCTGAAATCAAGAGTTGGATGCTCAACCAACTGAGCCACCCAGGCGCCCCTGGAGTTAGGTTTTCAGTAAGACAAAAGTCAACTGCAACTCTGTCTACAAGTGAATAACTCCAGAGACTGTGTCTTAGTCCAGATCACATGGTCAGCAATAGAAAGCTATATTCCCTGAAACTCAGCAGCCCTTGGGCTGCTGTGTTAAGACCATGCTCTTGCAGGTCTTTGAAAGGGCATGCAGTTATCTTTTGGCCTTATTTCCTTGTTCTGGATAATTTCATACCATCAATGAACAATGAATACCTCTTACCAGCCATCAGGGTTGTCACTGCACAGGAGTGACCCCTGAGAACCCTTCCAAAGGTCAGGTCCACTGAGCAAATGAAATGTATCCTTTCCTTCCAGTGGTACTAGTAAGATTCCATTTGTTCTAAAACAACCTTTGCATCCCACTGTGGGGACCACATTCAATCCAACAAGCTCTCCATATGTCTACTGTGCATGCATGACCTAGCTCCTTCTTAGCTCTCACTTCTTTGTTGACAACCTTCTGGTTGTTTCAGAGATCACCTTGCACACACTGCTAGGGAAATGTGATTAAAAGACAAGGACAGTCAAGAGAGGGCTGTTGCCTCTGATTTGAAAGTTACTTTACACAAAGGTTTAATTCCTTGGGACTCTATTCCTCGAATTTTGCATTTCCTGAGATAAGTGGACATGGGGAAAGCCTGCCTTAATACTATCTTGGTAGTCCAGAAGTCTGGTCACTTTAGACCTTTTCCCTAACATCAACCATCCCTCGAAGCCTATTGGAAGGATTAAACTTTGGCATTTCCTTACTGCCTCACAGAAGCTTCTATTTACTGCATAGCTGAAGGGAGGGGTGGGGAGTGAATTCTCTGGGTGTGACATCATCTGAAGCCTACCAGCTTCCTCGGCCTTTTGCAAGGTGCCCCTCAGACTCTGGGCTGTAGAAGGGGTGATTTCTTTCCACCATTAAGGAGTGCCCACTGTCTTGGACCCTGACCTGGATCTTAGGGTCAAAAAAGAAAATCATTTCTCCCCGAAAATGGGCCATCTGTCCTGGAAACACAAGAGCAAGTAGAGCCACCCCACACCCACTAGATTTGACGGCCACTGTTAAAAGGCCTATCTTCAAAGGTTCATGATTTGGTATATGTGTTGCCAAAGCAAGCACAAAAGGTTCATGATTTGGGGGGCACCTGGGTGGCTCAGTTGGTTGAGCTTCTGACTTGATTTTGGCTCAGGTCATGATCCCTGCAATGTGGGATTGAGCTCTGTGTTGGGGCTCCATGCTGAACCTGCTTGGGATTCTCTCTCACTCTCTCTCTCTCTCCCTCTGTCCCTCTCCCCTGCTCACGCTCTCTCTCCAAAAAACAACACATAACAACAACAACAAAGGTTCATGATTTTCAAATTTCACCCAATCCATGTTTCTCATCGACCTCTATAAGGTCCATACTGGGCATCTGATAAGTGAGCCTGTATTTGGCATTTGATCCAATATTTATGCACAGAGAATGCGAAACAACACAAAACAGCCCACATAGATCAGGTTACAGAAACACCACACTCATTTGGCCTGTTGGGACAGGAATATGGGGAAGTGAATGGTTCAGGGAATAGTACTTTCAAATCCCATGTTCTTGCTTCTAGGTACAATGAGGACGTGAACTAATAATATAGCCAAGCTCTCCTGCTTTGAGTGGATGGATGTATAAGAAAAGCTGAAAAAGCACAAATGAAAATTAGTGGTGATGGTTGCACAACTTTGTGAACAAATCAAAGACAGAGTTGTATAAAAGAGGGATATTTTTATAGTATGTGAACACTATGTTGACAGTTCATTTTTTAATAAAAGCACACCCAGAACTAGGATTCCCCATGGAGGTTCTGGCCCTTCTCAGCTATAAGCACCTGCTCCAACAAAAACACTTCTGCTGCTCTCAGGGGCAGAAGAACCTGTTAGCTCTCACGAGGGTACCGAAACTGAGGCCCTGGAGTCAACCCCAGATCTGTCAAATTCCAGCTGTGTGTCTCAAGGAAGTAACCCTCTCCTACCTACCTCATAGCCTGGAGAAGTCTTAAGACCACCTCGCATACAGCAGGAACTGAGGCCATGTTGACTCTTAAGGTCCATTCCTGCAGAAGCTTAAACCATGGCAAGTAGAGGCCACTGCTTCTCACCTCCTGAGATCCTGGCAAATCCTGAGGTGAGGGGAGGGTATCAATTCAAGATCTTCAGAGGATCATACCAAGCCTTGTGTCTAAAAGTTCCACTGAATTAAACTTTGAACCAAAATTGGTACCCACACCTTGGACCCTGCTCATTATAATTTCCTCATTATATGGGCCCTTATTCACATCCTATCAGAGATGCTAAATTCAATTGACCCTCAGGAGACACTAAATCACATGCTACCTCTGTATAGGATGAAATAATCCACCCCCATTCCATCATACATTACATTCTTAGTCTCTTGGGTCTATCACTGATCTCTATTTTCTATTCCAAATTGCATTTATCAGACTACATTGTTTTAGTTCTGGAAGTTTTATCATATATTTAGCTATTTGTTCAGGGAAATTCTCCATTTTTAAAAGCTCATTTTGTAAGTTTCTTAGCTCTGTGTTCACTCTGTTACATGTACTATACAATTATGTTTACAAGCTGCAAAACAGAAATTCCATTGACTGGGACTCGATTTGATTTACAATACTGCACAAATGTGAGGGCCACCTACTATGTCTACTTCGCACACACAGATTTTCCCATCTAGTGACGTGACATGTCTTTCCATTTACATGTAATGTCCCCTGATCAAGTTTTAGATTTAGCTTATTTCTACAAACTTTCTGGGGTTTGTGGGGGTCAACTTCCTGTTTATTGTTAATGTGTAAGAAAACTACTGACTTTTCTTTAGTAGTTGGCTCACCTGTGAAAATATTCTAAGAATGAGTTTTTCACTTGTTTCTTTTTGCCGCCCCCCTCCCCGCCCAAAGACTATCTGTAAGGCTCCTCTTTTCTATTGCTAAGAGTTCTCATGCTATTTTCTTACATAATTGTCTTTCTTGAACAATACTCAAGAGTGGAGATGGAGGTCACTCTGTTGTGCTCCAAAGTAACGGAGCCTCAATGCATGTTTAGAAACAAAACAGTTCCTTACACTGGCTTTCCAAATTTAGTTTACAAAGCATGTGATTAACAGAAAACCTGTACATATGAAGAAAAATTCAGAATGTTCACAAAAAATTGCTCTTAGGAGTGCCTGGCAACCACTCTGATCCTGTGGCCAGAGCTCATGAAGACAGAAGCTACTTGTAATGCCACTGTCATAGGCCAGCATACAGAAAGAGTTAGGACAGATACTCCTGTGCACTTAACAGAGGCTTTGTCAGCAGAGCTGAGGAGGGCTGTGTTGACTGGATCCCTGGCTTCAGAGACGGCAGCCCAGAAAGTTACCATGAGGGTTCCAAAATTCCCATTCCAATATGCCTTTCTGGCTCCTGGTCTTGGCTGGTATTGTCTCTCAGCCTGTATAAAAGCCGTGAATTAGATACAAAAAAAAAAAAAAAAAAAAAAAAAAAGGCTGGTCTGGTTTTAGCTTACTGGAAAATAAAGGTCACCATACCCAATATAATTCTGTTTAAATGCCATATTGCTATGTGGAATGTTTTCATAGGTTACACTAAGTTAGCCGCATCTTAGCTAGCTAGAATTCCCTCATATCAGTGGTATGAAAGTACATCAACTTTACTGTACTTCGAAGTTCATCATTTCCTAGGGACAGCTCATCACTTAAGCTTATTTCTACAGCTGGCTGTGCTTGGAACTGACAACAGAGAAATTTTAATGAGTTTGACATGGAAAGGACACCTACGCAGGATTTTTGGGTTTTCTCCACATAGGTTTCAGAAAATCTGATTTGGTTTCAGCACATTTCTTCATTGAGCCTACAGAAACAAACAAAACACTAGCAAGCCATCAGATTCTTCAATGAAAATGTATTTCACATTAAACACAATGAACACATCATGCACATGAGGCATCACCATGGTCACAATGGTGCTATGAGGCACAACAGATCACAACAAAACAAACATTTAGCAAAATAAAACTAAGAAAGATGGTGAGGCATTTTTTGAAAGTCAGACCATGCTATCATTTTCTGTGTGCTTGTCATAAAAGGGATTTCCCCTGATATTCAAGATCAATGGCACTGCATTATTGGAGGCATGTATTTTATTTAATATATACACATACACAAACATACACAGTTTCCATAACTGATAAAGTCTTAAACTGTAGCTGGTTTTAAAAGCACATGAACAAGATTATTATTGAGACTTCTTTTTATCTCCTGGTTGCAAACCTCAGTCAGAATTATGGATCTTTTCCAAACTCTTTACTGTACAAGAGTTTCAAAGAAGTTTTCAAACAAAAAACAGTTTCAAAGGAGGTCATTTTAATCTGAAAGTCACATTTCACCACAAGAAACAAAATTAAGAAAACACATTATATGGCATAAAACACATGAAGTATACATTCTAGTGTCATTGTCCCTTGTTCAGATATTTTTATGTTGGTCTGTTAAAATGACATGTTGGTTCCAGTTCAGGGCCCCCTTGTTCCAGAGAACTATCATTTTCATTTGAGCCTGGTTTCATTAGAGTTGAGCAAACACAGGAGCAAACAAACAAGGGCCCCAAGGTCCAAGAGAAAAACGATAGCAACAACATGAAAACCAACCACCTGTGCATGAGCCCCACAAATCATTCAAGCTTCCTTCAGTCCAAAAGCTACTCGATGGCTTGGATATTTTAAGGGGTAACAATGACAAGATCCTTGCTAGATTCAGGTGCCCAAGTCTATAATAAAATGCATACGTGAACAGAAATCATTCCACATTGCTTAATAGTTTTCTTAATCAACCAGACAATATTATTCTGTCAGCCCCCCAAGGAGTAATATGGGGCAACGCATTTTGCAGGTGGCTAAGCTTAATAATAAGAAACAGCTTGATAGTAACTTCCAACAAATAAACCACAGAAAGGGGGAAAACCCTCTGGAATTTCTTCTAAACACAGACAGGGAGATAAGCAGCCCAAGTTCAGTGTAAGTTTAAGTAGAGTTTGAGTCAATGTCTAGAATATTTACAGGAAAAGACATCTAAATGTTTATGTACTCCAACTTTGGGAATAAGAATGGTTATAAGGTGAATTTCCAACACAGAATCACCTGGGTTATTCCGAGGATCACTATGATAATAAAGTAGTATAGGAAGCACTTTATCAGCAGCTGAAGCTCATAAATAGAACTGTAACATGAAACTTTGCGAAAGCCCAACAAGGCCAATGTTTCAAGGTTTCGACCAAGAGTGGTTTCTACCAAGAGTGGCCAGTGTTTGACATACTAACTAGGGATACAGTTACATTTTCATCTAATAATTTGGAATCCAGTGATTTAGGACAACAGAAGCTTCTTCAGAGGACCAGCAGCTTGGATTTGACTACCAGCAGCTTCATGGGCTCTCCAAACACCACCTGTGTCAATCCAAAAACAAAACCAGATGAGATGAATGAAGAGACCACATTGTACCTATTCTTTCTCACTAAAATGATCACTCTGTCTGGAACTTTCTACCTTCTTGATAATTATATAGCAGTATCTTTCAATGGAAGAGCTTCAGCATTTTGGGTGGGACTATTCTATTAGGTGGCCAAATTTTCTGCAGGATACTTAATGTCCCAAGCTCTGCTTTCCAAACGGTATTGCTGCCCCTAGCCACTGTGACAACAAAAACCAACACATTTTAAGATTTCAGTGCAGAACTTATTTTAAGAAGCCAAATGCAGTCAAAACAAACAACAAAACACATGCTTATTTATGTTCACTTGTATCCTATCTTGATTTTAAGTTTTTAATTCAGTTAACATACAGTGTTATATTAGTTTCAGGTGTACAATATAGTGACTCAATACTTCCATACATCACTCGGTGCCCATCAGAACCAGTGCACTCCATAATCCCATACCCTATTCCCCCCATCTCCACCGACCCCTGCTTTCCCCTCTGGTAACCATCAGTTTATTCCCTATAGTTCAGAGTCTGTTTCTTGGTTTGTCCCTTTTTCTCCTCCTTGCTCATTTGTTTTGTTTCTTAAATTTCACATGTGAGTGACATCATGTGGTATTTGTCTTTTTCCGACTGAGTTATTTCACTTAGCATAATACTGACACAGTTTATTCTAAATGTTACCTGTCATACATTCCCTTTTACGTGTCAAAGGGCCACAAGTGCTTTCCTAAGAACCGAGAGAAGTGAACTCTTAAGATGCACTATCTACAGCTGATAGCTGAGCACAGGAAGATGTATGCAAAATACAGTGACCTTTGGCCATGTGCCCTCCCCAACCTGTTTCCTCATTTGATTTTATTTATTTAAGTAATCTCTGCACCCACTGTGGGGCTTGAACTCATGACCCCGAGATCGAGAGTCACATGCTCCTCCGAGCCACCCAGGTGCCCCAAAATAGACTTTACTTTTTTAAATAGGCTCTATGCACAACGTGAAGCTTGAACTCACAACCCCACGATCAACAGTCGTGTGCTCTTCTGACTGGGTCAGCCAGTCAGCCTGTGTTTGCTCATTTGAGAAAGAGAAAGATTGGACTAAATCATATCAGGCATCGAAGCTGTGTTATAGGAGTGGAGCCTCATAAGAAATGAAGTGAGAGAATGCTGAGAATATAAAAATGTTTTCAAAGTCTAAAGTGGGAGGACAACTGGAATTAACTTACGAAAGGATTTGATGATAGATTCTAATTATGTTTTCGTTAATTAAAAAACAAGCCCCAAACTGAAGTAAATCCAATGTAAGGTGTGTATAACTAAATTACACAAACGCAGAGTGTTTATAACCCACTTCGACAAGAAAAAAGGCCAAAGGTGGGGAACAAAACCTTCAGGACACAAACTTCAGCTCTCCATCTGCCCACTCCCTCAGTGTGATCCAAGAATAGATGTTTGCTTGCAAAGATTCCAGATTGGGTCAAGAGAACAGCAAATCATTTGACCCAATGCTCATCATTATATATGAATGACTGCAGATAGAATGTGGAATGTCATTGAGTAAAACTAGGGGAGAAATTCACTTTATTAATACCACCTTGTACCACTATTACAGTATTCTCTTTGCCTCTAAAAATGGTGCTACTCCAGATAGATGGTTGGTCAAGCTTGTAGCAGTGCTTCTCAACACACACACCACACACCCATCCACACACCCCCAACAGCAGGGTGGGCATGGAGGGGTGTGGCACTGAAGGCTCTCATACAAAGGATTCACTTGAAATCCATCTCAATTATTGTGTGCGCTGCAGTATATATACCATATACAGGTTTCCTCCCATCTGAAAGAATGTTCCTATGAAACCTTTTGTAAGCAGAAATGCCGCAAGGTGAAGAAGCAATTAATTACTACTAACTCATATGGAAAAATTTTTGTGTGTTCCCAGACCCCCAAAATAACCTCTTAGGCTTTTCTTTTACCTTAGAATATATCTTGCTAATGGATGTGCAAAATAATATGAGAGAAAGCACAGACGCTCGCAGACACAGTGCAAAGCTATGGCGGCTGAATGCTGAGTGCAGCTCTCAGGAAGGAGTTTGACGGAGCCACTGTCCCCGTGCAGGGTGCATGCTGCCTCTCGAACAGCTCACTCCAAGACAAACACTGAAGGCTGTTTTTGCATTTTGCCTTTTTTTTTGTAAAAGTGAAAAATCTCTTTGCACTACTTTCAGTTAATGCAAACAGGTAGTAATGCAGGTCTTTCATAAACTACATTTGGCATAATGTTAAGTTTTGAAAAATGAGTGATACCTATATTCATATTCACATTTGTATTTTTCAAATAAAACTGACCATTCAGGACACCGAGTGATGTTTATCCCATCTTTACAAACCCCACTTGGAGAGGTATAAATTTAGACTATAATCAAAGGACCGGACTGTACCTTTCATTAAAGAGATGTATTTGTCAACAGAAGGTGTTCAGAGTATTTTCTTGGCCAGGACTGTTAAATCCTTCAATCAAGTTTTTATTACAGTCATCCAGGCTGAGATTTTCACTGGATCGCTTGGGGTACATGGGCGGGCCAGTGAAATCTAGGAGATCTTGAAGTGCTCGGGCATTACCAGTTCCATTTTGGTCCAGAGACACCCCAGGAATCATTTCACTTACTGGTGAAAATTCTGGGATGGAGATAAGCTCTTCCTTTGAAACAGGACTGGGATGGGGGGAAGGGAGGGACAGTGAAGGAGGGAGGCAGAGAAAAATATGAAAATTAATTCTATTTACAATATTCTGTTACACTACTTTTCGAGAGAAGATGGATTTAGAGACAAAGCTGGTGTGAAACACACTATAAAAAACACAAGTTATTTCAAATCTGAGACATTGAGAGATAGAAGCCCCCCTCCCAAGGAAAAACAAGGGAAGTGGACTGGGCAGGGCTGTGAAGGCCAAGCTCACACTGCCCACAGGAAGAAAGAAAATAAAAACCACAGGTACCAGCACTCTACTGCAGAGAAGCCAACCACTTCCAAAACCTTCAAAATGGGAAACCCAAACAGAAAGCAAATGTTAGAAGTTAAAACAGAGCTGAGGAAGGGCCCTAATCAGCACCAGGGTTCCTGGTGCTGTTTCTCTTTAGCAGTGCTACCTTGAACAAGCTGTTTTTCCTCCCTGCCAGCCGCAGTTTCCACTGCTGTACAACGAGATGAACAATCATTTCTCCCTATCGGGGTTCCTGTGAGCATGACGTGATCATACTGAGGAAGTCTGTGCAGCCTGCAGTAAATGTTCAGTTTAGGTGGGGGCCATTGTTAAGAAGGACCCCACCATGCACCCAGTCACCTGCAGAGCAAATCTCTCCCATGCTCCCTCTCTAAAGTGAGGCCCCACTCTACCCTGACTTATCTAGCTCCTGCCCAGTGGGTGTGGCTCTCTCTCTCTCTTCAACCTAGAGATGGAACAAGGAGTTTCATAGCTGTGTCAACCACAGGCCTAGCTCAGATGAGGTGGGCTGGGATGTGAGGTCCTGACACTGGGAGTCTTTCTTAATAGCCAGAGTAAGGTTGCTGCCAAGTTTGTCTGTTCTTTTCTTCCTTGATAAGATCTGAGAGAAGAATCTACAAAAACCAGCTGAACTGAAGAAACTGAGAAAATCCATTTCCCTCACACTCAACCTAGTTATGAGGCAGCAGAAGACCTAACACCACTTGTGGTGGCTGGAGCCTGGACAAACTGCCCCATTAGCAGAAGCACCCACCCTATCTCCACCTTGCCTCACCTCCATTCCCTGGCCTTCAACAGCTGGTCAGATCGTAAGGAGGAGAAAATGCTACAAGCTTGGGTGCAACCTCCAAGAGTCACCTTTCTTTAAATGCAGAGGTGGCCACAGGAGAACTCGGAGTACACACTGAGCTCCTTCACTTTCTTGAACCCTGGCTGATGCTGTGTTTTATCATCTTCCCCACACCCAGAGACATAAGGAATAAGTAGAGGTAGGTTCAACACGGGGAGGGGGAGAGATGCTGTGTTAATGTTTAAGATGCCTCTGCTGTTTCACCCTAGGGCCTAAGGAGACGGACAGCAATGGAGGCAAGGTTTGTCTCCATAGAATTTGCTCTACTGGTGATGGGGTGCTGGACCCTGGGTTTGTACATATCTGGTTTAAGGCCAGGGTGCACAAGCTAGGACATTTACAATCACTGTGCCCTAGGAAAGACCCTCCTCCCCAGACCCCACCCCCAAAGAGAAAGCTGAGAATTCACAGCCAAGGAGAAAAGGTTAACCTCTGGCCACCTGGAGCTCTGGCAGAACTTTTGTAAAACATTGTCACTGCCTCCTGGCTCAGATAGCTGCCCCCACTCCAATTGCCCTGTCCAAGGCTCTCTGTTTCAGTGTCTCTGTCTCAACCACATGCTAACTGAATTTGCCTTTTGTCTGAGATTAATTTGTCAGGTGAATTGTTTAAGATTTTAGTATCTGGAATCAGATTAGATCTTTTATCAAGTCTCCAATGACAAGACTACTTAAACATAAGACACTGGACACAGTGAGTCCTGTTGGTGCCCCACTCAGACCCCATTGATGTGTAGGCGCATCCGTCTCCCAGCTGCACAGAGAGCTGGCTGCTAATAGCTCATAGCTGCCACCCTTTCTTTCTCTGGACAACTGCCTTTGGCTGACAGGAGTCCTATGCCCACAGAAGTTATAACTGCATCCCTACCTTGGGTGACCACACTCAATGGCTGATGGGTAGAGTGGCACGAAGGCTGCCTCCCTTAATCAGACCACCCTCTAGTGGAAATTCATCCTTCAGAGCTCCCATAGGACCAGCTAAAACAGAATCCTTGCTTAGTGACTTCCCCTGCTTCATACTCCTTCCCACCCTCCACTTGCTTGTGAGAACTCTTTCCCGATAAATCCCATGCCTTAGAATACCTGTCTCCGGCTCTACTTCTAAAGAAACTGACCCAACACACTAATATACCACTGATAGCTTTTGTGAATGGCAATCAAACCTCCTTTAGTTGATTTAGGTATGTAAAAGATGAAAAAATCAACAAAGAGGCAGTGGAGGTGTTTGCAGAAGAGATGAGGCTCACATGCAAAATAAACCAGCTTACCTCACATCCATAGACTGAACTTCTTCAGTTGAGTCATCCAGGCTGTTTGATTTCCCATCAAGGGTGTCTAGATGAACAAGTCCCCCAACTGGTTTAAGCCCATTAGAGAAAACATCTCGAGGAAAAGTTTCTGGGGCAGTACGCCCCACACCATTAACTTCCTGGCAAGTGTTCAACCCATTTATTTCTGATTGAGAACAAAAAGTCATTCTGTTAATCATAAAATACCAGAACAATGAAATAGCAGGGGAAATGTATATTGAGACAATTCATTTAATCCTCTGCTTTACCAACAGTCCAACATCCTTTTGCAAAAAGAACCCGATGTCATGAGCTTCACAGAGAAAAGAAGACAAATGACATCATCAGTGTCTGTGCAGGGCTCATGACCCACCCAGGAGGCTTGGTGTCATATACTGTGCAGGTCCCCAGGCTCTGTGTAGCATTTTCTTGGGACCCAAGGCAAAGGAGAAATGTAGAGTACCTCTGAGATGGACATGCCTCTCTGACTTTGGCTGCATTGATATATTCACATCTAAGGAGGGGTTTTCTTTGAGAGAGAGGGAGGGAGGGAAGGAGGGAGGGAGAGGGAGGAAGAGCGCAGAAAGAGAGAGAGCATGAATGAGAATCCCAAGCAGGCTCCACACTCAGTGAAGAGTCTGATGTGGGGCTTGATCCCATGACCCTGGGATCATGACTTGAGCCTGAATCAAGAGTTGGGACAGTCAAACAACTGAGCCACTCAGGTGCCCCTCACATCTAATGAGTTTTAAGTATACATGAGAGAGAAGAGCTGGACTATCCAGCTCTCCTGTCTGGAAGACAGGAGAAACCACTGTAGAATAGCAGAATTGGTTCTGAATAGAACCTGATCAGCTGTTAACCTCCCTGGAAACTAGCATGGGACTGCAGGTGGCCAGCTTCCTGTGCTGGGACTATTAAAGTAACCAAGGACCCCAGAACTTTCTGAATGGACCTGACAGACCTGTACTGGAGATAGAGACTCCCCCAGGAGGAAAACTACACAGTACCCTTACAGGAATAATGCTCTTAAGACTCACGGGTGCTCATCCCCGCAGGAAGTGCTTTGAGCCCTCACCTACTGAAAGGAAGACCCCAAGAACCAGCCCTCACACTCACCTATTTTGTTCGGGACAACTGGTTTTGTCTTATTTTCCACATACACAGGCAAGTGAAGCTCTACTTTTGGGTCTTCTTTCTAAAAACAGAGGGAAGGATGACTTTACATACAAAGACAAGCACTTTTGAAAAGCATCAAAGGATATTCAGAACTGTGCTGAACCATCTGCCTATTCCATGCTAATTCTTTGAATCTTCTGGGCTTATTACAAGTTAACTGTATTTCCCTTATCAATATGTCACCATTTTCTTTTTTATTCATGGACTACTGTGCCTCTCTCTGCATCCACAACCCAACTTCTCAAATTTTTTACTACCACCCTGTCTCTGAAACTCCTCTCTTAGACTCCTCTTTCCATCCAAGTACCTGTAGCCTCCTTAATCTAGCCAGGAACAAAGCAGGAAGAGTTCATTTTTTCTGGCTGTTCCTCTCCAAGACCTACAATTCCAATGAACATACTGTGCCATTCTTTTCTCCTCAGTCCATAAACTATCAAAATGGTACTCTGTGAACACCTACCTTCACTTCTGGAGACACATCACTCTTCCTTGTTCTCTTCATGATTTCATCTATTCTCTGGAAACCAAAAAGGACCAGGTAAGAGGACTATAATACCAAATAAACATAAAAACAGCTGGGTCTAAATGCGATTTTACGTATCTCAGAAAACTTGTAAGAGAGAAACGTCAGGAGAGGATAATGAGTACAGAAAGGTTTCTATTGGTTTTGCAGATACACACCTCTGCCCTACAGACAAGGTCAAATGCTTGAAAAGTGAACTAGTATTTGGAATCGACATTCAGTTTATATCCCACCTTTTTCCTTCCTCTCCTTAGGTTACCTAAAAACAACAAATCACTACCTGCCATTCTAGAGGATCACCCTAGAGAAAGTGAGGGTGAGGTGCAGGTCATGAGGGGATGCCAGAGATTGGTCTCCTAGCTCCCAGACCTAATTCAGTACAAAGCTTAGGCTGGATCTAGGACACCACGGGAATGGAGCTTTATTTATAATCAGCCTCCTTAAACCCAACTTTATCCCTAATTACATTAAATGTAAATGGACAAAAGCACCCCAATGAGAAGCCAAATACCATCAAACTGGATTCAAATAACAAGTCCTAACTTTATGCTGTTTACAAGAGACATACTTGTAAGGAAACACATAGGTTCAAAGTAAAAGGATGGAAAAATATTTACGATGCAGACAGTGAACATAAAAAGGCCGACAAAGTGGGAAAAAAAGTCTGACAAAGTGGACTTTAATACAATTATTAATGGAGATAGAGATACATTAATGATAAAAGGGTCAATTTAACAGAATTTAATAATCTGAAATATGTATTCACCTAACAGTAGAGCTTCAAAATGTTTAAAACAAAAGTTGATATGGCACAAAAACAGACACATAGACCAATGGAATAGAATAGAAACCCCAGAACTAGACCCACAAACGTATGGCCAACTCATCTTTGACAAAGCAGGAAAGAACATCCAATGGAAAAAAGACAGCCTCTTTAACAAATGGTGCTGGGAGAACTGGACAGCAACATGCAGAAGGTTGAAACTAGACCACTCTCTCACACCATTCACAAAAATAAACTCAAAATGGATAAAGGACCTAAATGTGAGACAGGAAACCATCAAAACCTTAGAGGAGAAAGCAGGAAAAGACCTCTCTGACCTCAGCCGTAGCAATCTCTTACTCGACACATCCCCAAAGGCAAGGGAATTAAAAGCAAAAGTGAATTACTGGGACCTTATGAAGATAAAAAGCTTCTGCACAGCAAAGGAAACAATCAACAAAACTAAAAGGCAACCAACGGAATGGGAAAAGATATTCGCAAATGACATATCGGACAAAGGGCTAGTATCCAAAATCTATAAAGAGCTCACCAAACTCCACACCCGAAAAACAAATAACCCAGTGAAGAAATGGGCAGAAAACATGAAGAGACACTTCTCTAAAGAAGACATCCGGATGGCCAACAGACACATGAAAAGATGTTCAGCGTCGCTCCTTATCAGGGAAATACAAATCAAAACCACACTCAGGTATCACCTCACGCCAGTCAGAGTGGCCAAAATGAACAAATCAGGAGACTATAGATGCTGGAGAGGATGTGGAGAAACGGGAACCCTCTTGCACTGTTGGTGGGAATGCAAAGTGGTGCAGCCACTCTGGAAAGCAGTGTGGAGGTTCCTCAGAAAATTAAAAATAGACCTACCCTATGACCCAGCAATAGCACTGCTAGGAATTTATCCAAGGGATACAGGAGTCCTGATGCATAGGGGCACTTGTACCCCAATGTTCATAGCAGCACTCTCAACAATAGCCAAAGTATGGAAAGAGCCTAAATGTCCATCAATTGATGAATGGATAAAGAAATTGTGGTTTATATACACAATGGAATATTACGTGGCAATGAGAAAAAATGAAATATGGCCTTTTGTAGCAACGTGGATGGAACTGGAGAGTGTGATGCTAAGTGAAATAAGCCATACAGAGAAAGACAGATATCATATGGTTTCACTCTTATGTGGATCCTGAGAAACTTAACAGGAACCCATGGGGGAGGGGAAGGAAAAAAAAAAAAAGAGGTTAGAATGGGAGAGAGCCAAAGCATAAGAGACTGTTAAAAACTGAGAACAAACTGAGGGTTGATGGGGGGTGGGAGGGAGGAAAGGGTGGGTGATGGGTATTGAGGAGGGCACCTTTTGGGATGAGCACTGGGTGTTGTATGGAAAGCAATATGTCAATAAATTTCATAAAAAAAAAAAGATAATAAAAAAAAAAGTTGATAGAACTAGAAGGAGAAATGGATAAATCCATAATCACAGAGAGAACTTTTAACACTCTTCTCTCAGTTACTAAGAGAACAAGATGACAGAAAACCAACAAAGATACAGAAGATGTGAACAGCACTATCAACAAACTTGACCTAATTAGACAATTCTAAGATCACTCTACCCAACAACTGCAGAACAGAACTGGATTGATTTCCTGTTCCTGCCTCACCCTAACTCCTCCTGATCCTGAGCCCTTACCTTCTTCCTCTCCAGGCGCTCCTGCTCAATCTGCAGCATGATCTGTTCTCTTTCTAGACGCATCTGTTTAGCTGCCTCCTGGGCCTTTGCTTCTGCTGCTTCCTTCTGATAGAAATAGGTAAACCAAGGCATAAACTTTACTAAGCTGAGAAAACACTGTAGTGGGATTCCCTGGGATATGCATGTGTTCTTCTACCTTATCAGCTACCTCAAAGTAGATGTTGTTCCAATATTCAGTGTGGATTTACACAGCCTGCTCTATGATGTAGTAGACACGGCTGGGCCTCACTCATATACTCTGGGTTCACCATGCAAATTACCTGCAGACAGTTTCCATACTGCCTGCCAAGGTTTTTCTGTGTCTGAGGGTAGTCTCTGGCCATGTGCACATGGCTAGGTGTTTCAGAAAGTTAATTACCCAAGGAGTGACCTTCAACCATGAGAGATAGAAGTTGGCAGATAAACAATCCAGTTTCCTCACCCCTCAGAGAGACAATTCTAAGGCATATTCCACAGTCTCTGAGAGAGTCCCAAAGGCATTAGCTCCCAGTGGTCCACAGTAAGCCACTCATCAGTGCACTTATACTGGCTTTCCTCTCACTCTCCTACCAGCTTGCTGGGATCTTCTCCCAAATAAACTCCTGGCACCCAAATTCTCATCCCAGGATCTTCCTTCTGGGGAATGTGAACTGACATACAGCAAACATTACAAACTTCACTTTTATTGCCCAAAGTAACTCATATTTAATAACCGGCCCAGTTAGTTTAAGAGAAAACTTCAAGCAAACATTATGAATCATTCAAATTTAACTGATTTTACCTAATATTAACTAAAGCTCTTGAGGAGAGTCCATATGAAGACTTATACTATACCTGCTTTTCAATCATGGCTTTTTCTTGCTTTTCTTTTTCTTGTTTTTCCTTTTCTTGCTCTTCTTTTAACAACAGCTCCTCCTTGGCCTTCCTCTTAGCCTCCACTTCTGCCTTTCTTTTTTCTTCCTCTTCCTGCCGTTTCTTTTCCTCCTCCTGCTTACGGGCTTCCTCTTCTAGGCGAAGCCTTTCCTCCTCTGCCTTTCTTTTCAATTCCTCTCTCTCCAGCCTTTTGAGAACATAACTGTTGTTAGAAGATGATGACATGCTCAAAAGGCAAACTGCCAAAGAACTGTGTGCCAACAGGAGAGCATAACACACGGCACACAGACGTGTGAACTTGTATTAGCATCCACTCAAGAAATTGACTCATCCTTCCCGGAAAGCAACTTCAGTCTATACGTTATAAAAAAAATTAACCAGGGTTGACTTTAAATTCTGTTACACAAAGAGTAATGATGTACTTATTTGAGAACACACCATAATGAAGACATAAATGCTCCCTAGTTAATCTACGAATGACCACAGTCCCACCATTCTTACTTAATGACAATTCTTTGAAAAACTAAGTGAAATAAATATTTAAACCTAATTGAAGCTGAAAAAAAAACTAGAAATGTCTCAATGGCTACAAGTGTGCCAGTTGGCAACTTAAAGAGCAGTGACTATGTGCTCAATAAGTTTACTTTGGGTTCTAACTGCTGTGTTAGTTCTGAAGCGGCAAGTAGAAGAAAGTATTCAACAGAACTCTTATATTTAATATAGAAATTCAAACATCTATTTCTCATTTGTATTACCAATATTTAAAAATCTTCTAGCTTTTATTCTTTGCTATATGAAAATTAAATGACATTTAGACATTTTTCATCCACAGACGAACAGTTGATGATATAATGCTAAAGAGCTCCAAGCAGTGAGGGAAAACCCTATGAAGTCTAAGCAGTTGTTTTTACATTTCTAACATTCTTCCTAGTCACAAGTGTGTCGCTTTCCTCATCTATGAAAAAATGTGAGTAATCATACTCATATTGCAGTGCGTTACTGAATGACAATGTGACATATGGACAAGATCATGACTGTACCTGATTGTACCACTCACTGTGTGCCCCTTCCTTGGAAAGTCACTCAACATTTCTGATGCCCATTAAAAAAATAATAAAACAGGAATAGCTATACTACTGGGTCCATGACATCATTGTGAGAACTAAATGATATAATGTAAGGGAAGCACATGGCACAATACCTGGCCCTAAGAAGATTCTCAAATGCACGCCCTTGTAAGCATATCTATAAATCTGTATGCTTTTCAGACATCACCTTTATACAAAAGCAGGGGTCACTAACTTACTGGGGTATTGTTACCTTTTTATAAAAAGTCAGGACTTAAAAAGGATATCCTGCAGGAACTGTGGAGGCAATTAGCCTATATGTCACCAAAGAAATATTTACATTTTTTTAACGTTTATTTTTGAGAGAGAGAGTGAGCATGAGTTGGGGAGGTGCAGAGAGAGGGAGACAGAGGATCCAAAGAAGGCTCTTCACTGTAAGCACAGAGTCTGATGTAGGGCTCAAACTCACAAACTGTGAGATCATGACCTGAGCTGAAATCAAGAGTCGGATGCTTAAATGACTGAGCCACCCAGGCGCCCCACCCCACCCCCGCCAAAGAAATATTTTAAAAGGTAAAGAGATACGTAGAGACATTAGCCCAGGACTATAACAGTATGTAACATATTCTATATTTGCCAAGACTGTGATGCCTAAAAGCACTGCTGGAACAACGGAAATTATTAACAAATATTCTAGGGAACTCTGGACAAGAGCATTATGGGGCCTAATCAGAAAGAAACTCCAGTTCTTAGATTCCTCAATGGAAGACTAAGTATGTCTAACACAAGATTATCAAAATTGTCATTTTTATAATCTTAGGACAAAGTTTATCCTAAGATTAAACAGGACACTATTTTAGTTCCTAACCCTCACCTGATGAGATGGTTTTAATTGTCCCCAAGGAACTAATACATAAAGGATACAGTGTTTATGAATTAATGCACAAGCTACTTCATCTTTAGCTTCAGGATCTGAAAAGCGTTCTGTTTCTTCTGTTTTACCATGAGGACTTCAGAGGTGCCCAATGCATACACAAACAGTAAGTAACACATCCCCTTGGGCTCCAAAGTCTCCATAATCTCTATCATTGTACACAACACACATTCCTCCTCCCCACAGGCCCATTAGCTCTACCTTGTCCCTCCTGTTACAGACAGAATACCCTCCATTAACCAAACTCTGCTTTCCCCAAAGTAGGTCAAAACTAGCTTCCCATGTGAAACCGAGTCCCTCAATATCCTCTCCAAGGATGAGTATTCTTTATCTGCTTAAAAAAACAGACAACATGGATTTGGTCATTTCTCCACAGTCATGCTGCTGCAGACTGCCCCACCCCCTTGCCCTTGCCATCATTACCAAGTTCCTTCTGGAGTTCACAACTCCAGAACTGCATGCAGTTCTGTCACCCCTCTGTTTTTATTCCTGTAACCTACTCCAAACCCATCCCCCTTCCTTGCCAGGGAGAAAGTACCAAAAACCTATGCATTATGGTCATCATTCAACATTTAGCAGACGCATCCTTTATCCCTGTCACTGGCCGCTGGTGAGGGTCTTGCACATCTCTGACACATGCTCAGCCTTGAACTACTTACTCAATCTGTGGGCAAGGATGGGGGTTTTGCTATTCTCTCCTGTGTGCTTAAAAGTTTTCATTAAAAAAACAAAAAACAAAAAACAGGCCTTCCTAAAGAAGGAAGAAAGAGCTCAGATACACAACCTAACCTTACGCCTTAAGGAGCTGGAAAAAGAACAGCAAATAAAACCCAAAACCAGCAGAAGACAGGAAATAATAAAGATTAGAGCAGAAATTAATGCTATTGAAACCAAAAGAAAAAAAAAAACAGTAGAACAGATCAATGAAACCAGAAGCTGGTTCTTTGAAAGAATTAACAAAATTGATAAACCACTAGCCAGTTTGGTCAAGGAAAAAAAGGAAAGGACCCAAATAAGTAAAATCAAGAATGAAAGAGAAATCACAACCAACACAACAGAAATAAAAACAATAATAAGAGAATATTATGAGCAATTATATGCCAATAAAACGGGCAATCTGGAAGAAATGGACAATTCCCAGAAACATATACACTACCAAAACTAAAACAGGAAGAAACAGAAAATTTAAACAGACCCATAACCAGTAAGGAAATCAAATTAGTAATGAAAAATCTGCCAAAAACAAGAGTCCAGGACCAGATGGCTTTCCAGGGGAATTCTACCAAACATTTAAGAGTTAACACCTATTCTCTTGAAGGTGTTCCAAAAAATAGAAATGGAAGGAAAACTTCCAAATCCTTTCTATGAAGTCAGCATTACCTTGATTCCAAAACCAGATAGAGACCACACTAAAAAAGAGAACTATAGACCAATTTCCCTGATGAACGTGGATGCAAAAATCCTCAACAAGATATTAGCCAACTGGATCCAACAATACATTAAAAAAATCATCCACCACGACCAAGTGGGATTTATACCTGGGATGCAGGGCGGGTTCAATATCCGTAAAACAATTAACGTGACTCATCACATCAGTAAAAGAAAGGACAAGAACCATATGATCCTCTCAATAGATGCAGAGAAAGCATTTGACAAAATACAGTATCCTTTCTTGATAAAAACCCTCAAGAAAGTAGGGATAGAAGGATCATACCTCGAGATCATAAAAGCCATATATGAACGACCCAACGCTAATACCATCTTCAATGGGGAAAAACAGAGCTTTCCCTCTAAGGTCAGGAACAAGACAGGGATGTCCACTCTTGCCACTGTTATTCAACATAGTATTGGAAGTCTTAGCCTCTGCAACCAGACAACACAAAGAAATAAAAGGCATCCAAATCGGCCAAGAGGAGGTCAAACTTTCATTCTTCACAGATGACATGATACTCTGTATGGAAAACATAAAAGATTCCACCAAAAAACTGCTAGAACTGATTCATGAATTCAGCAAAGTTGCAGGATATAAACTCAATGCACAGAAATCGGTTGCATTCCTATACACCAACAATGAAGTGACAGAGAAATCAAGGAATCGATCCCATTTACAGTTGCACCAAAACCCATAAAATACTTAGGAATAAATCTAACCAAAGAGGTGAAAAATCTATACACTGAAAACTATAGAAAGCTTATGAAAGAAACTGAAGAAGACACGAAGAAATGGAAAAAGATTCCATGCTCCTGGATAGGAAGAACAAATATTGTTAAAATGTCAATACTCCCCAAAGTAATCTACATATTCAGCGCAATCCCTATCAAAGTAACACCAGCATTCTTCACAGAGCTAGAGCAAATAATCCTAAAATTTGTATGGAACCAGAAAAGACCCCGAATAGCCAAAGCAATCTTGAAAAAGAAAACCAAAGCAGGAGGCATCACAATCCCAGACCTCAAGCTATACTAGAAAGCTGTAATCATCAAGACAGTATGGCACTGGCACAAGAACAGACACTCAGATCAATGGAACAGAATAGAGAACCCAGAAATGGACCCACAAACGTATGGGCAACTAATCTTTGACAAAGAAGTAAAGAACATCCAATGGAATAAAGACAGTCTCTTCAGCAAGTGGTGCTGGGAAAACTGGACAGCGACATGCAGAAGAATGAGCCTGGGCCACTTTCTTACACCATACACAAAAATAAACTCGAAATGGATGAAAGACCTCAATGTAAGACAGGAAGCCATCAAAATCCTCGAGGAGAAAGCAGGCAAAAACCTCTTTGATCTTGCCCGCAGCAATTTCTTACTCAACATGTCTCTGGAGGCAAGGGAAACAAAAGCAAAAATGAACTACTGGGACCTCATCAAAATAAAAAGCTTCTGCACAGTGAAGGAAACAATCAGCAAAACTAAAAGGCAACCGACAGAATGGGAGAAGATGTTTGCAAATGACATATCAGATAAAGGGTTAGTATCCAAAATCTACAAAGAACTTATCAAACTCAACACCCAAAAAACAAATAATCCAGTGAAGAAATGGGCAAAAGACTTGAATAGATACTTCTCCAAAGAAGATATCCAGACGGCCAACTGACACATGAAAAAATGCTCAACATTACTCATCATCAGGGAAATACAAATCAAAACCACAATGAGATACCACCTTACACCTGTCAGAATGGCTAACATGAACAACTCAGGCAACAACAGATGTTGGCGAGGATGCGGAGAAAGAGGATCTCTTTTGCACTGTTGGTGGGAATGCAAGCTGGTGCAGCCACTCGGGAAAACAGTGTGGAGGTTCCTCAAAAAACTAAAAGTAGAACTACCCTATGACCCAGCAATGGCACTACTAGGCATTTATCCAAGGGATACAGGTGTGCTGTTTCGAAGGGACACATGCACCCCCATGTTTATAGCAGCACTATCCACAATAGCCAAAGTATGGAAAGAGCCCAAATGTCCATCGATGGATGAATGGATAAAGAAGATGTGGTATATATATACAACAATTACTCGGCGATCAAAAAGAAGGAAATCTTGCCATTTGCAACTACATGGATGGAACTGAAGGGTATTATGCTAAGTGAAATTAGTCAGAGAAAGACAAAAATCATATGACTTCACTCATATGAGGATTTTAAGAGACAAAACAGATGAACATAAGGGAAGGGAAACAAAAATAATATAAAAACAGGGAGGGGGACAAAAGAGACTCATAAATATGGAGAACAAACTGAGGGTTGCTGGAGGGGTTGTGGGAGGGGGAAAGGGCTAAATGGGTAAGGGGCATTAATGAATCTACTCCTGAAATCATTGCTTCACTATAAACTAATTTGGATGTAAATTTTAAAAAATAAAACATAAAGTTAAATTATAAAAAACAAAAACAAAAACAAAAAACTTCATCTTCCACATCTGAACTTCCCCTTCTTTGATCTGCCCTCAACCTGTCCTTCAGCACCTTCTCTCCTGACCTTCCCCGAGGAGTGCTGTGTGGTCACTTGCATCCGTTCCCTCTTCTCTCTCAGTGTCCCAGGCCTCTGACCTCCTTCTGAACATTGTGGGGCTGGCATGGAAGCCACTCTGCTGCCCAGTTCCAAGCCTGGGTGGCCTCCCTGACCACTTGCGCCCCTCCTGGACTGCCAGAATTCATGAGAGTAAGGCCCACACAAGGCTGACTGGTCAGCTGGTCCTGGCCTCAGCTGCCACTCCAACCTTTTACCCTCATTTCTCAGATCCTTGTGGAAACAGTCTGAACTTCTACCTTTTCTCAGTCTTCAACATCCTCTTTAGTTGATGGCATCACCAACCGCTTTCAGACAAGATTGGGGTCACCTGATCTGGGCTTCCTTATCTTCTCTTCTCTGTGGCACTACTGGTCAGAAAATTTCCCCTTTCTTCCTCTGCTTAGATGTGAAAGACTATAAATGCCACCACTTGTGCTATGAATCCCACGGCCTCCAGCACCTGTGTTCCTCCCACTATCCCCCTCTCTTCCTTTCATCAGCTCACCCTTAAACATGTGCTTTTCCATGGCCGGCAAACACTCAGGTCTCAAGCATCCCAAACAACTCTCCTCCACCCCCTCCCCCCTCCGCTCACAGCCTCCTAACATGCCACAGATGTTCAGAGCCTCTGCCCTCTCACCTCCAAGCTGGCTCATGTCTCCACCCTTCTCCATGGTTTCCCTCTAAAATCTCAGCTCGTCTTCTAACCTTGAGACCAACAGCTTTTCCTCAATCTTAGCATATTGTGCAGGTATAGACAGCATTAAATGTCCCTCCTGCAAGACCTTGCCACAGCCCTGCATGTGTGAGGCTGTGTCGCCCTAGCTCTCCCTTCCTGCCTCGACTGCTGCTGTATCCATCACCACTGTTCTCCAGTCCCAGGCTGTCTGGTACTTTCCTTTCTCGCTACCCACATGGTGCTATGCAAAGCTTCCTATCCTGGCAAGAGAGAGGAAAATCAGCTTGGGGTCAAGGGTATTGCTCTTAGGTTTACCTACGCCCCAGGCATTGACTCCATTTCCCATCATGTGGATATTTCATGGGCACTTTAAACTTGATTTATATAAAATCAAATGGATAGGGGTACCTGGGTGGCTAAGCTGGTTAAGCATCTGACTCTTGATTTCAGCTCAGGTCATGATCTCATGGTTTGTGAGATGGAACCTCAAGTCAGGCTCTGTGCTAACAGCATGGAGCCTGCTTGGGATTCTCTCTCTTCCTTGCTCTTGCGTGCATGGGCGCGCGCTCTCTCTCTCTCTCTCTCTCTCTCTCTCTCAAAATAAGTAAGTAAACAATAAAAAAAAACCCAAATGGATAGTTGTTGTCCTCTAAAACCAATTCCTTCTGTCCTTCATTTATCTTTTATTGGGTGTACCATTCTCCTAAGTCCTTAGAATCAAACGCTAGCATTGACTTTGAATGAACCCATTTCTGTTGATTTGTGCAAGTCTGCAGACTGTAGCTGGACCACCTGTCTTGAATTCACACTCACTTTTCCAGGTCCATCTTCAACATACTGCATTAGCCCTTGCCTTCTCTTAAGCCATGCCTGCAATGGCTTCTTAGTTGGGCCTCTTTCTCCTTCTCTGCTTTTCTCATACATTTACTGAGTGGCAGTACCAGTGGTCCAAAGACTGTACCCCAGCCTTTTAAAGGTACATACTAGGGGGAAGCATGCCTATGAACAGAGAAGGCTATGTTAGTCAGCTGAACGGCTGGGCTTAGGAAGGGTAAAGAGTAGGTGAGTTCAGTTCTCTCCCAGGTGCAGGCCAGAAAGGCTACAGAGAGGGAGAAAGGCTTGACCTAGGTCTGGAGAAAGGAAGATGTGTCTGGTGAGAAGAAGCAGGAGTCCACGTGGAGCAAAGGAAAAGCAGAGATGTAGAGGTGTGGCACCACATGATTGGGGCATGTCAGGGAGCTCTGCAGGCTGGTACCCAGGTTGCTGGAGGCAAAGGGACACGCGGTGGCAGGTCATGGCCATGAAGGGTGGGCACCATCCTCCTGATGGGTTTAGATGGACTATGTGGGCAGGGAATTGCTGGTTTATTAAAGGATGGGAGCAGGACAATGACACTTATTTGAGAACAGTCACTGGGGACCCGGTGTAGAGAGTGGACAAACTCCTGCTCTGAGCAGAGAGGTCAGCTGGGATGCCACAGACAAAGTCCAGATGAGAAACAACAGGGGCCAGAGCTCAGAGGAGAGGAATGGCTGGAGAGACAGGGAGAGGAGAGAAATGCCAAAGAGGCAGCCCAGAGAGACCTGACAAGTGACCTTCTGACAAGGTCAAAAAACCTGACATTTGAAAACGAGGAGGAAGGGGAGGAAGGAGTTGAGAGCTGGCGCTGAGACTTCTGATTTTGGTGCCTGGAGAAATGGGAGTACAGAGCTTATGAAAGGAAAAGGAAGTATGGGAAAAAATAACGTCTACTCTGCACACGTTAATGATGAATTTGAGATGCACATGGGACATACTCAAATGAAATCATAAGGCATTTGGGATGTTCTCTAGACCACTGCTATCCAAGAGAACTTTCTGTGATGAGGGAGATGTTCTAGAGATTTGTTATCCAATATGGTAGCTACTAGCCATGTAGCTATTGAGCACTTAAAATCTGGCTAGTACACCCGAAGAACTGAATTTTACTTCATTTTAGTGAATTTGCATCTTGGTAGCTACATGGGACTAGAGGCTATTGTAGCGAACAGTGCAGGCCTAGCAAGACACTGGGCCATAGGCGCAGATTCAGAGGTCACCACTGTATACGTGTTAGAGACTCCCTTGTACCAGGAAGTACTGAAGGTTTACAAAACAAGATGAAATTAGCTTCAGAAACAGATGGTAAATGAGGCAAAGGGAAAACGAGGGTAGAAGGGAGATGAGGACACAGTTGGTTTAGCACACCAGATGCTCAACATGAAACTGCTGTGTGAAATGTGAGCCGAGGAAAATGGCTGATCAAGAGGGAGGACCGTTGCTCAGGGAGGGCTTGTCAGGTGAAGCTGGACAAGGAGCGAGGGCTGGGAGCCCAGGCAACAAGTGAGGGGATAAGGGGCAAACAGAGGAGATGGAGAAGGAGAGGCCAAACAAGCAAGGGCAATCTTGACAAGGTCAAAGTCAACATAGAAATGGATTAGGAGTCTGGCAATTGGGAGGAATGATGAGCATGAGGTCTGAACATGAGTTGAGGAAATACAGACGGGAAGTACAATCAGTTCTTTCAGGAGGTGGACTGTACAGGGAATGTGAGAGAGAGAGGATGATTGCTGGTAAGTAAAGAGCTTCATCTTCCTAAGCATACAGCCACAAAAACGTTACTTCCTGCTCAGAACCTGCAATCATCAAGGCCTGTCATTTGAGGTTCTGAGATTCATCTTTACCTCCTGTGACCTCTCTTCACACATTTTATGGCCCACTCAAACCAGCCCAAAGACACCACTCAACAGAAAGATCTGTCACTGTTGACCAAAAGGCTGGAGGTGGGAAAATCATCAGAAGTACAGAATCTGAAGAAAAGACAAGTTAAGACCGAGCCCCCACCCTTAAAGAAAATCAGCAAACCTGTATTTAAAGATCACAAAAGATTTGCCAAGGTCACTTAAGGATGAAGGCTATTCTATTATTTATCACTCTGAATTGAGTACCAGTCTTGAAGTGGTGCAGCATGGCTTGCTTCCTGTAAAGTTAATTCTCTAAATCACACTGGACTGTACTCTGTGATTATCCTGAAAGCTTCCTTATCAATTTAATGATAAAATCTACCTTGTCTTCCAACATGCATTTTTCTCTGAACACAAAGATCAGAAAACGCAGAACCGTCTGTACTCTGACCAAGTGCCCTGGTACTAACAATGCAGTGGTTCTCACACTTTGGTGAGCTACTGAAACAGGATGGGGCCTAGGACTGTGTGTTTCCATTGCCTTCCCTGTACAGTTTTGATACCCCCCCAAAATTTAGGAACCACTGCCATGATGTCTTCTGTCGTACTCCAGGATTGGAGTCCCTGTACTTTGTTGCTTGTGGATAATGATGTCAGCTTCCACCCCATCTAGCGGCCTCTGCTCCAACCCTCCTCCTTCTCACCTGGGGATGCAAGTTAGGACAGTTTAAGGAAAAAAACATGATTTGGAAAGCAGAATCAAGATCTCTCCATCTGGAACCTTCTGTCTTGAAGGAGAACCTCATTTCATGAACTAAGTCCAAACTCCCTTGATAGTTCTAGAGTCCAAGAGGAGAATGGGAAGCCATTGGTAACATTTAGATCCGGGAGCTAGGCAGGAGTTTCCAGGTAGTCTTAAAAGAGCAAAGTTCCATCAATGTTAATTACATCTAGTAGAAGAAGCAGTCTCCTGAATACCTGCCACGCAGACCTATTTTCTGTTAATCTTTTGTCAATACCCAAACTCTAGAAACAAAGGTAAGTTGCTCTTTCTACCACAGCCTTTTATTTTTTTATTTGAGAGAGAGGAAGAGAGCCTGAGAGAGTATGTGTGCATGAGCAGGGGAGAGGGACAGAGGGAGAAGGAGAATCCCAAGCAGGCTCCATGCTCAGTGTTGACACAGGGCTCGAGCCCATGACTCTGGGATCACCGACCTGAGGTGAAATCAAGAGTCAGATGCTCAGGGGTGCCTGGGTGGCGCAGTCGGTTAAGCGTCCGACTTCAGCCAGGTCACGATCTCGCGGTCCGGGAGTTCGAGCCCCGCGTCAGGCTCTGGGCTGATGGCTCAGAGCCTGGAGCCAGTTTCCAATTCTGTGTCTCCCTCTCTCTCTGCCCCTCCCCCGTTCATGCTCTGTCTCTCTCTGTCCCAAAAATAAATAAACGTTGAAAAAAAAATAAAAAAAAAAAAAAAAGAGTCAGATGCTCAACCAACTGAGCCACCTAGGTGCTCTTCTACCCACAGCCTTTTACAGAAGATAGCAATGAAACTCTGAACAGCCCCATACCTGTCCTGTTCTTCCTTCTCCAGCCGTTCCTGCTCCTCCTGCTCTTTCTGTAGCCGGGCTTGTCGTCTCTTTTCAGCCAGGATCTTTGCAGCCTCTCCTGCATCAGTGGTGCCTGCCGTGGGCTTCCCTGAGGCTGCATCGGAGGAAAAGATCATGGGAAATGAAACAGTGATTGCACTCACATGAGTAAGCTGCCACTTGGAAACAAAAAATCCAACCCAATGGGTCATGGGAAATGCTGCCGTGACGAGCACAATCAGCCACTGACAAGTTGCAATGGGCCGGCTATGACCCTGAATGCATCTCCCAGTGGAGGGTAGTGGAAAGGTGAGGAGGAGAGACATGGTGGCTGGCACAACCCACAGGAGCCACCACAGCAGTGCCACTCTGGGTGAACTCACTGCATCTAGCACAGAAGCTTGAAGGACTGAAGGAAGACTTTCTCTGTGGGAAGTGCAGATGCTAGCTGGATGCAGCTCAACACCCCCATGAGCTTCCAAAGCCATGACCAGTGTCAGTCCCTCCTCCAGGGGACCCATAGGAGACCGAGGGGAAGGACTCAAGGGCAACGTGCAAGTCTGAGGAAAGAGCATGAGGTCATGAAGTTGTCCCAGGGAAACATCTCCTTCCCTCCCTCCTTCTCTCAAACATGAGACTCCCATGTGGATCCGGGCAGAGAGAGAACTAGCTTGGAAAAGCCAAGCTGCGGGCAGCATCAACAAGAAGGACCTACCTCCACTGCCCTCGGTCTTCCCTCCTGTGGCCAAATGCTTCTCCGTGACATGCTTGTCCACCACATGCTTCTCTGGGGCTTCCTCCCCATGCAGGCCAGCTGCCTGCTGGGCCAGGGCACCTTCCCTTTGTTTATTGCTCTTCTCTTTCTCTGCTTTCCTCTTGGGTGTTTCCTGGCTGGGAAAGGTGGGAGAGCGGTACTTCACAGGAGACCCTGGGTGTGGTGGCTTCACATTCTTTGGAGACTGTGGATATGCTTTTGAAGTTGTCCTGGAAAACCAAAAACATGCCCAGACGATGACTACTGGGCCTGACCAGAGAACCCTCCCTCTGTTCATAAGATACTTGGTTCCAAAAAGCTGAACAATTTCATCCTTCAAGAAGAACAAATGGAAGGCTTAGCACACACTCAAAAGTCCTCAAAGTACCAACACACTGTAACAGGAACATATGGAATCTACAAGGTATCCCTGGTGGAAGGGACACGATTTTAGGAAGCCCAGCTGGTAATGCCATGTCGTGACCTCATTTAAGTCTGACTGACAATGTAAGGATAAAATGTGAGGCATTGTCATACCACTTTTCAGTTGAATACTAGGGTTGGATCTGGCTTCAGCATATGGCAATGGATGAGCTGGCTCTTTTTTTTTTAATTGTGGCAAAAAACATGTAACAAAATTTACCATCTTAGCCATTTTTAAGTGTACAGCTCAGTGTCATTAAATACACTCACAAAATGATACAACTATCACCACCAGCCATCCCCAAAACCACATACCCATTAAACACTAACTCCCTATGCCTGCGTCCCTCAGCCTCTAGTAACCACCCTTCTGTTTTCTGTCCATAGGAATCTTACTATTCCAGATACATCACAGAAGTGGGATCATATAGTATATATATCCTTTTGTGTTTGGCTTATTTCACTCAACATAATGTCTTCAAAGTCCCCAGGTTCTTTTTATAAAAAAAATTCACCCATCGCTTCTCAGCCTTTTGGCTAAGATCAAGTGTATAAAAAAAAAATTCACCTTTACTGAAATATGATTGATATCCAGTTCCTTTTTAAATGCTGGGGAACAAACTCAGACAAAAGGTGGGGAGAGAAGGTGTCTTTCTTTTGAGGTTATCAAGGTTTAAAAGAATCTCTCCTGTTATTGGAAAGATGTGAAAGCTGAGGACAGCCTATTGTCACTCAGGGAAATAACACTTTGTTAAAATGCAGGAGCCTATGGGGGAGCCTGGGTGGCTCAGTCGGTTAAGTGTCCAACTTCAGCTTAGGCCATGATCTCGTGGTTCATGAGTACAAGCCCTGCACTGGGCTCTGTGCTCACAGCTCGGACCCTGGAGCCTGCTTCAGATTCTGTGTCTCCCTCTCTCTCTGCCCCTCCCCTCCTCTTGCTTTGGTCTCTCTCTCTCTCAAAAATAAATAAACATTAAAAAAACATTTTAAAAAATGCAGGAGCCTATCTTATGTCTGTTGAAGGAGCTTCAGAAGCTGGGTTTACCCAGATGTTTGCTCAAGGAGGTAGCATTTGCAGAGTTCCTTTATGAAGAACATTCAGTAATCTGTATATAAATTATAAATTGTCATTCTTGATCCTGTAGCAGATTGAACCATATGAAACTGCCAATATTCAAGTGTTTTTGATCTATGAAAACAGCAAAAAAAACAGCCATTCAACATAATATTAAAGGCCCATTTATTACCACAGGCTTAAAGAGTTACCTGATCAGATCCTGGTGGTAAGGGAAAACTATGATTAAATCAACACTGTACTTGGCCTTCAGCTGAAAAATCCTCAAGTGGTATGCGGATTAGGTAAGATACAGGGCAGTTTTCCAATGATGCTCTCATGCTAAAATGCCAACTCTGAGTACCCAGGAAAACATCTTCTCTTAGTAAAAGCCAGACTGAAGGCCACACAATATTGTGATCACCTGACCTGATTAATACAACTTGAACCTGATTTGAAATTTTTTAAAATTTAAATTCAAGTTAGTTAACATACAGTGTAGTATTGGTTTCAGGAGTAGAACCCAGTGATTCATCACTTACATATTATACCCAGTGCTCATTCCAACAAGTGCCCTCCTTAATGCCCATCACCCATTTTACTAAAAAAATAAAAATAAAACTGTCATGGTCATGGAGAAGAAAGGCTGAAGAGCTGTTCAAAGTTAAAGGAGACTAAGGAGACAAAACAACTAAATGCAGTGTGGGAGCCAGTGTTGGATCCCGGACTGGGGAAAAAGTGTTATAAGCGATCTCGCTGGGACAACTAGCAAAAGTTGCATATAGACTGTAAATTAAGTAATAATAACATGTCAAAATTAAATTTTCTGATTTTTATCATTGTACTGTGGTTACACAAAAGAACCTCTTCATTCCTGGGGGTAAAGGGTCATGATGTCTTCAACTTACTCTCAAATGTTCTGGGGGAAAAAAATCAGTGTGTGTGTGTGTCTATACAGAGTGAACGTGAGTGAGTTGGGGGATGGGAATGATAAAGCAAATATGGCTAAACATTAATAGGATGAAAGGCATACAGGAATTCTCTGTTCTAGTCTTGCAATTCTTCTGTAGGGCTGAGAGGATTTAAAAATAAAAAGGTGGGGCACCTGGGTGGCTCAGTCAGTTGAGCATCTGACTCTTGGTTTGGGTTCAGGTCATGATTTTACAGTTCATAAGTTTTGAGCCCTGCACCGGGCTCTGCACTGGCAGCACAGAGCCTGATTGGGATTCCCTCTCCCTCATTCTCTGCCCTTCTTCTGCTCTCTCTCTCTCAAAATAAAAAAAAAACACACTTTTTAAATAAAAAATAAATAAGCTTTTAAAAACTGATCTAAACTCAAATTATCCTCTACTAAAACTGAAAAAGTACAGGATTATAGACTGGATAAATGTATAAGTATGGCTATGAGGAAGGAGCATAAGTTAACATTTGTGATTATCCTTTTCAAGAAAATTTGCAGATAAGAATGTAAAAACTTATTTGAGAACAATGGTGGTGGCAAAAACAACTGGTAAACTGTCAAGGCAGGAGCCCCGATCCACAGTAGACACTCATCTGTAGGCAGGACTAACCACGCCATATATGCAGATGTATACAATGATGCCCAGTAATGACTGATTAAACATCTTCAACCATTGAAGGAATAGGCTGGCTCCAGGAATCTTCCATGAGCCCATGATTCTGAGTGGGAAGTACTTATTTGGGGCCATGCTGACAATCTGGTCTTAATTTTTCACTCATGTGGACACACAAAATCTACTTTGTTTCTCAAAATCCGTGATAAAGTGAAGTTAACCTAGGTTCCTGATACAAAATTGATCTCAGGCATGAGATCTCAAAGTGATTATCTTTGGCAGACTGTATTTTCTCGAGATGGTCACAAAAATATCTCTCCCGACTCAACATGATCTTTGGAGTTTCTTCCCCCATCCCACTGATTCTAGGTTGGCCTGACTGCTGTGACCAATAAAACAGAGCAGAGAAGGAATGCTGTGCCAATTCAGGGCCCAGTACTTAAATGGCCTGACAGCTTTCACTTCCTGTCCTTGGGAGAGACTCACTCTTGGGAACACTCCCTCCCTCTTGGAACTCAACTGCATGCTGTGAGATGCCTAAGTCATACAGAGAGGCTATGTGCAGGCACTCTTTTCTGGTTGTCAGCCCCCACTGAGCTCCAGCCAATAGCCAGCATCAACTGCCAGTCAGGTGAATGAGCTATCTCAGACCTCCAGCTCAGTCAAGCCCTAGGTAACTGCAGCCCCAGGTGACAATGAATCTATGATGGAAGACCACAGGTGAAAACCACCAGGTGAACCCAAGCCAACCTACAGAAAAAACACACAAAAGATCCCAAGAGAGACCCGCTGGTAAGCCAAAGTCACAGAGCTATGAGAATTAATAACAAATGGTTGTTTTATGCTACTAAATTTGGGGGGTTGGGTTGCTACATCAGCAATAGATAACTGAAACATTCCCCAGTGTAATGACCCAGGTGACTCAGAACATATTTCTAACAACCTGAAACCATTAGAGAACATTTCACACTGAAGAATTTGTGAGTACAGGCGGTGCCAACACTCAGAGGCAGCTACGGGCTGGGTGAACGCACTTGGCCACACTTGATTTCCTCTCTCTAGGTTACAAGAAGGAAGCTATGCTCCATCCACATCTTTGAGAGTGTTGCTGAAGCTAGTTTTCTAAAACCCATACAAGTACCCAACAATGCAAACAATGGAAATAAACTTGAGCGCTTAAAAGAGCAATGCCATTAATATGCACAGCCATGGAACAGTGGCTTAATTTATCTGAGATCCTGGAGTAGAACAATGTCCTGTCAGAGGCATTTATCACATGACCTGTCTGAGTTTCTGGTTGGGGGTTCAAAGGAACTAACTAAACCACCATTCAAAGCCACATTGCTTCCAGTATTCTTTAAAGATCACACACACTTGGTCTGCACAGAGAGAAGGAAGGTTGAAAATGCCACTCTGACTGGAATTTATTTTGTGTGTGACATCATTTTAAGAATCAAGCATTCTTTTTCAATATCGAGCGTACAAAAAATATTTATAAAACCTGAAGGTATGAAGAATGAGATAACAAATACCCATACACCTAACAACTAGTTCCAAAGAAAGACACTATAAATATGCTAGAATTTCCCGTGTGCCCTTTCTTGACCTCCTCCCTCACACCCCACTCAGAGGCCATCATTACTTTGCATTTTATATCTGCCATTTTCTTTTTCTAAAAATCATTTTAGCACATTTATATTCATGAAAACAAGCTGGCTAGTTTTGCACATGTGGGACCTCAATATAAATGTCATACTGCTGACATTCTTCTACAATTCCTTTTGCTGCTCAACACTATGTTCCTGAGATCTATCCATTGGTTGTGGGCAACTAGGATCCATTCTTTTCCACTGTTGTGGAGTCTGGCTGGATTTTCAAGAACTTATTTACAGTCTACCTGACCTCCCACATTTCTCAGACCTAGTCCATACCCAGTGTGGTTCAGCCATTAATTTTCACCTGGGGAGAAATTATCTCTTTGAGTGTCTTAAAAACCAAGAAATTTTTGCTTCTCCTTAGACCTCTCAACTTGGTAATTCTGATTTAGAGGTACTGGAGCAAACTCCTGTCCCCAGGGAACTTCCTTTTTTTTAAATTAACTTGTTTTATTTCTTATTTTTTTAAATTGACATCCAAGTTAGTTAGCATATAGTGCAACAATGATTTCAGGAGTAGATTCCTTAGTGCCCCTTACCCATTTATCCCATCCCCCCTCCCATAACCCCTCTAGCACCCCTCAGTTTGCTATGGAGACATATTTATGAGTCTCTTCTGTTGTGTCCCCCTCCCTGTTTTTATATTATTTTTGTTTCCCTTCCCTTATGTTCATCTGTTTAGTCTCTTAAAGTCCTCATATGAGTGAAGTCATATGATTTTTGTCTTTCTCTAATTTCACTTAGCATAATATCCTCCAGTTCCATCCACGTAGTTGCAAATGGCAAGATTTCATTCTTTTTGATTGCTGAGAAATACTCCATTATATATATATATATATATATATATATATATATATGTGTGTGTGTGTGTGTGTGTGTGTGTGTGTATATATATGTATATATATATATGTATATGTATATACCACATCTTCTTTATCCATTCATCCATCGATGGACATTTAGGCTTTTTCTATAATTTGGCTATTGTTGAAAGTGCTGCGATAAACATTGTGGTGCATGTGCCCCTTTAAGACAGCATTCCTGTATCCCTTGGATAAATACCTAGTAGTGCAATTGCTGGGTCGTAGGGTAGTTCTTTTTTTAGTTTTTTGAGGAACCTCCATACTGTTTTCCGGAGTGGCTGCACCAGCTTGCATTCCCACCCCAGGGAACTTCTTAAGGAGCTAATGATTCAGGTAGTTTTGACAGTACACAAGAAGTCCAGCTGTGTTAGAGTTTACTATTTTTCCTGCTTGCACTAGAGATGACATGTACAGGGCTCTGGAAAACAAGGTCATTCTATTACTTCTTCTTTGCTGAAGCAGCAGGAATATGCTGCAGTACAGTGTAGAAGCAGGTATCCCTCATCCTTTAAAAATTCCCCAGATGAAATGAATAGCCCAGAGAGGAGAACATTTAAGGGAATGATCAGTGAGAGAAAAAAACTCATGGTTGGCTCAGAAGAAAAGGGGAGGCAAAGGGCCTGAGTCCTTGGGCAAGAACAGTCCTAGCAACACCCATACCCACCAGCCAATCGGCTCTCACCCTCCAGACTCTAGTGCCCTTCTAGCTTCCATCGCACGGACACATCCTGAGCACCTACAATGCAACAATAAATCCCATTGGACCTCACCCTCGTGGCAGTCTAGCAGGAGATGATACAGTGCAAGAAGGCCTGCTCCCTTACTTCATGCAGGGCTCTGTTCAAATGTCAATTTCTCAGAGAAGTCTTCCCTGACCACCATATCAAGCCAGCTACTACTCCCCTCTACCACTCTATCATCTGACCTGGTTTTATTTTTCTTCGTGGAACTTCTCACCACCTGATGTATTTGCCTTTCACTGTTAGGTAAGCTTCACAAGGGCTGAGAACACTGGACAGAGAGGACACACTCTGTAGGCATATGATGAAGGAAGGAAGGAATAATAGGGGTATGTACATGAGGCTCTGTGAGCATGGAAAAAGGGGTAAATTCAGCTTTGGCTGGTTCTGGAAAGGATGACAGCCGAGCTGAGTTCTGAGGGATGAGCAGTTTAAGTTGGACAAGTCTCTCTCAGGACTAGGCCTGCAAGTGTCCTCACCTGCATCCCCAACTCTCCCCCACCTCACTTGCAGCCTGTTCTAGTGGAGACTTTTCTCACTTATTTGGAGGTTCTCCAAAACATATGGCACAGGGACTTGCATTCATTCATTCCACAAATATTTATAAAGCACCGACTAGGTACCCATTGCTGTTCTACATAGAGGGGAAGTTTTTAACATTTCTTTAAATTGAACTGCATTAAAAAAAAGTCTGGGATTTTAAGTCTCTTTGGTCAAAGTGAGCTTTTCATAAAATTCAGATGATATGTCCTTTAAAATATAAAATAGTTCCATACACATACACACACACACACACACACACACACACATATATATAACAGAATACTATTCAGCCATTAAAAAAATGGAATCTTTCCACTTGCAACAACATGGATAGACCTTGAGGTTATTATGCTAAGTGAAATAAATCAGACAAAGACAAACACTATACTATCTCACTTGCATGTGGAATCTAAAAAATAACCAAACCAAACAAAACCAAGCTCACAGATCCAGAAAACAGACTGGTGGTTGCCAGAGGGGAGAGGAGGGTGAGGGAGTGGATGAAATGGGTGAAGGGGGTCAAAAGGCACTAACTACCAGTTATAAAATCACTAAGCCATGGGAACGCAATGTACAGGAGGGTGACTACAGTTAATACTGTATATTCAAATAGTGTATATTTGAGAGTTGCTAAGAGAATAAATCTTAAAAGCCCTCGCAAAAAAAAAAAGAAAAAACATTTATATCTATGTATGGTGATGGATGATAACTAGACTTATGGTCATCACTTCATAATGTATACATGTATCAAATCATTATTTCGTCCACCTGAAACAAATATAGCGTTATCTATCAATTATATCTCAATTAAAAAACATAAAATAGTTCCTGAAACACACAATCAAGATTTTCAACATCAAAGACAGCACAGAGCCCACTGGTAACTTGCTTCCAAAAACTGAATTCTCATCTCTACAGAGGGCAACAATCCCCTTAGTTTACTTTAGTGAAATTTACAATGATGATGATGATGAAACTTGCCAGCTACTCTCCATGCAGGGACCATGATTCAAAATCCAGGAAAGACAGGGGTGTAATCTGGAAAACCCCCATATGAACGGGCTTTTCTCTCTGTTAATGTCCCACACTAACACCAGAGTAGTGACACGTGAATGGGGTTTGCAAGAGAGTAATATCACAACCAAAAACAGGCAATGTGAGCACAGAAAGAATGCAATGGACTTAAAACAAAACAAAAACTTGATACTATTAACTCAGCAATACCTTATGTAAGGATTTTAATTATAGAAGAAAGATATATCAATAACAGTCTATAAAAACCATAGTGTTCTCTGAACAAAATAATAATAATAGAGAAAAAGTCTCTGTTAGAAAGCAACAAATTAGAAATATGAACTGATGTCACTCTGAAATATTTTAAACAAATTCCCATTCATTAAATTTGTTTTATCCTATGTTCTTTGAAAAAAATTGATGTACTAAACAAGTGTCACATGATTCTCTCTATATAAAGAGTTTCCCATTTTCCCAAATTAAAATTAAAATCATATTTCTCTTTCTTTCTCAGTAAGGACAACTGAAGATGTTTCCATTCTACTGGACTGAGTTATTTCCTGAGTCATTGTTGTTGGTTACTGTAAGAAAAGTATTTTAATGACTTAAGAGAGTGGTTACAGTGTGAATTTGTTTTTCAGTTACACAGTTTCATTGGTGAGTTCATCTAATTCTTAACAAAAAAAATACATAATGGCTTCATTTAAAAAAAAAAAAACATACTGCTGATGGTGGCTGACAAGTTATTATTGCCTCTCTGTTGAAGACACAGATGAGGGAAGGAGAGAGTGAGTGTACAAACACATGAAGTTGAGCATCCAAGCACAATGTAATCACTCTAGATGCAGGTGTAAGAGAGTATCAGAAAAGCCGAATGGAACTGATGGACCAAAGGAGAAAATTCTGAATGATTCATCTCAGTAAATCAGAATCTCATACTTAGCAGGCAACAAACCCCTGAAGGCTGAGCCCATCACTTATCCCAAAGATACACAGACAGTAAATGATATAACTCAAGGTCCAGCATTCCTCCTGCTTGCCTCTTGGACTGGCCACGACTCACGTGGCAGCAGGAAGCACATGCTGCACCGTACAGAGCCCCACCAAACTGCCTTAATGGTCTGACTGTGGCAAAGCAGAAAGATGCTTACTTGGATGTCACTGGAGAGGATGACCGCTTAGAAATGCTTCCTGGAAACTCACATCTTCTCAGAGGAGACCCGAGGCCCACGCTGGGAACGGAAGCTGTTGTTCGAGGGCCTCTCTTCATCTTCTCTGTCTGAAGGGCACACAGAATAGGTCAGCCATGGCCCATAACTGGCAATACTTCTACAATTTCTATAAACACCTCAGATAAAAGTGATACATAGCTTTCTTTCAGAAGATCTATATGAAGCTACAGTGCTTCCCACAATGGGCATATCTGCAGGGAAGCACCATGAGATCATCATAGTGAGCTCATCCAATAAAAAAAAAAAAAAAACCACTTCCATCCCAAAATGCAAAGACTTTCTATTCTTTGTTCTCTTGCAAAAAGCTGACAACATAACGATGCAATGATTCTGGACATATAGAAACTGGATTACTCGGGGAGGCTGCATGGCTCAGTCAGCTAAGCATCCGAGTCTTCAGCTCGGCTCAGGTCATGATCTCACAGTTCGTGGGATAGAGCCCTAAGTCAGGCTCTGCACTGACAGCTTAAGATTCTCTTTCCCTCTCTCTCTGCCCCTCCCCCACCTCAAAATAAAGAAATAAACCAAAAAAAAAAAAAAAAAGAAACTCCATCACTCATCATCAGGAAAATGCAAATCAAAACCGTCATGAGCTATCACCTCATACCTATCAGAATGGCTAAAATCAAAAACAAAAGAAACAACAGGTGTTCACAAGGATGTGGAGAAAAAGGAATCCTCATGTGCTGTCGGCAGGAATACAAACTGGTGCAGCCACTATGGAAAACAGTATGGAGGTTCCTCAAAAAATCAAAAATCCAGTAATTCCTCTAATGAGTATTTACCTAAAGAATACGAAAACACTAACTCAAAAAATATATATATGTACCAGGGGTGCCTGGGTGGCTCAGTCATTTAAGTGTCCAACTTTGGCTCAGGTCATATCTTGCAGTTCGTGAGCTTGAGCCCTACGTTGGGGTCCATGCTGTCAGTGCAGAGCCTGCTTGAGATTCTCTTTCTCTCTTTCTCCTGCTCTCTCTCTCTCTCTCTCTCTCTGTCTCTCTCTCTCTCGCTCTCCCTCCCTGCCCTTCCCCCACTCGCAAACACTCATCCTGTCTCAAAATAAATAAACTTAAAAAAAAAGATATATGCATCCCTAGGTTTATTGCAGTTTTACAACAGCCAAATTACAGAAGCAGCCCAAATGCCCACAGATAGATGAATGGAGTATGTGGCATAAATGTCCAAAAAAAAAAAATAATATGTGGCATATATATATAATGGAGTATTAGCCATAAAAGAGAATGAAATCTTGCCATATGCAACAACATGGACCGATCTAGAGGGTATTTTGCTAAGTGAAATAAGTCAGTCAGAGAAAGACAAATACTCATACGTGGAATTTAAGAAAGAAAACAAATGAAGACAGAAAAAAAAGAGATAAACCAAAAAACAGACTCTCAAATACAGAGAACAAACTAGTGGTTGCTGGAGAGGGGAGGAGATAGGCCAAAGAGGTGAAGGGGAGTAAGTGTATACTTACTGTGATGAGCACTGAGTAAGGTAGAGAACTGTAGAGTCATTATATTACACACGTTAAACTAATATAACACTATATGTCTGGACTGGAATTTAAAACATTTTTAAAAGAAAAAAACTGGGAAGAGTACAAAAATATATAATCACTCAAAAAAACTACAGGTGGAAATAAATGTGGTACACTCAGGACAGTGAGCTGTGGACTCTTAACAGTGTACCTGGTGACTGCAACCCCATAGACTTGTCCCTCTATGTCTTCTCCATGGTCTCTGGTCAGCAAGAGGCAGTAGGCATGGCCTCCATGCCTGGCATGTAGCGGGGGCTCCACAAGGGTGGTTCCCTTCTCTCCCCATTGCACTTCTCCACAACAAATCCTCATTTGGCCCTCCCGCTCCCACACACGTTAACCCCCTTCCACAGTAATTGATTTTTTAGTAAAACCCAAGGGTCTAACACACTTACTTCTCATGTAAGAACCTCAGGGTCACAGTGGATTTTAAAAATACAAATGGTGGGGCGCCAGGGTGGCTCATTTGGTTGAGCATCCAACTCTTGATATCGGCTCAGGTCAGGAGCTCACAGTTGCTGAGAATGAGCCCCCACACTGAGCTCAGCTTGGAGAGCGGAGCCTGCTTGGGATTCTCTCTCTCACCCTTTCTCTCTGTCTGTCCCCCACTCATTATCTCTTTCTCTCTCAAAATAAATAATCTTTAAAAAATCTTAAAAATACATGTAGTATTATAAAAAATGCCCAACAGTACAGTAATGTGGTATCTTTAAGACAAGTCCACATGTTTTTGATGCTCCTTGAGTGAGTGTGGGTTGGTCTCAGTGACCTGTTTTTAATGAACAGCATATGGCAAAACAATGGTATGTAACAGGTGAGATTAGTGCATAAAAGGTGCTACAGCTTTTCCCTTGTGCGTGAACACACACACACACACACACACACACACACACACACACAGCATGCGCTCGGTCTCTGTCTCAGATTTCCTGCTCTAGAGGAAGGCAGCTGCCATGTCATTTGGACACTCAAGCAGCTCTATGAAGAGGTACACACAATAGGGAACTGAAACCAGCAGCCATGTGAATGAGCCATTCTGTAAGAGCCCCAGCCAAGCTTTCAGATGACTATAGCTCTGGCCATCATCCTGACCACACCCTCATGAGAGACCCTGAACCAGAATTACCCAGCTAAGCCATCCTCAATTTTTGACCCAAAGAACCAGTGCAGTAATAAACATTTGTTTCAAGCAGCTAAGATTTGGGGTGATTTGTTATGCACAACTGATAACTAAAAAAAGTAGTATGGTATGTATAATTTCTAAATAAATATACATAATTGGGAGTACCTGTTCAACTTTTACTGATGGATCAGTATTATGTCAAAAATGTTTGAAGGCCACTGTTATGGATTGAAGGCTGACCTAGAACCTTAGTTCTAGTCGCCGCAGAGGCAAGACTGGCCCAGAATCAGACATTCTTAAAAGCAGAGAGAGGACACTCAGAGCATTCTTTTTGACTCCTGTTCTCCGGAGGGCAGGCTATAATAAGGACAAGGTCTTTAGGAAGTTGTTCCAAGGCACTAAGATTTAGGAAGATGCAAAAAGTTAAATGGTTTTCCAAGGATGGATGAAATTTTAAACCAAATTCACCACTTGAGCAGTCTCTGGAGATTGACAGAAACAGAGACCCCAGGTTAAGCACAGGGAATGATCACACTGTTAGATAAACCAGTCCTGAGGTGAGTGAGTGGGTTTCAACCTACCGGAGAGGCCTCCGCTCCTGCAGGGGCTCCTTTCCCAGAATCTCCTGTGCCAGATGTAGATGTAGTCTTCTTCCTCTCAGCACTCCGAGTGGGAGAAGACTTGTAAGAAGATTTAAGAGGGCCAGCAGGAGCTACACGAGGATAGGCATGGGATACTAGAGAGTTAAAATATCACAAAGAGACAGGGAGCACAGGTGGAAAAAGTAGGGGGAGCAGAGAATTGGGAAGAACACATTTCTGTTAAAATGTGACATGGGCAATGCACATTCTCCAAATATCACCAAACTTTTTCTAGTATATATGCAGAATAGACGCTATCTTGAAAGACTCCCATACTCAATGCTCAAGAGCCCAGTTAATTTCATGAGTTCAAAGTCTGGGCTTTGGAACCAGACAGAACTAGCATTGTCACCAAACAGCTAGATCACTTTGGGCAGGTTACTTAACCTCTCTAAACATCAATTTCCTTGTGCAGTTCAAGAGTTAACACAGCAGGCCTGACTACTGTCTTTGGAGAGGCCTACTTACAAGATTGGCCCCTGATCAACACCTGGGAACTTAGATTTCAGAAGGGCTCTTACCCTCTAACTGACCAGTAGCTCACTGTGCCTCTGCTATTTGTATAAACAACATGACTTATTGTGGAATTCGGGTATATAATTGACAGAGGGTGCCTATGTGACCAGCCCTCAATGAAAACCCTGGGCACCGAGTCTCTAACGAGCTTTCCTGGTCGGCAACATTTCACATGTGTTATCACAGCTCGTCGCTGGGGGAATTAAGCACGTCCTGTGTGACTCCACTGGGAGAGGACTCTTGGAAACTTGCACCTGGTGTCCTCTGGACTTTGCCTGTGTGCCAGTTCCTTCTGCTGATGTGCTGTGCAGCCTTCCATTATAACACATTACGGCTGTGAGTGCCACCATATGCTGAGTCCTAGAAATCACAAAACCTGGGGCTGGTCTTGGAGACGCTGATACAATTGATGCGAGAAGCAGGAACTGTGAGCTTGACCCTGATTCATTGACATATGGTAAAAGTGGTGTTTGAAAAACAAAGGCTGAAGGGATGGAGGATGGTGACCTTCTGATGCCTGGTGGCTATGGAGTCAGCTACCATATCACACAGAAGCCAACCTGTTGTGTGTTGCAAGAGGTGAAATACCTATGCTATTTGAAGATAACCCATCCAACTCCAAGAGCTGGCTTGCTGGATCCCCTGGCTGCTTTTCGCCACACTGGCTAAAGTAAGGGGAAGTAAGGGGAAAAATACAACCCAGGTGATGCCTTTGGTTTTTGTTTTCTCCCTCAAGCAGGAGTGAGGCACAACCTCCTTGTTCTTTGCCATCAGTGGTTTGGCTGGAAATTAAAACTCTAAGTACTGGAACCAGAACAAACCTTCCTACCTGATTATTTTTGTGCTGACTTTTGTATAATGGAGCCTCTGGAAAAAGGGAGACATGACAAGAGAGCAATCTCCAGACAGAGAGATACATATGGAGTTTTAAAAATCAAGCCAGGACTATTACAGATACAGAACACCCCTCCATAGGGCCTAACCTGTGAAAGTATCACGGACACTGGCTGCACCATCTGCATCATAGACAAATGCTCACGGGAAAGAGCTTGTTTTCTGATGGGACCATCTGACATGGGACTGCTGGTCAGCTCTTAATTTCTGATGCAGAGCCTAATTATATTCCTAACTTGTGATTCCTGCCACAGCTGTGAGCTGGGACAGAGTACTCACAGGGAGTATGACCCCTTCACCCAGCCCTGATTATTAGACTCAACACCTGCTGACAAGATTTTTGGTATTTGACTTTCTGGGATGAAAGTTTGTAACAATGGACTGGGAATCTGACTCTACTTCCCTCCCTTCCCTTTCTCCTGCTACGCACACTTGAGGAAGGCAATTTGTTAAATGCACCTGTTCCCAAGGAGGGATTGCTTTTTTCTAGGCTATTCATTGCATAAATTAATAAGATTACAGAGATGGCAGTTGATGCAAACCTATCTTGAAATTTTTTTTGAAAATTCAGGATTTTGTTCCTGAACATGAGTGTCTTTCTGGTTAAGTTAAAATTTTTTGTAAAAATGCTCTTGTCCTTCTGACATTCAACCTTTCCTTATGAAAGGTCAGTTTAAAAATAGACGATGACTGAGAAAATGTAAAGTTTCAATTACTGAATGGGGAACGCTGGTAACAATAAAAACAACAACAACAACAACAACAACAACAACAACAAAACCTAGCACCTGGAATGGTGCCAGGGAGGGGAAGGACATTTGTGATTTCTATTTTCCAGAACTGTTCCTGAGAACTCTTCCTTCTTCTGGAGGAAAAACCATGCTGCCTGTGCCAGCTGCTGTGAGTGCTTCACATTGCAAGTGGACTGCTGAGCCCAAGTTGCATGTAACAGTGGGACCGTGAACCACAGGGTGGGCCAGTTCCTGCAAAGTCCCTAAAGAACACCTCCACATGCTGTCCACACTCAGCAGGCAACGAACTTGTGTTGTTGACAGAACTGTTTAGAACTGGCCACCTCACTGGGGCGCCTAGGTAGCTCAGTCGGTTAAGCATCTGACTTCAGCTCAGGTCATGATCTCACACTCCATGAGTTCAGGCCCTGTGTCATGCTCTGCACTGACAGCTCAGAGCCTGGAGCCTGCTTCAGATTCTGTGTCTCCCTCTCTCTTTGCCCCTCCCCAGCTCATGCTCTGTCTCTCTCTCTCTCTCCCCCCCCCCTCCTCAAAAATAAATAAAAATGAAAAAAAATTGAAAAAGTAAAAAGAACTGGCCACCTCAGGCAGTCCCTCTGAAAACAAGGACCCAACTGAATTCCTTGGGCCAGATTAAGAACCCTGGGGCGGGAAGACCCTTGGTGGGAAAGACACAAAGGGGACAGGTTGCCCTGTGGTGGCCAACCAATGTATGTCCTGCTGGGGGCTCCCCAACACTGTAAACTGTCTCCAGGGGACATGTGTGCCCTCAGGGATTATATTTCTTAAGTTCTGACTACTGTGATACTGCCTCAGCCCTGAAAGACTCTGGGACAGCTTCGCCTTACTGGTCATGGCCAGGCTGGTCTGGACCTGAACTGATGCCTTGGGCCAGGTTAAAAAAAAGAAAAAAGGTTCATAGAGAAACTTACGGAGGAAGTTACCTGGCTTTCTAAGACAGACCTTTATGGCTAATGGTCTGTGTTTTAACTGGCTAAGTTCAGAACCTCTAAAGGGCGTAAGTGAGGTCAATACCATAGATTGGCCTCAGCCTGCTGTATAGAATCCTGCTGATGACAATTCTGCTGTAATGGTGCCTTCAACAAGGACCAAGGGGATAGACTGTGCAGAAAAGAAATACATAGCAGGTCTGACTGCTGTCCTTGGAAAGGCTGGCTTACAAGGTTGGCCCGGGCATCAGGGAATCTGGATTTCGGGAGGGTTCCCACCATTAACTGGTAAGAGTAACTAGCTCACTGTGCCAAAGCTGTTTGTACAAATAGCATGATTTATCCTGAACACTTGCTTTCCTTCTGACAGTCTGGAATTTGGGTATGTACCAGGCAGGGGGTAGCTACGTGACCATCCTCCAATAAAAACTCTGGGCAGTGAGTCTCTAATGAGCTTCCTTGTAGGTAACACTTCATACATGTCACAACTCATTGCAGAGGGAATGTGCCCTATGTGGCTCCAGTGGAAGAGGACTCTGGAAGCTTGTTCCTGGTCTTTCCCAGACTTCATCCTATGGCCTTTTCCTTTTGCTGATTTTGTTCTGTAGCCTTGCACTGTTATAAATCATAGTTGGGAGTACTCCTAGAGAATCACTGACCCTTCAAGTGGTCTTGAGGACTTCCTGACACATTCCTTGTTCTCAAAAGGGAGACCTTCCTACTTCTCAGGCATTTTTTCCATTTAAGAGATAATTCATGTACCACAAAATTATCCTTTAAAAAGTTCACAATTTAGTGGTATTTAGTATATTCACAAGTTGTGCAATTATAACTATAGTTAAATTCCAGAACATTACCCCCAAAACAAACCCTGTACCCATTAAGCATTCATTCCCCTTCCCCATTCCCTCAGTCCCTAGCAACCACTAATTTACTGTCTTTCTGGATTTGCTTATTCTGGACAATTCATATAAATGGAATCACAGAATTTGTAGCATTTGTGTCTGGCTTCTTTCACTGAGCATAATGTTTTCAAGGTTCATCACATAGCATGTATCAGTACTTAGTTTCTTTTTATAGCTGAGTAATATTCCATTTTATGGATATACCACATTTTGTTTACCCATTCATCTTTTGGACATTTGGGTCATTTCCACTTTGTGGCTAATATGAATAATGCTGCTAAGAACTACTCAGGTACAAGTTTTTGTGTGTTTTCAATTTTCTTGGGCCTGTACCTAAGAGTCCAGTTGCTAGGTCACATGGTAACTCTATGTTTAACTTTTTGAGGAACTTGCCAGACTGTTTTCCAAAACAAGTACATCATTTTACATTCCCACCAGCAATTTATGAAGGTTATAGTTTCTCCATATCTTTGTCAACACTTACTATGTTTCCTTTTTTCTTTGAATTTTAGCCATCCTAGTAAGTGTGAAGTGGTATCTCATTGTGGTTTTGACATATATTTCCATAATGTCTAATGATGTTGAGCATCTTATCATATGCTTATTGGCCATTTCTTTATCTTCTTTGGAGAAATAGCACAATTACTCAGAAACTAGTAGGTTGCTTCTAGAAATCAGAAGTAGATAAAGGATTATATGTCATGTCTATGTCATCTAACTGAATACACTATCTTGGGAACTAAGACCACACCTGCCCTAATGTGGACACAATGTTGCTAATCTGCAAACAGAGAATGCCAGCCCTCATTAATCTTGCTATGACAATTTGATCCGATTTGGTCAAGAAAAGGTTTTCATAGGGTGGCCTGGAATTTCTCAGACTTCAGTGTATCTGTCTTCCTTACAAGCTCCCAGGTGATACTCATGTTGATGGTCCATGGGCCACCCTTTGAGTAGCAAGGCTCTAGACATTTGATCTCTTACTATTGTAAACATTGTCCTATCTCATTTAATTCTCATGACAGTTTAAAGTAATTCAATTTTATAGATAAGGAAATTTAGCCTTAGAGAGGTTAATGAATTTACCCAAAGTGGAAAGAGCTAGTAAGTGGTAAATCTGGTTATGGTATTCCAGACATTGTGGTTTATAGGCTACGTTGCCAAATCACTCTTTAAAAAAGTGTACTCACCTCCATAGCTCATGAAATAGATTTTTCCCCCTAATCCACATGCCCTCAATCATAAAATAATTTACTTACCTCTGTGACACTTAAAAGAAAAACAACCATAGCAACAGCAAAACACTGGTGGGTAGAAAATGTGATTAACCACTGAAGACATTTCACAAAGTAAGCAAATGGGAAACAAAATACAAAAATTCAGGAATAGTTCATAGATCAACCAACATCACTTTGGGCACTTTTCTCAGTGTCACCAGCTTGGCCTCTTTTACCTGAGTCACTGGTTTGCTCAGAGAGCATGAGTGTACTTCTGCTTCTGGCTAAAGAAGCCTGTGTGGGAGTCAACAGTCGCATAACAAGAAAGGTTTCCATGGGACTAAGGTGTGTGCGATGAGCTGAGGGATGGAATCAAATGAAAATTTTAAAAAGCAAAATTAAAACAAAATAAAATGTTTAAAACAACACAGAGAATGATGCAAATTAACTTTTGGGTGGCAGAATGAATGTGGAAAATAAAAATATTCTAGCAAAGGATGGCTTCGCTTCGGAGTTCATTATACTAAAATAAAATAAATGACGTGTCATTTGGAGTTTGGGAGAGTGTGGTAATTCTTTTAGGGTGCCAGAATTCATTCAGTATGCTATTACAGTATTACAATATTACCTGTATCATGTGAAGAGAATTAGCCCATCTCCCAAGATGTAATATGGACTCAAGAAACCATTTACTCACCTAGTAGATCTAACATTGAAAAAAAGATTACTCCTACGAAACACTTTAGGTTCTCTGTTAAAAAACATTTCATTACACACCGATTTTGTTAATGTATAAATATGCATCTGTTCATACTTTTCCCATGTAAATAAGGGCAAAAAATAAATAAGAACTACAAAAATAAAAATAGCCAACTTATTATCAGCTTAAATGGAAGTAGTAGTAGTCATAATTTAAAATTCAGTAACCAGGGGCGCCTGGGTGGCGCAGTCGGTTAAGCGTCCGACTTCAGCCAGGTCACGATCTCGCGGTCCGGGAGTTCGAGCCCCGCGTCGGGCTCTGGGCTGATGGCTCAGAGCCTGGAGCCTGTTTCTGATTCTGTGTCTCCCTCTCTCTCTGCCCCTCCCCCGTTCATGCTCTGTCTCTCTCTGTCCCAGAAATAAATAAACGTTGAAAAAAAAAAAAATAAAATAAAATAAAATAAAATTCAGTAACCAAAATGTCACCCTGGATGGCTTTGGAATATATTATATGGTAATGAATTAACTTTTCCATTACTTTGAATTTTGGGGTACCCATTATCCAGTAAATGGTTTGGGAATTGAAATTTTTCAATTTATAATCCACAAGCAGATAATTCAGTTGCCAAGAATATGTACTAACATACTGATATCTTTACATAGTAATCATTGCAAATATGAATTTAACACCAATACGTAACCCTGTGAATTAATGAAAACATATGGAATACACTCACTATGGAACAGCTATACAGAGTTAAGAGCAAGGAGATGTTTTCTCATTCACCTCGCAGTTAATTCAAGGTTTCCAGCATTCAGTTCACCCATGAACTGCATCAAAGATCAGCAACACTGACACTTACGGGGTTTCTGACCTGACAGCCTCTGTGCTGGAGGTGCAAGATCAATGCCAGTGAAAAACAACCAGAAAGGCACACTGGCCTATTCAAAGTCAAAACCCCTTTCCTGCTTGCCCTTTGGTAATGCCTGACCTGTTAAAATACTTCACTGGCACCTGACTCTTCTCCAATAATGCTTTAAAATATGTGTTTAGGGGCGCCTGGGTGGCTCAGTCGGTTAAGTGACCGACTTTGGCTCAGGTCATGATCTCGCGGTCCGTGAGTTTGAGCCCCACATGGGGCTCTGTGCTGACAGCTCAGAGCCTGGGGCCTGCTTCAGATTCTGTGTCTCCCTCTCTCTGCCCCTCCCCATGCACGCTCTCTCTCTCAAAAATAAACAAACATCAAAAAAATTTTTTTAAATAAATAAATAAAATACACATTTAATGCATGGAGAGCATCATTCTCTTCCCTAACCTATATACTCTGGAAGGTGTAAGTTCCTACTTTTAGTGACCTATCTGAGCCTCAATTAGAACACGAGCAGTTTTAAATCTATTCAGTTTCTGGAACCGGCACACGTCCTACACATGCCATCTTCCACCTCAAAATGAGGGCCAGAACAGGCCACCCATCCTTTTCTCCTTTTAAAGCCTTCATATTAGTTCTGAACTTGTTTTCAAACAGAAATGGGCAGGCCTACAAACCACAGACAATAGCATAGCCCCATTTTTTTTCATACCTATAAGTTTTCCATGAACCTCAGCCTGATGACTTCTGCTGTTTCTGGCTAATCAACTAGATCACATCAATCAATAACCAGGCAGTTACTTTTTTAACGGTCTTCTCTGCCCACTGGTCAATTAATTCTAGGGCAGGATAACTCCTACATGCACTGTAGAAAATGGAATAGTCTTTTTCAGACTGAAAGAATATCATTAATTCCTGCACCTATTCAACAACGATCTGACTCTAAAGAGTGATGCCACTTTCCAAAGTCCCATTAAATGAGGTCCTGAGGCTCCCACATTCAGACCACAAGGCAAGGATAATGGAGGTATTTGCAGGAGGCTCGAGGGACTCTCACAAAGACTGATGTTAAGACACTCACACTAGAAAAGAGGAAAACTACAGAGACCAGGTCTACATGTTCACTTGCCTCGGTCTGGGGAATAGGATATTGCCACGGTGGATGAAGACAGGCGCTTACTCATGGGAGGCTCCGTCTGCTTTGGCAAATTCATGGCTGATGTTGAAAGTTTGTCACATGCTGCAGAGAAACGCATTAAAGACATTGGTATTCACACCATTGTAGATCGAGAAACACATATCCCAAAGTGTTCTTCCTGTCCTCATCCACACGTTTCCTAAACTGCTGTGGCACAGCACACTTCTTCCATCATCCTGCTACATACTTAGCTTATCTGGAAATGCCCAGGCCACAGCAGTCATCAGTCTGAAGCAGGATCTTCTCTTCAATTTCAAATGTTCAACCTCACTCAACTGTTCAACTAAAGCCACACTAATCCCACCAGCAAATCAACTCCTTGTGTCCAGGGACTTTTAAGCACATTCAGACTACACAAAAACAAAACCAGTCTAGACACAGAGACAAATCACCACTGGAAAATGTTCTATGGTCTGAGACTGAGCTGAAACCAGACTTTCTGACAGTTATCTATAGGCTCAGGTTGGAAGAGAAGTAATGTGTACTGCAAGAAGCTGTATTTAAAGCAGAACCACCTTTAGCAGTTGGTTTCTTCCTCTTCTCAAGAGATGGGTTCACAATGGCCCTTTCTCTAGTGCTGTGACTATTTATGGTTAGGATTTTAACATATGATCTGGGATCTGGTGTTCTTAACTTGCAGCCGTTATTTTATTTTAGACTGGTTTCTAAATTAAACCATTATAGCAAATGAAGAGGTGCTGATAGTGCCCTGCCACGCCCTATCAAAGCCTGAGGCAAAAGGAAAGATGTATGCCCTTGGCTTTAAAGGAAGCAAACTCATTAATAATATTTTCAAAATGTACTCCTCTCCTCATACTGTTTTCAAATGTGAAAATTGCCATGTTTTACAATGTGTCCTCATCAAATGACAATCTTAAGTAATTTTTAATTGTCTTAAGCTGGAGTGAAATTATAATAAATTCTATTTTGGTATAAATAAAATATTTAAATTTAAAATGATATGAGATTTGGTGTGCCTGGGTGGCCTAGTCAGTTAAATGTCCGACTTTGGCTCAGGTAACGATCTTGCGGTTCATGAGTTCAAGCCCCGTGATGAGCTCTGTGCTGACAGTTCAAAGCCTCAAGCCTCCTTCAGATTCTGTGTCTTCCTCTCTCTCTCTCTCTTCACTTCCCCCACTCATGCTCGTCTCTCAAAAATAAATAAAAATATTAAAATTTTTTTAAATGATGTGAGTTTTAATAGACCTACTCAATTTTTCAGCATTTTTTCTGAGTACTTCAATGTTCTGAAAAAAAAAATTAACCAGTAGAAATTACATAAAACCAAGTGTAAAAGGGTACACATTTCCCCTTTTGCTGTAGGCTCCATTATGGCTGACTCAGTATGGTACTCGTCTTTAGAAATTGGATATTTTGTTCATCATGGATTATTATGCATTTAGATTTATTCAAATACTAATTCATCTCGATAACTGAGATCTTTGGTAAGGCTTTAAATTGTGTGTCCAAGTCACATATTGTGCTTGCCTCGCCCTGGCCCGAGCCCTGCGTGTGATTCCCAAGGGGTAATTATCAACTCCTACCTACTGCCCCTCTCTGTTAAGGAAAGACCAGTGCCACACTACATTTAACTTGGCCCATGCAGCAAAGTGTCTGCTGCTCAGCAACACCAGTAAGGATTTTTCTTTGTCAAAGGAATGCTGGAAGCCAAGGATATTTATTCCTACTGCTGTAACTTGACCTTCTGTATTGCTGATAAATACTGCATCCCGTTTACATCTTGTTTTTCTTTGCCAGTCAAAGATGGATTAAATTTCTAAAGTCTTTATAAAATGGAAGCAAAATTTTACCAATTCTGCTCTTGTTCTAGGCACTAAGAATTTCCCAGGCCTGTATCCAAAAACAGAGAGCCTATTAGATAGAGTAAATCAAAAACAAAGGAAACTTATCTCCTTTAGATTTCCAGTGCTGGTACCGATAAACTCACTACCACTCTGTCTCAAACACCTCTTCCAGGAATCTATCACATTAACACACAGAACTCTCTAAGGGCACAGGTTTTGGTAACCAGAAGTGACTGAAACACCTTACTACTTCATGCCTAAAACCAGTAATTAGTGAGAGTATTAAAGATCTAAATGCACATAAGTCAAACACTGACAAGATTTTCAAGCAGCAGTTGGTGAGCTAAGGATGAAATGTCTCCAGGGCACTAGGGTGTAAGGCATGCACAGCTCCACGATGACAGAGGAACAAAGAAACATGGGCATGTCATTCACAGTTCTAGAAAAAAAGTTCTAAGGGGTCAGTCTAAGAAATCAACTGTAAGAGTGCTTGAGACAAACACGGTGATGGAGGAGGATGATCAGTACAGTCATCACAAAACGCCACGGTGCGGTGAAGCTCAGATATACCGTTGGTGGACTCGGCAGCGGTGGCACTGGTCCCTGGGTCCGGAGGAAGGGTGCTGGATGCTAAACCTAGAGGAGGGGGTGGGGTATTTTCTGATTCACCTACACAGCAAAAAATCAGAGCAAAGAGAGGTAAAAGAAAAAAGTCCCAATTTCTGGTTGAGTTTAGTTTCTAACTAGGAAATTAGAAAAAGTAACTGAAATAGGTTATTGACTTCTCCAAAAGAAAATAAAGTATATTCACTGACAGAGGGTAAAAGCACAATACAGAGAAGTCAAGAAACTGTACTACAAATGGAATCCATCTGTTTTCAGAAAAAGCTAATATACAACTCCTGTGTAACAGAATGACAAAATCACAGTAAAGAAGGCACTGGAGAGGGAAAAGCTACCCAGAGACTAGTAACAATCCACACATTACATTAAGCACTTGAAAATTTAAAGATGAGTATGAACTGGAAAATGAAATAAATAAGTCACCTTGAAACAAAATGGAAAGAGCAACAAAAATTAATAATGAGGAGGGAAAAGCCCCAGCCCCTTTTGGAGGGTAACCGCTGCTCAGCCTTTCTGGGTCACACTGCAGTAGTGACTTAGGCTACTGCCATTTGACCTTCCCTGAAATCAGAGTATACCTAGGCTTGCCATGTGCATCTGGTTAACCAGGCTCTGCATTCATTTTCTTTGCTTTTCTTTTGTTTTACCTCAAAAAGCCCAGTTACTGTATCAACTGCTGTTTGCTAGCAAAAATAATGCACAGACTCCCTTCATGAGAAATACATATACAGGAAGGTTGGCATCACAGCTGATAAAGGTACCTGCAGATAACTAGAAAGCATGCCCCAGATCCCGTGGGCAGCCTGTGCCCACAGTCTCCTGCTTGCCCCATGATCTCCCACCTGGGCCCTGCAATGCAGGGACAGCCCTACACTCACCATCACGTCCTCCAGGCCCTGTGGCCAGTGAAGCTCCCCACGAGCACTTCTTCTTCATCTCCAGTTGCTGTGTGCGCTCCAGGGACCGACGCATCATCGCCTCCAGCCGCTCCTGCCCAGTTCACATAAGGGAGAGCAACATTAACCACCCAGCCCCACTGTGCTGCCGAGCTTCTCTTCTCGGTGCTCAGGGTGAGTCACCAAATGGGTCTCTCTGTGTTAAGCATCCAAAACCTAGGCACACGTGCTCTACATCACACCATCGAGATCTTAGTGGGTGGAGAGTAAACAATGCAGCTAGTGCTGGCTCCCAGCCCCAGGGGACAGGCTACTGCGGCAGCCAGGCCTTGATTTGTTTAAGAATAATGCCAGACAAGCATTAACTCCTTCAGGCCTGTCTCACGTCCCATTTTGCCCTATCTACTAGAACTAGAATTGTACTCTGGAACCAAGTGCATTCTCTCTAGTAGAAAAGCATAAAGCATTCTCATTTGAGAAAATTTAAATTAAAATATAATTTCAATTTTTGTAGTCTTAAACATAACTTTCTGGAGTATACATACATGGCTTTGAGATCTACTTTACCAAGACCCATTTTCATCTTAGAACTTCTTAAAGGGGAATCAATCGTTTTCTACATTGTAACATTTTCCTGCTACATAGTATTCTGGGCATAATGCTGCATATTTCAAAATTTATAAGAGACAAGAGTAGGGAACCTTCTGGCCACAAAACAAAGCATCGATGCATTCTCAACAGTTAGACGGGGGGGGGGGGGGGGTGAGGAGAAGAACTAGACAGTTTCTAGCCAGAAGAGAAAAAACAACAACAAAACAAAACAGGCTTTTCTCTTACCAGAGCATTTATTAAAAAGCACTCTCCTATGTTACCAAAGTGTTATATTCATAAACTTGGGTCTGACGGCTGGCAAATACTTCCTTGGCACTGGAGTGAAGCTGTTCTAATTTTGCATTCTCCACCACCCCAATGACATTGCAAATACCAAATCCTCTCCCTGACTCTACTACAGAAAGCCTGAAGCAAGGAAAACAGGTACATGCTGATGGCCCTTTTGCCTTCATAAAAGCCAACCCTGAGACACTTTAGGAATGCTAGCCCAATCTAAAACAAAAAGATAACTATTTTCTCATGGCTTGAATAAAAACCAAGCAAAATTAATTCAGGGAAGCACCAACTGAGTAACCATGACTTCAAAATCAGGGAAAGGCTCCTCCTTTATTTTACTTACTAGAAACACAGAAAGGTCGCTTAGGAGGTGTCTGGACCTATCCCTTCTGTCTATACCAGAGAGATGGGATGTGCATTATCTACATCTCAGCTTCCTCTGCATAATTTTTCTCTGAATAGCACTTTGCTAAGACATGGTCTCTCCAGGGACCTCTGAGTAGAAAGGGGATTTTTTTTCTCCTGTAAATCTCAGATTTTTATTTGCTCTAGCTTTTGGCTGAGACTCTACAATTATGAGTGTGCATTTCCTAGCAAAGTCCTGTCCTCATGACCCTGGCCCATTAAATTCTGACAGCCAAACCTCAGGGCCTACCCCAAGAAAAGTTGGGGATTTGGAGGGACTAGAACTTCTTGACTATTTGACACTTGAAGTACGGTCGCTTGAGACCAGGACTGAAAATTATTTCATTATATGGATTTAACATGAAATATTTAACCAGTGACCTAATACAAGTGTTGAAACTTTTTACCTTGAGTGAATTTAGTATTGAATGGGTTATGGGAGATTTCCTACATGCCAGAAGGATCTCACAAGACACTCTTTCATTTACTAGGAGATCAATGACAACAAAGAACACCAAGACTTGTCAGCCAAACTGAGCAGCTATATAGGGGTATAATTACAAGAGAATGCTCACCCAAAGCCATACCTACTCCTGGACTGTTCTGTTACCTCAAAGAAAAAAAAAACCTCTGCCATCTACCCCCCTACCCACTGAGTTGCTGCAAATTCCACTGTTAGAGATACATTCCTTCGAATCATAAGGAGGTTTATGAAAATGAAGCTATCCTTAAGAGAAGACACGATTACTCTGTGTCACACACTTTTGCAGAGATGATGAAAAACAGGTGGTAATCAAACTCTATGGTATGAGACTTATGGAACTCAAAATCATCAGAATGGGATAATTCAAATATGTCAAAGCACTGGTCCACTTCACTCTTGTTAGAGGTTAGTCGTATATTGTATTATCGTGTGTGTGTGTGTGTGTGTGTGTGTGTGTGTGTGTGTGAGAGAGAGAGAGAGAGAGAGAGAGAGAGAGAGAGAGAGAGAAGAGAGAGAGAGACACAGACAGGGAGAGGGAGAGAGAGAGAGGGAGAGAGAGAGAAAGAGAGATGAAAGGAGGGAGAGAAGGAGGGAGAGGGAGAGAGAGATTTTTCTATTCCTTCATTGGATGGAATGGAAATAATCCTAGATTTGGAGTCAGGAAATATGGCTTCAAATCGCACCTCTGCCTGCCACTTTCTAGCCCTATGACCTTGAGTTAATAATTTAACATCCTTGGGCATAAGTTTTCTATCTATAAATGGGGATGATATTGATATTTTTGTAAACTCCTATGTATACTTACCTAATTAAAGTTTTTTCCTCACGTTAAAAAAAGTGGGGATAACAGTACCCATATCACCAGATCACTCAAGTCTATGAGACAATAACTAGCATAATATGTCCTTAACCAACATTAGCTGAATCCAGATTTGAAGAGGAAAATTATTATTATTTTTTAAAAATGTTCATTTATAATTGAGAGAGAGAGAGATAGCACACATGCGTTCAAGTGGGGGAGGGGCAGAGAGAGGAAAACAGAATGTGAAGCAGGCTCCAGGCTATGAGCTATCAGCACACAGCCTGGTGTGGGGCTTGAACCCATGAACCATGAGATCATGACCTGAGCTGAAGTCGAAGTCGGACACTTAACCAACTGAGCCACCCAGGCACCCCTAAGAATTTGCATTTCTAACAAGTTCTCAGGTGATGCAGATGCTGCTGGTCCTGGGACCTCAATGTGAGAACCACTGGTTAGAGGAAAGGCTGAGCATAACAGAGCATGCGAGAACGTTCAATCACACCAGAATAACACTATTAATAAATATTATAGCTGCATACTGCATACTGAAATTCCTGCCAAATTCTCATTCTCCTGAGTATCACTGGATAATCAACAGAGGATGGGGAAAGGGCAAGGTAGATTCTTGTCCTGAGAATGTCCTCTACTGGGTAAGCCTTAGTGGAAGGAAGGAATGAGGGGACCTCACCCTTGACCCCTTTAACTCTGGCCTTAGGTCTGCCTGGATGAACTCAGAGGAGAACCAAGACCAAGGTGAGCCACAGAGTTGGCTGAGGAGTGTAAAAGGCCTCCAGCAGGACACTGCCCAGGCAGTGTCGATGACCCAGACAGCCATCTCTAGCAGGAGTGGAGAGCTGGCTGTGCCTTTTCCACTGCCCTTACTACATGTGTTCTGGGGAACAGTGTGGGGACAAGCCCCCAAGAGGTTCTCAGTAGGGCTCTGCAGAAGGTCTTTCTCTTTACAAACAGATGTCTACATCTGGCCAGAAGGCCATATAGTCACCATGGCCCCATGCCAGCCAATGCCCTCTGAGAGTGGCTAGCTCTGTTTAATGAAATTTTCGTTTTTACAGTCAGCCTGGTGGATTTTTCTAGGTATCAAGCAGTAAGAGTATGAGAAGTTGTGATGTGTCAAAAAATCCCACAGAAATGAAGCTACTCTTTGAAAGAGGGCTTTCCTGGTTATCTGTTTAACATGAGGACCATGGAGTTGGCTTCACCAAACTCCATTTCTCAGGGGCTCTAGTCAGGAAACCATACTTCGCCAAGTGGAGAATGGGTGAGTATATTGTGTTGTTAGTCTTAACCCAAGTAGGTGACAAGGGTTTGTTCCAGAAGCCTCAGTTTTGGGAGCTGTGTGGCATGTAAGAATTAGAAGAACCCAATTTGAGGAGAAAGCAGCCTTCAGTGAGGGAATGAGCTCAAGCTCAGTATCTCAAGTGGATACTGGACACCCCCTTCCCCAAGGACAGGCCTGACCAGCCTCCAGCCCTTCCAGTCCTCAAAACCCCAGGAAGTCAGGCTGTTTGTGGTGCCCACTTTGGTACTAGTAGATAGGAAGCCTCCTGGCCAAGTCTGGGGCTCACCCACACAGACATGAGGAGTTACCAAAAGTAACATCATGGCAACTCTATGGACATGGAACCAGACCAGGGCTAGGAGGGAGGGGTGGAGTCAACAGGTCTTTTATAAGCTCCTAATACCAGACCCAGAGATGTAGGACTTGGTGGGCAACCTGAATACTTACTAATAAGCTACAGAAGCAAAATGGGCTGCAATGGAATGAACCATTCCTATAGAGACTTTTCCCTGGTTGACAGAGACAGAACATGATAAGAAGAAGAAAAGATTGGAGAATCTCCACAGCCATGTGCCAAGCAGGCAGCAGCACTGCTGAAGATCTCCATCGAACCATGAAGGCAAATGCACAGGGTTTCCTCTGGAAAGGGGCTCCTGAAGTGCAGACCTATCCATCCTCTCCAAAGATCACCCACAAGAATGCCAAACAGATCTCGGTACCAGCAGACTGCTGACGCTGCTGTGGTTACCAGGCTGGCCTGTATGTGGAAAGTCCCTAAGCTCCACCTGGGACTCTGGGGGCCCTGGGGGTGGGAGCAGTGGCAGAGGACGGCTGCTGTTTCCTTGTGTTGCTACACAACCACGGGAGGCCCAGGCTCTCAGCCTTGCCCTTCTGTGTCCGGGGAGAAGACGGAAGCAAGCTCAGCTTGTATGTGTCATGACAAAGGTCAGGCAGCATCCTCCTCCACTCCCCACCATCACCCATCTTAGGGGTGAAAGGAAACACACAAAGCAAATAGAAAATTATCTGGAAGTGCAATCGCTAAAGATTCAGCTGAAGTCACCGAAGGGAGTCTAACATTTCCGAACATTACTCTGTACAAGGTGCTTTGCTGGGCACTTTCACAAATGTCATTTCCTTGGGGTGCCTGGGTGGCTCAGGTGGCTGGGCATTCGACTTCAGCTCAGGTCATGATCTCATGGCTCGTGGGTTCGAGCCCCACATCAGGCTCTATGCTGACAGCTCAGAGCGTGGAGCCTGCTTCGGATTCTGTGTCTCCCCCTCTCTCTGCCCCTCCCCACTTGTGCTCGGTCTCTCTTTCTCAAAAACAAACATTAAAAAAAATTATAAAAAAAAGTCATTTGTGACCACCTCTGTTTTGGGCTGAGGAGAGTAAGTTAGAGGGTTATGAGCAGCTATGTGACTCACCCCCGGCTACCAGCTTCCTAGTAGTGGAGCTGGGATTTGCACAGGGAACAGATGAAGCCGTGTAGCCATCAGGCCACAGCCAGAAATGGCAAAGTAGGGCTAAGATCCTTGCAATGACTTCCCTTTGCTAAGAGGAACAAAGAAATCGTTATCGTATCATATCGTATGGTATCATATTGTATTTTAGAGAGAGTGTGTGTGGGCAGGGGAGAGGGGCAAAGGGATAGAGAGAATCCCAAGCAGGCTCCACGCTCAGGGTGGAGCCCGATGCAGGGCTCAGTCCCACAACCCTGGGATCATGACCTGAGCCAAAATCAAGAGTTGGATGCTCAAATAACAGAGCCATCCAGGCACCCCAGAAATCGCCATTTAAATAAGGGGTGTATAGGCAAAGATGGGTCTAACTGTGTGTGTATGTGTTCATGTGCACATGTTCATGTTTTTTTTTAATTTAAAAAAGAGGAAGGGGCAAAGATATATAGTGATAAACCATTCAGCAATTTAAAAAGATACCAAATTTATTCAAATGTCTCTGAATCCTATAGTGCTAGCGATTAACAAGCTTCTATATTGTTCATACTAAATGATGAGTCATTAGATCTTATGAATAAAAAATGATCATCACCTGATACAAGGCTATGATTACATCCTTAAAATATAGTTGTTAAGAAAATCTATACCCCAACTATGCTTTCTAAATATATTTTCAAAGTTTAGTAACAAAGGACTCTGCAGAGGTAATTACATTCCATTTCTTTTTAAAAAGGTAACTGGAGAGAAAGGATGATTAAAGCAAGGAACCACATTAAAATTTAAATATACTAGCATCTTTGTAGTTAAAGGAAAACTATTTGCTTTTCCAGCTATGAAATATGAGGACCATCACCCTCTGCCCTCACCCTCTCCTCTGCCTTCAGGTCCCTTCCTCCAGCCTCATGTCTATCCAAGAGGCACAGGCTCACAGCACAACCCCCAGGGCTATATTAGCAGGTCCCTATCCATAATTCCTTCTGAGTCTCAAACTCAGAGAACATTAGGTCTGGAAGAGGCCTTGGAGACTGCTAAATCCAACCCCTCACTTCAGAGATAAGCAAATATCCAGACAGGCCAATTGGCTTGTCCAAGGTCACAGAGCAAATTAACACCTGAGTTGAATGAGTAAGTCTCTTCATTCTTATTCCATTGTTGCTTTCACTATACCATGTCTTGCTGCTGAGAGAAGACATGGTATGAGATGTTTTCTGTACCCTAGAGCTAGGCAGGACACTCAGATGCCCTTGAGCACCAAGCCCCGTGTGAGCCACTGAGAGGCTTGGAGGTCCTTGGACCTTACCTCCTCCTCCCGGAGTTTCTGCTTCCTCTTCTCTTCCACAGCAGCCCTCTTCTGATCCTCCCGCTGCCGCTGCTCTTCCAGTTTCCGCCATCGTTCTTCGATTTGCTTTTCATACTGGAGCTTAGCTCTTTTCTGTTTCTCCAGGATTTGCTGCTCCCGGGCAGCTGGGGGAAGGAAAGCAGAAGAGAGGTGTCATTACCAGAGCACCCCATGCTGTTTGGATTAAGACCAAAATGTAGATACAAGACTGAGACCAAAAAAGGAGCCCAGTGGGATTCTAGGCTATAGTGACTGAGATGAAGGGTTCTGGCATGTCTGCCACTAGCTGGGTGACCCTGAGCATGCTAACCACATAATCCTCTTCTGTGAAGTGGAGACCATCATGTCCGCAAAATCACAATGTTGTGAAGATTAAATGAGGCAATGCACGGAAAGTGCACAGTAACTGCCCTACACATGGAAGCTACAACTATTGCTATCATTAAGTGAGACTTGCCACAATGGGCAAGCCATACACTAGGTTGAGAAATGAGTTCTAAGGGTACATACACTAAAAAACATGTTAACTATGCATTTCTCATAATTAAGACATTGACCTAGGCAAGGGGGTATAAACTCAAGACACTCCTCTCTCAAGACATTTCCTAAAACTATCTACCTGGCTGTGTCAGGGAAGGGTTCCCTGGGAGATGCAATGTGTAAACCAACCACCAGGAGGCAATCAGGAATTTGAAAGCTCATTTGTCTCAATTCAGTGGGGAAACCACTATTTACCTACCTCCCAGTACCCTGTGGGGAATACATCATACCCTTCTGTCTATAGCTTGCAAGAGGTAAGACAGCTTTTCTCAAATGGGTTCCCATTCTAACACAGAAAATGTCTTAACTGCTTATTTTCTCAGTTCTGATGATGGCCTTTCTAGATGCCCTAGAGAGAGCATAAGTGAGGGCACATAATGGATGCCTGAGGGGGCGGGGTCAGTGATTGTTTCTCATTTCTTTACCATCTTATCCACAGTCTCTAGCAGAGTATCTAGAACACAGCAGAAGTTCAATGTTTGCTACATAAGTATAGATTTACCCCCCAGTTCTTCATGTTCATCTAGCAATTGTCCTAGCTCTCTTCCCATTCAGTCATAAATTCCTAAGGATCTTCAGAAAACACACCACCACATCTTTATGCCTTTGTACATAAATAGCCAAAGGGCACAACTTACCAAGACATTTTTCTCTCTCTTCTCGTCTTTCTTTAGCTAGTCTTTGTCTCTCATCAGATCTTAAAAATCCATCCATGCCTATAAAAAATATAACATGATGAAATTATTTTTCCCTCTTTCCCTATCTGGTGAGGGTAAGGGGCCACTGGTCCCACACCCTGGGTCTGGCCATACACATACATCATCCATCACCATCACCATCACATGGGGGCCCAATCCACCATTCCCCACCACACACACACACACACACACACACACACAGACACACACGGCCAGGCCCTGAGAGCTGAGGGGTGACAGTCACAGCTTCACACTCACCCACCAAAGTGCTATAGTGGCCCCAATACCAATCCTGGAGAACCACGCCCTTTCCCTAGTCCTCTGTCCCCAGGACTGGCCCTGGAGGGAGTCAGAAAGTGCTGTTAAGTGCCAAGGAGGTCTGGCAGTGTGCAGAAAAGCACACAAGGCCTCCATGAGCCTGGCTCCTGGGGAGATGAGAAGCACAAAAGTGGACACAACTATTACACAGATAGTGAACATTCTATTTTCTGAAGGGAGCCAACTGCTGAGGGACATGTACAAGCTCCTTGAGTAAGCACTGAGAAATATAACATTGAATTTTGACTTTGGGTTCTGTTAAATATGCTCCAATGTCAATCTTAGTATTTTATTTTTTTTACATTTTTTAAAACACTTATTTATGTGTGTGTATGTGTGTGTGTGTGTGAGAAAGAGAGAGAGAGAATGAATGAATGAATGAATGAATGAATGAATGAATATGAGTGGAGGAGGAGCAGAGAGAGACAGGGAGACACAGAATCTGAAGCAGGCTCCAAGCTCTGAGCTGTCAGCACAGAGCCTGATGCAGGGCTCAAATTCTTGAACTGCGAGATCTTGACCTGAGCTGAAGTCACATGCTTAACTGAGCGAGCCATCCAGGTGCCCTCAATCTTAGTATTTTAGAATCAGAAAAAAGAAATATAATGTGCTCCTGTTTGTCATTTAAATACCTACAACAAATAAAATGGAATAGATGACAGCCCCCCTCCACACCCCCTGACACAAAATGTCCAGGAAACAACCTAGGAGCTCTGCATCTCTACCCATCTTCTACAGGATCATAAAGAGCTTTTTGAATCAAAGACCAAATGATCTTTATGGTCATTTTAGGATTAGAAATAATTTACTGCACTCAGTCACAATCAATCATTCAGGAGCATTACTTATATAATGTTCAGGCACAACATCTTAGAGAAATCAGCTTCTGTGTTAGTACAACCAGATTCACTTTCATGGTGCCTAGAACCTCCTTTCTCGTAATAGCACATGCTGACTTTATTGTGTGCTTTGCTGCCACAGTTACTGCACCCCTTTTGGAGAGGTTCCTGTGACTGTCCAGGGGAAAGACCTGGAGACTTGGACTCAGTGTAGGTAGGAAGAATACAGACAGGGATGGATGTGATAAACACCAGATTGTCACAACTTCCCATGAGCATCTGATTTTGCAACCTGGATTATGTATCAGGCATACTGAAGCTCAAGACTGAAATGCTAGAAAATCAACCTGGACTATAAGTACCATTACCCATGTTTGTTTTTAGTCAACTTTTTTTTTAAATGTATTTTTTTTTTTAATTTTTTTTTCAACGTTTATTTATTTTTGGGACAGAGAGAGACAGAGCATGAACGGGGGAGGGTCAGAGAGAGGGAGACACAGAATCGGAAACAGGCTCCAGGCTCTGAGCCATCAGCCCAGAGCCCGACGCAGGGCTCGAACTCACGGACCGCGAGATTGTGACCTGGCTGAAGTCGGACGCTCAACCGACTGCGCCACCCAGGCGCCCCGAAATGTTGTATTTATTTTTGAGAGACAGAGCATAACCAGGGGAGGGGTAGAGAGAGAAGGAGACACAGAATCCAAAGCAGGCTCCAGGCTCTGAGCTGTCAGCACAGAGCCTGATGCAGGGCCTGAACCTGAACCGTGAGGACATGACCTGAGCCGAAGTCAGGCACTCCATCAACTGAGCCACCCAGGTGCCCCATGTTTTTATTTAGTCAACTCTTAATAATTATGATGCTACCAACAACATGATCATCATCAAGAATTTGAAGGCCCTACAGAGAACAAACTGAGGGTTGATGGGAGTGGGGGGTTGGGGAAATGGGTTATGGGCATTGAGGAGGGCACTTATTGGGATGAGCACTAGGTGTTGCATGTAAGTGATGAATCATGGGAATCTACTCCTGAAGCCAAGACTACACTGTATGTTAGCTAACTTGATAAATAAAAAATAAAAATAAAATAAATTGAGGACACTAATCTAAAAAGAATTTGAAGGTCCAGTTTCTTAGATCATCATTGCTGGCTCCCCACAGTCTGATCTCAAACTCTCTTCCCAACTTGACCTCAGCACTGGCCCTTTCTTCCACACACCTTCTAGCTCAAAACACTCTTTCTCTCACATCCTCCTTGTACCTATTAAAACCCCACCCACCTTCAAGATCCCACAGTTCCCCAGACCCCATGATGCTCTGTGCTCCCACACAGTTGGCAGAACCCTCATTTCATTCTTCCTGGCTGCAGAGTTCTCCTCTGACTCAGTCTCCCTGGGAGGAGGGAGAGGCTATGGAGGCAAGGGTGGCTTACGTATTTCTGGGTCACCTCAGCTCAGGGCACTGTCCCCCAATAGTGCCCCTGAGGTGTACATACAATGCTCAAAGGTAGGCATGTAGTCAGTGAAAGGGAAACAAAACCAGGTTTCTCTTTTCTCTGGCACTTTCAGGCTCTAATATCTCCCTCAAGAGTTTAATTAATAAGAATTTTTCTGTGTGAAAAGTTACAAAGAGAAGCTTAGGACCCCTGAACAGATGCTTGTTTCTGTCAGCACCTATATCAACCTGTCCATCCTAGAGGGACCTAACTTTACTCTATTGCCCATGCCACCTTTCAGATGTTTATGGGCCTGCCCTCTATCTGAGGTACAGCCAAAGAAACACTGAAAATGTTCTTCAAAAAGAAGAAAAAAACCTGAAGGTTTAAAATGGCCAAGCACATTTGGAACTGGCCACATTACCCAGAGGCTTTACAAACAGAAGTCACTCTGTTCCTGGGATATGCATGATTTTAGGCTTCCCCCTTGTGGCCACTTGCAAGAGTCACAGCTACAAATCATTTCCTTTCCAGAAAATTTTCATTATGCTCATAGTCATCATCATGTGCTTCATAGTAGGAGGTGACGCAGTTCCTATGCACTTCTTGGATTTACTTGGCTCAATCACCCTATGACGGAGTAATCTATTTCAACCCTCATAGGTTCAGAAACGGAGGCACAAAGAGGTTAATTAACATGTCTGAAGTCACACCATCAGAAAGTGGAGAAGCCAGATCCCAACCGAAGAATCTGACTCCAGGACTCACACTCTTAATTACTGCTTTACTGCTAAGGAAGAAATGTAACAACTTGATCTCCATGCCCATGAACGAAAGCTGTGACCCAGTATCACACACAGGGAAAAAAAAATCTCATCCTTGTCCCAGGACTAAGCCTGCAAATGTGGAGAGAGGTATAAATCTAACTCATCAGAGAAGTATCAAGTAAGCACTGCTGTGAGCCAAGCACTGACCGGCTGGGCGCAGATCTGGCCACTGCTCAAGCAGACTAATTATTTGCTTCCTCTTCAAACTAACGGTTTGGAAATGTTTTAGAGAGGCTGATGCTGGGTGGGTAAAGGGAGTAGCCAGAGAATCCTGGAGACAACTATGAAAAGCAATTCTCCTTTGGCCTGAGGAGGGTGAAGTGACTCAAACAGTCCAAAATGGGTAAACTAGAGTCTCTGTACAGTCACACGGCAGCCACAAGCCACATATGACTACTTCACTTTAAAATAATCAAAGTTAGGGGCGCCTGGGTGGCTCAGTCAGTTAAATGTCTGACTTCAGCTCAGGTCATGATCTCACAGTTTGTGAGTTTGAGCCCTCGCGTTGGGCTCTGTGCTGACAGCTCAGAGCCTGGAGCCTGCTTTGGATTCTGTGTCTCCCTCTCTCTCCGCCCCTCCCCACCCTTGCACTCTGTCTCTGTCTCTCTCTCAAAAAATCAATTAACATTAAAAAAATTTTTACATAAATAAAACAATCAAAATTAAATGCAATTAGGGGCTCCTGGCTGAGTCAGAAGAGCATGTGACTCTTGATTTTGAGGTTGTGAGTTTAAGCCCCATGGTGGGTGTAGAAATTACTTAAATAAACTTAAAAAAATTAAATGCAGTTAAAAGTTTAGTTTCTCAGCACACTGGCCACATTTCAGGTACTCACTAGCCACATGAGGCTAGTAGCTATCATACTGGACAGCACTTAAAAGAGAAGTCTGACAGCTCCCTCCTGTGATTCTCTCCCTTAACACTTAGCTACTCTGGGACACATGGATAAGGGAGATCTCAGAGTTCTATCAGGGTTGAGTTTTGCTGAATAATTGAGACTGGGTTAGGGCCTCATTTCTCCACACAGCATCAGCCTCTCCTGATTACAAGAACTGTCAAGCAATCATTTCTAGAACATTCATGTGAAGAGAAGCCAAATAATTAACTCATATCTCCATCTTCTATCTTGTAACTTTCCATGACCATGCAGGAGCCCCAGCTGAGAGGCTCCAGGCTTATCTTGGGGTAGAGCATGAACCACACAGCCCCTTTTTGTTAGGGGCCATGGACTTAACCAGTTATTACCATTAGTGCAACACAGTCAGAGGAATCAAGGCAGATCATGATTAACACAGCAAAGGCAATTAATACACGAACATTAACAATACCAAGAGACCTCCTCTAAAGTCATGGTATACTTATAGGTTAATGCTGAATTTGGTTCCTAAAAGTAGCCTTCTTCCTGTATGGCCTGAAACCTTAAAGTGTTTATAGTTTTCTTACTGAATCAATCATCCTTTGTCCGTTGTACCTTGTACTATATGCATATTCTTGTCTCTCTTTTATTAAACCAGAGACCCAATTTTATCTCTGAACCCCATGAGAACAGATGGAGAATAGAACTTGCCAGGGGGTAGGGAAGAGGGGCAGAAGGGAGGAAGTAGGTGGCTACAAAAGGGCAGCATGAAGGATCCTTGTGGTAATGGAAATGTCCTCTATTCTTAACTGTACCAGTGTTACTGCCCTTGTCGGGATAGTATACTGCAGTGTTGCAAGTTAGTGCCATTGGGGGAAAGTGGGTAAAGGGTACCTGGGATCTCTCTGTAGTATCGCTTATAACTGCATGTGAATCTACAGTGACTTCAAAACAGAAAGTTTAATTTAAAAGAATCTGGCCCAAGAGTGAAGGCCTTAAGGAAACCCAAGACAAAGAGGAGCAGAGGACACCTTACTCGAGGTGCCCCACCTAGGAAAAGGACAAGGAGTGCCCATGTCAGAGCCACACCTGCCCCATTCCTGATGCAGTAATGCTTCCCAGGAAAAGAGTGTTCAGGTAATGTGCACCATTAAAATGGAGGCCTTTTCCTGGGCAATTCATCCCTATGGAAGTGCGAATGAAATGGGGATACTGAGCAGCTAAACAACTATTTCATGTTAACAGAATAGCATAAAATTTCATGCTTCACTGATGTGCTCTTGCTTGGAGTAATTTCCCATTATCCTTGGGCTGCAGCAACACATTTTTTTATTAAATTTTTTTTAATGTTTATTTATATTTAAGAGACAGGGAGAAAGAATGTGAGCAGGGGACAGGCAGACAGAGAGGGAGACACAGAATCCGAAGCAGGCTCCAGGCTCTGAGCTATCATCACAGAGCCTGACATGGGGCTTGAACCCACGAACCGTGAGATCATGACCTGAGCCAAAGACGAACGCTTAACCGACTGAGCCACCCAGGTGCCCCTGCAGCAACACATTTTTAAAAACTAATTTTAAAATGAATGAATTTTATTAGCCTGAGCACTCTCTCACTAGAATATTAATGAACTGTTATCAATTATTCATGGTACTGGTAATAACCATTATCAAAATACAACGTTTTCAGGGGAAGCCAGCTGTGTTCGACTTTCAAAAATTAATTGCATTAAATGAATTTTAGGGTCCTCTGGTTGGCTCAGTCAGTTAAGTGTCCAACTCTTGATTTTAGCACAGGTCATGATCTCACATTTTATGGATTCGAGCCCTGCATTGGGCTCTGTGCTGACAGTGCAGAGCCTGCTTGGGATTCTCTCTTCCCTCCCCCACTTGTGCACATGCTCTCTCTCTCTCAAAATAAATAAAAATAAACTTTTAAAAGAATAAATGAATTTTAAAGAAACCTTCCCAATCATACTCATATCAGTGCAACTGAGTCAGTGTCCAGAAAAAAGAAAGGGAACCATGAATGAAGAGCTTATCAAATGGGAAGTCCAATTCCAGCCAGCCCCCTCCTGTGGGGGGCTCTCCCCTCTGTAGACTGGCAGGCATGGATGCATTCACCTCTGTGGTGACTCATCTAAGTACATGAAGACCAGTGGTTCTCAACTATGGCTATGCAGTGGAATCACCTTGATAGCTTTCACTTAATTACTTGCTTACTTATTTAATTTGAGAGAGAGAGAGTGCACACAAGCAAGAGAAGGGGCAGAAGGAGAGAGAAAATCTTAAGCAGGCTCCATACTCTGTGAGAAACCTGATATGGGGCTCAATCCCATGACCCTGGGATCATGACCTGAGCCAAAATCAAGAGTTGGGCCCTCAAATGAATGACCCAACCAGGTTCCCCATAGAGCTTTTAAAAAATGACAGATGCATGCATCTCCCTCCCAGAAGCTGACCTACTATCTCAGGTGTAGCCAGGGTAGTGGTGCTTTAAAAGCTTACATATGATTCTAACATGCAGCAGGAGGACTGAGAATTATCCTAGCCCACTATGTCTCCCACTGAGGTATGCATCAGAACCAGCTGGAGGGCTTATGAACTCTGACTGAGGGATGGCACCCTCAGAGCTTGTGATGGAGTGGTCCTGGGGTGAGCCAGAGAATCTGCCTTTCTAACAAGTTCCCAGGTAAGGCTACTGGTCCAGGGCCCACATCTTGAGAATTGCTGTTCTAGACTATGCTGATCTACAGGGCAAGGCCCTGCCTGTAGCTCCTCTGTGGATGTGCAGAACCCAGCAGAATGTGGGACTCGAAGTGGGAAGGAAGGAATGCAGAGAGATGATCCATCACTTGTCTGCATCACCCCCCTCCCAACACAGCATTTCCCTTTGCCACAGTTGTTACTGCCCCACATGCTACAGTCTAGGCCTGTTCATTTACCCCTTGCCCTCTAAGCTCTTGTCTTACCTCTGAATCCCCAGTGCCTTACACATGGTACTCAAATACTTACTGAATGAACAGACCATGAATATTATGTCCCACTGACCAAAACCTCCCCATTTGTAGATCATTTCAACCTTCCATCAGTAATGTCTATAAAAACAACTAACATTTTTAAGCATCTTTGTACCTGTTATCCTGCTGGAATTAGGCAAGGAGTACAAAGGTAAATAAAGGAAAGCAGCTTTTCCTACTATGCCTCTTGCCTCTAAAATGAATCTTCCCTCTAAATTCCATCAGTGCTGTTCCTCTCTCAGCCATTTTCCCTCTTTAATCCAAATTTGGGTCCCTCTCTCTTTCATTTGTGGTTCTCAAGCACAAGAAGCTCCACCCTCCACAGGCCCTCTCTCATTGTCCCCCTTTTCAATCCATCTATTAGGATATATAGGCTTCTGGGGTTTTTTGTTTTGTTTTTTTGTTTGTTTAGATTTTAAGTAATCTCTACACCTAATGTGGGGCTTGAACTCATAACTGAGATCAAGAGTCACATGTTCTACCAACTAAACCAGCAAGGCACCCCAATATAAGCTTCTTTTTAAAAAGATTTTTAAAGTTTATTTTATTGTGAGAAAGAAGAGACAGAGGGACAGAGAGAGAATCCCAAGCAGGCTATCAGCACTACCAGCACACAGCCCGACATGGGGTTTGAACTCACAATCTGTGAAATCATGACCTGAGCCACAATCAAGTGTTGGACGCTTAACCAAGTGAGCCACCCAGGCGCCCCCTGATAAGCTTAAGGGAAAGGCCCAAGTTCCATTTCTTCCTGTAGCCCTGATGGCCTAGTATAATATTCTGTACACATTAAGCACTCAATAAATAGTGAGTTCACAAGCACCTACTATGTGCCAGGCCTGGAGGGGATATTAAGACACACATTTCCTTATTTCCTATGATCCTCTGACAGCATCAGGACAAGGACATCACTCCTGTGGCTTCTGTATGACCTGACCCACTCATATAACTTTAGAAGACTCAGTTTCCCATACTTAAAAGGGATATGGAATGCCAGTTCTGGGGTCTCACCCTCTTGGAACACATCACCATGCTCTGAGAAGGCTAAATCAAACAGCAGGTCTCAGGGAAGTGCTCCAATCAACAGAGCCAATAGCTACCGCCAACTGCCAGCCTCTGAGTGTGTCACCTTGGCCCTCCAGGTGTCCCTCAGTAAATATCTCAAGTGAAAACCTCCCAGCCAAGCCCAGGCAATACACAGAACCCTGAGAAAGAATGCAACAATACAGACTGCTCAGTCTTAGTGTAGTTTGTTACACAGCAATATAACCAGAAAACCAGTCCACCGACCAACCAACAGCAAACAAGCAACATTTTCTGATCCCTCAGCATACAGGACCCAGATTATGCACCACCCTAGAATGCTCAGTCTCATGGCCTCACCAACCCTGGACCTTGGCCACTTGTTACATTTCTCAGCCATAATTGTTCCAGGGATGGTTCATGTAGTTGCCTCACTCACCATGCCCTGGAAGCTGCTCCTGCCACTGCCCCCAACAGAGAAGCCCCCATGCATGGCACCAGCTCAAAAGGAGTAACATAAACATCTTGATATTGACTAGGCAAGTCCTACAGAGACTTCCCACAGAGGCCAAGAAACATGACCCAGAGGACAAAGGGATTAAGGCCCTGTAGCATGCACTCTGACTGAGACAGGAAGGTGAAAACAGATGAATTGGTTGCCCTTCTTCCGACCAGTGAACTGCTCTGAGTCACTGGGATTCATAAGCTCCCTGGACATGGCCTGTGGGTCCAAGCACCACTAGCTGTGTTAGGTTGCAAGGTGGTGGTCAGCTTGATGATGCAGCAACTTTTATTTCCTCTCCTTCCTTCCCAGGCTCACATACCTTTCCCCTCATTGTCAGTTCCCAGGGAGCATACCCTTCAATAAAGTGCTGGTAGGTGTAAAAGAGGAGTGGAACCTGTACATGAATGTTCACAGCAGCATTATTCATAACAGCCACAAAGTGGAAACAACCTAAATGCACATCAACTATTGACTGGATAAATAAAACATGGTATCTCCATATAAAGGAATACTATTCAGTCATAAAAAAGGAATTAAGGAGTTGATGGACTGTTAATGGGTGCAGGATTTCTTTTAGGGGTGCTGAAAATGTTCTGGTATTAAACAGTAATAATGGTTGTACAACGTTGTAAATGTACCAAAACGCACAGGAGTTTACACTCCAAAATGGTAACTGTTATGTGAATTATGTTGCAATAATTAAACTCTGAAGAAAGAAAAAGAAAACAAAATATAAAACCACCTTGTAGAGGGCTCCACAAGATTTAAAATCTATGGCCTAGTGGGGTGCCTAGGTGGCTCAGTTGGGTAAGCATCCGACTTCGGCTCAGGTCATGATCTTGTGGTTCATGACTTCGAGCCCCGCGTCGGGCTCTGTGCTGACAGCTCAGAGCCTGAAGCCTGCTTCAGAATCTGTGACTTCCTCTCTCTCTGTCCCCTCCCCAGCTCATGCTGTCTCTCTCAAAAAAATAAATAAACGTTAAAATCCATGGCCTAGTTAATCTCATCTGTGGCCTTCAAGTGTCCCAACTTACTGGTTTTACTTTTTCCTCTCAAGTATCTAAATGATATATCTGGTTCCAACAAAACATTTTTCATAGAACAAGAATGCATGTGGCTCATTTGAGCATGTAAAAATCATATATATATATATATATATATATATATATATATATATATATATCTGCCACACAATCTCAAGATCTTTCTTATATTGTATAAAATGGGGAGAAAAATGATTGTTTCCAAGTTTAAAATTTTTTTTTTTTTTTCAACATTTTTAATTTATTTTTGGGACAGAGAGAGACAGAGCATGAACGGGGGAGGGGCAGAGAGAGAGGGAGACACAGAATCGGAAACAGGCTCCAGGCTCTGAGCCATCAGCCCAGAGCCCGACGCGGGGCTCGAACTCCCGGACCGCGAGATCGTGACCTGGCTGAAGTCGGACGCTTAACCGACTGCGCCACCCAGGCGCCCCGATTGTTTCCAAGTTTAAAGAAAGAGAAATAAGTCTGCTTTCTGTTTAAATATATATTTTTAATGTTTATTTATTTTTGAGACAGAGGGAGAGACAGAGTACGAGTGGGAGAGGGACAGAGAGAGAGGGAGACACAGAATCTGAAGCAGGCTCCAGGCTCTGAGCTGTCAGCACAGAGCCTGACACACGGCTCGAATCCACAAACCAGGAGATCATGACCTAAGCCAAAGTCAGATGCCTAACCAACTGAGCCACCCAGGCACCCTTGTTTAAATATTTTTAACTTTTAAAAATGTATTCATTTAATTTTTTTAGAGAGAGCAATCAAGCAAGTGAGCACAAGCAGGGGAGAGGGGCACAGGGGAAGAGAGGGAGAATCCTAAGCAGGCTCCACTCTCAGCATGGAGCCCAACACGGGGTTTGATCCTAGGACCCTGGGACCATGACCAGAGTTGAAATCAAGAGTCAGACGCCACTCTGACCAACTGAACCACTCAGGTGCCCCATGTCTGCTACTGTTTGTTTAAAGGGGAGGAGATGAAAAAATGTGAATAAATGATAAATGTGCTATGGTAAATAGTTATAATTATATGAAATGATATATGTGAAAAACTTTCCATTATGCTAAATGCTCATGAAATGTTAGTGGCTATTATTTTTAGGGGGGTTATATTTGGAGATTAAAGATATGGAGACTCAAAATTAAGTCAAGAGACCCACCCACTGTCATATTAAGTAGGAGGATTCTCATTATTTCTCTGACCCTTAATCCACTGTGAATTTTCCTAGACTGTGCTGCTCTCCTTGGGGAGGAAAGGTAGGATCAGATTCAAATCAATGAAGGGCAGGAAGGTGAAAATTCCAGGAAGGGGTAATGGTATATGCAAAAATGCTCTAGAAAATAATAAAGCCTGAAATTTCATTGAACTTCAATCCTACCAGTCTACATTGAAAATCATTGGACAGAATCTAGAACCTTTTTCATCTTTGCATGAGGGTAGTGTTTTTGTTCAGAAAGTATCACATATTCCTGACTCATATTTTTCAATTAAAATCTCAAAAATAATTACAATGCCAGAGGGTCACTAAATTTTCAAATTAAATTTCGTTTAATGTGGAACTAAATCTCAATTCTCAGTAGACCTTGTCAGCATCCACCCATACTTCGAGATAACTGCTTTCTGCAGTGGATTATGATGAAAGCCAACAATATCAACAGGTAAAGAAGATTCTTGTTTGGCAACCTGATTTTTCTTCAAAATGAAATTCATATCCATTAAAGACACTCTGAGAATAATAAATCAACCCTAACACTGTTAAAATCAGGGCTTAATCATACCAGTGTACAATGCACAAAAATTCCCCCAAAAGTAAATTTAATAATGCCTGATCGGTACTTTTGAGATCCCAAATCAAGGAATTACAAGTAGAAGAGCTCTCAGAGGCCCAATTCAACCCTCTACTTGGGGGGAGGGGGAGGGGGAGGGGAGGGAGAGGGAGAGGGAGAGGGTGAGGGAGAGGGTGAGGGAGAGGGAGAGGGAGAGGGAGAGGGAGAGGGAGAGGGAGAGGGAGAGGGAGAGATTTGTTCCCTTTCATCCACCAGCAAAAGAACTGTCTTTATCCTCTTGGCTTCCTCCATCTGCCCATCAGATGCGGTGGATCAGTTCTTGGGATTTTGTTATACAGATGGCGGATGTAGGTAAAAGGGCTTCAGGACTGCAAGAAGTGAACCAGCTTTGATTAAGTGACTTTAGCAAGGGGAGCAAACCTACATGAAGGAAAAAAAGGGAGAAGAAGTAAGAGGTGGACATGGGAGTCAGAAGCCAAGTTAGGGCTGCCTTTGTGTATATGTTCTGCCTAGGAGGTAAACACAGGAAGGGTTTCAAGAGACTCCTGGAAGGTATGGTATGTATAACACTGGGAGCCAGAAGAACAGGCAAAGAGTTGCAGGTTAAATTCAATCCTCTAACACTTTCCAAATCTCCAGTAAAGATAGAAATTGCTTTTAATCGCTTTTGGCTACTGAGTTCCATTTCTTTGGCTATCACATGAATTTCTAGTATTTATTTTAGAAACAAATGCCTAGGCAGAAACTTCAGGGGAATCGAGGATTACAGAAACCCTTCAGTGGTCACCAATTCCACTTTCTGTCTCTGATAATAGCAGAACTGGGCAGCTTCAAGTGCAATTTGTGTCTTGGAAAGATACCATTTCTCCCAAAAGCTTAATAACTCATCTGAGAATTTTGGGGGCAAACACTAATCCAGTGATTCTCAAACTTTAACACACATGAGAAGAATCCCCTGGAAGGCCTGTGAAAAACAAATTGCTGGGACCCACCCTCAGAGCTTCTGATTTAGTAGGGCTGGCAGGGCCTGGGAATCTCCATTTCTAACAAGTTCCCAGGTGATGCTGATGCTACTGGTCTGAGGACCACACTTTGAGAACCACTGATCCAATCGATTTCTCAAATGCTATAATCTTCTGAACTGGTTTAAATTCTATTTTTTTAAAGATTTTATTTTTAACTAATTTCTACACCCATGTGGAGCTTGAAATCACAACCCCTAGATCAAGACTCGCACGTTCTACCGACTAAGCCAGCCAGGTGCCCCTAAATTCTATTTTCAATGGTAAGAAAAAGTCATTATTACCACTTAATTCACTACTTTCAACATGTCTTTTTTTCAAGGATGATGTCATAATTTATACTTTTGAATGAGGCAGGGCTAGAGCTAGCTTTTATGTTCAACAGCCACTGATGTACTAGGATGAAGGTACAGATATCCAGGCATCAAAATAAATTTTAAAAAATATATACAGACACTAAAGAATCCTTGAAAATAAAGAAGTGGGGAAATATGGAACTACATAAGAATATACACAAATCTATGCTGTTCTTATGTTTTTATAAAATATATTCTTAAAGGCTTCCTTTAAAATAGCTAACTGAGGGGCGCCTGGGTGGCGCAGTCGGTTAAGCGTCCGACTTCAGCCAGGTCACGATCTCGCGGTCCGGGAGTTCGAGCCCCGCGTCGGGCTCTGGGCTGATGGCTCAAAGCCTGGAGCCTCTTTCCGATTCTGTGTCTCCCTCTCTCTCTGCCCCTCCCCCGTTCATGCTCTGTCTCTCTCTGTCCCAAAAATAAATAAACGTTGAAAAAAAAAATTTTAAATAGCTAACTGAATTATAGTTTCCAGAACATTCAGATGTGATAAGAATATTACTGACTCAAACGATCCCTAAATGATTTTCCTAAACAAAAATTGCACAACAGAGAGAATGACAAGTTTTGTTTTTTGTTTGTTTGTTTGTTTGTTTGTTTGTTTGTTTTTTTAAAGTGCAGAACTGGGTGAAGTCCAAACAATCGCGAAGAGCATAGCAGTTTGACATTAAGGTCGAACAATAAGAATGACTCTCCTCCTCACCATGGAACCTGGCACATAATCATCACCAAAATGCCTCAAAATTCTCTGCAGAGGGTTACTGGAAGAAGGCAAAAGGGTGAAGTACTATAGCAAGTGCTCTCAGTCCTGTCTTCTATACAGTGGAGAGAACAGCAATCCCTATCTTACTCACAAGGAGGATTAAATGGAAGATCACAGGCACTGCTTAACTGTGCTCACCACATAGTAGGAGTTCAACAAACTGAGCTATTCCTTGTGAACCATTCCAGCCAGACTGTTCCTGTTTGGTGCTCTTCCTCTTCCACTACTGAGGTCTTCTGAAAACCAATCCTGCTACCTTTCCTTAGTGGGGCAATTAGATAGAGTGCATGCAACAACACTAGGCTAAAACCAGGGCAAGCTTTCTTTTCCCATAAAAATTATACTAGAATGGGTATATATACACACGTATACACACACACACACACAAACAGATAGATAGATATAGATATGATTTCTCATCTTCTGCTAAGAGTATCAATTACCAATCATCATTTGTATCTACACATGTAGACATATGCCCCTTCTGGTAAATCAAAAGAAATGAGATTCTGTCTTTAGCAGCATAAGTAGCTTCTTATTGAGAAAAGAATATGTAGGGGGCACCTGGGTGGCTCAGTCAGGTAAGCATTCGACTTCAGCTCAGGTCATGATTTCATGGTTTGTGAGTTCGAGCCCCGCATCCGGCTCTGCACTGACAGTGCGGAGCCTTTGGGATTCTCTCTCTCCCTCTCTCTCTGCCCCTACCCCACTCACGTGCTCTCTCTCTCAAAATAAATAAATAAAATCTAAAAAAATACATAGACGACATTTCACAGACATTAATTATTAAGGCTGTATATGATGATGTTCTTCACCACTTCAACAGTAAATTTCCCAATTATATTCATATACCATAATCAGCTGTCCCAGGAATACCCATTCCAGCAACTCAAATAAGCTTCCCAGAACCCAGTGAAAATGTGTCACAGTGCCCAGTTTCAGGAACTATACACATATTCACGGGCCAGACTCTTTTTTTAAAGGTACCATTTATTGAGTTCCTACCTCCTGCCAGGCATTACACTCTCCAAATGTTCACAACAAGCTCACAAGAATCCTAGGAGATGGAAGGTACCCCCCTATTTTACAGATGAGGAAACTGACACTCAGAGTTATGAAATCTGTCCCAAGTCATAGCTGCTATGTAGCAAAGCATGGACTTGAGGCCAGTCTAGTTAACTCGCAAGCTGACAGGCACCAAGTCAGTACTGAGAGAAAAGGAAGGCCACCTAAAGGAAAGAATCATGGAAGTCCAGAAAATTGGAGCTATTCTTATTGGGAACCAGGAAGATGGGCTCAGCCTGGGCTCACTCAAATCCTTCCTCAGCCCACACTGACAGTGCAACTACTGAGGAGGCTCCTAAGCCTTAGTTTTCTCATCTGTTGACTAGGGAACATAGTACCTATGTTATAGAGTAATGTGAAGTTTGAACTAGAACATATGTAAAGCTCTTAGCACGTATTAAATGCCTAATAAATATAAGCTAATGGTATCATCACCATCATCATCATCATCGGTTTAGATGTGGCCCTTAAATGAGAATGTAAATACAAATGCTTAGGACATATTAAGCTCTCAAATTACATTCATGTTCATCAGTATCATCATTATTATCACCCTCGCCACCACCACAATGGCTACTACTACAGTCTAGAACTAGCCCCTGATCCCCCCATCATCTTTAAACCTTGCTTTCAAATCAGTAATGTCTTGAGCTTGCACCAGGCCTCTAGTCAGGAACCCACCGGGCATCTCAGGAACTCCTACCTCTGCCTGCCAGGGCCCTGAATGTTAGAGAACTCTTATGCTAATGAGGGGAGTCTGGGTGAAGGCAATGTACACACTAGTCAAAAATCACCTGATGGTACACTTAAACTGTGTGCATTTTAGTGTATGATACCTATTTGTAATGCTACAACTGCTACAACAGAAAAGGCAAAGTTTAGCGCTGGGTGACCTGCCATATGTCATTAGTGTCCCAGGCTGCAATGAATAACCCTGGATATCCCAGGCAACAACATTCTCACCGTGACCATGAGACTCAGACTCTTAAGGGAAGCATGGGAGACAAGAGGTATGCCTCACCAGAGCTAGTGTGGAAACTGAAGTCACTTGCAAAGGTCCAGGGAGGATAGCTCAAAATGCAGGTTCTTAAGAAAGCACCTTGTGATTCAGGAGATAAGGAGGTCTAACAAGCTGGCTCCTTGGTTCTGAACCCTGCCTTGAAAATCCAAGTTCACCATTAACCTTTAACTGTTTGCACCCATACCAGATCCCAGCTACCAATGTCCAACCAGCCTCTTCCTTTTTTTAATTTTTTTTAAATTTCTTCATTTTTGAGAGACAGAGAAAGGCAGAGTGTGAGTGGGGGAGGGGTAGAGAGGGAGAGGGAGACAGAATCCAAAGCAGGCTCCAGGCTCTGAGCTATCCACACAGAGCCCCATGCGGGGCTCCAACTCAGGAACTGCGAGATCATGACCTGAGCTCAAGTTGGAAGCCTATCTGAGCCACCCAGATGCCCCTAACCAGCCTCTTTTCTACAGCCACCAAGAAAACTTCTTTGTTGGATCACTTCCCTATTCATGTGTAAAGCTTGGCCCTGGGGGCTTCTTCTTGGTTCCATCTATGTGGCCTACCCAAAAGTAACCCAGTCAAAGGACCTTGAGTAAATCCTTTCATACCTCAGAGCTTCCAGCTGCTCTTCTGTAAAGCAGGAACATCACTACCTACCTTAGAGTTATTGGGGGGGGGGGGGAAACTTGTGAAAACATGTGGCAGCAGGAGTAGTCACAGTTGGCCCTGTTCCCCTAATGATATATGAGAACACACACCAAACAAGTTGTGGCAGATGCTCACTGGGCCCAAGCCCTGAGCCACGGAATCATAAGCTCCACATTTCTTTCCAGTCTTCCCAAGAGCCCCACAAAATTCCCCCAGGAAACCCCCCACAACTTCCCTAAGAGGTCACAGTTTCCATTCTAAGACTTGTTCTGCCTTGCTGATTCAACTAGAGGGCGAGAGGAACAAAATCAAAGGTACCTAAAGGAAGACAACAAACAGCTAAAAATTTCAACCTGATTAATTACTAAGCACCATGATGCACAAACTTATCTTCCACCCTGGCTCTTCATCTGGGAGTCAAGAGTTACCTGGATTTCTGTGTTTCCAAATTATATTCAATACAACTATATATCATTTCAAAAGGACTCAATATGCACAGCATACTCTATTCACAACATGATTTGCTAGTTAAATGAAATCTACATAATTTTCCCTCTACCATTATGAGTTCTTGGCTGGGACTGTCTGTAATACAAAGAGAAGTGTAAATATTATCTTCAGCTAGAGACCTGTGAGAAATAAGTCCACTGACCCAATCAAAGGAGGGATTTGGAGACTCCCAGCACAGGGAAGCAAGGGTTTAATTGACGTTCTTGCAAGACCGGGTGTCTGTTGGACAGGCACATTCTGGGCAGTTACAGCAGACATTTTACCTTCTAGCGTGCAAGTCCTTCCCCTGATTCCTCGTTGGCTGAGCACCACAGAGGTTACAGCCTTACCCGGAAGTCACCTGTGCCCATGTAAGGCAAAAAGTAGTCTAACTGGAACAAATGTGTATTCCTTGAGGTGATGCAGAGACTTCAGTTCTTTGGTGCATGCTCACTGCAAAGCCCACAAAAATTAAGGCCACGAAATGGAGAAGGGAAGAACGAGGAACCTGCTGTGCAGATAGGTCTCTGAGGTAAAAAAGTTTACCCTGGTAATAGCTCTCTTCCTGGTATAGGCCCCCTTTGTATTACAAATTATAATAAAAGTAGACTTGCCTTACAAAATAATCCTTACGTCAAAGAAGCATATTTTTTGAGAGACAGAGAGAGAGAGAGAGAGACAGAGAAAACATATGTGGGGGAGGGACAGAGGGAGAGATAATCTTAAGCAGGCTCCACGCCCTCAAAGATGCATATTTTGGGTGGCATATTCTGCTACCCTTCAACAGATAAGCACAGGGCTCACCACGGCAACTGGGTGCCTCCATGCTGCGATCTACCTTCCCAGCCTTTCTTGGCATGTGGTAGCCACACAATCACATCCCGTCCCCATCTATGCCCAACTCCCCACCCCCATGTGTGTTTCTGGTCATCACAGAATTGTTTGCAGTCACAAGAATTTGGACTCCACCCATCCTATCAAGGGTGAGATCTCTCTCTCTCTCTCTCTCTCTCTCTCTCACACACACACACACACACACACACACACACACACACACACACAACACCAGAGCAGTGGGAACTGGCACGAGGAAAGGGAGCAAACATAGAAAGCAGAGCAAGTATAGAGGTTTTTACCATGGACAGAGCACACAAGGCCAGGCATCTGAACTTGGCCTCAGGGTCTTTTACATATGGGGAGGCTCTAACACATGGCACTTTGGTTTGAGCATCCAGAGGCTCACTTGATGCAGGGTTCCAAGAAAGGGGTAAGGCTCCAGTCTGTAGACAGAATGACCCTTGAATAGCCCTCCCATACCCCAGAAAGTATGGAGAAAGCAGCTGGAAACACTGCCTGGGAGCAAGAGCTCTGGAGCCAGGTGGGCCTGGTTCCAATTCCAGTGAGATCAAGGAACATCAACGGAGAGGGAGGGAGATGGAGAGAGAGAGGGAGGAGGGGAGGGGATAAAGGGAGGAGAGGTAGGGAGAGAGGAAGAAGGGGAGAGAGTGTGAATGAGTAAGTGTGTGTACTACTCAGAATTATCACTCAATAAATGTTAGGCATCAATATTTCTAAGCCTAAACCACCCAGGACTATCCTTCAGTGGTGGAGCAGAGGCAGGTTTTGGGGTTGCACACTTGGAGAAGTGGTTGTTTACAGTGAGGGTCATGTTGTGTGAAAACACAAGCTCCCAACTCACCATCCTGAGATAAGCCTCAGAAAGGCCTTAGACATCTGGAAAAAGGGCCAAACACAGGGGAAAAGGCTAATTCTTACTTGCTTTTATCAGCAACGAAGTACAAGAGATTTACAAATGTTTCTTTTAAACTGTGGACAGAATCCAACAGGTAATAGCTGGCAAAGAGACATCAACTGTGCATTCCATTATTAGTACAGTCATTTGATGTTCTCTTCAGGGTGGTGTGTATATTTGATGACCAGGAAAGTAAAAGATGTGTAAAGAATCCCAGAGGGTCACTGGAGGCCCTTCTGGCCAATCTTTAAACCACTCCTGGCTTAATTGCCCATAAGGCCCAGAGTCCCCAAGGTGGCAAGAGCTGTGCCCTTGAGCATAAGTTAGGCAGGCCGGAGGCTCCTTGTCCTGAGCCCCTTATTTTACCTTTTTCCTGAGTGTTTCCACACATGACATGCTCACAGGCACTTAATGTTCCCTGCATCCTCACATTATGGAGTTGGCAGAAGCCTTCAGACACTCTCCCTATGGATAGTCCCTTGTTCCCAGGCTGCCTGCTTCCCCTCTGCTGTCTCATTGGGCACCAGATCTGAACTTTGACCATAACTGTACGACTCAAACATCCAAAGTGAACCGTTCCTGGTCCAACCCCCCCCCCCCACCCAGTTTTAGCTCCAAGCAGTGCAACCCTATATCAGAGATGGCCCCAGTTATACCAGCACTTTGAGGACCCCTGACAGGGATTTGGAAACCCAATCCAAGTCATCAGTATGGTTGTGAGGCATGCAGTTCCAAGAAGTTTCCTTAATGTTAAAACAAAATACAAAAGGTAAATAAAGAGGCTAAGGGAAAAAACACTCTTCACATTGCAATTTAGAAACATATTAACAATTTTCAAAGTCATAACCTCCTGTTCCTTTTTTCCCTAAAAAGCATGCCCAACAGGGTTGCTCCACCCCATCCCAACCTACAGGCCTGGGATCTGGCATCCTCAGCTCAGCCACAATATAACTCTTAAACAAGGGCAGTCTTGAAGGGCATTTTGAGGCCTTGAGGCAAAAAGAGCTTCCTGGCTCAGACAGATTATTCTTAAAACCACAGGAACAGAGCAAAACGTGTGCTCTCACTCAGCATCATTCAAGAGCAATCTACTTTGTCTTTTTTTTTGAGAGAGAGACAGAGAGAGACAGACAGAGAAAGAGACGGAGACAGAGAGGCAGAGAAAGAGGGAGAGAGAGAATCCCAAGCAGGCTCTGCACTGTCAGCACAGAGCCCAATGAAGGGCTCGATCCCATGAACTATGAGATCATGACCTGAGCAGAAAGAGTCGGAGGCTTGACTGACTGAGCCACCCAGGTGCCCCTGCTTTGTCTTTTTAAACAGTCTTGCAGATATCTCCAGCTTGTTGATTAAATTTACCCTGCCTGATCTCCCTCCAACCACCCCCAGCAAATACTTCTTTGGAAAAACAAAAGGCACATGAATCGTTTTATTTTAGGTTTATTCATTTTTTGAAAGAAAGAGACAGAGCACAAGTGGGGGAGAGGCAGAGAGAGAGAGAGAGACATAGAATGCAAGCAGACTCTAGGCTCTGAGCTGTTGGCACAGAGCCTGATGCAGGGCTCGAACTCATGAACTGTGAAATCATGACCTGAGCTGAAGTCAGATGCTCAACCAACTGAGCCACCCAGGTGCCCCATAAAGGCACATGAATCTTAAAGTTCTACTTATTGCTACCAGTAGTCAAAAGCTTATTGTGAAAATAGTAAGATAACAGATGTGACACTGACAAGAGAAAAAGTAAAATGTAAATCTTGATGTTTGTTTCTGGGCAAGATTTTTGTAGAGTAAAACAAAAAGGCCTTTAGAAGGTATATGGACATATAAAGGCTTCTCTTTGGCTGTTCCACAGAAAAAGCCCCTGCCATTCAAAACAGCACATAAGAAACACCATTTTGTGCACTACAGTTATGTCTGAGCATGGGTGCCTTGCCAATGGTGGCTGTCACTGTTTCTTTCCTTGTTTTTCTCTGCAGTAAAATAAAAACTGATGATATAATGTATTTTCAAATCCTGTATGTTGCCTTTCACCTGCAAAAACCATCATCAAAGAACAACAATATACTACTGTTATTTAAGCATGCTAGTTCATCAGAACAACCCAGGTTTGGATTCACCACGTTATTTTAAATTAACCAAACTGTTACACTTAAAGGTCACCACACATAGTTCTATTACAGCTGACCCAAAACCAATACTTAAATGACCATTGCCTTTAAAAACAGCATGCTACACAAACCTTATACTCTAATACAGAGGTTCTCAACCAGAGGTAACTATGCCCCCAAGTGACACTTGGCAATGTCTAAACACACTTTGGGTTGTCACAACTGGGGTGGAGGGGATGCTACCAGCATCTAGTGGGTTGAGGTCAGGGATGCTAACTAATATCTTAGAGTGGACACAGGACTCCCCACTCCTCACTCACACACCCCAAATTTATCAGCCCTAAATGTCAGTAGTGCCAAGGTTGAAAAACCCTGCTCTAGTAAGCAGCAATGCATGTGACAATTAGAAATACCTCCCTTTATATACTGTATACACCTTGGTTCATGCCAGATAACAGTAAGAAAGAAAAAAGCTAGAAAATGATAAATACAGAAGAAACAGGATTCACATTGGGGCAGCTTTGTTAAAAAGTAAATTTGTAGTAGTTTTTAAAATTCTTCTTTGGGGCACATGGGTGGCTCAGTCGGTTAAGTGTCCGACTCTTTCTTTTGGCTGAGGTCATGATCTCACTGTTCACAAGTTTGAGTCTCACGTTGGGCTCTATGCTGACAGTGTGGAGCCTGCTTAGGATTCTCTCTCTCCCTCTCTCTCTCTCTCTCTGCCCCTCCCCCACTTGCACACATGTATGCTCTCTCTCAAAATAAATAAACTTAAAAAAAATTCTTCAAAACTAGAAAATCAATACATTTCTTATTGGTGTTTCACAGCATCAATAGGCACAGTTAGTTCTCTTGTGCAGGACCGTGACTAAATGCATTAATAGGTGTTAGGGGCACCTGGGTGGCTCGGTCGGTTGAGCATCTGACTCTTGATTTCAGCTCAGGTAGTGAACCCATGGTTCGTGAGATCAAGCCCCACACTGGGCTCTATGCTGGCAGCACAGAGCCTGCTTGGGATTCTCTCTTTCCCTCTCTCTCTGTCCCTACCCCACTCATGCTCATTATCTCAAAATAAATAAGTAAACTTTAAAAAATATTTAAAAAAATAGTAGTATTAAAGGTTTTATAACAACTATTATGGAACAAACTGCCCCAAGGTCACTTACCTGGATGGCAGTGCAGTGAAACTATGGTACGAATCTGCAACAGAAGCAAAGATAATGTGCTGTCCTGGGGATGAGGAGTAAGAAGGCTTACTTGGCCAGGTCACTCCCTCAACAGGGAAGGCAAACACACTCCTGCCTATATGTGGCCTTCACAGGCCCTATTAGGCAAAGGAACTCCCTCCTAAGAACATTAATACAAATTGTACCCTTAATCATAATCTCTGCTGATGAAAACAATTCATATTGTGCCTTGTAACAATTATCCCGGGGGTACCAGGGAAGAGGTGAAGAGAGATGGATGGAAGTAGTTTTGATCCCTATAAAATTCAATAGCATTTGAAAATTGGGTTTACTTGATTTGATCAGCACTAAAAGGAAGTTTTATGTTTTTGATCAGAGTTTTTTTTTAAAATAGCAGCTCTCTTTAGGCACTTTTTTTTAAACACAAAGAATCAGTAAAATGTAGGTTGCCTCCTGACTGCAGCCACTGTGTCCCTTTTTATAGTAACAGGAAGGACGTCTGTGTTTCCAAGGCAACCTGAGGTTCCACTCATCAATAAAGCACTGGGTTCTTTCATCAAATACAGTATCAATCATCTGAGGTTTCAAAATGGGGAGTTCTATGCTCAGGACAGAGCATGATGGTCACCAAATGCCAGAACAAAGATAAAGAACAGGTATCAGGCTAAAACACTATTTGAAGTTTTTCTCCAGGTGATCATTCAAGCTGGTAACAAGCCATTTGGTCCAGTTTGATCTAAGGACCTTATGCAGAGAGGTTCCACAAAGAATATAAAAACTAAAGGCATTTCAAATACATGGCGGCTCTGAGATATGGCTTGGTCCCCCTCAGAGCCCTCTCCCCAGTGTCCTTCTACCCTGTGCCTCACACTGCTAAGGTCCACCCTCCACTCCATCCTGTCCTCCCAGCCCACCTAGGTGAGTACAGGACCTGGCCCAAAGAAACCCTGTCTTCCTATGTCAGCTAGTAATGAATAATCCAGATGAGAGTTTATGAAGATTTAAACTGGAATGGAATGGAAAGGAAAGGATAAATTATAGCACAGAGAGGTAGATGCCCACACAAATAGGCAACTAAATGGAGGTGGAAAGGAGAGAGCCAAACATAACAACCTGAGGTTGTGGGCCTAGGTAGCCTGGAGAAGAGAGGTTGACACCATTTACAGAAATGAGGAAAACTTAGGGAGAAGATGATGAGCAATGAGTTAAGTATGGTCGTTAAAGAATGTGGGGAGCTTAAAAAAATTGCTAAATGAGAGATTTTGCCAATAGCTAATTCAGATATTATAGTTTAGAGAATGATAACAATAATGATAATGATGATAACCAACATTGATCATGCCAGGCCCAGTCCTAAATGCCTGACATGTCTAAACTCATTTAATTTTCCAACAGATCTAGAAGTACGAATATTGCCCTCATTTTCCAGGTGGGAAAACTGAGAGGTTAAACACTTTCCTAAGGCCACACAATTGACAAAGAGGAGAAGCTAGACACAAACTCAGGCAGTCTGACTCTAGTACTACAGACAGGTGGGGGTGGGGGAGCAGTAGTTGCCTATAGGTGAAAGACAAGGCCTTGCCTTAAAGGCATTACAAAGAAAAATATATTTCACTCTGACAACAGAAATCTACAATATGTACTCAACTCTGGGCTTCTCAATCCTTTAAGGACTGAACTTTTACAACCTGACTTGGACAATAAAGCTTCACAAATCAAGCCCTCTATATTTTCAGAAATTGTATTATTTCAGACACATGTGACTGGTTACTGCTGAACAAAATATCTGAAATCATTTCATCTCTGTGCAAACTGTCAGGGTCTAATTCACAACCAAACAGCCAAACTAGGTTCAAAAATATGTAGACGTATCAACTCTAGGGTTTAAGATGGTCAAGATTCTTTTAACTTATAAAAGATTCAACAACTAAATTCTACATGTTTAAGTTCTTTCAAATATATGATACATTGTTATGTGACAGAAATATACTACAAATAACTTTCTGTGTAAACATAGTTCTGTGCGGTGGCCTGCATGGCTCGGTTGGTTGAGCATCTGACTCTTGATTTCGTCTCAGGTCACAATCCTATCGCAGGGTTGTGGGATTGAGCCCCCACTTTGGGCTCTGTGCTGAGTGTGGAGCCTGCTTAAGATTCTCTCTCAAATAAAAATAAATAAATTAAAAATTTAAAAAGTAGTTCTATGCTTGGAAGTCATGTCACAGGGCCCCTGGCCTAATAAGGAGCCACTTTTAGCTCCTTATTTAGAGGTCTGAGCATTGCTGCTACACAGCTGGTCCAACTCAAGTCTTTGCAAACTGTAGGTAGCTACCATTATTTTAAATAAATCATGGAGGATTGATTGTAAAGAGGCAGAAGGGAAAGTTGTGAGGTGATGGAAGCATTCTAGAATTTGTGGGGTTAGCTGCACAGGTATATAAACTCAAACTATTCACTTAGAATGGGTAAACTTTACAGTATGTAAATTACACTTTGAGAAAGCTGTAATAGAAAGTAAGAGAGGGAGGAATATGGTAGGAGAGGAAAGAAAAAGGAATAGAAAAGCAAACACAAATATAGTAAGGGTAGCCACTGTTTTGTAAAAATTTGTTTCAGCAACATTGATATGCATATTGTAGCAAGTTTTTCTAATTGTGGAGTTGTTCCTGATCCAAAAAGCTGGAAAGCTTCTGTTTCAGGGGAATTACATCTAGGAGAGTGCTGTGCAACCTGGATGGGCATCTGTTGGGGATCTCATTACGAGTGCAAGTTCTATTCACTAGGTCTCAGGAGAGGTAAGAATCTGCATTTTAAAGAAACTTCTGGGGGCGCCTGGGTGGCGCAGTCGGTTAAGCGTCCGACTTCAGCCAGGTCACGATCTCGCGGTCCGTGAGTTTGAGCCCCGCGTCGGGCTCTGGGCTGATGGCTCAGAGCCTGGAGCCTGTTTCCGATTCTGTGTCTCCCTCTCTCTCTGCCCCTCCCCCGTTCATGCTCTGTCTCTCTCTGTCCCAAAAATAAATAAAAACGTTAAAAAAAATTAAAGAAACTTCTGGATGATGTGATGTTGCTGGTCTGTGGACCCCACTTTAAGCAGCAAGGAGCTGGGGTACAAACTGAAGCTGAGCTTACAGATACCTAAGACTGTCATTGTTGGAAGGATTCTTAGAAAACTTGAGTACAGTGTTTCCCAAACAGACATGATCATAAGAACATTCTAGAAGTACTTATTAAAATTTAGATTCCCATAATCAAGATAGAATGGTGCTGGCATAAAAACAGACACACAGAACAACAGGACACAATGGAGAGTCCCAAAATGTATCCACACACATATGAGCAATTGGATATTCAACAAAGGTGTCAAGGTAATGCAATGGGGAAAGAATTATCTTTTCAAAAAATGGTACTGAACAACGGGCTATCCATATGCCAAAAAAAAAAAAAATGAACCTCAATCCATACTTTGCATCATATATAAAAATTAACTCAAAACAGACCTATAAAACTACTAGCAGAAAACATAGGAGAATATCTTCATTACCCTGGAGTAGGCAAGGAACACAAAAAACTCAAAAAGCCCAAGCTATAAAAGAAAAAATTGAAAAAAAAGAGAAAAAAATTGATATATCACACCATCAAAATTTAAGTCTTCTGGTCTTCAGAAAGACATCATTAAGAAAATGAAAAGGCAAATGAGACAAGGAGAAAATATTCACAATACTGATGTCTGACAAAGAACTTGAATCCAGAATATAATAGAAAGTTATAAAAGAAAAACACTTGAACATAACTATTGGAGCATGTGGGTGGCTCAGTCAGCTGAGTGGCCAACTTCAGCTCAGGTCATGATCTCGCGGTTCATGAGTTTAAGCCCCGTGTCGGGCTCTGTGCTGACAGCTCAGAGCCTGGAGCCTGCTTCAGTTTCTGTGTCTCCCACTCTCTGCCCCCACCCTCACTCATGCTTGCGCTCTCGCTCTCTCTCTCTCTCTCTCTCTCTCTCTCTCTCTCTCCCTGTCTCTCTCTCAAAAATAAACATTTAAAAAAAACTATTGACCAACTTCACCTGTGATAAAGATGTAAAATTCTGAAATATAAGCAAATAAAAAAATTCTTACAGCTAAATAAGCAGACAACTCAGTAAAAAAATGGGCAAAATACATGAAGAGACACTTCACATGTCAAGAAACAACTGAAAAGATGCTCAGTATCTTTAATCATCAAAAAAATGCAAAGCAAAACCACAATGAGATACCATTATACAACCACCTGAAAGGCAAACAATTTTTAACATCCCACAAAAAAGTGACTATACCAAGTGCTGGCAAGGATGCAAAACAACTAGATCTCTCTCCTACACTGCAGGTGAGAATGTAAACTAGTACAACCACTTGGGAAAAGAGTTTGGCAGTTCCTTTCCCAGTTAAAGCATACATTTATCATGACGCAGCAACCCCACTCCTAGGGATTTACCCCAGAGAAAGGCAAATGTATGTCTACAAAGCAGTTTTGCACGTGAATGTCCACAGTGTCTACTGACCAAAACTGGAAGAAAACCCCAACTGTCTGTCAGCAAGAGAATGGCTAAAGCAGCAATGCAGCAAAAACACTGTCGTATATTCTCAGTACTCCTTAGCAATAAAAGGAATGAATTACTTACATAAACACAACACATACGACTCTCAAACACAGGCCAAATGAAAGAAGCCAGAGAGAAAAGAGTACATTCTATACAATCCCATTTATAGGAAATATTAAAAATGGCAAATGTGATCTATTATAACAGAAAGCACATCAATAGTTGCCTGGGGCAGGGGCCGGGGAGTGTCTGCAAGGTGTGGGAACTGACTAGTCTGTATTTTGATTGTGGAAGTGATTCCTGGAGTGTATACTGTATTTGTCAGATCACATCCATTGGTTCACTTAAAATGAGTGCCTTTTCTTGTATGTAAATTAGATACAAAAGTATGTACGTACATAAATTATATATACACACAATAAAGTTAATTCAAAATGTACAGATTCCCAAACTTCTCAGACCTGGTGAAATGGCATCTCCTTGCAGATAATCTGAATTTCCAACAAGCATACCAGATACTTCTTAGGATCAGATAAGTGAGGAAAATACTATTTTAGTCTACTTCACAGGATCAGAAAAGGAGGGGCTCATTTCATTGTGAAATGAAGTAGCTTTATGAAGGTCCCAAATAAAGACCAAATGCACCTGCTCACAGGAATGAGTATGTATCATTATTTTACCTAGCAGCAAAATGTAAAGGGAACAGGGCAGCACAGGAGGTGAGATGAGAGCAATGTCCATGACATGCCTGACTGTCCAAGCAGCACTGAGCAGGCCATAATAAAAAGCAGTAAATAAATTCTTTCTAATAAAGGCAATGAGAGCCTAGTTCACATTAATAAATCATTTAAATACCATTCTTTATACATCTCACCCTGCTTCCCCATACATCTCAGCCTGCTTCTCAGATGTATCCATGGTTTCTGAGAGCTTGAACAGAACCATTTCCCTGGCACACTGAGGGCTCTTGTCTCTTCCCTGAAGAAGCCAAGGTCTCTCTTGCCTCTAGGCCTTTGCACAAGCTGAAGCCTCTGCTTGAACACCCTACCCCCAACCCTGACACACATACTCTGAGTACTCTTGGATGAACAGCTGCTTCCTCCAGTAAGCATTCCCTGCTCTACCCTGGTATCCTAGGAGAGACCATTCTATCGGTCCCCACAGCCCCCATTGGTCCTCCTCACTGTAGTTGTGATACTCTAGCTCTACCATGTCTTTTTATCATGTCTACCACTGTTTTCTCTGCACCCACCTCAGAGCCCAGCCCAGAGTACGCCCTCAGCAAGAATTTGCTGTCTGAATACCTCAGTTATTACTCTATCCACCTATCTGTGAGACTCTCAAGTCTGGTGTCTCCTCCATCAGCCTCTACTTACTGAATTCTTTTCCTCAGGGGAAGCAAATATCTACACCGGTCTTATTCAGGTCTAAAGGCAAAGGACTTCTAGAGCTCCATAGGGAGTGGAAGGATATGGGGACTAAGCTGGCCTCAGGCAAGTGTCCATAGACAGAGACAGTGACACCCGAAAACCCAGGCAGGTTTGACTGGGGCCTCCTAGGAAAAGCATCATCAAACCAGTTGAGCCAACAGATCTGTGTCACAGCCACTGGGATAACTTGGCGGTCAGTGCTGACAAACCCGGTCCTCATCTGGCACAGAGAACTGACTGGTAAATTTCAGCTCTTTTCTTACAGACCCTGATGGCATGAGTTTTAGGAAAGTATAATCGCTTCAACCAGTCCTTCTCAAACTTGATTTTGCATCAGAATCACCTAGAAGGGTTGTAAAAGCACAAGTGCCAGGCCCCACAGCACCAGATCCTGAGTCAGTAGAGCTGGGGCACAGTTCATGAATTTACATTTCTGATAGGCTCCCAGGTGACAATCATGATGCCAGTCTATGAATCACACTTTGAGAAGCCCAGGCTTAAATAACAAAGACATCTGGGATCTCATTCATCAAGAGGTATTCAGGAAGGGTCTTGGGGTTCCTTCAATAGTTGGAAGATGAAGGACTCAAGATCTGTTTGCTTTTCTACTCAGCTACCCTTCAATGAGTCTCCCCCTTATGACCAAGAGATGGCTGCCACAGCTCCAATATCACATTCTCACAGGAGAGCTGGTGAAGTGGGATGAAGAGACTAGGAGCCAAAACAGGAAGGAGGGAGCTCACTCCTCATGCTCATTTGTCTTTGATCCTAGAAAGACCTCTAGTAATCTTTCTCTTTAGTCTTCCTGGCAGGTACTAGGTCAAATGGCTACAAGGGATACCAGGAGAGTAGCAAAGGAGAATGAACCACTAAGAATCACTTAGGCTTGGGGCGCTTGAGTGGCTCAGTTGGTTGAGCATCCGACTCTTGATTTTGGCTCAGGTCATGATCTCATAGTTTGTGAGATAGAGCCCTGACTTGGGCTCTGTGCTGACATCATGAGGCCTGCTTGGGATTCTTTCTCTCTGCCCCCCTCTCTACCCTTCTCCTGCTTGCTCACATGCACAATCTCTCTCAAACTAAAGAAAAATTAAAAATAAATTAAAAATAAATAATAATTAAAAGGAATGACTTTGGCTTTAAATGACTCATAGCCTGGACCCACTGCTATCTACCCCAATACCTGAGCTCTATAAAAAGGAAAGGATGGCTGTGGGGTAAGCAGTCAATAGCCTGCCCCACCACTTATGCTCCTGTGTGGCTGCCTCACTGCCAGCCAGTAAGAGAGTGTCCCTAAACAATGCCATCACCAGCATGCTGCTAAAAACCAACCAGGCACCATGTGGTAGCTGTTTAACAAACCTAAACAGCTCTCATGGCCTTTCTCCTTGTAAAAGGAGGTTAGTTCTCTCTTTGCCAGTGGAGAACTAAATAAAAGAAGTCCGTCCACTTTTTATCTTTACCAGACTGAGCTCTGGAAAGCCAAGGACTGTGTTGACTCCATCATATATCATAGGTTAGCACATGTCAGGCACTCAATAAACATTTTCAGAGTGGACCAAGAGCTTCATTTAAGTACCTGTCCTTAGACTTTGTGAAAGCTGTTAATAATAGAAAGGCCTTCTGGATATTTTCACACCAAAGGAGATATTGCTTAAATAGAAGCTAGAAGGAAATGAGGACTAACACACATGACGAGTAGAAAAGGCTAGCTGTTGTGGAAACAGAATAAAGAGTATTATAGGGTTGTGATTCAGGAAGGCTCATGTTTAGACAGGCCATTCAATAGACACTGCCATGGAGGAGTGGGGGTAGAGGTCAGCAACCTCACCCACACTACATGTGGCAGGGGTGACAACCAGGCTCCAGCTCTTCTGCCGAACCTGACTGAATGGCAGTGGCTGCCTGGAGCCTGGTGTTGGAAGGACGATGAGGCCACTTGCAGGTGATGACTTGAGTTTAGCATGAGGCAGATGGGATAAAGGAGTGTCACCATATGTGTCACACACTTTTGTGAGGGATGTTTAATTGACCAAAAGAAATTGACTGGCCTGGTCTCTGTGTTTATTTGAAGGTGCCACAGAGCAAACTCACCATTCTTTCCCAGGCCTAGAAAGACTATTCAATAGGTCTAACCCATGAAAGGCAGCATGGTGTTTGCTTCAGTTGTACTTTTTTCTATTTCTTAATATAATTTCAAGAAGTAATCCCACTTTACTGATGGGAAAGTGAGGTCCTAAAAGATTTTTTCCCAAGACAGCACTGAGTTAAGGGACTGAGGCTGTATCTAAAGATGCCTCTAGTAGACACTCTAAAGTCCATATCCTAGCCCTAACCTCCAGTGGGTCAAAAGGTTTTAGCCTGTGGTGGTTCTCTCAGGCTAAAACAGATACAGGACTCTACCATCAGAATGCTTACCATTTTCTATTTTAAGAAATAAACAAAAACGCAAAGTTCCTCCCCAAACAGAAGTTTATTCTATTTCTTTCAACCAAAGTAGACTCTGGAACACAAGGAAAGGCAGGACAGATCTTGTTCTAAGAGTACACTGTGCTTCTCTCACATGGCTCAGAAAACTCCACAGAAAAGGCCTGCTGATACTCGTTCTGTCGGCAGCAATATGGAGATGTAACAGAATAAGAGATATGCCTGGGAATAAACGCTATTGATGTCTTTTTAACACCAAAAACAATTAGGAGATTCATTGAGTAGGATTGTGACTACCCTTTTTTGTCAAGGTTATTTGCTTTGACAAAGATGGTTTGTCTTGAGTACAGCTACCAGTGGCCAATAGTAAATGACAAAATGTTTTAATTTTCCCACAAGAAATTATAATATCTACCATTCCCGGGAAAAACCTAACCTTAGCCAAATATTTCCTGTGTGGATTTTGTTTTTAGGTTTACTTATTTATTTTTGAGAGAGAGAGAGAGAGAGAACAAGTGGGGGAAGGTCAGAGAAAAGTAGAATCCCAAGCAGGCTCCACACCATCAGCACAGAACCTGAAGCGGGGCTCAAATTTGCTAACTGTGAAATCATGACCTGAGCTGAGATCAAGAGTCAGATGCTTAACTGACTTTGCCACCCAGGCATCCCTCCTGTGTTGATGTTTAAACTGATACCGTTTTATGAAAATTATTTAATAAAATTTATAGTTCTCAAGAGACAAGTAAAACGTGGATGTCACCCAGCCTCTGCTTCCCCAGCATTAACTGCCAAGCTCTAGGCACAACTGTAACACCAACAGGGCTTGAATTCCATTCATGAGACTCTGGTTTATTTCTTATAGAACTTAACCTGGTACCTTGTATATAGCAGGTACAGAATAAAATATGGCCCCTTAATATCAGCTAATATTTATTGACCTTTCACTCTTGGCTAGACACTGTATTAAGTGCTTTGCACATGTTATCTTATTGAAATCTCACAACAACCTCATGCAGTCAGATTTATTAATCTCCCCTTTCACAGAGGAGAGGAGTCTTCCAAAAACGGTGAAGTGCTCAAGGTCACCTAGGTAATAAAAGGAGCAGAACCAGGATTAAATCCCAGGGCAACTGACTACAAAAGCAAGAAAAACACATACTAAGTGAATAAAATTATTTATGCCCAAGTGCACCAATCTTTTGTCACTGCCAGTAACAGTGATTGGCATGGTAGAGACGGATATTTGCAGATTCTGAGGCTGCTCTATGATTAAGAACTACTAAATACTGTTTCTGTTAGAGAAGCAAGTTACTGAATTTACACTAGAAACTGCATTTGATTTCTGTTCTGGAACTTACACATGATCAGGGATCAATCCCAGGGCAGCTTCCAGTCCAGGGGCTCTCACTGACTTAGCTCTCGAGGTCCCAGCAGCCCAGCCAGTGAAAAGAAAACCAGCTTCAGAGTACAGAATGCATTCCAGGGCTCAGCAGCAGCTATCCATTCATCCTTGCTGTTTTTGGATTAATTCTTGCAGCTGTGCCCAATTCACTTTGAAAGCTGTTTAAGGAAGATTTATAGCTAACCTGCTAGTATCACAAGAGTTAAAAAAAAAATAAATAAAACAGAAACAATAGGCAAATGACAAGAATGCACATGGAGGGAAAGTTGGGTGAGTGACTTATAGTACAATTTAGGGGAGGAAAAAAATCACTGTTGGGGTGCCTGGGTGGCTCAGTCAATTAAGCATCTAAATTGGCTAAGGTCATGATCTCGCAGTTCGTGAGTTGGAGTCCCACACTGCATGGGCCCCGCTTCTCTCTCTGCCCCTCGCTCACTTGCACCTTCTCTCTCTAAAAAAAATAAATAAAAAATCACTGTTAACAAGGATGTAAGACAGTTTGCCCCAAATCTGTAGAGACAGAGTAGATTAGTGACTGGGTTGCCTAAGGCTGGGTGTTGAGAAGAAAGGGTGAGTGACTGCTAAAGTATGAGGTTTCATTTTGGAGTGATGAAAATGTCCAAAAATTGATTGCAGTATTGGTTGTACATTGCACAACTCTATGAATATGCTAAAAAAAACCCACTGAACTATATACACTTTGAACGGGTGAACTGTACAGTATAAAAAAAAGAGTGCTAGCCAATTATCAGAAGACCACAATAAAACCATCCCCAAAGCATAAAATATTAAAACCACAACTACATGGCAAGAATGAGCAAAAATCAGAGCGCCCTGGTATGAATGAATGGCATACACAGCTGACCCTTGAACAACACAGGTTTGAACTATGCAGGTGCACTCATATGAGGATTTCTGTCAATAAATAGAGTACATTAAAGAGTAAATGTATTTTCTCTTGATGATTTTCTTAATAGCACTTTCTTTTCACCAGCTTACTTTATTGTAAGAATATAGTACATTAATACATATAACACAAAATATGTCTTAATCAACTGTGTAGGTTTATCAGTAAGGTTGCAGGTCAGCAGTAGGCTATTAGTAGTTAAATTTGGGGAGAGTCAAAGTTATATGCAGATTTTCAGTGGCACAGGGGATTGGTGCCCCTAATCCCCGAGTTGCTCAAGGGTTTACTGTAATAACAAAAGTATATGAGTTGCAGTATTTGCTGCAAAGCAGAGAAATCTGAAATCTAAGAATCCATATTGAAGGTATCTATTGTAAACAATATGTTTGATGTTTGGAAACCAAATTGTTTTATAATTTGGAATCAGAACCAGAGAAGGAATAGAACCAGTTCCAAGACAGGGAAAGATATCTGGCAAAGCAAACATAAGAAGCGTGATAAAAAAGAAAGAAGCCATGGCTTTCAGAGCATTCCTGAGGAGTCTGACCCATTTGTCAGGTTATTCAACATCCCGTTCCATAAAACAAGGCCTCACAAGTAGCTGAAAATATGTCAGGTAGCAGGGGAGCCTTTCTGAATTTCAGTCTAAAAGTCTCATAGTGAGCAAGAGTATTCTTGCTAAAGACTGCACAGCATTCCAAGGATTTGGTACAAATATCTTTTTTTTTTTACATTTATTTATTTTTGATAGACAGAGAGAGACAGCACAAGTGGGGTAGGGGCAGAAAGAGAAGGAGACACAGAATCCGAAGCAGGCTCCAGGATCCGAGCTGTCAGCACAGAGCCCGATGCGGGGCTTGAACTCACAAACTGCGAGATCATGACCTGAGCTGAAGTCGTATGCTCAACCGACTGAGCCACCCAGGCACCCCACAAATAACTTTTTTTAAAGTAATCTCTACCCTCACTGTGGGACTTGAACTCATGACCATGAGGATCAAGAGTCGCATGCTCCACCAACTGAGCCAGCCAGATGACCTGCAAATAATAAACCTCTTTTTTTTGAGTCTCATATTAATCCTGAAAGCTCCCTTCCTTCCACCTAACCTGCCTTCAAGATTCTGTCTCTGTCCCCAACTCTGGTTCCAAAGAGACTATAAAAACCAGTGACAGGGGGCACCTGGGTGGCTCAGTCTGTTAAGCATCTGACTCTTGGTTTAGGCTCAGGTCATAATCTCAAAGTTCGTGAGATTGAGCCCAGCATTGGGCTCTGCACTGGCAGTGCCGAGCCTGCTTGGGTTTCCTTCTCCTTTCTCTCAATAAAAATTAACACATTTGGGGCGCCTGGGTGGCTCAGTCGGTTAAGCGTCCGACTTCAGCTCAGGTCATGATCTCGCGGTTTGTGAGTTCGAGCCCCGCGTTGGGCTCTGTGCTGACAGCTCGGAGCCTGGAGCCTGTTTAAGATTCTGTGTCTCCCTCTCTCTCTGACCCTCCCCCGTTTGTGCTCTGTCTCTCTCTGTCTCAAAAATAACTAAACATTAAAAAAAATAAAAATTAACACATTTTTAAAAAATACAAAAAAAATCACTGACAACTGGGGATGACTGTACAATCTTGTGAATACACTAAAAGCCACTCAACTGTACACTTTACAAGGGTGACATTTTTGTTATATGAATTATATCTCAATAATTTTTAGACTATTTCCAAAAATCAGAGCCAAACACAGAACTACCATATGACCCAGCAATTCCACTTCTGGGTATGCATCCCAAAGAACTCAAAGCAGGGACTCAAGCAGACACCCACATTCACAGCAGCACTGTTCACAAGTGCCAAAAAGTAGAAGCAACCCAAGTGTCCATCAACAGATGAATGGATAAATGTGGTCTATCCATACAATGGAATATTACTCAGCCTTAAAAAGAAATGAAATTCTTATATATGCCACAACACAGATGAACCCTAAGGACATTTGCTAAGTGAAATAAGCCAGGCACAAAAGGATAAATACCGTATGATTCCACTTACATGAGGTACCAAGAACAGACAAATACACAGAGACAGAAAATTGTACATTGGTTACCAGGCATTAGGGGGAAGGCATAATGGGGAGTTACTGTTTAATGGGTATAGTTTTTGTTCGGGATGATGTAAAGTTCTGGAAAAAGATAGTGGTGATGGTCACACAATACTGTGAATGCACTTAATGCCACTGAATTGTACATTTTACTCTCAGGGTCATTTCAGCCCCATGTAGAGATTACTTAAAAAAAGTAAACTTAAAAAAAATAAAATAGTTAAAGTGGTAAAGCTTATGTTATGTAATATTTTACCACAATAAAAAAAAATCAGGGGTCTCTCACCTAAGAATCCATAGTTGATAGCTGCTTCAGGGTAATATGGCAGTAGAAAAAACACTTCAGAAAGTGAATACCCTTTTTGTATTACAAATTTGAGGTCAAAATATTTTACGTGCATTAGTCAAGTTTCAGTTGATTTGGCAGTTACATGTAATGCTTATACATCCAACTTGGGTCATTTGGAAGAAGGATCAAAACCATAACAGCATGGATAAACATCTATGTTTTCCTTTCTCTATTAAGCAGCCCACAACTTTAAGATAACCCTCTAAACCAGTGCTGTCCCATGGAACTTTCTGCAATGAAAGGAATGTTCTGCATCTGTGCTGTCCAATACAATAGCCATTAGCCACATGGGGCTACTGAGTACCTAAAATGTGGCTAGTGCAATTGAGGAGCTAAATTTTAAATTTTATTCATTTTTAATTAATTTAAATAGCCACATGTGGCAATTGGCTATCGTACTAGCCAGCACAAAGTCTAAAATCCTAAACTTACAGGGGCACCTGGGTGGCTCAGTCAGTTAAGCATCCAACTCTGGATTTTGACTCAGGTCATGATCTCATAGTTCTTGAGTTTAAGCCCCACATCAGGCTCTGCGCTGATGGTGTGGAGCCTGCTTAGGATTCTCTCTCTCCCTCTCTCTCTGCCCCTCCCCTGCTTGTGCTCTCTCTCTCAAAATACATACATACATAAATACACACATATAAATTTTAAAAATCCTAAACTTGCAAACCTATAGTAGGCCACTCAACTCTCTTATCTTGCCAAAAGCCACATACAGGTTCCACAGTTCCAGAAAACTGAATGATCTCTTGAGCTCTGGGCCAATTTGTGAAGCAAAATATCTAGCAGTGGGTGTCAAAGAAGGGTAGAGGACAAAAAATAAGAATTTTCCTCTATTCTGTGTCTAATGTGGAAAAACACTAACTACACAAACTGAAAAGGGTAAGTTCACCCAGTACAATGAGAAACTGGACGTAGGATGAATCTCTGACATATTTATAGGAAGAGGAAAAGAAATGCCACTGGCTGAACAGGCTCTTGAACAGGACACAACTGTATCCCTCAAGAATTTCAATATATAAATTGAGCTCTGAGTGGGAGAAAAAGAACCACCATTCCTATGCAGAAACTGGAGAGCATGGCCAAAGACAGGTCTCCAGTAACAATTTGCTGAGTACCTGGCAGGGTTGTCCTGCTAACCACAGGACACTTAAGGGACTGTGAAGACTTACATAGGCACAAAGACTGTCCCCAGGTCCTCTGCCAGAATTAACTGCTCATCTACGGCCTCATGGTCCACTTTTGTATTCCCATTTATGGTACTTTTCAGTGTTAGACCTGGGTTATATTAAGTTACAGAAAGCCTATCTCACTAGGTAATTAGTTCCTTGGAAGGCAAAGCCAGTATATAAATACATCAACATAAGTACAGTGATATAAATGTATGCCATATATATCTGCGTGTGTGTGTGTGTGTGTGTGTTTGTGTGTGTGATTTAAATTTTAAGTAACCTCTACACCCAACATGGGGCTTGAACTTACAACCCCAAGATCAAAAGTTGCATGCTTGTACCAAATGAGCCAGCAAGGTGCCCCCAAAATACACTTTTTATATTCACAGACATAAGGTCTGGGGTCTTATATTTGAGGCGAAGATGATGATAACCATTATCACTTACCTCATGGAGCACTATCTATGCAACACTGTGCTAAGCACTTTCCATGCACTACCTCAATATAATCCTCCTGTCAATCCCATGAGGAATTTCTGTTATGATTGCCATCTTATAAGTAAAGAAAGTGAGGCTAAGAATAGACCAAGAAACCAGCCCACGTCCGCATAGCTAGTTAATGGCCAAACCAGGAACTGATCAGATTAAGGTCTTACACGGTAAATTCTTTTTAAATTTTTTTATTTTTTAAATTTTATTGTGGTAAGAACACTTAACATGAGATCTACATTCTCAATATACTTTTAAATGTACAATATAATATTGCTGACTCTGGGTACAATGTTGTACAGCAGATCTCTAGAATTTATTCATCTTGTTTAACTGCAACTTCGTGTCCATTGATTAGTAACTCCCCATTTCCTGTGGCCCCCAGCTCCTGGGAAATACCAATCTACTCTTTGACTCTATGAATTTGTCTATCTTAGATATTTCATATATCTGGAATCATATAGTATTTGCCTTTCCAAGACTGGCTTATTTCATAATGTCATCAAAGGTCCACCCATGTTGTCACATATTGCAGAATTTTCTTCTTTTTTAAGGCTAGCTAATATTCCATTGTATGTATATACCACATTTTCTTTATCCATTCATTTACCCATAGACATTTAGGTTGTTTCTACACAGTGAACAGTGTTAATATCCCTAAGATCCTGATTTTAATTCTTTTGGATAAATACCCAGAAGTGGGATTGCTGGATCATATGGTATAGTTCTAATTTTACTTTTTTGAGGAATCTTCATACTGTTTTTCATAACAGCTGCACCATTTTGCATTCCCATTAACACTGCACAAGTGTTCCAATTTCTCCATTCTCACCAGCACTTGTCTTTTTTTTTTTTTTTTTGACAATGGCCATCCTAACAGGTGTGAGGTGGTATCTCATCAGTAAATTCTTAACTGAATAAACAGGTGAAAAGGCTACTCTACGAGTAATTTGTACAAAGAGTTAGAGAAGGAAAACACCAATGTCACAGGAGTAAACACCAAACAAAAAGTCATGTCAAGAAGGTTAAGGAACTGGGCCCCACAGAAGGCCCCAGGTCTCTTTATGGAGACTGGAAAGTTTTGTCAAAATGATCCTGTGTGGTTGTTTTGCCTGTCCACAAAGGACACAGCAAGAGGGGAGGCATTTAGAGGAAAGATGCTTGTATGAACATAAAGGACTTCTTGACCTAGGAAGTAAAGAGTGCCCTGCCAGCCTCAGAGAATGTGGAGCAAAGATCCACTGTCTGTCCTAGAAAAAGTTAACATGCACCTGCTTACAGGGGGCAGCACCCCACATTCTCCCTCAAGATCCCCTCCAGACCTGGAGTCCACAAGAATTCCAAAAAGCCAGGAATACAGACATATGACTTCTCCACAACTTGAATACACCAGGTAGAAAAGAGAGAACATCCAGGAAGTCACTGGAACTCTATAAACATAGCCACAGCCCTGTTGAGCCTATCCCAACCCTCCTGGTGTGTGTGTCGGCCACACCACCCAAGGCCCAGGCATGCCTCCATTCTGCCACAGCTGGCTTGTTTGCAGATCAGCCTGTGAATCACGTGTGTACTTACTCAAATCACTAAAGCTTAACATTGTCAGTATGTCTAAATAGGGACCGATAACCCCAGCATAAGCCCAACATAGTAACTCGGACAGTTGAGCTAGTATTTTTCTCAAAAGACAAACTCCTATATGATCTAAATAAATACTGACCATCCAGGTCTTGTCAAACAGAGAAGTTTTCTCTTCAGGGCCAAAGAAGTCCTCTGCCACATGGGATGGCAAGGTTTCTCTCACACATGCCATACCCCAGAGGGTCAAAGTAATGCCAAGCTGCAGGAATGCTGCCAACACCTCAGTGGCCTGGAAAGATAAGATTGAGGCCTTGAAACCTTATAGCCCTCATGAAACCAGGTGTTTTGCCCAGCAAAGTAGACTAGGGAACAAACTAGAACACAGAAAATGGTTACTCACATCAGGATGTTCCTAAAGAAAGCCACAATCCTGTCTGCCTTTTGTCTAATACTAATTCCTTCTTCCAGGTTTATCTCTCTAGTGCCAAGACATTTGCGCCCACCACTCTGTGTCTGGGGGAATTAGAAATTCTTTTCTACTCTGGCTTCACCTTCCTCAGAAATTCCAGCCTCAAGTCTTCAAAGTGGGTTTAAGTCTACACACACTACATTCCTTGCAATCAAGAAACCCTACTCACCTTCTAGTCCTTCCTTCTGCAAGCCAGAAGCTGCAGTGTGTTGCTATACTGGAGCAGAATCTAGGGAAAAGGAAAAAACTTCAGATGCTGTAAAAGATCCAAGATCAGACTCTCCAAAAGCCTGCCTGCCAGAACTGCACTCTCCTCTCATTTACATATAAGGTGAAGTCATGCCCAACCAACGCCCTCAGGAGTTGAAGCCCACATCTCCTTCTAGAGCATTACTGACTTATAGATTAACTATCTTGGGAAAGACAACAGCACGCAGAAGCTAGAAACCAGGTTCTTTGCTCCGGTCCTATTTTTCATTTGGGAGAAACCCTACTTCAAGCCAGAGATGGGATTATATGTGCAGGTTTTCATTTACATCTTTAGCTCTGCTCACTTCTGTTGAAAAATGCCCTCTGTCATTTATCATCCAAGGAGGATTTATTGAACCAGCTACTACCTGCCTCATGAAGGATGTGTGGTTTGGCCAAGACAGAAGCACGTAAACAAATATTTAAATATGGATAAGCTGCAAGAAAGCTGTATCAGAGCAAAGGAGGACACACTGCCTGGAGGTGGTAGCTGTGGATGTACCCCACATTCAAATCAGAATGGCTAAAATTAAAAAGACTGGCAATACCAAGTGCTGACAAAGATGTGGAGGATCATGCTTTACTGATGGGAATGTAAAATAGTACAGCCATGTACCATTCTACCATGTAGGCAGAATAATGCCCTCCCCCTCATCCCTGTTGAGGTGTCTACTTCTAATCCCTGGAATATGTGAAGATGTTGCCTTATTTAACAAATAGGCCTTTGCAGAGGTGATTAGGTTAAGGCTCTTGAGATGAAGAGATTAGCCAGGATTTTCCAGGTGGGCCCAGTGCAATCACAAGGGAGGCAGGAGAGTGAAGGTGAGAGAGAGGAAATGTGACAATGGAACCAGAAGTTGGAGGGAGAGAGATATTGGAAGATGCTACGCTGCTGGCCCCAATGACAGAGGAAGGAGTCACAAGCCAAAGAATGCAGACAGGGGGTGCCTGGGTGGCTCAGTCGGTTGGGCGTCTGACTTCAGCCCAGGTCACGATCTCACGGACCTTGAGTTCGAGCCCCGCGTCCCGCTCTGGGCTGATGGCTCGGAGCCTGGAGCCTGCTTCCAATTCTGTGTCTCCCTCTCTCTCTGACCCTCCCCCGTTCATGCTTTGTCTCTGTCTGAAAAGTAAAATAAACATTAAAAAAAAAAAAAAAAGAATGCAGACAGCTTCTAGAAGCTGGAGAAGGCAAGGAAATGGGTTCTTGCCCTGAAGCCTCCAGAAAGGTTCTACTGACACATATTTTAGGACTTCTGACTTCCAGAATTATAAGATAATAAATTCATGTTTCTACAAGCCATTACATTTGTGATAAATTGTTATAACTACAATAGGAAATGTTTGGAAAACAATTTGGCACTGTCTGCTAAAGCTGAACATATGCCTACCTTACGACCCATCAATTCTACTCCTAGGTATATAAGCAATAGAAATGCATTTGTATGGGGGTGCCTGGGTGGCTCAGTCGGTTGAGCATCTGACTTCAGCTCAGGTCATGGTCTTGCAGTTCGTGAGTTCAGGCCCCACGTTGGGCTCTATGCTAACAAAGAGCTCAGAGCCTGGATCCTCCTTCGGATTCTGTGTGTGTCTCTCTCTCCCCCTCCCCTGCTCATGCTCTGCCTCTCTCTGTCTCTCAAAAATAAATAAATGTTAAAAAAAAATTAAAAGAAATGCATTTGTATGGGCACCAAGAGATGGGTACCGGTAGGTTCACAGTAGTTTTAGTCAAAAGAATAAAAAGCTGGAAACAGCCCAATTGTCCGTTAACAAGAGAAAGGACAAAACAAACTATAGTACAGTCACACTATGGAATACTACTCAGAAATAAAAAGAAATAAACTGCTGGTATCTACAACACGGGTGAATCTTATAGACATAACGCTGAGTGAAAAAAAACAGACACAAAAAAGTATATACTTGATGAAAAGGTCCTGGAGATGGATGGCAGTGATGGGTGCACAACAATGTGAATATCCTTAATGCCAATGAACATAAAAACTGCTAAAATACAGCGGTATCAACAATAGCCAAATCATGGGAAGAGCCCAAATGTCCATCAACTGATGAATGGATAAAGAAGATGTGGTATATATACACAATGGTGATGAAAAAGAATGAAATCTTGCCATTTGCAACAACAACGTGGATGGAACTGGAGGGTATTATGCTAAGTGAAATCAGTCAGAGAAAGACAAAAATCATATGATTTCACTCATAGGTGGAATTTAAGAAACTTAACAGATGACCATAGGGGAAGAGAAGGAAAAATAAGATAAAAAACAGAGAGGGAAGCAAACCATAGCAGATTCTTAAATACAGAGTAAACTGAGGGTTCCTGGAGGGGAAGTGGGGGATGGGTTCGTGATGGGCATTAAGGAGGGCACTTGTTGTGATGAGCACTGGATGTCATATGTAAGGGATGAATCACAGGGTTCTACTCCTGAAGCCAAGACTACATTGTAGGTTAACTAACTCAAATTTGAATTAAAAAAAAAAAAAAAACTTGGGGTGCCTGAGTGGCTGAGTCGGTTGAGCGCTGACTTCGGTTCAGGTCCTGATCTGGTGGTTTCTGAGTTCAAGCCCCACATCGGGCTCTGTGCTGACAGCTCAGAGACTGGAGCTTGCTTCGGATTGTGTCGCCCTCTCTCTCTGCCCCTCCCCCACTCCCATTCTGTTTTCTCTCTCTCAAAAATAAACATTAAAAAAATCTTAAGCAAATTAAAAAACTGCTAAAATAGTGAATTTTATGTTATGTATATTTTGCCACAATAAAAATGGACATGCTACATGAATCCATTTTAATAAAGTTCAAAAACAAGAAAACTAAACTACAGTGAAAAGAGGTGAGAACAATGGTTACCTCTGGGGGGGGGTGCTAATGCCTAGGAAGACGTGGGAAGAAGCTTTCTGGGTGCTGGAAATATTGTTTTTTGATTTGGGTGGTTACACAGGTGCATAAGCAAACATTCATCACACTGTATGCTTAAGATGTATGTACTTTAGTTTCCAAATGCCAGTCCCAAGTTTATTTGCATGTGATCTGATTTACCCGCATTAGCATTATCAAGAATGTAATGGCAATGGAAAAGAAAAATCCACCAAAAGTGTGTAGTCAGAGAAGGCTTCAGGGAAGAGGTGAGGTGTGGGCCAAATACTCAAGGATGAATGGCAGATAGAGAGAGGAAGGGAATTCTGGGCACTGGAAGAGCATGCCCATGGGCAGTGAGGAGCAAGCGTGTATAGAGTGTGCTGGATACTACAAGCTTCAGGTGGTCACTGGCCAGAGAGAAGGGCTGGAGTGATAAGTGGGAGCCCCATCCCAACATGTCTGGGAAACCCTATCAGCAGTTTGGACTGTACACACGCTAGGCAGATGTCAGAGGAAGTTAAGTAAGTAAGAGAGACACAAGATAGATCCATGACAGGATGATGACCTGGATAGAGGAACAGAGACCCACCCCCGCAAGGCTCTTGTAATAATGGTCAGGCCCCAGACGACAGGTTTGACCCAGACAATAGGAATGGGGTCATAAGAGATGAAGGAGGCAGATCTCCCTACCTGGTTGTAATGGAGGAGGGAAAGGAGAAGGCTGGTAAGTCTGTTGACTCTAAGCCTTTTTGACTGGTGATCCTCACAACACAAGGGTGAAGACCAAACTACCCTACCCCCTCCCTCCTGATCCAGCAGTGGAGGATCACAGTAGCTCAAGAGTTGGAAAGCACCAGTCGGATTTCCTAGTGTACCATCTCACAGACAAGCAACTAAGGTCTTCTCATGGGCCCACACCTGAGGCCACAGTTTGTAAAGAACAAGCTGGAATGAGAGAGCTGAGGCTTATCTGCTTTGGGTGAGTATGTCCTAAAGAAGAGGGAACAAGACTCATTTGGCTGTGGTGCCCAATGCCCTCCAAATGCCCTCACCAACCTTACCTTCCACCACAGGGTTCTCTGGCCTAGGCTAATAGTTTCAGTCTCTGCCAATCTGTCACTAGAAAAGTTCTCCCCACAGCCCAACCAAATCCTGTACAGCTAATGGTTTCATCAAATGGTTTGGTAATGCCTTGTAAGTCAATCCAATTTATCCTCCAACCAAGTTGTGCAACCAAAACTGAGGCAGGGACAGAGAGGAGTTGGCTGACCATGGGCACCCCAGGGCCACCAGGAGCCAGACATAAGTCTTGGCTAGTAGATTCCATCAAGGACCTACAGATCTGATATGAACAACAGAGATAACTGCTGGGTTCTGTTCTTGATGGCCTGTGCACATCTGAGAGTGGCTGAATGACAAGGGCCAAATATCAGAACTTGTAGAGGAGAAACCAAGAATAGATGGGTTTGAATTAACTTGTTTGAGGCCTAAAACTTATTCCTAATTTCTGATCCTAATCTGGCAAGGTTAGTCAACAGTTTGTTAACTGTACAGTCCAATTCGAGAGTCACTACCATGTGTGTCTATTTAAATTTAAATTAAAAGGGTGCCTGGGTAGCTCTGTAAGTTGAATGTCTGACTCTTGATTTTGGCTCAGGTCATGATCTCAAGGTTCGGGAGACTGGGCCCCACACTGGGCTCTGCACTGACAGTGTGGAACCTGCTTGGAATTGTCTCTCTGTTCTCTCTTTGTCCCTCCTCTGCTCATGCTCCTCTCTCTCTCAAAATAAATAAAGAAATGTATTAAATTTAAATTATCTAAAATCAAATACAATTAAAAACTCAGTTCCTCAGGGCTCCATAGCCACATGATGACTGGTGGCTATCATATGGAACAGACATAGAACGTTTCCATCCTCCCGGAAACTTCTATTAGCGCTGGTCCTCATGCATGGTATCTCCTGCTTGAATTGGTCTGATTATAAGAGGTATTCACGGCAATGAGAAAAAATGAAATATGGCCTTTTGTAGCAACGTGGATGGAACTGGAGAGTGTGATGCTAAGTGAAATAAGCCATACAGAGAAAGACAGATACCATATGGTTTCACTCTTATGTGGATCCTGAGAAACTTAACAGGAACACATGGGGGAGGGGAAGGAAAAAAAAAAAAAAGAGGTCAGAATGGGAGAGAGCCAAAGCATAAGAGACTGTTAAAAACTGAGAACAGGGGCGCCTGGGTGGCGCAGTCGGTTAAGCGTCCGACTTCAGCCAGGTCACGATCTCGCGGTCCGTGAGTTCGAGCCCCGCGTCAGGCTCTGGGCTGATGGCTCGGAGCCTGGAGCCTGTTTCTGATTCTGTGTCTCCCTCTCTCTCTGCCCCTCCCCCGTTCATGCTCTGTCTCTCTCTGTCCCAAAAATAAATAAACGTTGAAAAAAAAAATTTAAAAAAAAAAAAAAAAAAAAAACTGAGAACAAACTGAGGGTTGATGGGGGGTGGGAGGGAGGAGAGGGTGGGTGATGGGTATTGAGGAGGGCACCTTTTGGGATGAGCACTGGGTGTTGTATGGAAACCAATTTGTCAATAAATTTCATAAAAAAATAAATAAATAAATAAAAAAAATAAATAAAAAAGTTGAGAGAAAAAAAAAAAGAGGTATTCACGCTGAAATCATCTTTACACACCAAAGTGGAAAGAATCCTTTTAATTTTTAACTAATGAAGATGAAATTAGGTATCAAAAAGGACATTCAGCACTCCTTAGTAGAAAGGCACCAATCAAAGGTCCTTCAGTCAAAACTGAGAGGAAGTAAAAAAATAACCAAGAAAAATGAAAGCTAACAGGGTACAGTGAAACAGTCCACATTCTGCTCTCTTAACTGTTCTTCTATACAAAGAGCTAATCTCATTCCAGAAGATTAGGAATATGTGGAAATTAATGGACCATTAATAAGCAGCAATTATTCTTTAGAAATAATTCATGACTGACAAAAACAAAATCAAATGAAGTAGAAATTTAGGTGGGTGAGAAGGGAAAAAGAGGAGAGCAGAGACATGTTTTGCAGTAATAAGACTGCAATCAGAATCAGTAGTTTTGTAAAGAGAGTTTTTAGTCTGAGGATGTAACTAAAACAGCTTAAATAATATTGGTTACCTAGCTAATGAAAATGATCACCTAAATTTTGTTCATAACACATACCTCCACTGGGAAGATAATTGATAATTATCCAAGTGGAAGTAAAGCTTCTACTGAAGGCTGTCATAATATTTCACCACCAACTGTCCCCCTTGACTGGGGCTCAAGAGAACCCAACACACACAATTAAGATAGAAAAGAGCAAAAACTCACACTACTTCCATGCACAAGGATGGTTCCTTCTAGCAAACAGAATGCATGCCTGGGTGCTCATGAAAGAGGACAGGAATCTTGGGGGTAGGGGGTAAAAAATAAGTCCAAGAGTATCCTGTTTCGTCTAGTTTACAATTCAGATGGTTGTTTCAAGTTAAGGGCACATATTAAGGTGCTGTTGTGAAACAGGGGTACAAAGCACTGCTTAATTAAGGGCTTTAGGTGCCTGGTAAAAGACACACGCTACAGGGGCATTTCCTGTTCTGTACTTATTAATTTCAGGTATTCATTTATGCCCTCTTTCTCTTTCTCCTTCTGCTTATATAAAATAGAGCAGAAATAAATATAAAAAGTGAGTGAGAAAAAGAAAAACAAGAGTAAAGGTAGAAACATGGAGCTAAGAAGAAAGTTACATAGGGCTCTGTGTTGACAGTGTGTAGCCTGCTTGGGATTCTCTCTCTCCTTCTCTCTGTCCCTCCTCTGCTCACATGTTCTCTCCGCCCACCCCACCCCCCACCACCTCAAAATAATAAACATTTTTAAAAAAACAAGAAGGAAGCTTATCCAATATACCTACCACAGCAACTGGGGTTCCACACTGGTAGACTTGCTAAGCCAATAGTTAATTCTTAAAGACTTGGTGTCAAAGGTAGACAAAGACCAACTGCTCAGGAGGAAGACAACTCAGCCTGGGCAAGGACTTGTCCCACAGGCCCTGCAAGTGAATGCTGGCTAACTGGCTTTGCCCAACTAAGTCCCTTTATAATCAGTGCCAGCTCTCTCACATAATCAAACCCAGGACACAGGAGGTGGGACCAGCCCAAGAATTCACTGGAACTACCCAAAAATGTGGTGCCCAGAGTCTGTCCTGTGAACCAGCAGGAACTTGTTGCTCATCAACAGTTTCTGTAAACAAGTGCTAGGAAGGTACAATACCAACTCTGGGGGGAAATGACCAGATCTGACCTCACAGAACCCATCCCAATGCAGCTCAGCAAATCCCACCCAGCAGAGAGGATTCCCCACTTGACCCCAACACTGAACCTCGGAGACCCTGAGCCAGTTAACACTGCTGTCTCCTCCCACCTTTCTATCAATATTATACCACACTTTCCATGGATAACAGCTCAACAATTGCCACAAAGTCAAGCTTACCCTCTTTCCACAGCCTGTCAAGTCCCCATGACGACAATCTATGTGAGGACCTTACCACTTGCCCACACTGGGGAATGCAAAAGCAACTTCTTCCTTCAAGAGCCTAGGGATCAAGCCTGTTTGGCCTCATTGTAGGGGAGACCATTTGTATCAAAGTATCTTCCCATTTCCACTAAGCCCTCCCCTGCTGGACTGAATACCACAGCACATATTCTGCTCTTCATACCACCCTCGACAGCACTCAATACCACCATGCCCTATGGGACCGTGGTCTCATTCCTAGACCAAAAGAACTTTCTGCCATGATGGAAATGTTCGACATCAGTGACTGCTGTCTAATATGCTAGCAACTAACCAAAGTTGCTTACTGAGCACATGAAATGTGACTAGTCCAAATGAAGATGTCCTGGAAGTACACAATATACACTGGTTTTGGAAGACTCAGTGCAAAGAACAGATTGTGAAATTTCCTATTAATAATTCTTTATATTAATTACATGTTGAAATGATCATATTTTGGTTATACTAGGTTAAATAAATTGTTTTATATTAATTTCACCTGTTTATTTTTACTTTTTTAAATGTAGCTATTAGAAAATTTAGGATTACATGTGTGGCTAGCATTCTATTTGTATTAACCAGCACCAACCTATACTACTTAGTATTTTTCTTTAAAATAAGTTTTCATTTTCTACTCATTCTGAAAATATTCATGAAATTACAGTTTGATTAGAGTTTGATGTACTAGTTGCATTTTTACAATAAAGTTTTTAAAATCCACAGAACTATTAGCCTAAAATAGAAAAAATAAATTTATCCACAAGTAACCTAAAATCCTCTTGTGTACCATACCCTTTGGGAAATGCTGGCCCAGGGCAGAGCTACTGAGTGTGGCCTGTGGACCGGTGCCAGTCTTCCTACTGTTTGTCATCACTCACAATAAGGACATAAATTGAGAGCATGCATTTAGAAACATTTAGAGCAATGTGACAGTGTAATCTAATATCCACTGACGTCTTGGAATCTAATATCTAATCTAGTATTAAAAATCAGGAATTGTATTTTCCATGTTTTTTTTTTCTAGTAAATCTTTTTTATTGTATTTTACCAAGATATTAGTCAATAACAGATTGGAAATTAGGAAAAAAAACCCAACCAAACTGGTTGCCAAAATTAGTTAGAGATACACTGGCTTAGAGTATAAGAGAATCTTCCATGGGCCTTCCAGAGTGATGACCAAAGAACTGCAATCCTAAGTAACATCCAACAGTGTCCAAATAGAAGTATACTAAGGAGATATTCCAGAGCCCTACAATAAAGGCCGGCACAGGAAGAGTGGGGAGTTAATACCTGGGGAACTAGAAATCCTGTTAAATGGAACCTCTCCTCCTCTAAGCATTTTAACTAATAAAATTTTTACTAGAATTCTAAGAAACGTGGGTCCTCATTACCATTGGGGAGAAAACTTGTGTACCAAGGAAAAGGCACACAAAAGCCTTAAAAAATATGGACCAATAGCACTGAGATAGATCTCAAGAGGGGTGCAGAAGATGTGAGAGGCATGGTCCACATGCTAAAGGAGTTTGTTATAATCTATCTGGAAAGGCACAATGGCATGAAGGTTAAGAATACTTAACTCTGGAGTCAAACATAGTGGCTTGCCACTTACTGTATGACCTTGAGCAAATTACTTAACCTCTCTTACATTCAAAGTACTTACCTGTTCCAGTAGAGAATCTCCAAAAATGGAGATTCCTCCTCTACCAGTAGGCGCTTGCCACTCCTCACATCAAGAAGTAGAGTCTATTTCCCCTCCCCTTCAATCTGGGCTGGCCTTGTGACTTGCTTTAACCACTGGATGCAGCAAAAGGGACATTCTGGGACTTTCAAGCCCAGGCCTTAAGACAACTGACAACTTCCGCTTCCTCACTCTTGACACACAGCTGCTTTGCTGTGAGAAGTCCAGGAAAGACTCCCTGTGATTAGACACCTGGCCCATGACAGACCATGTTGGACACTTCAAGCCCAAGCGAACTCTCAGCTGACTGTGACTCCAGCTGACACCACACAGAACAGAACCACTCAAATGAGTCCGACTAACCTCCAGAATCATGAGAAATAATAAGTTTGGAGCAGTCTGTTACATAGCAATAGAAAATTTAAACATCTCTAAAATGAGGATAAAAACAGGAAAAGAAAGTATAAAGAGTGGATGTGAGGAATAAAGTAAAATAAGGTATGACAAGTCCTTATAATGGTGCTTGGCACAGAAGCTGCTCAACAATTGCCAGCTGTTACCATTTGAGGAGCTAAAATGAACACACGTATGCGCAGTGTGTAACTGCAGGCTGTCTGGGAGGCTACATACAGGTTCTGCCGCCTTTCAGGCCCCAGGAAGTAGAATGCATAGTTGAAAAGGCAAGGCTTTGTGGTGAAATCAAGTAGTGGACACCTGAAAGATGGAGAGTACAGAATAATGATTTCTAAAACTCTGATACATGGAGACCTACCCATGAACTGCTGGGCAAGAACATGTGTATGCTCCAAAGGCTGAAGACCACCACGGCAGAACCCCAGAGGTCTCTACAGAGACAGGGTAGATGGGTGGCTGCCAGTGCTTAAGGGGCAGGTGGCAAGGGATAATATGGAATGACTGCTAATTGGTATGGGGCTTCTCTGCGGAATGATGAAAATGTTCTAAAATTGATTGTGGTAATGGGTGCACAACTTTGTGAAAATACTGAAAACCAGTGAATTGTGCATTTTAATTTTTTTTAATGTTTATTTATTTTTGGGGGAGAGAGGGAGAGAGAGAGAGAGAGAGGGAGAGAGAGAGACAGGCAGACAGAGTGCAAGCAGGGGAGGGGCAGAGAGAGAAGGAGACAGAATCCGAAACAGGCTCCAGGCTCCGAGCTGTCAGCAGAGCCGGACGCGGGCCTCGAACTCAGGAACTGTAAGATCATGACCTGAGCTGAAGTCAGATGCCTAATGGACTGAGCCACCCAGGTGCCCCGAATTGTGCATTTTAAATGGGTGAATGTATAGTACATAAATGTTGTCTCACTGAAGTTATTACTACGTAGTAAAGAGGAGGGTAAAATGAAGAGGGTGTAAATGACAAAAGACCAAGAAGCATTCCATAGGGTTGTCTGGGGCTAAAAGACGCCAGCCTATTTGGGATTAAAAGGAAAAGCAGGGGCAGCTGGGGGGCTCAGCTGGTTGAGCATCCAACATCTTCTCAGGTCATGATGTCACAGTTTGTGAGTTCAAGCCCTGTATCGGGCTTGCTGCTATCAGCTGAGAGCCCGCTTCAGATCTTCCGTTCCCCTGTCTCTGTCCCTCCCCAGCTTCTGCTCATGATCTCTCAAAAATAAATGAAACATTTAAAAAAATTTTTTTTTCAAAAAGAGGAAAATCAGGTATTTTCAGATAGTGAATGAACCCAGTGCCAGCTAGGAGCTGTTTACCCTGGGGACAGACTCTGCCATTCCAAAGGATCATGTGGCATGACTGCTTGAAAGCTGTGTAGGTCACTCATACCTGTCTCCCTTTGGCTTAAGCCACAACCTGAGCTCTGCTAATCATGGGGCTTTTAAAAAGAGGAAAACTTCTTAAGCAAAAATGCTTCCTGACAGGAAAGGAGATAAGGCCTTCATTCAGACAGACCTCAGAGGTGGATGAGTTCTGCACCCTAACTTTATCTCAATGTAGGACAGGAAATGGAAGACATGCAAGTGGAAGGACAATGAGGAACCTCATCTTTCCTCACAGCAATGCTCTCTTTATTAAGGAACAGTGGGCAAACGAATTCAACTCAATAAACAATATTCACCAAATGCACCAGAAAACTCAACGGGCCCTTAGAAAATATGCTCTGTAACTCCACTATGACAGGGCGCCTGGCTGGCTTAGTCAGTAGAGCATGTGACTCTTGATCTCGGGGTTATGAGTTCAAGGCCTCTGTTGGGTATAGAGATTACTTAAAAATAAAATCTTTAAAAAAAATCCACTATCACAAACCCCACCAACACACTTCTTTAATCTAACTCATGAATATTTACTGAGCTCTCAACCCAGTATAGCTGTTTCTAGCATAATGCAATTGTTAAACATCAGTTATAGATCTACTGCGTGCAGAAACTCTGAAAAGGGGTAGCATGACCATGCAGCCATCCTCTGTACGAGGTGGCACTGAAAGAGGCACCTATAACCTAGATCCGGGCCTTGCTCTCAAGCAATGATATAATAGGAAATAACTGTTAACTAGCTTGAGTACGTATGTGTGTCAGGCACTGCTTTACAGATACTAGTTCCTTTGTCCTCAGAGCACTGCTTCTATCTCCCCATAGAAATCCATTTCTAAGTCCATTTTAAAGATGAGAAAACTGAAGCTAAAGATGTCAAATGACTTCCCTGAGTTGAGACCGCAGGAAAGTGGTGAGGTGACATTCACACCCAGGCATTCTGGAACTCAATCTCCTTAGCTTCAGCAACGGCAGAAGCCACCAGCACCAGGTCCTGCTTACAGTGGGCACTCAAAGAACATCTGCTGAGAGGAACTGGAAGGTTAATGTGACACAGGCAGAATAAGAGTGCTTCACTGGAGATGCTGCAGGCACAGACAAGAGGAAGTTCCTTAATTCTCACTGAGAGGAGCCTAGAGAAGGTGAATCCTGGAAAGGGAAAAGAGAAAAGGGGGGCAGTTCAGGCTGAGCGAAGCACAGACCCTGTGTGACACTGAAGCAGTCTGACAGCTGAGATCCAGTGATTCTATCTGCTGGCTAAAGGTATCTAAGCAGATCCAAGCAACAGGCGCTTGCTCGTTGTTAGTTATATGGTACATATAACACAAGCAACTAGAAGGAACCGTTTATTTGGTGACTTTCATCCTGGCAGTAAATGAAAGGAAAGAAAGCGAGCATCACTGCTGGATAATGGGAACACGCATAGGATTTCAATTTTGGAAGAACCTATCATTGAAAGAAACAACCAGAGGTATTCCTGTGCCACCTTCTACAACAGCTCCTAGAAAAACCACTCACCAACTCATAACCCCCAAATGTGCAGGTGAATCTCATTAGGAATGGATCCCAAAAGATGAGGCCTCTGGGCAACCAAGAATGATCTGTATCCAGGATGGATTATAATAAAACCTCAACAATCAAGATTTTTCTGAGGATGGCATTATTTTTCTAAGTACCTAGCCTCACCAAGCCTTTGAAAGAACAAACCATCGTACTACCTGGTACCTAAATGGTACACTCCACAATGTTTCCACAACAACCATAATACATGTAAGTGTAATATTTTAAACCTTCACACATCTTTTCTCCATGGTTCCAATTCCAAATAAAGGCAAACAGCTTTAAGCTAATCTTAATATCAGTAGAGAGTGCATTAAAATAGTTCTATAATAAAGTTTCCTACTAGAACTTAGTAAGAATGCGTCTTTATTAAGTTTCTTCAAAAAATTTAAATCCCAGATAAATTGCAAGCACAACCATAGCATTTCCGTGCCTTTAAAACATGGAAATAACCTATTATTTAAATTCCCAATTTAAACTGTGAGCTTCAACAACCTTTCCAATATTTTCTTCCACTAGGTCTCCCTCCCCCAAGGCTGATTCTGATGGGTAGGTGGGTTGGTGGGTTGTGGGTGCTTCCCGAGCAGACACATCTGAGTTTCTCAAATTAAGCAAAAAGGATGAAAACAGAAGTATACATATTTATAGTATTTATAACACTAACCTGTGATATTTGTTAAATTCTGCCTTTAAAAAATGCATGTTGAAAACGCAAATTGGGGAAGATTTAAGCCACCACCTCCTTCTGTGAATGATGCAAATGAAGGCCCAATCAGAAAATATCTCCCACCCACCATGAAAAGCATGTTTTAAGTGACTAAAGAACATTTCCCTTGACTTCTTTGCCTTCCTTGGTTCACCTCATAAAAAATACTCATATCTTCACTATGTGATAATTCTTCTAGCCACATACGATCTGTGCGCTTTTGTGGTATGCATGTTCTACTACAGTAAAAAAGATGTTTTAAAAATAGGTCACATTAACTTAAAAAAAAAGGTGTTGCCGGGAAAAACAGCATGAAATCGGTTTCCACGTTGCTTACACCCCCGCACTACCTGCAACCACTTCACAGAACGTCAGAAGACATGAGACCTGCTTATCTAAAATTCTACCAAATGTCCTCAAAATCTCCCCCTGCTTCGCTCATTTTGGGGCAGCCAGTCCGGAGACCAGCCGTCCACAGCTCCTAGCAGTTGCAGCCTCGCGGGCTGGGAGATGCAGTGGTCGCACTGCCACTTGACGGGGCCTGCGGCCCCACCAGACCCCTGGGCAACGCACCCGAGGCCTGCGGGAGCGCCTGCGGGTGCCAGGGGAAACCGGCCTGGGGCTCGGGCTCCGTTCGCCGCCTGCCAGTGGGTGACGTACCGGTTCTGCCCCCTGGATGCCGCGAAGCACGAAAGCCGGCCACCTTCGCGGCGGGCTGCAGCTGCCGCTCGGCGCGCATTTCCCAAGACGCACAGTGGGCGGGCGCGCAGGCCCCGGAGACCCCCCGGAGCCCGCTCGGCCTGCCCCAGTGCCCCCCGCCCCCCACGCCGGCTGCTCCTCGAGGCATCCAGGCTTCCCGCAGCAAGCATACTTACCACCCACCTTAAGCCACCCCCGAGTGCACTCACTCACTCAGGCCACCTGAGAGGGGACCCTGCCACTGGCACCTCGAGGGACGCGGCCCTGGGTACCGCACCCAGTCGACCTGGAGCCGGGGGAAGGGCGTTTAGCCCAGCACCGCGCTGCGTCCCCGCCCCGCGCGCTCCAGAGCCGCTGCCCTGCGCGGCCCACGGCGGGTCCGCCCCGCCCCTGGGGGGACCTGAAGCCCCCACGCGTCCGCCGCACCCCAGGGGCCCTACCTGAAGGCCGGTGGTTGGGCGGCGAGGTCCGCACCGCACCCGACTCGGCCATCTTCCCAGGGAGAGGGGATCCCCGCGTAGCCCCCTCGGTCCCCGCTCCAGCCCCGCAACCACCGCCGCGCTCCATAGGGACGCGCGAACCACACAGGCGCACTGCCCCAGCCGCCGCGCCGCACCGGACCCGCGCGCGTCCGCACGCGCACGCGTCCTTCTCACACAGCTTGCGCACTCGGCGTGCACGTGCGAAGTGCGCACCGTTTCTCACGCCGCGCACGCGCACCGCGTGCACAAGCGAGGGGCACACTGACCCTCACACAACACAAGCACGCAGCATGCACATGCAACGTGCGCACTAGTTCTCACAGCACGCGCACATACCGCGCGCACGTTCGACGTGCACACCGGTCTTCACTCAGCGCGCAAGCACACCCGGTGTGTACATAGTCCTCATACGCTGCTTACATGTAGCGTGCACACACCGATATAAACACACCTCCCCACACAGTGCGCACACTCAAAGCGTTATACACGTAGGATAGTTTCTCAGTGCACACATCCTCACAAAGTGAAAACAGCGCACACATACCATGTGCACACTTGCTCACCCAGCACGCACGTGTTCTCACACACAGTGGACACACATCCTCACACAACCTCCATATGTTCACACACACTAGGCATCCACACACATACATACTAAACGCTGCAGCTCTGGAAACAGTTCCTGATGAGGGCCTCAGGCAGATGCCACTTGTGCGGACACCTGTGGACCCTCCCCCAAGCACAGTTAGGTTCCAGTTCTCCAGATGCCCCGGTGGTCAGTGCTAGATTCTCCCTCACCCCAGCCAAGGCGTGCGGCCACCCAAGGCAGGACTACAGGACCTTCAAGGCAGGGCAGGGGCATGTAGTCTTAGGGACCTCAGCCTTCCAGCCATGCCCTCACTCCCTGGCTCACTCCTTGGCGGATTCCACAGAGAGCTACTCTATGGTTCCTTTTTTCCGGGGGGTGAAAATCTCTTCCAGAAGGACCTCTGTGGGAAGACGCATGGCAAACTGTTAAATGGTAGCCTCAGGAGTAGAGGTCTGGGAAGGGTGTGTGGTGGTGGTGATGGGGTTCTCCCGGACATCCTTTTAGCCTTACCATGAGCATTTATCATTTTTCAAAAACATACATATTGAAAAATACATCTTTGCATAGTGCCAGTTCAAGCTTCCAGGTTGTTTACTCAGGTATGGCCTGCCACGTGATAACCGATCTCAGTGGGGCCCCAGGCTGCACGTTTCTCTGGTGGACAGTGACCAGCCCTCTGAGCTTTTTACTCCCAACCCTGGGGGAGAGATAAATGTAATTAAAAAACCGAATGAAGCTGAGTAAGAGTACAGGGTTTCTATTGGGGATGATAAAAAGATTCAAGAATTAGATTACGTGATGGTTAGCTCCGTAATACTAAAAAAACATAAAATTGTACATTTTAAATGGGTGAACTTTATAGTATGTAAATTATACAATTTTTTTAGGGGCGCCTGGGTGGCCCAGCCAGTTGAGCCTCCAGCTCTTGATTTCCATTCAGGTCATGAACCCAGAATTCTGGACTGAGCCCCGCTCGACAGAGCGAGAGGATTCTGTCCCTCTCCCCTGCTCACTCCCTCTCTTTCTGTAAAATAAAAGTAAATTAACAAAAACAACAACAAAAAACCCACCAAGCTGAAACTCTCAGGAACCCGCACCTGGATTCATAGTTCAAAGCTTGGAAGTCCCTTTGTGGCACAAAAATATGATGGACTTGTTGGTGACACTCCCAAAGGTGAGCTGGGAGTAGGGAGTGACTGTGATGAGAAAGGCAGAAGGGGACTTTAGACACAAATGAGCAGGAAAGCGGGCAGGTGGGGGCTCGTCCCCTGGCTGTAAAGAAAATAGTTTCTAACCCAAGTAAGATTAAGCCAAGTTAATTAGGTAGGGCATGGGAGCCATCTTCACTTTTCTCTTTATTTCTTGCAGACCTTGGGTAGTTCATAATTAATCCAATTCTTGAGCTCTTGCCTGACATGTCAGAGTGGCACCTCATCCTAGTTTTATTCTATTTCTACTTTCTATTCCCACTTCCATTCTAGTCAGACACCTCCTGTTTATTTCTTCTGTAGCTCTATTCTTCAAATATATAGTGTTGTAAAGATATGCATGGTTTTAATTTATATAAATGATATTGTACAATAGCTATCATTGTTTTTCCTTGCTTGGAATTGTTGTCAACATCTATCCATCGCAGCTGCATACAAATCAGAAATAGAGCATTCATTCATTCTGGCTCACTTTTTTTTTTTTTAATGTTTATTTATTTTTGAGAGACAGAGTGTGAACGGGGGAGGGCCAGAGAGAGAGGGAGACACAGAATCTGAAGCAGGCTCCAGGCTCTGAGCCGTCAGCACAGACCCGACACCGGGCTTGAACTCACAAACCGTGAGATCATGACCTGAGCCGAAGTCTGCGGCATAACCGACTGAACCACCCAGGCACCCCCTGGCTCACTCTTCTTAAAAAATTTTTCTTAATGTTTTTATTTTTGAGAGAGCGAGAGAGCGCCAAAGTTAGTAAGCAGGGGAGGGGCAGAGAGAGAGGGAGACACAGAATCCAAGGCAGGCTCCAGGCTCTGAGCTGTCAGCACAGAGCAACGCAGGGCTCAAACCCAGGAACCGTGAGATCATGACCTGAGCCAAAGTCGGACACTTAACCGACTGAGCCACCCAGGCGCCCCTGGCTCACTCTTCCTAACTCTTAACTTGCGTATTCAATGCTTGTCCATCTTTTTATTGGGTTGCTTGTCTTTTTCCTGTTGATTTTCAGGAGTTCTCATATTCTAGGTAATTCCTTGTAGGTTTACTTATTTTTAATTTTTTTATTAAAAAAATTTTTTTTAACCTTTATTTATTTTTGAGACAGAGAGAGACAGAGCATGAACAGGGGAGGGTCAGAGAGAGAGGGAGACACAGAATCTGAAACAGGCTCCAGGCTCTGAGCTGTCAGCACAGAGCCCGACGCGGGGCTTGAACTCACAAACCGCGAGATCATGACCTGAGCCGAAGTCGGATGCTTAACCGACTGAGCAACCCAGGCGCCCCAATTCCTTGTAGGTTTAAATGTTGCAAATTCACACTACTCAATTAACCTTTTCTGAGATCAGCAAAATTCGTTATGCCAAAATCCATCCATTTAAAAAGCTTCTTATATGGAAATAATCTCAAACTTATTAAAGAAAAGTTGTGAGTTTACAAAGAACACTCATACACCCTTTACTCAGATTCACCTATGGTTAACACTTTACTCCATTTATCATTTGTGCTATTTATCTTTTTACCCTCAACTGTTTTTGAAAGTTGCATACATATGCATGGCCCTTTACAAACCCTTAATACTTCAATGTGTATTTCCTAGTAAGAATATTCTTATACAACATCAGTTATCAACTTCAGTAAATGTAACATAGATAACAATTATTTTACTTACTTGACTGCCAGTTTCTCCACTGTAGAGGTACTATTTTTCTCTTGAAACTAATAGGCAATCTGTGGGGGAGACACCATAAAGCCATGCAAATACGCTACTCCTTGTCAAAATTTCGCAATATTTAGCATCTATCAGTAGTTCTCGATCTAACCTTTCCCATGTCTAAAAAAATAAAACCTATCAATTTTTCACCTTAAGGTCTGTACTTTGAGGTATTTTTTTTTTTTTAACTGCAGCTATAAAAGGCCAAATTGTGGGATGTTTGTTGCAGCCCTTCAACCCTAGTGGAGATAGATGGGAGTCAAGGAGTAAAGGGATTAACTCAGAACACAGCCATCCGTAGTTAGCAGAAGGAAATAACAAAGATCAAAGAGGCGTTGTTCTGTATTTCCCTTGCCCCAAGATAGTCTATACTTTCCATTACTTTATAGATTAACCTCTGAAGCAATTTATTTTGTCTATGGTGTAAGATGAATCCTTATTTACTTTTCTCTGTAAAGCGTAGCTTCTCAGCACATCCATTAATCTATCCTTTCCCCAGATTTCAAAACCACTTTTATCATATATCAAATTCTCACATATACACGGACTTGGTTCTGAGCTCTCTGTTCTCATATTTTTGTTACTGTATGTTACGATGGCATGACTTAGTATTTGACAAAGAGGTCCTCTTTCTGGTTTTTAGAATTGTCTTAGAAATTCACGACTTCTGTATGAAATTACCTTAGAATTAGTTTTTCCACACTCCCCCATCATGATGGAATATTAATTGGAATTATATTGAAATCAGACAAATTTGGGGGAGAATTGGCATTTTTATAGCATGTCATATCTACAAAGTCTCTATTTAAGTCATGTGTTTAAAAAAAAAAAGTTTGCTGGGCTTTTTACATTAGACTAACTTCCTAAAAATCTAGTTATACTTGAACGGTATCTTAAAATCTACTATACCATCTAGTTGCTAGTCTAGTACGGTTCTCAAATTTTTTGTCTGAAACCCTTACATCAGAGGTTGGCAAACTACAGCCCATGCATATGGGTCAAATGTAGCCTGCCACGTATTTCTGTTGAAGTTTTATTGGACTATAGACACACTCATTTCTGTGTTGTCTACAGCTGCTTTTCCGCTACAATGGCAGAAGTGAGTAGTTGTAACAGAGGGCCTATGAACCCTAAAATATTTACTATCTGGTCCTCTAGAGAAAGTTCACCAACCCAACCCGTATCCTTAAAACAGAGACTCCAAAAAACCTTTTCTATCTGCTAACAGTGGTTGATGTTATATTTTCCAAAACTTAAAGCTCTACACCCAACCTGGGGCTTGAACTCACAACCCTTAGATCAAGAGTGGCATACTCTACAGACTGAGACAGCCAGGCGCCCAAGTTTTCCACCTCTTTTTACTTGATAGCGGAAATGTAATACTGGCAATAAACACTTGTCAGTTTTCCTTGAAATGACAGGTTCACTTGTAGGTTATACCCATGAATATAAATTCTAAAAAATTATTAAAATTTTTCTAATGTTTATTGTTGAGACAGATCATGAATGGGGGAGAGGCAGAGAGAGAGAGAGACAGACAGACAAAATCCGAAGCAGGCTCCAGGCTCTGAGCTATCAGCACAGAGCCTGATGCGGGGCTTGAACTCACGAACTGTGAGATCATGACCCAAGCTGAAGTTGGACGCTTAACCAACTGAGCGACCCAGGCGCCCCGAAAGAAAAAAAAAAATAGTATTAATTCAACACTAAACTCATTGAAAACTAAAACAAAAAACTGTTTCACATTTTTGCAATTCTATTACTGTTTTGCTTGATAGTCTCAGATCTGCTTCTGTATTCAACATGTTGTAGGATGTGGTTTTCGTTAAAGTATATAAAGAAAATCTGGCCTCAGAGGTATGCAGATGGAAAGGGGAGAAACATTCCAATAGCCTCTTCAGATGACTGTGTATGTTCTTCTTTGTTACCACCCAATCTTGGCAAATGCTAATTTCTACAAGGTTAGCTGCAATGTGGAATCTAACACTGAATCAATGATCTATTACATTAAAATCCACCCATCATTTAGAAAATATTGGTTGATTCAGCTGTGAAGATCTTTCAAACGTCAACACATTTCATTCTACAATATTAAAAAGCCATTCATTCATACCATTCACTAATCTCTTAAGAAGTCTCTACTGTGAAGTTGCCAAGCTACCGATAACTAGTTTTTCCAAACTCTTTAATTTTTTGCTTGAGAGCTTTAATCTTATGTGGCCAGTTGTTTTCCTGGAGGCAATAGCCTCATCTCATTCATCTTTGAGGAAATGTTAACCACAAACACAAGCTGCAATAACCAGTTTGTCACTTGTTCTTTCAAGTAAAAATAGTGTTCCATGAAAAACAGTGGACAATTCAGCTTACAACTCAATCACCCAAGTATTTTTCCTTGAGACAATGGTTACACTTCATTGCAGAAGTGCTTTATGTAGCATTTCCTACTTTGTCACATGCAATATTAAAAACACATGTACTCTGGGGCACCTGGGTGGTTCAGTAGGTTAAACGTCCGACTTCAGCTCAGGTCATGATCTCACAGTTTGTGAGTTCAAGTCCCGCGTCGGGCTCTGTGCTGACAGCTCAGAGCCTGGAGCCTGCTTCAGATTCTGTGTCTCCCTGTCTCTCTCTGCCCCTCCCCTACTCACACTCTCTCTCTCTCAAAAATAAATAAACATTAAAAAAATTAAAAAAAAAATAAAGACATGTACTCTAGGGCTGGATTCAATGAAATTAATAATTTTTACTGCTTCTCAGGGGCACTCTTAAGTAAAATTGGCTTTTTAAAAAGACTGAGTTTCTATACTTTTTCAAGTTAACAAAATTCCAATTATTCTTAGATTTCTAAAGTATTTTAAGTCATAAATATGCATGGATTTTTATTAAATTTGCAAAAACCCAACTATATTTCAATACCTGACTCTCCAGGGGATCAGCAATGGGACTTTACTCAGATTTTGTCCCCACTTTTTGATCTGCCGTTATCAAGTTGTGAATCGGACAAAGCCTGGATTGGAACAGAAGTGACCAGTTTTTAAAAAGTGAGCAGGTGGGGGGCAGGGGGAAGTGAGCAAGTTCACCAGAGGATATCTGTTTCACCCAAGTGTCTGCAGAGTACAAAATAAGGTCCAACCTGTTGAATGTGATTTTGGCAATTTGAGGTGATTCTGGATGACTGATCTACCTTTTGAAAACATCTTCTGCACAGGTTAACAAACTCACACAAAATGCAACCCCATTGTTAGTCTGAACGTTTTAACAGCCAAAAACACAAAAATAAAATACAAAGTATACATTATTCTCATATCACAGTTGGTTTTCAGAAAAGAATCTTCATGAATGTAACTTTAAATAGTTTAGAGGAAGTCATAGGGGCGCCTGGGTGGCTCAGGTGGTTAAGCCTTCGACTTCACTCAGGTCATGATCTCACAGTTTGTGGCTTCGAGCCCCATGTCAGGGTCAGTGCTGACAGCTCAGAGCCTGGAGCTTGCTTCAAACTCTGTGTCTCCCTCTCTCTTTGCCCCTACCCCACTCGTGCACTCACTCTCAAAAAATAAACACATAAAAAATTTTAAAAATTGAATTTCCTTAAAAAAAAAAGTCATAAACAGGGGCCCTTGGGGGGCTCAGTGGGTTAAGCATCCTGCTCTTGATTTCCTCTCAGGTCATGACCTCATGGTTCATGAGACAGAGCCCCCAAGTTCAGCTCTGCAAAGACAATGTGGAATCTGCTTGGATTTCTTTCTGCCCCTCCGCCGCTCACATTCTCTACTCTCTCAAAAGAAACACATAAACTTAAAAATAAAAAAAAAGTCATAAACCGTTCAAAAAGAAGCAACTGCATACTATTGAAAGTTATTTCATATTTTATTTTCTAATTGCATTAGTTTGCGTCCAATTGTTTTTACATAATTCCAAATGACCGGAAAGTAAACCTTTTAATCAGTCAGTACTAATCAGCTGTCATGAATCTACATAGTAAAAGAACTCTAATTAGACTTAAGAATAAAATATGACCAGAGCTATCAATAGCTATAAACTTTCAATGAAGAAATATAGAGTAGTTGGTATTTTGCAAAAACATCTTTAAGCAATTTAGAGACTTCCTATCTGTTAGCCTTATGCTGAATTAAATGATGGTAACAATCATTTTAAATATTGTATTGACATGAATATATATATATATGCACACACACATATATATATATATATATATATATATATATATATATATATTCTACAAGTTTTTTTTTTATTATAGTAACCAAAGACTGCAAGTGAAAGAAATGACCAATAGAAAATATAAAGACGTGCATGTTCAATTTTATACGGTCCTGGATACCAAGTGAAAAGCGGCAGACACTGCTCTAGGTGCATTACACATATGGACACATAATCAACCCTTCCACCAATTCTGCATGTACTCTTCTTATCATCCCAATCTTACAGGTGAGGAGCCTGAAACTCCTACAAGTGAGAGAAGGTGCCCATGGTCACTTGCAGGTAAAGGGCAACGTGAAGGGTGGGGGAAAAGGCCTCCTGACCCCAAGGCCCAAGCTCTTCACTCTCCATCACACTGCCTAAATACCTGGCAGCTGGGGGGAAGAGAGGACCCAGTCCAATACTCTCCAAATTCCTTGGTTCTCTCTGTACCTAAGAAGCTTGTGTCTTAATGCATCTGTAGTGAGACTTAAGATTTTGTCCTTTTCTGAGCAGGAAGAAATAAGCAAGGATAAAGAAAAAAAAATGACAGTTTAAGGTAAATCAACAACACAACATGGTGTGTAAAAGTTCATGGGAGTCCAAACAGTATAAATGAAACTTCTTCTTGCTAAGCAGGATAAAGATCTAAGCATTTCCTACCAACACAAATCTTTTTAATCATTATGACAGGTAAACATAAAGAACTCACTTTCATTCTGATACTTTAACTGTAAAGTTATAGTTAATATTGTATATTTTAAAATCTGTAAACAACAGAAATAAAGTATAAATCCACCTAGGTATTTTTATTTCAAACATGCTTTTACCTATTTGATTACTCAGTTGCTCTGAAGTCAATACCGACAGCAGTTTCTATCTACTAAAGATGTTATTCACCATCCTATAATTTAATATTTACACAAGATACATGAGATTAAGTTAAACTACAAGTCACAAGTTTTGTAACCAACTATATTCACAGCCATGATTATTCTGTAGATGTGGTGAGTAAACCAATGGCCAATCCTTAATAAAATACAAGAGTTTTCATCATGCATAGTTCACAGGCACCTTAAAAGGTGGTCTCTTAAGAGGCTGGATGTTCAAAAAAGATTCAACAGTCAAGCAATTAAATCCTGGCAAATCTTTTTTCACACAAACGCCTGGTTTGGTTATTGAGCCATTTTAGTAATACAACTTATTTGTGCTCTAACTGGAAGTAGAATAAACACTGCATGAAAAATGCAAGCCCATAAAATTCATTAGTAATACCTAATACCCTCTTAGCAGGAAGAATCATTATTCTTGGATTTCAAACATTTTATTTTCTTTTAGGGCATACCCTATAGCATTGTGTTATGGGAATCAAGGAGTATAACCAAAAAACACAAAACACAAACCAAAAACCAACCAAACAAAAAAACTCAACAACATACACACAGATGCTAAAAAACTAAGGACCACTCCCATTCCTCATTTGAAATAAATCAGTAAATCTATACAAATATCACATTAAAGACAAGTTAGTAAAACACTTCTGCCAAGCAGTGTTGCATATGACCTACAACTTTACCAACCACTTAATAATCATTAGGGTATGAGATTTTCCAGGATGCAATGGCACTAGATTGAGCTGTTATTACCTAGGCAAGGAAAAAAAAAATCACTAAAAAAACACATGAATGGGGGCCATAGTTGTAATTCAAGAAACTTGAGACAAATCATATTTGCTAGAGGAGGTAAGCAGAAAAAAATGTGAGTTGTACCATCCCTACCATGAACTACCACAGAGGCAGAGTTACTACATTCTTGGTAAAATAACACAGAAGGATCTATATATACCACAAATTTAGCAAAACACTTTTTTGTACAGAGGCCTAAATATCTTTGGAAGTTTAGGTTTTGATGAAGACAATCACTAAGTCAATTCTTCAAGGCTAGTTTCTTTAAGTATTAAAAACCAGCCCATGGTTTCAGATGCATTCCATCTGGGTAAGTGTTCAGAACTCCAAAGAATAAGAAACATGAATCGCAACTATCCACTCATTTCTATTCTTTGATTTAATGTTTTCTAGTACCTCAGATTTTGATTCCAGTGCTTGCACACTTAGGAATAAGCATGAGATTGGAGAAGATACGCTTATTTTTTTGAAGCCACATGAAGGTTTCTCTCCCTTGGTAGGACTTTTCATCATTGAAAACATCTCTGGAGACCAGGAGAATAAACGTTCACAGCCTAAATGATGGATCTCTTCTTGTGAAGTTGCAGAAGATTTCAATGTAGCTAGCCAATAAATAGCCCAGCCCTTAATTTCATCTTAGTCACGTTGAGAACAAAAAAACTAAATAAGAGAAAATCCAAATTCCCAATAATATACAAGCAAAACAAATCTTTACACACAATAAAATACATCCTAAACACAAAGTAAGGGTATAATATACTCTGCAGCATGACATTGTCTTTATTGTATTTCTCAGCTGTAGCTCTTCCATTCAGAAATGAGAAACCATCTTTTCAATAAATTGTTATTCGCTCCCTTTTTTTTTTTTTTTACCAGCTTAGGGATGGTTTGAAAAAAGCTTAATTATACAGTTGTTAGGAAATTAAATTTTCATTTATACATACTTTAAGTGTTTACAAAGCACTCAAAATTGCAGCTTATGTATATGACTTCTGAAATAAAATGACACTTTTAACAATAGTTTTGTTCTTTAAAAATTTTCTACATACATGCACATGATCAAAACAATCTTTTCTTGTTTGGGAAATTTCCTAAGCATAGTAAGAAAAAAAAATGGACAACTATAGCAGTATTTCAATGTTAAGATGACTAGGTGCCACCTACTGTTTGATTCCTGTAACTAACCTTACAAATTAAAAACTGCTATTAAAACCCAGGTCCTAAAACCTGCATTTTGTAAATGCTTTTTTGTTGATATGTTTATAGTGGCAAAATAAGGTTATGAAAGAACATAAGTGATATCAAAATTAGTACAAAAATAGCCACATGCTACTTAAATATGAAAAACTGGCCTAATCATTTTTTAATTCAAATGCAGATTTCTGTCTCTTTTAAATTGTATCAAAATCTCAAGGGAACATCTAAGTAACTGGAATATACAGAAAGTCAATGTACGGTCAACAGGCTAGTCAAAGTTAGGGCTTAATCATGATCCATAATGAATGTACGGTAAATGGTTTATTTGGAACATTCATTTACTAACTGGAAGTGGTCAAAGTAGGAAAGGCAGTAATGCATTTTTCTCCTCTTTTTAAAAAATAGATGTCTTCTTTTACCGATAAGCTCCAATACATCAAAAGAACAAAGGGGGCTTAACATTTCATGTAAGAGAATTCGGCATTACCGGTTTTTCAAGAAATACCTTAGAAACAAATCAGTCTGCCTTAACAAATTGCACTCATGCTAATAAATTTTAATCTTCTTTAACAGGTCACAGCCAAAATCCAAATTGTTGGAACAATCCTCAGAGAAATTGGAATGTAAAATGTTGAATTCAATTTAGATCTGGAAGGGAAAAGAACATCAGATCAAATGAAAGAATTCTTATATTCCAGAAGTCTACCACATAAGGGAGCCCTGCACCCCCTAAGGATATCTTTGAAGAGGAAATTCTCTACACCAGGTTTTTCTCAATTATAGTTTGCTGCCAGTAAATCTTTACAACTTCCTTCAGAATGTTATGCTATACAAGATGTTTTAAAAAAAATTTTTTTTAAATGTGTATTTACTTTTGATACAGAGTGTGAGCAGGGTAGGGACAGAGAGAGAGACAGAATGTGAAGCAGGCTCCAGGCTCTGAGCTGTCAGCACCGAGCCCGACGTGGGGCTCGAACCCACAAACTGCGAGATCATGACCTGAGTTAAGTCGGATGCTTAACCAACTGAGCCACCCAGGTACCCCGTATACAAAATATTTTTAATAATATTCTTAATAAAGTTTAGTGTCTCTCTTTTGTGCTGGTGATGAGAGATTTTTTTTATTCTGGGGGGGAGCAGATATGCAGGAGTACTATTTCTTTCTTTTAATGTTTATCTATTTTTGAGAGACAGCGTGAGCAGGGAAGGGGCACAGAGAGAGAGAGGGAAACACAGAATCTGAAGCAGACTCCAGGCTCTGAGCTGTCAGTGCAGAGCCTGATGCGGGGCTTGAACCTACAAACCATGGGATCATGACCTGAGATGAAGTCAGGAGCTTAAAAGACTCAGCCACCCAGGCACCCCTAGGAATGTTATTTCTTTAAGAAAGGTACAAGTGTGACAGCAAATTCTCTCAATCTGGTTATAGGAAAGAAGGCTAGCATACCTATATACCATCTGGAGAAATGTCTTGGAAAAATAGGGTTCTCAGGTGATAAAAAAGGCAACCCTTGCCTTTGCAAATGGTACAATTCCTTTAGTATCCACTGTCTTTATCATCTCTTTCCCTGCCGGACTACAGAGTCCAGTTCCAAGGAATCACTGGCATAGATTCAGAAATTTTTTTCTTAGAAAGTCTTAACCTTGTTTACTAGATCCTCATCCTAACACCTCTGTGTATGTGGTTTCATATTCAAATGTGTTCTCTGCTTAGGTTAATTTCCAAAAATACCTTCTACCCCAGCTCTAAAAATGTTTATATCACCCCTTAATTTACAACACAATTCCATGTCAGGTTCTTGTATATAATCATTAAATAATAATATCAATAAATCAATAATAATCATTAAATAATAAATAATATAATAATTAAATCTACTATCAAAGTATCATTAACAATTTAGTCACTAGAATTCTCTGGCTCAGGATCTCCAAAGGGAAGAACATTGAAAAAAAGTATTATGTATTTATATAAAAATTCATAAACACCTATACACATTGAAGATATGTACTCAAATTTTAATTCACCACGAGCATTCGTAATGGTCTGAAGACGCATCAAAATATAAGATAGATTGATGGACAAATAAAGATAAGAGATATGGGATAAATCAACTATAGGAAAATGTTAATTACAGAATCTTGCTAGTGGGTACCACTTGTGATGCCTAACTCAGACTTCCCCAAGACCAGCCTTTGTAGTTCTGAAAGACTCTGGTAATTCTGTTGCAGTCTTAGTCAGCAACTAACTTTTACTGTTAGCAAAACAGTACATTCTCCTCAAATACACCAACTCCAAACCAAGTGTTTGCCAACAGTGCATATCCAACCGATAAAATAGTGTACTGACAAATGGTCTCAATTTTAACAAGACTTTTAATATATGTTGTAATTCCAATGCTTCATATCAAGCTGTTCAAACAAGATTCTTCTTTTAACTTACTAGTATTTCAATTGAGTAGGCATGTTTCTTTGAGAAGATCTTGTATTTCTTTCAACTGTCTCTTAAATTTCATAATAGCTATCTCTTTAAACACTCAAACAAGTTATGACTGCAATGCCTAGCATTCAGGTTGCCAAAGAAGATACTGATCTTTTCTGGAAGAAATGGTGAAAAAGATTATAAGAATCCTCAAAGTATAAACAGTTTGACTAACTGTCTGATAAATAATGAGCATTTTAATTCATGGACAAATCTTGAAATATATCCTAAGTATTCAACATTCTTAGATTAAACAAAGATAGGACAAAGAGCTAGTTTCTCTGTAGATAATTCAGAAACAAAAGTTGAAAAATGTAAGCTGCATCTACTTACATCATCAATGTCTTCATCATCGTCTCCAATGTCATCGAACTGAATTTCGTCATCATCTCCAGGACCAAATGTATCCGTTTCATTGATTTTAGCTAAAGAAACAATAACAAATGCACTCATATAACCAAGATGATATTAAAATGAGTAACTGTCCACTAAAAGAAGTGGTCTGCTGGGGCGCCTAGGTGGCTCAGTCAGTTGAGCGTCCAACTTCGGCTCAGGTCATGATCTCACAGCTTGTGGGTTCGAGTCCCACATCGGGCTCTGTGGTGACAGCTCAAAGCCTGGAGCGTGCTTTGGATTGTGTGTCTCCCTCTCTCTCTCTGCCCCTCCCCCGCTCATGCTCTGTCTCTCTCGCCCAAAAATAAATAAACACTAAAAAAAATAAAAAAAAAACAAAACAGGAAAAAGAAGTGGTCTGTTGAATTATGCAAAGAGACTCTTAGGAGTCCAACTTAAATTTTAAGTTTTGTTATAAGAAAGATCCTCCTAACTTCTACCTAACAGCCCTACTATATAGAATTTTATACAACAAAATCTCAAGGTCACTGCTAAGCCAAGATGGAAAGTATGAGTTCTAATTTTGTTTGCAGAGATTTTTTTTTTAAGTCAGCTTTATGCCCAGTGCGGAGCCCAATGCAGGGCTCGAACTCACGCCTGTGAGACCAAGACCTAAGCCAAGATTAAGAGTTGGACACTCAGCCAACTGAGCCACCTAGGCACCTCTAACAAGGTATTTTAATTCAGGGGGCACCTGTGTGGCGCAGTCAGTTAAGCATCCGGCTCTTGATTTCAGCTCAAGTCATACTGTCACAGTTTATGAGATCGAGCCCACAGAGGGCTCCATGCTGACAGTGCGAAGCCTGCTTGGGTTTCTCTCTTCCCCTCCCCTGCTTGCTCATCCACTCTCTCAAAAATAAGCAAACGTTAAAAAAAAAATCCAATTCAGGGGCACTTGGGTGGCTCAGTCAGTAAGCATCTGACTCAATTTCAGCTCAGCTCATGATCTCATGGTTTGTGAACTCCAGTCCCATGTCAGATCCTCTCTCTCCTCCTCTCTGCCCCTCCTATGTTTTCTTTCTCAAAATAAATGTTAAAATTTCTTTTCTAATTTAATACTTGACAAATGTATTAGTTTCAAGTGCACAACATAGTTGATTTGACAATTATATACACTATGGTATGCTCACCAAAGTTATTACATAATTGACTATATTCCCTATGCTACTTTTCATCTTACTTTAGAACTAGAAGTTTGTACTTCTTAATCCTCTTCACCTATTTCGCCTATTCCCCCAACCCTCCAGCAACCACTAGTTTATTCTCTATATTTAGGAGTCTGTTTCCCTTGTTTGTTCATTTAATTTGCACATTCCAACGCTGCACAAAAGTTCCTTTTTCTCCCCATCTTCGCCAACACTTGTTATTTCGTCTTTTTGATACTAGCCACCCTGACTGGTATGAGGGGTATCTCAATGTGGTTTTGATTTGCATTTCCCTGATGATAAGTGATGCTGAGCATCCTTTCATGTCTACTGGCCATTTGTACGTCTTCTGTGTAAAGTGTTTATTCAGAAAAAAAAAGTTATTGAAGAAATAAAGTGTTTATTCAGTTCCTCTGCCCATTTTTAATGGATTATTTGGGGGGGTGTTTGGGGTGTTAAATGGTAGAAGTTCTTTATGTATTTTGGATATTAACCCTTTATCAGACGTATCATTTGCAAGTATCTTCTCCCATTCAATAGGTTGTCTCTTTGTTTTGTTGGTTTCCATTGCCGTGCAAAGCTTTTTAGTTTGATGTACTCCCGACTATTTATTTTACAAAGGTATTTTTAGTAAGGCAGGCTTTAGTCACACAAATTCTAAAGCCATTACAACTTACAACTATGCTTCAAAAAAAAGGTCAGAGCACAGGCTAACAATTTACCACTCACCAAACAGATTCACCAATCAGAAAATTTAGTCAAATCATGATTACCCCTAAGCAAGAAAATGAACCAGGACATGCTAGTCCTATTCCCAGACATACTAGATTGAAAATGTCAAGTATAGAATTTCAGCAGAATTTTCATGCTTAAGTAAAATCATATTGTTTTTCTAATAATCTCCAACAGAGATAAAACAAACACAAAAAACAACACACAACGAAACAAAAACATCAAGTGAAAAATGTAGCCTTATAATATAGTATGTAAAGTACACTGCCCCTTTGGTGGGGTTATGAGGGACTTATTTTTGTTCAAGTTTCCCACATGAGAATGCGTAACTTTTTATTGGTGACAATGTTGGTTTTAAAAAAATCCAATGGAATCCTATGATACCTAGGATAAGAACTGAAAACTGACTTTGTAAAAATCAACAACAGTAGCTAATTATAATCACTGCTTCGTATTTAAAGTAGATGAATACTAACAATCTCTTGAGAAGGTTATTGTGAAATAAATAGTGTAACAGTATTATTCTTTAGATTGGTATTATGCAAACGTTCAGAGTTTATAAAGTCTACACCAGGAGTGTAGTTATTAGGGATATAAGTTACTTTTTTTCTTAATGTATCCAGTATTATGAAGTATAAGCATGCATACTTAAATCATGCAAGCACTGAAGTAATATGCAAAATCCACAAAATTCTAACAAAATTTCTTCACCTAGTAACACCAAATACTAACACCATATGACAGGTTAATAAAACAACTCAGACATTACCATGCTCTGGAAGCTCGCCATATGCCTTTAGACTTCTAGCTTCATCTGCATTGTATTTTAAGATTACATCAGCTTTATTATCCTGAAAGAGACAAGTAACTTTTAGAACTGATTATGCCAAAATATTATTTCATAAATTACTTTCAAACTGGATAAAAAATTAAATCTCACATCTTTATAAACTTTTTTCACATTTCAGTTTCCTCCTCCCCAGTGTACTTGTTGTGAAGAGCACAGGATCATGTATGGAATTGCTGAATGACTATATTATTAATTATACTGGAATTAAAATTTTAATCAAATATTAAAACAAAAATATAAAATAATACTTTTCTCCTACCCTCTAAAAAACATGCAGAACTGTGCCAACCCAATCTTTTTACAGGATGATTAAACAGGCTAATTAAAAAACTGAGACTGTTGTAATGACCTAAGGAGATTAATATACCTTTCCTTGAATCAATGGTTCTTAGAATATGAACTGATTAGAATCTCCAGTGGAGCTTTTACATCTCCAGAAAACAGATTAGTAGATGTGGAATGAAGCTCAAGAATTTGTATTTTCTAAAGCTCTTCAAGTGTTTCTGATGCAAATATATCAACACCTGCGGGGGACAAGCTTAGGAATCCCCAGGGCTTACACCAATGGGTTAATAAGGCATAAAGAAATACAAAGTCAATAAAATGCTCACACCCGAGTTTGGGTAAACCAGATTGGCACTCCAAGAATAGGGGGGGGTGCAAAGGTCCACAAAACAGGGAGGGGGTGCTGAGCCCCCCAAAACAGAAAGAGGCAAAGGCCTGAAATAGAAACGGTGCAAAGGTGCCCAATACATAGGAATAACAAGATATTTAGGGTGAAAGCACCCCAAATTTAGTACTATAGCAGAAAACTGCTTTCATAGGAGAATAGGGCCAGGTTAGGTAAATTGGTGAATTGAACTGTGGACAGCTGCACCTCAGGCAAAGCAGCCCAGAGCTGAGATGGTTAACAAAAAGAAAAGGTGTCTTGTTAACCCTGAGGTTATTCCCCTTCCTACTCATCCCCTAGGCCAGCAAAGATAAACAGGTGCGGAGGCGCCTCCTGTCTGCTGTTAACAACCATCTACCCATCTGCCCTGTGCCTGGATTTTGTTTTGTATTGACCCCAAACCCCAAACATTGTATATCTTCAAAATCCCCTTTCCCCCTCACGTCAAGTTAATGTTCCTAGTTTCTTTGTCTCCTTGTACATGCCCATCACGTTTGCAAGCCTTATGATCTAAATAAATATGGGGCAAGGACCCTTATTTGGGGCTCTTGTCTTTTTCGCGGACATTAGCCATCTCTTGTTTTAATCCTGCGTCTGCTCTTTTGCTAGTCTAAAAGAGAACTTTAGACCTAGAGTCTACGACACACACCTACTGCCTTAGAATGTTCACACTTTCCCATTTGAAAAGAATCTTAGTTAAGGAAAAAGTGTCAAGTTTATTATTTCAACTTCTAAAAGTTCTTTGAACCTAAAAGTAGGTCCAAATGGCTACAAAAATGATCAGTGATGCAAGGGCAGTGTGATTCAAACCAGCACTTCTTCAGCTGTGTATAGAAGCTCAGAGGGAAATTGTTAAAAGGCATATTCTGATTTAGGAGGACTGGGGTGGGGTCCAAAACCCTGCATTTCTAACAAGTTCCCAAAAGCCACTGATCCTACTGGTTCCCCGACCACCCTTTTAAGTGGCAGGGGCAGACAGGTGGCTTGTGGGAGATTAAGAATCAGAAAAGTTGGTCTTGACTGTCATTTTATAGTCAGAATGTTACATCTTTCTGAACCTTGGTTTCCTCACCTGTCAAAGAGAGAATTATTCTTCCTACTTCTGGGGTTATTTTAAAATCAAAAGAAAATGGACATTAAAATGGTATTAACTGGGGTGCTTGGGTGGCTCAGTTGGATAAGTGTCTCTTGATTTCGGCTCAGGTTGAGATCTCACAGTTTGTGGGATCGAGCCCCGTATTAGGTTCTGTGCTAATAGCGCACAGCCTACTTGGGATTCTCTTTCTGCCCCTTCCCTGCTAGCATGCACATGTGCTCTCTCGCTCTCAAAACAAATAAACATTAAAAAAATTTTTTTAAATATGTAAAAAAAATAAAATGGTATTAATTAAAGCAGGATTTTCCAACCTCAGCACTATTGATATTTTAGGCTGGATAATTCTTTGTTGTAGGGGCTGTTCTGTGCAATGGAGGATGTTTAGCATTACCCCTGGTCTCTATCTACTATATGCCAAGAGTACTGTCTCCCTCCCCTTGGCCAGCAAGTTGTAACAAGAAATGTCTCCAGGCAGTGCCAAATGTTCCCCGGAGGAAACAAATTCACTCACGGTTGAGAACCACTGATTTATAATAAAGATTTTAATTCTTTATTCTGGAATATATATTTTAAAAAATTAAAGTACGATCAAAGTTACAAGAATAGAAACATCACTCACAACATGATTAAATACATGGTGATGAGTTCTAACAGGTGGAAACCAAATGGATTGCACAGACCCACAATAAGCAGTCTCCAGGTTGAGATCATGAAGGGCAACTATCATTTTCTCTCCTAAGTGGTCATCCAAATTTAGAGCACACACTTCTATCATGGTTTGTACTGTAATTACTTGTGTGCCTTATTCTCTTCACTACCAAGCCATAAGTATTTTGGGGGATGGAAGTTTGACTCATTCAGCTATATACACTACAGCAGCAGTTTCCATATTTTGATTTCAGTATGTACGCATTAAAAAAAAAAAAAAGAAAGAAAAGAAAAACTGGCATGTGGGGCCCACCCTAAGATTACATTTTTACTTTAACAAATAAGAACACGAACAACACCACAACTATATAACATCATTCATTCCAATAAAGGGAACTTTTTAAATATCAAAAAGGGAAAAAGGACCATTTATAGCTTGATGGAAAATTCACACTGCCTATTATTTTTTCCACAGTGAAAATGTGGACTCCAGAGACTGGCCATTTGGGAACCATGATGACTAGTGTACTAGGCACAATATTGAAAACATAACTAGCCCTTAAGAAATGTTTGTCAACACAACAGTCAAGAGCATGAAGAGGTGGCAAAACAGTGGGCAAAAGAGGTGGGCAAAAACAGTCATGACTTAAGTTCTAAGAATTAATGGCTCATAAATACAATCAAGTGAATGATGAAAAAAATTATTATTATTTTTTACCTGGTAGTCTCGGAGACCAACCAATATAATGTCTGAGGTATTTATCCAAACCTAAGAAAGAAAAGTCACTGTATGTTACATTTAAAAATATAGAATCAAAGCAACACTCGGTCAGTCTTTCCATAAAATACTATTCACCCAACTGTGGGTGAAGTACCTAGATTCAGAATTAGGAAAAAAAAAAAAATCCAAAAAACTTTATTAAGCAGGTGAGCATGTTTCAAATCTGTAATTTGGAATGTTAAAACACACACACACACACACACACACAGAATGATCTTATTTAACTGAGTTCATTAATTCCAGAAGAATGATTAGAAATTTAGTAATTTGTAATAGTGAATTACTCCAGGTGGTTAGTTATCTATCCATTATATGTGAGAATATAAAGTTAGAAATGTGCTTTTTTCTCCTTCCCTCCCCTTCCTTCCACCAGCCCACATACACAAAGCTGGCAAACCTCCTTAAAATAACCCATAAAATCAGAGTCAGAGAGACTTTTACCCAACTTGACTAATAAATTGGCCTTAACACCCACTATGATGGGAAATTAATCATTACTTTCCAAGGAAGCCCATCCAGCATCACAATTCCAGAAATTTAGTATCACCATAACAATATAATTCATATTGAAATTTTCTTAACATGTTTTACAAAGATTTCCCCCACCCTCAAATCAGAATCCATACACGGGCCACCTACCCCATTTAACCATTAGGTCTCTTTAATCTCCATTCAACTGGAATAGTTCTCACCCTCAGCCCTCTTGCCACTGCTGCCCATTTCCCCCAACTTTAAGGTCACTAACCTTGTAGTAAGGGTCTGGACATTTGTTTTACAGTCTCCCTTAATTTGGATTTGTTGATTGATTCTTCATGACTAGGTTCAGGTTAAACATTTTGGGCCTAACAACATAGGTGACGTAAATGAGTCTTTAAATGGAATCCGTATAAAGTTATCATCATGGAGTTTGCTGTTTTGATTTATCATAGTATATCACTGTTCTACTGAAATCTTTGAGTAATTTACAAAAATGAGGTCCCTGACCCATAAAAACTATAGAGCCATTTCCCCCCATTAATCATAATTTTAAAGTAAAACAAATCTCCACACCTACCTTTTTCCTCAATTTCCCTCTGATGTGACATAACCTCTTTACACCATCAAAACACATGGCTTCTAATCGTCCATTTCCCAACATTTTGATTACTTGAGCATATTCTTGGGGGAGAGAAAAGAAAAGTGTATGGGATACTGTTCAACTTTTATTACAACAGCAACTTAAAAATCCACATAAAATGGATGAGAACATAGGGGCACCTGGGTGGCTCAGTCGGTTGAGCGTCCGACTTTGGCTTAGGTCATGATCTCACAGTCCGTGGGTTCAAGCTCCGTGTTGGGCACTGTGCTAACAGAGCCTGGAGCCTGCTTTGGATTCTGGGTCTCCCTCCCTCTCTGCCCCTCCCTTGCTCCCGTTCTGTCTCTCTCTCAAAAATAAATAAAACATTAAAAAAATTAAAAAAAAATTGACTAGAACACATAGGTATATTGGTTAGGAATAAATGTGTAGTAAAATAAATACAAGGGAGTGATAAACCAACCCAATGGCAGAACCAGAATCTAGATTCCATAATGCCATTTCTATGGTAAACTGTCTTTACTATCAGAAATGCTTTAATTATCTACTGATTTTGAGTAAGTAGAATGACTCTGGTCTTCTAAACTGTATGCTTTACTTTTTAAAGTTTTATTTATTTAAGTAATCTCTACATCCCACATGGGCCTCAAACTCATGACCAAAACCAAGAGTCACAGGTTCTTTGGACTGAGCCAGCCAGGCACCCCTTAACTGTATGCTTTACTTTTGGAGATCAAGGTGGCGTGTCCCAAAATGTACATCACACCCCATCAATCTCTCACACTGGGATCCTCTCCCAATTTTGGATCTCCTTTCCCTCAAAACCTTCAGAAGCTAATCCCAACATAATTTTTGGTATATGTGACACATAAAAAGTAGCTTTAACGTTAGTAATGTCTTTGTGAAATTAGATTTCATTATTAGGGATTATTCTAAAGTTTTTGTGAAGCCAGAAAGATACTTAGGCAAAATGCCAAACTTTTAATCAAAACCTTCCCAAAAGGAAACGCAGGAAGTCACGCAGTTTTACTGCCACTTGGAAAACTGAGGGGATGATGAGCATTCATTAGCTTGCAAAGGGGCCTTGACTAGGGGGCAAGGGAGGGTATTGCTTCAGAACCTTGAGCTTACTCAAGTTGTGCATAAGACTGACTCCCACAGAGAATATCCACTGATTTGTAAATACACTGAGACTTAACTTTGAAAGGCTCAACTGTGGGGCTGACACACTGAAGTGAGTTGCTCAGACTACAGTGAACCTAGAGCCTCAACATGGCAGGCCAACTCAAAGGCAGTCTGTCTTCCAAAGTGGGGAAAATGAAAAAGCGATGGTCACAGCAAAATCAACTATTAATGCAGGGAAGAATGAGAAAGGCTAAGAAACTGAAATGTCTTTTAGCCATAATATGTGTTTCATTTTTAGTGGCTTATATATACACAGCCATGAACAAATTCATCAAAGCTCTATAAAAGGATAATCGAATAAAGTTCTTTGTTAAAATATGCTGGAAATTATTGCAATAACTGGACAACTTCAAAAATAGATTATATACTACGTATATAATGTATTCATGCTAAATTATCTGAGCGTGATAATTCTATTGTGATTATGTAAGAGAATATACTTAAACACAATAAGGTAAAAGTATCATGAAGCCTGCAACTAACTTTAAAATGGTTCAGGAAATACACACACATGAAGGGTTTAAGGGAGTTCATTGCATTAATACTGCAATTTTTCCGAAGCAGCTTTTGAAGTTGCTCAAGGGTTGTGGGGCACCTGGGTGGCTCAGTCGGTTAAGCATCTGACTCTTGACTTTGGCTCAGGTAATGATGTCATGGTTTGTGATACTGAGCCCAGCATGGGGCTCTGAACTGACAACACAGAGCCTACTTGGGATTCTCTCTTTTCCCTCTCTCTGCCCCTCCCCTGGCTCGTGCTTTCTCCTCTCTCTCAAAATAAATAAACATTAAAAAAAAAAAAAAGAAAGAAAGAAATTGCTCAAAAATATGGGAAATCAGTGTTATGTATCTTAGTTTGGAAAGGTCAATTGTTTGGTTTTATTGTATTCTGTTTTCTGAAATTATATGCTAATAGTACTGGAGAAATGAGGCCAAGGCCTCTAACTCATCCCTTAAAAATCCACTGTCCAATGAAAATACTATGTAGCACCATTTACTGGGTGGCCCAGTCAGTTAAGTGTCTGACTCTTGATCTCAGGGTTGTGAATTTAAGCTCCGTGTTGGGACTCCATGCTGGGAATGGAGCCTACTTAAGAAAAAAAAAATCTACAAAATCATGGAATTGTTAACTATAGCTTTTGAGGCTTAGTTCTTTTTGAACTGTACAATTCTTTATTAGTTACGAATATTCATGCAAAACAATGAAACCTAGAGGTTTATAAAAATGCTACCAATAGGGGTGCCTGGGTGGCTCAGTCTGTTGAGTGTCGGACTTCGGCTCAGGTCATGATCTCACAGCTTGTGAGTTCAAGTTCTGCGTCAGGCTCTGTGCTGACAGCTCGGAGCCTGGAGCCTCCTTTGGATTCTGTGTCTCCCTCTCTCTCTGCCCCAACCCACTTGCATTCTGTCTCTGTCTCTCTCAAAAGTAAATAAACATTAAAAAAAAAAAATTTTTTTTTTTTTCAAAATGCCACCAATCAACACACACTGAGCATACCAAGAATTGATTACTAAAAGAAGGGCTCTAGGGAGGTGGGAGGGTTGGTGAGAAATGGAGGACAAAGAGGAACACATGATTTTATTGCTCAGGATTACAAAGTTATATCTTTTATGTTTAGAAACTGAAAATTCCCTATTTTAAAAAAGAAAACTATTACTAAAAAAACCCCTCACTTATAGAAACGCTTACCCTGTCCATCTTCTTTAAACACCAGCTCTCTCTTTTCAGATTCATTCTCATTCTTACCTCTGCGTCTATTTTTACCTCCTTTACCTAATGGTTTTAAAGAAAGAAAAAGACATTAATTATTTGCAAAATAGAAAAGAAACTAAATGACTCACAACACGCTTTTAAAAAATCACTTACATTTAAAAATTCACTTAATGTGGTCACACAATCATATTAAATTTACAATCTCCGATCATACTAAACACACACATAGCATTACTCCCCTACCCTTCTTGGAAATTCCTTTTGGGTTATTTCTGTCATAAACTACAAACTGCAAGCAGATATTATATAAAAGTACATAGATCCCTGAGGACATCTGCATTCAATGACCAAAATTCCTAGATCATAATGACCACTGGTTGAGCACACTGCTCAATGAACCCCTCCCACAGGTGCCCACAAAGGCCAGGGTGGGAGATATTATAATGAGTTACTGATGGATTTCTAAATAAATAAATAAATAGTCCCCCACCCCTTTTACCAGACTTCCCCACGAAAGGTATGAGTTCAATTAGGATGACTGGAGGTGAGGGGGTCAAGTTACAGGTCCTGGAATGGGATATACTGATTTTGTTGTGGAGGGAGAACAACTCTGGCTACCTTCAGAATTTGAATTCTACCTTATAGCTGTAGCAAAGATTCAATGAGCCAAGATTTGAAGTTAAAAAAGCAAGTTACTACTGCCTGAACTTGGAAGCAACCAAGATGTCCTTCAGTAGGCAAATGGATAAACTGTGGTACATCTACACAATGGAATGTTTTCAGGGCAGTGAAATTATTATTCTGTATGATAGTGTAATGGTGGATACATGTCACTATACATATGCCAAAACTCACGCAATATACAGCATAAGGAATGAACCTTAATGTTAATGTAATCTATGGACTTGGCTGGGATGGTTGGGAGAAATCAAAGACCAGATCCTACTAATACATATACTGGCTCATGTTAACAACATGCTGGGGGGGGGATATGAGAATTCTACTTTCTGTTCATTTCTCTACAAATGTAAAACTGCTCTAAAAACAAAGTCCATTAAAAAACAGGGGCAGGGGGCGCCTGGGTGGCGCAGTCGGTTAAGCGTCCGACTTCAGCCAGGTCACGATCTCGCGGTCCGGGAGTTCGAGCCCTGCGTCAGGCTCTGGGCTGATGGCTCAGAGCCTGGAGCCTGTTTCCGATTCTGTGTCTCCCTCTCTCTCTGCCCCTCCCCCGTTCATGCTCTCTCTCTGTCCCAAAAATAAATAAACGTTGAAAAAAAAAATTTTTTTTTTTAAATAAAAATAAAAAACAGGGGCATCTGGGTGGCTCAGTCAGTTGAGCATCAACCCTTGATTTTGGCTCAGGTCATGATACCAGTGATGAGGGAAACAAAGGCAAGAAAAATGTAGTTTAAATTAAATCCCCTTACAGCTTAGAGCCCACTCTGATAGATACCAGAGACCTGCAGCATGTAACATTCCACAAGGAGTTTATGGCTGCCTTAATGTCGATAAATGTTTACATGATATGAAACACCCAAAGCAACTGGAGTGCCTGAATGGCTCAGTTGAGCGTCTGATTAGCATCCAACTTCGGCTCAGATCATGATCTCCAGGTTCATAGGTTAAAGCCCCACATAGGGCTCTGTGCAAACAGCTCAGAGACTGAGCCTGCTTCGAATTCTGTGTCTTCCTCTCTCTCTGCCCCTTCCCAAGTCACACTCTGTCTTTCTCTCTCAAAAATAAACAAACATTAAAAAAAAAAAAAAAACCCAAAACTAAATGCAACCTTATCTTGACAATAGCTAAATCTTCAGGGTTCTATAAGACTCTGCTTTCAGCATACAGAAATTCCTTAGAAACTATCTCTATCCCCCCCCCCCCACTGCCTCCACAAACTTAAAAGTGTATCATCAGTCGCTCCTCACAATCCCAGCACAGCTCTTTCTGCCCACGGATCCTGTCCCCCGTGTTATAATAAAATCACCTTTTTGCACAAAGACATCTGAAGAATTCTTTCTTAGCCGTTTCCTCATGAACCCCACTTCAAATTTCATCACTAAGGTTGTGGGATCGTGCTGAGCATGAAGCCTGCTTAAGATTCTCTCTTCTCTGCCCCTCTCCCTTGCTTTCAAGCAAGCACACTCTCTAAAACAGGGATGAAATCAGCAAAATCCAGACAGTGGGGGCAAAGGAAGACAATTTGTTTTCCTCACTATATACCTTATGGGGGAGAGGGGGGAGAATCAGATAGATGGGGAACTTAAAGATTTTTTAACAGACTTAAAAGACATTATCTACCAATAGCAAGGTGTAGACCAAATCTGGATCCTGATTTGGTGTGGATGGTGCTGGTGCAAGTTTAGTTGTGAATTGTGTCTGGGGCCAGGAGGTAACTACCTAAATGTATATTATACTAGTATACTTTTGTACATATGTATATATTCAAAATTCTTCAAAATGTAAATTTAAAAATGAATACAAGGTGAAGAAGAGTAGAAGGCTACCACTGGTGTAAAAAAAGAAAAATGCATATTCATATTTGCTTGTATATACATAAAATACTTCTGGAAAGGCATATGCAAAAAACTTAACAATGACCGCCTGTGAGAAGAACTGTTTGGCAACAGGACATGTTCTAGAAAGAGACTGCACTTTTCACATTTTGAAATTTGAATTGCGAATGTATTTACTATTCAAAAATTAAAAAAAAAAAATACTTCAACCAAAAGCAGAGGTATATGATCCTTTAGGTGGGAAAACTGGTAAAAGGTTACTGTCCTTATTACAGGTACCAAGAAGCAGGCCTAACCTAGCCATAAAGAAGAGACAAACAGGAACAATATTTCTGAGATGGAAACAAGAGAATTATGACCAGATGTAGAGGGAGGGAAAATCAAAGGATGAATGGAGCTTTCACAAAAAACTTCTCAGGATCTCAGACTACGTAAAATGAGGGAGTTAGAACAGAAGATGTAAACACCTCCACCTTGCTTCTACCATTTAGAATTCTAGATTCTTCTATCTCCTGATATCCTTAAAAAAAACCCCGTAATTCTCCCTCTCCCTTTGTTTTTCATACTTTCAATGATAATACCGATCATTTCCCGACTCTCTTTTTTTCTTAGAGGGCCACTTGCACTATTTTAAAAGTTTATATATTTTGAGAGAGAGAGAAAGAGACAATCCCAAGCAGGCTCCATGGGGCTCACCTGGGGCTCAAACCCATGAACTGTGAGATCATGACCTGAGCCGAAATCAAGAGTCGGATGCTAAACCAACTGAGCCACCCAGGTGCACCACCACTTGCACTATTCTGGATCTTTATCAGCCCCCACCCTACATTATGCCTATTCCTCTGGAGCTTCATTAATTCCAAAGTCCCACCATCTGCTAACCCACTTTCTAAGGAAATTAAATTTTCTCTAAGGAAATTAAATTACCTATCACTTCTATGCTAATTTTGTATCTCAGCCCTCTACTTCAACTAAGCATTGGTTTCATATTTACAATGGGTCCAGTGAATGGGCTACTGTCATCTCAAGCTCAAGATTTTATTCAAAACTCATTTTTTCTTTACAAAGCTGGTCCTTAATCAACACTCCCGTTTCTGTTAGTGGTAACATGATCACCTTACGGAACATAAATCTCTCAACCTATAAACAAGCCAGCCTACCTCTCAATACTTCCCTTCCACTATCTTATACTTCAATCCAAGCAGATTTCTCACTGTCCCAGTAACTTACCCTTAAGTTACTATGCCCAAACTATGCCTATGAGACAGGTACTATTTTGTCTTTATTTCACAAGAGATGATAGTCTTCGAAAGGTTAAGTGACTTATCCAAGGCGATATCACATGAAGTGAGATCTGGGATTTGAAGTGAGTAGTATGTCCCCACTTAACTATACTCTTAACCACTATATGATAAAGTCACCCATTTACTTGTCATAATCACCCTATGAAGTAATAACATTTATCCCCAGTTTACCAGGGAGTTCGCGGAAGATCAGACAATTAACTCATTTATTATTTCAGGGTGTGTGGGTGAAGAGACTCAAACCTGATCTTTTCGTTCCTGACCCTCATATTAGGGTCTCTCTCCACAGCATTTTGTTCCCATTCCAGAACCTACTAAACCACATTGATGGCCATTTTCAAAAGGTAGGAGAAAGGCTGTAAGTGGTAGTGATACTAAAGAACTCATGGAAAGAACCTGGAAGCAGCAAAAGGTTCATAGTCCAAACAAAATAATGAATGTGCACCTGGCCACTGCAAAGACAGACACATTAACTTCTGGAATCCAGTGCACTTAATGAGTCCTAGGGGCAGTCTCATAATGCTTTGTGCTATTGTCAGGTGGACCTCTATATCCTGACCCACCCAGAGTCCTTAGAGTTCAGTATGTGAGGCATTCTTCAGGGAAACCCAAACTGCTTTCCTAGGAAGAGTAAAGTTATCTCTGGCTTCAAGCCATTAATCATTCAAGCCAGATCTTCAAACTAGAGTGAAAGCTCCTTTAGGGCAAGGATCTTACTGGCTTTGTTTACTGAGTTATTATATACAGAGCTGGGCAATTCTTTGAATGAATCCGTCAAGGGTAGTCTATACATTCCTAAAGGAGGGGCAATTTTAAAATTAAAGGCAGTAACTTCCTGAAAGTGTGGGAGCACCTTACCCCAAATGGTCGTCATGAGTGGACCAAAGGATACCTTTTCTGAGGTAATAAGCTAAAAGAATCTAGAGGATTCTAGAGGAAATAAGCTGGTAACAATCAGTCCAAAGCAAAACTCATTCAACACACAGTTCATGGCAATTTATATCCTTGTGAAATCACCCCCAAGATTGTATTCAGAAGACTTCTGGCTCTTCCAATAAAGAAAAACAAACAAACAAAAAAAACCCCATGAATTTATTTCTACATTAGTAAACCTCATCTTATGAAATCCAGGGGTCTTGGAAAGCACTGTTCCTCTAAGGTAACAGATTGGTTTTACATGTAATGGAATGATAAACACCAAATTCAGAAAGGCGGTTACCTCCAGAAACAGGAAGACAGGGGAAGAGACAAAGGGTTTTAACTGATCCTGTGTTTTAATTTCTCAAGTTCAGAATAATGGATTCCCAGGTGTTCACTATATTGTTATATTTTTCGTACGCTTCAAATATTATTTATAAAGAATGATCTATTGCTTGCCAATTCATCAGAACTAACCATACCCTGATCACTCCCCTCTCTATTTTACTGCCATGTAATGGAATACAACTTTAAAGGAGGCTAGTGAATTAGATGTGATTTAATGTATAAGTTTAATGCAGAAGTCCTGTTCCCGTAGAACCTATTATTATTCATCCGAGAGTGAAGTCAACAAAAGGAAGGTGACTTAATCCAACAAGTATTTATTGAGCATCTAGTAAGTGTCAAGTGCTAGCAATTCAATGTGATTAAGACAGATACCATTACTGTCTATTATAGCTTACAATCTAGTGAGGGAATTGGAAGCCTCCTGACTAGAAATAAAAGGGAGAATAAGATACTTACTGAGGTGATCCAATTACCATCTAAGAGGAAATAAGACATTAGACAGGTTACCCCAGAAAAATTAACAGTAAAATGCTACAAAAAGGGTCTGCAAACTACATTTTGAGATAACCACACCAAATCTTGCACACAACTGCAAGCAAGTACCCCAAGGGATAAAATGAGTAGCCACAGAGACAAAGAGGAAATCAGGTAGAATCCCTGGAGCCGTCTGTGAAGTAGAAAAGAGAACAGAAGTAGGCCTGGGTCCAGGCAAGGGTCTGAAGGATTAATAACCAAAGGAAACTTCCCGTGGGTTGTGTAATACGCTCCTCTCCTGAGAGAAACACAATGATTTCCCTGTTTCTACTGGCACAATTTCCTTGGAGAAATTATAAAGATACTTAAAAAGACAGAAGTCTCCTGAAGTCTAAAAAAGGGGATAATTTCTTTAAGACTCTTCCCCTTTTAGGTAGATTAGGCCTTCCATTTTGGAAATTCCAAATAAACATCTTCAAGACTGATAATTTGTGGACGTTTAGCCTCACAATGGAGAAAACTTAAAGGTCTTTACTCCTAATACAATATATACAAGATCTGAAGCAAAAATAAGAAAACCTGGTTAAATATGAAAGTGTTCCAAAAAAAAAAAAAAAAGGTAAACGCCGTAAAGGGATGGGGAAGAGTAAATCTCTAGACATGAACCCTAAATATGTAAATACGCATTAAGGTTTCATTCACTGTGAAAAAGGGAGAGGGAGTGGTCTCAAAAACACTCAACTATTCATTAAGAAACCCATGCAAGAGTACCTGATCACTAAAGCAGGCATTACTCTTTCAAAGTTAAGAACTGCTTCCAGGGCTTAACTCTCGTTGCCCAGGAAGGCCAAAGGCTCCCATTTGTGAAACCCTGGCCGCCCGGGAGAGGTCTCCCCACGGGTCCATAAAGCGCCGCGGTCAGTCTGGCGCGAATCGGGAGCAAAAGCCCACATTCTCCCGCAGGAGGCCCTACAAAAATGGCGTCGGCTCCACCCCAATGTGACCAAACTGGTACAGAAGAGTAACTTCTCAGCTCCTTTCCCAAGCCCCAAACCGCGTGTGGATCGTCCAGCCGCCTGCAGGCAGAGAGGAGTGTAAGGTCACTGCGGCCTGGGCAATACGGGGCGCCGCGGACAGGACCGGGCCGACCGGAGTCGTGGTCCCGGGGTCCAAGGCAGCATTACCTTTATTCTTGGGCATGGCGGTGACGGCGGCCTCCCGGCGTTTCCGACTCCTATCCGAGTGGTGGTGGTGGTGGTGGTGGTGGCGGCGGCAGCAGCGACTCTTCCGAGGGGCCCCAAGGGCGACGCGTGGGACCGCGCGGTACCAAACAGGCAAGCGAGGCCGGGTCGCGTGCGCGGGAGAGTCTCGCAACCGACTTCTTCCGAGATCCGCCTGCGCCCACGCTCAGCCGCAGCAAATGGCGTCGCGACTGCTTGCGTCATTTTTCCCCGCCTCCCAACGCCGGCTGGCCCGCCCCCACCTCTCCGGCCCTATGGCGCAGGCGTGTCCGACTGACCCCCATTGTTAGGGCGGAGGGTGACGCGCTTTTGAAGCGTTCGCGGTAGTTCGCAGAAACACGCAGGGGGCGGGGCCATGAGCGAGGAGGAGAAGGAGTCACGGAGGGAGTGGGCGGGGCCCAGGCGTCATAGTAAAGGACGGTTTCAGTTAGCGCCAGCTGCTGGCTGACATCAGACCTCCATGCTGCTTTGTGACAAACCCGTGTCTCTGGGTTTGAGCTGCTGACTCATTAACTAATCTCACAGCTAGTTTTAACTTGGCCCTTTCACCCGCCCGACCAGGTCTGGGGCCTGAGGGGAAGGGCAAGGCTTTCCTGTCATTCCCATTACCCAGGCATAATATCTGCATGACACTTGTTATTACTTTATAAATATCTGTCTTCCCTACCTCACTGTAGGCAGAGACTACATCTGTTGCTTACTATTCCCACGAGTTAGCAGAATGTCTGCCACACACTGGGTGCTCAATATACACAAGAAGGGAGGGAGGGGAGAAGACAAACTCAGTGTTATGGGCTGAAATGTGCCCTCCCAAATTTCATATGTTGAATTCTTAGCCCCTAACACCTCAGAATGTGACTATTTGGAAGTAGGGTCTTTAAAGAGGTAATTAAGTTGAAATGAATTCATTAAGGTGGGCCCGAATGCAATATTGACTGGTGTCTGTATAAGAAAAGGAAATTAGGGGCACCTGGGTGGTCTGGCTATTCATGGGTTCAAGCTCTGAGCTGACACTGGGGAGCCTGCTTGGGATTCTTTCTCTCTCTCTCTCTCTCTCTCTCTCTCTCTCTCAAAATAAATAAATAAACTTAAAAAAAAGAAGAGGAGGAGATTAGGACACAGGCACAGAGGGGAACACCATGTGAACGAGAAGGTCAACAAGCCAAGGAGAGGAGCCTCAGAAGAAACCAAAAGTGCAGACCTCTTCATCTCAGACATCTAGCCTCTAACACTGTGAGAAAGTAAGTTTTTGCTGTTTAAGGCATATTCAGTTTGTGGTATTTTTTTATAGTAATCCCAGCCAACTAATACAGCTGACTATGCAGGACATATAGCTTCACTATAAAGTAAACTTATTTTAGGGGCATCTGGGTGGCTCAGTCGGTTAAGTATCTGACTCTTGATTCTGGCCCAGGTCATGAGCTTGAGCCCCACATCGGGCTCTGTGTGCTGACTGTGGAAAGCCTGCTTAGGATTCTCTCTCTCTCCTTTTCTCTGGCTGCCTACCCCCCCCTCCTGCTTATGTGCGTGTGCTCTCTCAAAATAAATAACTTAAAAAAATAAAGTAAATTTATTTCAAATAAATCACCTTTATTTCAAAAAAATGTCTAACGTTTATTTATTTTTATGAGAGAGGGAGAGAGAGAGAGAGAGTGAGAAAGAGAACAAGCAGGGGAGGGGCAGAGAGAGAGGAGACACAGAATCTGAAGCAGGCTCCAGGCACCAAGCTGTCAGCACAGAGCCCGATGAAGGGCTCAAACTCACAACCCATGAGATCATGACCTGAGCCGAAGTCGGATGCCTAACCAACTGAACCACCCAGGCACCCCTAAATAAATCACCTTTCTGCAAACATTAGGGTTTCAGCATTATCTCTCTAGGGAAATGGACATACCTCAGTGACAGAGAAATGAAGTCTAATTGTTGAAAACGGTGGTTCTTTACCGGGGACATTTGACAATGTCTGAAGTATTTCTAGTTGTCACAACTGGGGAATGCTGCTGCTGCTGCTGGCACCTAGTGGACAGAGGCCAGGAATGCTAGTAAACGTCCTGCAGTGCACAGTACAGGCCCCCCACCCCCAAACACAGCATAGCCCCAAATACTAATAGAGCTGAGGATGAGAAACCAATGACATACATTTCTTACAGGGAAACTAAAAGACGATGGGCACTTAAAGTTCTGGGTTTCTCTTTCCATTTGCAATATTTTGCAATATTCACAATTGAGGATGAAGGATATCTATGAAATTTATTTAAATTTTGCTTCAAGGCCAAATGATTATGGACTTGGGCTTTGAAGTCAGAGCTGGGTTCAAATGCAACTTTGCAGCAATTTATTACTCTATGACTATGGACAAATTACTTAACCAATTTATAAGTCTCAGTGTCTCAGCTGTAAATTGGGTATAGGAATAGTACTTACCATATTGGGTTGCTGTGGGAATTAAATTGATATAATGTATCAATTTAGCAGTTGTGCCTAGCACATGGTAAGGAATCAGACTTCAAAGTATCTGAAAGTTCAAATATTTAAAAACCAAAAGTCCCTGCCAATTACTCAGTATAAAACCCCAAAGGAGAGAAAAAAATCAGGCTTCATTTTTCCATTATAGGATGGTTCCCACATTTGACTAATCATCAGAATCACTTGAAAAGAGGTTAGACACAGGGACATCATAGGGGGAAACAGGTACTGAGCAGAGGACAAAGACCCTGAGTAGGAGCATGTTTGGCATATTCAAGAAGGCCAGTGTGGCTAGAACACAGTAAGCCAGGGGGAGTTGGGGCAGATGAAATCAGAGTGGGAAGGAGACCAGATCACTTGTTATAATCCTCAGTAGGCTTTGAACAGATCATTTCAGCTTCTTTACTAAGAATAGACTATAGGGGTGCCTGGGTGGATCAGTCAGTTAGACTTCAGCTCAGGTCATGATCTCATGGCTTGTGGGTTCAAGCCCCTTGTTGGGCTCTGTGCTGACAGCTCAGAGCCTGGAGCTTGCTTCGGATTGTATGTCTCCTGTCTCTCTGCCCCTCCCCTGCTCATGCTTTGTCTCTCTCTCTCAAAAATAAATAAAACATTAACAAAAAAGAAGAACAGACTGTAGAGGGGCAAGGGAAGAAATACACCATGCAGGATACTACTGCAATTGCCTTGGACTAGGGTATAAGGTTTCTTTGTGACATGATGAGAATGTTCCAAAATTACATTATGATAATGGTTACACAACTCTGTAAAAATATTAAAAAACAATAAATTATACTCTTTAAATGGGTGAACTTTATGGTATTTAATTATATCGGTAAAGCTGTTTAAAAAAAAAAGAACTGGGGGGTGCCTGGGTGGCTCAGTCAGTTAAGTGTCCGACTTCAGCTCAGGTCATGATCTCACAGTTTGTGAGATGGAGCCCCGTGTTGGGCTCTGTGCTGACAGCTCAGAGCCTGGAGCCTGCTTCAGATTCTGTGTCTCCTTCTCTCTCTGCCCCTCCCCCACCTGTGCTCTGTCTCTGTCTCTCAAAAATAAATAAATGTAAAAAAAAATTAAAAAAACAAAAGAACTGGGAAAATGGATCTGACCAAGGAGAAATGAAAGAATTGACAAATGGTACTGAGAGCTTAGTTGAGATCAGAAAACATAAACTTGCAGTGGTAGCAATTTGCAAAATTGTATGTTTTTCCCCAACAATACCAGTTACTGCTCAAGTACAGTATAAAAGCAAGGATGTAAGGAAGTTCAGGATGCTTCTGAGGTAGAAATTCACGTGACCAACTATAGGGCAATGAGGTTCAGCCTGGTAGTAGAGGAAAAAAAGAATTAGGATTCAGGGTAGGGTCGTGGGGAGAAGCCAAAGGTATAAAATTCAAATTCCTTAATATGACTTCTTTTTTTTAAATTTATTTCTATTTTTTTTAATGTTTATTTTTGAGAGAGAGAGAGAGAGAGACATATTGTGAGTGGGCGAGGGGCAGAGAGAGAGGGAGACAGAATCCGAAGCAGGATCCAGGCCCTGAGCTGTCAGCACAGAGCCTGATGTGGGGCTCGAACTCATGAACCGCAAGATCATAATCTGAGCCAAAATCAAGAGTCTTAACATTTAACCTACTAAGCCATCCAGGCACCCCTGTAACATACTATTTCTAATGATTTGGCTCCTATCTCTTGAACCTTATATCTTCCTTATGTTTTAAATTCCATTCATACAGAACTTTTTATTTTCTTGACTGTCTCTTACTCTCTCTGTACATTCCATTCTACCCTTCCTTCCCCTTTTATGTTGCAGCATAATCATTGTTCTCTTAGAAGGTCTGCCCTGATCCTTAGGCAACTCTGCTATATACCCCTATAGCACCCTGCACTTCCTTCACCTAATTTTGCTAGTGTCAGTCAATTCTATTATTTTAGGGTGGAGTAACAAAATTTCCAGATCTACAAAGCTGCAGAAGAATGACCATGGCAAAAACTGCTGCTCCATGCTGGCTTTTCTGAGGAGCCACATGTTTCTCTAGATAACCTTGGTAGGCTGGCTAATGGACCCCAAAGATCTCCATGTCCTGATCCCTGGAAACTGAATATGTTATCCTACAACGGTAAAAGGAATTAAGGTTGCAGATGCAATTAATGTTGCTAGTCAGTTGACCTTGAGATGGGGAGATTATTCTGGATTAACTGAGGGGGTCAATCACATGAGTCCTTAAAAGTGAAGAAAAGGCAGAAGAGAGGAGTCAGAGAGATTCATGTGAAGATGACTCCACCCACTGTTGCTAGTTTTGAAGATGGAGGAAGGGGGCTACAAGGCAAGGAAGGCAGGTGGCCTTAAAAAACTGGAAAAGGCAAGGAAACAATTCTCCCCTGGAGCCTCCAGAAAGGAATTTGGCCTGTCCAATACCTTGGTGTTAGCCCAGTGAGACCCATATTTGACTTCTGACCTACAGAACTGGAAGATAATAAATTTGCATTGTTTTAAGCCACTATGTTTGTGGTGATTTGTTACAGCAGAAAACAAATACAGTAACATTCCCATGTTGCCTCTGTATAATGCCAAGTAGACGTTGAAGCTCTCCATCTTAACCTAACTCCCTAAATTAATCCAAGTGGATAGTCCCTAAACTGTGTTTGGGGCTCTACTATGTCTTCCTCCAAATGCATATGTTGAAGCCCTTACCCCCTGTACCTTGGAGTTAAGCTCTTTAAAGAGGTAACTGAGTTAAAATGAGGCTGTTAGGGTGAGGCCTTAATGCAATATGACTGGTGTGCCTATAAGAGGAAGAGACACCAGGAGTGGGATGACCACGTGAAGAGGCAGCAAGGGGATAGCCATCTGCAAGCCAAGAAGAGGCCTCAGGAGAACCCAACCTTGTTGGCACCTTGATCTTGGACTTCCAGACTCCAGAACTGTGAGAAAATAAATTTCTGTTGTTGAAGCCACCCAGTCTGTGGTATTTTGTTATGGGAACCTGAGCTACTAATAAATACACCATCATAATATTAAAAAAAATACTAAAAATGTCACCTGGGAAGGAAAGGGCTGACTGTAGGCCTATAACCTATTCCCTCTCTACCAGGATTCAATGGCCTCAATCAAATTTCCTTTTATACGTGCCAATGATATTTACTAGCAGAAAGAAAATGAAAAGTCCTTATTTCTAAAATGCCTTTAGTAAGACACATTTGGTCTATAGAGATGGCTCATTGTAAAACTTGGAATTTGTGGATTTATGAAGCATGGTTGGCTGGAGAATGGGGGCTCATCATTTGTGCAATTAGGAATTAAAAAAAAGATGTTGCAAAACCAAATGATTTAAGCAATGTCTCCACATACATTGCTCAGAAGGAAACTTGTCCTTTAACTCTGAATCCAAAATGTACCATAATGAGAAAGAAAAAGGGTATTTTGGAGCTCAGTCTGATAATCTTGGACTTCTCCAAGAAAAGCTTGTTTCATCTGTGCCTGGTGATCACTCTGTATGCTTTGAATCATTACTCAAGTTTGGTATTGGGTAAGGTCTATGACTTAGGAGTCTGATGTGATACTCTTTGGGCTAACCAAGACTTTGCATACAAAAATTATTTTGCACTTATTAACTCAGAAACATTCCTGTTTTAAGTTCTATCAGTCCAATATGGACTGATACTATACTTTGGATAGAATTTGGCAATATGAAGGATTATCATATAATTGAAATAACCTGATAAATGACATACATGCATTTATTTGAAACTTTATTATATAAATTTTCATTTCTTTTAAAGATTACAAAACCTGTTCTGTGACAGGAATACAAGCAATATTGTTCCAGGATTATTCATGGATACATCTGAAAGAGCTTAGATTACACATTAATAGTATGATTTGAAAACTTCCCAGATTAAACTCTTAAGTAAAACAATTTAAAGTATTCAGTGATATTTAATCCTTTACAAGCATTTCATAATTATGGCAGCAGGTGCCAAGCATCTGATGTGATTTGACCACCGATAAAAGGTACAACACATAGGAACTCATGATAAGGTACCTTGGGCTTCTGGCATGCCTCACTAGAGAGAAACTAGTATAAAGTAAGATCATGTATAATAGTAGAAAAATACTTGTGATTTTTTTTCTTTTTAAAAACTGTTTAAGTAGATGCCCACCCCATTCCCACCCAAGGCCAGAAATGCAAAATAATTACAACCCTTAGGCGTATACCTTCCCTTTTGCTCAGGGTAAGAGTTAAGATAAACCCAATACATGTACATAATTTTAAGAATTAAAACCTCATCACCCACAATTAATAAGGATGCTAAGGAATGGCAATTATATATATATATATATATATATATATATATATATATATATATATATAAAGCTTTAGATGGTAAACTACACTTAGAGAAACATAAACCAAAACCTTTATCCTTATGCCCTTGCTTTGTATTTAAAAGTTCTACTTTAAATACTTGTTTGAAAAACTCAGTATACAGTTCATTCAGTACTATAGTGATAATAGGAGTAAAGATTTTCACTTCCATTAGATAATGAACTAATCTACTTAGACTATTACAGAGACTTCTCCTCTCACATACGTTTACATATTTTGTATTCAAATGGTACATGCTCTCAAGAGGTTTTCTTGAGGTCTGCATCTCTGAATTTAGTCTCTAAATTTTCCTTTCCACTAATCTCTATTCAATGCCATATACTTTGCTAGTTGCTTTGAGAGAAGTCATGGACATTTAAACAGCTTATCATGCACTTCAAGGTTATATGGCAAAATAATGAGGAAAGTGCCTTAAGAGGTAGGAAGTAGACTCTCATCCCAACCCTTGGTATGCCCTGTTATGAACAGTTAAAAGACTAGAATCAAAGTGGTAAATGTGAGACTGATAGTAATACAAGGCTTAAGAAAATTAAGTCGACTTAATTACCAGAATTCTTTGAGAACACTCAGTCACATTGGAACCAGTTACAAGTCACCTGACCACAAAAAATACAGCAGTGTCAGAAGTACATAAAGCACACTGTAGATACAAATTTTTCTTGGCCATCCATATTTAGGTACTATAATTCTGTAGATTCTTCACTAGAAAAAGTGGTTAAACGTGGCTCTGCAGAATACCACAGTCGCAAGAAAGCAAATCTCATTCCTTCATTAATTGGTCTCCACCAATGGTCACTTGGGGAAACCAGCAAGATATAAGCAATCTGGAGGTGAAGAGAGGACTATTTTCACTAATTGAAATATAAATACTGAGTTAAGTCAACTTATCTGTGAAGTAACTAAAACTCAAAGTATACATCTAGTTTGTGAGTCACAAGGAGTTGAAGCTTTTGGAGGGACAGAACTCTAGGACTAGAATTGGAACCTCTTGGTTTAAGCACCACGGGTCAACCATGGAACCCGTTGCATTTGTTAATCACTGAAAACAGACCTTTTCTAACCCTTCACATTCCTGAGATATCTGTCCTAATGCCTTCATAAATCTCACAAACACTTGATACTACATGAGAATTTTCTCTATAAAATACAGTAAAGCGAGCTGAAAAATGTTCATTTATAAAGGCCAGCAAGTAGAGAATTTCAAAGCCATGTTGAGATATATATTGCTGACTTCCATAGTGATTAAGTACATCTGTACCAAGGCTCCCAAATCTTGAATGCTTTTCTGCTCTCATCCCAGGCTGAACCCCTCAGCCCCTTTCCAACCCAAACCATTCTGCCTACTCATGAAGCCGTTGCACCCCACTCCCCTTATAAGTCTTTCCTGTACTGAGGGTGCATGGCACAGCAAACAGGCTAGCCCCACCTCCCATAATGTGTCCTGGCCCCAACAGCAACGACTTCTTAAAATTAGGTGAGAAACAGTTGATTCAAACCCACACTTTGCAGCCCCGGGCATGTGAAATGTGAATCTCTACTGCATACACATCACACCACTCACTAAATGGCTTTTCCCACACATTAACCTTGCAGCATCTTGATTCTGTGCATTGGCAAAATCACTACATTTTTGGATTTCTGGGGTTGCATGTGAATGAACAAATCCGCATCAAAACTGTTAAAGTTAAGGAAGGGTCTATTATTGTACTTAGAAAAAGGCATCTCTATAAATTAGAAGGAGCTGAAATGAGTTACATAAAAAATTAAAAGGACAAAACTTACCTTAATTTAACATCATCACTTGAAAGAGAAGATATAAAACTCATGGTAGTGTAATCCATATTTTTCAGCGTGTGCTTGGCAAAGTTAAATGCAATCTTCAATTCTAGGTATTATTTTGGATTATAAGGTAAGAGGGGGGTTGTAAAAGTGGCCTGATAGTTTCGTTCCTTCTTTCACACTGAAATATCTTTAAGACTGAACTTAAACCTTCCTGGGAGAAGCCCTGGTAACCAGCAAAACTAACTGGTGAAGGGCCCATAAGTGGACTCAGAAATTAATGAAAAGGTAAACCCAGTGCAAGCACTACATTTAGAGCACAATTGTTGGCCAACTCGCCTGTTTTAAGTCAAAGGCAATAGGAAACCCAGGACCACAGATGAAATAAATTAAGGTTATGAACTGCATTTTAGGCAAAAGCCTTCACTTTTGTGAACATATGACTTGATTTTCTCCAATAAAACTAGCAGCTGGAGTAGGCAAAGAAGGCAATATCTTTGAGAGCAATCAATTTGGCATTCATATACCAGTAGAGTAAATGTCCTAAGAACTATATATATATGATTTGAACAAGTCTGCTCCTGGTTGGGTGATAATATGAAGGGAAGGCAGCATGGTGTTACGAGGGTAAAAAACCAAACGAGAAGTCTTAGGTTCTTTACATGCAACATGAGAAAGCTGGACTAGATAATTTATAAGGGTTTACACATTTACTTCTGGTTCTAAGATTATGATGGACAAAACACCTAAGCAATTATGGAATTGCAACAGTGTCCAAAATTTGCAAGTGTATCTTTTTTCTGTCCAGAGTTACATTAACATTTTAAAAGTGACAAGAATTTGGGATGGTCATAGTTTGAAATACTGAATAGAGAGAGAAAGGAAAAAAAAAGTTTTCTTTCCAGGCAATGGGAAGCAGCTTTTGATAGTTAGCATTTGTATACTCAAAAATTAAAAAAAAAAACCAACACTTTCTCCTACTAGATCTTCTGATATCCTTCCTCCTATATGTTTTTTATTTAGAAGATAAACTTACATTTGATTTCGATGTGATAATCATTTTGTGTCACTTAAGCAAAATTAACGTTACAGACTTTCCCTTTCTCTTTAGTTGCACAGAGGAGAAATTAAGAAATGATACGTGGCTTCCAAGACATTTAACTAAAGTATGCTTTCTTGGCTTTGTACTTTCAAGAGAAGATTTAAAGCTTCAGGCAGGAAAAAAAAAAAAAACTTCTGATGTAAATGGCTTAGTACATGACTATGATCCGTTGGGTACATTTCTGATAAGGCTAAGCTAAATCACTTTCTCTTTGTTCATGTTTTTCATATTATAAATTGATGTATGGTAGATAGCTTGACCAAAATACAGGTAATAATGGATACAAAAGTTTCCTTAATTAAATGAAACTGTGAAAACTACCCAGATTAGATGTAGATAATGAATACTGTAATCGAAGCAGACCCAGTGACCACTATGAAAGCTGATCAGTTCTGAAGTTAAAGGAAAAATTATAGGGCTATAAATCATCAGAAGGAATTCAGAAAACACTCAATGGTGAACATTCACTTAGCCTACCTTAGCTATGATTTCAGGTGAGAACAGATATTGTTTGATCAAGAATGTTTTATTCCCTCGAATAAGAAAGTTTAAATCCAATTTCATATAGAGGCTGGTGGCCTTTATTACATTCAAATTAGTGTTTAATATAGAGCATTGTAATGGGACAGAACTCATTATGATTTACCTTTTTTTCCAAAAAAAGCATACTTTTCTTGCAGGTATACAAGAACATGTATCCTGTTATTCATAAGTGAAATTCTGCAACTTGATCTATTTAAACATGAAAGATCCAATGGGACTTGAATGACCTGTTGCTAAATTTTCCTTTGCCAATCTCTTCACCATAACTCTTAAAGGCCTGATGTATACTGGCAAAATCCCAAATTATATGCCAAATACTAAATATGGATACTATTCAAGATTAAAAGTGCAAGAACTACTTCCTCAACTAAGGAAAAAAGAACCCTAAGGAGTTGCAACGTATATGGACTAACTTCATAGTTGTACTCTTGATGTCATGCCACACACATGTGATAACTTTCTCTACCATAACAGCTCTCTAGGTTAGTCTGACAAAGCACCTGACTTTAAGAAACAAACAAATGAACGAACCAGTGAAACAGACATGGGGAAAGATATGTACATTTTGGAAGTATTACATTCAACAGCTGTTCCACAATCTGGCCATTTTTAGGGCTGTCCAACAATACTGTTAATCCAGGTGAACTATTTAACCAGACTTAATAGTCAATTGATTAATAATAATAGATTCCAAGTTAAACAAAGCATGTATACATTAAAGAAAGCAGTACAGAAATGTACTGTATATGAACTGTTTACAAAAACATACAAAATGTTGGATGGCACAAGGGATACAGTGCTAATAGAAACGGATTGTTTAAGCTAAGTGCTTAACATAAACTGTCCATCCCTATAACTAACAAAGAATATTTCAGGGACATGAAATATTTCCTATAAAAATAATGCTATATGGTGTAGAGTACTTTATTCAGTGTATTTTTAGGTGGTATTCATATGTTCATTATTCTTGTTGATTCAGTGAATATGTCTTCATCATGTTTCCATTTTCATTTCATCCGAAGCTCCAGGAAAATCTAACTTGCTAACAATCATTTAAAGCGAGAAGAGACGGAAGCAGGAGCAGCAGCAGGAGCAGCAGCATTATGGGTACCAGCTGGGACAGTGTGTGCTTGCAGGTGTCTCTCAGATATGTGCTACCTGTCGCCAGAACTTGTGCTATCAGCTTACACCATGGTACCAAATATCTCACTGAGGTCACTTCACAGGGCTGTGGAGGTGATTTTTTTAATACCTCTCCGCTGAGCAAGAGTAGAACGGCCTACTGGTTCCAAAACCGGCGACTGATTACGGTTTAAAGCAGAATACGTAGCTGCCATGGCACCCTGAAAACAGGAAAGAAAGGTCACAACACAAACGACAATGGGTAGTCACATGTACACAGAATATGAAATTGAGATTCCCCCCTCCCTATTTTCTTCATATGAAAATTTATACAGATTTAATAGGGCTCATAATGAAAACAACCACCCTGGTCAAACCCTCTGATTTACCTAAAGTTGAAGATGCAAATGTGGGTGCCTGAAATTATGGATGAGAAAGGACAGGGATGGTCTTATAACAAGCAGTCCTCACTTTTCTCAGGACTATTCAACTTGTTGTTTCTTTGCAATCCTTTAATGTGAGAGGTAGCAAAGCATGCTCTTTGGAACCTGTATTTTGCCACCACTGGTGACCTTAAAGTTTGTTTTGGGTTTTGCATAAGAAAGTAAAGTATAGAAAAAAATTAGGAAATGCTTAAGCTTATCTGAATGATAAATTCAGAAGTCATTCTTTTTTAAGAACTTTTTTAACATTTATTTTATTTTTGAGAGACAGAGACAGAGCACAAGCAGGAGAGGGGCAGAAGGAGAGGGAGACACAGAATCCGAAGCAGGCTCCAGGCTCTGAGCTGTCTGTCAGCACAGAGCCTGATGTGGGGCTTGAACTCATGAACCGTGAGATCATGACCTGAGCCGAAGTCAGACGCTTAACTGACTGAGCCACCCAGGCAACCCAGAAGTCATTCTTAAACTAGTTTTTTTTTTTTAAATTTTTAAAAAATGTTTTTGTTTATTTTTGAGACAGAGAGAGACAGAGCACGAGCAGGGGAGGGGCAGAGAGAGAGGGGGACACAGAATCCAAAGCAGGCTCCAGGCTCTGAGCTGTCAGCACAGAGCCTGATGTGGGGCTCGAACTCACTGACTGTGCCACCCAGGCTCCCCTTAAACCAGTTTTATTGTGATATTTTGGTGTGTCTTGACTTTTCCTTTTCTTTTTTAACGTTTATTTATTATTGAGAGACAGAGAGACAGAGCATGAGCAGGGGAGGGGCAGAGAGAGGAGGAGACACAGAATCCAAAACAGGCTCCAGGCTCTGAGCTGTCAGCACAGAGCCTGACGCGGGGCTCGAATTCACAAACCATGAGATTGTGACCTGAGCTGAAGTCGGACACTCAACCGACTGAGCTACCCAGGCACCACGACTTTTTCTTTTCTAAAGCACTCACTATAAGGGAACTCCATTCGAGAAATGGAAACAGGATGAGGGAAAGGGAAAGGTGGTGCGGGCATGGAGAGGGCGGCTCAAAGTCTTCTGCAGAACATGTGGAAAAGGGTGCCTGAATAGGGACACTCACCTTGACTAGATGGGGCGCGTCCTGTCTATTTAGTTGGTATTGAGGCAGTTGGTCCCAGTGGACAATCCAAGGATGCCTGAGCACGAGGGCAGCCGTCAGTCTCTGATGAGGGTCCACATGAAGCATCTTTGACACCAGGTCCTGGGATGGGAAGAATAATAATAAGACAAATTTAAATCTTTCTGTTTGTTTTCTATAGCCCTTGACACTGGTCAGCATTCTTCCTTAGCTTCTATGACACTATTTTTTCCTGGTACCTAACCTTTGGGCTCAAAGCAATTTGGTCAACATGATAATTTCTTAAAAAAAAAACAAAACAAAGAAAAACAAACAAAAGCAAAAACCTAAGTCTCTGTTTTCTCTTCCCTTAGTTAACAGTAATTTTGGTGCATTACAAAGAGTAAATTTACCACATTTATGTATCTTGAAGTACTTTGGCTCTTTTTTTCATCTAGATATTCTGATTTTTCTATACCTTTGTAAGTTTATTTCTAAGTAATTTTTAGCTACAGACTTTTTTTGTGCTGCTAGTAATAATGAAAAACAGAATGTAACTGCCCAATAATATAAATTTAATTAGAGGGCTCCAAATGCCCCCTACAAAAGATTAGAGTTTTTTTTTTTTTTTTTAAATAGGATCCACGTTCAATGCAGGGCTTGAACTCACAACCCTGAGATCAAGAACTGAGCCAACTGAGCCAACTACCAACTGAGCCAGCCAGGGGCCCCAGATTGGAGTTATTTTTATTTTTTCCCACTTCATAAACAACTTATAGGCATTATAAAAAAAAAATTAAGAACTACAGAGAAGCAAAAGAACATGAAGAACTCCCAGAATCCCATTCTTCAACAAGAGACAAATGCTATCTATCCAAATGCTTTCCTATGCTGAGGTATAGATCCATATAATTGCTAGTTTTATACTTTCAAAAATAACACAGTTAGGATTTATAAAAGCCATCTCCAACTTGATTTTTCATTCTGAATGTATCTACTAAGTATCCACTGAAGGCCAGGTATCCTGCTAGGCATTGGGTATTTAGCAATGAATAAGATAAAATGAACTCTAACCTCATGAAGCTTTCAGCCCTGTGAGGGAGAGACAAAGAATCAATTACAAAGCAAACAGTAAGTTCTTGGATGGGATGAATAAAGAGGTACAGTTGAACACAAAGAGATGCTTAACCTGAACAGGGTGCTGTGGCTTTGGAGTGACTTCCTTAGAGGAATGTGAGACCTGAAGGATGAGCAGGAGATGGATTAGAGAAGAGGGCGGGGGGGGGGGGGGGGGGGACAGAGCAATTCAAGTAGGCAGAGCCCTCAGGGATAGGAGAACATGCCACAGTTAAGGAACTGAAAGGAACGGCAATGTGGCTGTAACAAAATCTGCAAAGGAGACCGTGGCAGCAGATAAAGTGATAAAGGTGAGAAGGGACCAGACCCTGAAGGCCCTTGTAAGCTACATTAGCAAAGTTGCACTTTTTCCGGAGGTAAGAAATCATTTAAAGCAAAGGAGTAATACAGTCATGTTTGTACTTTAGAGAGATTATGCTTACTACATGTGAACGAAAATGGATTGCAGGGTACAAGCCTGGAGACTCCAATGTGAGACCGGTGAGAGTTGATGGCTTCAGGGCAGTATAAGAAATGGAGAAATATGGATGGAACTGAGGTACTTAGAAGAAACAACAGAACCCGGTGGCTGACTGGATATTGCGAATCGAGATGTTATTCTAAGGATTCCTCTGCTATTAGATACTACCAGTTTCTTATTTTTAGTTTTCATTAACAGCTAAGAGCGGGAATAAGTTACTGAACAGAATTAGAAATAAAAGGTGAAACAACCAGTAACTCCCCTTCCAAATTTTTAAAGTGCAAAAATGTTCTTCAAGTACATAAAAGATTGCAAAACTGCTGAGGGACACAACAAAACTCTACTATAACTTTAATCAGACCTGTGCATTAAGCAGTGCACTTGGGCCAAGTCACTGAGAACCACTTCTCTTCCTCCTGTTCTATTATCCTTCAATGGCTATTCCTCCTAAGCTTTCTCATTAAATGGTGGTGGCTCCCTTGAATTCCTTCCATAGCTCTCATCACTCTGCTCAGATAAGCTCCTTTGTGCTCATGGCTGTAGCTACTCCAGATGATGACAACTTCCAACTCCACAGTCCACCCAAGACCTCTACTTCTTCCTAAAATCTACATCCATATAGCCAGGTGCTTGATGGACACACATCTCTTAATTATATATCACAGTCACATTTCAAATTCTTAATTTCCAAATCTGTAGTCATCACTCCTTTCAAAACTACTTTTGCATTTCACATCTTGGTGAAGGGACACCACTACCCTGCTCGTTTGCCTGACGTGGAAATAAGGACTACATGCTTGCTATCTGCTTCTCCCTTGCTTCTTATGTCCAATTAACCACCGAATCTATTCTGCCTGCTAAATTTCTCTTCCATTTGGCTTAAATCCTGCTACTGCTCTAGTGTAGGTCTTCATCATTCATGACCTGAACTACTGCAAAACCTTACAAGTAAAGTCCCTAATATTAGATCAGTGAGGAATGAATGAAATAATGTAGGCAAAAGTACTAGCATAGTTCTTGGCACATAAATGCCCAGTAAATGGTCCTGTTCTTCTCAAAGCCACATATGAAACATATGGCCCATATGACTGATGACATTCACATGTGCAATGTACTCTTGAGGTGACATATCAGATTGATAGAACCCTCCTTCTTCCCAATATTGTGGGTATTCAATTATCACATTATACTTGCAAATTCAAGTCTTTAAAAAAATTTTTTTTTATGTTTATTTATTTTTGATAGAGAGAGGGAGAGCACAAGCGGGGGAGGGGCAGAGAGAGAGGGAGTCACGGAATCTGAAGCAGGCCCCAGGCTCTGAGCTGTCAGCACAGAGCCCAACATGGGGCTCAAACTCACCAATTATGAGATCATGACATGAGTGAAGTCGGACGCTTAAGTGACTGAGCCGCTTAGGCGCCCCAACAAACTCAAGTCTTAACTGGGCAAATTAGCAAAAGTTGTTAGTAATAATGTAACATTTATAAGAAAGGCTGTGACTTAGATCCCATTTTTATCTCATCCTCACTTTTCTTTTTCTTTCGCCCAAAACAGCATACTGGCATGCAAGTCAATGAGAATGAAATTATCAAAATTAGAGCAAGGTGAGGTTATCTCTAGAATTTATTTAAAAAGCAGGCAGTGGGTAAGCTCTGATACTTCATATGGTGACATTACCTGATATGCCTCACAATTGATCATGGCAATTTGTGGTAGACTCCATGGATAAGAATTACCCCACCACAGAATAAACTTAAACAAGGAAAATTTTCAGGGCGCCTGGGTGGCTCAGTTGGTTGAGTCGGTTGAATCAAGACTCAGTCTTGATTTTGTCTCAGGTCATGATCTCATGGTTTGTGAGATCGAGCCCTGTGCTGGGCTCTGTTATGACAGCACAGCCTGCTTGGGATTCTCTCTCTCCCTTTCCCCCTGCCCCCCCCCTGCTCGCTCTCTCTCAATAATAAACATTTAAAAAAAAGAAAATGTGATCATGAAAATGCTTAAGATTTTTCAACACTTCTCCAATACCTAGAATAGACCCCAAATCCTGAGCATAATCTACAAAGCCTTTCATAATCTGGGTTCATCAGCTACCTTCTCAATGTGTACCCTGTACTAGTCCCATCAAACCGTGCACAGCCACCTGGAGGCGTTCTGCCATGCTCAGGCTGTCGTGACCACAAATAGCATGTGCTGCTCTCTCAGCCTGGGATGGAATACATCCTTCTGCTCCCTAAAGCTGCCAAGAAAGTCCCTTCACTGCTTCTGGAAAGCTTTCCTGGAAATCTTTCTGACTGAGCACCATCTGTGAACTTCTTCAACATAAAAAAATGTACCACTGTAACAGCACACGTGACACTGTACTGTATACTTGGGGCCATCTCCCAACTAGACTGTGAGATTCCTGAGATCAGGAATTCTATCTCAGTCACATCTTTTATCCCTGGACTTTCACTTATTAAGTAGGTTGTAGGTGCTCAATACATGGAAGAAAAAGAAATCCCAGAAAAATGAATTATCTAGTTTAAGAAATGTTATGGCTAATAAAAGGGAAAGGATACCAGGTCGTTTTAAATCAGTTATAAAGCCAAATGTTATCTATATAGACATTAAATTGGCTAACATAGGCTTCATCTCTAGGCCAAAAGTATCAATCGACATTTGTTACATGCCCTATTTACTTACACAATCATCTCACCTCAGGCTTCCACCTCTAAGAGACACCAGCAAGCACTTTTACCAGTAATTATCTTCTTTATCTCCTCTATGTTTTTCTTCCTTGGAAGTGGAAAACTCTGTTCTTCTTTTTTTTAGGTTTTTTAAAATGTTTATTTATTTTTGAGAGAGAGAGAGCACAGGTTGGGGAGGGGCAGAGAGAGGGAAGGAGACACAAAATCTGAGGCAGGCTCCAGGCTCTGAGCTGTCAGCACAGAGCCCGACGTAGGGCTCTAACTCACCTACCTTGAGATCATGACCTGAGCTGATGTTGGAAGCCTAACTGACTGAGCCACTCAGGCGCCCCTCTTTTTCTTTTTAGTTTTTAAATTTTTTGCTCTTCTTTTTAAAAGAGCATTTTCTACGAGTAAAGTGGAAGTAGAGCAGAATTGGAAAGCAAGTCAGCCAGAGGATGGCAGATCTTTCAGGGACAAAGGCTTTTCAAGTGGATTTCAAACAGATACTATAAAACTATACTACTGTTTACTGTGAAGAAGAGGAGACCCCTTTCTACATAATATGGACCAAAAAGAGAACATGGTATAGTCTATTCTAGGGAACAAGGGCTTTGGAATCAACTGTTTAATTTGAAGCACCCACATGTAGCTGGTGGGTAACCAAAAACAAATTCACACCAAAATTCTGGGCCTTGGTTTCCTTCTGTGAAATGGAGATACTAACGCCTATTTTACAGGGTTCGTTAAGAAGATTAAATGGGATAATTTAGGAGAAGTGCAGTGTGAGGCACAGAATAGACACACAAATCATGAAGACAACCACCATTATTATTCATTATGTTTGTAAGTAAGAAGTAGTTTTAGATATATAGATAATAACAAAGCCAAACCAATACCTCTGGGAAACAAATTAATTGGTCCATTTGTGAGTTCAAGTTATTTGGTAACATCACTTCAAAATACTACTTCATAAACAAAAGTTTTTAACTGGCATTATTTTTTCTCACTAGGGATTATGAAAAATTATTTTCTCAAAAGTTTATTATAGGAAGCTATACTTGCCTTTGCTGTGTCTGAAACAGAATTCCAGTAACCACCACTGAGTGAGAATTTCCCGCTGCCTATCCGTGCCAATATTTCCTCTGGTGTATCATCAGGGCCATTTGCAAATGGAGTGTAACTATTTTATAATAAAATTAAAATGTTAATGAATAAAATTTCTTTTTGGTTGGTAATCTTCACATTTCTTTGCAGTATCCAAGAGTACTCTGAGTAATTTAATGTAATACTTCACTGAAATCTCCAAAAGTGAAAAACATCAACATCATGAAGCTTCATAAAGCGCCAGTTCAAGGTATAAGCTATGAACTATTAATTAGACTTAATATATTATAAAATAAATATTTTAAGATATGACATACAAGAATAAAATATTTAAAGTAGTATATATTTATGACATAAGAATACAAAAAAGGCATGGAAAAAAGTCAAGGTAAGACCTTAAGACATTAGTAAATGGTACATTATAGAAAATCATCAATGATACAGTTATAAATATATATTTACAAATCCACACGCACACTACAGGATTGTATTATTAGGTAATAGGAGAAAACATGAAAAGAAGGATATTATAACGCAGAAATGAAAGAAATAAAACTAGATAATTTGAAGAAAATATTGATGAATAAATGCTTGCAAAATATGGTCCACTCACCCAGTAAGCATTGTATAGAGGAGGACACCAAGACTCCATATATCACAAGCAGCATCATAGCCTTGTCGTTTTAAAACCTAGAAAAAATAACAATTAGTATTAATATACCACTGTTTACTTAGAGATGTGAATAGGCCATGAACTACACTGTATCTTCTAAATCAGTGTATTTAAGAAAAACCTCAACAGAACATGATTAGCAAACAAGGCAATAATATATTAACCCTATTCCAAAACATTCTATGACTAATATTTCATATATATGTAAAATTTCATTTTGGTATTTGAATTAGCATTTATTGAGTGCTGCTGTAGCATAGAGAGAACTATAAAATAAATTGAAGCTAAGTTTCTTTCCTTCCCATCCCCACTCCCCTCTAAGTTTCTTATTTAAATGAATATATATTTAGTTTGTATAAGGCTGCAAAACTGGTTACATAAAACCATACTTTTAAGAACACATATGAAAGTACAAATGATAGAGTGCAAAATTATACTTCTACATATTTAAAATGATTCACTTGAGCATTTAGTAGTCACCAACTATTCCTAGGAATGAACAGTGATAAACACAAAACACTCTGGTTTCCTTAAGAAAATCAGAATATGGCAGGGGAAATAAATAAATAAATAAATAAATAAATAAATAAATAAATAAAGTTAATAATCCAATGTGGTAAGTATTTTTTGGCTGATTTTTTTTAATGTTTATTTATTTTGAGAGAGAGAGAGCAAGCAGGGGAGGGGCAGAGAGAGAGAGGAATAGAGAATCCCAAGAGGCTCCACGCTCAGCATTGGGCCCAATGCGGGGCTTGATCTCATGACTGAAAAATCACCACCTGAGCCGGAATCAAGAGTTGCACTTTGACAATGTAGTATTATAACAAAATTATATTTAAAGTGGTCTGAGTATAAAGATGAGGAAAAAATTCATTCTTGAAATGTGGAGAGAAGGAAGGCTAGAGGGCAGCCTGCTTGTACTGGGCCTATAAGTAAGAATTCAGGAGGCAAAGGGCAGAGGCAAGCGAGCAGAGCATGCTTAAGGAGAGGCAAGGATTCAGTGTGGCCAGATCTCTAGGTAGGGTACACTGGAGAGAATGAAAGGCTTTTACATGTATCTTGTTAAGGAATTAAAATATTTTTCCTGTAGGCAATCAGTTGTCACTGAAGCATTAAACAGGGAAATAAAATAAGTAGATGTGTACACCAAAAGGATAACTCAAGGTATAAAGGAAATGCTGGTAAGAAGACAGAGTGGAAAAAAGGCCAAATGACAGGAAACAATTTGTATCAAACCAAGTGAAAGGCTGTGAGGAACCACACCAAGGCAGGACATGGATAGAAAGAGATGTAAAGATAAAAGAGGAACAACTTAGTTCAGATGAGATGTACAGGGTAAAGGATAAGAGGTCTAAAATATTTAGGAATCAGAATGGAAAGGGTTTGGTGACCCACTGGATGTAGAGAAATGATGGGGAAGGAGGATTTTAGGAGGGCTTCCAAGTTTTAACCTGGATGACTAAGTGGTGAGTAGGAGACAAAGAGTTAAAAGCTCAAGTCTAAAGAGAGTTTAATTATGGAAGATTTCCTGAAAAAGATGAATTCAGAGGCTTTGAAACAAAAAACATCCAATGTGCCAAGGCAAAACAGCTACATGGTGATTTCAAGAAGCAGATTGATTGTCTGAAGCAGAAAACACTGATGGGGAAAAATGAGATGGCTAGATGAAGTGACTATGCTTGGATATGTGTCAGATGCTGTGGGTATGTGGACAAACAAGCAGAGAGTCTGTCCCTCATTAGCTCTAGTACCACCAGAACAGGTGCAAGGAGTCTTTTTAAAAGTATTATTTTATAACTCAAAGTAAGAAAATTACAAAAAGTTTGGTAAATATAATGCAACCATTCTAACACTACCAACTATTATCATTTTTTGTGAAATATATAATGGTAAATGCACAGACTTTGCAGCCATATTGCTGGGGCTCAAATCTCGACCTGACCTCAAACAAATTATGTAACCTTTCACTGTGCACCTGGTTTCCTATAAGAATTGAGTGAAAGTATTTACTTCACAAAGTTATGATTAGAAGGAATTATTACATGTAAACCCTATGTTGTGAGGATGAAATCAGTTAATACATGTGACTGGCACATAACCCCTATGTTAGGTTTGACTATCTTTTTTTAACTTTATTTATTTGTTTTGAGAGAGACAGAGAGAGCATGAGTGGGGGAGGGGCATAGAGAGCGGGAGAGAGAGAATCTCAAGCAGAATCCACGCTATCAGCGTGGAGGCCAATGTGGGGCTCGAACCCAAGAACTGTGAGATCACGACCTGAGCTGAAACCAAGAGTCAGATGCTTAACCAAGTGAGCTACCCAGGTGCCTCGGTTAACTATTATTTTTTCTTATCTAGTTCATAGTTATGTGTTTTTACACAATGATAATAAAAAGACAAGAAATCTTGAGGGCAAAGCAGTGGATTTTAGATTTGCTACAACGGGGAACAGAAATTTCTTAGGAAAAGAAGCAACTTGATCAAAGTAGGGCTTGAAAAAGACTTCAGTAACACTGCAGCTCTTCTGTGGAATGATCAGAGATCGAGAAAGGGAGCAAGGTGAAATTAGGCCATGGCAGTCATTTGGGGTGTGGTGAAGGAAGCAGGGCCTAGGATGGCAGTTTTGTGAACAGAAGAACCTCAAACTGGTTTTTGAGGATAACAGAGATGATACCTAGTTATGTAGCTAAAGACAAGAAGAGACCATGATGTTTTAGCCTCAGAAATACAGGAAGATGGTGTCAAAACCAGTAAATTAAAAAGGATATTAGGAAAGGATGAGAATAAGCTACTTTCCATTTAATTCCATGTGCTGACAAGCACAAAAGTGTTAGTGACAGTAGACCACTACAGATGAGTGATTATGTAGAAAGACAGAAGTTAAGGCAAGAAAAGGACTAAGTAGTAGGGGACTGAGGACAGGATGAACTACCATCAGAAGAAAAAGAGCTGACATTTTATTTTAATTATTTGTTCAGTAAGTCTTCAATTAAACAACTATTAACTACTCCATATTAAACACAGCAAATGAGTTTTTAAATATACTGAAATACTGGAAGCAAATAATTTCACAATTACCTCTGGTGCAACAAAATTTGCAGTATAACAAGGAGTCATGAGAAGACCGTTTTCTGCTCTTAGCTGTTTGGCAAAGCCAAAATCGCAAATTCGAATAGATTCTGGATTGCCAGATTCATCCACGTAAAGAATGTTGCTAGGTTTCAAGTCTCTGTGAACCACCTAATTGAAATACAAATTAAAGAGGTACATTAACAATACAACAACACATTTCCATGATGGAAAATTCTTTATTCACAAACTGTCAAGCAATGTACTTAACAAGAGGATGTGAGTGCTGACCTTCAAATGATCTCAACATTATAAAAGGCTGATAATGTAAGCATAACCCTCTAATACAGAACCAGGGCAAGGAAAGAAGGAAGAAAAAATAGTATGTACTTCCCTCCTCTTTGTCCATTGAGTACGTAGGTTAGGTTAAGGTAAAATGCAAATAGCAGTAATATCTGCCCCTAGGTTATTCATTTATTCAACAAATATTTATTGAATGCCTATCATGTGCCAGGGTATTATATAAGAAGCTCCAGATACCATATTAAACAAGACCTGTAAGATCCTTGCCTTTCCATGCTAGGAGCTTGCACGGTAGTGAGGAAGGCAGAGAATAAACAGGTGAGAGATGCGTCTCTAGAGGAGGTAACATCTGGTCCAAACCAGCTGGAACAGTGGGGGACAGTCATTCTAAGGAGAGGGAACAGCATGTATAATGGATGTATACAACAAACAAGTGCTGACAGGCTCAATGGAACAGGCACTGGGTTTAGGGGTAAAAAGGAAAAAAAAAATCCAGACTTTAAGTACTGCCTATTTAATATCCAAGTGACAACGTCACACATACTAAAAGATATTGTTCCTTTAGATTTTTGTAATATTTCTCCCCCTTCAGTTACCTACTTGAGTACTTCTTTCACATAAACCTTGACATTCCTTATTAGACTTCTATGTTTCTTCTACCACTAAATTCTGAGTCTAGATTCTAATCAATCACCTCAGTTTTAGTTTCTAACATTGAGAACATTACTTCTCCAGATCATCTGAGTAACTAATTACTGCTGAAGCAATGGAAAAGAATATAGAAGACTTAGATGACTGCAAAGTCATCAATTCTCCAGTGACTATGGAGTCCCACTAATTCTTAGCTAGTATACTAGGCAAATCTTGACCAGCTAGAAATCAAGAAGCTCTAGAATGAAAGTGACACTTCCCAGTTGTTAGCTTCTAGAAGCAAAGACAAACAAAATGAGAATAACATATTGAAAATAAACTCCTTAAGAAGTAGTCTCTTAATTTCCTTGTATTTATTAAAAAAATTTTTTTTTATGTTTACTCATTTTTGAAAGACAGAGAGGCAGAGCACAAGCAGGGGTGGGGCAGAGAGAGAGGGGACACAGAATCTGAAGCAGGCTCCAGGCTCTGGGCTGTCAGCACAGAGCCCGACGCGTGGCTCGAACTCACGAACTGTGAGATCATGACCGGAGCCGAAGTCGGATGCTCAACCGACTGAGCCACCCAGGCGCCCCACGTATTTATTTATTTTTTAATGTTTATTTATTTTTGAGAGAAAGTGCGAGCGGGGCAGGGGCAGAGAGAGACATGTGGAGAGAAGATCCAAAGTGGGCCCTGCACTGATAGCCGCGGGCCCAATGTGGGGCTCAAACTCACAAACCAGGAGATCATGACATGAGCCGAAGTCGGACGCTCAAACAACTAAGTCACCAAGGTGCCCCTCTTAATTTCTTTTTATAAGTGAATACAACCCATGATTCTATGGTTGTGCTTCTAAACTTGCAATGGATCTAATTCTCAAGAGCACAGAGTGGCCTAGCAAAAATGGTGATACGTCTTCCTGGTCAGAAGACCTCACTCACTTTTTGTTGGGAAGCATAAGAACTTAATATAAACAAGTCACGATTTCAAAGTAGCACTTCAACCTTGGTGGGAGAAATTTTAGTAAATGAAGAACAGCAAATAATTAAGCTAATAGTATTTTCCATTAATGCATAAAGTAACTTCTACCTTTGTAATTTTAGTTCAAACATTCAGAAAGAATAGGTAAAAAAAAAAAGAAAAGGTGAAAGTGTGTGTGTGTATGTATATATATGTATGTATGTATGTGTGTGCATGTGTGTATTTGTATATATAAAATGTTAAAAAGACTTACCCCTTGTGCGTGAAGATATTCAACAGTTTTGGTTATAGTAAAGAGGACAGCACTGGCCTCTCTTTCGGAGAAAAATTTCTGTCTAAGAATTTTATCCAGCAATTCACCCCCTTTCATAAGTTCTGTCACTACATACACGTATTTTCCATCATCATATACCTGTAAGATTTAACACCAAAATGTCAAAAATTATTTGAGGCTTTACATGTGCTCAGAACAAAGTCTATAGTCAAGGAAATTTTTATTTATCACAACTGATGGAGGATATAAAATTTGCAAGCCATTTTATACATGCAAGAATATTAAAACAGGAATTGATTAGATTGAATGTCAGAAAAATAATCTGCAACTTCCTTCTGTGAAACCTAAGTCATGGCAATCAAAGTAACGATGGGCATCGTATATGAAGGGGTACTGAACTGTTGCTCTCAGGTTTGTTTCTCTTGATCTTTCTATCGATGACAGCGGGGACTATGATTTTCCTGGAACTTCTGCAACTGCAGAACTTCTATATTTACATAAACAGTACAACGAATCAATTCTGGTTTTGATTAAACTGAAATACAAGCTGTGGCACAAATTAAGTAGGAAGATCAAGTAGCAGAAAGATATTCCATCTAACCACACAGAAGCATACAAGTTTCCTCCCAATGCAGAAATAGAAAGCTCATTGTAATTCTGGATTTGTACTTCAGGCAATCCCAAACTGAGATAGCCTCTTTATTAAGCTTCAGTTTCTTTTATTCCCCGTCACCACCGGGTTACTGCACACCTTTATTTAGCTCCGTAAGAGGTAGTGGGTGCTGGGGCCCCAAATATGTAGAAAACAAGGTACCTGTCCTCAATGTTTTTATTCTAGTAGGGAGAAACAGACATAGAAATAAGTTAAAAAAAATGTTGGAGATGCTGTGATAAAAGCAGGGAAAATTTTAGAGACCTTGGAATTTGAAATCAAAGAAGGAGGAAAGATGTAAAAACCAGTAACAGCTTAGGGAGTTTCCAAGTCAAGGAAGAAAGAATTTTCTGTATTTCCTTTTTTATTTAGTTGGTCAGATTCTTGGAGGTTATAGTAATTAAAGAGTCACTTAAGATATGCAGCTTCACATTTTAATGGGACTAAGTTAACATTCTTCTTCTAACAATGAGCAGTGATAAATTAATCTCAGGAAACTGGAGTTTTGGTTAGGAAAAAGGAAGAGTAAACTTTGGAATTCACAAAATCTCAGAGGTGAAAGGCAAAAGGTACCTTAGAAATTCTCTGGCTTAGTTGGCCATGTGACATATCAGGTCTATGACACCCAGATATGGCCTTTGAGCCTATGTGAGCACCATGAGCAAGAGAAGGTTTAATGCTGCCTGGGGAGTTCACACCCTTCGCCAACAGCTCTGGTATGATAAAACCACAGGCAGAAAGGAAAGGATACCTCACTTGTCTAGGGTGTGGCAATCCGAAGAACAGACCTCCTGGAGGAAGTAAGGTTTTAGCAAAGTTTTAGAGGAACGGTGGTTAGCCAGGCAAAGAAGGGAAGTGGTACTGTTCATTGAGGAAATCATAAATTCAGACAGAGCAGCATGAGAAAAGGAGGAAAGCTGAAAGATGTGTACATACTAGAGCATGGTTAGAGCATGGGGTATGAGAGGAAGTGTGAAAACTACTGCAGACAGAGGAAGGCAAGGACTGGAGGTGAGTGGGGGTATGAGATGTAGGTAGGCAAGTAACATACCTGAGTGTTTGCTTTCTCAGGCAGTACTGTGGAAGAGAGTTTGGGGAATCCATAGAGTCTGAGACTAGTTAATCCCTAATACTAATTAATACCCACATGTTCCAGTAAACATAGGTATTAAAAGCAATAATGTCAGTAACATTTTTCTTCTTAAAGCAAAAATACAAAAATTAACTACATAAACATATTTTTCTTTATAGCTGAAATTATGCTACATATGTTGTACTCCAGTCAATTTTTTTAAAACTTACGATATCGAGTTCTTTGTCTACCACATGATATTTGAAAACATTCCCAGAGCGAGTTAGACAACTGATTCAAATGATCAGAGTTAAAGAATTTACTACTTACATCCTTTAGAGTAATGATGTTTGGATGCTGTCCATAACGAAGAAGTATTTCAATTTCTTCTGTTGGGTCTCTCTTGCTTTTATCAATAATCTAAAAGGCAGGTATTTATCATAAAATCTCATGAACTATACAGTCACAAACCTTAAGTATTAAAGCTACAGATCTTAAGTATTATCTTATATAAATACTAGGCATATGAGCCATTTATCAACCAGTCTTATTTAAGTCCCTGGCCACACTGTCTAATCAAAATTTGAAAGCCAGTCTAAGTTTAGAACTTACTAAATACTCAAAGGCCTCAAGAAAAGGTACCAAGAACATCTCTTTCTTCCATCCTTGAATGTCTTAAGCCCTTGTAAATGTAGTCAACTTCTAACCCCTATCAATACAGAAAATTAAGGAAAAGATGTATATATGTATATATAATACCACCACTAGCCATCTGTTTACTAAATTACCTTTACTTCCTTTAATAAAATGCTTCAGTGGAAGAACCCATTAGTTGTAAGCTACTTATAAAGAATTAATTAAGAGTTAAGTGGAACAAGCTCATTTTTGAAGCTAGGCAGAAAGCTAAGCAGAAAACCACACCTAGAATTTTACTTGGCTAAAGTGAAGTTTAATTATTATAATAAAGCCCTTTAAAATACTAATGTAGCTTTCCAATCCTTTTATGTCAGCTGTTTCTTAAAAATACATCTCTTAAAGTTTTAATCTGTTAAAGTAATATTATATATATTTTTTAAATTTTTTTTAACGTTTATTTATTTTTGAGACAGAGCATGAACGGGGGAGGGTCAGAGAGAGGGAGACACAGAATCCGAAACAGGCTCCAGGCTCTGAGCTGTCAGCACAGAGCCCGACGCGGGGCTCGAACTCACGGACCGTGAGATCGTGACCTGAGCCGAAGTCGGCCGCTCAACCGACTGAGCCACCCAGGCGCCCCAGTAATATTATATTTTTAAAAGGATAACACGTTTTGCTTTCATTTTGTCCAGAGGGTAGTCTGAAACAAATTTTGTGACCTACATATTTTCGATTTAGGCTTAGTAATTAATGTACACAATAAATAACTCCAATGCTCCAGCAATCTAGGAAAGAGTTTGCAACTCACAGTGTGAGCCAAATCTGCTATCAGAAGTGTATTTAGTTGTAAAACAGTTCCGTATGTGAAGGACGAGGAATACAAACATAGGTGTACACTGTAATCAAATGCAAATGACAGTGTGGAATTAGGCAAATGGATGATTAAGAAGAAGGTATATTGAATAGACATGCAAATTCAAGGGAGATGAGTCTTCTGAAGACACTTCTGAGAACACACTGGAAGGTGTTATTCCTAGCAACAATCTCTTTCATCTGTTAATCTGAGCAGAGCTTACATTTCATTCATACTTTTGCTTGCAGATCTTTGATTTGTAGTAATTTCAGTAGAATGAATTTATGCTGGAATTTGTTTTATGAATCTAATTTAAGTCACAAGACTCCACAGATAGCTTGGAGATATTCTCAAGGTTTTGGTATACTGCTCCTGGTTTATGTAATTCAAAGGGGGCCTCAGGGCATTTCTACTTTTTTCTGATGTGTTTATGGAGACAAGATACATCCTTAAACTGCCTACCATGTACATTACTCACCTTATCTCCTTTCATGTAAGCAATCAGAAAATTTCTATGTACTCTAGATTTCACTATGAGCAAAGAGTAGAGAGCAAATTAAAATGCCTTTTTATGGTTCATCCTTACACTTTACAGAAGGCCAGACACTGATGACTTTTAAAGCAATTACATCCAAGTTTAGAATAGTAGTAACAATTTTTTTGTGTATGTGTGTCTTCCCAGCTATTTGCTATGCATATATAAAAGACATTTATTTTTACACAATGAAATCATGGTAGATCTGTATGATAGATGGATGTACAGAAGTAATAACAATTAATGCTACTCCCCTACTAACTAAACATTTATAGATCACTAAACACTTATAGATCATTTCTAAGGTTCAAAATTAGCTGAAAGCTTTAGACATTAAATTGTTTGCAATGGGAGAGCAGAGACTACCATCCCAAGAAGTGAAAAGGCAGAAACCTGAATACAGTATTTTTTCACTTTCAACTAAAGGTTTGTAATTCAAACTTTATCATAGAGCCATGTGCTTTGGTTTTTGACTTAGAAAATTCTTACTGTCTTGACCCTTGATGAAATTAAAACAGCTAATGATAACAAATTTTATAACGGTGGTGCATATTCTTTTATTGGTGCACAGATCCTTTTAAATGTGAAGGACAGTATGAACACTTTTTGCCAGAAAAATGTAAACATAAAAAATTTGGCATACAATCTTGAGGAATTCCCTGACTCTTAGACCACAAAATTGGGGACTTTTTAGAGTAAAAGAGTGTTACTAAAAATCAGGTGTAAACGATTCTGTCTTGAGCAAACTGTAGGTATGCGCTTACCTTTAGCTTACAGGTGAATCCATGGTTCCAGATTAAGGTCCCTGAAGGTTGCAGATATTTCAGTTTACCATACCCTCCCCCCTCCTTTTTTAAATAAGAGAAAGCACATTTACCAAAGAAGAGTGTAATTTTTAAGTGGTATGGACATGCATGAATAAGAACTGTTAGAGATGCATTTTAAACCTAAAAATATTTACCTTCACTGCAAACTCCATGTTTGTAGCTTTATGTATGCATCTCTTGCAAACAGAGTAGGAGCCAACGCCAATATCTTCTTTTACTTCATATCCATCAGTAAACTGAATACTGTTTCTGTGCAACTGCTACAAAGACAATTATAGGTTGACAAAGAGTTTTATAGTGACTATGGTATAATTCATAATAGTGGAATATGTTACTCGGTATGCATTGTTGATATTAACAATAAATATAAATGAGTATCGGCAAAAATAAAAATGAATCTTTACAGCATTTATTCTTCCACAACTGTGTATTTTAGCAGTGTCTACCATAAAACGTACAGCAAAAAATAGGCTAAAAAACTTGTGTTAAAAAGAAATAACTGAGTATGTACAACAGAAAACACAGAGTTATTGATAAGGAGCTGAAAGCCTTGCCTGTGATTGAACCCTATTCCACTCCCCAGCCAACGCTAGGTCCCTGAAGTACTTTTGCAAACAGGGAGCAGTGTGAAGCCTCCGGTACGGAAGAAAAGATTTAGGAGGATTCAGAATGAGAACATCTGGATGCTTGTCTCAGATGCACCTCTTGCAGGCTATGTAACCCTGAACGTGTGTTTTTTCAGAGAGCAATGGTGAGGATTAAATAAAATATTTGAAGGTGATACCTGTTATTGTCATTGGGGACTATCAGTAGCCATGCCCTCTGTTCTCTACCCTCAAGTCAGAGCTTCAATAGACCTTCTGCTAGAGAAGCTGTTAATGGGTTAAGGACTAAATAACATGGGGTAGGATGGTGGCTAGCAAATGAGCGCTTTCATAAGTACGCTGAGGGAAGTTGTGCTGCTCTTGGCTATACTGAAGGGAGAGCATCCCCTGCCACATCTGGTGTCTATGTGCTTTGTATAGGTTAAAATTTGAATTCTGTAGAACATATGTTTGTGACTTCTATGTTAGGTAGAGAAGTTATAACTTATAAACTTCCTATACATCACATGCTTGTTACAGTAAAAGGGACAGACTATTTCAACCATGAATTTTATTTAAAAACCAGTGCTTAAAATGGTTTTCTCGAAAGTGGAAAGCAAGATGACTAACCCAGGAAAGAAACGTTAGAGCAAAAGCAACTTCATCATGGAGCAAACTCAAGCACTACTTAGTACCCTAAAAAACAATCAATGCTTCAAAAGACATATCTAGCTCCCTCTATGATTAGGAAGATGAATTACATTTATCTTTCCATGATACTAGGATGGGAAGGAATAAATCTAATGGTTTATACTATTTGTGTTCCTCGAATAACATTTAATTTACTAGTCCAGTCTCCTGTTACAAACACACAGACATCTAGAAACCTGCTTCTGTGGCTTTTACCTCCTTCTCCAACTCTGATACACAGATGGGATAATGAGGAAGGGCACACCCTAAGGTAGTACCTGCAACCATTTCTTCCTAATAGCAATGGGGATTCCCAATGAACAAGGAAACAAAACACGGAAAACATAAGACTGAAGTTCACTCTTATTTCTTATACATTTCTATGGCAGAAGTTGGCAAACTATAGCTTCTGGGCCAAATCTGTTTCACTGCCAGTTTTTTTTCACTGCCAGTTTTTATAAATAAAGTTTTATTGGCACACAGCCATGCTCATTCACTTAGCTACTGGTCTATGGCTGCTTTTGTGTTACAATGGCAGATATGAGTGGTTGTAACAGAGATCATGTAGCCTACAAAGCCCCGAACATTTAACTGGCCCTTTAGAAAGCAAGTCTGCTGAACCCTGTTCTAAGCTATCAGGGAACCAGGAGACCTCAGTTCATCATAGCTGACCTGACAGAGTCAGAAGATGAAACAAACTAGGCCTGATAAACATTTTTTCCTGATAAACAGGAAAGGGTGGAGACAAGATGGTGATATATGTCTCAACTCTCTTAGAATTCCCCTTTTAAGTCAGACAGATATCCAGAATTTTAGTGCATGCCATCTTTTTAAAAGCAAATGAAAGGAATTTCTAAAAGCAATGTCAATGGTATAAAATTTATTTTAAGCTGCCCACTTAAAATCAGATCAAATATAATCATCCACACAGTGAACTCTATCTTACAACATTTCAAACTTTAAATTACTTATACATTCACTCACCTGCACAATTGAATGCACACCAACTGTCTGCATAGCTTGGCTTTCATCATCTGAGGTGATAGCAACAAAACTAAACCCCCGAAAAAGCTGATGTGCATTAGCACTGGGTGGAATGCCAGGTGAGTCTGAAAAGAATAATACATTACTGAGAAGGTAATACTTGAAAGGTAATTAAGGGAATAACTGTTGACAGTATGGCCTTTCTCACTAATTCTGGAATTTTACTTCTTAGGCACCCAGTGCTTCCAGGATAACTCAGTAAAATCAGCCCTGTCCTGATGGCTTATGGGTATCAGAGCTCTAACATCCCAGTTCTTCTGAGCCCAGAAAATAGCTAATTCGTTGAAGAATATAATAAATCGATGAATTACTGGGCTAATGTTATTGTAAATTAGCAATGATCCATAGAATTTTCTGTAGTGATGTAAATTTTCTTTATCTGTGCTGTCCAATATGGCAGCCCCCAGCCACATGCAGCTCCTTAGCATTTGAAATGTGGTTAGTGTGACTGAGAAACAAAATCTTAAATTCAGTGCTATGGCTCCTGGTCATGTGGAGATACATGTTCATCTACAGATAATTTAGGAGAAAGGAATTTAGGCCAGTAATCTTAGTACACAATATCAGAATCTGGAAATCTAAACTACAAGTTAAAAATTACTGTATTTAGGGGCGCCTGGCTGGCTCAGTTGGTTGGGCGTCTGACTTCGGCCCAGGTCATGATCTCACAGTTCGTGGGTTTGAGCCCCACGTCGGGCTCTGTGCTGACAGCTCAGAGCCTGGAGCCTGCTTTGAATTCTGTGTCCCCCTCTCTCTGTGCCCCTTCCCTACTCACGCTCTGTCTCTGTCTCTGAAAAATAAACATTGAAAAAAATTACTATATTTATATATATATATTTAAGGATCAAAAGTAATATTGAGGAAAATCATGGCATGTAGTCCTTAAACTGTATCTTATGACATGACATATATTGTTATTCAAATTATTTATGTGGAATCTACTGGCATTAACAAAAACAGAAAACTACTTTTAAAATATAGTCAATAGTTACTATAAAAATAAAATCATAACAAATGTACTACTCATAAATGTAAAGACACAATTAAGCATACTAATATTTATAATCATATTATAAAGGCTAAGGGCAAAAACCAAATAGGCAAATCTACTTAAACATCAACTCTGCATAAAGTTCTTTTTTAACATCAGCTTCATAGTATCAGCAATAAATACTGTTTAGTGAATTTTAAATCAAGGTGACAGTATTCTACTGAAGACTTTTGCTAACTACCTGGGCAGAATACAATATAGAATTGTGCTATTCTGAGATCTTTCCTCTATCAGGACAAATTGTAATGAGAAAGCAAAGTAAAACATTACCATCTATCACCAATTCAATGCATATCACTGTTTATGTTTTTGATAAAATTGTGCTGATGTATTAATTCAAATTTCTAAGACTGTCTTATAAAAATAATAAACATCCATCAATGCTTAACACAAATTATGAGGATACTGACTGGAAAGTTTTTTTTAAAAATTTATTTAAATTTATTTTTTTAAATTAATTTTATTTTTTAAAATTTACATCCAAAGTAGCATATGGTGCAACGATTTCAGGAGTAGATTCCTTAATGCCCCTTACTCATTTAGCCCATCCCCACTCCCACAACCCCTCCAGTAACCCTCTGTTCTCCATATTTATGAGTCTCTTATGTTTTGTCCCCCTCCCTGTTTTTATATTATTCTTGCTTCCCTTATGTTCATCTGTTTTATATCTTAAAGTCCTCATATGTGTGAAGTCATATGATATGTCTTTCTCTGACTAATTTCGCTTAGCATAATATCCTCCAGTTCCATCCACGTAGTTGCAAATGGCAAGATTTCATTCCTTTTGATTGCTTAGTAATACTCCATCATATGTATATATACCACATCTTCTTTATCCATTCATCCATCGATGGCCATTTGGGCTCTTTCCATACTTTGGCTATTGTTGATGGTGCTGCTATAAACACGGGGGTGCATGTGTCCCTTTGAAACAGCACACCTGAATCCCTTGGATAAATGCCTATAGTGCAATTGCTGGGTCGTAGGACAGTCCTATTTTTAATTTTTTGAGGAAACTCCATACTGTTTTCCAGAGTGGCTACACCAGCTTGGATTCCCACTGACTGGAAAGTTTTATAGCAAGGTTTGAATGATGTGCTCTATGGAAAATACATACAAGCACACTTTTTATTTATTTGCTTGTCAGTGATAAACCTGGGGTCTGGTACACCTAAATGAGGGAGTATTAGAGTGCAAAACATACCCTTATGTGTATACACACACTAATAAATATAGATTACCATTTCAAAGATAATTTCTCTGTAATAGTCACTGTTAATGCAATTTTAGGATAAGGCATGACACAGGATATGAAGCATTTTTAAAAATGTTTATTTATTTTTTAGAGAGAGATAGAAAGAGAGCATGCACAAGCAGGGGATGGGCAGAGAGAGAGGGAGACACAGAATCCCAAGCAGGCTCCATGCTGTCAGCACACAGCCTGACGTAGGGCTGGAACTCACGAACCATGGGATCATGACCTGAGCCGAAATCAAGAGTCAGAAGCTCAACCAACTGAGCCACCAGGTGCTCCTGAATTACTTTGAAATGATGACACCTCATACAAAGTTTAAGCTATGTTTTGGATTTAAACTTTACAAGTACTTGGGGCGCCTGGGTGGCGCAGTCGGTTAAGCGTCCGACTTCAGCCAGGTCACGATCTCGCGGTCTGTGAGTTCGAGCCCCGCGTTGGGCTCTGGGCTGATGGCTCAGAGCCTGGAGCCTGTTTCCGACTCTGTGTCTCCCTCTCTCTCTGCCCCTCCCCCGTTCATGCTCTGTCTCTCTCTGTCCCAAAAATAAATAAACGTTGAAAAAAAAAAATTTTAAACTTTACAAGTACTTGCAGAATTGTACTTAATATTAGAGTTTTAAAGAGCACTATCTATACTGAATAGTGTTTTAAGTAGAAACAGCTACAGGTAAATAAACACACAACCAAATAATTTTTTCACATAAATAGTATCAAAGTTTAAGGCACAACATAATTTGCTAAAAGATTTTTTTAACTTTGAGAGAGAGAGGGAGGGAGAGAATCTTACACAGGCTCCATGCTCAGTACAGAACTTGATGTGAGGCTCGATCCCACAACCCTGGGATCATGACTTGAGCCTAAATCAAGAGTTGGATGCTCAACTGATTGAGTCACCCAGGTGCCCCCATAGTTTGTTATAAGGTTCAACATGGATCTTAACTGCTATAAAATGCTGTAAAGGATTTTCGAATTATCTAGTTACCTTAGCAGGCATATGGTAGGAAGGGGAGGTATGAGGATAGCATAAAGACTTATATATCTATATACAGTCTTACATTTGGGTTTTCACATTTTCTCCTTACCTTTGGGAGTTTTTGCAGTAAACTCAGGATCAAAATAGAACGTATCTTCAGGTCTGCCAGTTGCAGGTTTAAAAGGTGGATGAATTTCTCTTCTGTACAGTTTCTAGAGGAAAAAGGAGAGACTTAGGTATGCGTTAATTATAAAAAAATTCAAGCACATTTTCATTCTATACTTACATTCCAGTCTATTGTTGAGAAAAATGAGTGTCTTTTAATTTCCTCAACTCCATCTGGTCCTGCACCTATCAAAAATTAAATGGTTTAGAATTTTTGATTAAATATTTTTATTTCAAGGAGGAATATATAGTTTATTTAGACTTTGCTTTTAATATTTGCCCTAATATGTCATAATTACACATTAAAAACAAATATCCACCTCCCCCTGCCAAAAAACCCCAAATACCAACAAACACAAAAAAGAAACTTATTACAATTTTTACCTAATCTGTTTGCAGGATTTCGTTTGAAAAGCATTCGCAAAAGACTCTGGGCTTCAGGACTCAAAAACTGTGGCATCCCAAGTTTGGCTCTAAATAATAAATCCACATAACAACATTTTATTTTCTGGAAGTATCTGTATTTCATTTTTAAAACTTTTAAACTAGTATTTTCATTTTAAGATAATTGTGGGTTTATACTAAGTTGTAAGAAATAATACAGATAGATCCTGTGTACCCTTTCCCCAATGGTAATGTCTTACAAAACTAGAGTATACTATCACAACCAGAATACTGACACTAATGCAATCAACTTATCTCATTTAGATGTCTCCAGCTTTAACCGCTGGAGTTTGTTTGTGTGTGTACATGGAAGTTTAGTTCTTTGCCATTATATTATAGGTATAGGTCCCTGTATCCACCACCATAGTAAAGATAATGAACAGTTCATCACTACCAGGATACCTCACACTGTCCCTTTATAACCATACTGGCCTCCCTCCCTCTCCAATTCCTAACCTCTGGCAATCATGAATCTATTCTAAATTTCTATAATTTTGTCATTTTAAGAATGTTATGTAAGTGGAATCATAAAGCGTGTAATTTTTTCACTCAGCATAAATTTCCTGAGATTCATCCAAGTTGTTGCATGTATGAATAAATCATTCCTTTTAGTTGTTGAGTAGTATTCCATGGCATGGATGGACCACAGTTCGTTTGTCCGTTTACCTGTTGAAGGGCACTTGGACTGTATCTAGTTTTGGATTACTACAAATAAAGATGCTATGAACTTTTGTATATAGACTTTTGTGTGAACACTTAATAGAATTTTAGTCCATAATCTTCTAATAAACTTTTCCATTTTTTCTGATTTTTGCAAAAAGCACTACTGTGATCTGAGTCTTAGTTCCTGCCCTGTTACTAAGAACTTTGTGACCTTGTGAAAAGACAATCCCTTTGGGTCTGTTACCACTCCCTCATAAGCAAAGGGTTGACCGTTACATCAATGGCTCTCTACTGTAGCCTTGGAATCTTTTTTCAAAAGGAATTTAAGAAATCCACTATTTTTTAAATTTTTTATTTTTAATGTTCATTTATTTTTGAGAGAGAGAGAGAGACAGAGTGTCAGCAGGGGAAGGTCACAGAGAGGGAGACACAGAACCTGAAGCAGGCTCCAGGTTCTGAGCTGTCAGCACAGAGCCTGACGTGGGGCTTGAAACCACAAGACATGAGATCATGACCTGAGCCGAAGTTGGACGCTTAACTGACTGAGCCACTCAGGCACCCCAAAAACCCACTATTCAAAACTGCTAAAAGAAATGTGCTTCATATGCCTATTTTTTCCTCCCATTCCCTTTAATAGCCCCACAAGGAAGAGCAGCTGGTGGGAAAGGGGTCTGTGGGACACCTAAAAGTCTGTGGCACATAGTCTGAAAACCACCAGCCTGAATGAGCTTGAGGGTCAGTTTCAGCTCTAATATATAATTTTATTCTTTTTCCTAACCTACAAATTAAGGCAACTACTGATCCCGTAAGTATGAAAATAATAACAGAGCTGGGGAAATGGCTAGCGGAGAAATTTCTACTTCAGAAATAGATCCATTTATTATTCAGTGAGTTGTTATTGCGCTACTATGTGCCAGATATTGCCCAGTGCTGAGGAAATAGAGATAAAGATAGGCCCCCAGAGTCAGCAAGGAAGACGGAGACAGATAACCCTAGTATATTAAGAGAAAACTTCAGAAGGACATATGGAAAGACTGCTAAGGGAACAGCAGGGGATATCTAATTTAACATGAGAGACTATGAAAGGCCTTAAATGCAGTTTAAAAGTTGAGAATTTATTCATTTGGCCAGTGTCCCCCTAACATTTTACTAAATAACATTAATCTTGTTAGAGCTCAGCAACGACAATAAAAATATTTCATGATCTAATGTATTTGTGGAATACTATCTATTTTACTCCCTGTTGGAGACACAGAATAAAATACATTGTATATAAAAGGCTGAAAAATCGAAAGTAAGGAAATCATTATTTTTCTAAACATTTGTTTCCAGTATGTCTTTTTCAGAGAATACCTATTCACATCTTGTAGAATTAGGGCTCTACCAAACAAATCTGGAAAATACTGCCATATTAGGTAATAGGTATATAGCAGAGGTTTCTTTCTTTTAATTAAAAAAATTTTTTTTTTCAACGTTTATTTATTTTTGGGACAGAGAGAGACAGAGCATGAACAGGGGAGGGGCAGAGAGAGAGGGAGACACAGAGTCGGAAACAGGCTCCAGGCTCTGAGCCATCAGCCCAGAGCCTGACGCGGGGCTCGAACTCACGGACCGCGAGATCGTGACCTGGCTGAAGTCGGACGCTTAACCGACTGCGCCACCCAGGCGCCCCCAAAAAAATTTTTTTTAAAGTTTATTTATTTCTGAGAGAGAGAGAGAGCGAGTGAGCAAGTGAGCATGAGCTGGGGAGGGGCAGAGAGAGAGGGAGACACCAGAATCCGAAGCAGGATCCAGGCTCTGAGCTCTGAGCACAGAGCCTGACATGGGGCTCGAACTCGTGAACTGTGAGATCATGACCTGAGCCAAAGTTGGACACCCAACCGAATGAGTCACCCAGGCGCCCCATAGAGGTCTTTTTTTTTTTTTTTTTTAAGTTTATTTATTTTGAGAGAGATAGAGGGAACGTGAGCCAGGGAGAGGAGCAGAGAGAAAGGGAGAGAGAGAATCCCAGGTAGGCTCTGCACTGGCAGCACAGAGCCTGATGCAGGGCTTGAACCCAAGAACCATGAGATCATGACCTGAGCTGAGACCAAGAGCAGGACACTTAACCAACTGAGCCACCCAGGTGCCCTTAGCAGAGGTCTTTAAACAGTGCACTAACGTGACCAAATTTATTTCCAAGAAGGTAACTGCAAAGGTAGTAGTATAGAGTGATCTGGAGTAGAAAGCAGTGGTAGGTTGTAGGCATTCTATTTAGGAGCTTGACCCAAAGTGTAGGTAAGAGACCACCATGGTCTGAGAACCGTAAGCAGTGCAACGCAAAGGAAAAGCTGGGACACTGAAATATTTCTAAGAGCAAATTTGATGAATACCTGCATGTACAAGAGAAGGGAAGAAATCAAGAATGATTCCAGGTTTCTGGCTCAGGAACTGAAAATACAACAAGAAGAAAAGAACAGCAAACGGATAAATTTAATCATGTGTTTTCATGTTTTGGGAGAGCCATGCAGGTGAGGACATGCAAATACAGGTCTGATGTCTGGTTAAGAAAGAATAATTTGAGAGTAATTAAAATGCTGAGAGTAGTTACAGAAAAGACTGAGGTCAGCCAGGAAAATGAGCACAGAAGGGAAGAAAAGTCTATCAAAGATGAAACCCTAGGAAACAAGAACATTTAAGCAGTGGTCAGAAAAAGAACAATTTGGGCATTAAAAATAATGAATGCAATTATTTGTAATTGCTGAATCATCCTGATTATTAAATCCTGGGGTTCATTATAGTAAAGTAAGAAAAAGTCAAAGCTAACATAAAAGTCAACTCACTGGACACCATCCCCACTGGAGGTAACCAGGGCTCTGATAACTGGAAATAATTAAGAAAACAACCAAACACTTATTCTGCCTTTCTTGTTTGAGCCTTATTTCAAGGTATTTCAACAGCCCTAGCTGATGAGAGAAAGTTCACGGTTTTGGAAAATATCAGCTAATAAATGAAGAAAGAATAAAAGTAATAGAAAAGCACAATTTTGGAATCCCTACTAAAATTATTATTTCAAGTAATGATTACCAATGTTTGAAACCACTAGATGAAAGCCTGCCAGGGAACGTCGCATAGAGAGATCAGGTGTAATCATGGGAACTCATCACTTAAAGTTGGGCAACCAGGTGTTGTAACCCTTCTGATGTGATGCAACAGAATGCAGCATGAGCTATGAAATAATCTTGCCAAAAAAAAGTTTAACCAGAAATGGAATAAAGGAACAAGTTCAACAATATTATAGGGAGAATAAAACAATTTCAATACTCCTAGGAAAAAACTAATTGTTGTGTAACCATGTTAACAAGAGAGCCACAAAAACTGGCTTTAAATTCATTCAATTGAGCAAAATCAACTTGCCCAGGTAAAGTTTTTTTTTTTTTTTAAATCAACCAATCAGTAACTGCTGTCCATCTGTGAAAATCAGACAAAAAAGAAGGGACTCCAACAACCACACCTGAGTGCAAACTGATCAACAGTCCCACCCAAGTAACCACTCTTACAGATGATGTCGACCCATTTATGGCCCTGAAAATCTGCCAGTTCTTGAGCTGCACCCTTCCCCAAAATCCTCTGTAACAACAGTGGTCTGTGCTGCTTAGGCACTCTATTAGATCAGCATCACTCTTCCTTACTAGAGTAAGCAACAGTATCAGCTTTATGCTTTTTGTTTCATATACTGAGAGGTTGTCTTTTGACAAGATAAATACAGAAAGTGGAATTCTGTAAAACTGTATTGGTTTCTTCTACAAGTAAACGGTAGGGGGGAAAAAACAAGGGTAGACTGTTCTAGAAGAATGGAAGCTTAAGAAATACAACCAAATGAAATGTTCAGATGTGATTTGGGGCTGTAAAGACAAAGTTCTGGAGAAAATCTGAAAAATCAGGTTATGAATTGGTGTTAGTGGATACCTTACCAATGTTTTGTTAGGTGTGGTTATGAATGAAAGAAAACATCCTCACTTTTTAGCAATGCACACTTAAGTGGGTGACAAACGATATGTCTGGAATGCTTAAAATATTTCAGTGAAGAAGAAAAAGAAAAAAGCAATAAATGAAGCAAATGTGGCAAAATCTGATGACTGTTGAATGTAGGTGCCTGGTATTTGTGTGTTCACTGTATTATTTCTATTTTTGCAAATTACATTAGATAGTTTTCATAATTAAGCAGAGAAAAGCAGGCAGAGAGGAATGGTCAAGCAAGAGATCAAAAGAGGAACTGTTAAGGAAGTAGGAGAAGCAGGTGAGAAGAGGAAAACCTAAATGGGGAGGAAGGTGCCAACAGTGTCAAATTCTCCTCAAAGAGACTTTTTTTTAAAATATGAAATTTATTGTCAAATTGGTTTCCATACAACACCCAGTGCTCATCCCAACAGGTGCCCTCCTGAATGCTCATCACCCACTTTCCCCTCCCTCCAACCCCCCATCAATCCTCAGTTTATTTTGTTTTTAAGAGTCTCTTATGGTTTGGCTCCCTCCCTCTCTAACCTTTTTCTTTTTCTTCCCCTCCCCCATGGTCTTCTGTTAAGTTTCTCAGGATCCACATTCAGAGAGACTTTTCTTAACTGCCTCACCTAAATTGGCTCCTGCCCCTGCCCCTGCCCCTTCCCTCACACTTAAGAAATATTCTGGTTTATTATCCCTATTGCTATTACTTTCTGAAATATATTAATATTAATTCCTTGTCTCCCCAACTAGAATGCAAACTCTGTGAGACCAGAGATCTTCTCAGTCTTGTTAACACTGCATCCTAAGTATATGTTGCAAGACCTCAATCATCTGTTGAATGAATTGTGTGAACAAATGGTACAGAGAGTTGCCTTTCTAACAATCTGCCACTGATTTAAGCAACCAGATCACTGGTAACCATAACAAGAGGAGTTGCAATAGAATGGTGGAAATGAACGACAAACAGGGTGTGGAATAAAAACAGCCAAAAAATGGTAACAGAAAGCACAGACTACTCTTTACAGAGGCTCTGTGTTGAAAGGATGCAGGAAGATGGTGCAAAAACATGAAAGGAAGGCCAGGTCAAGAAAAGGGTTGATTTTTCCCAACACTAGAGTATGTTGGTCAGCTGAAAAGAAGGGGCCGAAATAGATGGAGTGATGAAGGTTTAGTGAACATTCATTTATATAGCAAACATTTTTTTTACCTTTTTTATTGTGAAAAATAACATAAAGTGTAAAACAAACAAACCCTGCACAACCCCAACACCAAAGTATACAGTTCAATGATCTACCACAAAGTGAATAGTCAACTGGCCAAAAAATAGAACATTGCCAGAACTTCTCATCCAATGTAACCACTTTTCTTATTTTGCCTTCCCTGTTGCCATCTGAATACGGACCTTAAAAAACTGTAGTTTGTCTGCTTTTAAAACTTTATATACAGAATCATATAGTATTTATTTTTTGGTGTCTGAACTGTCCTTGCTCAAAATTCTTGCACAATTTACCCAAATTGTTGCATATAACTATGATTTGTTCATTTTCTGCACCCCTGGACCAAAGGCCTCAGCCTGTTTTGGTATGGCTTTTGAGCTAAGAATGGTTTTTACATTTTTAAAAAATGTGTATTTATTTTTGAGAGAGACAGACACAGTGCGAGCAGGGGAGGGGCAGAGAGAGAGGGAGACACAGAATCCAAAGCAGGCTCCAGGCTCTGAACTATCAGCACAGAGCCTGATGTGGGGCTCGAACTCACGAACTGTGAGATCATGACCTGAGCCGAAATTGGATGCTTAATCAACTGAGCCACCCAGGTACCCCTTTACATTTTTAAAGTGTTGGAAACAAACAACAAACAGTGAGAATATATGACACTGTGTGTGGCCTGTAAGCTAAAACATTTACAGAGAGTTTAACAACCCCTGCTGTATTCCATTGTATGAATATGTCATAATTTATCAATCCATTCTACTGCTAATGTCCAGTTCCCACTTTTTAGCTATTACAAATAATGCTGCTATGAACATCTTTTACTACTTTCTTGATGTGCAAGTACCTTGATGCATGTAAAATGAGTGCACCCTGAGGATTCGGATTATTGGATGAGGGTGTATATATACATTTGGCTTTAGAAAATAATGCCAAAAACTGCTTTCCAAAGTGGTTATAGGAGTATTTATATTCCTTCCAACTATGGATCAAAGTTGCCACTGCTCCACATCCTGTCAGCACTTTATATTGTCAGTCTTTTTACTGTTAGTCATTCGGGTGGGTGTGCAGGTGTAGCTCGTTGTGGTTGTGATCTGCATTTTCTGATTAATGATGGTGAGCAACTTTTTATAAGTTTATTGGCCAGTGAATATCCTCTCTTAAAGTCCTTATGTCTCCTACCCATGTTTCTACTGGGCTATCTTTTTCTTATTGATTAACTGGAGTTCTTCATATATTCTGGATACAAGCCCTCTGTTGGTTATGTGTCTCACATGTCTTCTACTCTCCAAATGGAATCAATGTGAAGTTATCAGTTTTAATGTAATAATAATTTATCAATTTTTTCTTTTATGGCTAGTGTTTTTTGGGTCCGAAGACTATTTTTCCAACCCAAAAATCATGAAGATACCCTCCTATACTCTCTTCTAGAATCCTTTTTGTCTTTTTACACATATATATAAAATATATGTATATTTGTGGCTCACTTTGGCAGCACATATACTAAAATAAATGTATATTTGTAATATTCTTGGAAAGGATTTTTGTGTGTGGTGTGAGGTAGGGATTTTGTTTTTATCTTTTTCTATATGAATAACAATTTTTCTTGCATAATTTATTTAAAAAGGCTGTTCTTGGAGCACCTGGGCGGCTCAGTCAGTTAAGCATCTGACTTCAGCTCAGGTCATGATCTCACAGTTCATGAGTTTGAGCCCCACATTGGGCTCTGTGCTGATAGCTCAGAGCCTGGAGCCTGCTTCAGATTCTGTGTCTCCCTCTCTCTCTCTCTGCCGCCCTCCCCCCACCCCCCACCACTCATGCTCTGTCTCTCTCTCAAAAATAAATAAAAACATTAAAAAAAATAAAAAGGCTGTTCTTCTCCTATAATTTCCAATGGTCATAAATCGTGTCTATATATGTATAGGTCTGTCATCTGACTCTCATTTTATTGTGCAAGTCTATTTTTTATACTTCTTTCAGTGACATATTGTCCTAATTACATTTATAGTAAGATTGGATATTTGGTAAAGCAATTCTTCTTATCTTGATCTCTTTAGGAGTGTTTCAGCTTTTCTTGGTCCTTTGTATTATGTGTTATCATATTAGAATCAGTTTATCAAATTTCACACAAAAACTTCTTAAAATTTAAATTTGATTTGCACTGAGGCTATGGTTATGCTGTTCAATATGGTAGCCACTAGCAGCAACAAACAGCCACCAAGGACTTGAAATATGGTCAGCCCAAATTCTAAGTGTAAAATGCACACTGGAGAAAATAAAGTGTACACTGAATTTCAAATAAGTATGAAAAAAAATAATGTATCGTATTGCATTAATCATGTTTTTGTAGTTTTTTTGTTTATTTATTTTTGAGAGAGAGAGAGAGACAGGGTAAGCAGGCGAGGGGCAGAGAGAAGGGAGACACAGAATCTGAAGCAGGTTCAAGGCTCCGAGCTGTCAGCATAGATCCCCACACAGGGCTCAAACCCACAAACTGCGGGATCATGACCTGAGCTGAATGCAGAAGCTCAACTGACTGAGTCACCCTGGTGCCCCCTATCATTTTTTTTAATGTTAATTACATGTTGAAATGATAATATCTCAGACATATTGGTTAACTAAAATATATTACAATTAATTTTACTTTTTTTTTTTACTTTTTCAATGTTGCCACTAAAAAATTTACAATTATGTATGTAGCTCACATTACATTTCTATTGGATGATGCTGATCTATACAAAACCCACATCTTTACAACACTAGGTCTGTCATAATGTGAATACAGTACAACTTTCCAAGTTATTTTGGTCTTTAAAATTTTCTTTAAAATACAATCTTCCAGTTTTCTGCATGGAGTTCTTACATAACTTTTGCTACATTTATCTAGGTATTTGAGATTTTTAAAATACTATTGTAAATACTATCTTTTTAAAAAAATTTATTTTCTGTTGCTAGTATACAGACTTGAAATAGATCTTATTTACTGACCTTTTATCCAACAACTTTGCTAAACTCTTATTAATTCCAAGAATGTATATGAAGATTTGGATTTTCTATGGACACAATCATGTTGCCTAAATAATGACAATTTTATCTCTTCTTTTTAAATCTTAAACCTTACTTCTTTTACTTGCCTTACTGTAGTTGCTAGTACCTCCAGGACAATGTGAACGGAAGTGGAATAATGGATGTCCTTGTCATATTCAAAATCTCAAAGGTAAAGCTTCCAATATTTTAGCATTAACATGAGGATTATATGAGTACTCGTTTGGAGGGTGTAAACCAGAAACCTGGGCCCCTGGAGTTTCTGCTTGGGGCAGGGATCTTGTCTCTGGCTATATTTGGTGGGGAGCATGAATAAAGGCCACAGGCTCCAAACATGTATGTGGCAAAAAAATAAAAAGGTAAGTTGAGTACTCTAAATCTATGGGGCTTGTTCATATTTCAAACGTCGTATCGATGAATTTCTTAGGTATTTCTTATACTATAGCCAACACTCTAAAATTTCATTTTTTAGTTTGAAGCATTTATTTTTAAATCTCACCAAAACATATCCACTAAGGAGTACTTACTTAAGAATCATAGTCATTGTTTCTTTTCGATCTTTTCCTTGGAAAGGTAGTGTACCAGTGAGCATTTCAAACTACAAAAGGCAATATCATTAAAGGTATTAGTCAATAAGTATAAAATCTCAAGGCCAGAAAGTAAAAAAGCATCATCGTAATTACAACCAAATCTTGTAAAATTGCTATGTAATAAAACAAATGATTTATAGTTCTACTATATTTATTACTGACCTCAAAAACACCCCAAACCTTACCATTAACACACCAAAAGACCACCAGTCTGCACTCTGAGTATGACCTCGACGATTAACTACTTCTGGAGCCATATATTCCACAGTTCCACAAAAAGAGTATGCCTTCTTTTCATGGTCAATAGACTCTTTACTTAGGCCAAAATCTGCCAAAATAAATATTGAATTCATAAATATCCTACAATAACTTCCCCACTTAAAGTTTAAACTCTGAGTGCCAATATTTACCTTAACTATTACAAAATTCTAATCCAACTTTTCAAACAACGTGCTACTCAATATTTGTACCATGATCAACTTAAAAGAAATTATATAAAGTAGAGGAGAATATTTTAATAAAATTAGGATTTTTACCTGTTAACTTGATGTGACCTTCTTCATCAAGAAGTATGCTGAAACAAAGTCAGAAAATCTTTTCAAACCACTAGACAGAGATTTATGGAAGCTAGGATGGAAATTACTGTGTTAAGGACTAGATTACTACATTATTCTAAAATATTTAGACTGTGAATAAAGCAAAGATAAAAAAGGAGAAATAGTTTTTAGATGCACATATGTAACAAATCCCAAAGGCAAAGTCTTACATATGTGTATTAAGGACACCTAAAAGCTATTAGAAAAAGAATCAAAACCTATATATATTCTTTCCAATTTCTAGTTGCTTTCCTTTTTTTTTTTAAATGTTTATTTTTGAGAGAGAGGGAGAGAGAGAGAGAGAGAGAGAGAAAGAGAGAGAGACTGAGTGCAAGCAGGGGAGGGGCAGAGAGAGAGGGAGACACAGAATCTGAAGCAGACTCCAGGCTCTGAGCTGTTACCACAGAGCCTGACATGGGGCTCGAACTCACAACTGTGGGATCCAACCTGAGCAGAAGTTGGATACTTAACTGACTGAGCCACCCAGGTGTCCCTCTAGTTGCTCTTTCTAATGCCATTCTTCAGAAGTAGCCTAATGCTTGCACAATAGACAGATAATCCACATATTTGAGTCAACTGCATTAAAGGTGTAATTTTCTTGGTCATATTTTAGGCATCTGACTCAATCATTCTTTCCTAGCTTTTCCATCCAATCCTGTTCTTTTTTTAAATTAAATTTTATTTTTTAAAGTTTATTTATTTTGAGAGAGAGAAAAAAAGTACGAGTAGGGGGAGGGTCAGAGAGAGAATCCTAAGAAAACTCTGCAGCACAGAACCCAATGTGTAGCTTGAAACCACAAACCGTGATATCATGACCTAAGCCGAAGTCAGACACTTAACGACTGAGCCACCCAGGTGTCCCCATCCAATCCTCTTAATACACCTTCCTTACACTCCTGGTTTTTCACTGACCTATCCCTTCACTGTATACAGTCTCCAGTGTTTTCTCTCTTTCTCAGTAAACTGTGAGCTCCTAGAGGGTTTTACCTTATTCATCTTGTAGAGCAGTGCCTGGTAGAGCAGAGACAAATAAGAAATGTATGTTGAATGCATGGGGCCAGTCTACAATGGGTCAATAAGGCATGCCAAATAGTTTGGGCTTCTTCTCAAGTGCACTAACATAAAAGGTTTATATGCGTGGAGGGTAAGGATAATCAGATCTTCATTTTTATAAAACAATTTGGAGGGGAAAATAAAGGGTATTTGGTGATCTCTTAGATATGGACCATGATAAAGGACATATAGAGAAGACACTCAGGTTTCTGGCTTTAACAGATACTTCAGTGGAGAGTAACATCATTAATTAAGGAGCTATAAGAAGGGGTAAGTACTAAGCTGTAAGCCAATAATTCTATTTCTGGATAGGTATTTTAGCATACTGACTTGAAAGGCCAAGTAATAAACTGTTTCACTTATATTCAAAGCTATTCCATAACATAGGCATTTCCTTACTTTTAATTCTAACTAAAAATATGTGAAAGCCAAATTTTGCTCTAATATAATTTTACTGTGTCAAAAAAACTACTAACCCTCCTATGTCATTAATTCAACTATGATTATAATAAACTTTACAACTGAGGATAATTCATTAGGGACATATTTTTCATGTCTCTTTCATAAGGCATTTAATATGAAAAAAATAAAAATCTTGATTATTCTTGATTACAAAGTAGACCAACCATTTAAGGAATATAAAGGGAATTATTAGGTATGGTGGAAACCATCCTTCCTTCTTTCCAATAAATACATAAAAGACAGTTCTAAAAACAAAACAAACTTCAAATCATTCTTAGTAATTTTGAGAAAAAAAGAAGACATGGCTAAAAGAACATTACTTATGCCTTCTATAGCAAATTCATTCTCTTAAGATAACCATGCCCACCCTTTATCTTTGAAAGAAAAATATAGTTATATTAATAGGGAAAGTTCCCTTTCAACTATTAATAATCATTTTTAGCCATATTTATTATAATAGAGTTCTGGTTTAAATAGAATCTGGAAAATCCTTTACAGTGCATAAAACAGTCTAAAAACTGAAATGTCTTCCAAGTTCTATATGATGGTATATATTTGGATTATTTAACAACTAAATGTTATTTCAATTAAAAGCGTCATCTAGACATCTATATGAAAGATCTCACTTCTTACATACATTTGCTCTTATTCAACCCTTAAGAAGGGCTGATGTTCTATACATAATTTTATTACCAATGCTACTCCAATGGTCTACAGTAAATACATTCAATTAAAGGACATAAAACAAGGGGCACCTGGGTGGCTCAGTTAGTTAAGCATCTGACTTCAGCTCAATTCATGCTCACAGTTTGTGGGTTCAAGCCTGGCGTCAGGCTCTGTACTGATAGCTCAGAGCCTGGAGCCTGCTTCGAATTCTGTGTCTCCCTCTCTCTCTCTCTGCCCCTCCCCTGCTCTCACGCGGTCTCTGTCTCAAAAATAAGTAAATATTAAAAAAAATTGAAAAAGGATATAAAACACTAACACATATTTTTATTACAAATGTTTAATCATGTTTATAGTAATTTTTTTTTCTTCTAAGGACTATATGCTTGAATATTTATTCTCACCAGAAATTATATTTTATGTCATGATAGTTAGAAATGGGTAAAATAATGTGAAAAGCTCAGTAATTATCTGGGGAGTAACAATGGAACCAATATGAAACTTATCCAAAACCAAAATATATGAAAAACAAAGGTAAAATGTGAAAGTGTAACAGTTTTTAAATGATCATGTAATAGGATTCCAAAGGAGCATTTCCTCTGTTTCCTGTTTAAATATATAATTTAAACATTGTATGTAATGTTTTAATGTAAGTAGTATCTAAATTCTTGATAAAGATGATGGTTGTACAATTCTGAATATACTAAAAACCACTGAACCATACATTTTAAATGGATGTTTTGTATGGTAAGTGAATTAAATCTCCTAAAAAATAAAGACTCTTATTTATATCTTTAAAAAGGAAAAAAAAACTTTCTTGCTCAAAGCAGTAGATAGTAAACACCAGCTAATTAAAACACAGAAGTGTGTGAAATTTAATATCAGCTTCTTGATAGCTGCTACTACAAAAACAATGGGAAATTTGCTCAACTCACACTTAAAATTTGAAATTATGTGGAAAAGGAATAAATGGTATTTGGAGGAAAGCATTAGCTCTATGCCATCCTTCATACCAAAAAATTTCCAGATGCAGTTAAAAGTAAAAAAAGAAACCATAAAATTAGAAGAAAAGTATCAGATTATGGGATTGGAAAAAGCTTTATAAGAATAAAAGTCATGGAAGAGATCACAAAAGATTGATCTGAGGAAAAAAAAATACTTGTGTAGGTAAAAAATACAAAGTTAAAATTAAAAAAAAAACTAGAAAAATCTATTTGCAATATATGTCAAATGGTTAAATTCTTAATTTGTAAAGCTCTCTTACAAATCAAAAGGAGAAAAACAATACTCCAAAAGATAAATGAACAAAGGCCATGAACAGAATAGTCACACAAACATACAAACTGCCAGGGACACCTGGGTGGTTTAGACGGTTAAGCATCCGACTCTGGGTTTTGGCTCAGGTCATGATCTCACAGTTTGTGAGTTCTGGCCCCATGTTGGGCTCTGTGCTGACAGCATGGAGCCTGCTTGGGACTTCTCTCTCCCTCTCTCTCTGCCTCTACCTGGCTTGCTGCCTCTTGCTCTCTCTCAATAAACAAACAAACAAACAAACAAACATAAAAAAATACAAATTGCCAACAAACATATGAACATGGATTTCAACTTCATTAGAAATAAAAAATGCGGGGCGCCTGGGTGGCGCAGTCGGTTAAGCGTCCGACTTCAGCCAGGTCACGATCTCGCGGTCCGGGAGTTCGAGCCCCGCGTCCGGCTCTGGGCTGATGGCTCAGAGCCTGGAGCCTGTTTCTGATTCTGTGTCTCCCTCTCTCTCTGCCCCTCCCCCGTTCATGCTCTGTCTCTCTCTGTCCCAAAAATAAATAAAAAACGTTGAAAAAAAAAATAAAAAAAAAAAGAAATAAAAAATGCAAATGAAAGCAAGATAACAATAACAGAGATTATGATTGACAGATTTTTAAAAGTATATAGTGTTAGCAGAAATGTGAAGCACAGGCGTTCTAGCACAATTCTTGTGGTAGTTCTATGAAGTAATTTTATTTTTTATTACCTCCTAAATAATCACATTACATTGTATTCGACTTAGTAGCATAATTCCTTACTTTTCTGGTTTTAAGTCTCTATAGATTATTCCCAGGCTATGTAGATGGTCTAAAGCAAGTGCAAGTTCGGCCAAGTAGAATTTGACATCTTCTTCTGTGAACATCACCTAAAATAAAATAATAATTTTTCTGTCTTTATTTTCTTTCTGTGTCTGTAGTTTTTATTTAAAATTCCATCCTAGAGTTCAAATATTCAAAAATGATAAATATGCTAATCACATGTAGTTTTATCCACAATTTACTTATGAAAGGAATTTGCAAAAATTGTTGAATCAGTTGACTAATCACTTTCTAAATGCTAAATGTTCACTGTGGGAGAAATAATTTTACATTTTGTTAAGTAACAACTATATTCAGATTGTGACACTACTGCCCCACCACAGTACAGTAACATCTTAGAAATGAAAAATGATCTTTAAAATGTATGCTGGATTTCCACTACTAATTGTTTAAGGATATCTTGATATATTATTGCTTCTGAAAAACTATAACTGAAAGAAGCAGGACAAAAGACAAAGAATTTATTAATTTAAAGTCCTACTTTCAGAACAACTTCAAAAAGGAGGAAAAGAACTCTTTTTGGCTCTAATTCCTTAATATAAGAATCTTGTGCCACTAGAGAAAATACAACACAATATTGAAATATAACAAAGCTTTAGTTAAAACAGTATACATATAGATAGATTAAAAACAGAGATTAATTATATACCTCTTTGGATAAGCGTGTAAACAAATCTCCTCCCCTGAGAAAATCCAAAATAAGATACAACTTCCCTTCAGTTTGAAAAGCTGAATGAAGAAATGAAAATTTGTTTAATCTACCAGGTTTTTTTTTGGCTTATATTAGGTCAACTCATTCACAAATGAATATCATTTTTAAGCAAATTAATGATTATATCACAGATCTAAAGAGATTTTTATTTAGAAGATAACCAATGATTTTCTTAGTTTCCATGAGGAAATGTTAAATGTAGTGTTTCTTATTATGGAACCACTAGAACATTTGTTACATTTTCTTCAGGCAATAGTCTCTCAGGAATATAATAGTTTTAAAACATGTGATTAATAAGAAAAATTCCCAACATGGTCACTTTACCATGAAACAACAACAACAAGAACAAAAACATGTCACTTAAGTGCAGAAAAAATGTGGGTTGGTTAGCTTTAATCACACATAATAAGAATCATCACAACTTTACCCACTGAGAAAAAGCACATATACCTTTGGGGAAAAGAAAGGTGATAAAAGCTTCAGGATGTGACATTAGGGATTTTTTTCTTCCTTTTAAGAGAAGTTGGGTTGGGCTAACACATATGGACTACAAAATGCTGATACACTGTTATTAATTATTATAATAAAAAACAATGATTATTATTACCTATTCCTATGGCTACCACTCAGAAACATAAGTATAACTGCAATAAAAGCTTCGAAAGTTTAAGAAGTAATGGCTTAATTTCCATGACTTTATTTATCTATTAAACACATATAAATCTACACAAGCAAATATATACATTAATACATCTGAATGCACTCAGGGAGTGAGGCATTAGGTGGAGGAATGAGGCTGCAGGTGGTTCACAACTTACCATAATGCAACTTGACAATAAAAGGATGATTAACTTCTACCAAGATATCACGCTCCATTTTTGTCCGAACACGGTCTCGAACTACAAAATATTGCACATATGGCTATACTACAATAGCTTTCAGAGACAATCCTTAAGACAAAATCTCTTTGGGCACTATTTTAAATAAAATTTTGCTAAAATGTGAATCTACATTTTTATATATGCCAATAAAGCTATTTATACATACAAATAAAACATGACTCTTGAAGTTTTAAAATTAATATATTGTTTACTAAATTACACAACCAGAAGAAATTGTTTGTATTTAAAAATCTGTGCTTTAACTTAAAAAAAATACAGATAACATATCAGATGTTGAATCAGACGTTGGCTTTAAGATCAAATTTACAAACATTTTAATCTAAGTTATGAAAATGGCCAAAAAGGAGTAACTTTTGAAAAACAAGGCATCCCAATGAAATATTAAAACATACACACAAAAACGGAATAGATTTCACTACCCCTACCAACCTTATCAACCAAACAAGCATTCATTAAGCATCTATAAAATGTGGCAGACATGGTGAAGGATGAATGAATATACCGAAAAAGGTCTATTTTGAGTTAAGGAAGAGAAGGAGAGGGAGAAGAAATAATGTAGTGCAGCTGAAAGGGCGAAGGCTTTCTGGAGTTACAAAAAATATCTCGATTTAGATCTGTGTAATACTGAGCAAGTTACCTACTTGAACTCTGAGTCTCAGTTATCTCTCATAGATAAAACAGGGATAACACCACTGTACCTTTGGGGGCTGTGTGACCATTTGAGATAAGGTTTGTACATCCCAGAGCCTGGTACATAGGAGATACTCAATTAAATGGTAGCTATCGCACCATGAATACGATAAAGGGATAAAATGAGTTATTACTGGGAATAAGGAGTACAGGAATTCAGAGAAGGGAGAGATGAGTTTTACTTGCATGGGAAAGCTAGAGGGAAGAGGTGGATTTAGGAACTTTTAGAGTGGAACGTAGATGGGTGGAAAGGATCAGGCCTAAAGAAGAAAAGTCCAGGTATGGAGTACCAGTGCAAGTGAGAACATGGAGGCATGCATGAAGAAAAGAAAGCAACCAAATCAGTATGGAAATTGGGGAGGTGAAATTGGGAAGACCCAGATTCTTGATAATTTGGAATGGCATGATAAATTTATGTTTGATCCTGTAGGCAAAGCTCTCTTTTACCAACCAAACATTTCCTGAGTAAATTTTGTGTGTCAGGCACTGGGAGATACAAATACAAACAAAAGCATCTTCAAGAAGCTCATAATCTGGTGGGAATGACAGATGAGCAAAAAAAAAAAAAATTGAATACATTCTGGTAAGTATTCTGTGTTGGCAGCTCAAGGGATTTGAGAGGTGAAAATAATCATTCATTAAAGTTTTAATTTTTTTCTGTTGCATAATAAGGATAAATCATAAATAACTTTTATTTTTCAGGCCAGAATGACTGAATGGTTGTGTCAGATATTAAGCAGAAAGAATGGGAAAGAGAATCTTTTGTGGGGGGAAAGAAGGGACAGAAAAATGAGTTGATGGGGTTTTTGGTTTTTTTTTTTTTTTCAATTTAAAGTGACTGCAGATATTTAAAACACAGAAACAAGACCTCTGGAAAAAATAAACAAAGAAGCTAACACAAAATCCTATGTTTCCCATTCTACCAATTTTCCACTTCCAACTGGGAGATTTTGGTGCCAGTGACTGGAAATGGGCAAACCAAGTATAGAAACCAATTACTCTTGATACCTATAAAGCTTTGTTTTTTAAATGACTTGTCCAGCTGGTATATCAAATTCAGTATCAATCTCTGATTTCATTATCTGTCCTATCACAACAACTCTGGTGTCTTCTATTATTTATGTGAATGAGGTTCATCACCTAGGACTGCTGATAATTCTGCTCCAGTCTAGCCCACATCTGTGTTTTTTCTACTGCTACCCATATGATCTTGGATTCAGTTCCTATTACCTTAAAAGGTAGATTCCAAATTCCTACCTCTTTCAATAATTATACAAACATTACAAATCTTATCATTTAAAACTCACCTCTCTGTTCAGTAAGCAGCAAAAACATCCACCAACATACTTACTGTATATCTCTCTTCTATTATTCTACCACAATGAAAAGAACAATCATTTGGGAGTCAAGAGCTACAGTTTTTAGTGGCTCTGCTAACAACTGAATTACCTTAGTCAAATCCTTACACTCCTTGGGGACTTCCTGCTTCCTTCTCTATAAAATGAGAGGCTAGAGGGACCCCTGGGTGGCTCAGTTGGGTAAGCATCCAACTCTTGGTTTCGGCTCAGGTCATGATCTCACAGTTCATGAGTTTGAGCCCTGTGTTGGGGTCTGCACTGTCAGTGTGGAGCCTGCTTGGGACTCTCTCTCTCCCCCCCACCCCCCTCTGCTCCTCCCCTGTTCTCTCTTTCTCTCAAAATAAATAAACTTATAAAATAAAATGAAATGCTAGAACAAGATGATTTTCAATTATGATTATCTTGTGAGGTGGTTTCCTTACATGTAACACTGATGAGACCTTGTTTAGTTGCAAATGAGCAGTGAGATATTGTCACTAAAGGATTCCTTCATTTTGTCTGAGGTAGGACTGTTTAATAATTCTAATCTGGTTTCTTTTACTTATGTAAAGACCTGTTGACAAATATAAATCATCCTACAATCAGGAGTTCTGATGAGGATATAATGCTTTAGAAAAAGGCATGTTTTATATTGGTAAACTCTAAATCCTGAAATAGAATTTGTTAATAATGACTCATGCTGGCAAAGCAACTACGTTCCTCTGAAATAATTTTTCTCATATAGTAGTTACTAGGTTTTAAATCCTCCTTGACTTGAACATGAGAGTGAACAAGAAGAAATGGTGTTTATGTTTCCAGGATTATATATTAAGAAACTGTTGAAGCAATGGTTTACAAAACTTTTAGGCCCACAGACTACTGTATTAGGACATAAGTCCCCACAAACTCAACCTCACACTACTGACTTCTATTTGACCCCACTTATTGAATTAATAGGAACTCTGAAATGGAAACAAAGAGACTTCTGCTTAAATATAGATGTTTTATTTTCTACTTTCTTACAAACCCCCAGTGAAATTACATTAATGGAACAATTATGCATAAACTCGTAAGGACAAAGAACAGGAGAGGAAGCAAGAGCAGAAGTAGATAAGAGAAAGCTAAAAGCTAAGACTAAGGGAATGAAGCCAAGGAGAAATAAGCAAATTCTTGCCAGAGAACCCTTTCCAATTGGTTATTTGGTACTTCACTCTTAAATGAGAAAGAGTCAGCAAAGGACCCATAGGCATTTGAGGAAAGGCTCTAAAGATGAAAAACAGCTCTCAAAATAAATAGAAAGAAAAAGGAATATGGTGAAACAGAGACAATGTAAAGAACACAAGAAAACTTAAAAATCACCCTTGTCATTTATATCCACCAAGAGAGCAAAAATCATATGGCACCCATGAAAAAGAAGCTTTAAAAGGGATAGGGGGAAAGGAACCATTATCTTCAATAAACTACAAAGAAAAAAAGTGTAGAAGAACTCACAGATTAAAAGACTTAAAAGAGATTATTGACCAACTACAAAATATAGACCTTATATAGATCCCGATTCAAACATACTGCAAAAAGAAAAATGAATCATAACAATAGTCATAATTGGAAATGTGAATACTGACTGGATATCTGTATATTAGATTTTTAGGTATAATGTTAGAGTTGTATCATTTCTTTTAAGAGTTTTTATCTTTTAGAGATACATACTAAAATATTTATGGAAAAAATTGTACAATGTCTGGGATGTGCTCCAAAGTATCAAAAGAGGGGGAGGGGAAGAACACAGACACACACACACACACAAAATTGACTGTGAACTGGGAAATGCTGAAGCAGCAAGGAGGGTATATGGGTGTTCTCTATATTCTTTGGTTTCTTTCTTCTTTTAAATTTTTTTAATGTTTATTTATTTTTGAGAGAGAGAGAGAGTGAGAGACAGAAAGAGAGAGAGAATGAGGGGGAGAAAGGCAGAGAGAAGGGGAGCGAGGATCTGAAGCAGGCTGTGTGCTGACAGACCAACACGGGGCTCGAACTCACGAACCGTGAGATCATGACCTGAGTTGAACTCGGATGCTTAACCAACGGAGCCACCCAAGGTGCCCAATTCTTTAGTTTCTTTCTCTAAATGTTTGACACTTTCTTTCTTTTTAAAAAAATTTTTAATGTTTATTTATTTTTGAGAGAGAGAGACAGAGACAGCGAGTGAGTAGGGGAGGAGCAGAGAGAGAGGGAGACACAGAATCTGAAGCAGGCTCCAGGCTCTGAGCTGTAAGCACAGAGGCCGACCTAGGGCTTGAAATCACAAACCGTGAGATCATGACCTGAGCCAAAGTCAGATGCTTAACTGACTGAGCCACCCAGGTGCCCTGACACTTTCTGTGAGAAAAGGTTTTAAAAAATGGAATAGAGAACAAGGAAAATCTAGGAAATTAAAAACGGTGGTCGAGGGGCACTTGGGTTGCTCGGTTGGTTAAGCATCCAACTCTTTATTTCAGCTCAGGCCATGATCTCATGGTTCGTGGAATCGAGCCCCACATCAGGCTCTGCACTGACAGTGTGTAGCCTGCTTGGAATTCTCTCTCTCCCTCTCCCCCATTCCCTCTCTCTCTCTCAAAATAAACAAACAAAAATGATGGTAGAAACAAAAAGGTCAATAGAAAGGTTGAGAGACAGTTGATAATATTTCCTAGGATATAGGGGGAAAGGACAAAACTGGAAAACAGGAGGGAAAAACAAAATTAAGAAATGATCCAGGAGGTCCAACATATTTGAAGAGAAGCTGTCACAAAATGGGGAAGTAATGACAAAACACTCTGCCAAAACTGAAGAAATGAGTTTTTAGAATGGAAGAGGCCACCCCATACCTGGTATGATGAATTTTAAAAGTCCACACTAGGGGCGCCTGGGTGGCGCAGTCGGTTAAGCGTCCGACTTCAGCCAGGTCACGATCTCGCGGTCCGTGAGTTCGAGCCCCGCGTCCGGCTCTGGGCTGATGGCTCAGAGCCTGGAGCCTGTTTCCGATTCTGTGTCTCCCTCTCTCTCTGCCCCTCCCCCGTTCATGCTCTGTCTCTCTCTGTCCCACAAATAAATAAACGTTGAAAAAAAAAATTAAAAATTAAAAGTCCACACTAAAGAAATACCACTGTACAAGTTCCAGAACACCAGGGATAAAGTATAGAGTGATTCTAAAGACTTCCAAAGAGGAAAAGCTGCTTATGCACAAAGGACTGAAGTCAGAATTGCAATAAACTTCATAACTGCAACACAGGGAACTGGAAGACAATGGAAACAATGCCTTCAAATATCAGAGGGAAAATTACTTCTCACCTAGAATTTTACACTCAGCCAAATTATAAATTAAGCGAGGGGCAGAATAAAGACATTTTAAGACATTCAAGGTCACAGAAAAATTAGAATCCATTCACCCTTTCTGAGGTAGCTACTAGAAGATATGTTGCACCCAGAATGGAAAGTAAACTGAGAAAAAGGTAGAAACAGAATTTAGAAAATGAGATCTAATACAGCAAAGATGTGAAGGAAAAGTGACTCCACTATACTATTTGGCTCAGTGAGGAACAGTATGTACGTACATATGTACGTATGTATGTATGTATTTATGTAAATTTAGTTGTTTATTTTTGAGGGGGGGCGGAGGGACAGAAAGAGAGGGAGAGGGAAGATCCCAAGCAGGCTCCACGCAGTCAATGCAAAGCCTGACGTGGTGTTCAAACTCACAAACCATGAGATCAAGACCAAAGCAGAAACCAAGAGTCATATACTTAATTGACTGAACCATGCAGGTACTCCAAGAAGTTTTTATAAACCTGCAATAATGAAAACATTACTGGGAAGACATGAAATGGGGAATTGTGTGTGGGTGATAGCATGAAAGAACTAAATCCTAATCTTCCATGTTACAAAGTCAATAAATTATAATATCACCAAATGAAAACAATCAAAGAATTGCAATAAAGAATACTGAATGTGGAGGTAAATGGCAGAAGAAGCAGTTGAGTAGATAGACGAAAGTCACTGTCTCTGAGGGTCAACAACTGGATGGGAGGGGTTGGTAAAGCTCTGCTATTTTATAAGATTCTATATATAAATTACTTTGATAAAAATAAAAATTGAGTTTAAGAATACATTAAAAATTATCTGACAGTTTACAATTCCAATATGTCAGATATTTTCACTTTTCTATGGTTTCTTCTATAGCTCATATCCATATAATTTTACATACTTGTGGTAGCCAAATTTGTTACAATTGTTTACTTTCATATTTTCATTAAGTTCATTTTGGGGATTATATTTGAAATATTTCCTTTAAATAATATTCTATTAAATTATATGCTATATTAAAATATTCCTCCATTTTTCAATGTTTGTGTGATTTCTAAATTATCAACATTATAAATTAATGTTGCTGTGAGAACTGTCAAGTACATGAATTCTTTCTTTGAGATTATTTCCTGAGGTTAATTTAGCAGCAATAATGGCTCTTTGTATTTACTGCAAAACCACTTTCCAATTTATGTTGCCATCATATGAAATAACTCATTAAAAAATTTTTTTTTAACATTTATTCATTTTTGAAAGAAAGAGAGAAACAGAGGGTGAATGGGAGAGGGGCAGAGAGAGAGGAAGGCACAGAATCCAAAGCAGGCTCCAGGCTCTGAGCTGTCAGCACTGAGACCGACTGGGGAGCCCAAACCTACACACCGTGAGATCACGACCTGAAGACACTTAACCGACTGAGCCACCCGGGGACCCCAATATCCAATTTTTTACATGTATTTCTTTATTAGCAAAATGAACATTTTTCCAAAGATTATTTTATCCCCCTGCATAAAACTTATCCTGAAATCCTTTAGGTAGAGGTTGTAATGTTACCTTTTAGGAACTCCTATTAATTGTTCCTTTTACATTTATTAGTTGGAATTCTACTATAAGGAAGAGCCTTCCCTTTCTCCATATTACTTAATATATGGATCAATTCATGGATTTTATACTATCACTATCATGGATTTTTGCAATGTTCAAATTGTCCTAGATTTGGCTGTAGGGGTCCTTTATTGATTCTTCATATTATTATTTTGTAATATTTGAAGTGAATGATTTCATGATTTCCTATTTATACTACTTTTCATTTTATGAAAAGCTAAAATTTTTGAAGTGTCAATTTATTTGAGATTTGTAATTTGCTCAATATCTCTTCACAAGTTTCTTAGATGTGTTAATTTGTAAAATCCACTTAGATTGTTTAGATTGCTATATTTTTTATGACATAGAGTTTAAGAGAAGACTAATTTTTTTCCAGGTTGCCCAGGAATATTTCGAACAAAACTTATGAAATCATTATTTCTCAATGTTCTGTATACCTGGTTTGTCATACGGCACAGCAAGTACTCGACATTTTTATAAATACATTAAAATTTAATATGTAATACTTTTTTTCATTCCAATTCACATTCAATCAGTGTTTACTGAGGGCGTAAAATATGCCACTTTCCTTTTTTAATTTTTTATTTTTTTCCCTTTTTTAAATATATAATACTTTTGTGATGTTTTATTCTGATTTGTATGCCTATATTATTCCCCCCAATAACATAGTGAATTATTACTGTTTTTTTTTTTCAACGTTTTTTATTTATTTTTGGGACAGAGAGAGACAGAGCATGAATGGGGGAGGGGCAGAGAGAGAGGGAGACACAGAATCGGAAACAGGCTCCAGGATCTGAGCCATCAGCCCAGAGCCTGACGCGGGGCTCGAACTCACAGACCGCGAGATCGTGACCTGGCTGAAGTCGGACGCTTAACCGACTGCGCCACCCAGGCGCCCTGAATTATTACTGTTTTAAATAAGCTTTAAACCTGAGAGAGCTTATTCCTTTCCTATTCTTCTTTTTTCAAATATTTTTTGAGGTGTATGCTTTGTTTCAAATGAAATTTAAAAAATTTTTTTAAATGTTTATTTATTTTTGAGATAGAGAGAGACAAAGCATGAACGGGGGAGGGTCAGAGAGAGAGGGAGACACAGAATCCAAAGCAGGCTCCAGGCTCTGAGCTGTCAGCACAGAGCCTGACGTGGGGCTCGAACCCACGGACCATGAGATCATGAGCCAAAGTCAGACGCTTAACCGACTGAGCCACCCAGGCGCCCCTCAAATGAAATTTTAAATATTTAAAAGAAAATTCAATTGGAATCTTGAGGATATGGAGCTAATTGGATGGATGGCTAGATGAATACTGGGATTCTTTTTTTTATTTTTTTTTAACAAATTTTTTTTTAATTTTTTTTTTTAATTTATTTTTGGGACAGAGAGAGACAGAGCATGAACGGGGGAGGGGCAGAGAGAGAGGGAGACACAGAATCGGAAACAGGCTCCAGGCTCTGAGCCATCAGCCCAGAGCCTGACGCGGGGCTCGAACTCACGGACCGCGAGATCGTGACCTGGCTGAAGTCGGATGCTTAACCGACTGCGCCACCCAGGCGCCCCAATACTGGGATTCTTAACAACAGTTGGCCTTCTGTAAAAGGAATTGGGCATTTATTTTCCTTCCTGATATCTTTTAGATTTTTCAGTTTCATAGTTTATGTATGTTATGCACAACACAGATCCTGTTAAACATATGAAACCTACTTTTGTTGCTTTTGTGAATGAACTCTCTTATGTAAGTTCCACCTATGGAGTTTTTAAAAAATTAATTTTGAGAAAGGGGGGGGAATGAATGAGTGGGAAAGGGGCAGAGAGAGAATCCCATGCTGACAGCGTGGAGCCCAACACAGGGCTTGATCTCACAAACTGTGAGATCATGACCTCAGTTGAAATCAAGAGCCGGACACTTAACCAACTGAGCCACCCAGGCGCCCCTCCACCTATGCAGTTTTATAGCATGGAATTCCTAAGCATAAAGTTATAGAAGTACTGATATAAAGGAGGGCACTGAGGATAAAATTTAATTTCCTGGTCCTAGCAAGAATCAACTATGTAGTGTTCCAGGAGTAGAGACTGGATAGGAAAGAAAATACATTCAGGAAGGGAGCAAGAGAAAGGAAGCAAAGGATATTTATAGAAAAATGTGGAATTTCTTAGAATAATGATATCCAGAGTGGGTGACTAGCTGGGAAGAATAACATCAGAAATAATAAATGAGCATCACAGATATTCCTTTCAGAATATTCTAAAATCTTTAAAATTACATGTAAATTGAAGAAGAAAAAAATGATGTTGGGAATCAATACAAAAACAACTGGAGGTTATGTGGTAAAATAACCAATACTACTACATAAAAGATGTAAATATTTTAAAAACTTTGTGTAATTTCCTTTAAATGACTATTTACCTGTAAGAGTCAAATCCTACATTAGATTGTTCAAAATCTGAGGCTTAGTATAAAAATTTACTTGGAGACCAAGATGATAAAGTCCTTAAAATAAACGGTATTTTGCATCCAGTAAATCAGTAAGTTTTCAAAACATTAAAATAATGACATTAATTTGAAGATGAATCAAACCCAGTTTGAATCTTCTCAACTTCTACTTGCATAAGCCCAAGATGAATTTACGATACTTTTATAATATGGCAACTCCCATTCTCACTAGCCATATGATTCCTAGCCCAGTAGGAAAAATTCACTAAAAGAAAGTCTAAATTTAAAGACAGTAATAGGAACAGATTCAGAATGTAAATAACTGGCCTAGGAGTCACTGGAGATCTACTGAGACCTTTCAGTCTGTTTACACTACACAAACGTTATAAATAGTCGCAGCACTTACCTTTCAAGGTGGCCTTCTTCAATACTTTCATGGCATAAAGCTGTCTAGCATCAGAGCCTGAGATTTTTTTGACTAAGAAAACCTGTATTTAAATGAGAGAAAGAAAGTTTGACAAAGTATCACAAACGACACCACTGTTAAAAATGAGACCCTTTCTATAATACAGTTTATTATTAGAAAGATTCTAATACACTGTAGAGGCCGATTTTCCTTATGTATCAATTATAAGTACAATGAGTTGTAACAGCTGGCTATAACTTGAGGTGTCAACATAAGTGAATACATTGTTTTCTTTCTTTTTGTTGTTTGCCAATTCTCGAAAAGCATGTCACATATAAGACACAAATAAAAATTTTTAAGCTATGTCATAATTAGATAAAAGTCTAACTTGTTTGAAGTATAACACAGGTGGTCATTGCTCTGCTTTTAACAAAACAAAAATTCTTCTGATTCCATAAAAATTGTCACACAGTTGTTCCCCTTGACCACAATTTTCTGTTGATACAATTATTCATTGATGATTGGTCTTTTCTATGTATGAAAACTACACATAAATTTCTCATTGCTGGGCAGAACAACTTAAAACAGTTACATTGAAGAAGGCTATTCACAAATATTTTTTTAAATTTTGATTATTTATCTTTATTTATTTTTGAGATAGAGAGAGAGACAGAGTGTGAGCAGGGGAGGAGCAGAGAGAGAGCGGGAGACACAGAATCTGAAGAGGCTCCAGGCTCTGAGCTGTCAGCACAGAGCCTGATGCCGTGCTCGAACTCATGAAATGTGAGATCATGACCTGAGCCAAAGTCGGCACTTAACCGACTGAGCCACCCATGCGCCCCGTTGACTGTTATTTATTTAATATTCTAGTTTTAAATTCTTTTTAAAAAAAATTTTTTTTTTCAACGTTTATTTATTTTTGGGACAGAGAGAGACAGAGCATGAACGGGGGAGGGGCAGAGAGAGAGGGAGACAGAATCGGAAACAGGCTCCAGGCTCCGAGCCATCAGCCCAGAGCCTGACGCGGGGCTCGAACTCACGGACCGTGAGATCGTGACCTGGCTGAAGTCGGACGCTTAACCCACTGCGCCACCCAGGCGCCCCTTAAATTCTTTTTTAAAAATATAATTTATTGTCAAATTGGCTTACATACAACACCCAGTGCTCATCCTAACAAGTGCCCTCCTCAATGCTTATCACCCATTTTCCCTCTTCCCACCCCACCGTCCACCCTCAGTTTGTTCTCTATATTTGTTTCTTGTATTCACAAATATTTAATGTGACTTAAGCCAGAACCCCACCTTTCAAAAATCAAATTATCACATATATCTAAATATGCAAAACACAGTTCCTAGGTATGTTACTGAGCTTCTTGACTTACCAAATATTTTTAGCTGCTTTCAAAATACAGTGTGAAATTTATGCAAAATGAATAAAGTCTGCTGTAAATAATTCATGGTTGTGCTATAACATGGCTAATACAAGACTACCTATAAATCTCTTCTATTCATTTTGATCATTAGGCTTGTGATCTTTTTTTTAAAAAGTTTTTATTTAAATTCCATTTAAATAAAATGGGCACCTGAGTGGCTCAGTCACTTGAGTACCTGACACTGGCTCATGTCATGATTTCATGGTTCGTGGGTTCAAGCCCCATGTCAGGCTTTGAGCTGTTAGTGCAGAGCCTGCTTCAGATTCTCTGTCTCTCTCTCTCTCTCTGCCTCTCCCCCAGTCGTGAGCTCTCTCGTGCTCTCTCTCTCTCAAAAAAATTAAATAAACATTAAAAAATTCCAGTTAGTTAACATACAGGGTAATATTAATTTCAGGTGTACCACATAGTGATTGATGATCTTTTTCATGAAATCTTTACACATACTTGCTAAATGGACCTGAATTCCAACTCTTTTTTCTACCTAGCAGTGTTATTGAGCTGCCACAGATGGGAAGAGAAGCAATTATAATCAACAATTAACTTTAAGGTCAGCTCTCAATTATATGCACTAGCATGCCAGGTTATTAGCACAAAATTAAAAAAAAATATTACATTCAACTGATTCTAGGGCAAGGCAGAGTTCCTCACTTTGAGAAATTGTGCTAAAGGTGATTGGCAATGACCTCAAGCCTAGTAAAGAGCACCACAACTTGCACAGAAACCCTGATGCATTGGAGGTTCCTCTCTCCAAACCAAACCCCCCATCCTATCCCCCTCTGTGATGCTCCACTCTTTAGCTCCTTGTAGCCAGTTAGCAAGGAGCCAAACTAGGGAAAAAAAAAACATTCTTAATCAGGTTCCTAAGATGGAATGACATTCAAATGTTAAAGGTAAGCAACGATTATTAGTATTTTTGAACAGAAATAAATTTTAATTAGGTGGAGATAATTAGGATTTTTCTAATATTTATTCTTAAGATTCCCTAACCAAGCTTCTTTGTGCCACTGTACAAGAAAAATTCTCCCTGTGGATTGCAAGCTTTCTTCACCCTTCTTTGAAAGTACTTTACCACATCGGCTGCCTGGGTGGCTCAGTTGGATAGGCATCCGACTTCAGCTCAGGTCATGATCTCATGGTTCATGAGTTTAAGAACCACATCACGTTCTCTGCTGTCAGAGCAGAGCCCACTTCAGATTATCTATGTCCCTCTCTCTCTGCCTCTCCCCTATGCTCTCTTTCTCTCAAAAATAAAATCATTAAAAAAAAAAGATTACCTTAATACTTTCAGCACATGTTAGTTTGCAAAGGACCTTCACAAACATTTGTAATACATCATCATGATAATTTTGGGAGGCAGGAGGACTGAGCAATGCCTATTTATAACTGCCCAAGCTAGGGCTTAGCGAGGTTAAATAATTTGACTAGTGTCACAGTGGATGTATTGGAACGAGAACCAGGCCAGCCACCCAGTTCTGTGCTCCTGCTTAGGGCGCTATTAATGTTCCCTCTGGCAGGTTACCAGTCAATGTAGCAGGACCAGCAGCGGTCCCAGATGCCATCGGATCTTCCCCCACCAGAGCATTTGTGACCTTTCGAACTCCCCCATGAAGCTATTCTAAGCTCTGACAGGTCATTCCTGTTTCCTTGGCTTACGCTGACTTTTTAGGATGAGTAAGAAAGGAGACGCTGTATTTTTAATGTTTGCTATTTATAGTAAGGTATTTAAATTACTTTTAAAGAAATAAAGGGAGATGCATGCTAACTTCTGGCAACTTAAATACTCTATTCCTTGAAAATCTAATGTATAGAAAGGAACCCATCTATTTGGGTTTATCTGTAATGCATTGCAGGATAATACAACTCCACAGCAGATATTACGTGCATGGCCTTATATTATTTAATTCTCACGACTAACCTATGAGGTCAGGACTATTATTTACTCATTGCTTCTTTCCAGAATTATATGATAGGTACTGTGTTGCCAGCTCAATGCTGAGACATGTTACAAAGCATGTCCCCTGCACTCATGGAATGAATATATAAGAGACAGCCAATAAACAACTACACAAATGAAAAGCTGCAATTGTGGTGAGTGCTGTGAAGATGAGGTATAAGATGTTCTGACAGGGTAAAATAGAGGAATATGACCTAGTCAGAATGGCAGAGAAGACCTCTTTGAGATCATAAGCATGAGCGGAGTTAACAAGATGAGGAGGGGGTGGGAGTGGAGCGGAGTGTTGCGTGCAGAGGGAAGTGCATGTGCAAAGGCTTTCTAGTGGGATGGAGCCTGGTGCATAAGGACTGAAAAAGGTGGACAGCATGGCCAGAACACAGGTAGTGAAAAATACATAAAGTGATGCTGCTGAGGTAGCTAGGCAGCACAAAAAGGGGCTCCTCAGATATCTTAAGAATATGTCTTTATCCTAAAGACAAAGGGAGGCTACTAAAGTATAAGATTAGCTCTTGTTGGCTGTTATGTAAATAGTGGTTTGAGAAAAGAATAAATTTGGGAAGCCCCAGTTAAGAGCCTCCTTCAATAGGCCAGGGAGAAATGGTGGTTCCATAGACTTGAGGAGTGGCAGTGGAGAAGGACAGGATAGACAAGATTTGAGAAATCATTACTAAATCAATAGGACTTACTGACAGATTAGATTGGTGGGGGGGTGGCAAGAGGAAAGGGTAGGCAGTAGAAGGATATGTCAAAAATGACTCCCTAGTTTTTGGCTTAACTGGATACCATTCATAGCTGCAGAGAAAAATGAAACAGGGCAGGTTTGGGGGGGCAGGGGAAAATCATGAGTTTGGTCTTAGACATGTTGAGTTTAAACTGCCTTGGAGACACGTTAAGAGAAAAAAATATGCAGCTGTCCAGAGTTCAGAGCTTAGAGGCATGATCTAGATTGGAGATAGAAATCTGTTAAGACAGCTGTATATGGGTTATAATTAAGATAGTGGGTATAGAGAAAATAATTAGTAGGGAGTGTAGAGTGAGGAGAAGGAAGCCTAGAATGGAACCTTGAGGAATTTCAATACTTAATGACTGACTGGGAGGAAAATGAGGCTCTAAGAGGTTAAATAACTTGCTCAAGAACATGAAGCAAGTTAAGCAGAAGGAAAAAAAAATCGGATCCAAGTCTGACTGACCTATAGGGCCCAAACTTGCAACCATTATGTTATGCTGCCTACTTAACCTATATGTGAATTAAAAGCATCACTTTGGGGGGGGGGGTTGAAAGAGGTTAACAGCTGTAATAAATTACCTATATTAACCAAGAATTGCTAAAGAGTCCCTCTAAAATACACAAGGAAGCTCAAGTGTTGTTTTGAAGTTTGCAAAGCACATTATCTTCAAATGTCTCCTCACAGGGAGGTGGTAAGGAAGCACTGAAATGTGCAAGTTGAATGCAATCTCAGAATTTTCCTATCACTGAGAAACGGATTAGCAGAAGAATGAAGATATTGCATTTTGCGGAACAATTTTAGTTGGTGGGTTTGGGAAACATTTTTTGATAGTAAAGACAAACCTGGACATCACTGAATACAATGCAACCTTTGTATTCATTTTAAATTTATTTTATTTTTATATTTAAAATTAAAAAAAATATTCATTTATTTTTGAGAGAGAGAGAGAGAGAGAGAGAGAGAGCGAGCACATGCAGTAGGCTCAAACTCACGAACCGTGAGATCATGATCTGAGCCCAAGTCAGCGGCTTTAACTGACTGAGCCACCCAGGTGCCCCAATATTCATTTTAAAGACAAGATGTAAGTCCCCAAAATTTCATGACTCATATTGGCAATCCCCACCCTAATTCCTTAGAAGTATTCACCTACTTTCTACGGGTATTAGGGATAGTCTGGAGGGAAAACTGAGACATATTGTGATAATGTATCTGCAAGAGCACCTTCCAATTCTACATGAGGACTCAAAAAGAGTATCATAAAGTGTACAAAGGGAATATTTTTTGATTTTTAATCATTTGCAAAGTGCAATTAAGAGAGGTCACATGTTCTTTTTAAAAAAAAATTTTTATGTTTATTTACATTTGAGAGAGAGAGAGAGAGAGAGAGAAAGAGAGAGAGTGACAGTGCACGAGAAGGGGAGGGGCAGAAAGAGAGGAGACAGAATCTGAAGCAGGCTCCAGGCTCTGAGCTGTGAGCACAGATGTGGGGCTCCAACTCATGAGCCATGAGATCATGACCTGAACCAAAGTTGGCTGCGCAATCGACTGAGCCACCCAGGCGCCCCTTAGAGAGGTCACATGTTCTTGAAGATAAAATGAATATGAAGTGAATACTGCCAATTTACAAACATTTCCAGTGTAATTTTCAATGACTTTATTCACTTTCCAACACTTACTGATAGTGAGAAATGTAAGAACATAGAAACACTGCTTGTAGGGAGATCAGTATTTCATAAAATAGTTCCATTCCCCATCTGTACTAAATACACATGAATTCCCCCCAAAAAACTTTTTTAAAACACACACTCATGACTTACCTTTCCAAATGATCCCTGTCCCAATACTTTTAAAAGTTCAAATTGGGAAGGATCTGCCTTTTCATGTCCTTCCTTTACATGATGTGTGATTGCAATTTCTTTGATACTGCCTTCTTCCTGTTGATGCAAATATAAAGAAAACAGAGTCAGAGATACTTTCTCCAGCTAAAAGTTAAGAAATATAAATTTAACATATCATATTAGAAATCCTCAAATTATTATTTTTTTAAAGAAGCTTTATGCCCAACATGGAGCTTGAACTCATGACCCTGAGATCAAGAATCACATGCTCTACCCACAACGTACTTTCAACTTAAATGTAAGAGAGAATAATAGCAGCCCACTACATAGACCAATTTAACTTCTACTTGACATTAGCACTGAGTATTTCCAACTCTTCATTCTTCCTACTGGAGATAATTAGAACAAATAGTTTCATGGGGTGAGTGCAGAGGGTGTAAAGAAGTCTGAAAACAGATTGGAGTAATCTGCTGTGCTTTGACATGTGCTTGTATTTGGTAGAACCAATGTTACACACACACACACACACACACACACACACACACACACACACACACACTTTTTGGGAGATGAGTTGAAAAATATTCCAAGGCAAACATAGAGATTTCTATCCTCAGTAGGGCCATTTGAATCAGTATGCTGAAGTTTATTCTGTTGGAAATATGTTAAGATACGTTCTGTTTCTAGGACTACTTGAGATCTGACAGTGGAGAAAGGAATAGCTCTAAAACACAAAACCCAAAAAGATTTACCATTTGGACAGAGGATTAGACATAGGAAAAAAAAAAGTACTATTTAGCATAATGAACAGTGGAAGGTCTTGGGATTAAGAAGATTTTTAATTTTTTTAATGTTTATTTATTTTTGAGAGAGACAGAGACAGAATGCAAGTGGGTTAGGGTCAGAGAGAGAGGGAGACACAGAATCTGAAGCGGGCTCCAGGCTCTGAGCTGTCAGCACAGAGCCTGACACGGGGCCCGAACTCACGAGCTGTGAGATCATGACTTGAGCCAAAGTCAGATGCTCAACCGAGCCACCCAGGTGCCCCGGGGTTAAGAAGATTTTTAAAGACAGTGGATGCTTCAGTGTATCTGAGCGAAAGTATCAGAAAGGAGAGAAAGGTTGAAAATACATCCAAGTATACACAGAATTTCAGTTACTTATTCACTCTGGGATTAGCAGATTAAGTATACCTTATTTAATCAAGACATGTACTATATGTTACAGCCAAAAACTACAATAAGACAGAACTCAGACTGTCAAAGACTGTTTTTACTTCTTTTTTTTGGCCTATGATGTTATTTTTCTTAGTGCTTAAGTATTATTAGTAGAATCTAAATGTGCTGTACACAAATAATTCATTATTTTTATTATTCTTGTTTTACATAAATGTTTGAACTCAATTAACACTGAGACAGAATGTTGGCTATATATGGAATTCAAAGATTTCTGAAGAATATTAGATATCCTAATGTGGCAGGTTTTGAAAATGAATAGTAAAAGGAAGAAAAGCTCCTATAACAGGTCAAAAAATACATCCAGGCCCAGCATTTTACTCTGTAAGACACAAGTTTGTAGGCTGTGCTACAGTGAGGCAGCTTAATCATGTTGGACTCTCTCAGAACTTTGGCAACAATAAAACAATCTCCTAATATGGTTTAGTCCTTTATTTTGTAATTTCACACGCACTACCCCCTGTACTTCTCACAAACATCTTGTGCAGTAGGTATTAGGGTAGGATCAAGCATTACCTGACTCTGAGACTCTGCCCCATTCCTGGGCACCCCTTCTCTGCAAATGACACTGGTGTACAAGGGCTCAAGAACAATAGCTATTTGTAGCTATATTAGCAAAGGCAGGAAGCAAATTACTAAATTCTTTTAAGAAAACTTTCAAAGAACAGTGCATATGTGGAATTAAGTAAGATTTGGATTAAAATCCAGCAAATATTTATTAAGCACTTACCATGTACCAACTCTGGGTTAGGTACTTTTTCACATTTTTATCTTATGCTTCATGACAAATCTCTAACTACATATCAATGTTAGAGTTGATAATAACAGGGTGGAGTATACCTCAGAGCAAGCAAAAACATCTCTGAATTCTCTACAGACTCCCCCATTCCCCACTAGAAATTTGACAGACCTTTTAAAGGTCAAATGGTTTGAATATAGTCTGAAGTTTAAAGAGATTAAGTAAAAGAACATAAGCCAGTAACTGGTAGACTTATGGCTCAATTCCAGGTTCTGACTTCTAGTGACTTCCAAAACAAGGCTTTTAGCATTATTCCACACTGAGAATGTCATAGGCTTCTGGTGGTTCCCCATCCAAGATCAATGGCAGGAACATACAGACTTATTCCCTTGATCTTTGTAACTGGTCTGTATCTCTTGGGTCAGTTAGCTAAAGTGATTAGAGAAATGTCTCAGAACCTTTGGTAGCATATCCTTACCAACAAAAAATAATTTTTTTAAATTAAATTAGCATATACCCAATATTTGTACACTTATTGGCTTATAAATTATATATACTTTTGTATTGCTAAATTATATACCTTATGCATGGAATGAAACTATAAACAAGTTCTCCTTTTCTGTAACCCAAAGTGCTGTCACATCACATTTTAAAGACTAGTGGATTACAGACTTAAGAGGCCAAGTTCATGGGTTGGATTCCAGCAATGTGCCAGTTAGCCTCCTATGGAAAAAATCATCCGTTCAAGAGCCCAATGGGAATCTAACAGCCATTTTTGCCCTTAAATCACGAGGCTGTGAAGAACTATACTCTATAAGGTTCTATATGTCTTACCAGTTTTCTTTCTTGGGTAAGTGGGATTTAATTTTAGGTTGCAATATTGTTTCATCTTTTATTTCATAACAAATACTATAGTTGTGTGTCACAATGATGCAACACAGGGAAGGCATCACTTAGTTAAAATGTTTTGCATTTTGTAGCAGGCATATAGAATCAAGCCTTACTTTCATAGTGAGAGCTACAATCAGGTCATGGATATCAAAATAAACAGCAGTAACTATTTAAGAAAGATTTCATCTTTGATGACTACCCTTCCTTTCCTCTCTTGTCAAACAAGTTACCAAAAACCATGGAATCTCCCTTTGATCCTTTCATTCAACATACACTAAAATATCTACCATGTATCAAAGATGGTAATGGAAATATCCTTTCTTTTCTTTTTCTTTCCTTTTTTTTTCTTTCTTTCCCTCTTTCCCTCTTTCTTTCTTTCTTTCTTTCTTTCTTTCTTTCTTTCTTTCTTTCTTTTGTTCGTTCTTCCATTTCCAACAGCACCACTCAGGTACAATCCTTCATTACCTTTCCTGTGGAAAATTGAAACTAGCTTGGTTACTCAGAATGCTCCTTTGTGCCACTGCCAGTCCAATTTATCCTCCTGACAAATTCGTTTTCTAAAAGGAGACAGCTTCAGTCATATGACCAGATGGCTCAAACACTCTTCTCAGTTTTCCCAAATTAAATGCACTGCTTCACCTTGGAATTTGAGGCCCTCTACAATACGGCTGCAACTTAGTTTTCTGGTATTTTCTCCCAACATTGCCTTACATGTAACCTTTCATCAACCTGGGTTATTTCCTGTTCCTTAAACGTGTTTTTAAAATTAAAGTAATATGTGCACACAAATGACAAATCAAATAGTGACAGAATACCTTATGATGAAAAGCAAGTCTCCTTTCACCCTCATACCTAGGCCTTTAAACAAAAGTTAGTTCTTTCTGCACTTACTTTGATAATTCCTTGGTTGATTAACTTTAAGACAATGCCTGCTGATTTAAAAAAAAATTTAATGTTTACTTATTTTTGAGACAGAGAGAGACAGAGCGCGAGTGGGAGAGGGACAGAGAAAGAGGGAAACACAGAATCTGAAACAGGCTCCAGGCTCCAAGCTGTCAATACAGAGCCTGACATGGGGCTCAAACCACGAACCTGAGCCAAAGTCAGACACTTAACCGACTGAGCCACCCAGGTGCCCCAAGACAATGCCTGCTGATTTAAAAATTAGATGATTCACTTATATCCTTTTATCATCTTTCTCTCCACTGTTTGATAATTATATTACTTCTACATAAACTTTTATTTTTTTAATGTTTATTTATTTATTTTGAGAGAGAGTGCCTGAGCAGGGGAGGGGCAGAGAGAGAGAGAAGGAGAGAAAGAATCCCATGCAGTCTCCAAGCTGTCAGTGCAGAGCCCGACACAGGGGCTCCATCTCACAAACCCTGAGATCATGACCTGAGCCAAAATCAAGAGTTGGACTGAGCCACCCAGGTGCCCCAAACTTATGTTTTCTCTTAGTTTTGGATAGAATCCTAACTCCTCACTTTGTAAAAGGAGGCTAATTAGTGCCTGTACATTTTTTTCTCTCAAGCTTCCCCAATCTGCTGCTGATCGTATTTTTACATTTTTATTAATATTAAGAAAATTAACATTCTCTGCTATAACCACAGCCAAATCCTTCACGTTGTCTCCACAGTCTGATTTTAAAAGCAGAAGGCTTATAAGCCAGCATCCACATATATTTTCATGACAATATATTGTTTAAATGTAGGCTAGAAAGTACATTTAAATTTCCTTTTATATGGGCCTGTAACAGTGACTTCCAAAACAATCTGAGGGGACTTAAAAAACCACCATTTCATCAAATGCTTAAATTCATGATACATTTTACTTTGAGTTCTATTGGGACCATGAATTTTTTGCATGTTTTTTTTTCCGTTTGTAACAGCAGCAGCCCCCACCCCCACCCCATCATTCTGGGGGGAGGGAAAGGTTAATCTGACCATTAGTCTTAATTTCTCCTTAACCCTTTACCACACTTCCCATTCTTCTGAGAGCACTCTCTTACTCTCCCATCAGGAATGGTTGTTCTCTAGGCCTTGCTGCGCAGCTATTACCTCCGGATATCTCTTCAGTGCTTTTCTGGTCGAATCCACTATTCTCAGTTTCCCATGTCTTTCTCTTTCTTAGATTACTCCCTTGTAACCTCCTAAGAAAGGTGATGTAGAAAAAAAACTTTCTGAAGCTTGCACATCTGAAGATATCTTTATTTTGTCTTCACATTTGTATAATTTGGCTTTGTACCAAATTCTAGAATAAAAACAATCTGGCCTCAGAACATTGACACCAATGATCCAATGCCCTCTAACAGCCAGGACTGCTACTGAAATGGGTGATGTTAGCCGGATACACATTTTTGGGAAGGTGAACTGGTTTTCTTTCCAGAAGCTTTTTTTTTTAATTTCGTTTTTACATTTATTTATTTTTGAAAGAGAGAGACAGAGCACAAGCAGGGGAGGGGCAGAGAGAGAAGGAGACACAGAATCCAAGCAGGTTCCAGGCTCTTAGCTGTCAGCACAGAGCCCGATGTGGGGCTCAAACTCACGAACAGCGAGATCATGACCTGAGCCAAAGTCAGATGCTTAACTGAGTGAGCCACCCAGGCGCCCCTCTTTCCAGAAGCTTTAAGAATTTTCTCTGTCCTTGTGCTTCTGAAATTCCTCATTAGTGAGATAAATATGGGTCTTCTTTCCTTCCGAATGTTAGATGGTTAGTGAGACTTTATAATCTAAAGACCTGAATTCTTTGCCTCTGGGGGAAATCTAACATTTCTTTGATAATTTCCTTCCATCCATTTTTCAGGGTTTGTCTTTTCTCAACTCCTCTATTTAGTTGGGTATTGTATGTCTGGGATTGAATCCTGTATGCCACTTATCTTTTCTCTCCTATTTTCTGAGACACTTCCTTGATTTTATTTTCCCACCCTCATACTGAATTTCTTATTCTGGCAAATCTTATTTTATTTTATTTTGTTTTTAAAGAGAGAGGGAGCATGAGTGGGGGACAGGGAGAGGGAGAGGGGGAGAGAGAGAGAGAGAGAGAGAGAGAATCTTAGGTAGGGTCTGCACTCAGTGCAGAGCACCACATGGGGCTTGATCCCACAACCCTGGGTTCATGACGAGCCCAAACCAAGAGTCTGAGGCTCAACCAACTGAGCCACTCGGGTGCCCCCAGCAAATCTTGTTTTAAAATAAATTTGCAAGTGCTCCTTTTCTCAATGTTTCTTAAAAAAAAAAAATAGCAACATTGGGCGCCTACGTGGCTCAGTGCGTTAAGCATCCGACTTCAGCTCAGGTCATGATCTCGCGGTTTGTGAGTTGGAGCCCTGCGCGCATTCTGTGCTGCCAGCTCAGAGCCTGGAGCCTGCTTCCGATTCTGTTTCCCTCTCTCTCTGCCCCTCCCCCACTCGCTCTCTCTCTCAAAAATAAATAAAAAGTTAAAAAATTTTTAAAAAATAGCAACTTCCTCCACTCCCTACCCTCTTCCCCCAAAATGGATGCAATCATTCCAAACCTCTTTGAGGATATAAACTAGAATTTCAAAAGTCTTTTCTAAATTGGTGCTAGGGAAGTACAAAAAAGTGTTCTTGGGTGTGCAGACAAAAGATCAAGGCCTATGGCCCAAGTTCTGAAAATCTGTCACTGTTTTATCTTCAAGACATGTTTTTGTTCCTTCCATGTTTAAATTTTTACTAGTTACATTAGCAAGCTATTTTCTATCTACTTTTATGTATATGTAGTCATAGTAGTATAAGAGGTAAAACATCCTTGGTTGGTATCTCAATGTCTAGCCTGTGCTTAATGTCACCCGTGTTTCCAAGTTATGGGACCATGAGTATTTTAGAAATGAATTTGAGGTTCACCTAGGACGTAATATTAATAATGTTTGGGCAATCTTGGACAACAGGTAAAAAAGCAAACATGTGCTCTTCTAGCTCATACCTAGAATCCAATGAGATGGATGCAGAGAGGAATATCAAATTTGTGAAGTCAGGACTGACATTTGCATGTGAAAAACATATCTTGTCAATAAATCACCTGTTACTGAAATAAATCTGTCACATGACAACATAGAACTACAGTTTGACAGTTTATAAAATTGTGTTTTTGCCTGTAAGTACACAGAAAGCAACTATAATTTTATGAAATAAGAATGTTGCCAATGAAGTAGAGCACATATTTAACTTATATCCATTATTACTCTGTGAGGTTCACATATTTATACATTTTCTAGTACAAGTGTATTTTCTGCCCATTCATCATCACAAAAAAACTTACTTTGTGTATTTTCAAAAGTTATAGTAAATTCTGTATTTTTCTTTTTACAAAGTCTATGTTTATTTTGTAAGTAAAGTTCTAGTTGTAGGCAAAACTGTGAGGCTGGCAGCTGTTCTATACCACAATCCTGTATCATTTGTCTATACTATCACTTTCGGATATTTGCCACCCCCAGTCTAGGTGTTCAATACCTTCAAGCTATGTATGGGAACTCGTTTGTCCATTTAAACATTTCTTTCCTGAGTACCTAATACATGCCAAGCACTCTTCTAGGTCTCCGAGATATACAATAAATGAAACAGACCAAAATCTCTGGTGTTTTGGGGAGAAACCAAACAATAATAATAGGTATATTCATGTTAGAACATGATAAATATCATAGACAAAAGATATTAAGTTGGGTAAGAGGGATCAGAAGTGCAGAGATGAAAAGGACAGCTTCCAATTTTAAATAAAATCATCCGTGTAGGTTTTATTGAAAAGGTGCTATGTTAGTAAAGACCAAAAGGATGTGATGGAGTCAACCATTTGGGGAAAGAGCATTTCAGGCAACAGACAAGCCAGTGCAGAGGTCAGTGTGGGAGCACACATGGGAACCAGTGTTTGCATAAGAGAATGCAAAAGAGAAGAAAATAGGTCAGAGGGAACTAAAATTCCGGAGGCTCTGTTGCTTCTGCTTCTTTCTGATTGGTTCAAATGGAAATGTTTCTGATCTATGACAGACTCTCTAAGAAGGCAACTCAGATCATAAGCCAGGTAGTGTGCTAGGTGTTACAGATACTAAGATGAAGAATAGTGGGGCGCCTGGGTGGCTCAGTCGGTTAGGCATCTGACTTTGGCTCAGGTCATCTCGCAGTCCGTGAGTTTGAGCCCCATGTCGGGCTCTGTGCTGACAGCTCAGAGCCTGGAGCCTGCTTCCGATTCTGTGTCTTCCTCTCTCTCTGCCCCTCCCCCACTCATGCTCTGTCTCCCTCTGTCTCAGAAATAAACATTAAAAAAAATTAAAAGAAGTTTTAATATCATCACTGATGACTGAAACTATGATACATCAGGAAATTAACAAATTCACTGTTCTATTTATACTGTGATTAATACCCACATCCAATAGTGAAATAAACAGAAACAGTTTCTCAGGTGTGACAGACTTTGGTTAACAAAAATTCACTCTTTGTGTAGCAAAGAAAGACAGTAATTTGATCAAGAAAATGTGCCTATAGGGGCGCCTGGGTGGCTCAGTCAGTTGAGCGGCTGACTTCGGCTCAGGTCATAATCTCACAGTTCGTGGGTTCCAGCCCTGGGTCAGGCTCTGTGCTGACAGCTCAGAGCCTGGAGTCTGCTTCCGATTCTGTGTCTCCCTCTCTCTCTGCCCCTCCCCCACTCTCACTTTGTCTCACTCTCTCAAAAATAAATAAAATGTAATAAAAAAAATTTAACAAGAATAGTATCTTCCCTCTAGGAATTGACCTAGGGATTCCAAGATTTATTATTGGATAAATACTTGTTGAGATATGACCCCTGATAGAAAAAGCAAGGCCAGTTCAGCTAAAAAATATATAACTTTAGGAATTCTGCAAAGAATGTCATTTTAGACATCACAGAAAAATGGCAGAAGAAAATTTATGGACAGGTAGATCTTATGGTGTTTCTCCAATCACACAGAAAGCCACCCTGTTTGTTTCCCAGGACTACCAAGAGGTCCATAGGTTCCTTCCTAAATGACCCTTAAAGTTCACCCTTTAATGGGGAAAAAAATTAACTTGGCGTTTCCTTTTTAAGTTGAGAGGGAAAAGATACAAGTTTGTTCTTAAAATGTAAAAGGATTAAAGAAAAGGAACAGAAAGTGATGTTATTTGAGTTATAGAAAACCTAATATTGTAACATACTGCCATTAGGTAAACAAACTGGGTGATATTAATTGATTTTAAAGAATGATTCAACATTTGGCATTATGCCCTGACTTGTATACATAATTTCCTTTTTCCTGCCCTCCCGTGAGTCAGGAAGTGTGTTCTTAAGGCATTTGTATTTTCTAAATTGTTTTGAATGTCAGAAAATATGGTTGAAACTTGAAGTAAACTATTTAAATGTTTCTTGGTAAAAACTAATGAATAAATCTTTCCTAACCATGAATAGTAACCAGTTTTTGGCCTAACATAAAGAAGACCTTACAAATGAAAAATGTATACTTTATTTGCCTCTTAAATGTAACTCAAAATCAAAGCATTAATCTCTATATAGATACAAGGTTCTATAATGTACCGTATTTTTTAATTTAAAAAATGTATGCTAATTTTTAGATGATCAAGATACATAAAAACTATTTGGCTGTGACATAATTAGGCTGGTTATTGAAGCCATGGTGAAAGCCATATTTTAATATATTCCAGATTACAATTTGACCAAATCCAATTTACCTTTTTTCTAATGGATTATAAATATGCTCAGCATTTTTCAGTTAACCACAGTTTCTAAGAGAGTATTCCAAGCCAGCTTCTTATATTTGTTTGAGAAAACAGCATTGCTGTTTTCCAGACTAACTCTCCTAATCACTGCCGCAGAGAGCACAATTTTCTCCTAATCGGGAATCCCAATCAACAAATTTAATTCTCTTTAAAGAGCAGCAGGATAGCACAATTCTCATGGCAAAATATCAAGTTAATTTGGCAGAATTTTAGATGACATAAAATGCAAATTATCATTTGTTAAGCACATTTCAACAAAGTAATGCTTTGAAAACTCTGCCTACTCTAAGTCAGATAAAATTACTCAAAGTCACTTAAATATAGTTGATAAAAAACTTCAAAATTTTAAAAGAACCAATTTCAACAAAAGTCTGAATTTAAGGTCTTGATTCTTTAAAATAAAACATTCTCCTACCCATTAAAATATTGCTTACATTATAGTAATCTCCTATTAGTAAGTTCACAATTTTTTTCATGTCTAGTTTAATACTGAAAGTTACCATCATCATAAAAAATTATACCATATAAAATTACCATCACTAGCAAAGTAAATATTACTCTACCAGTAAAAGCTAATGCAAAAATAAGTTTACAAAATATACAGAGTTGAAATGTATAATACACATGACTGGCTTACTTTTGGCCAACAGCCTACAAAAACTGGTTTTGAATTTTGAAGAGCTTCTTAAAAGAACATATAAAATGAAATTACTGTTTAATTAGTATAACTATACTTAGCTCCAACTAAAACATTTTAGTCTTTAAAGAAGTTGAGCAAAGCTTACCTGTATAGAGCGAACACGAAAAGACAAAAATTTAAACATGGCTACGAAACCATGATGGTGATACAAGAATTTCTGACCGTAAAACTTAGGTTAGAAAGGGAAGGCCAAGCCCCTGCAAAGTTTTCTCCTACCAGCTGTTCCGGCAATTAGAAAATTTCCTGTCAGGCGGGTCCTGAAATGCTAGAAAAAGAGGCCTGACAATTTTCCTGTGGTAAAAGAAAGGAGAAACGTAATGGCGAGGGCACTAATGTAGCTGATAGGTAGGGAGGCCAGAACAGGAAACCAAAACAGATTTGCTGATAGCAAAATCCTGTTGAAATGTTCTTAACTCCTGGTTCCCAGCAATCTAGACAATTTTCACAATCAGTGAGATGAACATTATTTCATTTCAAAATCCTGAGAAATTCTAGTATTTCTTAACTACATGACTCTTCAAAAGCAAATGAAACTAGTCAGCACTATTAAAGTCATAAAAGTCATTGATGCACATGTGAAATTTTATCCTTTGTAATGTTTACACACACACTCCAAAGGGTAGTCTCAAGACTATTTTAAGGTTATATATAGACAAGTCATGGGTGTTCTCTGTCAGTGAGGAATTGCTTCATAACTATGGGAAGAAAATGACCACTTGTTGATTGCAAGCAACTTTTTGATTGTGATATAAGGACAAATTTTTTCAGTTTTAAATGAAAGTAAATTACATTTAAATTCACATTGGTTATAGACATCAATTATCAGCCAGGTTAAAGCCTTTTAGGTCCATGGCTAAAAATCCTAGTTGATAAAATCTAAATTAAAAAAAAAAAGTCTTGGGGCGCCTGGGTGGCGCAGTCGGTTAAGCGTCCGACTTCAGCCAGGTCACGATCTCGCGGTCCGTGAGTTCAAGCCCCGCGTCGGGCTCTGGGCTGATGGCTCAGAGCCTGGAGCCTGCTTCCGATTCTGTGTCTCCCTCTCTCTCTGCCCCTCCCCCGTTCATGCTCTGTCTCTCTCTGTCTCAAAAATAAATAAAACGTTAAAAAAAAATTAAAAAAAAAAAAAGTCTAATCCCTGGGTTATTAGTGAGCAAAAAGAACACTTACTGAATGAGCCAAACTGGAAAAGGAGAGGTCAAGTTACCAGACAATACTTTACTCCATTTCATCCTCTAATAGTCTCCAGAAGTTTTTCTAAGGTATTTTTATTTTGGAAAATATTTTGTAAGTATTCCAAGAGTCAGAATATGATCACTGACATAGTGGCATTTAAACAAAACTCAAGGGCAGAAACATCGAGAGCTGTGGGAAAATGCTCTACCTGATGTACATTAACCTATGTGGAACCAACAAAAACATCACGACCTAGATGAACTGAATAAAATAGCTGCATTTTCAAAACCCAAAGAGTCTCTAGAAAACCCCAAAAATGACCAGCTAGTTTTCTGGATGAAGGAACCATGGTCAAGGCAGGCACATACTTGATGATATATCTATAATGGGAGTTCAGTTCAGTACTCCTTTACTGAGCAAACATTAGAGTGTCCATTGGGTGCTTACAGGTGCCATATGGCTCTTCCTGTCAGATCACAATTTTGCAGCTATGTTCTATAAATGTTGCTGCTAAATTTAATTTTTATGGCAATATTTTACAAATGACATAATCGAAGTTAAAGAATAAAAAAATTGCTCAATTTAAAAAATTATCCTATATAATACATTAGAATCAACTGGGAGGGGTGCCTGGGTGGCTCAGTCGGTTGAGTATCCGACTCTTGATTTCAGCTCAGGTCATGATCCCAGGGTTGTGGGATCAAGCCCCGTGCTGGGCTCCATGCTGAGCATGGAGCCTACTTGGGATTCTCTCTGTCTCCCTCTGCCTCTCTCTCTTGCTCGCATGCGCTCTCTAAACCCCCCCCCCCCCCAAAAATCAAACCAAAAAACAAAAAAACAAAACCAGAAAAATCTTTAGAATCAACTGGGACCCAGATAAACGTCCAAGATAAAATTCTGAATTCTGCTAGGAGATTGTGCTGTCCTCTTGATTAAAAATGCATGCCTGAATTTTTCACCAATCTTAAGGAAAGCACTTAAGATTGATTTTCCATCAGAACATGAACCTGCCCATCTCCAGAAGGAATTATTTAAGTCTCATAACAATGCTACAAAAGGGCAGCAAGGTTAGGACAACCACCTAACATAAAACTGCAGTCTAAACATGAGGTGTCTCTTAAGACTGCCAAGGAGCAGCAAACAAACAGCATGGTTAATGCACAACTGATTAAGACGTACAAAACAAAATAGGAGTGTCTCTATACAGCAGTCATCAACTTTATTCAAGTAATACTTAAGGAACAACCAAATAACCTTTTTGGAATTTAAAGGATTAGTCTGAATTGGCTTTAATGACTACTGATGCTCAGGTTAACAGTCACATTTTGCTGTGTGCTGTGCTTTTTAATATCACCACTAAGAAAATGAAGCAGTATTTCAAATACCGAAACCTAAAATAAGTTTTCCTGAGTTGAAATAATACCTTAATTAAAACAGTGTGGTACTGCTATGTAAAAGATAAACAGGGCGAGAAAAAGAGTAAAAGAATAAACTTGACACTTTACATCTGAGGGAGGGAGATATTAGGACAGTTGGTTATTTGGGAAATGGAGAAGCCATAGAGGAAAATATTGATACAGATTTGATTATAATATTCAAAAACTTCTCTACATCACAAGGTACCACAAATAAAGTTACAAGACTAGTTCAGGTGATTAGAATCCCTTATAATTATATTACGACTCATCACAGAGCAACTGCTTTATTTGGGTGTTAGCTATTTCCTAACCAAAAATGAAAGCTCTTAGGCCCTTTGGTACACTGCTTAGGGCACTGATTACTGTTTAAGTCCATGCCACTGCCCCCCGCCAGATTGTTCTTCAGAACAGGCACCATACTTACTTTTGTATCTCCATAGCAAAGAGCATATAGTAGGAATTCAAATAAAGCCTGCCTGAGTAAGAAGCATATGCTGAAATCTGAAATGGACACTACTTGTGCGGTTGTGTGCATGAAACTAGATATTATTGTTTATGTTTATCCTGCCTCTTTTAACTTTACTTAAATTTGTTATTAAAATTTCGGCTAGTTTTTCTTTATCCTTTTATCTTACTGGTTTTAATGTTTTCCTTATTATTTAAAAAAGTAAATTTTATTATAAAAAGTATGCATGTCCATTACAGAAAACTTAAATAATGAACAAGAAGGAGAAAAACAAAAGAAAAAAACCACAATTTTATTTGGTGCTTTTCTTTCCAGTTTTTTTTCTGTATACACACACGCATACACTTGAATCCTACTATATGCATGTATCCCTTTTTTCTATAAAGGGATGGACGGTAAATGGTTTTTGACTTTGTAGGCCATATGTTCTCTGTCAACTCTGCTACAGTATACTCTGTATACTGAGGCTTAGTATACAGCCAGAATAATCTTTTAAAATTTATTTATTTATTTATTTATTTATTTATTTATTTATTGAGGGGGGTGGGTAGGGCAGAGAGATAGAGAATCCCAAGTAGGCTCCACACTGTCAGTGCAAAGCCTGATGTGGGGCTTGAACTCACGAACTGCGAGATCATGACCTGGGCTGAAATCAAGAGCCACCACTTAACTGACTGAGCCACTCAGGCGTCCCACAGCCAGAATAATCTTAAAACAGAAATCAGACTGGGTCATGCCCCTGCCTCAAATTCTTCAATGGCTTCCCATCACAGAACAAGACCCCAATTTCTCAGTCTATGGACTGTAAAGCAAGCACTAATAAACACTACTTCATCCTGACTTGGGAATATACTCCCTAAATCATTCAGATACGATGTCAATATTTGGTTTTAGACAGTGTTTTATTATGTTAAGGTCAGACTTTCTCTTTACTAAAACAGGCATGAATAGTCTATTTTATAAAATGTCTTCTTATCTATTAATATAATCACTTAGTGTATCTCCTTTGACCTAAAGATTTGATAATGCAGATCAACAAATGTCCTACAGTCTGTATTTCTGGGAAAAATCCATTATTTTAATATATGTATTTGATTTAAAATTTATTTTATTTTTGATGTTTTATTTATTTTTGAGAGAGAGAGAGGAGCAGAGAGTGAGGGGGACAGAGGATCCAAAGCAGGCTGTGTGCTGATAGCAGCAAGCCTGATGTGGGGCTTGAACTCACAAACCATGAGATCATGACCCGAGCCAAAGTCAGATGCTTAACTGACTGAGCCATACAGGAGCCCATGATTTGTAAATTTTTAAAAGGATTTTTGCATCTACACTCATAAGTTAAATTGGCACAATTTCCTTTTGTGTGTTAATTTTCATTTTTAGGGCCTTGTTAACTTTACAAAATAAACTAGAAGGCAATGCAAATTTTTCCTATGCTTTGGGACAATTTAAAAACCACAATTTAAATGATCTATTTCTTAAAATTTTCAAAGATTTCTCCAGGAAATCATAGGCACCGTAGTTGGGAGGCACAGAGTTTAATAGCTTAAATTTCTCCCTTGCTATTGGTATATTAAGTTTTCTATACCTTTGTAAATGATACCACCTAGATTTTCCTAGAAAAGCACATATTTCAGCAAGACTTTTGTATTAGTATATAGTTACACTTAGTATTCTGTTTTCAAAATTAAACTTATGGAAAATTTCAAGCATATCCAAAACTAGACAGAATAGCATAAGAAACGCTCATGTCCCCAGCACTCAGCTGTAACAATGACCAACTCACCGCCAATCTAGCTGCATACACTCACTTCACCCTACTCCCATAATTAATTATTTTGAAGCAAATCCCAGACATTATATCACTTCACCTATAAATATTTCTGTTGTTACAATGTTAGAAACTCTTTCCTATCTATGATTATACTGTGTTTTGCTTTCTGAATGTTGTATATCTGCCTTTTATCTCAACCTCCTGTTTTCTCCTTCACTGATTTTGGAATCTGTATTTAGTTCCTTCCTCTGACTTTCTGTAAGTTCACTTTGTAGTTATTTTTCTAGCTTCTTTCACTGAATCCTTAGATCCTTTATTTGAATTCTCATTTATTAATAAATTTTTCTTTCAAATATATTTCTAACAATATCATTTAAGATACTGTATTCTAAGCACTGTGGTTACATGAAATTATTTGTTAATTCTTACCACACTGAGATAAGTACTATTATCCATATTAGAGATGAAATAACTGAGGCATAAAGAGAAGTTAAGGAAGCTGCTGCCCAAGTTCACACTTTCTTGAAAGTGGGAAGGGCTGTGATGTTGGTGGGAGCATAACCAGGCAAGTCTATCTGGGGAAGGAGCACGTATTACGTACGGCCAGTGGCTGACTTAGGACACAAACCAGGAGGCACTAAAACTTGTGATAAGACCCAGAAGAAAGATAGCTCAGTAGAGGGTCCATAGCAGAGTTTCTGAATGCTTTTCTACACCATACATTATATTCGTCTGGAAAAACACCAACCCTGGCCAAACCCAATCATCAACCATTTTCATAACTCCACGACAGCTGAACCATGCTGGGGAAAAATCAACCCCTACGACAGCAACTTAAAATGAACATATTTTCTAAAATGAGTTCTTTAAAAACAAAACAAAAAAGATAAAAATAAAAAATAAAAATAAAATGATTTATTTGGATACAATTTTTTGTATGGACAAATTTTTCAAACCCTGAAAGGTTTAATATCTAAGGTTTTCCACTTAAGTACAGAAGAGTTACTCTCTAGCACACATCCATCAGTAGATAATGTTACAAAGTGCTAAAGCTCTAAGGTTTTAAATCAGAGATAGGAAATATCACGAACCCGAACCAGATAGTAGTGACTTCCTAGAGCACTGAGAGGGGTTCCTTCTAAGATCCTGTCTCAATGGAAAGCATGCTGTGTTCCACTTGCAACATCTCCCATGAGTATGGAGAGAGCGCAAGGGGGCAGCTGCACCAACGCCCGAGGTAAGAATACTGCAGTAAGCACGGATACATCCTACGTGGTACTGCTCATCAACTAATCCACACGTGTTTTTGTGTTGTTTTCTTCATTTAGGTACAGAGGTTACGACTTTGAATATATGACAGTATTTCAGATTGACTTAATAAGCCATTTATACTTAAGCAGAACTTAATCAAATCAGTTTTCTCTCTTTCCAATTGTGGATTAGATCACTCAAATTGAAAAAAAAATGTGTAGACTCCAGCAAAGGAGAAGCAATTTTGGATCAGAGGTCCCATATGAGGTAGGCAAACCATGAAAAAAAGGGGGGATATTTTATGTTTTTAAAAGCTCTTAGGGGTAGATGAAAGGGACACTAGGGAGTGAAAAAATAGCCCTGAAAGAAAGCCAAAAATGTAGCAAAGGGAAACCTTACATACTTGGAAATTTTGCCTATTGTACACATACTCCATTTAATGCCACCATGCAGGCTAATTATAATGCTATTTATCTCAGAAATATTTTCCTAACTGATATATACTTACATGTACTAGAGTGTATTTTTCCCATGCTCTGAGTGCTAAAATATACTCTCAGCCAATGAGTTAGAACAACACACAATACTCTACACAATTAGTAAGTGTCGTTAATATACCACTCCACAAATGTTCCCTGCCAATGAGCACTCTATTGTACTTGCCTGTGTTGAGTGGGGTTTTCACTGTCTATTGTCTACTCTGCTAGTTTCCCTTTCTATAGATTATTTTGTGTTTGACCCATGGTGACTGCAAGAGGTGTGCAAGTTATATGCTGGACTTGTGGCTATGAGTATCACTTTGGATGTTCAAATGCAAGTTTTAAGGCAGCATGAGGGAAACTTCAAGGAAATGGAGGAAATCAGCAGACAACTGGGAACTGGTAAAATTCCCTGGATACTATGAAGGCCATTATACACATTACTGCAGCCTCAGGGTTGCTATATGAACCAAAGCTAGAGCATCATGTGGAAATTGGAAGAAACTACTGCTAAAGGTCTATCATGACTTCAGGGGATGTTAAAAGAATAGGGGGAATTTCAGGGTGCTGCCTGTGTCCTTCATAGGGGTACTACTCCTTAACCTGGCATTTAAGGTCATCTATGACCTATCTTCCCTGTATCTTTTTAAGGCATTTTTATCACTATTGCTTCTAACAAGCTTTCTCCAATTAAAAAAATTTTTTTTAATGTTTAGTTTTGAGAGAGAGAGAGAGAGAGAGAGAGAGAGGGAGAAGAGAGGGCAAGCGAGCTTGAGTCAGGGAGGGGCAGAGAGAGAGGGAGACACAGAATTTGAAGCAGGCTCCAGGCTCTGAGCTGTCAGCACAGAGCCTGATGCAGGGCTCGAACTAGTGAACCATGAGATCATGACCTGAGCCAAAGTCTGATGCACGACCGACTGAGCCACCCAGGTACCCCCAAGCTTTCTCCAATTCTTGACAATCATGCAAGGGACTATGATACAAGAGCTACAAAGACTGAGTTGATAAATACAGTGTTTAAGACTATAGTCATATAATATTATGAAGTTGATGTCATAAGTAATTAATGTATTCACAGTCACTGGAAATAAATAAGAGAAATGGAAGGGTCAAAGGACCAAGTTAAGAGAAAAGTAACCCATTTCATATTTTTTTTCTGAGGCCAGGCCTATTGTCAGCCACAAAATTACTGCATATCACCACAGTTCCTAAGAGGCATACTTTATCTCTGGTGAAGTCTGAAAGACTAGGATCACACTCTGGAAGGAAGAAGACAGAAAAATGAACACTTACTGGGTTCCTACTTTGTGCTAGGCACTTAATTATCTCCTTTAATTCTGAAGCCTCAGAAGAACATTTGCCTGGTACTGCAAGAACCATTAAGATAATTATTTCCCTACTAAGCAAGAAATTGTTTTAATGATGGTTCCAGGATGACTGTAGAGACTTAAACAATCAAGACTCCCTATTTCTTCAGCATGGATCATGAAGAGCATGGACTCCTCTAGCCAGCTGAGAAAAGATGGAAAATTCTGGAGTCCAGGAAGATATCTTGACTTGATATACTACATAGCACTCTACCTTCTGCTATGAAGGTAGTCTCTCCCTAGCTCCACCAGAATAAAGGCTAAAAATAATCAAGTGTCCAGCAGGGGGTGCGGAGAACAAAAGACACTGGCTAGAACAAGTTAACTGGTGAGAAATTCAACAAGTTATATGTAAATATGGATTAATATGCAAACATTCCTGTTATATTCCAGTATGAAACAATTGGATAAATTTTCTTACATTTTATGATACATGGAGGAAATAAAAGTTTTTACTTCAGGTGAGTAAAACAGGAAAGGATTGAACCTTTTAAAAGTAAAAATAAAGGAAAAGAGTACTGAAATTCCAGAAGATGGAAGAGAAGTGGATCTACGATATGGGAAGAAGGCAGAGTGCAGGACAAAGAACAAAGGGAAGAGAGAAGAGATGAGGTGGGAAGAAGGCAAACAATCCAGCTAGAATGAAATGGCTCTAACACAAACAGAAACCAGTAGACATGTTCAAGAGACAACACAAGGGCAGCTCCATATATCAAGAGGGTCTGAGTGGAAGTATTTTGTTTAGGAGAAATTTGGCTTACTTTTATGATTATCATTTTAGTCAAACTGATGTAGCTACCTCTCACATTCCCCTCCCCACTTTTGGCTTTTGTTTACTCCATTTTCCCATGAGAATGCCTTCACCCAAATATTGACATTTACTTCTAAAAACCTATACCAAAATTTTATGTCTTCTGTGAATTACCTAATTACATCAGTTATACTAATTTTATTTTAAATTCTAGTCAACTTAAATTTTTATCAATGGTTAAATGGTCAAATAGTGCTGCAAGGCTTATATGACAAACAGCAGTACCTAGTGCTTCTGGTACCCTTCCAGCTCTTTTCACTGCTCCCTCTGGTATTTATCTCTAATCAACAACATAAGAAACAACAGGCGTTGGCGAGGAGAAAGGGTAACCCTCTTGCACTACTGGTGGGAATGCAAACTGGTGCAACCACTCTAGGAAACAGTACAGGGGTTCCTCAAAAAGTTAAAAATGGAACTACCTTACTACCCAGCAATCACACTAGGTATTTACCCGAAGAATACAAAAGTACTGATTCAAAGGGTTTCATGCACCTTGATGTTTACAGCAGCATTATTTATAATAGTCAAATTATGGAAAGAGCCCAAGGGTCCATCAACTGATGAGTGGATAAAGAAGATGTGGTGTGTACACACACACACACACACACACACACACACACACACACACACACACACACAGGAATATTACTCAGCCATAAAAAGGAATGAAATCTTGCTGTTTACAACAACATAGATGGAGCTAGAGAGTATTATGTTAAGTGAAATAAGTCCATCAGAGAAAAACAAATATGATTTCACTCATAGTGGAATTTAAGAAAGAAAACAAATAAACAAAGGAGAAATAAATGAAAGGCAAACCAGGAAACAGACTCTTAACTATAGAGAACTGATGGTTAACAGAGGGGAGGTGGGCAGGTGGATGGGTGAGACAGGTGATGGGGATTAAGGAGTGCACTTGTTGTGATGAGCAACTGGTAATGTATGGAAGTGCTGAATCACTATATTGTACAGCTGAAACTAATATTATACTGTGTTAACTGGAATTTAAATAAAAACTTAAGAAAAAGAATAACCTTATATTACTTCCTTTTGACTCATCAATTTCAGATATTATCTTCAGACATTCTATTCTATGATGACTTAACATTCACATTGCAAGGTATGGTTAAGTCAATATTTAGCTTTTATAATTATTATGACTATGCAAACATTGCTCACTGCTAAGAAATATACTCCAGTTATATTTCTTGTGTACAACTTCTGTTTTCTTCTTAAGTTTGAAGTTGGTTTGTTTTAGAATTTGCTTTCTTGGTGCCTATCTCAAATTCTTCTCACTGTGCCTCTTAAGTGAATTTTCAATACTCCAACCTATTGGATAATTCATCACTTCTATTTTTTTTCCCTAGGAGACAGCCTTCCTGGAATCATCTGTCTGCTTCAATCTGGACTGAGTACTCTCTAAGCCTACAGAATGAACCAGTCTTCTGAAGCACCCTTTATTCATCACAATGGGAAGGAACTGTCTTCATTGTGCTTATAAATGTTGGATCCTTTGTTGTCTGAATCACATGTCTTTTTCTTAGTTAACAACCATCTAGTGTTGGCAAAGCCCATTTTCCAGCAACTTCCTAAAAATAGGTATATGTCTGAAAATATCCTGGTTGAAAATCATTTTCACTAAGCATTTCAAAGGCATTATTCCTTGCCTTCTAACTCAATGTTGAAATGTTTCATATCATTCTTACATCCAGTCCTTTATATATATTTTAAAAATCTCTAAATGGGGCGCCTGGGTGGCTCAGTCGGTTGAGCTTCTGACTTCAGCTCAGGTCATGATCTCACGGTCTGTGAGTTCGAGCCCCGCGTTGGGCTCTGTGCTGACAGCTTAGAGCCTGGAGCCTGCTTCGGATTCTGTGTCTCCCTCTCTCTCTGACCCTCCCCCATCCATGCTCTGTCTCCCTCTGTCTCAAAAATAAAATAAACATAAAAAAAATGTAAAAAATCTCTAAAAGCTTGTCTTAGTCCATTTGGGCTGCTGTAACAGAATACCATACACTGAGTCACTTATGCTAAACAGAGATTTATGTCAGAGTTTTGGAGGCTTGGAAGTCCATATCCAAACTGTCAGCAGAATCAGTGTCTGGTAAGAATCTGTTTCTTCATTCATAGACAGTCATTTTCTTGCTGTGTCTTCACATGGCAGAAGGGGCAGGCAAGTTCTCTGGTGTCTCTCTCTCGTTTTTTAATGTTTGTTTTTGAGAGAGAGAGAGAGAGAGAGAGAGAAAGGGAGGGGGAGGGAGGGGAAGGAGGGAGGGGGGGGGAGAGAGAGAGAGAGAGAGAGAGAGAGAGAGAGAGAGAGAGAATCCAAAGCAGGCTCCAGGCTCCACACAGAGCCTGACACAGGGCCCAAACTCACAAACTGTGAGATCATGACCTGAGCTGAAGGCGGAAGCTGAAGTCAGAAGCTTAATGGACTGAGCCACCCAGGAGTGTCTGTGGGTCTCTTTTATAATGGCACTAATCCCATTCACGAGGCATTTGCCCTCATGACCTAACTACCTCCTACAGGCCCCACCTCCAAAAACCATTACGTTGGGGATTAAGCTCCAACATATAAATTTTGGGGGGACACATTCAGTCCATAGCGAAACTTCCAGGGTTGTTGATCACTGGTGTTTGAGAATTCACAATAATGATTCTTCTTGAGAGTAGGTATTCTTGTCTGTTTGTTTTTATTAATAGGCTTTCGGTATGCTGTTTAAATCCAGAGACTCACAGTCCTCATGTTGGGGGAATTTTTTTTTTTAATCTAAGAGAATGATTATCACTGTATCATCATGGAAGAAAAAAATACTAATTTGAATGTGTCACACCATTGACTTTAACAAACATTTTGATTTTAGAGATATTAAAATGTGGGGGACAAGTATCTTTATCTAATTTCTTCCTTTCCATTTCCCTGTTGTCTCTTTCCGGAATTCTTATTAGGCAGATGTTAGATTGCTTCTTTTTCTTTTTGTCTCCTATTTTCTATCTCTTTCTCTTATTCTCTTTTTTGGGAGATTTCCTTAACATTAGCTTCTAAATATTCTACTAAAATGTAAGATATCCCTATCCCATTTTTTTTTTAAAGAGAGAGAAAGAGTGAGGAGAGGGAGAGAGAGTATCTTAAGCAGAACACAGAGCCTGACATGGGCTCAGTGTTATGACCCTGATATCGTGACCTGAGCCAAAATCAAGAGTTGAGCCCTTAACCAAGTGAGCCACTCAGGCACCCCCCCACCCCATTTTTATTTCTAAGAATTTATTCTTTTTCTGATTATATAAAAACAGCATCCTACTCTTATTTTAAGATTATCAATTTTGTCTCTTAACACTCAAAAGATAGTAATTTGACTTTTCTTTTTCCTTTTTTCTACATTGTTCCTTCAAGAGCTTATTCTTTCATTTAGAAGCCTTCCTCAAATGTCTAGTGATACTTGGCTTTTTAGTCATACTTAAAAGTGAGGCACTAGGGAGTAGACCAGATGTCCTGGAGCTTGTCAACTGTCAGGCATTTTTGTAGGTTAGTTGGCCAAGTAGGCAGCCTTTACATTAAAGATCTCCTAAATGTCACTATCTGAAGGACTTTTATGAAAGACCATTCAATTTATTCAGGAAAGAAGACTTTACTTTTCTGCCTGAAGATATGGTCCTGGTTGGTGTAATGGGTAAGGGAAGGGGGGCATAACACCATTTAGTAGTAGGTTCTCACTTGATCTCCCTGTTTCTAGCCCAGTGCCTCACCTCACTTCCTACTATACTTTGGGTTCTGTTAAGTCTGGAGCCACTGTGATTCATTTTTCTCTATAAAATATCTTCTATCTCTTCCAGGGGTAGGAGAGGGAAGAGAATGGAGGCTGTTTATATTGACATTCAACCAATCTCTGCTTTAAGCCTCATGGCATTCTTCCACTTTCCATGGTACCTGGCAACCTCATTCTTGAGCTCTTCTGGGGCTGTGAGGGCAATAAATAAGGCATACTTCCTGCCCCTATAGCCCTCTAAAAGCACTTAGGTCCTTTAACTTAGGTCCTCTTGTTCTGACTCTTTTTCTGCTTCTCATATTTATATGTTGTGGTTCAAATTACAGAAGTCTTCTAACTTCAAAGACCATGTTTCTGTTTCTTATTCTCCTTGCTATTTTGTGTGATTATTTACCAGAAGAGAAGAGGACAAAAACAACTTTATTTTTCCATTTAAAGACTTAAAAGTTTCCCTTAAATGCCTGTATGCCTCCAACAGCCTAGCAGAGTTCTTGGTACCCAGCAGAAACTCACTAAGTACTTGGCTAATGAACGATTAGAAGTAGAGTACAGACTAAACAGCTATAACAAAAAGACCCCAAAATACAATGGCTCAAACAAGGTAAGTGCCTATTTTCTTTCTCATGGAGCAGTCCACAGGTAAGAGGGTAAATTAGGGTGAAGAGGTGTCACAAGACCATTAGGTCAATAAAGGACCCAGGCTAATTCTCTCTTGTTACTCTCCATCTATCCTATGGTCTTATTGTGGTCAAAAGTGGCTATTCATCATATTCTACATTCTACATTAAAAGGGGCCAATCAACCTACAAGAAAGCCCACCAGTTGAAAAGCTCCCATTGATATAATTATTAATCACAGTTTCTATGGGCCAAGAATCTGGGCTAATGAACATGTAAGCTTGGATGCAGAACCTTTTTCAGTCAAAGTTCAGATGAGAATCTAGCCGTGGCCAACTCCTTCACTGCAATCTGTGAGACTCTGAACCAAGGGTTCAGAGAACCAAGGACCCAGTTAAGCTGGGTCTCCCAGATTTATGACCCATAGAAACTGTGAGATAAGAAAAGTATGTTGTTTTAAGATACTAAATCCAGGGTAATTTGTTATGCATCAAACACATAACTAATGCAAGATCTCCATTTTTGCTATTTAAATTATCAGTAATTGACAAAATGAAAACTTTTAATTGTACATTAAAGGCGAATACAATTTAAAAGTATAAGGCTAATATATATTTTGACAATCTTTTGGATTTAATACCATTAAAGAACTAGTAAATATTAGGCTTTTGTCTTATACTCAATCCTAATTCCTATAATCTGGAATGATCTGCTAAACAACTTGATCCACACTGCTAGTAATATTTTAGTCCTGCATTTTTTCAACCCTATCTCTAAAATGCGATGTTCTTCCAGATGTAAATGTTACTAATGTTCTGAGGGAAAGTATAAGCCATACAATATCACAATGGAAAATGGTTTTAAACTAGAGAGAATAAAAAATTTGAAGGTTTTCCTTCCAAAGAAAGTGTTACATAAGGAAAAATAGGTAACTGGTGGCATAAAAATCAATATTAACACTTACTATTTGTTTTTATGTTTGCTTAAATGCTAATAAATATATACTACAGATGAATGAAGTAGAATGCCTCAAATAGCTTGGGAGGTGTAGAAATCCAGACTAACTGTGAAGGTACCCTCAGGCACAGGTCCCAGGCACAGGCCTGGGACCCTGTGTTAGCCAACACTTAGTTTATGCATTCATTTAATTAACAAGCACTTATTGAACACCTACTGGGTACTGGATTTAAAACAAGGAATAAATCAGACACAGTCAATGCCTCATGCAGCTCACAGTTCACTAGGGAATAAGTAAATAAGTAATGGGATCTAATGTGGTATTGCCATTTAGGGTATACTCACAGGTTGCTATGGAAGCACAAAGGAAAAACACTTAGCTCAAGGCAGAAATGGAAATGGTAGTTCTGTCAGGAAGATACCTCAGTTGAAGGGATATCAAACTTGGACCTGAAGGATAACTGGGAATTAACTGGAGGGAGGTGTTAAGGGAAAAGAAATCTGGGACGACTATCACCCATGAAGGCCCATAAGCAAAAGAGAACCTGATACACTGGAGTGAGTACACTTTCAGGAGAGGGCAGAGGAATGTGGCTGACACAGAGAAGTACACAAAGGCCTTATTATACAGGGCCTGATAGGTCACACTGTAGTGTTTGGACTTTATTTAAAGGAAGCACAAAACTACTGATGATTTTAAGAGGAGTACAATGATCTTACTCTTTCATAAGTGACAAAATGTTTATGACAATTTGCATGATTTCTGAAAACTTTCCCAAGATGTTAAAAAGCATAAAAAACATAACATTTTTATATACTAGCAATAACTGGATGGAAGACAGCAGAAAAGAAATCCCACTTATAATATAACAAAAACTATAAAAAACCCACGAATTATCTTAATAGATTAATGTATAATACTATAAGAAACCATAAAATTTTGATAAAGAATATAAAAGAGTATCAGAGTAAATGTTCTTGGGAAGTGAAGATTCAACATTATTAAAATAATTTTTAAATTATTTTAATAATTATTTAATAATTATTAAAATAATTTTCTTCATGTTATTCAGAAAATTTAATGGAATTTTGATAAAAATCCCAATAACCTTTTCAGGAGTACTTGATAAATGATTGCAAAGTTCATCTGGAAGATGTATAAGACCACAATTCTGAAAAGTAAAAAGGTGGGAGGGCTTGCCTTGCCACATAAAAAAAACATAGTAAAAGTACAGTAATTGAAAATGTATGTGAGACATTCAGGGATGCTATGAAGTGAACTGTGTCCTCCAAAAAGGTATGTTCCATTTCTAATCCCCAGGACCTATGAATGTGATCTTATTTGAAAATAAGGTCTTTGTAGATTTAATAATGTTAAGATGAGGTCATAATGGAATAAGATGGGCCCTAATCCAATGACTAGTATCCTTATGTGAAGAAGGTAATTTGGACATGGAGACTTATAGGGAAAACACCATGTGACAACAGAAGTAGAGATTGGAGTAATGTGTCCAAGGAGCACCAAGGACTGCTGACAGGCACCAGAAACTGGAAAAGTCAAGGAAAGATCCTCTCCCAAAGCCTTCAGAGAGCATTACTCTGTCAACACCTTGGTTTTAGACTTCTAGTCTTCTTGACTGTATGAGAAGAGAATAAATTTCTGTTATTTCAAGCCACCCAGTTTGTGGTACTTTGTCAGGGCAGCCCTAGGAAACTAATACATGGAGTACATGGCAATTTTATATATGATAAAAGAGGAATCTTGAATGAGTAAGCTGTATAGATTTTATTTGTTCAGTAAGTAGAGGTTAGGACAAAAGGCTATTTGGAAAGAAAAGTGAGATTTCTACATCATAATGGGAACTAAAATTCCAAGTAGACCACAGACCTAAATGTAAAACACAAAACCATAGGTGGCAGATGAAAATGTAAGAGGATATTTTTATCACCTTGGGGCTGGGAAGGATCTTCTAACTGAAATATAAAACCCAGAAGTCAGACCTGACCATTTAAAAATGAAAACTTCTGTACACATACAATGAAAGACCACGTAATAAGTGTTAAATAGGGAGAAAACATTTGCAAGAGACATTATAGACATGGAGCTAATATCCAGAATGTATTTGATCACATAGACCATGAGGAGATAATAAGCAACACAAAAGAAAGTTGGTGAAACACAAAAATACAAAGGCCAGTAATACATGGATACTCAACTTCACTAATAATCAAATGAGATGCAAACTGAAATGAGAAAGTATTATTTATTTAAAATGGCTTGAATGAAAAATAATGTCTAATAATATCCAGGGTTGAATAGGATATGCTTGAACAGATACTCTCATACACTGACACTTTTACAACCTTTTTGGTTTGGACAGCAATTTGGCAATGTCTATTGAAATTTAGATGTTCATACCCATTGTTCTAGCACATCCTTCTCTAAAACTATATCCTACTGAAACACAAGTTCCCAAAAATAAATAGGAGGAAAATTATATTAAGTCTAGGACATGCATAAAATAGAATATCATGCAACAATTTAAAAAGAGGCAGATTGGGGCGCCTGGTTGGCTCAATCAGTTAAGCGTCCAACTCTTGGTTTTGGTTCAGGTCATGACCTCATGGTTTCCTGGGTTCAAGCCTTGTGTTGGGCTCTGTGCTGGCAGCATGGAGCCTGCTTGGAATTCTCTGTCTCCCTCTCTCTCTGCCCCTCCCCACTCGTACTATCGCTGTCTCAAAATAAACAAACTTAAAAAATAAATAAAAAAGGCAGATCTACATGAATTGCCATAAAAAGATGTTCAAGACTTAGTAGGTGAAAAGAACAGTTGGAGAGTATATATATTTTGTAAGTATCAGTAATAATGATCTTATGTATGGAATAAAAAGATAATAACTGAACTTTTTTTTTTTAATTTTTTTTTCAACGTTTATTTATTTTTGGGACAGAGAGAGACAGAGCATGAACGGGGGAAGGGCAGAGAGAGAGGGAGACACAGAATCGGAAACAGGTTCCAGGCTCTGAGCCATCAGCCCAGAGCGCGACGCGGGGCTCGAACTCACGGACCGCAAGATCGTGACCTGGCTGAAGTCGGACGCTTAACCGACTGCGCCACCCAGGCGCCCCAATAACTGAACTTCTAACAATGAATCTCTTATAGGCAGGGAATTTATTAATTCATTCATGTAATATTTAATGAGTGTCTATTATGTCCCAGTCACTGGTCTAGGTGCTGGGGACTTAGGAGTAAATAAAAAAACAAGATGAGGAAGGGGTGAACGTTTATCTTCTACATTAACTATTTCTTTCTTAAAAAATGTTTACTTATTTTGAGAGAGAGAGAGAGAGAGAGAGAGAGAGAGCGAGAGCGCTAGAGAGCAAGAGCCAGTGAGTGAGTGAGGGAGGGAGGGAGGTAAGGGCAGAGAGAGAGAATCCCAAACAGGCTCCACACTGTCAGCTCTAAGGCTCATACGGGGCTCAAACTCAACGAAACCTGAGCCGAAATCAAGAGTCAGATGCTTAACCAACTGAAGCACTCAGGTGCCCATACATTAAATATTTCTGTAAAGAATCACTTTATATTTTTGTCCTAATGTGTCTATGGTTAGTGTGATTTTTTTAAAAAAAATAAGCTGTAAGGTACTAATGAAAAACTTTCAACAACATAAAGCAAATTATTTTGTCTTTTTCGTAAGATCAGTCTTATCAAACAGTTCTTTTTTAATGTTTTATTTATTTTTGAGAGAGTGCGAATGGGGGAGGGGCAGAGAGAAAGGGGGACAGAGGATCCAAAGCAGGCTCTGCACTGACAGCAGTGAGCCAGATGTGGGGCTCAAACTCACAAACCGTGAGATCATGACCTGAGCCAAAGTCAGACACTTAACCAACTGAGCCACCAGGCATTCCATTAAACGGGTTTTAAAAATGGCACTGGCAGGGGCCCTGGGTGGCTTAGTAGGTTAAGTGGTTGACTCTTGATTTTGACTCAGGTCATGATCTAATGGTTCATGAGTTTGAGCCCCACATTGGGCTCTGTGCTGACAGTGCAGAGCCTGCTTGGGATTCTCTCTCTCTCCCCCTTTCTCTTTGCCCCTCCCCTGCTCATGCTCTCTCTCTCTCTCAAACTAAATAAACTAAAAAAAAAAGGCACTGGCATATTCAAGATTATATTTTGGTAAAATTAAGAAATCATAAACAAGTTTCTAATACCGTAGAATCATTATTTTGTTCAGTTAAAAAATAAGAATACTTAAATTTTATGGTATCTGATTTATCTATATCCCTTATGATACAATATTTTACTTACAGTTTGTGGATTAATCTCCTCCTCTCCCATAGGTTCATCCATAATTTGCTGTCCATTCTGTGAAAAGCACAGCAAGCAGAAAGTTACCAACAGAGATTTTACATCAGTTAACATTATATGAAGGCAGACAAAGCAAAATCATAATAGAATATTTTCACCCCTACAGGATTCTAATGAAGTACCAAACCACCAGATAAGTATGTAGTTGTCAATATGCAACCGGTTGTGTTTTAAAAGTTAACTATAAAAACATTTTTCCATGGAAATTATATAACAAATGATGATTAACTTTCCAGGTGAGTCCTTGAGTTTATTTTAATAGTTAAATGAATTACAAATAGTATTATTTAAATCTCACCAAACATCATTTATAATACTTTCTATGGCAAAACACATTCTAAAATCCAACTCCATTGACTGATTAATCAGGGCAATGATTAGTTATTTCAGGATTTGAAAAGTAAGCTAGATATCCATATCAAAATCGATTCCAGATGGATTAAACATTTAAATGTCAAAAATAAAATTATATAAGTATTATAAGAAAATATAGGTAAATAATACTTATGGGGTAAGGAGGGTGGAAATAATAAAGGAAAAAAATGACATTTGAATTGATAAAAGTTTAACATGTCATCTACCAGACACAAAAAAGATAAAAAGACAAATTGATTACAAAAAAAGCAACATATGACAAAGGGCTGGTATCCTCAATGACATAAAGACCTTTGTTTTACCAACCTGTAAGAGAAAAATGATGAACCTCAACAGAAATGAGCAATAAGGGAAAAAAGAGATTAGCCTTAGTACTAATCAAAGATACACATTTAACAGAAAGATACCTTTGCCTCTCAAACTGGTTATGATTTACAGAAAAAATAAAACCCAGCACTAATATGAGTATGGGGAAAAGAGCACTCAGGATATACTGCTAGGGAAAGTATAAATCAGCACAACCTTTTAGGAAGATAATCTAAGTCTGTATTAAAACAAGTGTGCAAAGATGTACATACAAGAATGCTCACCATAACTTTTTCCAAAAAGAACTCCAAATTGGAAACCTAAATTCTTAACAATAGAGAACTAGTTAAATATATGATGGTACATCCATATAATGGAATACTATACAGTCATTAAAAATGATAATAAAGATGTAAATTTATTGACATGGAAAGACAGTCACATGTAATAAGTGAAAAAGCAGTTTACAAAACAATATGGATTGTAATGATCCCATTTTAAATAAATATATACATGTTCCAATGTATATATTTCTATGGGAAAAACTCTGGAAGGGTATACACCAAAATGTTAACAGTGGCTATTTCTGGGTGGTAGAATTTTAGACAATTTAAAATGTTTGTTTTGCATATTTGAATTTTCTGATGTGTCTACAATGAATATGTATTATTTGTGTAATTAATAACAAAACAAAACCAGAAGTCAGGAACACAACATCTTCTCTATTAGTTCAATGAAAAAAGGAGTAAATGCCCCTGACCACTTGTCAATTCAACAAATGTACAAGGATCTAAGCTAACCATCTTTGGAGCATTATCAACTAGGATATGAAAGGTAGCCCACCCATTACCCTACCCACATGAGGCAGATGCTCTGAATTTGAACTCTGTCTACTCTCTAAATCCCTGTTTATCCATCCATTCATCCACCCATTTCATTTCATTCACGCTAAGATTTAGGTGCCAAGCTGGAGATGAAGGGTTAAGAAAACATGACCCCCAACCTAGAGATCCATCCTAGAGGGTCTCACAGGTATACTGACCCATAAAAAGAGCACCTTTTATTTTCAAACACTCATAGAGTATGCATCTAGGTTAGGGAATACCTATACAATATTACAAAGCACAGAAACGGTGCTAAAATGCAGAAAAGGAGGAGGCAGGTATAAAATCTTTATTATCCTAAGACACTTTCAGAAGCTACAGTATTGCTCACTGCTATGGTAAGGGCTCAAATAATTCCAGGATACATCTTTCTACCAAAAGCCACAACCATTTACTCAATTGAATACTGATCGTTTTTATCCTAACATCACAGATAAACCTTAAACTAGGTCATAGGAATGCTGGTTTTGGAGTCAGACACCTAGATTCAAATTTCTGCTCTTACACTTAGTATGAAGCCTTGGACAAGTTATTTAAAATATGCTTTAGTTTCTTCATATGAAAAGTAGAGATTAAAAAGTCTCATCTTCAGGGGCGCCTGGGTGGCGCAGTCGGTTAAGCGTCCGACTTCAGCCAGGTCACGATCTCGCGGTCCGTGAGTTCGAGCCCCGTGTCAGGCTCTGGGCTGATGGCTCAGAACCTGGAGCCTGCTTCCAATTCTGTGTCTCCCTCTCTCTCTGCCCCTCCCCCGTTCATGCTCTGTCTCTCTCTGTCCCCAAAATAAATAAACGTTGAAAAAAAAATTAAAAAAAAAAAGTCTCATCTTCAGAGAGGTATTGTAAAGGCTAAGTGAGATAAAGGATATAAAATCCTAAGCACAGGGTCTGGAACTTAATAAACAATCAATGGTAGCTATTTTAATTATATCCAAAATTCAGTCACCCCCTTCACAGCCCACCAATTTGCTACTTCTCCTGTATTTGCTATCTTAGTGAACGGTACCATCACTCATCTAGTAGTGCAAACTAGGTTTTCTCATTAATTGTACACAGAGTTCTCTTTCTATAACACAGATCTGCTGAATGGATCCCCATTATTTGACTCTCAGAACCCTTGGTCTAACTGAGCTACAATTACACTTTCCATGGGAATATAATTTGAGAACCATCTGTTCCGTGTAATTTTCAGTGCATACAAAGCCAGAATCACAACTTATAACTTACTTTTTAAGGCAAACTGGTATAGTAGAAACAGCACTAAACTTGGAATGGTAGACCAGAGATAGAGCCCTAGGTCTGCCACTTACAAGTTTTATGACTTTTAGCAATTCAGATAGTCTCTAGCCTACTACCTTATCTGCTTAAAATGGGGATACGTGCCCTGTCTACCCAAAGGGTTAGTGTTAGACTCAAAACTGAGATAACTCAAAAGAAAGTACTTTATAAATCATAAAGAACTGTACCAATGCAAATTACTATTATTAAGGTGAGGTAGCTTCATTGAGGATGAAATAACACTTCCACAAAGTCCTTTTAATCTTTGAATCAAAAAAAGTTTAGGATTGGTAAGGGATCTTGAAAGTCTTCTGTTCCAAATAAACATCATATGCTTCAATTCTTTTTTTGCCATTCTCACCTAGATTTGAACACTATCAGAACAAGAATGTACTACTCATGTGGCAGCCTACTAAACTATCTCAGAAAAAGTACTGGCTGCTAGATAAGATTCTTCATCATATAGTAATTTTCCTCAGCTACAAATTCCCTTTAATAGGATTACTAACATACGATGACTAACTTGCCTATAGTCTATCTGCAAAATCACAGGAAGTAAATCTACACCTATGACTGTAAATCATCCTGAGTCTGTTCTTCACTAGATAACTCAAGTTCTTTCAAACATTCCTTTTAGACAGATGAGACTAATTTTCTGAGCATGCACTCAATTCATCTTAAAGGGTGATATAAAGAACCGCATTCAATTAACACTCCAACCTTGATACAACCAATGCAGAGTAAGGAACATTATCGCCTCCCCTGTCCTAGATAACAAACTTCTATTAATTCAGTTCACATATGCATTGTTTTTGAAATGTCTGAAACACATTGCTGAGTCATACTAAGTTTTCTGTCAATTAAATTGTCTTCCTTCTACTGCAACTAAGTCCCATACTTGTTACGCTTAATCTCATGAAGAAAACCTCAAATTTTTGATTCATCTTTTTCTAGTTGTGATCTTCTATAGTATTACTACAGCCTCTACAGAATGACTTCTGAATCTGCTAATCAGCCTCTTCACTATTTTCATCTTCATGTAATCCATAAATTTTACAATGTATTTTCTTTTCTAAGCTCCTCATTCAGCTAATTAACAGTAATATACTAACAAAGCAATCTGAAAAAAAAATTAAGTGAAACATGATCTAAACGCAGTTTATGCTCTACCTTTTGCAAAAATATCTACTTCCTTTGTGAGTTTAGCAAAGACTGAAAATTTTGAACAATTTAATTTTAAGGCAGGAAAATATAAAAGCCAATGTTGTCCTACATATTGGGGAAGCTTTACAAATATCTACTTTAAAAAGCACTTTTACTTCAACAAATCTTTTGTATCATTTCATCAAAATAAGGACTCAAATGTTATCTATTAGAAATGAGCATAATTACTCTTGCAGCTAAGAAGTTTCCTTTTTGAAAATGGCCTTTGGCTTCACTAAAGATTAGGCTACAATGGGCCATCAGTCTGACTTGATATTTCAACTTCTACAGTTTCAAAACACATGTGGTCGAACCTCGCTACCAGGTTTAAACCCCAGCTGTTACCTGATGTTGGGTAAGTTACTCAACATTCTGAGCTTCAGTGTCTTTATTTGTAAGATGCATATAATATCTATCTCAAAAAGATGTTGCACTTAAATGAATACATCAAAGGACAGTAGACGCTAGGTAAATGCTACTTCCTGTCCCTTCTCTTTTGCCTGAACTGTGTAATACATACACTTCTACAGTTAACTTCTAAAGATGTAGAGCAATGAGAAAGTACAGGAGAGTGTTGAGATACTTATTTTACCACCTAATATAGTCAATTTCCCACCAAGCAGGGTGAAAGAGATCATTCATACATGTGGTATATTTTTATACGATGTGGCCAAAGAATGAGTACAGACAAAAAGGATAGTTTAAAAGTGAGGCAAATGTATTTATCCTCTCTCATCCCACCATTATGCCATCCAGCCAAAAAACTACAGAGCTTGGCAGATTGTACATATGCAAATATTATGTGAAATACTGGAAAAGGTTAGGAAATGCTAATCATGCTTTACTCCGTTAGTCTGAAATGTGTAAAAGTCAAAAATTAGAATAACGTACAATATGGGTCTCATCAGAACAAATCAGACAAAGGAGACTGTTAGCTTGCATTTCAGCAGGAATTGTTTTCAAAATAACTTCTAAGGTTGTGATATAAAATGATCACTTAAGATCATCTTTCTGGTTTCAAGAGGATGAACAATTCAAATCAGTAACTCTGAACCAAGGTTTCAGGACTTCTAGGGTATTCCCAAGTACTTTAAGAAAAAATATGAAATGTTAAAAAATATGAATATTTTACTAAATAAAAGTTTCATTTTAAGCAACTTTATTAAACAGATTGTTTTACTGTAATGGCATGTTACAACAATGCACATTTCTGGGTTGCTGTTTGATACCTTTGAAGAAAATATAAAATACGTTAAAAATGCTTTGAGCCCAGTAGGAGATCATCATGTATGAGTATACTAGAACTAAAAAAAAAAAAAAAAAGAAAAGAAAAGAAAAGAAAAGAAAAAAAAAGATACGTGATTGGTAAAATGCTACCTTGAGATTACTAGAAAGTATCTACTGACATCCTCCTATGTAAAAATGAAATATATATATGAACACTGGGAAAAAAGAATTCCTCACAGAGAATAAGAACCTGAAATAATAGGAAGGGGGGAGGAAAAGAAAGGCTCCAGAGCTCTACTGTGCTAATCTGGAGACCCAGGTTGTAGGAATAAAAAGGACAATATATAAATATTTTTTTACCACCCTCAAGTTCCCACAAGTATATTTGCCTTCCAAGCTCCCTGATATTAGCAGTGGTCTTCTTGCCCAAAGCATATGGAATAGAAGTTGCATGAAGGTGCTGAGGATGAGGCATAAGAAACCTCTCTTGAATTTCAGTTCAGATACCATCAAATTATTCAGAATCCAAAGAATCTTCTATGCAATCACATTGAAACAATAAGAAACAAGCATTTTATATTCTTAATAAGGAATGTATATAATCCTTACCAATATGACAGGATTAAGAATCAGCTCCTCATTTATCCTAAGGAAATATCAGAGATGTGCATAAAGACTTATGTACAGTGATATTCATCATACTCATTATACTGAAAAATAGAAAACAATCTAGATGACCAACAGGGGACTGGTTAAATAAATCATAACACATCTATTCATATGTAGGAATACTTTGCAATGCTTAAAATAAGGGCCTCAAAAAATTAATGATGCAAAAATATGCTTGTAATATATTAAATTAAAAAGGATACACAACTATATAGTATGACCCCAATTTTGCACCCCCCCCCCCAAAATGTGTGCATGTAACTGGCAAAACATATATAAAATCTTAGCAGTAGTTACCTGGGTCCTAGGATTTTCTTCTTGTACTGTATTTTCAAAATTATATGCATTTATTATCTATTCTTTTTATAATGAGAAAAAAACAACCAATATATTAGAAAAATCCATTATTTCTAGTTAAGGTGCCCTTATGCTTGCTTTGCTATTCCTTGAGTAACTAAACACCTGCTATTACTCAGGACTGTTCTACTTTCTAGACTAGGGTAGAAATGACCTCTGGTTATATCTATGTTTTTAAGTTTTAGAGGACCCTTTCAGAAGCTTTTTTTTCTGTCTGGTCCTGTGGTTATGGCCTCAGAAAATAGATCAGTTTTAGGCCTGAACCCCATCTTATGTTTCTTAGAGTGTACCCCTAAGGGAAATTCTGCTTATGAAACAGGAGTATGTTGAAGTAAGAATTAAGAAATGAAAACACAGTAGCCAAAATTAAATCTGCATTGTGAACAGCAAATATCAGAATTGACACTGCAGAAAACAGAATCCATGCCACAGAGGACAAACTTGAATAAATGAAAAAAAATGAAAGAAAATATTAAAAAACTATGGAGGACAGACATAGAAATAATCTATGAATAACAGATGTTCCTAAAGAAAAAAAACAGCATTTTAATCAATCAAAAGTATAAGAAAACTTTCCAGTTCTGAAAAAAAATACCTGAGACTGGAGACTGAGAAGGTTCAACAGAGATCATCAACACCAAGACATGTCCTGGCAAATGTTTTTAAATTTCAAGGATAAAGATATAATCCTACAAGCATACAAGCAGAAAAAAACAGGTTATTTTCAAAGGAACTAAAATCAGACTGACCTCAGATTTTTCCTCTGCAACAATAAAATGCCAGAAGACAATGAAGTAATGACTTACAGAGAGCTGAAAGGGGAAAGTTATGAGCTAAGAATTGTATACCTTGTCCTAGTTTTTCATGTACAAAGGTCACAGGAAATTATTCTTAGATCTGCAAAGTCTTATAAAAGTTCACCATCCTGTTAGTATCTTTTTTCATAATTTGTTCAAAGGTATGTCCTAGACCATTGAAAGAGAATCAAAGTAAGAACTTAAGAATATTGAGGTCGGAAAGAACTGGTGAAGTATACTGACACCAACTTAATATTTACAAACAAATGAATAAAATAATTAACCCCACTAAAGGAGAAAGGGTCAGTAATGAAGAGTAAATAGCTGATATAAGTATATAAACAATATAAAACCTTAGAAAGCTAAAGGTAGGATTTGTATTCTCAGGCTAAATTAATGTGGACACAAAAGAGGTAGTGGAAGAATGGAGAAAAAGATTCTCAATTCTCTCTTTCCTAAAAGGATTATTTAAAAATCACTATTTTTAGTAATTACCTAATAAATATACATTTTTCAACGTTCTGAGAAACCATACGATAACCAAAAATTTTATTTATTTATTGCAGCCCAAATCACTAGAGAAGATAATAACTGACAAAGACTATAAAAAGTACTTTACGAAAGCATCACATTCAACCCTAAGAACATGAGGTAGGTATAATTCAGTCCTATTTTACAGATGAGGAAACCAAGGCTCAGCAAAGTCAATTAGTGAACAGCAAGAGTAAGACTCAAACCCAGGTCTTTCCAGCTCTATAATTCTTTCTTCAATATTTCAGAACCTCCTCAAACAAAAACAATCTGCATGTCAAAAGAAAAAAAACAAACCACAAGAATAAAAAACTTACAACAGAAATTATTCCAAAAGTAATAATGTAAGAAATGTAAAGTTTAAAGTGTCTATTTAAAAGAAAAGTATCTTACTAGAATTTGATACTATTACAGAATTATTGGCATTTTTATGAGTTTTGATGGTATGGTGGTTAGTTATTTTAAAAGTCTATCTTTTAAGAAATACAAATGAAATATTTACATATAAATTTATGTATCTAGGATTCCCTTCAAAATAATCCACTGGAGGCAGGGAAAAGAAGAGAGAGTGTGTATGGGGGGTGAGGGGAGTATAGATGAAACATGAGTTGATAATCTTTGAGGGTGGCTTATGGGAATATGGTAGTTCATTATACTATTCTCTTGGGGTGCCTGGGTGGCTCAGTCAGTTAAGTGATTGACTCTTGATTTCAGCTCAGGTCATGATCTAATGGTTCATAGGACAGAGCCCTGCACTGGGTTCTATGCTGACAGTGTAGAGCCTGCTTGGGATTCTCTCTCTTTCCCTCTCTCTCAAAAATAAATAATTAAACCTTCAAATATATATATATTTTATTTCATTACTATATATATTACTATATATGCACAGTAATAAAATTACTACTGCCTTAAAATTTTTTTTACCCTTTATTTTTGAGAGACAGACACAGCGCAAGTGGGAGGGGGCAGAGATAGAGGAGGAAACACAGAATCTGAAGTAGGCCCCAGGGTTAGGGTTAGGGTTAGCTGTCAGCACAGAGTCTGATGTGGGTCTCCAACCCATGAACTACAAGATCATGACCTGAGCCAAAGTCGGATGCTTAACCAACTGAGCCAGCCAGGTGCCCCTATTTACTGCCTTTTTAAAAAAAAGTTTGTTTGTTTGTTTATTGAGAGAGAGAGAGAGAGAGACAGACAGACAGACAGACAGAGACAGGCAGAGAGCCAGGGAGGGGCAGAGAGAGGGAGAGAGAATCCCAGGCAGCCTCTGTGCTGTTAGTGTGGAGCCTGACATGGGGCTAGAACCCATGAACTATGAGATCATGACCTGACCTGAAATTAAGAGTTGGACGCCTATTGGACTGAACCCCCCAAGCCCCCCAAATACTTACTGCTTTAAAGAGAAATTCAAACAAAATAGGTAAAAATAGCACAACGGACAAATAAAAATAAAGTGTTTGTAATATTAAGGCCAAAAATAAAATGTAAGGCAAAAACCTTAATCCAATTAAAAAGGTCATCTGATTTGGACTAAAAATATAATTAGTGCTTAATACATATAGTGATAATAATTGCTATTGTTTACTGAGCAATTACCATACACCAGGCAAATGTTAAGTACCATAGATCACCTTTGATGCTTTTACCAACTCTGTGAGGCATTATCACTAATTTACAAATGAAGAAATTAATTCAAGATGAGTATGTCCATCTATTTAAGCACTATATCCTCAGGCCCTAGCAAAATGCCTGGCACACAGTAGGTGTTCAATAAATACCTGTCACAATAAATAAAGAAGTCTAATATCTTGCCTAAGGTTAATAAGCAGGGCCTAAATTCAATCCCAAATCTGAATCTAAAACCCCTACTCTTAATCACATTTAAATCTTTTAATAATGATATTTCACAGAAGAGTAAAATTGTTTATTTTCCTTCTGCATAGGTTTCACTATTTTTTAGATCTTCTATAATTAGCATGTTATTTGTTCAAACAAGACATTAAAAATAATAAATGTAAAGTAGTATTCAACATTAAGTCACAGAATAACAACAAAACACAAAAGATGTTTTGGGGACTATAACATGAAATGAACACAAAATAGAAGGGGAAACTTTAGCACACTAGTATAAGCTAGCATAATGAACAATATAAGGACAAAGTATTTGAAGTAATTTACATTAGAATAGGTATTGAATTTTATAATGTAAAAAGAATGTTCTTTTCAAGTATCTATGAAAAACTATAAAGATTGTATCTAGATCATAAAGTAAATACAAAATGTTTCAAATCAGGAATTGTACAGATATTTTCTGATTATGATAAAGAACCTGAATAAAGAAGTAAAATAAAGCACTCATTCAGAAATTAACATTCTTACAAATAACTACTGGTTCAAGAAAATATTAATGGCAATCATCACTTACACAGTGGTTTTTTTGTTCGAAGTACAGTGTTAGCCATGTTACATACATTCTCTAATTTAATCCCAATTAACCATTAATAAACCATGAGGTATGTTATTATGTATAGCAGAGAAGAAAAACTTGAGTTACGAACTTGCTCAAGATCACAGAGCTATCAGGTTTGCAGATAACCAAACCCAAGTCTGAATTCAAAGCTCATCCTCCTACACAGAAATGCTATCATATTAGTCAGAATTCATGTACAGACATCTACCTATGCTCATTTTTCTCTATTTATAAAATAAAAATTTATACTAACAAGTAGAGAAAGCTTGAGTTCCTCCACAATTTACACATGTTCTGAAAGTGTCCATTTGTTAAATACACTATTCTAAGAAGGCAATGGTTCATTTTCTAACATATCGTTCAGACACAGTATTTCAAATTGCATAATCTCCTAAAAGCAATCCCTTTGAATATATTTACACTCTCAGTAGGGCATTTAAAGAAGGAAGAAACCATAAAATTAGATAAAGTAGGGAATCTATGGTAAACAGGATTTGCCACTAAACTAACTTCTAAAAAGCAATATGATTGTGGAAAAGTCATTATTTTCTGGTACTTATCTGCAATCCATGAGTTTGATGGAACCTTGGTCAGCATGGATTTGAAAGTCTGCCACAGGACTGTGGGCAAGTCCTTAAGCCTCTCTGAGTTGTGGTTTCTTCATCCATAAAATATGTGGATATCTAAGAGCTCTTCCAGCTTGAGAATGTTATAATCTTGTGACTTTAAGGATTAAAGTTATTTAAAATTTGTAGAGCTTTTACACCTGAGGAAATTACAGATTCTGTATTTAAAGGTGTTTTTATGTTATTTTTTTTAGTTTTTTACATTTATTTATTTTTGACAGAGAGAGACAGAGTGTGAGCAGGGGAGGGGCAGAGAGAGAGGGAGACATAGACTCTGAAGCAGGCTCCAGGCTCTGAGCTGTCAGCACAGACCCTGACGCGGGGCTCAAACCCATGAACTGTGAGATCATGACCTGAGCCAAAGTCGGAGGCTTAACCGACTGAGCCACCCAGGCACCCCTATTTTTTTAAATTTTGTAAATGTTTATTCATTTTTTGAGAGAAAAAGAGCGTGACAGGGGGAGGGGCAAAAAGAGAAAGACACAGAATCTGAAGCAGGCTCCAGGCTCTAAGCTGTCAACACAGAGATGGACACGGGGCTTGAACCCACGAACTGTGAGATCATGACCTGAGCTGAAGTTGGACGCTTAACCGACTGAGCCACACAGGCGCCCCTGTTTTGATGCTATTTCTAAGTCTAACTCCTTCTTTCTCTTCTGCATCAAAACTACAGTTTTATCTATATCCTTCAGTGGTGCCTTTGTTCCCAAGTGTAAACAAGGAGAATATGAAAGAACAATCGTTTAAATGTTGTCATCTGAAAGAGAAATACTAAGAAAATAAAACACTGTTTTTCTGTGCAAAATAAGGAACCTAAACCAATTTTATGATTTCCAGAATCCAATTTTACTATTCTTTTTATTCTTTCTTTCTTTTTTTTAAAGATTTTATGTGTATTTGGAAGTAATCTCTACACCCAATATGGGGCTGGAACTTACAACCCGGAGATCAAGAGTTGCATGCTCCACTGACAGCCAGCAGGGTGCCCCCCAATTTTACTATTCTTATTTCATTTGTGTTGAAAACTAATTGTCAACTTGTTGTTTAAGGTCCTCTAAATTCCCAAACTTATTCCTGCTTTCCTAATACCTTCAAGTCCCACCTCTTAGTACTCTAATGGAGTTAGTAGTATTTTCCAAATCTGTCTGATGACCAGAATCACCTAAGACTCCTGGTAAGGATATATTACCTGGCCTTATCCCAAGCTGAGTCAGAAGTTCCAGAAGCCCCATGGCCTCATGGTATTTCATTTTTTAAACAGGTACTTTAGGTGACTCCTGTGATTAGACAAGTCTGGGAAATCACAGGGTAGAGAAAAGGTCACGGGCTTTGGAGTCTGACATATTAAGCTTCAAAACCTGACTTTGCCCTTTACTGTAGGTGTGACTTTGGGCAAGTTACCTAACATGAGCCTCAGTTTTCTAATCCGTAAGATCTGTATACTGGTTATGCTGCAGGTTTTGGTAAAGTTCAGGGTCTAGGGGGTTCAGTGTTAGCTTCTCTTTCCTCCTGCTCATCTTGCCAGAGAAAATGACAAGTACAAATATTTGAGGGGATTCTGATGAGTCTCATATCCTAATGCATCCACTTCCATGTAGAGGACTAAAAATCTGAGTACTAGATAACTCTTTAGTGCATTACTTGGGTTGGCTAATTTAAGAGTCTCAGGAACAAGTCTAATGATTTCATCTGGTTTCCAGAGGCTTAATGAAGCCCTCCTATCTAAAACAGATACAGTGTGATGATGGGCTTCAAAGCCCAAACTTCTGGGGGGCACCTGGGTGGCTTGGTCGGTTAAGTGTCTGACTTCGGCCCGGGTCATGATCTCACGGTCCGTGAGTTCGAGCCCCGCGTCGGGCTCTGTGCTGACAGCTCAGAGCCTGGAGCCTGTTTCGGATTCTGTGTCTCCCTCTTTCTCTGCCCCTCCCCTGTTCATGCTCTGTCTCTCTCTGTCTCAAAAATAAATAAACGTTTAAAAAAAATTTAAAAAAAAAAGCCCAAACTTCTGTTATGTGACTGTGGCAAAAGGACCTGAACCTGTTTCCTCTGTCTCCACATTGGTAAAACAAGTGGTGCTTAAATGTTTGCTGAAGTGAACCCAACATACGTTACTGATAATATAATGGTTAACAATCACTTAAAATAAAGATATACAGTCTTACAAACATCCTTATGAACAAAAAGAAGGCAGCAATAATAGCTTGCAAGTAAGTAAAACAAGACAGAATAGGATTTGCTCAAATACACAATAAATTAGAGCTTAACATTCAAGCAAAATTCCTATTTGTGTAGTAGAAGTTGGATCTTAACACAAAGTGTTTTAGACAAGTTGGGAGTTGAATTTACTTGGGGAAAAAACAATCCAAACTACTCACTCATTAAAAAAAAATATGGGTATACATATTTAAAAATTACCACAGGTATAAACACAACCTGGCAGGAAGGCTTATTTCTGAAAAAATAATGAAAGATATAGTTTCCACTTATAACTCCATGACTAATTCTAGCTGCATATTTAAACATAAACACTATTAATAACAGCATTTTACTAAAAATTGTTACTATTAATTGCTCAGATAAGCTATAAAGTAACTAAACGCGTAAGAAATTTTTTAAAAACTAAAAATCTGGGTTCATTCAAGACAGAATAAAAAGTTACCCTCGATTCTTAAAAAATAAACAATAAGAAAAAACAAACCTTAAATCCTACTGAAGATAATTTAAAGAACCACGGCTTTCCTATCAATTTATTCAAATTATTCTTTAATGCAACTAATTTTTTCATTTAGTTCCTGCCCTTTGATTATTATGTTAATTTTCAAACATTTAATCTTTTTTACTATTTTGGATGACTTTTTTTCCATTACCATTTCTAACTAGGAAAGCCACTTATTGATTTCTTAATATATTTTGTATAATACCACCTTATTAGACCCTCACTGGTTTTAAAGAACTTTTTTAGTGATTTCCTTAGATTATCCAAGTAGATGATATCAACTATGAATAGTAATCCTTTATTATTCTTTTTAATACTCTGATTTTCTGGTCTAATTGCATTAGTAAACTCTCCCAGAATGTTAAATAGAGGTGAAAACAGCAGGCATAATCTTAATGAGATTGCCTTAAAATATGTCCCCATCAAGCATGATGCTGGCTATTGGTCTGAGACTGTTTTTTTTTTTGTTTTTTTTTTTTAACGTTTATTTACTTTTGAGACAGAGAGAGACAGAGCATGAACGGGGGAGGGTCAGAGAGAGGGAGACACAGAATCCGAAACAGGCTCCAGGCTCTGAGCTGTCAGCACAGAGCCGGACAAGGGGCTCGAACCCACGGACCGCGAGATCATGACCTGAGCGGAAGTCGGCTGCTTAACCGACTGAGCCACCCAGGGGCCCGTGAGACTCTTTTTTAATAACATTAAGGAAACACCCTTTTGTTCCTATTTTACTAAATTTTTAATTGAGAATAGACATCGAATTTTATCTAGTGCTGACTTTTTTTAACTTTTAAATTAGAAATGATTATAGATTCACAGGAAGTTGGATAAATAAGAGAGGTCCCATATACCTTTAACCCAGGGGTTACATCTTACATTAACTTCCTGCCAAAACCAGGAAATGTATACTGTACAAAGCCCAGACCTTATTTAGATTTCACTGGTTTTACAGGTTGTGTGTGCATGTGTTCTACACAGTTTGTCACACTATAGGTTTCTGTATCTACCACCACTATAAACATACTGACAGTTCATCACCACCAGGATCTTGTGTGCTGCTCCTTTATAACCCACCTCCCTCCTGCCCTCTTTTTAACCCTGGCAACTACTAATGTAGTCTCCATGTCTACAATTTTGGCATTTCAAGAATGTTATATAAATGGAATTATGCAGTATGTAACTTTATTCATGAAGTATGAATTCCCTTGAGATCCATCCAAACTGCTGCATGTATCAATAATCTATTCCTTTCAGTTGCTGAGTAGCATTCCACAGCGTGGATGTACCACAGCTTGTTTAACCATTCACCTACTGAATGACATTTGGTTTCAATTTTTTGATATTACAAATAAGATGCTATGAAAATTTGTGTACAGACTTCTGTTTGGACATATATTTTCACTTCTCTGGGATAGATGCCCAGGACTTTCACTGCTGGGTTACAGAGTAAGTTTATGTTTAGTTTTTGAACAAACAGCCAAACTATTTTCCAGAAAGGCTGTATCCTTTTACATTCCCACTAGCAATGCATGAGGGATCCAGTCTGTCCACATCTTCACCAACATTTGGTATTGTCACTATTTTTTAATTTGGCTTTTCTAATAGGTGTGTAGTGATTATCTCATGATTTCAATTTTAATTTCCCTGATAGCTAACCATACTGACATCTTTTCATATGCTTATTTGCTATCCATATATCCTCTTTGGAGAAATATCTGTTCATTTCTTTGGTCAGAATTCTAAATGGATTGGTTGGCTTAAGTTAGTTAAGTTTTTTTTTTTTTTTTTTTTTTTTTTATGAAATTTATTGACAAATTGGTTTCCATACAACACCCAGTGCTCATCCCAAAAAGTGCCCTCCTCAATACCCATCACCCACCCTCTCCTCCCTCCCACCCCCCATCAACCCTCAGTTTGTTCTCAGTTTTTAAGTCTCTTATGCTTTGGCTCTCTCCCATTCTAACCTCTTTTTTTTTTTTTTTTTTTTTTCCTTCCCCTCCCCCATGGGTTCCTGTGAAGTTTCTCAGGATCCACATAAGAGTGAAACCATATGGTATCTGTCTTTCTCTGTATGGCTTATTTCACTTAGCATCACACTCTCCAGTTCCATCCACGTTGCTACGAAAGGCCATATTTCATTTTTTCTCATTGCCACGTAATATTCCATTGTGTATATAAACCACAATTTCTTTATCCATTCATCAGTTGATGGACATTTAGGCTCTTTCCATAATTTGGCTATTGTTGAGAGTGCTGCTATGAACATTGGGGTACAAGTGCCCCTATGCATCAGTGCTCCTGTATCCCTTGGATAAATTCCTAGCAGTGCTATTGCTGGGTCATAGGGTAGGTCTATTTTTAATTTTCTGAGGAACCTCCACACTGCTTTCCAGAGCGGCTGCACCAATTTGCATTCCCACCAACAGTGCAAGAGGGTTCCCGTTTCTCCACATCCTCTCCAGCATCTATAGTCTCCTGATTTGTTCATTTTGGCCACTCTGACTGGCGTGAGGTGATACCTGAGTGTGGTTTTGATTTGTATTTCCCTGATAAGGAGCGACGCTGAACATCTTTTCATGTGCCTGTTGGCCATCCGGATGTCTTCTTTAGAGAAGTGTCTATTCATGTTTTCTGCCCATTTCTTCACTGGGTTATTTGTTTTTCGGGTGTGGAGTTTGGTGAGCTCTTTATAGATTTTGGATACTAGCCCTTTGTCCGATATGTCATTTGCGAATATCTTTTCCCATTCCGTTGGTTGCCTTTTAGTTTTGTTGGTTGTTTCCTTGGCTGTGCAGAAGCTTTTTATCTTCATAAGGTCCCAGTAATTCACTTTTGCTTTTAATTCCCTTGCCTTTGGGGATGTGTCGAGTAAGAGATTGCTACGGCTGAGGTCAGAGAGGTCTTTTCCTGCTTTCTCCTCTAAGGTTTTGATGGTTTCCTGTCTCACATTTAGGTCCTTTATCCATTTTGAGTTTATTTTTGTGAATGGTGTGAGAAAGTGGTCTAGTTTCAACCTTCTGCATGTTGCTGTCCAGTTCTCCCAGCACCATTTGTTAAAGAGGCTGTCTTTTTTCCATTGGATGTTCTTTCCTGCTTTGTCAAAGATGAGTTGGCCATACGTTTGTGGGTCTAGTTCTGGGGTTTCTATTCTATTCCATTGGTCTATGTGTCTGTTTTGGTGCCAATACCATGCTGTCTTGATGATGACAGCTTTGTAGTAGAGGCTAAAGTCTGGGATTGTGATGCCTCCTGCTTTGGTCTTCTTCTTCAAAATTCCTTTGGCTATTCGGGGCCTTTTGTGGTTCCATATGAATTTTAGGATTGCTTGTTCTAGTTTCGAGAAGAATGCTGGTGCAATTTTGATTGGGATTGCATTGAATGTGTAGATAGCTTTGGGTAGTATTGACATTTTGACAATATTTATTTTTCCAATCCATGAGCAGGGAATGTCTTTCCATTTCTTTAAATCTTCTTCAATTTCCTTCATAAGCTTTCTATAATTTTCAGCATACAGATCCTTTACATCTTTGGTTAGATTTATTCCTAGGTATTTTATGCTTCTTGGTGCAATTGTGAATGGGATCAGTTTCTTTATTTGTCTTTCTGTTGCTTCATTGTTAGTGTATAAGAATGCAACTGATTTCTGTACATTGATTTTGTATCCTGCAACTTTGCTGAATTCCTGTATCAGTTCTAGCAGACTTTTGGTGGAGTCTATCGGATTTTCCATGTATAATATCATGTCATCTGCAAAAAGCGAAAGCTTGACTTCATCTTTGCCAATTTTGATGCCTTTGATTTCCTTTTGTTGTCTGATTGCTGATGCTAGAACTTCCAGCACTATGTTAAACAGCAGCGGTGAGAGTGGGCATCCTTGTCGTGTTCCTGATCTCAGGGAAAAAGCTCTCAGTTTTTCCCCGTTGAGGATGATGTTAGCTGTGGGCTTTTCATAAATGGCTTTTATGATCTTTAAGTATGTTCCTTCTATCCCGACTTTCTCAAGGGTTTTTATTAAGAAAGGGTGCTGGATTTTGTCGAAGGCCTTTTCTGCATCGATTGACAGGATCATATGGTTCTTCTCTCTTTTTTTGTTAATGTGATGTATCACGTTGATTGATTTGCGAATGTTGAACCAGCCCTGCATCCCAGGAATGAATCCCACTTGATCATGGTGAATAATTCTTTTTATATGCCGTTGAATTCGATTTGCTAGTACCTTATTGAGAATTTTTGCATCCATATTCATCAGGGATATTGGCCTGTAGTTCTCTTTTTTTACTGGGTCTCTGTCTGGTTTAGGAATCAAAGTAATACTGGCTTCATAGAATGAGTCTGGAAGTTTTCCTTCCCTTTCTATTTCTTGGAATAGCTTGAGAAGGATAGGTATTATCTCTGCTTTAAACGTCTGGTAGAACTCCCCTGGGAAGCCATCTGGTCCTGGACTCTTATTTGTTGGGAGATTTTTGATAACCGATTCAATTTCTTCACTGGTTATGGGTCTGTTCAAGCTTTCTATTTCCTCCTGATTGAGTTTTGGAAGAGTGTGGTTGTTCAGGAATTTGTCCATTTCTTCCAGGTTGTCCAGTTTGTTGGCATATAATTTTTCATAGTATTCCCTGATAATTGTTTGTATCTCTGAGGGATTGGTTGTAATAATTCCATTTTCATTCATGATTTTATCTATTTGGGTCATCTCCCTTTTCTTTTTGAGAAGCCTGGCTAGAGGTTTGTCAATTTTGTTTATTTTTTCAAAAAACCAACTCTTGGTTTCGTTGATCTGCTCTACAGTTTTTTTGGTTTCTATATTGTTTATTTCTGCCCTGATCTTTATTATTTCTCTTCTTCTGCTGGGCTTAGGCTGCCTTTGCTGTTCTGCTTCTAGTTCCTTTAGGTGTGCTGTTAGATTTTGTATTTGGGATTTTTCTTGTTTCTTGAGATAGGCCTGGATTGCAATGTATTTTCCTCTCAGGACTGCCTTTGCTGCGTCCCAAAGCGTTTGGATTGTTGTATTTTCATTTTCATTTGTTTCCATATATTTTTTAATTTCTTCTCTAATTGCCTGGTTGACCCACTCATTCGTTAGTAGGGTGTTCTTTAACCTCCATGCTTTTGGAGGTTTTCCAGACTTTTTTCTGTGGTTGATTTCAAGCTTCATAGCATTGTGGTCTGAAAGTAAGCATGGTATAATTTCAATTCTTGTAAACTTATGAAGGGCTGTTTTGTGACCCAGTATATGATCTATCTTGGAGAATGTTCCATGTGCACTCGAGAAGAAAGTATATTCTGTTGCTTTGGGATGCAGAGTTCTAAATATATCTGTCAAGTCCATCTGATCCAATGTCTCATTCAGGGCCCTTGTTTCTTTATTGACCGTGTGTCTAGATGATCTATCCATTTCTGTAAGTGGTGTATTAAAGTCCCCTGCAATTACCACATTCTTATCAATAAGGTTGCTTATGTTTATGAGTAATTGTTTTATATATTTGGGGGCTCCAGTATTCGGTGCGTAGACATTTATAATTGTTAGCTCTTCCTGATGGATAGACCCTGTAACTATTATATAATGTCCTTCTTCATCTCTTGTTACAGCCTTTAATTTAAAGTCTAGTTTGTCTGATATAAGTATGGCTACTCCAGCTTTCTTTTGGCTTCCAGTCGCATGATAAATAGTTCTCCATCCCCTCACTCTCAATCTAAAGGTGTCCTCAGGTCTAAAATGAGTCTCTTGTAGACAGCAAATAGATGGGTCTTGTTTTTTTATCCATTCTGATAACCTATGTCTTTTGGTTGGCGCATTTAATCCATTTACATTCAGTGTTATTATAGAAAGATACGGGTTTAGAGTCATTGTGATGTCTGTATGTTTTATGCTTATAGTGATGTCTCTGGGACTTTGTCTCACAGGGTCCCCCTTAGGATCTCTTGTAGGGCTGGTTTAGTGGTGACAAATTCCTTCAGTTTTTGTTTGTTTGGGAAGACCTTTATCTCTCCTTCTATTCTAAATGACAGACTTGCTGGATAAAGGATTCTCGGCTGCATATTTTTTCTGTCTAGCACCCTGAAAATCTCGTGCCAATTCCTTCTGGCCTGCCAAGTTTCAAAAGAGAGATCAGTCACGAGTCTTATAGGTCTCCCTTTATATGTGAGGGCACGTTTACCCCTTGCTGCTTTCAGAATTTTCTCTTTATCCTTGTATTTTGCCAGTTTCACTATGATATGTCGTGCAGAAGATCGATTCAAGTTACGTCTGAAGGGAGTTCTCTGTGCCTCTTGGATTTCAATGCCTTTTTCCTTCCCCAGTTCAGGGAAGTTCTCAGCTATTATTTCTTCAAGTACCCCTTCAGCACCTCTCCCTCTCTCTTCCTCCTCTGGGATACCAATTATGCGTATATTATTTCTTTTTAGTGTATCACTTAATTCTCTAATTTTCCCCTCATACTCCTGGATTTTTTTATCTCTCTTTTTCTCAGCTTCCTCTTTTTCCATAACTTTATCTTCTAGTTCACCTATTCTCTCCTCTGCCTCTTCAAGCCGAGCTGTGGTGGTTTCCATTTTGTTATGCATTTCGTTTAAAGCGTTTTTCAGCTCCTCGTGGCTGTTCCTTAGTCCCTTGATCTCTGTAGCAAGAGATTCTCTGCTGTCCTGTATACTGTTTTCAAGCCCAGCGATTAATTTTATGACTATTATTCTAAATTCACTTTCTGTTATGTTATTTAAGTCCTTTTTGATCAGCTCATTAGCTGTTGTTATTTCCTGGAGATTCTTCTGAGGGGAATTCTTCCGCTTGGTCATTTTGGATAGTCCCTGGCGTGGTGAGGACCTGCAGGGCACTTCCCCTGTGCTGTGGTGTATAACTGGAGTTGGTGGGCGGGGCCGCAGTCAGACCGGATGTCTGCCCCCAGCCCACCGCTGGGGCCACAGTCAGACTGGTGTGTGCCTTCTCTTCCCCTCTCCTAGGGGCGGGATTCACTGTGGGGTGGTGTGGCTCGTCTGGGCTACTTGCACCGTGCCAGGCTTGTGATGCTGGGGATCTGGCGTATTAGCTGGGGTGGGTAGGCAAGGTGCTCGGGGGCAGGAGGGGCAGGCTTAGATCGCTTCTCCTTAGGTGATCCACTTCAGGAGGGGCCCTGTGGCAGCGGGAGGGAGTCAGATCCGCTGCCGGAGGTTTGGCTCCGCAGAAGCGCAGAGTTGGGTGTTTGCGCGGAGCGAGCAAGTTCCCTGGCAGGAACCAGTTCCCTTTGGGATTTCGGCTGGGGGATGGGCGGGGGAGATGGCGCTGGCGAGCGCCTTTGTTCCCCACCAAACTGAGCTCTGTTGTCAGGGGGCTCAGCCGCTCTCCCTCCCTTTGTCCTCCAGCCTTCCCGCTTTCCGAGCAGAGCTGTTAACTTATGACCTCCCAGACGCTAAGTCGCGCTTGTTGTGGGAACACAGTCCGTCAGGCCCCTCCGCTTTTGCAAGCCAGATTCGGTGGCTGTGCTTGGCCGGCGAGCCGCCCCTCCGCCCCGGCTCCCTCCCGCCAGTCCGTGGAGCGCGCACCGCCTCGCCGCCCTTCCTACCCTCCTCCGTGGGCCTCTCGTCTGCGTTTGGCTCCGGCGACTCCGTTCTGCTAATCCTCTGGCGGTTTTCTGGGTTATTTAGGCAGATGTAGATGGAATCTAAGTGATCAGCAGGACGTGCGGTGAGCCCAGCGTCCTCCTAAGCCGCCATCTTGCCGCCGACCCAAGTTAGTTAAGTTTTGAGAGTTCTTTATATATTCCAGATACAAGCCCTGTCTCAGATACAAATTTGCAAATATTTTCACCCAATCTATGCCTTGTCTTTTTATCCCCTTAACAGGGTCTTTTTCATAGAGCAAATTTTTGAATTTTTTGATAAAGTCTACTTTTTTTTCTCTTATGGATTGTGTTTTTGGTGTCTGGTCTAAAAACTCTTGGTTTAGCCCAAAGTCCTGAAGATTTTCTTCTAGGTTTCAATTCTAAAAGTTTTATATTTTACATTTAAATCCATGATACATATTTTTTTTTCTGTTTGAGTTGATTTGTGTGTCTGTGTGTGTGTCTTTTTAGCAGAAAGTTTATTTTCTATTTTTTTTTAAATTTTTTTTTCAACGTTTATTTATTTTTGGGACAGAGAGAGACAGAGCATGAACGGGGGAGGGGCAGAGAGAGAGGGAGACACAGAATCGGAAACAGGCTCCAGGCTCTGAGCCATCAGCCCAGAGCCCGACGCGGGGCTCGAACTCACGGACCGCGAGATCGTGACCTGGCTGAAGTCGGACGCTTAACCGACTGCGCCACCCAGGCGCCCCTATTTTCTATTTTTTATTTTAAATGCTGTATAGTTACCAGTGTTACATTAGTTTCAGGTGTACAACATAGAGACTCAACAATTCTATACATTATTCAGTGCTCATCAAGATAAGTATACTCTTAATTTCACCATGATATATTTTGAATTAGTTTTCATATGAGTTTATTGTTTTACCCATGGATCTGTAATTGCTCCACATACCACTGTTGAAAAGGCCTATCCTTTTTCCAGTAAATTACTTTTGCATTGATAAAAATCAACTGGCTGTACTTGTATGCATCTATTTCTGGGTTCTATATTATATTCCATTCATCTATGTGTTTATCCTTTCACCAGTACCATAGAATTTTGATTGCTAAAGCTATATGGTAAGTCTTAAAATTGGGTGGAGTGGATCCTCCCACTTTATTTTTATCTTGTAGTAGATATTTTAGTTCCTTTACCTTTCCATATAACTTTTAAAATAAGCTTGTGTTAAACCTATACAAGAATTTGGGGAGAACTGATATCCTTAGTATGCTGAGTCTTCCAACCTATGAACACAGCATGCCTTTCTCTATATTTAGATCTTTGAATTTTTTTTATTGGCACTTTTAGTTTTCAGTATTTAAGTCCCATAAAGTCCTATACATGTTTTGTTAGATTTATACTTATTTTTTTGAGCAATTACAAATGGTACTGCTTTTCATTTTTGTTTCCACACATTCATTGTCAGTATGCAGAAATATAATTTATTCTTGGATTCTCATCTTGTATCTTACAAATTTGCTGAACTTATTATTTTTAGTTTTATGTAGATTCCTTCGGATTTGCACTGGAGATAATCATTTCACTTGTAAATAGGGACAGTTTTATTTCTTCCTTTCCAATCTGTATGTATTTTATTATTTCCTTTTCTTGCCTATTACACTGTTAAGAACTTCCAGAACTATGTTGAATAGCAGTGGTGAGAAAGGAGATCCTTGTGGCGCCTGGGTGGCTCAATTGGTAAAGTGTCCAACTTCAGCTCAGGTCATGATCTCATGGCTCATGGGTTCAATCCCCACGTCAGGCTTTTTGCTGACAGCTCAGAGCCTAGAGCCTGGAGCCTGATTTGGATTCTGTGTCTCCGTCTCTCTCTCTCTCTCTCTCTCTCTCTCTCTCTCTCTGCCATTCCCCTGCTTGTGCTCCATCTCTCTCTCAAAAATGAACAAACATTAAAAAAAGGACATCCTTTTCTTGTTCCTTCCTGATATTAAGAGGAAAGCATTCTGTCTTTCACCATTGAGTATGATGTTATCTGTGGGTTGTTTTGTTTTTGGTATATGTTCTTTATGAAACTGAGAAAGTTTCCTTTTATTCTTAGTTTGATCCGTTTTTGTTAGGAATGTTTAATCCAGTTTAATGCATTTCTGCACAATTAACAATGTGATTTTTCTTCCTATTTAATATGGTGGACTATACCAAATGATTTTTGAATACTGAGCTAGTTTTACATCCTTGGAATAAAATCCATTTGATCACAGTGTACGTTTCTTTTCATATGTTACTTGATTTCTTTTGCTAATAGTTGTTGAGGATGCTGTGTCTATGTACTTGAGGGATACTGGTCTATACTGCTTTCTCTTCCGTACTGTCTTTAGGTCTTGGTTTCAGGCAATAATGTCCTCATAACATGAGTTGTGAAGTGTTTTCTCTTCTTTTTTTCTGGAAAAGACTGTATAATTCATGTTATTCTTTTATTCTTGATATTCCAGATCCTTCTTTTAAAATTTCTTTTCTGCTTGAAGAACTACCTGTAGTCATTCTTCCAGGGTCTGCTATAGACAAATTCTCTTAGCTTTCCTTTATCTGAGACTGTTTTGAACATACCTTCATTCCTGAAGGATATTTTCACTGGGCATAGAATTCTGGGTTGGCAATTCGTTTCTTTCAGCACTTGAAAAATGGTGCCATTTCCTTCTGGCTTCCATGGTTTCTAATGTGGGATCTGTCATCATTTGAATCATTGTTCCCTTATATGTAATAGTTCATTATCTTTAGCTGCTTTCAAGATTGCCTTTTAAATTTTTTTTAAAAAATTGTGGTAAAATACAACATAAAATGTGCCATCTTAAACACTTTTTAGTGTACAGTTCACTGGTGTGTTAAATACATTTACAGTGGCACCTGGGTGGCTCAGTCTGTTAAGTGTCCTACTCTTGGTTTCGGTTCAATCATGATCTCACGATCTATGAGGTCCAGCCCCACAGTGGGCTCTGGGCTAACAGCATGGAGCCTGCTCGAGATTCCCTCTGTCTCTGCCCCTCCCCTGCCCATGTTCTTGTTCCCTCTCTCTAAGTAAATAAACATATTCACATTGTTGTATGACCGATCTCCAAACATTTTCATCTTGTAAAATTGAAACTCTATACCAATTAAACAAGTTCTCATTTCCAAAGGTTTGATTTTGATGTGTCTGGGCATAGATTATTTTGGGTTTATCTTGTTTGGGTTTCAGTTTCTTGAATCTGTAAGATTTTGTCTTTTGCCAAATTGGGCAAGTTTTAGCCATTATTTCCTCAGGTCCACCATAAATATTTTGTTAATGTTCCCCAGAATCCTAATGCTCTCTTATTTTTTGTCAGTTCATTTTTTCCTCTGTTGTTCAAATCAGGCAATTTCTGTTGTTCTATCTTCAAATTTATTCTTTCCTGTTATCTCCATTTTTCTATTAAGCCCATGTAGCAAATTTCAGTTACTCTATGTTTCAGTTCTAAAGTTTCCATATTCTGCTTTGCATCTTTTCTGAGACTAATTTTTCATTTGTTTCAAATGTGTTTGTGATTGCTCACTGGAGCATTTTTATGATTGCTGCTTTAAAATCCTTGTTAGATAATTCCAACATCTGAAGCATCCTGGTGTTGGTATCAGTTGACTTTTTTCTCATTCATGTTGTGATTTTCCTGGTTCTTAGTATAGTGTTCTTCAAATGAAGAATGGACATTTGGAGATAAGACTCTGGATCCTACTTAATCTTTTTTAGCAGGCAGTCTACCAGTTGAGATGTAGCGTGAGGGCAAGGTGAATGTGTATGTTCAGCTTACCGCTGGGACCCACAGAAACTACCCTGGGAAAATAGGAGCAATGACTCTTGCTTTTTTGAACAGGGGTAGGATGGAAGTTCAGCTATATTCTTGGTCCCAGTGAAGGTTGGGCAACAACCTGCACCATCGCATTGCTTCTGAGTAGGGGTGCAAGCTCCCTGATGGATCACATTGACAAAAGGGAGACAGAAAGCAGAGGGATGACTCACACTGCTTTGTTGCTATAAGGTAGAGTGGAGAGCTCAGCTTCCAGAAGGGCCCATCTAACAGGATAAGTGGAAGGCCAACCAGCCCTGCCATCCACCATTTTGTTCTGCCTTATAGATGCCAGATGGCGGTGGAGGCTGAGCTGTCCACCAGGCCCCAATCACATCAGGAAGGAACGGAAGCAGAGTTGACTAGTCCACCTCCAATCATCTTGTTCTGCCTTGTTGATTTTGAGTGATGGGGTAGGCTCAGCTCCTCAGTAACAAAGGGGAGGGGGAGGCTTACTGGGGACTAGCCTTGCCTCACATCACTTTGTTAAGTCTCGTTTCCAGATTGGGGTTGAGGCTCAACTTGGCTCCTAGACCCCACTGACACTACTTTAGTGACAGCATCACGTCCTTCTGCAGGTGGTGGGATGGGGGGGGGGGGCAGTGAGGGAAGATCAGACTCCTACTCCACTTGTCAAAACCACTCAGCTGGGGGAATCAAAGTGTTGTCTGCTTTTGCTAGTCAGGGAATGAGATATGAGGTCCTTGATCTGCATAGCTAAAATCACCAGGTGGAGGAAATCAAGCACTGCCACTTGCTTCTTTGGAGTAAGATAGGGCTTTTCTGGAGTGTTTGGCTATAGTAGGGAGTGTCCTACCAAAAAATCAACTGTTGTTCAGCTACCCTTTCCCCAGTCACTTGGCTAAAGAGAACAGACTTTTCCTGATGCCCTTTTTGTCTGTGCCTGTTTGTGGTTCAGGTTGGAGGCTTTTACAGGACCCTGTCCAAGATACATGGGAGGCAATAAAAAAAAACCCAAGGAACTCACTATTAGCGTCATTCCTTGAGTACCAAAGTCTGTAGGAAGTCTGCCTTATTTCCACATTTCAGTGTTCCTGTGCTTGTTTGATGTGTTATGTCTAAGGTGTTTTAGCTGTAAGAGAGAACCTAGGAGGAATAGGGCTCCTCCAGCTGGGCAGAACCAGAAGTCTACCCCCAAGTAATTAATTTTATGTTGAAAATAACATTTATCTTCTTTGTGTGTGTATGTGTATTTTAAAAGGAACTTTATTGGGTGTCAAGGGTAATAATATTTACTTTCTAGTCTTCTACATTATGGTTAAAAATGCACTATGGAAAATTGCTATAGCATTATGGATCATAATTTTCTCTTAAAGTTCCAATTATATCTGTTTATAACATTCCTGGCTAATTTAGCTTGCTTCATGTTATTTAACTACCCGTCCACTTCAGTACTTTTTAACTATAATATTCTAAAGGAAAAAATTCTGTTTCATTCATCATCACCTAGTAATATACTTTACACACTCAGAACAACCAGGGTGAAAAGTTCACTTTAAAATTCATTTATGAGCTCTTTTCGATAATCCAAAGGTAATCTTATTTTTAATTTGTCTGTTACATTTCTCTCTTTAAGAAACACCAACTCTGCTACCAAAATCCATTGTGATAGTTATTCCTCTTAAATTATACCAATAGCCAGCAGAACTTGAAGGAAAGGAGGCAAACGGTTTTGTTTTGCATTTTCCTAATTCTTTAAATGAAACACCTGTATATCTCACCTAACCTAAGAAATGGATTCTTGAATTCATTTATCTACTGACTTATATTTAATTTCGGAGAGTCTAGACATTTGGTTTTGACTGACCTTCCATTACTTCCTGTACTCTTGCTTTAAATAAGAAACTATAGAACAGTATAACAAGACTGAAGAGACTGTAAGGAAAAAACCTTTGCTTTGCTCTTTGCTTTCTTGCTATTATTTCCTATAATTAACATTCTTCATTGTGTTCCTCTAGAAACTCTGCTCTGGCTGGGAAAAGGGGTAGTCCAGGTGATGAGGTAACATAAGGTGTCTCCATAGAATATAGGGCTCTACTGACCCAGTTGGAAAACCAGAATTCTAGGAAAAGCTTTGAATTTATCATATATAAAGATGAAAACAAATCTATTGAAAGCACAGATTGAAACTAAGTTTTCTGAAGAAATATGTACAAACAGTCCTTGACTTATGATGGTTTGACTTCTGATTTTTCAACTTTACAATGGTGCAAAAATGAGTATTTAATTTCATTCAGTAGAAACCACACTTTGAATTTTTATCTTTTCCTGGGCTAGCAATATGTGGTACAATACTCTCTCATGATGCTGGGAGTGGCAAGGAATGGTTCCCAGGTGGCTATGTGATCATGAGAATAAACAACCAGTAAACTTAAAATAATTGTTTTTCACTTTCAGTTCAGTAATCAATAAATTACATGAGATGTTCAACACTGTTATAAAATATGCTTTGTGTTAGATGATTTTGACCAACTCTAGGTGAATGTAAGTGTTCTGAGCATGTTAAAGGTAAGCTAGGCTAAGCTATGACGTTTGGTATGTTACATGTATTAAGTGCATTTCCAACTTAGGATATTTTCAACTTATGATGCAACATAACCCAATTTAAATTGAGGAAGATCTGTATACAACAAAGCATAGATAAGGATCTTCTATTAACAGCATTAGAGCAAACACTCCATTTAAGTCTCCAAATCAGTAAAAAATAAGCACAATTATGTATACAAGTAGACGAAAAGCACGTGAAAAGATCCTTAACACTCTTAGTTATTAGCAAAATGCAAATCAAAACCACAATGAGATCCCACTTATTGCATACTACGATGGTTATAATGAAAAAGAAAGTAACAAGTGTTGGTGAGAATGTGGACAAACTGGAACTTTCACACACTGCTGTTGGCAATGTAAAATGGTTCAAGCAAGTTGGAAAACAATTTGTCAGTTATTTAAAACATTACATATAGACTTAACATATGACCAAGCAATTCCACTCCTAGATATATATCCAAGAAAATCGAAAAATGTATGTACAAAATGTTCACAGCAGCATTATTCACCATAGCCAACAAGTGGAAACAACCCCAGTGTCCATGAACTGAGAAGTGGATAAACAAAATGTGGTATATCCACAGAGCAGAGCATTACTCAGCCCCCAAAAATGAAGCATTGATACATGCTATAACATGGATGCATTTTGAAAATATTGCTAAATGATGTGAGACACAAAGGTACATATTATATGATTCCATTAATACGAAATGTCCAGAAGAAGCAAATCTATAGAGAAAGTAGATTACTGGTTGCTAGGAATGGGGACAAGAAGCAATAGGGACCGACATCTAATGAGCATGGACTTATTTCTGGGGTGATGAAAATGTTCTGGAATTACTGGTTGCAGAACCTTGTGAATACACTAAAATCCACTGAATTGTATACTTTACAAGAATGAATTTTGTGGTATGTAAATCATATCACAATTTTTAAAAAATTTAATTAGGGCTATTTAACCTAACAGTTAAAAAAAAAAACCCACACAAAGGAAAAAACCCGCCAATGATTATGCAAAATTTCTTTAATTTCCTTTTCTTATACTGTAGCAAGATAGATGGTAACTTTTTCAGACTGAATCATATCCTATTTTCTGATACTTTGAGGGAGTGTCAAATACACTTTTCTGAAAAGATGCAAGTATAAGGAGATAATGATTTAATATGTGGCAATTCAAAAACAGAGCACAGTTCCCTGAGCACACACCTAGGGACTTCTATGTGAAGAGCTGATAATTAACATCTGGGCAGCCCCTCTTTTTCCAAATACTGTAGTTTTTATTTCAAATGTTCATTTGTAAGACAGCTGTTTAGAAATACCAAAACATTTTCCTGTACAATGTCACACTGTTTCTCAGGCCAGCTCACAAAAGCCTATTTAACCCATAGTATGTTTGGAGAGTAATACCAATTTCACTTTTAATAACTCTACCTATACTTTCCCATAGAAATATCTTCTCATGTAAACCACCTAGAACCTTTCTCCCTATAGGAGATTTCATCTTGAACAAGTCACTCACCTACATGCTGTTCTCAACTCAAGCAGGGTAGTCTAGTGGAAAGTCAATGGAATTTGCAACCTGTGATAACTGGGTTTGAATCCTGCCTTCTCTACTTACTAGTTGTGCAACCAAGAGCAGCTTAGTTAACCTTTCTAGGCTTCCTTTCTTCATCTGTAGGTTGAGAAGAATTAGATCTACCTCATTCAAGTTGATATAGACAGTGTCCATTCAGAGAGGGCATTCAGTAAACATTAATCTATGGGATGTATCAATCCACTTTTCTAGTATTAATTAGCACAGTATAGTGAACAAAATATAACATTTTTTGATAGCTTAATTTCCCCAGTGCTTGGTGTTATCACTTCAATGATAAAGGTCACTGTAAAACTAGCAAAACTGTAGAAAGTGCAGAATGGTGATTTGAAGGGCATATACCATGTAGTAGAGTTTATAAAAAATCTTCAGGGTAGTCGAGGAACAAGACAAAGCTGATTAAACATAATTTGAAAACGCATAGTAAATATGTTTTCATTTAGAAAAAGCTTTAGCCTATTAATTTCAAAATAACAAATAATAGAATGCAGGGCTGAAAAACACTGGTGTAGAAAAAAAGTTGGATTTGTACTAATCCCATAATCTAGAACTGTGGTGTTCAATGTGGTAGCCGATAGCCACATGCGACTATTTAAATTCAAATTAAATTTAAATTCAGTTCCTCAGCCACACTAACTACATTTCAAGTGCTCAATACCCACATGTGGCTAGTGACTACCGAACAATGCTGATCTAGAAGTTTTGTTTTGTTTTTAAGTGAATCTTTCAATTATTTTATATTGTTTTCAAGCTCCTAAAAGTGAAAAATTGAAATAACATTTTGGGTAACAGAGGTGTTTAGCATAGGTCCTATGACATTTCTGGAGACAAGTTTTCTCCCAAAACACTGTATGTGAGATACACTGCAATCTATTATGTCAAAGTGATCTTTGGCTTCAGACTATCACTTGACATCTACTTCTAACACATATCAAATGACAGAACCAAGTTTCCTGTAACAAGCTTTGTGGACCACAGGATTAGAGGCAAGCTCACAGAGATCTAGATGACCAGGTCAGGTTTGAAGATGAGAGCATCATTATCAAGATTATAAAAGTCAATTTACATGGTAGATTAAACATTAACTAGTTTTTAAGGTATGTAAGATACCATGGATATACTAGTTAAGATAGGGAAATCTGATTTAAATTATGCTACTGCTGTAATTCTATTCATACTAATAGAAGAATGACAGGAAGTGTAACAACATTTTTGGTTTACACATAAATGTAGGGTAGCTAATAGTCAGGAAACTAGCACTATTTCATGAAAAAAAAAAAATCCCAACAAAAATCTCCAAAAGACAACATGGACACCTAACTCCAGGAGGGGCAGCAGGACTAGCTTTCCGTCTTATAGCTGCCTGCTCTTTAGCTTATTCACAGTCCTTTCTACTGACACCTTCCAGAGAGGAAGGTAAATATGCAGAGCAGGCAATGCCAGGAAGTGAGCCATTCAGTCACTGTACGCTGAAGCATAAAACACTGTTTATCAGTAGGTAATGTGTCCAAAATGCCCTCGATCCCAGAGGTATGTGTATACGACACACAGAGATCATGAAAAGGGTAAGGATGTTATTTTACATTATTTGGTAAGCTGCAAGTGTAACAAGGTTCCCAAGTTAAAAATGACTGCATCAAATTATCATTAACCTTAGCTGTTTTCTAGTAACTGCAAATTACAAGCAATTGATTTAAAAAGGAGAGTGGGGGAGGTAGGCAGGTTGATGGCAGCATAAAGTTGCCAAATGATAAAAAGAGTTTTTAAGAATTAAGAATTTGAGACATAAGTTACAGAGCAAGTCAATATAGAAACCACTTAATGAGGGCAATTAGCTTGATATTATGGTAGAATATGACCATTAATTTTCAGAACATGGAATAAAAAAGTTTAAGTTATCTTAAGCTTTTATTTGAATTATATTTAAATGTTTAGCCCACTATTAAGATGGAAAATTGTTCTACAATCTAATTTACAAGATTTCAATCCAAAATCAAACAAAAACTCTTGACAGTTAAAGAAAAAAGCTTTGATAGAGTCAATTAAACATAACAGCTCATTTTCAGGCAATACTGGATCATGTTACTATAGTTATCAGACTGTCCAAAACTGTCCTTCAAAGCACTTGTGTCCTCTGAGACTTCAATATGGTTCATGAAAAAGGGGTTCTGACATCAAGTCTCAAATGCTGTCGGCTATATCCTTTTTGCAGATTCATCATAGATAACATCATCTTCAAGGTTCTATGAAGTTATGCAGTAAAGACATTGGTCAAACCCTGTTTAACTCTATAATTCCCAAATTCATTTGATTAGGTCTCACTCCTTTGGTTTGTATGTTTTTGGTTTTGGATGGCAGAGATGGTTGCTGGGGCACAGATACACCATTAACATTTCCAGAGACTTCCCAGCTAAAAATGCTGCATACCCTACATAAAGTTCTTTAAGTACAAATACCACATAACAGACTAAATCCAAAGTATTATATTTCTAGACAGAAAAAACCAGTTCCTCATGGCATATTCAAATAACCAAAACAAATGTATTTAGAGTAATGAGGAGGGAGGTGTGCCATATTAATTTCTGTCCCTAAAAGTGAAATTAACAAAATCAATCCTAAAGTATAAAAAGTGTGTACATTTTGTTTTGATATGTTTTAAAAAGTAAGTTAAAATTCTACTTCTTGAGACTATATATTGACTTCATACATTTCTTCAGGGACATACTTCCTTCAAGAAGTTGACAACCAGGATACACCAGGTTTCATCAATTATAAGGCACTATCATGTGTAAGATACACTGTTATCTTCTATATCACTACAGAAAAAAAAAAAAAACACTGCTAATTGAACAATGGTATGCCATGGACTATGAGATGCCTTCCAATTTGACCAATGTTGAAATGTGAACTTTTCTTTCTTCCTTCTTCCACACATATTCTTCAAATGTTCTTTATCTGTTTTCCCCTTTTAAAGAAGATATCAAAGAGGGGAACAATACAAAAAGGGACAAGATTCAAGAGATTTGCATTTACCGTACCCTTACAGTTATATTCGGATATTATAATGGCTCTGTTTAAACAGATCAAACAAATCATTTTTAATTGCTCTACTTGATTCTGAAAAAATCACCCCAGAGGAAAAACAGAGAACTTCCTCAGACAATTCGGTTAGAGACAGGATTCATTATATTACTTATTAAACACTTAAACCATGCACTGAACCACCTACCTTATGTATATTATCATTTCATTTAATTCTTACCACAACTCTATGAGGTAGGTATTATTTCATCCCTCTTTTTACACATTAGAATGTTGCAGCACAGAGACCTTAAACAACTTGCATAAGATTACTAAATTATTAAGTGGCAGAGCCAGGACTCAAAACCAGGTCTGTATGGCTCCAAAGCCTAAGTTCTTTAACACTTTGCCATACATTCAAATTATCTCATAAAGTGCCTTCTCAATTTCAATGAGATAAGTAAAATTGAAATATTTAATTGCTAGCAACTGACATATAAAATGTATAAAAAACTTAGGTCTTATATGGATACATTTTATCCTAAATCTGCTTCATAAAATGCATACATTTGTGTTTTTTAACTCTACATTTCATAACAATTAAAATTTATAGTTATTTTATCTTTGCTTTTATGTTATTTGGTATTAAACTGACAAACTGGAATATATGAGATCTGCTAACTGTTCCAGATTAATGATACGGAAAACTGTATCAATTCTGAAGTGCAGGAAGGGAAGACATCTAATGCCAAGAATTAAAATACAGTTGTTTGTATTTTCTATTATGTGAATTGGGGAATCAGATATATAATATATATGTCTGCACAATTGTATCCCAAGGCTTTGAAAGTTGTTATCCACCAAAACACATAAACAACTGAGCTCTATCACACTCATGCATTACCAAGAGACCACCAAGATGTCACTGTTGTACACTGTAATCTGAATCACTGGGTCTAAAGCATCTAGTCTGCACTTGGCAAACCGGGGCCTTTCACGTCACCCAACATTCACAGCCTGGTATATCACATGTCCCTGGAACATGGAACTCTAGAGCAAATCTTGTTAATGATCACAGTGGTATAAACTTCTTAGTACATGACAAATTTTTTAAAAATCTTTGCAACAATTCTGCCATTCAGACTTCTGATAAATGATCTGCTACATTTTTGATCAATCTGTAATTCACTGATTATCATGTCCTAGGTCGAGTGAACATCCCAATTATGCCACTCTCCTTATATAAAAATAGGATATACTCATTGTGATTTCCTAAACATATTTTAAAAAAGGCAAAGTCAGGGCGCCTAGGTGGCTCAGTCGGTTAAGCGGCCGACTTTGGCTCAGGTCATGATCTCGCGGTCCGTGAGTTCGAGCCCCGCGTCGGGCTCAGTGCTGACAGCTCAGAGCCTGGAGCCTGTTTCAGATTCTGTGTCTCCCTCTCTCTGACCCTCCCCCGTTCATGCTCTGTCTCTCTCTGTCTCAAAAATAAATAAACGCTAAAAAAATTTTTTTTAAAAAAGGCAAAGTCTGCGTATACTTGTTTCTTTAAGTTTATCTCTTTATGTTAAAACTTAAATGTACCAAATAAATTTCACATTTTGGGTCAACCTAATTAGTATAGGAGGAGCTGTCAAAATAAAACAAACTTTCCTAAGTTTAACAAAAACTGACATCCTATATCATAATCAGTGAAAACAATGAAGTGTTCAGTAATGTGTCACAGTTATTCTAACAGTTGGCATGTAACAATACCTGTCCTGTCCTCAGATCTTCACTTGGGGGAAAGAAAAAAACCCTGAAAGGTGGTACAAATGAACAGGAAAAGGAAAAGAAACTTAATGAAACATTTTTTTTCAAAATCAATGATCATACTTTAATAGAATGTTTTTCCCTACACATAAAATATAAGAAACCTAATATCAATGTAGTAGAAATACTATAGAATCCAGTATGATCTTTGAAGATAAAAATGGATGCACATCCACTGAAGATAGTTTCTAACACAAAGGTCTCAAATTTTTATAAAGAAAATATTTATGTAGTTAATATTTTAATTCATTATGGGTACTTGCTATTTAAAAGAATTCAAGGCAGCTATTTTTATACAGCACATTTCTATAAAGCAAACATAACCTTAATTTTATTATTTTGGAAAACTGTTCTTATTTAAATTTACTATCATTTATCCTTTATTGAAAACTGAGAAAAAGCGTCACTTGAGGTCAGGCTTATGATCCAGTAAGTGTTATCTCTGAGAGCGGTGGCAAGGAATTTACAGAAGAGCCACAGTCCTTGATACCCATCTCCTAAACAGTCAGATACTCAAAAACATACTAGCATCTTTCAATAACTCATTAAAGAGTTGTGAATTCACCTGGACTACTCAGGAAGCTATTTTGTTTTTAATCTTGTACCAACCTTGACTGCTTATATAGTACTTCCTTTATTATCCTAAATTTGCTTCTTTAAACATTTGGCCTAGTTCTAGCCTATCACGTTCTGACCCATGTTTGAGTTAACCACAAGGGTTTTTTTGTTTTGTTTTGTTTTGTTTTGAGCATCATGAAACCCATATGAGGTTTGAAAGCAGGAAGGCCATGTAAAGGAATGAAGAAACTGCCTGTACTGTCGGTGAGGTAGTCAGGTCTTTTAAGATTGTTCATATTTCAATGTAAGATTAAAATGATAAGAACAGAAAGAAGATTGATAATCACCCTATTCCTCACCATCATAATTCATTCAGTGGTCATCTACTGGGTCCATAATACATATGTGCCAGGCACTGTGTTAAGTGCTGAGGATACAGAGGAAAAAGTGTCTGCTTACAAGATTTCACAATCTACTAGGAAATTCGAGGCCACAAATTTAAATTCCTATAGAGACCAACCCTGAAACCTTTCAGCCTGGAGAGAAAAAACTTGATGTATTTACTCAAATACATGACTTTCAAAAAACTGATTTTATTCTAGTAAAATATAATTACTCTCTGGTAAGTACTCCTTACTGAGGAGGAGATGGCATAATAATAAATCCAATAGTAGACTTCTGAATGAAAATTCTCAACCCTTTTCCTTACTGGCTCCAATTTCCAAAGTTGTAGCAGAAGTAATTTACTTGAAACAGCTGAACAACTAAAGGCAAAATATCTACAGTCAATTTTTAAAAATCTTTTTAAAATTAATCTAGGCAACACTAGCTCTGTGTGACATACCTTATGCCAAAATATCAAGAAGATTCTTTGAACATGGCAAATTATGGAATCCTATCTGCCAGGTTCTGGAGACCATGACAGTAACTGAAATAACTAGGCTTTAACAAGTGAGACTGCTTATATTATCATAACTGTTTCTGAAAAATACATGACCTCTAACTACTGGCTTATTTATACCCTAAATTTTTCCACAAAGGATTGGAAGCAGCTAATATAAAGCGAAGCACATGAATTACATGCACCTGGCTTTGAATTATGGCTCTGCCATTTACTATTTATAATCTTTGGGCCCTTAACTTCTGAGATTCAGTTTCTTAATCTGTAATAATGAGGACCACAATCGTACTATGTTGGGTCACAGGAAGGATAAGATGAAATAGCATGTAGTATCTGGCATATACTAAGTGTCAGTTTTGTGCCTTCCTTATCCAAAAGTATGCTATGTAGAAAAAGGATAAGGTGGAATTTTAAATGATTTTTTTAACACATTGATATGTGCCAAGCAGAAATGTGGAGTGATTATGAGTTGCAAATGTTACCGTTTGCATGTAACAATCAGGCTCAAAGCAAATTCAATTTCTTTTCACAAGGTCAGCACTTTGAGAACATGTTATTAACCTTTTAGCTACACTGTTTAACGCAAAAAAAAAAAAAGTGAAGGAAAAAATGAATGAAAAGACCCTATTGGCATACTGATTTTCACACTATCCATTCAAAGAATGATTAAACGTTCTAAATTCAATTTTCTTATAAAACATCTATAGAATTAAACGGGCTAACATAATTTTAAATGTAATTCTGCTAGTCTTATAAACGTGATTTCCTTTAAAAAATATTCAGTAACTTATCTCAAGATCTTTTCTATTGAAAAGCAGCGTTTAGTTTAGATTTTAAAAATATGGTCCAAGTCACAAAATACCAGTCGTAAGCACTATTACAACTCTGCTCACGTTAGGGAGAGCAAGTGAACATTTTAAACAGCAGTGGAGGTGACTAGGAAAAAAACTGAAAAGCGATTTGAACTGATCCCCCTCCCCCTCCATTATACCCGAGAATGCAAGTGTCCCGCATCTCACTCAGATCAAACTGAGCCTCGGTCTTACTGACGTAACCGGTAACCCTATCCACCTCTCACACTGCGGAGGCCGGCAGGGCAGCGGCTGCCGCCAAGTACACCACTCATCCGAGCCTGCCCCATTCCACCCCCGCGTTTCAGTCATGCTTTCCAGAAATGGGGTCACTCACTAACTATTACACACACGCAGCCTATCATCCTGTAATCCCCCAAAGTCCGCTGCGGGGATAGAAGACAGCAAAAAGTCAAGAAGGAAGAATCACAGACAAGCCACCATCAGGAAATGATTTTCCACTTCGGAGAGGAGAGCTGATGCCCAGGAGTGGGTCTCGTCTGGATTATTTTCGTAGACCCCGAGTTGGTTCTGGGACAGGGGCGGCTGCAAAAGCTCGATGCTGTGCTGTGTCCAGGGAAATTCTGTTTTGCCGTGTTTGGGTACACTGTTTGGGTTTTGGGCACTCGGTTGGTTGTCTCAGGGACGGTCACCCCGGGCGAAGAAAACCTGAAAGCCCTTTACGGCGGCTGCTGATCGCCTTGAATATCACCCTCTCACCTCCAAGGACAGGAAAATCGAGTTAAAGCTCCTAGGGACGGGGTCCTTGAGCTCAGTGACCTCAGATATGGGGGAGGAGGAAGGACCTCAGGCTTCCACTTTCCCCTTTGCACCAGCAGAAACCGCTGCGGCAGACAGACTGGGGGAAGGCAAAAACCTTGGCTGTCTTGCACCCCTTAACCAAAACCCCCACAGGTCGCCAACCCTGCCTTGGGCCCTTCCAGTCCCCGCGCGCCCGACTCAAAGCACCAACTCTCTCCCCTGGCCGGACTCGAGAGTCCCTGCTCCCCAATGAACCCAATCCATACCCCTCCCTTACACCCCAGAGTCACCAGGATCCGGGGGGGGGGGGGCCCAACCAGGCAGGGCCAAACTTCCCAACTCCTCTCCGGCCCCCGCTCCGCTTCCCGCTCCCCCCACGCAAAGTTGATTAAAATCGGCTTCTTGCAAAGCCCCAGCGCCCACTCCAAACCCCACGCGCCACCACACCACAGCCCCCCGAGCGAGGGAGGGGAGGTGCGGGTGGAACAGAAGGGCAAACAGACCAACCCCAACTACCCAAACCGGAATCACGGACCAAGGGGAGACGCGAGCGGCAGAGGAAGGGGCCAAGTGGCCAGCTCCAGGGAGGGGAGCTGGCCGGCGGGGGCGAGGGGAGGGGCGCACCAGCCCCCGACCGCCGGGCTGCACTCACCTCAGCGCTGTCGGACGGGCTCTCCACAGCCATCTTCTGCCACGGGTCCGCCAGCTGCGCCAGCGGCATCTTCCCCCCCGGCCCGCCGCCTTCACCGCCTCCTCCCTCCCCGCCCGCCCCGCGGCCGGCCCCGCTCTGTCGCCACCCGAGCCCCACGACAGCAGCGGCGGCGGCAGCAGCAGCACCAGCGCCGGCTGCCCGGGAGAGGGCTCGGCGCCGACACCGAGCCTCGAACGCCGCGCGCCTGGCTGACGACGTCCGCGCGCCAAGCGAGAGCCTCGCGCCGCTGCCGGGCACCGGGTCTCGCCCCTTTCTTCCTCTCCTCCTTCCGCCGCCGGGACTACAGCTCCGCCCCCCCCGCCGGTTCCCGCGCCCGCTCCCAGCAGAACAGCGGCGGCCGCGCGCTCCCCCACTTCCGCTCACAACATGGCGCCTAAGCGATACCTGTCTCTCAAAGCGAGGCTCTGCCGCCGCCGCCACCGCCGCGCGCACCCGGGGGCGGGGCTTGAGAAGACACGCCCCCTGCCGCCGCGCTTTGCCCCTCCCTCCTTCCTCGCCCTAGCCGGAGATTCTGGGCCTCGCCTACTTTCAGGAAGGGCGAGCCGGAGAGATCTGGAGGCGTCGGCGGGTGGTGGGGGAAAGAAGAGGGGAAGGGCAAGAGGAGCGAAAGGCTAAAAGCTTTTAACTGCCAAGGGTCCGAGCAGGTCGGAGGATACTTAGCGATGTAGAAAACAGTGGCCCCGCCTAGCTGGGGAGAGAGATGGGCGAGGTGCAGTGAGCGCAGTCCGGTGCCAAGGACCCGGGTAGGGAGCGTGGGGTGTCTTTTCGGTCTGACTCCTCGGTGGGTATTTGTGGGCACGTCATGTCTATGGGCACATCCTTTAATGGGCCAGGACCCGCCCTATCCAGGCTCACACGCTGAGCATTCACCTGCCCCCCCTCCTTAACGCACCCCACGACGGGGACACGTAAGGCTTTGTGCCCTGGAGCCCCCTGGAGGTTTGGCTCTCGGTTTAAGGCTCTCCAAATCGAGGCTCTGGTTATATTTTTAATGTTTGGAATGTGTTTGTCTTGCTTGAGTTGCCCCCCACCCAAAGTCTGCAGAGCCCTCAGGCATCATTAGCCTCGGCTCTCGAAGTCCCCCACTCCCTGCTACCTAAATCTGCACGAAGAAAACAAGGATGTTTCTTGAGGCCGCCCCTCTCGGCAGAGGTTGGGGAATTATTTTAAAATATATTGTTGGCAGGAGCCTGGGGTTCCTGCTCCTCTTGTTGACTTTAAATAAAAGATTAGATTAAAAAACCAGGCTGGCCAAGGGTGGAGGAGGGAGAGTGAGGGAGGGGCTCTAACTCCTCCTCCGGCCTAAGATAGGGAAGCCCTGGGTTAAGGAAACCCAATCCCCAGACGGCGACGGAATCCAAGAGGACGGAGTGTTTGTGGAGAGAGGCCTGGGCTCCTGGACTGAGTCCCGCCGGGGGTGGGGGTGGGGGGTTCTACCCCGTGTTCTCCGCGCCGGGTGCCTTGCGAGCTCCGTACGCGTGGGCAAAATTGCGTAAAAGTCCCCGGGCTGAGTGGAAAGGTACTGCAGCCACCGGTCATTCATTGCCCGACCCCCCCACCCCCACAAGGAAAAGGAAAAAAAGTAAAGGGAAATCTCCAGGCCGGCCAGTGCCTTCACCCCCTCCGGCCTCAGCTCAGGCGCCCCAGGCCTCCCACGCCCGGCGGCCACAACGCGTCCCCCACTGAGCTTCCGGTGCACGCCTCTTAACAGCTCCCTTTCATCATCCCGGGACCCAGACACCTGGCGAGCACTCGTCCTCCTCCCTAACGCAGGTGTGAGGTTGAGATTAGAGCCCCACACCTAGCTGGCCTGGTCTGCGCGGGCGGTGCAAGGTTTCTCGCTGGGCCCGAGGGAGGCAGGTGCTGGGATCTTTCTGCTGCCTTCGCCTGCGCGCCCTCTGGCACAAGCTCGAGGCCCGGGAGCCTCGTGGCCACCTGAAGAGGCTCCATCTGTTTAGGGAACCTGAGGCCGGAAGTCCTTGCTGCGCGCCCTGTCTTGCAGCCTTGGACTCAGGGGGACAACTCAGGGTTGAGCAACATCTGGGTAGGCTCAACGTGGTCTGGGGGGTGGGGAGGATTTAGCTCGTGATTTTGTCACCTCCCCCAACATGCTTGATTCAAGTGCTGCAAATCCAGTCTGAATCCAAACTTAACTAATTTTGGTAGCACCGACTCCGTAATTCCAGACGGTAAAAACAATTCACAGAAGTTTCAGGATAAGGAGTTGTGTATTGTTTTGCATTTACGTAGGAAGTGCCTAATTTGTCTTTCATTTACATTGCAAAGCCACATTACCATTACTTATAGCGAAAAGAAGTTGGTCAGTTTAGTTGTTTTAAGGTAAATTAGCTCGCTAAACAGTGATCAATTATTCCAACTAACATTCTTGCTTTGATAAAATCATACCTATTTAAGGAGACAATTATGTGTCCTAACACAGCCCCGTGTGAATAATTCACTGTAAGGGTGAACCAGCCTTTTTAAAATCAAATTGTTTACTGAAAAGTTGATTTCAGTATCAACTTTTATTCTTTTTACCTCGAGAACTAGAAGAATAACTTCTAAAACAAAGTTAATGTGAACAGTAGTCACATTGCAGGAATGAAGCATGAAATGGACTGTTAATAATGGTCTTTGTACCTGATAAGTATTTGTGAATTGATTTAGAAAAAGCACCATTCTCCTTCCTTTGGCCCAAAGAGAAAAGCGATATTTTTTTCTTTCAGTTAACAAACCGTTTTCGTTTATTTATTTTATAAATACAAGAGAAGTGCAAGAATTGGGGAATTGGGGTGGGAGAATTTGGGAAAATCAAATGAGGCTGGGGGATATTTCTTGTAGGTGGCTGCAAAAAGAGTTATTTGAATAGAGAAGCTGACATTACCCTGAGCAGGAGTAATTTTTTTTTCTTTCCTGTTTAAGAGAGGAAAACCCTTAAGTGTAGTTATTCAAAGAATAGATGCCTCTAGAGATCACCCTGTGCAGGCTAATATGGTAGCTACTAGCCACACAGGGCTCTTGAAATACTTAAAATAAGATTGGCTGGTCGCAAATGAGATGTGCTGTAAATGTAAAGTTCACACCAGATTTCAAAGACTTAGTACAAACAAAGAATGTAAAGTAGCTCAGTAATAATTTTTATATTGACTACATGTTGAAACAATATTTTGAAAATATGGAGTTAAAATATTTCATTAAAATTCATTTCACCTGTTTCTTTTACTTTTTCACATGACTACTATAAAACGTACACTTATACACTTATATATGGGGCTTACTTGTCAAGAATGGAATTATAGTTCTAGAGGACAACACTACTTTAGAACTTTCACATTCAGCCTTTTATGTCCTAATATAATGTTAAGTGATATCCTCACATCCTACTGTCTTTTTGCTGCTTGGTGTACAACCAGCACAAAGGGCTGATTCTATGCACCCCCTCCCCCCGCATAAGTCTCTCAGTCAGAACCGAAATATTGGAAAGTTATTACTTGAAGCTACAGCAAAAGGAAACAGCAAACCTCAGTCGAAAATCTGGACTAGATTTCCAAGAAATCATTCCTGATGTATGACAAGACAACCAAATTTAACTTCCTCTGTCCCCAACAATTTCCTGCTATAATTACAACCTTTGTATACAAGTTTAAATGGGCATTTACTTAACAAAATAACATTTGTTCAAAAAATGGAGTTCCATCAGTCTGGAAAAGTTACAAGATGACTAACTCTGGCTCATGGCACAATCTCTACCTTATATACATCCAGAATTCACAGCTCTATTACATATAGTTTTGTTACTACTATAGAAAACCCATGAGGTGTAATCACTGTCAACTCTCTGAAAAGTCCTTTCCCTTTACATTATCTGAAGCATGTTTATTATTCACAAAAAAAGAAAAAGTAATTGCTAGAGACTATTTAACAATTTCTTTACAGAGAGAAAGAAAGAAAACTTAGGTTCAAATTATCTCATGTAAGATAATAATCGAACAAAATACATGGTGACATATCTTGCATGTGTACAAATTTTGTGTTTTTTAAGTTCCCAAATAAATATCAAGAATATTTTCTTAATTGACACACATCTTAAGTGACAACAGGAATTTCTACATCTATTTGAACATTTTAGTTGAGAGAATTCAAATTTTGGGAAATGTAAGGATTTTCTCTAGGTTCCCCTCAAGATACAAAGTTCAATGATTCTAGAGTTGCCTATGATGAAAGACGCTGATATACTCTATAAAGAGCTAAGGGTATTCTATGATACAAATACTTGAAATGCGTCTTTAACATTCTTCCCAGTAAGGCAATATGGGATCATGATAAAAGCTGAGACAGGCCTTGGCCCAAACTGCAGGTTCCTTTATGTCTTTAAACTTCAACTTGTTGGCCTAGAAAAGGGTCTGGCACATAGTAGTTGCTCAGTAAATGTTTGCAGACTAAGCTTTGTTTTCCTCATTTGAAAATAAGGATGATAATAATACACATCTGGTAGGACTGATAGGAAGATTAAATGGAAACAACATCTGTAAAGCATTCAGCACAAAGCCTGCCACATAGGAACCACTCAATAAGTGGAGGCATTGTTATCAGCTTCAGAAAGGGAGTATTCCTGCCTATATAATGTAATTCAAATACTTCACTCAAAAGTTATGGTTGTGTGAGCATTTTATTATGGTATAATCTATTTCTTTAGTGCATTCTTGTATCACAAAAAATGATATGGTGAGTAACTTCCTGTGGAATTCAAATAAAAGAGCATGTAGGGTAACTTACTGCTCTGTTTTTCAAGCCACATATGTTGAAATGCAAATGATTACAGGTCAGTTGCCTCATAGGCTATGATCAAAACTTTGTTTATGTAATGCTCAAAAGAAACTACCCAATGTCTGATTCAAAGTTAACATTACCTGACTCATGGAGGGAGGATAGGAGGAACAGGGAAGTATGGAGGAGAGGTCTGTGTCAGACATGCTTCAATGTTTTCTTTTATTGGTTTCCAAAATGCTTAATCCTTAGAGGTGTCATGTTGTTTCAGAGTTGTTTGAAGGGAAAGAATTATGGGACTTTGAGACATGACAAGGAACTGAGAAGCCATTCTTGGAGCTTTAATAAGCTACTGTTTTCCTTCAGTTTACATTTTACTAGAATAGAAAAGACCCACTAAATGTTCTTGTTTATGAACACTAATTCATAAGAGGGAGATAATACATTAAAATTTCATTTTCAAACTGATATTAAAAACGGTTGCTTTCACATTAACCAAAAATTGCAGTACAAAGAACTCCTTCAGAGGATAAACATTGCCGTTTTCTAGCTATCAATTTAGTTTGTTTGGTCAGAGCAGTGGTTCTCAAATTTTTTCACTCCACAAACCATTTTAAAGGAAAAACCAAAGGACCACCAGTTTCTACTGATCACTGTGAAAAAAAAAAACAAAAAAAAAAACCAAAACTTTATGGGACTGTTGTTTTAGACCATGGCTGTTATTGTGGTTACATTTTTTAAAAAGTTTATATTTGTGTTTTTGAATGCAGATTTGAGTCTGCAACTAGAAAAGATACTTTAAGAAAAGCCTGACTTTTTTTTTACTGAGTTGGATCTAAGACTAGCCCCACAACAGGACCTCCACTGAGGAAGTGACTTGGAGGAAAGCTATGGAATTAAATGGAACTCTATTCCTTGACCACCAACTGAACTCCAAGTCTATATGCTTGGAAATCTGCAGCTTTAATCACGATAATTATATGAATGAAGGAGTGTTGAATCAAATCTGTCGCAGGAAAAACTGGCTGTAGATTATTAATGCCTTACTTGTGGATGAAATATATTTTTTATCAAAACAACACACTGATTATGATTTCAGTAGCTTATTTTAAAGGCACGTTCCTGTAGACTAGTAAATAAAATGTATACTTTGGGGCACATAAATATTAAAGAACTCCTTTATTAAATAAGAAATTGGTACAACTTCAAGAAAAGAAAACGAAATTGAATTTAAATAACTTACAATTGCCTACTAAATAAGGGATGAATTCTATTGACCAAATGAAATTCAAAGAAACCTTACCTAATGAAACTACATGAATATGTTGAGTTGAAGTGGTGTTCATAGTTTCGAACACTTTACCATCTTATATAATGATGGTGATGTTGACAGTAAAGCTAGACATTTACTGAGTACATACTATGTTTCTGGCACTATTGTTAAGTGTTTCACAGGTATTAACCTATTTAATATTGCAATTCTTTTTCTTAAAGAAGTTTATTTACATTGAGAGAGAGAGAGAGAGCATGTGTGCATGAGAACAGGGGTAGGGGCAGAGAAAGGGACAGAGAGAATCCCAAGCAGGATCCACGCTGTCAGCACAGAGCCCAACACGGGGCTGGATCCCACCAGCCATGAGATCATGACCTGAGCCAAGACAAAGAGTCAGACGCTTAACTGACTGAGCCACCCAGGCACCCCAATAATCATTGCAAGTCTAAGACTACTAAATATATATTATTGGCAGCTAACACCTATTGAGTGCTTGCAAACTGTTAAATGTTTACATACATTATTTTGTTTCATTCTAACAATAGATACTGTTAGCAAAAATTAGCGTTTCATTCTGATAAAGAATAAATGTTTTTCACTATAATTTTTTCAAAAAATGTTCATGAGAATGCTTGGGGAAAATGTGCCATAAAATACAATTACAGAAGTGTGTAAAAGGATCTTTGTTAAATATGTTTGCATGTCATATCACTTTCTTATTCTTTCTTTTTTTTCACCTTGGTAGGGACAGCAAGATTCTGTGAATGTCATTTTGCAAAAAAAAAAAAAAAAAAGATGTTTCAGTTTCTCCAAACAGTAATCAATATAAAGCTTTTGAAATAATGCTAAAGGAGATAATTTTCAAATGGAAACTTTTCTTTCTGTAATTCATCAAGGGTCTTTAGACCACTCTAGTGGATTGAATTGTGTCCCCCCACAATGATATATATATATATTGAAGTCCTAACACCAGTGCCTCACTATGTGACCTTATTTGGAAACAGGGTTTTTGTAGATATAATTAGTTAAGATGAGGTCACACTTGAGTACAGTGGGCTGCTAATCCAATATGACTGGTGACTTTATAAGAAGATGGCCATGTGAAGACAGAGACGCAGAGACAATGTCATGTAAAGACAGAAGATTGGAATGATACATCTACAAGCCAAGGGACACCAAAGATTGCTGGCAAACCACCAGAAGCTAGGAAGAGGCAAGAAGTTAGGAAGAGCCAAAGAAAAATTCCCTTACAGCGGTCAGAGGGAGCATGGCCCTGCTGCCACCTTGATTTTGGACATTTAGCCCCTAGAACTGTGGGCAATAAAGTTCTGTTGTTTTTAAGCCCCCCAGTTTGTGGTACTTCATTACAGCAGTCCTAGAAAACTAACACAACCACTGAGAAGATTTTTGCTTATACACTTGTGTAGCGTTTTTCACTTCTGAAAACATTATACCTACTATTAAGGATTTCCTAAAATAGCGGGTACATCTCTGTAAGCAACAGAAAAAAACAATGATAGGTGGGAATTTGGAACGTGTTTAAAAATGGATTAGGAATAGAGCCTAAACTTTAATTTCTTCAGGTTAAACACTTAATGCTGACAAAAGAATCCCTGAGTTTTATTTATAGATCTCCAGAATCCAGATGATTGTATATCAGCATTCCACCGCCCCCCCCCCACCCAGCATAGTATAATATGCACTCACTATTATTTGTTAGATTCAAGCGAAAAAAATTATGCTGCAGCTTCATAAATAGTTCCTGCTGTCTGGGAGGTCTGTGTTTGGGCTGATTAAGTTTTTCATTTGGAAAGTAACTTCTTTCTACTTCTACTTCTCTTCCTGTATTTCTCAAGGTGGTTTGTGACATTACCGGCTACTTAGTTCACCAAATTAGAAATCTAGAGTTCATCCTGTCATCCTATTCTACTCCCTCTTGCCTTGCCCACCACGTTATTTGACAACTAGATTTTGTTGATTCTATTTTCTAATCTGGATTCTGTCAAACTCTCCTACTCGACCACCCCCACTAGAGCTCAGGCCCTCACCATCTCTGGCCTGTATTATGATGGCTCCCTCTAGAATCTTCCTGACTTTAACCCATTTTCCACACGGTGGCCAAAGGGTGCTTCCTAAAATGAAAAATTTCATTTTGTTCATCCTCTTCTTTAAAAAAATTTTTAAAAAATGTTTATTTACTTTTGAGAGAGAGAGTGAGACAGACTGTGAGTGGGGGAGGGCCAGAGAGAGGGAAACACAGAATCGGAAGCAGGCTCCAGACTCTGTGGGGCTCAAACTCATGGACTGGGAGATCACGACCTGAGCTAAAGTCGGATGCCCAACCGACTGAGCCACCCAGGCTCCCCTTTGTTCATCCTCTTCTTAAAACCCACAATGACTTGGGGCGCCTGGGTGGCTCAGTCAGTTGAACTTCTGACTCTTGACTTTGGCTCGGGTCACGATCTCTGGATCGTGGGATCTAGCTCTGTATTAGGCTCTGTTGTGAGCATGGGGCCTGCTTAAGATCCTCTCTCTCTCCCTTTGCCCCTCTCCTCCACTTCCACCTTCTCTAAAAAACAAGCAAGCAAACAAACAAACAAACAAACAAAAACACCTCATAATGGCTTTCCATAGCTCAGGATAAAATCCCAGAAGCTTTGCATAGATGCAAGACACCTGCCTTTTTCTCCAGCCATTAATGGCAATTAAGAGAAATAAGGATTTATCATGCCTTTTCTTGTATAAACTGTATTTCAGACCAACCATACAAATTAGTTGATGAAAGTTCTTTGTAGAAGAATTTTGGCTTATAAATGTAGAAGAAATGATAGACCTAGAAAAGCACCATTTTGAAACCTGTAATGGAAGAACTGATTTAGGCAAAAACTGTAAATTAATGAAGTCATTAGATGAAAAGTGGATGGGGAACTTGAAATGGAAGGATCAGGCTATTTCCGCTTGAACTCACTGATCATTCTTAGCACTAGAAAAGGTGGGACAACTAAACACTATAAGCCTCTTATGTCATGCAAAGGGAATCATATAGTACTACCTATGAAGTCTTCTTTCTAAGAACCTGAAGGGATTCAATTAAGCCTCTAGAGCTGTGCTGTCCATTATGGTAGCCACTTGTCACATATGACTGTTTAAACTTAAAATAAAATAAAAATCTAAAATTCATGTCCTCAGTCCAACTAATCACATTTCAAATGTCAATTTTCATCTATGGCTAGTGGCTATGGTATCCGTGTACATTGTAAAACATTTCCACTCTGGCAGAGAGTTCTATTGGACAGTGCTGCTTTAGAGCTAAGTTCTGTTTTCAGGAAAAAGGAGGCTAGAGGAAGAAATTGAATGACACCAGAAGCAAGAAAGTAGACAAATAGATAAAGCAATATTGAAAGAGAAGAACAAAGCTGGAGGTATCACAATCCCAAATTTCAAGATATACTATAAAGCAGTAATAATCAAAACACTATGGTACTGGCACAAAACTACACACATAGATCAAGAGAACAGAATAGAGAGCCCAGAAATACACCCACACTTATATGGTTAATTAATCTATGATAAATGAGGCAAGAATATACAATGGGGAAAAGGCAGTCACTTAAATGGTGCTGGGAAAAGTGGATAGCCATATACATGCAAAAGAATGAAACTGGACCACTTACACCAGACACAAAAATAAACTCAGAATGGATTAACAGCCTAACTGTGAGACCTAAAATCATAAAGCTCCTGGAAGAAAACTAGGTAGAAACTTCTTTGACATTGGCCTCAGCAACATTTTCCTAGAAATGTCTTCTGAGGCAAGAGAAAATAAAGCAAAAATAAACTATTGGGACTACACCAAACTAAAAAGAAGCTTTTTCAGAATGAAAGAAACCATCAGCAAATGAAAAGGCAACCTACTGAATGGGAGAGGATAATTGCAAATGATATAACCAATAAAGGGTTGATATCCAAAATATATAAAGAACTTAGACAACTCAACACCAAATATCCCTACAGATAACGTGCCTGATTAAAAAATGGACAGAGGATATGAATAGCATTTTTCCAAAGAAGACTATAGATGGCCAACAGACACATGAAAAAAATGCTCAACATCACTTTCAGGGAAATACAAATCAAAACCACAGTGAGATATCACCTTACACCTGTCAGAATGGCTAGTAGCAAAAGCACAGAAATAACAAGTGTTGGTGAGGAGGTAGAAGAAAGAGAACCCTCATGCAGTGTTGGTGGGAATGTATATTGGTGCAACCACTGTGGAAAGCAGTTATGGATATTTCTCAAAAAGTTGAAAATAGATACACCACATGATCCAGTAATTCCACGACTGTGCATCTACCCGAAGAAACAAAAGCACTGGTTCGAAAAGATACATGCACTCCTATATTTATTGTAGCATTATTTACAATAGCCAAGTATGGAAGCAGCCTAAGTGTCCATGGATAGGTGAATAGATCAAGAAGATGTGGTATATATATAAAATGTAATATTACTCAGCCATAATAAAGAATGAGATCTTGCTATTGGTGATAACATGGGTGAACCTAAAGGATATTATGCTAAGTGAAATAAGTCAGGCAGATAAAGACAAATACCAAATGATTTCACTTATATGTGGAAACTAAAAAACAGAATCAAATAAACAAAAAAGCAGAAACACCCACAAATACAGAGGACTGGTGGTTGCCAGAGGGGAGGGAGGCAGGGGGATGGGCAAAATAGGTGAAGGAGAGTAGAAGGCACAGGCTTCCAGTTCTGGAATGAGTAAGTCCCAGGGATAAAAGGTACAGCATAGGGAATATAATCAATGGTATTGTAACAGCACTGCCTGGTGACAGTAGCTGCACTTGTGGTGAGCACAACGTAATGTATAGAGCTGTTGAATCACTATGTTGTACACCTGAAACTAATGAAACATCGTGTGTCAACTATACTTCAATTAAAAGATAAAATATCACTATTAAATCATGAATTCTAACAACACGAAAGAGAAAATAGGCAAATATAAAGAATGTGGGGGAGCCTGTGTGGCTCAGTCGGTTAACCAGCCGACTTCGGCTCAGGTCATGATATCATGGTTTGTGGGCTCCAGCCCCGCGTCGGGCTCTGTGCTGACAGCTCGGAGCCTGGAGCCTGTTTCAGATTCTGTGTCTCCTTCTCTCTCTGCCCCTCCCCCGCTCATGCTCTGTGTGTCTTTAAAAGATAAATAAACATTACCCCCCTCCCAAAAGAATGTGATTATATTCTTCAGGTTTAGTTGGTCCAATGTCTGCAACAAGTCAATGAAATGAATAAAAAGGGAGGGGAGGAGGAGGTAATTCATGCTCTATATTAAAAAAAAACAACCAGATGTAATGCGTGGACCTTGTTAGGATCTTGATTTAAACACACGAATTGTAAATATGTTTTTGAGACAATCATGGAATTTTGATTATGGATAGAATTTTAGTGGTTTTAAAATTTTTACTAAACTGTGGATCCCATTTAGCTGTTAGGGCACCCATTTCCCTAACTTTAACATCTGTGGCAGCTTCAAGTGAGAAAGAGGACTCCAAGTCTGTCCACAGGACATCCTGAATGTAGTGAGTGAGCAAGCAGGGAACAAGGCAAAAGCAAGCAAATATGGACATTGGGGAGAGAAGAGTCCCTTCTGTTTGGCAAAAGGACCGCCCATGGCAAACAGTCCCCGAGTGCGGCAGAACTTTAGAACTAGTCTAAGGTGTGTATCACTCTCCCAGGTATGTCTGCTCTTTGGGAGCAAGATGGGGCTGTAGTTCTGAGAAGGATTGGAAGCCAACTGTATTGTTAATAGAGAATAATCAGTTTGATGTGAAGCCAAGAGACCAGAATTGAGGTCTAGGACCGGGAGATGGGGCTGGCAGGAATGAGAAAAGAAGGTGGATCTGGGGTTGGAATTTCCACCATGGTATTATAAGCCTGGATGATTGGAGAAATCAGGTGAACTCTAGAACCCTGGAGAGAAGACAGCCAGATGAGCAGATTGCTCTCCCCTTTCCTTTACAGAGGAAAGGCTCAACTCCAGAACCCTGTATCTTACAGTGGTCCTTAAAGACAGAAGGACCATTTTCAAATCCCATTTGCTAGATTGGATTCCACTAGTTTCAGACTGCACAAAATTTGCTTCCTTTGGTTCTCCTTTTCCTCTTCCCCTCCCCGCCCCCCAAATATGGGTCATATCCAAAGTTCTACCTTTTAAAAGGTATTTGATTTTTAACTATAATAACAAACACATAATGTAAAATTTGCCATCTTATCCACTTAAGGGTATAGGTCAGTCAGTAGTGTTAAGTATATTTACACTATTGTGCAACTGATCTCCAGAACTTTTTCATCTTGCAAAACTGAAACTCTGTACTCATTAAACAACAACTTCCATTTCTCCCTCCCCTCTCTGGCCACCACCATTATACTTTCTGCTTTTATGAATTTCACTATTTTAAATGTGTCATATAAGTGGAATCATACAGTTTTTGTCTTCTTGTGACTGGCTTATTTCACTTAGCATGACATCTTCAAGGTCCATCCATGTGTAGCATGTGTACATTTCTTTCCTTTTTAAGGCTGACTAATATTCCACTGTGTGTATATACCACGTTTTATTTATCCATTGTTCTGTCGAACACTTAGGGTTGCTTCCACCTCTTGGCTATTGTGAGTAATGCTACTATGAACATGGGTGTGCAAAGTCAAAGTCCTTTGACTACTTTGGTAGATTGCAAAATGGCCATAAATTATTCCCCTTTCTGTATCCATGCCCCTTTGTGATGTGACTTTGCAGTTCTCCCATCAAAGCGTGGAGTTTACTTCCTTACTACTTGAATCTGAGACAGCCTGATGACTAGCTTTGGCCAGCAGAATGAAATGGAAGCAGTGTGTTTCTGGTTCCAAGTCTGAGCCTTAAAAGGTTTTGCACACTTATGCTTGCTCTCTTGGAATTCATGTGTACAAGCCAAGGTTAGACTAACAAGACAATGAGAGAGCATATGGAGCAGAGATGAACCATCTCTGATGAGGTCTGAAAGATGTGCATTCTACATAATAGATAGGTAGCAATTATGGAGTCATACTCATAAAGTTTGAGTGGTAAGTTTTATCAATATCCACTTCAACATAATTCCAACAACTATCAGCAAAGCTGATACATGAGTGAGCCTGCAAGAGACCAATATAAATGTCCAGCTGAACTCAACCCAAATTGCTAACCCACAGAATTATGAGCTAAATAATTGGGTGTTGTTTTAAGTATTTTTGATTTGCTATGCAGCAATAGATAAATGCTACATATTATTTATCTTTTAACTGTATGACTTCCTTGGAAATTTCATCCAATTTCTCAGAGACTTCAATGATCACTTCTATATTAAATGACTCCAAATCACTCTCCCTAGCCTTGACTCTGATCTTTTGCACAGCCTTATCTTGAACTTGGAAGTTTATGTTGCATACTCCCTCTGGATATCTTGTTAACACTTCAAACTCAATGTTTTGAAATCTGAATTTATTATATAATATCCAACCTTTATATCCTCTACTGATGTTTCTATTTCTGTTGGTGGTACTATCATTCTTTTAGCCAACCATACTTGAAACTTCAGTGTCGTCTTTGATACCTCTCACTTCTTCCCATAGATGATATTTTTCAAAGTAACTTTTTTTTTGCCATCTTTCCTATCTTTATGTCTATAGAACTACTCACTCATCAAAGCTTTCTTACTGTTCTCCCATCTCTGGCCTCTGCATCCTCCAATTAATCTCATACACTGATTTCAGTTTCACTTTTCTGAGATTCAGAGTGATGAGTTCACTCCTCAGCTTTTCTCATTACAAGCATATTTTCCTTATGTCTGCCTATTTCAACATCTGGGTCATCTCCATTGATTTTCTCCGTTGTTATTTTTTCTCTTGAGTGTGGTTCATGTTTTTCTCTTTCTTCATATGTCTAATAATTTTGGATTGTATCCTGGATATTGTAAATGACATGTTTTTGAGATTCTGGATTCTGTTCTCTTCCTCCAAAGGAGCTTTTTGTTTGTTTTTGCAGGCAGTTAACTTGGCTGAGCTCACATTCCAAACTGTTTCCCCTATGGTGGGCAGCAGCTAAAAATCTCAGTTGTTGTTGTTGTTGTTGTTGTTGTTGTTTTTAACCTTACCTGGACTTTTTGGAGTCTGCTCTCTATATGTGTACTTCTAGGATCAGCCAGAGATCTAGGCAAAGTTTAAACATAGAACTTAAAGTATTCCCTTTCTGCCTCTCTGTTCAGATTTCTATCCCCTCCCCCGCCTCAGTCTAAACTCTGCCCTTGGGTTTGTCAAACCAAGAAAACTGAGGGTTTAGCTGCCCTGCCAGGTGAAGACTGGAACTTGCCTTCAGGCAAGAAGCTATAAAATAAATATGGGAAGAGCTGATGCTGTCCTTCAAGTGTTGACGCTGCCCCCCCCCCCCCCCGCCCTGCCTCCTGCCACCCCAGCATCTGCCTGCTTTTGTTTTGCTCTCCAGCGACTTCAGGTAGGATTTAAAAAACAATCTTGTCAAGAGTTTATACTTCTCATCTAGAGAAGAGTGGTCACAAAGGAGCTACTCCTACTTTATCAGGAGCAGAGTCACTCCACTGATTCCTACTCAACTTTGACCAAATCTAGGACTTGGTATCTATTACAGACTCTCCCTAAATGGATTACCCATGTTTCCCCACTTCTGCTCAGCGCCTTGCTGTCCCTGAGCTTTTGTTCACTTTGTGAACAAAATGCCTTTCTGATCTCTGCCTATCAAAATGCTATCCACCTCTCAAGTGCCCCAGGGCTTGGTCCTAGGTCTCTGTCCTACTCTATCAACACTTTCTCCCTACTGATCTTATCCAGGTCCATGGCTTTAAAGACCATCTATATGGTAATGATTTATAAATCTATGTCCTCAGCCCATTTGTCACCACTGATCTCCAGATTTGTATATGTAACTGTCTACTTGATATCTCCACTTGGATGTCTAAAGGTTATATCAAACTTAACATGGTCAAATTAGAATTCTTGTTTATCTCTTCCCTCAGGCTTACTCCTGATGCAGGTCCTCTCAATTGCAGTAAATGTCACCACCATATATAAGCCAAAAATCTGGGAGTCATCTTTAATTCTTCTACTTCCTTTACACTCCACATGCTATCTATCAGGAAGTCTTTGGGCTCTAACTTCACCATGGATCTTGAATCTAGCCACTTCTCTCTCACCCCCGGTCACCATTGGAATTTAAATCACCATGATCTCTCACCTGTACTTTTTCAATTGCTGACTCCGAGGTATTCCTGCTGCTATGCTTACTTCCCAACAACACCTCCATCCTGCAACCACAGGGATCTTTTAAAAATGCAAACCAGATCATGTTACCTTCCTGCTCAACCCTTCAGTGCCTTCCCAAAGCACTTAGAGTAAAATCCAGACTCCCTCCTACGGCCTACATGGTCTTACATGATTTGAACCCCACCTACCGCTTTGACTTCATCTTCTATTGCTCTCCCCTTTCCTCATTACGCTCTGCCCACACTGGCCCTATTTCTATTTCTTGATTTCACCAAACTCTTTCCCTTTCCCTGGAACACTCCACTCTCAAATCTTTATCTTCTTGTCATCTACATTCCCCATTGGATTGCACCTTCTGTGAGGGCTGGGACCTTTCCAGTAAATTTTTCTTGAAAGAAGGAATGAATTCAGCATCAATGTACTTTCTCCACAAAGCCTTTCCTGTACCTCTCTGATGGCAATATTCTCTCACTGTCCTTGAATTTTATATCCACATCTCATTTAACATTTACTGCTTCCTATCTCTTGTTGCAGTCATTTGTGTATGTGTTTTATCTTGTCAAATTAACTCTGATATCAGAATGGGCAGAATCCCTGTCTGATTCATCTAAATATTTCCCACCTGGCCTACTACAGGGCTTTGCACGGAGTGATGCTTAGAAATGTTGAGTGAGTGAATAAATAGCCAAGACACTCTTTATTTCTCTTGAAGGGGAGTATTATTAACATTAAAAACAACACCAACTGTCTTAGGCTATTGCTAAATTCCTTTGAAATTAATGAAACATAATTCACTAAAGCCTATTTTATGAAATGTTTTAAGTGGTTTGCAATGTTCTAGTGCTTAACTAGAAATGGCAGAAGCTACTGAAGTATTCTGATTGAGGTACATTTGAACAACACTGCCTGAAATGCTCATGCAACCAATATATCTAAATGTCCTAAAAACATACCAATGAGTCATGACTAATTCAGCCAACAGAATTCTGTGGGTACATTCTATATAATGGATAGGTAGCAATTTATGGAGTCATACTCATAAAGTTTGAATGATGAGTGTTATCAAAACTCATTTCAACATAATTCCAGTCCCTGAAATAGAAAAATTTTCACTATGATTATACAAATCTTAGAGCTGAACCTTAAATAGACTGCTTTTTATGATCTCATCTTCTTCCTTAGCTCCATTTTACTTATTCTCTCTAGTTTTCCAGCTCTTGCTTTTGAACTATGGTTTTCCCTCATACTATTTCAAGCCCCTATTCAGAATCTAAACTCATTCACTAAGCCCGTTAATATCATACCACCTTCATCTCAGAGAGAAATACTTTTAAATATATTTTTTCATCTCATAGAACTATTCACAAGTTTTATTGTCACAGTTTACTGGTCATCTTCAGCTCTTTTTACTTGCTTTATTAACTTTTTATATAGAAAAATCAATGCTTTAGATTGTGGATTATTTATTTGGGGGTGACTGTTTACTTTTCCATTTTCTCTATTTTTCTGTTTTGCATGTATTCTGCTATATTTTTCTTAGGTTCAACACAGAGGAGTTTTAATAAATTGAAAAGAGAAATTAAATCAGAGCCAACATGGAAAAATGACTGAAAACTATGTGACTAAGGTAAATGAAATGCAAAGTTAAGATGCTTCTAATCTTGAACTGCAAAAGACATTGCTCATAAATGACACTGTGGAACAAAGTATTAAATAATTCAAGACCATTGATGTCATTGTTATCTGCACAAAAACATTTAACTGAAGATAAATAATCTTTTCTCTCTTCAAGTTATTTTGTATAAGAGATTTCCCCTTCTTGTACAAATTTAAGTTCTACTCATCTTTTTATCCCAGTGGCTAAGCTTCTAGAGTAATGCACAAAAGTCTAGTTAACACGAAATGAAGCTAAAATATTGCCCTTTTGTATTTATACCAGAAGTGGCTTATCAGTTAGGTTGTTTTTGACTGCAAAGAGATGAAGACCCAACTCAAAGAAGCTTAAGGAAAAAGGAAATTGTTATCTTATTTACCAAGAAAACTAAGGATAGAGTGATTGCAAGGTTAATTAATTTAGAGGCTTGATAATGTTATTGAAAGCCCAGGCTCTTTTCATAGAATTCTCTGCCATTCTCGGAGAATTGGTTTGGTCCTCAGGCATGTCCCATCATATCTGCAAGATTTTTACAACAATTCCTGCTGTCATATGTAGACAACAGAAATTTATTCTCTTGTAGTTCTGTTGGCTAGAAAGAAGTCCAAAATCAGTTGTCAGCAGGATTGTTTCCTTCTGGAGGCCCTGAGAGAGAATCCATTTCATGCTTCTCCCCTAGTTTTTGCTACTTACTAGCAATCCTTGGCATTCCTTGGCTTGTAGATACATCCCTCCAACATATGTCTTTGTCCTAACATAGTGCTTTCCCCCATGGGTCTTTGTGTCCTCACATGACTTTCTTATAAGAACACCAGTTATTGGTTTAGGGGCCTTCCTAATCCAGTATGAGCTCATCTTAACTAATTACATCTGCAAAGACCTTATTTCCAAGTAAGGCCACATTCAGAGGGTATGGGTGGACATGAATTTTGGGGGATACTATTCAACCCAGGACAGTGGTTAATTGCTTTCCAGACCCTTGTATAACTTAATGGGAAAGAAAGAATTTTTCCAAAGGCAAGTCGATGGTAAGTGAAATGAAGAACACTGTAATGAACTTCTTTCACTATTAAAAAATTGTACTTCCGGGGCGCCTGGGTGGCGCAGTCGGTTAAGCGTCCGACTTCAGCCAGGTCACGATCTCGCGGTCCGTGAGTTCAAGCCCCGCGTCAGGCTCTGGGCTGATGGCTCAGAGCCTGGAGCTTGTTTCCGATTCTGTGTCTCCCTCTCTCTCTGCCCCTCCCCCGTTCATGCTTTGTCTCTGTCCCAAAAATAAAATAAATGTTGAAAAAAAAATTTAAAAAAAAATTGTACTTCCATGCATAAGCATTTAACACATTCCAATAGAATGTGTTAAAATGTGTACATACAACTCTGTAAAAACTGCTATTTTATTTTTGAAGGGCTCCTTCTATATTCTCTGAATACATTATAGGTATTGAGCAACTCTCTCTATAATGTTCATGCACAGATCTGTATACATGTGTGAGACTACATGAATACTGTAGGTACCAGACAGCTTGCTTTGTAGTGGATGATTAATGGCAAATATACGTTTGATGACGTTTTAGGAAAATTATATTAAAATACAGCAAAATCAGAAACAATAATCCTGACTGGATAGTATTTAACAAAGAAGGATTCTCAATATAATTTCCCCAAGTATGTCCAATAAGTTGTAAAGTTCTTGATGCAATCTTTCCCAAGGCTTCTTCCTTCCATAAATAGAAGCTCATTTTTAAATACCTCTGGCACTATTATTGCTTTACTCTTAGATATCAGGATGAACATAGATTTTAACATACTGGCTTCTCAGGGTAAAAACTGGCCAGCAATTTATCAGAATACCATGGAAAATTATTGAACTCAAACCACTTAAGCATTGCTAGAAAGATCAGGAAAGAAGACAGGAACTGGTTAGTGTCTTAGAAAACTCCTTTTTGGCTTTTGTGATAAATATGGGTAATAGATATCATGTTCTTCCCTTGTCCAGAGACTCTAGAGGCATTGGTGGATAAATTGTCACAAATATAAGAGCATCTTGTTATTTCTCTTATGTAACAATCATCACACTTATAATTACTTATTTGTGATCTTCTCTATTCTAATATAAGTCCCATGAGAAGAAGGACTAAGTGTGTTTTATTTTTGTGTCCCTAAGGCTTGGCACAGTGATTAGCAAAGGTGAGTCGAAATAGAAATGGGCTTAACTTCTTATGGATATGGATAACTCCACTGGTAAATATTGAATGAGATTCCATGGTACCCTATTAGAATTAATACTTTTTTAGTGTCACGTTGGCTGACACTGCAAGGTACTCCCCAGTAACCATTCTCTTCATCTTTAGTTGGGAACATGGCTACCTAAAACAAAGACTACATTTCCCAGTTTCCCATTTCCCAGTGTGGCCAATGGATATTAGCAAAAATGATGTGTGGTAGTTTCCAAGAATCCTCCTTAAAAGATGGCCAATGTGTGTTCTTTGTCTCTAATCTTATTTTCCCTTTCTTCATCTTGCTACCCAAAGCACAGGTATGATAACTGGAACTCTTAGCTACTATTTTAGGCCACAAGGATGAGGGCCACACCCTAGGGTTGTAAGGAACTTGGGTTCTTGAGGATTTGTGAAGCAGGGCTCTTATACCAGCCCTGGATTGCTTACTTTTTTAGAGTCCCCCTCCCCTCCGCAAGGTTTTTATGTGAGAGAGAAATAAATTTTTACCTATTTAAGCCACAGTTATTTTGGGTCTTTGCTATTTGCTACCAAATCTAATCTAAGTGATAGATAGAAATAAGATTTTAGGATGCTACAGCTGGAAGATGGCTTGATTGGAGCTCACCACTCTCATTTGACAATTGATGACCAAAAATGTTAAATCCTTGACCCAGGTCATGAAAATGGAATGGAGGTAAAGTCAGGTCTAAAATCCAGTTCACTTCAGATCTCTTTTTCCTACTCCATTTTGCCTATTTAATGAAACAGATATGTCAAAAATAGTTGGTATCTTCATTCTTATTTTTCCATTGACTTTAGTTACAATATTACAGGTATTACTAGTCACAGGTTAATAGTCCTTTAGTTAATTGACTGGAAAATTTGGTGGAAAAGGTGGTATTTCTTCCATATCTACTGATCCTCAGCTATATGCTTGAAAATGTCAGAGTTTTGTATTTGTTTATGAAGATATTAAATTAGGCTAATACAACTGGATTATAAGATAACGCCTCACCACTGGTGTATGTAACCACATCCACATGATCTACCGTAACTTGAATATTCTTTGGACATAATTTTAGATTGATACAAAAAATGACTACTTACTTTACCAAGTCTTTGTGCCAAGTTTATCAATGAGACATACTTCTTGTGGACTATATAATAAAATCTGAAATAGTAGGTCATGAAAGTTAATGCTGTTTCCAGAAGTTATTACCTTACAAAGAAGCTTGGGTATTGGGAGAAATCTTAACTATAAAATATATTGAGTAACCAAGGACAGAGCCAGAGACTTCTCTAGCTGAGTTCTGGTTCTCAATCTTAAATATTTCATGCTCCATTTCTTTCTAGTATAAATCTTGAAACTATAATTGCCAGATATTAATCAAAGATCACATATATAATGATGATTTTTATCTAGCCAAAGATGTGACTGGTGCCCTCATTACAGTAAACTGAATAATAATGTATAACTTGAAAATCAAACATTGCCAAGAGATTGACTATGGAATCTTTCTGGCATGATAAAGTTGTTGGTTTGATTCCAATAATTTAGAATTTGTGGGAATTTTATTGTATTTATTTTGTAAAATCCTTAAAAAGTTCAAGTAATAGCATAATACAGAAATATTTAGGGGAGTATATGTTTATCTGCACTAGTGTGGGAGAATGTTAAAGGACATAAGTTGTACTAAGGCAGTAGTTCATAAATATTTTGAGGTCATAATCCCTTGAGAATTTGATGTAATTTATGGATCCACCCCAAGAAAATACCTATACCCAAGGTAGCAGACTTAATAGGGATTATCTCCCTAGTACCTTTCTTCTGGAAACTGTTTTTCCATCTACTTGGTTATCACAGGAGCCCCAATGCTGGTGCAACAAGAGCTCACCCCTGGCTGCAACTTATTGGTCAGTAGATAAACCAAGTCAAGCCAATCAGAGTCAGCCCAAGACTTGCCAACAAAAAAGGAGAAAGATAGCCAATCTGTCACCAGATACTTTAAAAAGTGAGATTTAGGGGGGGTCCTGAGTGGCTCAGTCAGCTAAGCGTCTGACTCTTGATGTCAACTCAGGTCATGACCTCAGGGTTCATGAGTTCAAGCCCCATGTTGGGCTCTGCACTCATGGCACAGACCCTGCTTGGGATTCTGTCTCTCCCTTTCTCTCTGTCCCTCCCCTGTTCATGCATACTCTCTTTCCCTCCCTTTTTCAAAATAAATAAACTTAAAAAAAGTAACATCTTAGAGTTTGTATGCTATATAATATTATTTTAAAAAGTGAGATTTAAAGGTCTTATGTATTGGTTAGTCATGTTTTCCATCACCTGGACAAAGTCAGTTTGCAGCAAGGAGAAGAATAAAACCAATGAGCAGAGATAAATGTGATAGAATTCATCAAGTGTGTGTCTTCTAGTAGTTTCTAAGGCTCAGCCAATCATATTTCTGACTTTGGATTTTGTGAGAAATCGTAATCCTAACTTCCTCTTTCTCCTGGAACAACTTTAGCTTGAGTATTTTTCACTTGCAAAAGATAGAGTACTACCTACAGCACACAGATACACATGAAACTGTCCCTGCAACATTAGGGGATTTGCCAAGGGCTAAGAACTCCATGTATTAGTGTGATTACTCACGATCAAATGGATTTTGCTAATTAAACATGAATCATCTGAATAAATGAAGTAATTTCAATGTGTCTCATATTTACAAAAGTCTGTAAACAGTTTAGATTATTGTATATATGTATGAAACAACTTTTGTTTCATTAGCAGTGTCCTACAATTTATACTTTCCCTATTTCAGACTTCTCCATCCATACTCTCAAGATTTTAAAAAAGTTTTAAGTGCTTTTAACATTATTGCATTGATTTTCCTTTTGAATATAAAATGAGAGAAAAGAAACAACAGCATGCCACTTTATTTTCTCCTGCTCTAGGAAGCAACTGGGTCCTAGTAAACCATAAAATAAAATTTATAGTAGTTCAGTTTGTGAACCAGAATGAAAATTTTATTAATTTATAAAAGGGTGTAGACTTTACTAGTGATTTGAACCACAGAGTCTTTTCTCCAAGGTACTCCTTTCATGATACACAGAGAAACCATCGTATTTATCAGAAGGTCATGCTGATGAAGATGGAATTGCAAAGAGAAGAAATTGGATGATAAGAGATATAGTATCCAGGCTTTGCTAGATCCTAATGAACTACTCTTCTCAAAAACAGAATTGTAGTCAATTGGAAAGTTATAGATAGCCTTCTCATTGCACTGACAATTATTTTTTGGCATCTGTTCTGCTGGATGGATTCTGGATATCTTCTTGAATTTTTAAAATTTTCATCAGAGACATTACCTTCTCTCTGTCTTTTGACTGGTTCGCTTATCATGTAGACCCTGGCTTTCGCCTTTACTTCCTGGACCAGGAGCTCTTTATTACTTGCCAGGTCCAGCAGGTTTGACCAGAAGGTCCACAGAAAGCTGACTATTGGAGGCAATTCCACTTCCAATCATGAGAATAAACTTAACAAAACTAAAAGAAAAACATGGAACAGCAACTTGTGCAAATTATAGGGTCACAGCCTGAGAATAAACTTGTAACATAATTGTGAAAGGAGAGGCTAATCTTTTGGAGGATGGAATGATTCTCTTCAGCTAAGTCTGCTCCCATTTCATTTACATGAGGCCTTCCCTTTTATAAATAGGTAGATGTAATAGAGTCTCCATGATAGGAGATATTGCTTTTTATTATATCTGTGATAGAGCTACACCCTGTATTTCATCAAAGAGAGTGTCAAAATATAGAGGCTCTCTGTATTTCCTGCTTTAAAATATTCATGCTTCCTTTCTTATATCCTTTTGATCTTATAAATACTATTGTATTTCCAAAAAAGAGAAGTTATAAGCTTTAGAAATATACATGGGTTGTGACATTTGAAGCCAGTCTCTGACATTTAGATGGACTCATATTCAAAACACATCTTTCAAAATTAGCATACGACACAGGGAAATACAGTCAGAGAAAAGTGACTATGCACACACTTCAAGGTTTTACTTCAGGTATTAAGTAGGAATCGATTTGATTGAAATAAAAAATGTCTGCAGCAGGGTTCTTGTGAGTAAACCATCTTAGAAGTGGATCCTCCAGCCCCAGTCAAGCCTTCAGATGACTGTAGCCATGGTAGACAGCTTGACTGCAACCTCAAGAGAGACTAGGACCCTGGACCTCCCAGCTAAATGACTGACAAATTCCTGACCCACAGATATTGTAAGATAATAAATGTTTATTGTTTTAAGTTGCTAATTTTGAGGTCATTTGTTATGAAGCAATAACTGATAAAGCCTATAAGGTACTATGTAATCTTTCACAAGGCTACTGTTTTGTATCTTCTACCACTGTTCCTATTGTCCACTGCCTCCTGTGATTGTTTTACTATTCATTGACTCATTAAGCATTTCCCGGCCTCAGAGTTTGTGTTCTTCCTGTTCCTCCTATTTGGAGTGCTATTTCTACTTCTCTGTATATAATTCACTCCTTCAAATCACTCATGTGGAAATAAGAAAAAAATATATTTTAAAAATCAATAGTTTTTCTCTTTTCTAGCAATAAGTGTCTAGAAAGGGAAATTGAAAACATCTATTGCATTTATAATATTGAAAAAAAAACATGAGATTCTTAACAGAAAGCTAATAAGAAAGGTTCAGAAATGCCATAAAAAGGCTTATAAACTCAAACTGAAGGTTATAAAATAAAATCTTACCAGATGGAAAAACATTTCAAATCTTGGAGGAGGAGACAATATAAAAGACTTGACTCTCTCCAAATTAATATATTAATTCAATTAATTCTAGTTAGAATGCCAATAGGTGAATTTTTTATTTAGAAAAAAATTATTTCTTTTAACCAGGTGAAAAAATAAAGGCCTGAGTAGAGTCAGGCATTTTTTTCTTTTGAAATACCAGAATTGGGGTGCCTGGGTGGCTCAGTGGGTTAAGTATACAACTCTTGATTTTGGCTCAGGTCATGATCTCATGGTTTGTGAGATCGAGCCCCATGTTGGACCCTGCATTGGTTGTGGAGCCTGCTTAAGATTCTCTCTCTCCCTCTCCCTCTGTCCCTCTTCCACTTGCTTTTTCTCTCTCTAAGAAAGAAAGAAAGAGGAAGAAATAAAGAAAGAAAGAAAGAAAGAAAGAAAGAAAGAAAGAAAAAATGGGGCACCTGTGTGGCTCAGCCAGTTAAGCATCTGAGTCTTGATTTCGGCTCAGGTCATGATCTCACAGTTTGTGGGATTGAGCCCCATGTCAGGTTTTGTGTTGACAGTGCAGAGCCTGCTTGGGATTCTCTCTCTCCCTCTCTCTTTGCCCCTCCCTGGCTCATGCTCTCTTTCTCAAAATAAATAAACATGAAATATCAGAATATCAGGAGCAATATTTTCCAAATGAGAGAACATATTATAAGGTCTTATCAATATGAACAAATAGTTCAATGGAGAAACATGGAGTCGAGAAAAAGATTCCAACATGTATAAGAATTTAGTAATGACAAACAACTGTGGGAGAGAGTGGAGAATTGTGTGAGAGAGCTGAGAAATGCAAGAGAAACAAAAATTATATGAGAAAGAATTTTTAGGACAGGGAATCATGCAAGAGACAGGGATTTGTGGGAGAGGACATAGAATTGTAGGAGAGACAAGGAATTGTGGGAGAATTGTGAATGCAACAAAAAACTGGGAGATGGAATTTTGGAAGAGACAAAGAATTGTGGGAGAAACTAGAGAATCATGAGAGCAAATGGAGAAATGTGGGAAAGATAGGGATTTGGGGGAGTGAATGGAGAATTGTAAGAGAGAATGGGGAATTGTAGGAATAAATAGGGAAGTGTGGAATAATTTTGGGAGAGACAGAATTGTGGGGGAAAATGGAGAAATGTGGGAGCAACAGGGAACTGTGTGAGAGAAGGGGGAATTGTGGGAGAGAATGGAGAACTGTGGGAGAAATAAGGAATTGTGAGAGAATTGTGGAGAGAAGAATAATTGTGGGCCACACGGAGTTGTGCGAGAGACAAAGAATTGTGGGAGAGACCAGAGATTCATGTGAGAAAATGGAGAACTGTGGGAGAGACAGGGAATTGTCAGAAAGAATAGGGAATTGTGGGAGAGACAAAGAATTTTGGGAGACCCAAGGAATCGGAGCAACAAAGAACTGTGGGAGAAATCAGAAATTCATGAAGAAAACTGAGATATCTGGGAGAGAATTGGGAACTAATGGCAAGATAAAGAATTGTGTGAGAGACAAAGAGTTGTGGGAAATATAATGAACTATGGGAAAATTATGGAGAAATAGGAATTGTGGGAGAACTCTGTAGAGAGAATTGTGGGAAACAGAAGGAACTGTGGAAGGGACAGGGATTGTGGGAGAAAATGGAAAATTTTGGGAGAAACCAGATAATTGTGGGAGAGAATAGGAATTGTGAGAGAAACCAGAGAATTGTGGTAGCAACCAGAGAATTTTGGGAGAGACAGGGAAATGTGGGAGAGAAGGGAGAATTGTAAGAGAAGGGAAAAGTGTGGAATAAAGATGGACTTTTTAATACATAGAGCAGGCATAACTGACCTGTGCATCTGGAAGAAAACAAAATTGGACCTTACACATACAAATAAATTTGAGATGGATTAAACACTTAAATGTTAAAAAGAAAATAATAAGTATCCTGTTAGAAAAATCTAGGAAACTACATATAGCAGGAGGGATAGGTTAGACTTAACCAACACTGAGCCCAGGTATATATGATTTTAGAAAATTATGAAAATATTCATAACTTTAATGGACAAACAATATATTTAGAAAAACTTTAGCAACAGTAGGCAGACATAATGATATATTTAATAAAAACGAACTTTTTAAAAATGTTTATTTCTGAGACAGAGAGAGACAGAGCATGAGTGGGGGAGGGGCAGAGAGAGAGGGAGACACAGAATCTGAAGCAGGCGCCAGGCTCCGAGTTGTCAGCACAGAGCCCGACGTGGGGCTTGAACTCACAGACCGTGAGATCATGACCTGAGCCGAAGCCAGACGCTCAACTGACTGAGCCACTCAGGTGCCCCTATAAAAAAGAACTTTTTAATTCAATGTAAAAATGGGCAAAAGATTTAAAAAGGTAATTATTTAAAAACTCACTCTTGAAAATATTTATTAACCTACGTTGTTGAATGAGAACACATTTTATTGAATGATTGAAAACATTTAAAAATATAGATCAGTTTACATTTATTTATTTATTATTATTATTTAAAAAAAATAGTAGTGATATAATTTCTTTTTTAAATTTTTAATGTTTATTTATTTTTGAGAGACAGAGAGAGACAGAGTGTGAGTGGGCAAGGGGCAGAGGGAGAGGGAGACACAGAATCCAAGGCAGGCTCCAGACTCCAATCTGTCAGCACAGAGCCTGATGCAGGGTTTGAACTCACACACTGTGAGATCACGACCTGAGCCGAAGTCGGTGGCTTAACTGATTGAACCACCCAGGCGCCCCTATCAGTTTACAATTTAAATGTTTCAACAATGTTCTCTGTAAGATAGACAATTTGAAGATAAGTATCAAAAAAAATTGTAGTTATATCTCCTAAGCTTTCTACATTTCTATTTTATGCATCTAATTTCTCTGCCAATAGAAGAAAAAAAACAGGCCAAAATGCAAATCCAGATGGTCAACAACACATGAAAAGATGCTCTTAGCAAAGGGAAATGCAAATTAAGGTAACCATAAGACATTGCCTAAGAAACAGGTACAAAATTTAAAAGGATCTGTAACTTATTACTGGTTGGATTCAGGGCAAAGGGTACTCTCATTCATTGCTGGACATATCTGACCTACTACAGTTTTTTGCAAGACAGTCTGGCAGCATCTATTAAAACTAAAAATCTCCAGGCCATTTGAACTAGTCATCCCTTTTCAGGGTATCCAAGTCTTAGAAATGAGGACCAACAGGGGCACCTGGGTGGCTCAGCTGGTTAGGCGTCCGACTTCGGCTCAGGTCTTGATCTCAAGGTTCATGGGTTCGAGCCCCACTTTGGGTTCTGTGCTAACAGCCTGGAGCCTGGACCCTGCTTCAGATTCTGTGTCTCCCTCTCTCTCTTCCCCTTCCCTGTTTGCACTCTGTCTCTCTGTCTCTCTCTGTCTCAAAATAAATAACCATTTTTTTTTAAATATAAAGGAAAATAAATGAAGAACAACAATTATGAATGAACACACACACACATACACACACTGCTTGTAGTGGCAGAAGATGATTATCAAAGTAAATGCCCATCAACAAGGAATAGTTAATTAGATTATAGTATATCTACCAATTGGGATATTGTGCAGTCAGGTAAAAAAAGTGATGGAGAGGTATACCAGTTTACCTGGAAATTTCTAAATGCTATTTTTTATTGAGAAAAACAAGGTGGAAAAAAGCATGTATAGTATAATCTTATCTTTCTAAAACAATGACCAAAATGATACCTTAAATGTATATGTGCAGAGGTATATATATATATATATATATATATGTTTGTGTGTGTGTGTGTGTGTGTGTACAAAATATGGGCTTGGATAAAACATGTATGAATAGATATGAAATTGATGTCATGGATTGTTTGGAAGGGGGATAGATGCCAGAGAGGGAGGAAAGAGAGGAGGAGAGGGAAGCCAAACTGAACAGGAAAAGAATTAAAAAAGACTGCACCAAAAATCCAAATATGTATGATATTATCACATTTATGCATTTTTGTTAAATTATACTTAGTAGAAATATAAAAAGGAAAAAATTTTGAATGTGAATACCAGATTTTTTTTTTTGTAAGAAAAGTAAGTGCTCTGAGCTTAGGGCATAATTTGAAAACCTTTTTGTAAGGTGAATTCTTGCCATGAAATTCTTTTCATTTTTCTCCTTTCCTTTTTCTTTTTCACTATGAGCCAAAGACCAGAAAAAAGTGGTAATGTCAAAGTTCTCATTGAGTTCTGGTTACCATAAATTTTCCCTAAGGAAAGAGAATTACATTCGCTACTGTGCCACAAATTTCCCACAGAGATCCCCTTTAGTAGAAAACAGTAAATTTATATTTTGCATTTTCTCTTTAATATATCCATGCTTGTGCTAATATAAAAAGATTTAAATACCTTAGTCAAAGTATTTAACATCTTGTTTGGCTATCAGGTATGGTCTTTCCTGGGAACAGAGGGCACATTTAAATTGGGTAACTGAAGAGGGTTTAATAGAGGGACTGTTTACAAAAGCACTTGCAGGGGTTAGGGGAACCAGGGAGGGAGAGTGCATTACCCTGGAAGTAGTAATATTGAAAAGTTGTTATCATCTCTGAGCCTGGAGAAGCAAGGGGAACGAGTGGCTACTGAGACCCAGTTGTGTTGAGCGAGCTGACAGTAGTCATGGCCTTCAACAGAGAGATGCAGCCAGCTTATAGATCCTGTGGAAACAGATCTGAGGGAATAATACCCCAACCTGCTCTTCTCCCCACCGTCTGACCTACTGATGCTCCCCATTCTTCAAACTCAACTGGAAGCCAGAAGACTAGGGAGCCCTGATGCAGTCCAAATAGGTCAGCCTCCAGGAGCACAGAACTGGGCAGAGGGTTTATACTAACGGGAATCCATATTTGAAAAGCTTAGCATGAAGCCATATGGCTCTTGTTATCATGTGACCTAATTAAAGTAGTTAGATGCCACCCAAAACACAGAAGAGAAGCTCCTGGGTGTAAGACCCATAACAAGTAAACTCTGATAGGAGTTGGGAAGGAGAATAGAGAATAAAAAATTTAAGTTTTCTCAAGGAGGAAGGAAAAGTCTCAGGACACGGGGGATGAGGTTCAGAAAATAAATTTCACTAATGTAACACTTTTATCTAAAGTTGGTTATGTTCAGATGTACATACTCTACATGTAGACCAAAGATCATTTGTTCATGAGTTACAATATCTGGGTTTGGATACGTGCTACTACTTAGCTCTGTCACTTTGGGTAAGTCATTTCTCCCCTTTGGGTAAGTCAGTTCTCCTCTCTGAGTTTGTTTTGTTCTCCACATAAGAAGAGAGTAGGACTAAAGATCTAAGCTTTCATTCAGTTCTACACTGTATGATGCTACTATTTCACCCAAAAAGAAACTTTTAAAAAGGTTTTATTTTTAAGTAATCTCTACATCCAATGTGGGGCTCGAGCTCACAACCCCGAGATTAAGAGTCGAACACTCCACCAACTGAGCTAGCCAGACGCCCCTCAAAGAGAAATCTTAAAAATAACTTGACTAAAAGCTTAAAGTTGAGTTAGAAAAATAGTTCAGAGCATTTAGAACAAGAGTGTAATTAAAATTATGATTTCAAGCAACTTCTAATTTTCCCCTTAGGATACCTCACCATAGAATTCAGCAGGCCACTAAGAGACAATAAACCTCCCTGTTTGATGGACACCAAGTTCAAATCATTATATCCATAGGGAACACTATCATTGGGTAATGACAATAGAGTACTTTAGGAAGAGGCAGTAAAAAGCAGGAGATAATCTGGTTTCAGTGGATTGTATTATAGCTGAAAACCACTGAATAATCTACATCTTTCTCCTTGTAGAAAATCTCAGAAATCTCAGAAGAACAACACTGGTAAGAATGTAAAAGGAATGGAAAAATACAAAGATGGAACCATGGTACCCTATGGCCTATTGTACCCCTTTCTATTTAGCAAAGGGAGTACCTATCTCTAGGCTACCCCTGAATTATATGAATGGGTATGAAAACATTGCTGTGGTAAAACTAACATTGCTGTGATATGCCAAGAAAGTGGCAATGAAAGTTGCTGTTTGACTCTTTTTTTCTTTCTTTACTCCTTATTTTCATATGTATCAAATGTCCTTGGAGCATTTTTTATAAATTGATTCTCTCTCACTGCCATGACTGGAGGACCAAAGCACCGATATCAATAATGATTTTTTTGATGATGGCACTTGTTACCAGAGTCTCTCTTAATTTCATTTTCTTTTCCTTTATTAAAATTTTTTAAATGTTTATTTTATTTTCGAGAGAGAGAGAGAGAGAGAAGGAGAGAAGCAGAGAGAGAGGGAGACACAGAATCTGAAGCAGGCTCCAGGCTCTGAGCCTTCAGCACAGAGCCTGATGTGGGGCTCAAACCCATGAACTGTGAGATCATGACCTGAGCCAAAGTCAGGCGCTCAACGAACTGAGCCACCCAGGGGTCCCACAGAGTCTCTCCTAATTTTATAGCAACATTGGTTTAGGTCTACTTGATTAACTCATATCCAACAATAAAAAAGGAGAGGGTCCCTCAACCAGGGAAGAGGTGAAAGCAACTTATAATTTGTCAATAGCTTAGTATGAAAAATTTTATTTTTAGAGATATAAAGCCCTGGTAGTAGGCAATAATATCTAGAAGACTAGAAAGGCAATGTTCTATGATAATTAGTCAATGTTGAATAGAGGAAGATGTTCTATGATAGAATATGGCATAACTTGTTAGTCAATGTCAAGTGGGGAAAGATCAAGAAAGGTTAAGGCCTGGGATTTGGCCCATCTGCCATGGTCAGGGTAGTGGGTATTGGGAAAAGAGGGATTGACTTTAGCAGATGAAGTACAGCATCCACAGGGCGTGATAAAAAGCTGTTGTAATTTCAGGCAAACAACTCGCGCTAGGAACCGAAGAGGTTCCGGGAGTTCTAATGAGCAGGTCCAATGCATTTAGAAGGAACTGGGGGAGAGAGAAATGGATGAATCCAGGTAGACGGGCAGGGAAAGCAGGTAGCACGCCAGCCTGATGGAGTTTAGAAGCTGCGGTAACAAAGCACCATAAACTGGGTGGCTTAAACAGCAAAGACTTCTTGATTCATGATTCTGGAGGCTAGAAGTCTAAGATCAAGGTGTTGGCAGGGTTCATTCTGAGGGCTGTGAGGGAAAAATTTGTTCCGGGCTTCTCTGAGGCTTGTAAATGGTTGTCATCTCCCTGTGTCTTCATATAATCTTCCCTTTATGGATGTCTCTGGGTCCAAATTTCCCCTTTTCATAAGGACACCACCAGTCAGATTGGATTAGGGCCCACTCTAATGACCTTATTAATCTTGGTTATCTGTAAAGATCTATGTCCCAAATAAAGGCACATTCTGAGGTACTGAGGGACTTTAACACAGAAATTTTTTAGGGGGTAGGGAGTACACAATTCAACCCATGACAAGGATTGATGACCACAAGATGAAGCCCTAGCACTAGAGGAGATTGGAGGATAAGACCCATTACCAAGACAGGAATTTAGACACAGGGACCAAGAAAGAACTGGACTATTCAAGCTGGGGTATATGGTGGGGAAAGCCTTGGAAATGAGACAATTGCCAGAACTGGAGTCTGGAGCCAAGGCTTATGGATGCCCAGGTATCTGAATTGAGGTACAAGAACTATTGAAAGATGGGCTAGAATTAGCTGTCTAAGCCTGTGTGCACAGTCAAGAGGAGGTCTCAACTTCTGGGAGACGGAGGCCAGCAAAGACAGAGACTCCATGGGACTTCATGACGCATTGGAAAATTCCACAGGAAATGGAAAATTGAAGTGGGAGGCATTGAATTGGTATACTCCTGAGTGAAACCTGCATAGAGAAGTTTTGCCAAGATTGACTGCTCCTGATCCCTGCCCAAACGGGTATATCCAGAAACTGATTATCTTTGCTCCCGATTCCCTCAAAACGGGAGTGTGACAACCCTAGGTTCTTAAAAGCATGCGAGAGACAGGTACTTAAAGCAACCAGATCAATATAGTCCATATTCCTAGAGCAGCACTTTCATCATATGGAGATTATAATGAAAATAGATGCAAAGTTTGTGAATTTTATGGTAAACAGAGACTTGAGAGAAGTCAAGCTTGCACTCTCAAGCTTGTAGAGTGCAGCCGACTATTTGGGACCCACCCATGTCCCCTTGACACTCATCATTCATGTATAAGCCAATTGATGTCTTAACTGCAACCACGTGCAGCTATCTGCTTGAGCCCTTTCTATTGGTCTGAGTAGTAGACAGTTCATCATCCAGGGATCTGTCCTTAGTCAATGATGAATGGGAGCTGGGATTTAAATACTCCAGCTTTCTTGACCTTGGGTAGGGGTGGGAGAGTGGGGAGGAAGCTTTGACTTACCTCTGTACTGTTTCCCAAAAGCCCCCAGTGGGATTGAGCCCCATGGCCACAGAGATAACCTGTTCATTAAAGCACCGTGTATTTACTTCCTTACCTTTTTGGCTCACTTCCTAACTCTCCCATCGGTGCTTCTTGGGATTGCCTCCCAAATAAACCACTCACATTCTAGTCTCCAGGTATGCTTTTGGGGGCAACTTGCCCAAGCCACTGAATCTGGCTTGAACCAAGCCCTCAGACCAGACTCTAGGGTAGGTGGGAAGATGGTGGAACTTCAGGAGTTTATATCCCTCTGCCTTTAAAGTAGCTTTGCAGGTAAATTAAGAAACACTGGTTTAAGTGACTTAATCATCTTTCATTTGGAACTGTTAAACCAGTAGCCCTCAACCTTTATTCGTCCCCTCACTTATCTGTGAAGTACCACCTATTATCTTCAATGATTCAGGAAAACTGACAAAAGCACTTTATGACCCTCCAAATACAGAAACCTAAAAAGTAGCACCATAGAGTGTGGAGGAATCACCATGATTCCCCCAGAACTAGCTTCCTTCCCTCGAGTTCGATTTACCTTTTATTCAAAAGGTACGTATACTTGAAAAGTGCTAGTGGATTTCTCTATTGTTAGAAATAAGTCTTTTTCTTTGGCTCTTATTTAAAAATGAGAATTACAAGAGAATCTCCCAGGACTCTTTATTGTTGCTTAATAAAACGTGTTTAATAGCAGCGATGTCCCTTGACTTGAGCTCAAACAACACAGAGCAGTAAGTGTGAATTATTCCATCAGCCTTCACCCTGCTCATGCTTTATTACTTAATAATGCTGCTTTGCATGGAGTGTCAGCAGGCCGCCTAAGAAATGATTACAGCATCATGCTAAAGAGGTGGTACAATCAGTTGCTGCTGCTTCTACAAATATTGCTCCATGATCTATGCACTTAATTTTTATTTCAATCTTTTTTCATTATTTTTGTAAACAAATTTTGGTAGCCAATAAAGGAATACAATAAATAAATGAAACAATAAACAACTTGCTCTTGGGGTAAATTGAATGCTACTAAAGGCATGTTATCATTGATAATTTAACTAAAATGTTTATAGTTTACCATCATTCTTTATTAAAAAGCACAGGGGTTATTAAACTGTACCAATTTAGTCTTCTTGCCCCTTGAAGGATTCCTTGAGATAAACAAGCAGGTATGTCTGAAAAAAATTTTTAAATAACAGGAACAGAATTGCTAAGAAAGATTGAATTTCAAAGTGAATCTACTGGGATGCTGGAATGTTCTCTATTTAAGTTTGTTTTCACTCACATTTATATGCAAGAGTGTGGAATAATAATTAAGGTATTTCTAAGGAAATGAACACAATTATTGAATTACAATGTTATTTATGGAGAAGGCACTAGCAAGACACGTTTATGTCTACGGTTTACTTTTGTCATGATTAGAAGATAACCTCATGAAATTTATGCTATTTTAAATGGATTATTCACCTCACTTTGTTTACTGAAACACTGAGTTTTTTGTGGATCTGGACCTGAAGGGAACGGTAGGGTCCTCTCTTCATTTTCCTCCAAGTTTAGAGGCTTATTCCAGTTTTACAGATATTTTATTTTCCTGCAAGAATTGAGTCTCTTGGGCCTGGGCTTCCATTTTTGTCATTGAAAAAGCAATATGTATACATTATGAGGTAATTTTGTAATACATTTATTATTTATAATCTTTAAAATATTGTTGTCTTTTCATGAGGGTTTATAGTGATTTTCTCTTGCAACTTGATCCAGGCTCTGGGATCATGCAAAATATCTCAAATTCTCTGTATTTTGGGATTACAAAAGTGGCTGGTAAGACATTTGTAGTAAGTAGGATGCATGTGACATTAAAACTACAGGATTATAAGTGTCCTACTATGACCACTTTGATTTTTTTAGAACATTTATTAATGGTCACAGAGATGGCCACTTTTAGGTGTCAACGGAACCAATGATGATTTGAAATTTAAAAGAAATTTGATTATTGCAATGATACGCTATCCTTTCTACAGTTAAATTGCCTTTCTCTCCTTCCTCCCTATCCTGTACTCACTTAAAAAAAATTATTTTAATGTTTATTACTTTTGAGAGAGAGAGAGAGAGAGAGAGAGAGAGAGAGACAGAGACCAAGCAGGAAAGGGGCAGAGAGAGAGGGAGGCACAGAATCGGAAGCAGACTCCAGGCTCTGAGCTGTCAGCACAGAGCCCAATGCGGGGCTTGAACTCACAGACCACGAGATCATGACCTGAGCTGTAGTCGGCCGCCCAACCGACTGAGCCACCCAGGCGCCCCCGTCCTCACTTTTGATTGTAAAAACAATATTATGACATCTAAGAGTATGAAGAGAAAAGAAACAAAATTCCTGGTACAACTGCCATTTTTATTTGTTGCCTTCTGTTCTTTGCCCATACACATTTATATTTTTAAACATAGTAGCAGTCATATACATGCACGATATTGTATTCTGCTTTTTTATTGTCAATTCTCTTTTGAAGAGAGATCTGGAATTTTATGAGGAGATTGCAAAACAGGACTAAAGAAGCTATGTCACTCTAGCTGAAAAAAAAAAGAAGAGGGGAACGTGTTGATTGTATGAGTTTCAAGCTTTTTAAAAGTGGTGTAACATTTACCTTAGATTTTCTTAACCAGAGATTTGAACCCAACCATCTTGGGTTGGAAAAGGGTATGGAATGTAATCAAACTAAAATTTGTGAATGAAAGTAGAGCAGCATTTGCTTTCTGCCAGATTGCTAATTAAATGCCATGGAAGACTTTGCGTATTTAATTTTAGTCATGTAAAGAATGTGCAATAGTTGGTAGGCAAGAGTTTTGGCCGGGAAAGAAATGACTATATTTTTAGATCATTTTGCTACCTCTGTAAATTTATTATCCTTTAAAGTAGCTGAAGTGTAGAAATGGAAAAGTTCCTTCATTTGATCCAGAATTAGGGTTTTGTTGGGTTAAAGGGCAAGGTCCTTGAGGGAATAGGCAAAAGAACGGTTGAAAATGATGTGCCATGAATTCTAGACAGAAGAGGCAAGGAGACAGATGAAGATATGGAGAGCTGAAGGGGCTGGAGATCTCTGTAATAAGAACAGACATAATGGTAAAAATAGAGCAAGAGAGCTGGAAGAACGGAGGGTTGTGTTCAGCAGGTTTATTAAAACTAAAATAAAACTGAAATAAAATTTGAAATGCAAGTGAGTTGGCCTATTTAAAAAGCTCTTTTTTGTTTTGGTTTGGTTTTTATGTTGTAAAACATTAAGCCCAGAATAGAGAACAATGCATGGGAATTGAAATCCATTCATTATCGGATTCACACATTAATTCGACAAATACCTTGCTAAGCCCCTCCTATGTGTCAGGCACTATCTGAGGGGCTGGGAATACAGTAGTGAATGAGGCAGAAACATTTCTGATGGTTTGGAGTTTCGACTCTAATGGAGGAGTCAGACAAATAAATAAAATATCTAATTGTAAGATATAAATGATAGCAAGGGCATAGAGGCATGAGGGGTGGGGAGCTAGTTTAAACATGATAGAGAAGTGAAGAGGGGAGATGGGAGGGGAAACAGCAAGTGTGAAAGTAGGCCTGTCCCTAACATTTGTGAAACCCAGGGAAAAATATGAATGGGGTTCATGAACTTTATATTTATTTATTTATTTATTTATTTATTTATTATTTTTAGTTTTTAATCACTTTATTTTAGAGAGAGTGAGCATGCAAGTAGGGGAGAGGGACAGAGGGAGAGAGAGAGAATCTTAAGCAGGCTCTATGCTCAGTGTGGAGCCCGATGTGGGGCTTGATCCCACGACCCTGGGATCGTGACCTGAGATGAAATCAAGAGTCAGACCCTCAACCAAATGAGCCACCTAGGGGCTCCGGACTTTATGTTTAAATGTTAAAAATTGTAAAACCTACTCTGCCATTCAAACTTGAGTATTGGCCTCGCAGGTCAGGTTTAGATTTAGTACTTTTGGATTTCTCAGGGTTTTGCAGCCGAACTTGGTGGTACAGGGTAAGCCAGCTTCTGGCTTCTGGTTCCAGCCAGAGGTCAATCCCTCTTTCTCTTCCCACGCCATGACCTTCCCATTACCATGAGGGATCTTGCACAATGCGAGTGGTCACCCCTGCCTGCATGTCTGAGTTCTGTCCACACTGCCCCCGAACAGCTACCCTCTGATGGCTCTGTGAATTAAGGATGTGCACACTTTTGATACAGTCAGCTCTTGGGACGATGAACCAGGGAAGGGGCCCATGCTGGCCCTGGAAACCAGCTCTTGGCCCTTTGGGCAGTGTATTCTGGGGTTGTGTACCCAGAACGTGGACTAGATGGGGCAGGGGCTCTGGATGGGCACAACATTTTGACATCATTGGCTGTGCTCTGCGGGGAAGGGTGTGTCTGGGGGAAGGTCAGAGCAAGACCCTGGAAATAAGGGGGCCCATGGCAGTGGTCTCTTTTGCCAGCACCTAAGGATGGTACCTCAGCTTGTCACGCTTACAGAAGAACAAGGAGACTATTCCCTATAGCCTCAGGATTTTGTGCTGTGATGATGGAGGAGATATAAAATTTCTCTTCTGTGGCCAATTATAAAAAGTAAAGGAAGGAAGAAAAGGAATCCTTGGAGGGAACAGTAATGAAGTTCCTGGCAGTTACACTGGTGCGAACTGTAGAGCTAGCACAACCCTCCCATCTTACAGATAAGGAAAGTGAGTTGCACACCAGTTGTGACTTCGTAGGTTTTCACAGCTAAAGAATGTCAGATCAGTACCAAAACCAGGTTTTCTGAAATCCATTCTAGAATTCTCTTGACCACACCATGTAGTTTCCATGCCACTGAAGGTGATCAAAGATGAAGGAAGAAAGAAGAAAATGTGATGTGGAGGCAGGAGGAAGGAAACATTTCATAAACACAAGACAAGACAAAAATGTGGTATTTTAAGGAAGAGGTTTGCCCTTCATATGAATGATTCTTGGATTTTGGTGTATATTTTTGGTAGCAGTATGCGGTGAGTCACTAACAAAGAGCTTAAGACAGATGAGTTAACATAAATGGACCAAAATAAGCTGTGGTCTCTAGGCTGAGCAGCTGTTGGACAAACCTGCCAATATTTTATTTCCCAGAGACACTTGCAGCAGATGAAAGTGAGCAGGCGGTGAGTGCCACATTAGAAAATTCCACACCATTCAGTTTCCTGTGCCTGACATGTGACTATCCAGGGGAAGGGGAACCCCCCCCCCCCCCCCCCCCCGGCTCTTTAGTGAAGCTCCACTTTGTGGAAGAGGATAGGCAGGGTTGCACGTCACAGCAGGGTGTGGTAGTGAAGGGACAATACAGAGGCATGGGAATCCGGACACCCTGGGTTTTCGGCCCTGATTGTGCCACTAGCTGTGTAACCAAGGGGGATTCCTTCAGCTTCTCTGTGGCTCTGTTTTCAAATTCTGAAAGAGGGGCCTGGATTGAATGACATCCTAAGTACATTCCAGCTTAAAAATGTATAGTCCACATTCATTGAGCACTTATCTTTTGGTAGTTACCTCCAGGTGTGCTTTACATATGGATTTTCCCCTCCATTAAATCTTCAAGGTTGTTTCAACAGTGGACTCATTTTGCAGATTAAAAAACTGAGGCTGAAAGGATAAGAGACACGCCTTAAGTCATACAGCGAGCAATTGCAGAGTCTGGACTCAAACCTGAGACTGTCTCAGAAACCTGGCTTCTTAACCACCATTCTGCGCTGTCTCTTCTCCCTAAGCAGGAAATTAGGAACACGTTGCCCTCATATCTTTTCCCTCTCCACAGCTATATATCTGTTTCAAATTGTTATGCTTCAATTGCACTGTACTGGATTTTCAGGCCCTAATTGGAGCCCTTCATGGCATCTACCCACTGCCTTGTGAGTGAATGGCATTAAAGATAGTAAATCAAATTCAGAACACACACCTCACACGGAACAGAAATAGTGTTGAGCAGGGCACAGCAGGGCCATTTGATTCACAGGATCATCAGCGTCTTGAATATTTTGTATGTTCTCTCCAGTGAACACTGTGTACTTCATGTTCCTGCTGATGTCACTGGCAGAGATGTCTCTGGGGAGACACCCTGTTTGAAAAGCCAATTCAGTAACCTCTTCTATCCTGATTTAATATAATATGGCCATGGTAATGGTGGTAATAGTGACGGTTTCTTTGTTCCTTCTCATAAATTACACACACTTTAAACACCTTCTTGTACTGCCTGTCTTCCGATGAAGATGGCAGACAGCAGAGGAACATCCCTCTCTCCAATACAAAATAGAGAAACTCTAAGATTGTGGGTGATTTGATCTAACTTTGGCTCCAGATTGATCTTTAGTTGGGGACTGACAATCCTGTTTTCAAAATCTGTAGGGATATTTTATGACTGAAATCACACTTTCCATAGTTCTTTCTTTGATGGTTACATATATAGAAATAGAGAACTGAGGCAATATCTAATAATTCAAATCAGTAAAGCACTGCTGCTTGTATTTATTTGGATGTTTTAAGCCATAGAAGCTTTGAGCTGAAAAGGGAAAGAAACATACGCTCAACCTTCTAAGTCAGACAACAAGTAGTAAAATATGGTGGAATAACTTAATGACCTTGATTCTCTACCTCTTCCTTTGGCCACATCTTTTACCACATGACCTTGGGATTTCGTTCACTAAAGAGGCAGAGTTTATTTTCCCTCCCTTGAATTTGAGTTGGCCTTGTAACTTTCAGCCAGCAGAATGTGGTGGAAGTGATGGTGGGTCAGTTCCAAGTCTAGGCTTCAAGGAACCTTGTGTGTTTTCATTTTCTTGCTCTTCTTCTGTGTTTGCCATGAGAACATGCCGTGGTTATCCTGCTGGAAAATGTGACATGAGGAACAGAGCTGAATTTCCCCAGTCATTGCTGCTGACTTACCTATCTGAGCTGCAGCTGACTGAAAGACCAGTTAGTGAGTCCAAGGGAGATTAGAAACACTGTTGAGTCTAAACTGCCAACCCACAGTTTTATGAACTAAATAAATGCTTATTGTTTAAGGACATTGAGTCTTGGGGTGTTTTGTTACACAGCATTATCTGGCAACTGACAGCTGACACAGAAAGTGAGACTTTAGTTGTCAGGAAAACACAAGAATCAAACTGAGATATAACACAAATCTGAAGTCTTTCCAAATCAGCATAGTTATGGATTATCCCTCAATAGTTATTCTGTACACATATACTGGGTCTATTATTGGTGAGGTCCTATGCTAATTGGAATGCCCAGTGAATGGGAGCCTAACAGAAGCAAAAGAAAATAATTAACATGATCCAGAGAAGCTGGCCACGGGAATTAAGTCAATCAAATGGCTGATGATATTTAGGGTGGTAGAAAAGGGTGAATTCAAGGAGTTGGCTGTGGGGCCAAGAGTCAAAGAGAAAAACATTGACAGTAGGATGAAGTTAAAAGCTAAGATCAAGAGGAAGGTATTGAATGTGTTATGAAGGAAATACCTATATTAGAGGTGTCTATGTGTGATTGAGTATTTAAATAGAAAATAGGTCAAATTAACACAAGAAAGCATAGCAATGCCATCAGTATACCCCTGCCCTGCAACTATCCAGTTTAATGGGCTCTAGACAATTTCCAGCTGCCACTATCTACTTTCCTGTACCTGAAGGCTTTTTCCAGAGTTGTGGAAGGTCAATTTAAAGGCAAGATGTATTGGGAAACTAACATCTATGCTCCCCCTTCCCCAATATGTCAGCAATCCTCAGCCAATGACCATGGCGGTCAATACATAAATACCCCAGCGCTCTTGGCTCTCTTGGCTCTCTTGGCTTGTGGGATAGTTTTGAAGCATGTATTTTATGCTTTTTAAATGATTTGCCCACAGAACTAAGCTCCAGTCACTTATTGTGGCAGCTGGCTTAACAATATGCCCTTTATTTGCTGCTTTCCCATCCCTTCCCTATCTCACTTCCCCCACTCACTCCAAGGCCACTAGCCTCCCTCCTGCTCCTCTTCCCGCCCCAAAGCCCTTGCAGCCGCTGCATTCCCTGCCTGAATTTCTCCTCTCCTGACATGTTTGCGACTGATTTCTTCTTGTTGTGCAGGCCTCAGGCTAAATCTCACCTTGTTAAGGAAGACTTGCCTGGCCATCAGACCCAATTGAGCTTCATCATCTGATGTTAATTCTCAATGTCACTTCTTCTATCAGATGTTTTTCTTATTTCTTTCTTTGTTTTCATATGTTTTTGGCAAGGGTATAAGCGGGCAAAGGCCTTTTAGGAAGGTCATTCAGCAGTGTGTACTAAAGCCACCTATGACTCAGCAGTTCCATTCGTAGACATACATCTCAGGAGAATGCATGCTTATGTCCAACAAAAGCCATACGCAAGGATGTTTATCACAGCTTTATTCATGATAGCCCCAGACTGAAACCAAACCGAATATCCCTCAATAGGAGAATGGATACATTAATTGTGGAATAGTCAACGGAATATTCTGCAGTGGAACACTACATAGCAATAAGAAGAATGACGTGCTGCTATGCATGCCTCACAGATGAATTTCTTAGAAATTTACAGTGAACAAAAGAAAACATATTATTTGATTCCATTTCTATGACATTCATGAACAAGGAAAAGTAATCTGTGGTGGTAGGAGCTGGAATAGTGGTTATCTCTGGGTGGGAGGATATTGACTGGGAGGGAGTCCAGGGTGCTGGAAATATTCTATATCTTGATGTAGGTGATAGCTACATGGATATATACATATGTGAAAGGCCAGTGAGGTACATACTTAAGATGTGTATACATTCTATATATGTCATACATGAATAAAGTGAAAAATAAAAAAGTAGTTTCCATGAGAGCAAGGACATTTTTTTGACTTACACACTACTGCCTGACACAGTGTGCCATCAATAAGTACTTCTGGACTGAGCAAATGAATAAATGTGGATTTGCATTTTTTAAAAAACTTTAAACCAAAAATTAAGTAAGCTCTTACTGAATATCTATTCCACATGCTGTATATAGTAGGGGCATCAAAGATGAGTCAGCCAAACGAGAAATATACAACTGATTGTATAAAATGGCAGCATATCATAAATGCTATAGAAACAGATGCCAAACAAAGCGTTAGCAGTGCTAGAAAGAGAGAAGCATTTCAATTGCAGCTTTGGGTAAACAAGATTTGATCTGGCCCTGGAAATATTTGGGCAGGTAGGGCTGAGTGGGAGAGGAAACAAAGAAGGGGGTGGGTGTGAATGGCAGGGAACAAAGACTCAGAGACAGGAAGCCCAGGGAAATGTTGAAACCTGAGGTGGCTGCAGTCAGGGCTGGGGAGTCATGGGGGAGGGAAAGATGAACATCTGTCAAAGCAGCTTGGGGCCCCGCTCACAAAGGGCCTGGACTACTTCGCAAGGAGTTTGGCCTCCATACATTCATAGGGATAAAGTTTCAAAGGTTCTAAATCAAAAGAGTGATTTTGAAGGGAGACTTGTTATCCTTCCTAAATTAATATTAAAAAATATGTTCACTTACAGAAGAATCTGAAAATCCAGTTCAATGCAAAGGACACACTGATAGAATCACTGCTTTCACTCTCGCATACCGACTCTGGGACACCTAAACCAAGTGACATGGAATTCACATACCATAAGATTTACTATTTTGAAGTATACAGTTCAGTGGGTTTTTAGTATGTTCACAAGCTTGTGTAACTATCACCACTAATTCAGAACATTTTCATCACCCTGAAAAGAAACTCCCAAACTCATTGTACTCATGCTCTCTATTTCCCCCTTTCCCCAACCCTGGCAACCACTAATCTACTTTCTGTCTCTGTAGATTTTCCCAGAGGTATTTTTCTTTTTATAGTGTTTACTCTGAGCTGTCAGCACAGAGCCTGACAGGGGGTTCAAACTCACAAACCATGAGATCATGACCTGAGCCGAAGTTTGACACTTAACCGACTGAGCCACCCAGGTGCCCTGCAGAGGTATTCTTCTATGTGTACATGGACAAATTTGCTTCTCCCCCCATTCACACAAATGAGTTTGTACATACTGTAAAGTAAGACTCTTGAACATACATCTTGACTCTTACTCTTGAACATATCAGATTAGTTTGTAAAAAATTCTGGGTGGCAGGGTAAGGATGGATAGGGAAAAAAGGTCGGGGGGCACTGAGACCATTTAGCAATGCCTACAGTACAGAGGAGCAAGAAGTCCTACAGGCAAGAAGCAGGATGCCAGCAATCTAGTTGATGCTGGGGTGTGCTACCAAGATCCACACTTCAGGACTGGCATGTGCTTCCAGGATCCCCACTCATTAGCCCAGCTAGAGGAAATGCTGGTGGCCAATGGACCTCAGCTGAGTCTCCTTCTGGGCCTTGCCTTCACCTAAAGAGAGCTTGCTAGCCCAAGATCACACTCTTTCTCTAGGGAAGCTTACATCCAAAGATTGGTCGATGCTGGGGTGGGGGTAATACACGGCTAGACACCTTCCCCAACTTGAAAAATCTCTGAAGGGCCATCCCAGCTCCAGAGCTCCCTAAAAGCTGAAGCTTTTATTGTGACTGTATTGCAGCCCATTTCTTCCCTCTGCCCAAACCTGCTTGCTTCAATTCTCCACAGGCATTGTCCCTAACAAACATCCTGCACTTATATCTCTGTCTTAGAATAGTGGCAAATAGTGGCAAATAGTGAGGATGGAAATGGAGCTCATGTGTGTCAAAGTCTTTGTGGAGTAACTGAGTGGACAGAGCTTAGTGATCACTTGGACGTGTGGTGTGGGAAGGGTGGGAGAGTTAAAGAGAAGGAGCAAAACAAACATATATAAATAAATATATATATATATAATTTATACATTAGGTTTATATATACATACACATATATTACTTACATGTATGTAAATACATAATCCATCCTCAGGCACTTACTCAGTGTCTACTTGTGTCTACTTTGTACCAAAAACAGTTCTAGAACAGAGAGGTTCAAGGTGAAGTAGATCTGGTTCTTCTGCTTAGTGAATCAACAGCGTTTTGGGTCAGACGGGGAGTCAACAATGAATTCGAATACAATTTGTTGCACACCATGGTAAATGATAAGGAAAAGTGATGAGGAAATATTAAGGGAGTGAAGATACTGCCAAGATTTGAAGCTGAGGTGTTTTGAAAGATGGTAAAGTCATCATGTGACATGGAGAATGGAGATGAAAGAGTCTGCAGGTAGAAAATAAATGTCAAGGTCATGTCCTTTAAAGAGTTAGAAATATGGGGCAACTGGGTGGCTCAGTTGGTTAAGTGTCTCACTCTTGGTTTCAGCTCAGGTCATAATCTTGCAATTTGTCAGGTTCTGTGCTGAGTATGGAGCCTGTTTGGATTCTATCTCTCTCTCTCTCTCTCTCTCCTTCTCTGTCCTTCCCTTGCTTGTGCTCTCTCAAAATAAATAGATAAACAGTAAAAAAAAAAAAAAAAGAGTTAGAAATATGGGTTTGGAACTCCTGAGAGAGGTCATGGATAGAAATATAGATTTAAGCGGAATCTATATAGAAATGATTGTTAATGCTTTGGGAGTAAATGAGATTGTCAAGGGAGATCGTGTAAGATGGAAACTTGAGAAAGTTCTGCACCAGAGCTGACTAATTTCTGAACTTAGTCAGCTACTCCCTATGCCAACACCCATGGCAGACGTAGCTAACTGAACATACAGCCTCAGAATTCTTCTTAACTCACGGTTCGTCAGCCATTACCAATAAATCCTCTTACCATTCCTGGTTTCTTCTCAAAGTCTAGGTGTGGTGACCAGGAACAATTGTGGGCCTCCAGGGAAGAGTGAGCTGCTCTGATTATAAGATGCAGAGAGAGTACCCAAACAGGCAGGAGAAATAGTAGGGGAGTGGCGGTGGTGCAGTCCCAGGAAGAAGAATAGTGTTTCAGAAAGGAAGTAAAAACATTGGTCAAACGATAGAGTAAGTTGAGAACTTGAGGAGACAGTGAGATTTGAGTGGGTGGCCAATGGTGACTTTACAGAGAGTGCTTTCACTAGTGGTTTGCAAGAGAAGTAAGATGAAGGAGGTTTGAGTACAGAACAGGAGGCATTTCCAAATGCTTGTCTATAAATGGCCTGCCTTGGACCCCTCTGGGGAGCTTGTTGAAAATGCATTTCTAGAGAGCCATGACTCCGGCTGTACTCTGGCCTCCCGGGAGCACTTCTATTGGGGTTATCTGTATAGCAGAGAGAGGCTAGAAGCTACGGGCAGTTGCTCACTGTGGCAGATGCTATTGATGTTCCTTTCACATGAATTAGCCCTCACCACTCAATACACACTGTTGGTGTCATACATAAGCACATGTGACTCTCTGCCTGAGGACTTTCTTTGGCCACTGGAGCATGCTTGCCTGCTTTCCAGAAATGCCAAAAAGTTAATTTTTCAGGGAGCAGCCCTCAACCAATGAAGGAGAGAAGTTGTTTGATAAATATTTCAGCTTCTTCTCCTCTCAGGGGGAAAAACTGGGGGCTTGTTTTATGCAGTCTCTCACTAGTCCCCTGTAGGATCGAGTCTGAGGTGTCTAGAACATGCTCATTAACATACCCTGCATTGACTTCCTTCCCTCTGTCTCACTTCCCTACTTTTCTATTGGTCCCAGATCACCTTTCACCTAAACTATTAGTACCCATTTCTTTGTCTCCTGGGGAACCCCAAAACTCACCATCTCATTTCCTCTTCGTGGGCACACATAACAACCACATATTCCAGGGGCCCTTCCAGTCTGGTTGAGCCCATGTGACTAGGCTCTGACACATGGGCAGAAGTGGTATACATCACCTCCAGGCCTAGCCACAAAACTCCTGGTCTGATCATCCCTCTCAGTCTTTCCTTTCATGGTGACTTCAGAGGCCATGTGTTTAAGATGGCAGCATCACAAACTAGAATTGACGTGGATTCCTAAGTCATCATTTGGAAGAAATCTACTAGCGAGAGCTGTCTCACTTATATAAGACTGTGGCATGATTGAATGAGACAAAGAAATTTACTAGGTTAAGTCACTGAGATTTTTTTTTGTTATAGCAGCTTGCATTAACAACCCTGAATCATGTACCTGCCCTCTCAGTCTTCCCTCATTCAATTCTCCAAAATGACTGTCCTCCATCCTCCTCCAAAAATTTCCATTGCTTCGTGTGGCTGACAACACAGCTGAAAACAGCCATGTGTTAAAGTCAAGGCATACAATTATCTGATTAAAGTACACTCAATTATGAACACTAAGAACCAAATTAGCTACTGAAAGATAGTTCTGTTTTCAAATGGATTCCTGCTTGGTAGGGTCTATGAGGGAAATTTTCCTACATATGCTTCTTGGGGTCTTTGCATAATGATTGGCCCAGCCCACTTCCAACCCTACCTGTGTTGTATAGAAAAAAGAGGGGTCAGCCACTTCTAAGGTATTGCTGACCTCTAGCTCCAGGGATAAAGTCCAAACTTGTTAGCCTGACATTTTCCAGTGTCCCAGGTGGCCCCAACTTACATTCTTACTCTGATCTTTGCCCTCTTTCCCATGAGACCTCTCAAATCGTACTACTCATGACAGGTTATGCTTTCCCACCTCCACACCTTGGCTCCACTGTACCCTCAACTTGGAGCATCCTTTCCTCTCCTCTGCTCCTTACCAGACCCAACCCCCACTCATGGGCCTGACTCAAATTTTGTCTCCTCTTTAAAGCCCTGAAATCCCATTTTGACTTCCCTTGCCACTATTCATTTGGTCTTCAGCATTTGCTCTTATTACTATTTTTATCTTTTCATGTGTTTATGTCCTCTCTTCTGAACTACAAATGAACTATTTAAAGAAAAATTATGCCTATTTCTCTTTTTAATCTCTATAGCTTTTAACATAGTTCCAGGGACATGATTACTAAAAATAGACAGATAGACATCAAATTGAACTTTGTAAATATCAGAAATGCAAAGTCTTGTTCACATATAATTTTTAAAAACTTATTCAGGAGTGCCTGGCTGGCTCAGTCAGTAGAGCATGAAACTATTGATCTTGGGGTTGTAAGTTCAAACCCCACATTGGGTGTACAGATTACTTAAAAATAAAATCTTAAAAAAACCCCAAAAACTTATTCAGAAATAATTTTGAACTTGCAGAAAAGTTGCAGGAATAAAAATAGTATAAATCACATCTGTAAATGCTTTGCCTAGATTTACTTGTTTACCTATTATAATTTACCTCATTTCCTTTATATTTCCCTATCATCTACTATTTTCTCTTTCTCCATACACACACACACACACACACACACACACACACACTCACTCATTATGATTTTCTGAGCCCTTCGAAGTTTACTTACATACATCATGAGCATTTACCCTTAAATACTTCAGTGTGCCTTTCCTAAGAATAGAAATAGTCTGTTACCTAATTACAGAGAAGTGATCAACTTCTGCCAACTTAATACTGATACAACACATTTGTGTCAATAATTTGTTCTAATTCCAATTTTGTCAATTGACCCAATAATGTCCTTTATGGCATCTTTCCCCTCCAATACAGGATCCAATATAGGGTTACATATTGCATTTAGTTGTCATGTCACCCTAGACTCCTTTAATCTGGAGAACATTTTTGTAGCCTTTCTTTGTCTTTTAAGACAAAGTTACTTTTCAAGTTAACCCTTCTCCCCCTTTCTAAAGAATGTCAGAATTTGAAAACATCTTCTAGGTTTGGCTGGCTGTACTATATGTGCGCACATGGATGGGTGTGGGCATTCTGAGAAGTGCCAGAATCACTCCCAGCAAGACTGCACACTTGAGCCTTCTCATTTTGAAATTATAATCAATGGCAATATTTTTTACGCTTCTATACAGGAACCTTTGACTTATTTTATTTACAGTATCTTTCTCCTTCCTTAAGAGGAGTTGGAGTGGAAGAGGAAATCGCAAATCTCTCCTCCAGTTTCTGCTGGCCTGAAGGCTGCAGGGGAGGAAAAGTCAATAGAGGAAGTGAGAGAGTAAACTGAGAAGTTGAAATCAAAGCGGTGGGCTGCTGAGTCTTGCCTGTGGTGTATGTCTTCTCTGAAGTCAAAGCATTTTTACAGACAACATTCAACCATAGCTAAATAAAATCCCTATGCCATAGAAAGGGAAGGCATTAGTAATTTCCGTTGTCTCTGAGTGGAAACAGAGACACTGACAGGCACAATGGCTTTTCTACTTTGAGTCTGAGAGGCGGTGAGGAATCATGGAAAGAGCTGATAAAGGATGAATCTGTTCAGGAGATATGAATCTATTTATTACCATTGCTGCCAAGTAGTTATGTAGCTCAGCAAGTCACATCCTCTCTGAGCTTTGATATCATTATCAAATGAGGGTTTGGAGTGGAGTAGACTGGTTCTAAGTTTCCTTCAATGCCTCTAACATTCCATGATGAGGAGTTCCAGCATACTTTACTACACATCTATGGCGTGTCTACTACATGTAGGGCATTGGCTAGGATGAATAGGGCCTTGTCTTTGTTCTCAAGCATCTCCCAGCATGGTGGTAGTGCTAGAGGGAAGAAGTGTAAGCAAAGAATTGTGAGAAGGGCCATGACAGGGGCAAGTTCAAGGTAGAAGTGTTTTACAAAGGACAGAGTAAGCAAATTTCCCTGGGGAGAGGAATGTTTCACCAAAGAGGTGCCAGTGGTTGTTGAACAGAGTCTTGATAGTGGGACAAGGCATTAGAGGCAGAAGGTGCATGGCTGTTGACTGGATATCCTTTGAATTTGCTGGAACACAATGTGCCCAAGGTAAAGTGAGGGTAGTGAAGTTGGAGTGGGGGCAATACAGGGCCCGATTTCAGAAGGCCACTTTGTCAGGCAGAGAGGAGTTTGAGGGGTGGGGTGAGATTCAAGGCCAGACCATTGGGGAATCTATTGCAGAAGATAAAGGAAAAAGGACTCAGAGATTCAGGGGACACAAAGCAGCACAGTGGTTGGAGGCATGCTTAGAAAGATTGAGGAAGTTCACCAGCTGAATGTGGGGCCAAGGGAGAGAGAAGGGTGTCACAGGACTCTGGGGTTTCTGATCTGGGCAATGGACTGAACTGTGGTGCTAAGTGCAGTTGGAAGTCCCTAAGGAGGAGCAGGTTTGGAGATGTACAATGAGATCTGTTTAGGATATGTTGGATATGTACATGGATATGAAGCTCAGGAAAAGTCTGAGCTGGAGGCAGATTTGATGGTTAACATGTTAGAGGTGTTAAGGATGTCACCCAGGGAGACAGTAACTTTAGGGAAAGACCATGATTGACGGGGAAGAATAGGAGTTCTGTTGTCTCAGTAGGTGTACATTCTTTATCTGCTGAGATCCTCTTAGCTATATGATACTGGGCAAGTAACTTTGAACCTGTTTCTTCATTTTTAAGAATGGCCTCAATTTGTAGACATATGAGAGTTTGATATAAAAAAATCCAATCTATGAAACTTATAAGCAGAGCAGGAAGGACACCCTGGGAAACACTATTAAGCTGCTTCCTACAGGCATCAGGAGGAGCCATTTGGTAAGTTCCCCTCACCCGTACTGCCTTTCTTGCCACAGTTATCTCAGAGAGTTCTTATGAAAATTAAGCGAGATTAGGTTTGTGTGAACACTTCAATATAAATGTTAGCTATTATTGGGGCACCTGGGTAGCTCAGTTGGTTAGGCGTCTGACTTCGGCTCAGGTCATGATCTCACGGTTCGTGAGTTCGAGCCCTGCATCAGGCCTGCTGCTGTCAGCGCCGAGCCCACTTTGGATCCTCTCTGTCCCTCTCTCTCTCTGCCCCTCCCTGCTCTCTCTCTCTCTCAATTTCTCTCTCAAAAATAAAAATTTTTAAAAAGTTTGGTTATTATCAAAATGAATGAAACAGAGACATGACCAATTTGTCAGCATTTTCTGTGGTGTTACCACCGCGGAGTGTCTGTCAGTATCAACACTGAGGAATGTTCCAACTAGCCAGTGGCAAAACTGCACTAAAACTGAGAGTCTCTGACTCTTGTCCATAGTTAAGCTAATCACTGTGTAAGGCTATTTTACAGACCTGGGATTTACCTGGTGTTGTGGGGCAGAAAGGAGTCGAACTGTAGATTGGAGCATTTGTGAGACCAACAAGGGCTTGTGGTCTCTTGTGATCACTACTTGTCTACTCTGCTGTGCCCCCAGTGAGGAAGTGGAAAGATGAACTCTGCCCTTAACCATGTGATCACAACTCCTCCCAGAACTTTCAATTCTCGTCTCCAGGCAGGACGGATAACCCCGCTACACAAGCAGAGGCATTACTCCAACAACACGTAAAGCATGCCAGTGCCCAGAGGGTTCTTGATGGATGAGTTCGCTGGACAGGCCAGATATTCAGCACAGAAGACAGCAGTATTTACTGGGTGAGGCAGGCCCCGGTCCAAATTAGCCCATGATTACAGAGGACCCGGGCCATATTCTGGTGTGGGTGGCAGGAATGGGCAAGACCGATAACCTGAGCTCACCGCAAGGTTGCTTTAACTGTTTTTTTTTTTTTTTTTTTCGCAAAGCAGCTAATAAGCCAAGCAGATGATATATATGACATAATAGTGCAGGAATGTAGATGGAGCTCCCTGTCACTTGTTTTGCTTTTCTTAGTGAGCTTGGCAGCCTGAAAACAGTGAGATGGCCCTTAGGTCAGAAGAGCCCAGAGTTGTAAGCCCATTGCCGTTTAAACTTCAGCCATGGAAGCATCCAGAAACTTGTACAGCCATATAAGGCAGCAGTCTGGTACTCAGCACCCCCCTCACTCAAGACAAAGCCTAGGATTGGTCCCTGAAATTCTGGCTGGACCACCACAGGAGCAACTGCCTCTTACGCATGCCTGCGCTGTAAGCCCTAGGAGCTTTTCATCAATGGTTACTTCCAGGGTTTCTTCAGCAGGCATGCAGTGGCTTACAGTACTACGGTAATACCGAGTTAAACCCTATATCCTCTGTTTCCTTTCCATTCCCTCTCTCTCTCCCACCCTCCATTCCTTCTTTCCTGTTCTTTCTTTTTAATAGACTTTATTTTTTAAGACACTTTTATATTGCAGAAAAAGTGATCAGATAGTACAGATACACAGATAGTTCCCACATACCTCACCTCCTCCACTACCTTGCATAATTTCCCCTCTTATTAACATCTCACCTTAGCAAGATACATTTGTTATGATTCATGAACCAAAATTGATACATTATTATTAACTAAAGCCCATATTTTCTTAAGATTTCTTTAGTTTTCCCCTAATGTCCCTTTTTCCAGGATCACATCCAGGATACTTGACATTTAGCATGTCATGTGATATCTAACATCTCTTTAGGCTCCTCTTGGGTGTGACATTTTCTCAGATTTTCCTTGTTTTTTGATGACCCTGACAAGCTTGAGAACTGATCAGGTATTTTGTAGGATGCCCCTCTATTGGGATTTGTCTGATGTTTTCCTCACAATTGAACTGGGGTTATAAGTTTGGGGAGAAAGACCACAGAAGTAAAGTGCCATTTTCATCACATTATATCAAGGGTATGTGCTATCAACATGACTTTTGACTTCTGATGGTAATCTCGTTCATCTGGCTAAAGCAGTGTTTGTTAGGTCTCTCCACTGCAAGGTTACTCTCCTCCTTTCCCACACCGTTCTCCTTGGATGGAAGTCATTCTACACAGCTCATATTTAGAGAACGGGAAGCTATGGTCTATTTCCTTTAGGGTGGAGTATCTACAAAATTTATTTCCAATTCTTCTGCATGGAAGATTTCTTTCTTCTCCCCATTTATTAATTTATTCAATCATTCATTTGTGTCAGCATGGGATCGTGGATATTTATTTTATATTTTGAGTTATAAAGCAAAACTATTTTATTTATTGTGTTGTCCAAATTGTTCCAGCTTTGGCCATTGGGAGCTCTTTCAAGTTCCTACCTTCCTTCCTTCCTTCCCCTCTCTCTCTCTCTCTCTCTCAGCATTTCCTTCCTTTCTGGCATTACAAGTCTCTCTTGAAAAATAATCTTGTTCAGTTATTCACCCAACCAAAATGCAGTGTGAGCTTACTGTATATCAGGCAGAGAGAATTCAAGGATGAGCAGATCTTAGCCCTGCCTTCAGGGAAGTGTCAACGTGGGGTGGGGAGGTGGGCAGAAGGAAGGAGAGACAGGCAAGAAAAAAGAGCCTGGTGAGTGCTCTGGCAGAGAGTGGAAATCAGGATGCTTGCCTCAGTTATGTGTACTCACTTCTCTGCCTCTCCTGAGCATTTCTGACTGATTCTCTTAGAAGAACCTTCAGCTCTACCCCCTGGGCTAGTTTTTCTTTCTTCTCTTCGTCTCTGCTCAATCTCTTCACTTTTCTAGGTAGGGGAATATTTTAGAAAGAGCATAGCAGCCACCACAGATAAGTGTTAAATATTATCTACATTGATATTTATTATGCATAAAATGGCTCCTGACTATAGGAAAGAAGGGCTATGACAGTCCTCTATTAGCGCTTTGCAACTCCCGTGGACATGGGGTGGCTTGTAATTATGGATAAAAGGGAAAGTAAGTGAGAACTTCAGTAGCAGGAATTTGATTTTCTTACCTCCCAACCTGCAGCCTTATCGAAGATCAGTGTCCCAGGAACCTGCTGTCTCATTCCCAGCTTCACATTTCCAAAGTCCGGCTAATGGCCAACTCTTGGTTAATCGACATCTGAGCAGTAATTATTTTTAGATTGCCCACTATATGTTCTGCCACTCAGTGTTATGTGAGCATGTAATGAAATCCATGCCCTAGTGCATTAACTAACCTTTTGAAAAAACCTTTCAATAGCATCTCCTCCTGCTTCCCCTTTCACAAAGAGCTGGCAAAAAGCCCCTGGACTTGAGTGCTAAATGTTGAACCATTAAAAACTCTGGTGAAAGCTATGAAGTCATCAAGTATTGACCTGAGAGAACATTTAGCACCATCTGATTTCTCCATCCTGACATCAACATGAAACGGACCTTACATGCCAATGAATCACTTTCTCTATTTAAGTTCAGAGGGTTTGTCTAAAATAGCTCCCTTGGTACAAAATGGAAACTCAGCCCAGAGATTATAATGGTGAGTGGTATACTCAAGTTTTGTGCTTTCATCATAAGAAAAGGAAGGCTTACTAAAATTAGATTTTTTTTTTTTGGCCGGGGGAGGGATGATAGGGTAGAAATGTCTTCTTATTCACTGAAGCCATTAGGAAATAAGAAATCCAGTCCCACTTATACATTTTCTTAATATTCTATGTTTTCCAAATGTACTGTGAGGATCTTATTCAAAATGTAGATTCTAGCACCCCACACAGACATGCTGATTTAGTTGGTGTAGTAGATGACGTCGGGTCCCTGTTCATATTTCTTCAACCCTCACCATTTCAGTGCACCCCAACCTGTACCCCAACTCCTGGCACCTTCATCTTTTTGCCAGAGGCCTCCTATTTTGCAGGCCAAAAGTGTCAGGGAATTAATGCCACCCAAGTGCAGCTTCAATGACTGAGAGAAGGTGGTATCCAAACACAACTCCCTCTCTTCCTCTGTGGCCTAATTGTGAGATGCATGTACTATATTGTTTCCAAAGTTCCCCAGTGGGATTAAGCCCCAGTTGCTTACAGTAGTAATTGGCAAGAGAGTACATCTTTTATTGGCTGCCTTCCTTCCCTGTCTTACTTCCTCACTCTTCCCTACTTGCGTTTCCTGGAACCACCTCCCAAATCAACCTTCTGCAGTTGAATCCTTATCTCAGGGTCTGCCTCTGATGGAACTCAAACTAAGACAGTTGGTCTGGAGTTGAGCCTAGTAACCTGCATTTTTAACAAGCACCCTAAGATGATTTAGTGCATATGGCCTAATACAACATTTGGAAAAGTTCTGTTCTGAGACTTTTATGATAATTAAATGTAAGGTTATTAGCATTCTTTTTTTTTTATTGTTCTGCCATTTTCTAGAGCCTTTGCATTTCCCTCAAGTCTTATGACTCTTGCTTAGGGAGAGAGATAGACAGAGGTAAGTTTTGTCTGACCTCTTTACTCCAGGGTCCAGGCAGAGGTGGGGGGTGAGAAGCCAGATGGTGCTCAGTTGGATCTCTTTTGGAAGTCAGGGGGTATGAAGGGGACTTAGAGAGGAGTTTAAGGGGATGATTCCTGAAAGAGCTGTCTCAAGAGAGCACCACAAGTGGAAAAATAAGAGTCAAGGAATGAAATAGCATCAGTGAGTGTTGGAGCAGTAAAGTTGTTGGGTCACAAACTGGAAGTGTGGAACCAAAATAAAGTCAGAGAGGTGAAGGTATTGGCTGAGGGCATAATGGGAGGAGGTAATGAGATTGAAGGCCAGTTTAAGGTTAATCACATGAAAGCCAGTGGTTCATTCTGCAGTTTCTACCATATGTCTTTGACATTCTCTGTGGAGCTAGGGACAGACCAGTATAGACGACCCCTGAGACAGAATGAACATGAAATTATGGCACACGTGCACATGCACACACACACACACCCGTTTGTAGGAATTGGACATTGAGACAACTTTGAAAAAGAAATCATGGGTAAAGCAGAACTTTGTTGGACTTCCTTATACTTACTTTTCACTTTACTATTGTTTTAGTAAAGTGTCTTTTCAGAGTGTAGAGTCTGTAATGGTTTTAAACTGGACCTGGAACACACCCTTCAAAAAGCTCAGCAGGTAGCAGCCACATGCCCATTGAACTGCCCTTTGTTCTGAATCTAATCCAGGGTGTCCATTCCAGCCTATGAGCTAGTTGTTATTCCTAATACTAAAATTGCCAAGTGAACACCAGCTCATGTGACTAAGACCCTACGCCTGCCAAGCCCACACCAGGTCCCCTTCCTTGAAGGAGTTGTACTCTGTCTCTTGTGCCTCCAGTTCCTGGCTGAGATTGGGTTCCTTCTAGATCACAATGAAATCAAGATGCTGCCACTCTTAGTTATCTTGCCCAGAGCCTTCTGCTCTTGCGTCCATGCCCACTACATTATCAGATAACCTTGACTATCAGAGCCAACTGTACAAGCCCTGGGTTGCTGGTCATACTCCTTGAGATCAGCCTTACGGGCCACTTAGAATATTTAGCCAAACTCTACTGAACCCTGCTGTGTTGCTCCTAGATCCCAGCATGCTTTGCAGGTGAACCTGCATGGTTAATTAAAAAAAGCTTTAAAAAGTAACAATTACAAATATGATCTCCACTAACAATATTCATCTGTGTTTTCATTGGTGTTTCTCAAGCCCTTTGAACAGCACCTGGCACAGTAGGCATTCAATTAAACCTCGGTGAATAGACGAATGATATGATGTTGACAGGGAAGAAAAGGAATATGGCATGTCACATAGAGAGCTTTCCAATTAGCTCAACTATGTATGTGTTATAAGTGGAAAGGGGACTAGACATAACTGTTTCACGAAGAGTTTTAACTCGGTACGGGTAGAAACATGTAAGTGTTTTATTTAGCTGTAATCTGTGCTTCCAACTGTGCTCAGTCTTATTGCCCTGCCTGTTTTCTTAATAACATCTTGGGCAAATTCCATAACTTTCTGATCACTTCTGATTATTAGAAGTCCAGTCCAGTTTAAAATTTCAATCTCAACTTTGATCTCAATCTCATTTCCTCTCCATGACCAAGCCTAAAGTAGAGCTGTGTTGGAGCGGCCTGGTCTAGCTCTAAAATACATCCTCCCCTCTTTCCAAGTCCTACCTCACCAAATATGTTGGCTGGAGGGTGGTGGGAGAGGAAAAGAAACAAGGGTATCTTTACTAAATGGGCTGTTATTGTTGCTGTCTCTTGGTTGCTCTGCCTTCTTTGGTGGCACACTGTTAGGTCTCCATACACTGTGGTGGCAGCCTTCCAAATGCTGACTTTTTATGGGGCACATGGTGAGTTCTTTAGGGTAGTGGTTCTCAGAGACCCTTTCTTTGGTCTGTAAGATCAAAACTGTTTGCATACTAATACTGAGACATTACTTGTCTTTTTCACCGTGTTGGTATTTGCAATGATAGTGCAAAAGCAGTGGTAGGTACAACTGCCTGTGCCTTAGCATGGACCAAAGCAGTGGCACCAAACTGTACTAGTAGGCACAGTATTCTTCACTCTTGTCACTTTCGGTAACAAAACAAAATGGAATCCAATTTCATTGAAGACTGTCCTTGATGGAGGAGTAAACATTACTAATTATGTTAAGTATTGACTTTTGAGTATATGTCTTTTCAATATTCTGTGTGATAAAAATGTAAGCATGCACTTTTGCCACACACTGAAGTATGATGGGTGTTTTAAGAAACATTATGTGTATGAGTTGTGAGCTAAACCAGCCATGGAAAATTTTCATGGAAAATCATTTTCACTTGGAATAATGCCTGACAGACACACTATGGTTATTTAGAAGTAGGTATCTAGCACCATTTTTCTTGTGACTGATTGAAGTAAGCCTGCTGCTATCACTGCTACAAAAACAAAACAAAACAGAAAACAACTGATGGCAGTTATCAGTGATAGAATTTGAGGTTGAAGCGAAAATTGAAATTTTGTAAAGCTTGTACTCACCATTGTGAGCACCAAAGCTTCTGAGTTCTTAAAACCTTTTCTGGTGAGCTGACTGGTGAGATCAGCGGTGATATTAACAGATGTGACTTGTTGAAATTATACAACAAAATGTATGAATGTTTGAAACATCTGCATGACTCAGTGAATCAGTACCTTCAGATTTCCAATGCATGATTTGACAAAATTATGTAGGGGTAAAAGATCCATTAAAAGTGTGAGGTAGACCAATGGATTTTAACGTAACAGGATATGAAAATTTCATTGTTATGATTCCAGATTTCATGGTGCAACTAACCTTCAAGAAAATATCTATCAAGTTTTAGTGTAGTATCAAAGTATTTATAATTACCTGAAAAGCTCATTTTAAAAAGTCATCTCTTTTCTAACTACATACCTGTATGAGGCAACAGTGTGAATGCAGAGGCAGATATGAGGATCCAGCTATCTTCTGTTAAGTCAGATTTGCAAAAACGTAAACCAATGCCACTCGCTATTTTTTGAAAGTTATAGCTATTTTTCATAAAAATGTATTATTTATGCTAACATGTAATGGGCTTTAAGTTATTTTTAAATGAATCAATAAATATAAAAAATTATCAGTTTCAGATTTGAGCACAGTAAATACTAATAGTTGTAACTCATATAAACAGAAGCTCTTTGGGATCTCAACAATTTTTAAGAGTGCCAAAGGATCCTGAGACCAAAGAATTTGAGAGCCAATGATTTAGATCTTTGCCGCTCCAAGTTGGTCCACGACCCACATAATCTGGAGCACCAGGGATCTTGTTAGAAATGTAGAGCCCCATCCTAGACTCGCTGAATCAGAACCTGTATTCTAACAACATGCCTGGATGATCCATGGGGGCACAGTAGGGGTTGAGAAGTATTGTTTAGAGGGCCCTGGAGGCCTCCCTACTATATAGGTCCCCAATGGAAGAGATCTGTCTCAGCTTCTTTTTCCTCCTTCTTCTGCCACTACTTGGGCTTATGCCCCAGGCCTCCTGCTACTGGGGGTCCCTGTGTCTAGTGGGCAGCCCTCTTGAGGGGGATGCTGGCATGGTTGCTTAAACCTAGATACCTTCTTCCTCAATGTCTCCTCGGGCTGTAGGAAACACTTGCCTTGCCAAACTGTGGCATGCAGGAATGTCCACCACAGCCCTCGTCACTGTCCTTTTAGCTGCACTGTTCATCATCCACCTTGCCCTACCCTTTCTATACTGCCAGGCTAGGGGTCCTTGGGTGGCTTAGTCGGTTAAGGGTCTGACTTCAGCTCAGGTCATGATCTCACTGTCTGTGAGTTCGAGCCCCCTGTTGGGCTCTGTGCCTGGAGCCTGCTTCCGATTCTGTGTCTCCCTCTCTATCTGCCCCTCCCCTGCTCCTGCTCTGTGTCTCTCTCACAAAAAAAAAAAGTAAAAAAAACCCTACACTGCCAGGCTAGAAGCAGGCACCAATTTCCATGTTCACACAAGCCTCCAAAGTCCCAAATGTCCCTCACTGTGCTCTGATGTGTGCTCTAGGATGGGCCTGCGGATTCTGCCTTTCAGCAAGTAACCGGCTGGAAAAGGGGGATGGCAATCCATGCCTCCTCTTCCTCCTTTTCATCTTCTTTTTTGGTAACAGCTTTATTGAGATACCAGACAGTTTACTCACAGAATTTACTGTCTTTTAAAACGTTCACAGAGTTGTGCGACTGTCTACACACACAATTTAAGGACATTTTCATCACCCTAAAAAGAAACCCTATACTGCTTAGCCATCATCCCTGCCATCCTCCCAACACCCCCTCCCCCTAGCCAGTGGCAACAGCTATTCTGTTTTTTGTCTTTATGGAGTAGTTTTTTCTGGTCATTTCATACAATTGTAATCACACAATATGTGATCCTTTGTGCCTGGCTTCTTCCTTTTTTTAAAAAAAATTTTAAATGTTTATTCATTTTTGAGAGAGAGATTGAACGGGGGAGGGACAGAGAGACGAAGACAGAGGATCGGAAGTGGGTTCTGTGCTGAGAGCAGAGAGCCTGATGCAGGGCTCGAACCCACAAACTATAAGATCACCACCTGAGCTGAAGTCAGACGCTTAACCCACTGAGCCACCCAGGTGCCCCACGTGCCTGACTTCCTTCACTTGGCATCATGTTTTCAAGGTTTATCCATGCTGTAGCATATTTTAGTACTTCATTCCTTTTTATGGCTGAATAATATTCTGTTGCATGGGTGTACCACATATTATTTATCCATTCATCCATTGATGGACATTCAGTTTGTTTCTACTTTTTGGCTGCTGTGAACATTCATATACAAGTTTTGTGTGAGCATATGTTTTCATTTCTCTTGGGTGTATACCCAGGAGTGGAATTGCTGAGTCACGTGGTAATTCTGTGTTTAACCCTTGAGGAGCTGCCAGACTGTTTTTCAAAGGGGCTGCACCATTTCACATTCCCACCACCAGTGTATGAGGGCTCCAATTGCCTCACTTCCTTGTCAACACTTGTCATTGTCTGTCTTTTTGATTATAGCCATCCCATGCAATGTGGCCAAGGTCTTGCAGTCTGTGCTTCTTGCGGGGACTTCTTTCCCAGGTGGAAGTGATGGAGTACCCATGTACCACTCTGTGTTCCCACACAGACTGATTACTCTGTGACTTCTGTGACTCATTCCCAGTACTCAACTCATAGAGGCTCGAGGGAATTGTGCTACTCCCTACTGTAAGGCGTGATGTTTGACAGGATTGAGGGCCATCTGTCGGGTGACTGGTCCCAGTAGTTCGTGGCTATCTTCAGAATGTGCAGCTACTTACTACTTCTCTGTCCTCAGCTTTAGGCCCAAACTTCTGTCCAACATTCTCTAGTTTAGAAAAGAACAAATACAAACCTGTAAAATTATTATCAGAACTATTTCAACACCAGATGAATTGAGGTTTGTCCAAGAAAAGCTAACTCTTGTGGGGGTTGGTCTTTCAATTTATCCCTGGCTTACAAAGAATGCAAATGGGATTAGACTGGTTGCTTGGGTCTGATGGGGTCATGTCGGTGGGGCAGCGGGAGATAGAAAGAATGCAGAAAGGTCAGAACACATTTGGTTAAGAGGAATTGAAGGCAAAGATAAGTGAGGAGATCATCAGAGAGCCAGAAGCTGCTATAAATGTATTTGTGTCTTCTGACACAGAAAAATGACCATCAGAGAGGATTTAGACAAATGCATATGAAATTGCTGAGCAACCGCTGGTATTTCTGAGGAATTGTGGGAAGAGGAGAGCTCAAAGACTGGAAAAGGGAAAATGTCAGAATTTCCCAAAAACTCTAACCTCAAGCTAGAAATTGAATTCATTCAAACATTCTAAAGTGACTTATTAAATTGAGTGGTTTCTGGGTACTTGGACTCAGAAGAGGGGTTGGCTAGCAGTGTGGTCACTAAGTCAAGCCCTGTGAGTGCCCTGGAAGATTAGGGATGTGTTCCAGCATGGACACTCTACGATTGGGTTTTCGTCCTGTTTGTCATAGCACTTTACTTAAATCCATTTCTTGATAAGATGGAGAATTATGGACTAGATGAAAACCAGTTGGAGATGGTGTGCATATGGAACTGGTTGAACAGCTCTCCCCAGGGAGTGCTAATTAATGTTAAATCAAAAGCAGATCTCTAGTAATAATACTAGCAATTATAATAATGATGATAGAAATAGTAGCTGTTACTGAGTTCTTACTGTATGCCAGGCACTGCTAGAAATGCTTTACTTGTATTAACCTATTAACCTTACAATCACTCCACAAGATAGGAGCTGTTACTAGGGCTGGGTTTACAGATGTGGAAAATGAGGCTTTGAGCAATTAAATTATTTGTCTAATGCCACACAATAAGTGATGGAGCTGGCACTTGAACCCAGAGTCTTCCCTCTCAGCAAACATGTTCAGTCCTGCTGAGGATGAGGGTATATGTTAGAAGACAGACTCAGGATTCTGCTATAGGAATCCTGTCCCAAGGAAGTAGTATTTTATTTTTTCCATACTAGGTCACTGTTTTTGGGTACATGATTCAAAAGGGATTGGGGTATGGGTTAGTAGGTAGATGATATACCCACCTCAGGCCCAATGCCTGGTACCTAATGCTCAGGCACTTCAGTTCACCCCTATTTTTCCAGCATGGGTCCTTTTTGTCCTGTGGGAAGATAAGCTTAGGGAATGGAAACACCTGACCTATGGAGTCAGAACAAGCAGGTTTGTGTGTGAATTTAGCTAGTGCCTTCCTTTTCCTAGGAGCTGTCTTTTCTTAAAACTTATCTCTGATTGTGGAGGGAAATGTTATGACTCGCATTTAAGGTATCTATCTCCAAATGGCTGTATTTTGGGGGTCACTCTCTGGGCCCCATGTATTCCCTCCAGAAAGCCCCCATCACTGATAACCATTTTTCTTCAGCGTTTTATAGCATTGCTTCTCAGACTTTAATGTGCATGGGAATTCCCTGGGGATCTTCTTAAAATTCAGATTCTGATCCAGTAGGTCTGGGGAGGGGCCCAAGACTCTGCATTTCTAAGGAGCACCCGGTGGATGCTGATGCCTCTGGTCAGTGGACCTGCTTCAATTAGCAGCATTCCATATCACTCTTCAGAGCTCTGAGCTTATTAGCTCAAAAACGCTTAGTAACTCATAAATTGATCTGCACATATCTCTAATTTAAGAACACTAGTCCTGGGGTCCTGGGGTGCTTCAGTCAGCTGAGTATCCGACTCTTGATTTTGGCTCAGGTCATGATCCTAGGGTCGTGGAATCGAGCCCTGAATCAGGTTCTATGCTCAGCATGGAGCTTGCTTAAGATTCTTTCTCTCTCTCTCTCTCTCTCTCTCTCTCTCTCACTCTCTCTCTCTCTCAGGAACAAGACAGGGATGTCCACTCTTGCCACTGTTATTCAACATATTATTGGAAGTCTTAGCCTCTGCAATCAGCCAACACTAAGAAATAAAAGGCATCCAAATCAGCCAGGAGGAGGTCAAACTTTCACTCTTCGCAGATGACATGATACTCTATATGGAAAACACAAAAGATTCCACCAAAAACTGCTAGAACTGGTTCATGAATTCAGCAAAGTTGCGGGATATAAAATCAGTGCACAGAAATCATCTGCATGCCTATACACCAACAATGAAGCGACAGAAAGAGAAATCAAGGAATCGATCCCATTTACAGTTGCACCAAAACCCATAAAATACCTAGGAATAAATCTAACCAAAGAGGTGAAAAATCTATACACTGAAAACTATAGAAAGCTGATGAAAGAAATTGAAGAAGACACAAAAAAATGGAAAAAGATTCCATGCTCCTGGATAGGAAGAACAAATATTGTTAAAATGTTGATACTACCCAAAGCAATCTACATACTCAATGCAATCCCTATCAAAGTAACACCAGCATTCTTCACAGAGCTAGAACAAATAATCCTACAATTTGTATGGAACCAGAAAAGACCCCGCATAGCCAAAGCAATCTTGAAAAAGAAAACCAAAGCAGGAGGCATCACAATCCCAGACTTGAAGCTATACTACAAAGCTGTAATCATCAAGACAGTATGGTACTGGCACAAGAACAGACACTCAGATCAATGGAACGGAATAGAGAACCCAGAAATAGACCCACAAACGTATGGTCAACTAATCTTTGACAAAGAAGTAAAGAACATCCAATGGAATAAAGACAGTCTCTTCAGCAAGTGGTGCTGGGAAAACTGGACAGCGACATGCAGAAGAATGAACTTGGACCACTTTCTTACACCATACACAAAAATAAATTCGAAATGGATGAAAGACCTCAATGTAAGACAGGAAGCCATCAAAATCCTCGAGGAGAAAGCAGGCAAATACTTCTTTGATCTTGCCCACAGCAATTTCTTACTCAACATGTCTCTGGAGGCAAGGGAAACAAAAGCAAAAATGAACTACTGGGACCTCATCAAAATAAAAAGCTTCTGCACAGCGAAGGAAACCATCAGCAAAACTAAAAGGCAACTGACAGAATGGGAGAAGATATTTGCAAATGACATATCAGATAAAGGGTTAGTATCCAAAGTCTACAAAGAACTTCTCAAACTCAACACCCAAAAAACAAATAATCCAGTGAAGAAATGGGCAAAAGACTTGGATAGACACTTCTCCAAAGAAGACATCCAGACAGCCAACCGACACATGAAAAAATGCTCAATATCACTCATCATCAGGGAAATACAAGTCAAAACCACAATGAGATACCACCTTACACCTGTCAGAATGGCTAACATGAACAACTCAGGCAACAACAGATGCGAAGGATGCGGAGAAAGAAGATCTCTTTTGCATTGTTGGTGGGAATGCAAGCTGGTGCAGCCACTCTGGAAAACAGTGTGGAGGTTCCTCAAAAAATTAAAAATAGAACTAGCCTATGACCCAGCAATTACACTACCAGGCATCTATCCATGGGATACAGGTGTGCTGTTTTGAAGGGACACATGCACCCCCATGTTTACAGCAGCACTCTCCACAATAGCCAAAGTATGGAAAGAGCCCAGATGTCCATCGATGGATGAATGGATAAAGAAGGTGTGGTATATATATACAATGGAGTATTACTCGGCAATCAAAAAGAATGAAATCTTGCCATTTGCAACTACGTGGATGGAACTGGAGGGTATTATGCTAAGGGAAATGAGTCAGTCAGAGAAAGACAAAAGTCATATGACTTCACTCATACGAGGACTTTAAGAGACAAAACAGATGAACATAAGGGAAGGGAAACAAAAATAATATAAAAACGGGGAGGGGGACAAAACAGAAGAGACTCATAAATATGGAGAACAAACTGAGGGTTACTGGAGGGGTTGTGGGAGGGTGGATGGGCTAAATGGGTAAGGGGCATTAAGAAATCTACTCCTGAAATCATTGCTTCACTATATGCTAACTAATTTGGATGTAAATTTTAAAAAATAAAAAAATAAAGTTAATAAAAAAAAGATTCCCTCTCTCTCTCTCTCTGCCCCTCTCCCCTGTTCATGTGCAGTCTCTGTAAAAAAAAATACATGAAGTGTTTTTAAAAATTAGTCTTCAGTTACCAGGTTATGGAAGGCACCGTGAAATATAAGGTGGACTTTGGAGGGAGGTTGGGGTAAAAGAATACTTTATTCGCAATTCAGAGAAAGATTTAACTGACCTTCTGACTTTAGTCATTTCAGGGTTCAAAGATGACTGGGCTCACTTGAATCAAAACATTATTACATAGATGGCCAACACAGGGCTTGATTCTCATGACAAAGATGGCAAGACAAGCATGGCAGAAATTTAGTACTCACATGATGAGTCAGTGGTGAGGGAAACCTACAGGGATGATGTCATCAACTCTTCTCAATTTATATTTACTACAGAATCTATAGTTTTTTTTCTCCCCAATACTATCTTTAAAAAAATGAGCCTTTTTTTTAAACTCTCCTTCTCTCTTTGTCACTCTGGAGGTTATAAAAAATATTTTTGCTTTTTAGCTAAAAATCTTCATGAGATCTAAATTTGATTTTTCAGATTTTTTCCTTAGCAAAGTTATAAATATTCTCATTTTATACATTTTGCACAACATTCTTATCCCTTCTAAAATTAATCAGGCTACCTCTTTACCCACCTTAGAGTAAGAAAAATGGAATGAGCCATGTCAACATTTGAAAGTCTGGGGAAACATGCTGGAAATGAAGGTCTGTGGAGATTGATGGAGGAGATAAATGCACAGAGAGACAACACCCAGTGCAAATCCATTCTCCATTTCTAGTTTTTTTTTTCCCCTAAAGCAAACCCACTTTAGGGTGAGGGTAGGAGAGGGAATTAAGAATGGATAGTCAAACATTAACTTTGAAAATCTCTCTTGTTGATTTTTTATTCTTATGTTTGGACACTATGTATAGTGTGCCAAGAGGGTTATTGATATAGGTCCAGGTTTTCATTGACTTCACTGATTCGTGTTTCTTATCAGTGGCCTTATATCTGAACATTAATTATAACTTTAGAAAAGCAGCAACATCCATAAGCAGCAAAATGCTAGACCTGGATGCAATAGTACATCCCCCAAAAGCTCTGTTATTTAATATCCCTTTGCCTTATGAGATCAATTTCTGCTCTGGCATAGAGATTTCTGGAAAAGGTCAGTTCTGATATTAGAAGGGAACATTTAATCAAAAATAGTATGTAAAAAGATAATGCAGAGATTATATCAAATAATAACCTTTATTCTCTCTGACATAAACCAACCATTACCAAGAATATTGAAACTCAAAGCTGTTGTGTGTTGAGTCATATGTAGAGAATTAATATTAGCTATAAAGTAGCTATTATACAGAATATTATAATGAAAACCACTGTTATATTTATAGAATTAGTATCATCCATGGAAAAATAACTTTTTATATTATTAAAGTCAGCAAATGCTCTTGTTTCACTCAAGGCAAGGCATCATTTAGTTATTATTCATACTGTTGGTAAAACTGTCACTGAATTTTAAAATATATCTCATTTAGGTTCAGTTGAATTATGTTTTATTTTAGAAGAAAAAAAGAAAAACAAGTATAGTAAACATTTTGTTTTAAATGATAAAATCCTCAAATATTGTTAATGTAAAACCATGAGAAAATTAGTTATATATGTCCGCTTTTCACCAACTTGTTAGGGAATAGAGAATTGATGATATAGAATGTACAGCAAAATTAAAGGACTAATAATGATTTTAGTAAGAACTAATAGGCACTGGTGTTGTGTGTTTTCTTAGGAATTTTGATATTTTGCAGTATGACAGTTGGGTACTTCATACCTGACTTTGTTGTCATCACGCACAAGATAGTCTATGGAAATTCATTCCCATCCCCACCCCATGCTTTCTCCCTGCAGTGAACTGCCCCAAGACCCCTCCTGCTTTAGCTCTTCCAATCAGCCCTCTTTGTACACTCCCATCTGGTTCTCTCCCATCCAGGTGCAGAGGCCTCCTTGACTCTCACATTAGCCATAGTGGTTACCAGCATGAGTTTTGGTGGTAGACTACTCTGGGTTCAAATCCCAGCTCTGCCATTTTCCAGATGTGTGCTCTATACCTGGGCTAACAGCACCTCATTGTCAGAGTGGTTGTGTGATTCAAATGAGATAAGGAATGGAGACTGTGGGTGTGTAGTATGACCACATTCAGCCATACCACTTCCTGTTTCTCTTCTCATCTCTTCTTACTTGCCATGGTCATGTATATTTTCCCCATCTGGTACTGGCCCCATCTTCTGCCCACTCTTGGCTTCACACCAATTTTCATCAAAGGGTGCACTGTAATCAGAGCCTTGAAATGGTGTCTAACGAAATCCTGCAATTAGGCCTGTGGTGGGACCACTGGGTGGTTCAAAGGGCTGCAAGCTCTAGAAGCTTCAGAGTGAGTTCTACCAGGGAAGAAGCCATGTATTCTTTATTGCCAGCAAATCCCTATACCTGGAAAGTAGAAGACACTGAATAAATGTTGATGGAATAAATCCAATGGTGCCTCCTGCCATCGGGGGTTCCAAACTGGGCTGGAAGAGGGACTAGAGGAGAGCATCCAATTGTGTAAATAGGGACTTCTAGAGTAATTTACCTCAGGACTCAAAACATTTCGCTTGTTAATCATCTCCACAGTTTACTTTGTGCTTTCACATTCATTGTTTGATTTAAGATAAGATTTTACTCCATTTTCCTCTCCACAGAGTCTTCATTCTTAATATGAACCTAGACTTGTCATTTTCCTGCTTGATATTTTTTAGGGCTGACTGGCTGACTTCAGGATAGAATTTCAACTTCTTCACAGGAAGGCTCAGTCCTTCTACAGATAATTTCTGCTCCTCCTGTTGTCATCACTTGCCCACTCTTGTCCTTAGACATACAGAACTCCCTAGACATACAAACCGGCCCTCCCCCCCCCCCCCCCAGCTAGTCCCACTTCCACACAAGGATCTCTGACTTCTGTTTGTGTTGTTTCCTTTGTCTAGAATACACTTTCATTTATCTAGGCTACAACATCCATCTATCAGTCAAACTCAGAATAATTTACAGGGCTATGGTATTGGTGATGGAGGTTTGAGGCACAATTGGCTGAGACTACAGGGACAGGAAATGAGTTTAGAGCATCTGTATCCAGGATAAGAGGAAGCCATGAAAAGGGTTGGAGGTAGGGTCAATCAGGAACTTGGTAGTCAAGGTGGAAGCAGTTTGTTTGAGGCCAAGGGAATGTTTTTGAATAGAACAGTTTCTTCATACCCAAGGTTGGCAATCTCAACCAGGGAGTCAAGTTGGGATGAAGGGAGAACCCATACATGTTGTCTTAATTTGGGTTCCCTCAGAAGCAGACTTCAAGACAAGGATTTGAGTGTAAGTAGTTTGTGTGGGAGTCAATCCCAGGAAGCACTGGGTAGGGAAGTCCTAAGTGAAGTACTAAGGAAGTACTAAATGAAGCAGTGAAGGAAAAGAATCCTGTGGAGAAGATGTTATTGAGCAGTATATTGCTGTGGGCAACTGGGGCTCAATCCACCTGGGAAACAATATGAGATAACGTAGAATATGCTTCATATTCTACCAAAGTGTAAGGGAGCTGGGGAATGTATCCACCAGCTCCCATATGCCACTGGTTGAGGGCTGTTTCTGGGTATGCCAGGGGGAGGGGGAGAATTAGCCCTATCCATACAGGCTGAGAGGACTCCAGCAGTGTTTGTAGCTGGGAATCACTGGGTCAGCACATAGAGGAATGGTAAGCTCCAAGGAGATATATGCAAGACTTGTGCATGGTGGTCAGAGATGAGACAGGTAGAACCAAGGGGACAGCAATCTCAAAGGCAGAAGGCCCAAGAAAGTTCAGGCAAACAATGAGGAGCTACTAGGGTGGTTTCTTATGGAAGATCATGGCTGAATAAGCAGGGGAATAATTGTCAGAGCACTGAGTTAGGTAACAAGGAGTTTTGAGTCTGACTCCCTTCTCTAGTGCCTTCTATCTGTGAGCTCCTGGCCAGATTATTAGACCCTTTTATATCTCAGTTTCCTCACAAGTAAAATCTGCCTTACCTGCTTACAGATTGTAGAGAGGAACAAGTGGAATAATTCATAGGAAGCTCTTAGAAACCTGTGCAGCATCATAGAAGTGTCAAAAGGAACAAGATGGTGAGGAACACATTGGGAAGAAGTTTAATTCTAAAACAATTTTTGTGTCTCCAGCTAAGGGGCTTCATGCCACTTCCATGAAGGCAAAAGCCAATGTCAGGTGACCAACCAAGCTTAACACTGAGTTATAAACATCTGGCTGTGGTAGAAGGCCTATAGAAAGGACAGACAAGTTGCTTCTGGCAGCAAGGAATTGACTTTTAGTACTGCCATTGAAACCAGCAAAGGCCATGGCGAACAACACTGACAGGTGACACTAGTCCCTTGGAGAAGTGTGCTGGGATAACTGGGAGATGAAGATTTCATATTTTTTTTTAGAAAAGGACTTGCATCTTGAAAGGAGTGAGTATAATCCAAACACTAGCACTTTTCACTTATGTTCCACAAATCAATCATCCCGATTACCCTCTTAGAAATTTTATTTATATTTACTTTTTTAATTTAAAAAAAGTTTATTTTGAGAGAGAGAGAGAGAGAGAGAGCACGAGCAAACAGGAGAGGGGCAGAGATAGAGGGAGAGAGAGAGAGAATCCCAAGTAGGCTCTGCACTGCCAATGCAGAGCCTGACATGGGGCTCGAACCCACAAATCCCTGAGATCATGACTTGAGCTGAAATCAAGAGTCGGATGCTTAACCAACCGAGCCACCCAGGCACTGCCCAATGACACTTCTTAAATAAGGCATCAACTAGATATGAACTTTCCCCTGAAGTATAGGTCGGCCTTTCTGTTGCCAGAGGAGATATGCGGGTAGAACTAATCAGTCACGCTTATACATAAAATACAAGTCTGTTGAGATAATCCTGGCAGTGGCTCTTGTTAAGTATAATTTCTCCTGGTGTAAGCTTGAGCTGTCACGAAGGGAAAACAAGAGGGTTGTTTCAGCAGCTCGAGAATGGCTGCCATTTTCACCAGGATGTCTAATATCATTGTCCTCAAGGGATCTTGATAATGGTGTAATTTTTGGTGAACACTGTTTAATGGAAGGCATTTTGTGAGAGTCTTGCAAAATATAAAGGCTTTACTTGATGGTTCAGCTCTCATACACTGGGATTTTCCAAATGTGGTGCAATAGAACCATTAAAAAAAAAACAGTGAATGAACATGAGGGAGGATGTTGCCTGTGATAACAGAGAAAATGTAATAACACAGTTTTACTGGAATCAAGTAAGATAAAAATATTATAGTGGGTCTATCTGGGAAGCCCCTAATTCTGGGAAGAGGAAGGACACAGCTAGTATTTTACAGTCTCTTTAAATAGAATTTCCCCCACTTCAGCAGATTTCTCCCCCACCTTATGCAAAAGTCTGTTACACTTCACTTTCTATTTGCTTGTTATTGTTTCATCATTTACTAGTTTTTCCCATTCCATTCCTAACTGGTAAATTACCACTGATGTGAATTATTTTCAGAAACAAGGAGACGGTACTGGAGTTTGCCAAACAATGACACAATCACTCATGGCAATCCAAAGTTGGAACTCTAGGTATCTATGTGGACTTGGAAGAGCTTCCAGACAACATGATTTTATTCGGCAAAAACTAGCCTTTTCTGTTCTTTAGCATTGCCTGTACATTGCCCAGAGTGCAAGGAAGTAAGTGTGTGTTGGTTTGCACAGATTTCCTAAGTTCTCGTCAAGGAATTCTAGCTTATTTTGAGCACTTTCCTCCTCTAATTTCACAATTTGGGTATCTATAGGAATGCCTGGGTTTAGCAAATCCACTTGGAGCCTCTCCTCCCTATCTTTGCCTAAAAATGTGGAAGGGCTCCTATGGCATCCTTTTATATCATTAGCTTAGGCACGCCCTCACAAGACCATAGAAGTTTCCTTGGAGGTTTCTTTTCCTCACATTGGGTAATGTAACCTCACTCCAAATATCTTAGTCACATACTCATTATTTGTTTCTGAGGCTTATCTCTGAAATGACATCAACTTCTCCAAGACCTTCTTATAGATTTATTTGGCCAAGAATCATAATCAGTAGTTTAGGAGGAATAGTCACTAGGGATACAATAGATGTATCACGTGCCTCTCCTGCTGCACTTGCTGGAGGTTGGCATTGTTGGAATTTGCAGTTACTAAAGGAAACTCTACCAGGCTTTGTCCCTTCATATGACCTTTGTCTCTCTCCTCAATCTCATCTGTTGCTCCTGTTACCTTTGCTCTCTGTTCTCCAGCTTACTGAATTATCTTCAGTGTCCTGAAGTTGCCATGGCCTGTTTCAGTTATGTTGCCAACAAGAGAACTCAATTGTATCACTAAGGTAATGCTAGCTGCTGTCACAGATAAACTCCAACATCTCAGTGGATGAAAATAATAGAAACCTATATATCTCTTCCATGAATCCTGAAATGAGTGCTCTTGAGTGATTGGTGGTCTTCTAGGTTGTTATTCAGCACCCTGGTTCTTTTCCTGAGGTGAAAAAAGCTGCAGGATGATGCCTGGGAGATTTTTACGGGTGGGACCTGAAAGTGATATAGCACCTCTATTCATGTCCATTGCCAGAACTCAGATATTTGGCATATCCAACTGCAAAGGATGCTGGGAAATGTAGTATTCATTCTGCTAGAAGAAGCGGTTTGGTGAGTAACTAGCTAGCTTCTGCTTTGCCACTTGAGCTAGTTTAGGCCCATGGTAATTTGTTATAGAGCATCTGGTGGCTCAGAGAACATTGGGAGGATCAGCTTAGAGGTTATATGTCTAAGGACAACACCCAGGTTACACCGCTGAATTGCTCCAGTAGAGATCTTGCTATGTTACTGCTGCCATCACAGGGGGGTATAGTCACCCTAGGCTCATATCATGGCTATGCTGTATGGGACTCTATGGCCTCCACTGCTCAAGGCTTTTCCATCATCCTCTGCCATTACTGCCTGAACAATGATTTTGTGTAATGCCTGCTTTCTCACCCTGCTCTCTTCTGAATCAAAGTTTCATGTAGGTGCATCTGATTAGCAGAGCTCAAACACCCATGCCCAAGCTGCAAGGGAGGCTGGGAAAGCGATGTGGGGCATAGGAACCTAACATGAAAATTCCTCAAATACAAGGAAGTTGTTCAAAAGATGCCAGGAAGAACGTATGTCCCCCACTGTTTTAGTTTGGGTTCCCTTAAAAGCAGACCCTGAAAAATGGACTTGCGAACAGGCAACTTATTTAGGAGATGGTCCTAGGAAGCAGGAAAAACCACTTACATGTGCCTTATTGAGCTGGTGGTTATCCCTGTGGGCAACTGGGGCTCAATGACTCTGAAGACCCTTTGAAGAACTGTGTAGAATGTATCTTGGAAATGTCTTCCCAGTGTCGGGGGATGCTGGAACATTTATCCACTCTCATTTCTCATTGGTTGAGGGTTTTCTTGAGAACAGTAATTGCATCCTCCCCACCTCAAATGTGCTTCTAAACTGCCCTTGGAGTCCTGGAAGAAGCTTTGGAAAAAGTCCTGAGACAAAAAAAAAAAACAGAGAGACATGGAAGGTCATGAGATGGCATGCTTGTAGCATGCATTGTAATAACCAACCACTTCACACAGCTGAAGTGAAAATTGGACGTGCACTGAGGAGACATGGTGCAGACCACAAAAAGTGTCTGCCATACGGGCGCCTGGGTGGCGCAGTCGGTTAAGCGTCCGACTTCAGCCAGGTCACGATCTCGCGGTCCGTGAGTTTGAGCCCCGCATCGGGCTCTGGGCTTATGGCTCAGAGCCTGGAGCCTGTTTCCGATTCTGTGTCTCCCTCTCTCTCTGTCCCTCCCCCGTTCATGCTCTGTCTCTCTCTGTCCCAAAAATAAATAAACGTTGAAAAAAAATTTAAAAAAAAAGCGTCTGCCATAGTCACCTTTCCTTGGACTCTTGGTATTTGCATATTGCTGCCTGCTGTATATCAGACTCTGTGACAGGCCCTAGATACTTAATGAGGAACAAATGTGCGTAGTCCTACTTCTCATGAATCTTAGAGCCAGTGAAGGAGAGAGATGCTAAACAAATACATAACACATTTAGTTACAAATTACGTCATTGCCACAAGGAAACTGAACGATGTTCTGGAGAGGGAGGGCAAGACAATAAGGATGGGCCTATCGTGCAGGGCTTTGTAGAGAAAATTAAAAATTTTGCTTTCTGTGGGGGCGCCTGGGTGGCTCAGTCGGTTCAGCATCTGACTCTTGATTTTGGCTCAGATCATGATCTCACGGTTCCTAAGTTTGAGTCCCACATTGGGCTCTGTGCTGACAGTGTGGAGCTTGCTTGGGATTCTCTCTCTCTCCCTCACTATCTGACCCTCCTTTGCTCAGAGTCATTCCTTCTCTCTCTCTCAAAATAAATAAATAAACATTAAAAAATTTTTAAGTTTTTTCCCCCTAAGCAGTGTTGGCAACCACTGGAAGAGTTTTAACCAGGGCAATGACATGCAGTCAATCCCCATTTTTCATAGGTGCCATGTTTTCTAATTCCAACAGGGTCCAAAATGTATTTGTAACCCCCAAATCAATACTTTCAGCACTTGGTCCTTTGTGCATATGTGCAGACTGGCAGAGAATTTAAGTTGCCTGCCATGTTCCCTGCTGAGGTCAAATAAGGCAATACTCTGCCTTCTTGTTCTAGCTCTCATACTGCAAACAAGTGACCTTTTTGCAGTATAGCTAGTGCTGTGTTTTTCACATTTTTGTGATTTTTTTTTGGTCAGTGATTTTGTTGTTTAAATAGCTCCCAAGCCAGTGCTGAGGTATTTTCCAGTGTCCCTAAGTGCAAAAAGGCTGTAATATGCTTTATGGTGAAAATATGTGTGTCAAATAAGCTACGTGCAGGCATGAGTTATAGTGCTGTTGGTTATGAGTTTAATGTTAATGAATCAACAATATATATAAGATGTCTTTCAACATAAATACACCTAAGACAAGGTTATATATTGATTGGTTAATGAAAATCTGAGCAGAGGCTCACAGGAACCTAAGTCTGTATTTCCCCTAGGAACAATGCTTCACTATTTGCTAATGCTGTGTCCACAGTAATTTTTAGAACATAACCACTTGAAGAAGAAGACTTGACTATATCTGGTTATGCTTTAAAGGAGGTTCCTCTGGTTGGTCTGTGGAGAACTGATGGGAAATAAACAAGAGTATAAAAGTAGAGTTAAGTTATAAGTTTGTTGTAATCATCCAGATGAAGGTGATGTTCATGTGGGTCAAAATGGTGGCAGCGAAAATGGAGAAGAGTGAATTCTACCTTCAAGATGGTAGATGAAGCATGAATTGGAGATGGATTGGGTTGAGAGGGGGACAAGAAGTGGGTGGGGGTAAGGAGAGAGAGGTGTCAGTTATGAACGACTTCCAGGTTTTCAGCTTGAGCCAGGAACTCTTTGCTAAAATGGGAAAGTTTGGAGGGAAGATTTGGGTGTCCTTTTTGGCTATGACATGAACTTCTAGGTCCTCAGAATGCAAAGAAAAACTAAAGTTTATGGAGGAGACTATCAGATGAATTGATACTTTTAAGAGAATGTGTTACCAGCTCATGTAGAGAAATGCACTGGAACATCTGACAGCAGAGAAAACAGGCACTTGGCCCAGGCAGTGTTGAGAGATGGCTTCCTGGGTGATGTTGCATCTGAGCTGAGACTTGGAGGATGAATTCTAGTTGTTCAGTTGAGTGTGGAAGGATGTTCCAGAGGTAGCATGTTTATGTGCACTGCTGCGAAGGCTTCCCAACTGGTCTTTTGGGATTTCTCTTCTTAATGAATTCTACACCTCATTAGCTGATAAATGCATGGCTGTAGTCATACTACCTCTCTGCTGGGAAACTTTTGAAATCCATTCCTGACATTCACAGTCCTCTCAGGCCTGTTGTCACAGGCCTTTCTAGCCTTCTCTCCTGTGATCAGTATGTAAAGGTGCAGTGTGGCGTTCCTAAAATTGGGTGATAATTGTAAAGCAAACCAGAAAGGTAGGGGTGTTGCTGAAATCTGATCAGAAGGCTGATGTCACGGAGGGGTACCTGCCGTGGATGTATCAGGCTAGCACACCTTGATGAGGCCGCCTATAAAATCATCTCCCAGATTTCCTTTCTCGGGAAGAATAAACTAAAAACTCTGGATCATGTATGTGGGAAAAGGTTTAATAAAAAGATTTGGAGCAGCCACAAACTGTCTCCAGGCTGGCTGGACCCTAGCTCAGTGAACACTGGATGCCACAGCTTGCACCACCATATCAGTGGCAGTGGACAGTGGCTGCTGCCTCCTCTGCCATGGAATCTGGACGCGGCTGCTGTTGTTGCCACTGCTACCAAAATGGATTCTCCATTGTCCCTGCTTCTTTGTTTTGCTATCTCTCAACTTCAAGTCTGGGAAGAGTGTGTGCAATTGTTAAAGTAGTCTCAGACTGGCAAGTAATCTGAAATAATAAGTGTAATAAGACATCATCCACCTTGAGGCATCTTTTGCCCATTGCAACTTCTTTCTTTCAAAAAATAAATTGCACAGCTTGGTATACATAATATCACATGATCTTTAAGGTCCTTTTTGCCTCTGAGAGGCTATGATTTGCTCATGTTCTATAGCTAACTACTTTTTCAGTGGGGGATTTATTCTCCAGGGCAAGGCTATTACAAAAAATATGGACATCTTTCTTGGTTCATTTACTTCTCAATTTTATGCTACCAATTTTTGTTTCAAACTAGAATGGAAGCACAGAATCCACATTTCTTCAGAGCAGCAGACTGCATTAACTTAATGTCTCTGTATTACAAGACAGCCAAAGGGCTGTGTCAAAGATATTTAGTTGTTTTTACTTTCATAATTACACTGGTTTTAGCAAGATGGGTGTGATTTCTCAGGCACTCTATTACAGTTGGGAATATGAAACTGCTTTTCAAAATTGCTAAAAGCACCTCAGTGTATCTGCAATATGATAATACTAATCCTAGCCTGACATAAATGCTAGTTTTATGGCTGCACACTCTGTAGAAAGTGTATTTTAGCCTGAAGAAAATGCCAGTGTTCAGATAGTTTTGGCTTTATTTTGTCTCCCTTGGTCTGTAATAATCATGTTTAATTTTGACACCTTTAGTTAGACATCATGAAACCCTAAATGCTCTGTTACAGTAAAAGAACTTGGAGCTGAACTAAAATTTCAGTAATTTGTTTAAGAATTGTGTAATCTATGGGGGAAAATGCAGTCCTATGCACACTGTCACTTAATTATATCAAAATGTAAAAATCACTGTCATATTTGTATTAGGCCTTCAGTGGAGGAGAAAGTAATGGAAATTACAAAATCTCTGATTTGGTAAGGATTTTTCATGTTCATTTTTTGCGGTGTTGCAGTGAATTATTAGATTTTCTGTGAAAAAAGGGTGGTTCTGAGGTCAAAGAAGCATGGGAAATTCTACATTCTGTGTTTCTTCTGTGCGGGTTTAGAGTGCACTTTAATACTTTACAGGCACTAAGAAGTTGTGAGGTAAAGAAAGATGTTTAACTTTGTAGCACACTTCTTAAATTTGATCATAAAATTTGTTTCTGTTTTTGTTTTGTTTTGTTTTGTTTTTACAAAAACATGTTGACATAATGAGATAATCAAAGGTTCCATACAGTTTGCAGTTCCATACAAAGGTTCTCATAGTCTCCTACCCCATTTGTAACATTCTTGCCAGACATATGGTCATCCAGGATTTGTCTGATGGTTACCTTGGCAAATTCAAAGAAAGCATTAAAGAAATAGACCTTGGTACTGAGGTGAGCAGCGTAGTGACTCGTTATTACATTGGCATCTTCAAAGAGAGAACTCCCCTGAACAGTTAAGTTACAGAAGGAATAATTTGATGAACTAAAGCATAAAGTTAGCAGTTTATCAATATAGCTTTCATCAAACTATCCTACAGCTAAACATTATTATTAGTAAAGAATGTCTTGACAAATTCTCAAGTACTGAGTACTGCCCCCCAACGTGTCATCTCATATTATTTAGTTTTAACTTTATTTTCTTTTGGTATTACTACTGTATTGCACTTAATTATAGTTGATGCACATCAGTAATGTGCTACAATATTGTGGTTCTCCTGCCAAAGTAGAAACTTTTGATATTAGCCAAGAGGCATTTTCACAGATTTGTTGCCAAAGAGTGATGGTTTCCATCATTTGTCACATCTGGAAATGGAAGGTGTGGTGCTCCTGTATGGTTTTTGTTTTGTGGACAACTCCTCTCCCCAGTTCTGGGAAATGACTCGGGCCTGGCTAGGCAATGCAATCCTTCCCTCTTACCAAAGTGGTTGATTCAGCAATGAGCATGTGACTTAAGGCAAACCAATCAAAGTCAACTCTGGGGGCACCTGGGTGGCTCAGTCGGTTAAGTGTCTGACTTCAGCTCAGGTCATAATCTCACTGTTTGTGAGTTCAAGCCTCGTATGGGGCTCTGTGCTAACAGCTCAGAGCCTGGAGCCTGCTTCGGATTCTGTGTCTCCCTCTCTCTCTGCACCTCCCCCACTTGCTCTCTCTCTCTCTCTCTCAAAAGTAATAAATAAAACATTAAAAAAAGAAATAAACTCAATTCCAGAATTGTGTCAGGAGACAATTCTCCATTGGTCTTTCACTTTTCTGCACATTTTATAAGGGAGGCACTGAGTGCCCTTGTTCTTATCTTTTCAAGGAGGTTTTTTTTTTTTTTTAGTTTTTATTTAAATTCCAGTTAGCTAACATACAGTGTTACTTTAGTTTCTGGTGTACAATGTAGTGATTCAGCACTTCCATCCATCACCCAGTGCTGATCACAAGGGTACTCCTTAATCCCCATCACCTACTTCACCCATTCCCCCATCCCCTCCCCTCTGGTAACCATCAGTTTGCTCTCCATAGTTAAGAGTCTGAAAAAAAGAGATTAGAGTGGGAGAGAGCCAAAGCATAAGAGACTCTTAAAAACTGAGAACAAACTGAGGGTTGATGGGGGGTGGGAGGGAAGGGAGGGTGGGTGATGGGTATTGAGGAGGGTACCTTTTGGGATGAGCACTGGGTGTTGTATGGAAACCAATTTGACAATACATTTCATATACTGGAAAAAAAAAGAGTCTGTTTCCTAGTTTGCCTCTCTCTCACTCTTTTTCCCCCCCTTTACTCATGTGTTTTATTTCTTAAATTCCACATATGAGTGAAATCATATGGTGTTTGTCTTTCTCACATGGACTTATTTCACTTAGTGTAATACTCTCTAGCTCCATCCATGTCATTACGAATGGCAGGATTTCATTCTTTTTTATGGCTTAATAATACTCCACAGTGTATACATAGATACATACACCATATCTTTATCCATTCATCTGTCTATGGACACTTGGTCTGTTTCCATAATTTGGCTATTGTACCTAATGCTGCTATAAACATCAGAGTGCATGTATCCCTCTGAATTAGCATTTTTGTATTCTTCAGTAAATGCCTAGTAGTGTGATTGCTGGATAAGGTAGTTCTATTTTTAATTTTTTGAGGAAACTTCATTCTGTTTTCCACAGTTGTTACACCAGTTTGCATTCCTGTCAACAGTGCAAGAGGGTTCAAGGAGATTTATGTAGCCAACAATCTTGGAAGACTGAGATAGTGTCTCTCTCCAGGGCAAAAGACAGGCATGCTTACCGTCCAGTATAGTAAATATAATAGTTCTCTCCAGACCATTATAAAATATTCAGTTTCAAAAAGTTCAAGGTTACTCTCCTATAATGAAATCCTCTGTGCAAACCTGGCCTTCTTTGTATTGCCCTGTGGGGATTTGGTCTGGGGAACTGGTATAAAAACCTGATACTCTAGCTACTGCTATTGCTCTGAGTAATAAACTATCTTTCATCTCTGTGCTAGAAAGAGATGGACACAGAAGTCTTGTGTCTTCTCCCAGCATCCATGAAACTGTGGCAGGCTAAATTGTTAGTGTGCAAGTAGGGTAAAATCTCAGACCCTTCACAATTCTTGACACTGTACTTTGGTTGTAACTCTTAGTTGTCTTCCTGCTGAAGTTGCTGAGAAGGTGGGGTGTACACTTGACCTGCTGGCAGCCATCTTGCCACCACAAGAAGTGAGCTTGTCTGCCTCAGAATGGAACCAGCACAGAGGAAAGTAAAACATAAAACGGGGGAGGAGTGGGGAGAAGCATTGTTATAGCTGCCACTTATTAATTACCTACCATGTGCCAGGCAGTGTTAGGCATTGTTTGTACTTTTGCCATAAAATCCTTTAGCAACCTTAAGAAGTTGGTATTTTATCCCCACTTTACAGAATAGACAATTGAGTATTGGCAGTTAGGCTCCTCTTAAATGTGGTTAGTAAAGAGAAATACAAATATTATTCTCTCTCCTTTTTGTTTAGGCCTTTTAAATTAAAACATTAAATAGTATAAACATTAAATGATTTTCCAGTAATAACTTAAAAAAAATTTTTTTAAAAATGTCTTTATTTTATTCTGAGACAGAGTGCGAGCTGGGGGAGAGGCAGAGAGAGAGGGAGACACAGAATCTGAAGCAGGCTCCAGGCTCTGAGCTGTCAACACAGAGCCCAACACGGGGCTTGAACTCACAGACTGTGAGAGCATGACCTGAGCTGAAGTTGGACACTTAACCGACTGAGCCACCCAGACGCCCCAGTAATTATATTTTATATGTACTAAAGAGTAATCTTTGAGGAGGAACAAATCTTAGGTTCAAACAGCACATTTTTCTTACAGTAAACTGTAACCATTACCTGCTTCACCAAACCCTACACTTCCCTTCCCCCCCCTTAGAACTCTCAGGCTCAGAGTGCAAGGACCTTGGACAATCCATTTACCTCTGTGTGCTTTCACTGTCTCATCTATACAGGGAGGATTGGTAAGAGTGCCCACCTCACAGGCTTGTGGTGACTGAATGAGTTGCCACATGGGAAGTGTGTAGGGGGTGGCAAGGAGTGAAGGGAGGAAGGAAGGGGAAGAAGAGGCAGAGCTAAGGACTTCACAGAACCTTGTTCACTGGGAGAATATCCTTCCCACCTCCCAGCTTCCTTCGTTCTTTTTCTTACTCCCACTCAATAAAGAAAACAAGCAAAAAATTACTTTATCCAGAACCTTTTTGATAATTTTGCTCAGATCAGCATCCTAGGCCCCAGGCTCTAGGTTTCTCTTCTCTATGTCATTAGTATTCACAACTTTGTTATGCTCTTCAGTTGAGTTATCTGCTTGGATACCAACTTTTTAAAAGTTTATTTACTTTGAGAGAGACAGAGATAGCATGAGTGGGGGAGGGGCAGATAGAGAGGGAGACAGAGAATCCCAAGCAGGCTCCACACTGTCAGCACGGAGCCAGATGTGGGGCTTGAACTCATGAAACCATGAGATCATGACCTGAGACGAAACCAAGAGTTGGATGCTTAACTGACTGAACCACTCAGGCTTACCCTGCAACTATTTGTTTTTAAAGACGCTTTACCTCTCCTCCATTTCTGACCTCCAAGACTCACAAGAACAGAGCAGTGTAAAATATATTTACACATGGCTTCTTTCTGTGTAATTCTGAATCTTCAGTTAACAAAAAAAAGGAAAAGAGGAAAAAAAATCATACAAAGCTTAAACAACATGAAACAGATATCTCTTTAGAAGTTTTTTTTTTAAAAAAGAATTGATCCCTAGGGGCGCCTGGGTGGCGCAGTCGGTTAAGCGTCCGACTTCAGCCAGGTCACGATCTTGCGGTCCGTGAGTTCCAGCCCCGCGTCGGGCTCTGGGCTGATGGCTCAGAGCCTGGAGCCTGTTTCTGATTCTGTGTCTCCCTCTCTCTCTGTCCCTCCCCCGTTCATGCTCTGTCTCTCTCTGTCCCAAAAATAAATAAACGTTGAAAAAAAATTAAAAAAAAAAGAATTGATCCCTAAAATATCCCACTCCTTAATTTATTTCTTAATAGTTTATTTTAATACCAATCTTACTAGCAGCCACTGATTTGAATGCAAATCTTGCTCAAGTCAGTGTTCTTTTGGCATCATACCCTTTGGGTTTGGGTTTTTTTTGTTTGTTTCAGCTTTGGACTATTCTCTAAAATGGTAGGGCAGGTTGAGGGAGAAAAGGGCTAAGAGATGGGAGGGACATTTCTGCGGCTCATTCTCATTGCTTGCTGTTCTGCTTCCTGGAAAGATGCTCATTTTACTCATCTACCAGTGAGACAACAGAGCCCTTGTTATCCTGTCCACTCCAGTTTCATTCTACAAGGGATTTGAGATGATTGTCTCCTTAATGCTGCTGCACATAAGCTGGGAACAATAGGAAAATCTGGGCTGGAACCAGTCTTTCTTATCCAGTGATGGGTATATGTCAAAAACATGAATGAAAACGAAGGTGAGCAATGCTATCATTAACACTTAACATAGCTTGGCACTGCTCAAACTTTTTCATCTCAGGACCCCTTCACACTTAAAAAAAATTGAGGACCCCAAAGAGTTATTATATAAGATATTACAGTTTTTAAAAGATATAAGATATTAAAACATATATTTAAAATCCATTAGTTAATTCCTTTAAAGATAATATTAATAAACCATTACATGTTATCATAAATGACATTTTTTTGAGAGAACCAGCATGAGTGGGGTAGGAGCAAAGGGAGAGGGAGAGAAAGAATCTTCAGCAGGCTCCATGACCAGTATGGAGCCTGACACGGGGCTTGATCTCACAACCATGAGATCAAGACCTGAGCCATAATCGAGAGTCGGATGCTCAACCGACTGAGCCACACAGGCACACCCATAAATAACATTTTCAAAAATAAAAATAACTATTTTCCAAAACAAAAACATTTCATGAGAAAGTAGCATTGTTTTTACAATTTTGCAAATCTCTTTAATGTCTGGAATAAAAGAAGATGCATGGATTATCAAATCGCACATCATGTAGCTTCTTGAAAACTCCACTGCACATTTGGAGGAAATGAAAATGGAAAAGATAACGTCTTATTATTATTCTGAACATAGTTTTGACCTCACAGGCTCCCTGAAAGGGTCTTGGGGACCCTTGGGGATCTCTGGGCTCTGCTTTGAGAATGGCTGACATAGATGAACTTATTTCTAAAGTGAACTCAGGCAGTTAAAAGTCATAAAGGAACAAAAGGATGGCACTAAAGGCAAAACTAGATTGTGTATAATTAAGGAAAAAGAGATTTTTTTCTAGGTGATTCTGAGAAATGAGATTTTGAGTATATCAACTATAAGGAAAGGTAGCACTGTCCAAGAGAACTTCCTGCAATGACGGCAGTGTTTACATCCGTGCTGTCCAATACTGTAGCCACAGCCACAAGGGGCCAGTGAGCCCCTGAAATGAGGTTAGTGAGATAGAGGAATGGACTTTTAAACTTTGTTTGATTTGATTTAAATTTAATCTGAAATAGCCACATGTGGCTAGTGGCTACTATGCTGGATGGCACAGTTCCAGACAAAAGAAAAGAACTGGCTGGAGAAAGCCACTTCATCAAAGGAACAAGAAATCTTCTATCAGAAAGGGACATCATTTCTTTTCAGAAGAAAGAAGCCTCCACTCCCAAGTGACCTTAAGGCTAGGGTTGGAGAGATGAAAATGAGGCTATAGATGGCTTTTCCGGGTGGCCGTCACCACTCTGCTTTTCACAAGGGAGTTTGTGATTGCTAGAACACAGGGTAATCTGTCATTGACTATTACTGCATGACACCATCACTTCTCAAGGTGCACTCTTCTGCCACAATCGCGTGCATGATGTCACTTGAGATGATTTGATTCTGTTAGGGACACCAGGATCAGGCCATCCCCAGAGGGTGTTTGTTCCCACCCTGAAGGTGGTGGTTCTTATTGGGGTTAGGCACTCTTCTTGCTTCACCCTAGTCCTGACGTTGGTCCTGGTGAGATGTGTAAGGGAGATCAGGAGATAGAATATATAATAGGCCTGGTGCATTGTCTTGAACACACTAGGGTCTCAATAAGTGTTATCTTTATTGTTTCTTGGGGACAAGGAGCCTGGAAAGCAGGAGCTGGAGCTGGAGTTGGCACATTGGCTGCTGTTGAAGTTGTTGGGCTGTGAAAGGCCCCAACCTGGGGTCCTTGTTCTCAGTCCCTGGACAGGATGTTCAGCGCTCTAAGGCATATGCCTGTGAGTGGGGCCTCAGTTACCTCATCTACAAAACGAAAGGGTTGGAGATCAGTGACCCATCCTCACCCAGGTGTGAGAGCTGTTCCTTTGTACCACAGGGCTACCATCCATAAAAAGTGCTGAACTAGAGGAGCTCTATAAGTCCTTCTAGAAAAGAAATGAGTTCTTGTGGGTGATTAAAATGAGTTGGATAATTACCCTGTGGTTTTAACCAATGTAGACATAACCAATAAAGGTAATTCACACTATGCTTTGAAGGACTTCGCATACATGTACAGAGAGAGCATCCTCATTCAGTTTTTACAGGATTCCATTGTGGGGATATACCATGATTTCTGTAATCAGCACCCCTGTTCAGAGCCATTTAGATTATTTTCAATCTTTGGCTTCAATCTGATGTTTGAAAACTATTGGACCACATAAAGTTGTCTGTATAAGTGTGATTCTCCGCAATGTGGGTGTCCTACATTTTTAGTAGTCAGGTGTTCAGGAGGGACAATACGCCTTTCCTAGGGGGTCATGTTAAAGGTGTGAGGATTGTATTATGGAGGAATTTCCCCTTTACAGAAACCTGAAGTATGAAATGATATGAAAAAAAGCACATAACTTAAGAAGTGATGATTTTCTTTTAAAAATGCTTTGCTTCATTTAAGGGGCACCTGGGGGGCTTGGTTGGTTGAGCGTCCAATTTCTGCTCAGGTCATGATCTCACAGTGTGGGTTCAAGCCCCGCATCGGGCTTGCTGCTGTCAGCGAGCCTGCTTCTATCCTCTGTCTCCCTCTCTCTCTCTGCCCTCCCCCTGCTCATGCTGTCTCTCAAAAAATAAGTAAACAACAAAAAAATGCTTCATTTAAAAAGAGGTTTACCCAAGTGTTGCTTTAGATGGAGAGTTGCTAAGTCTTACAAATATGTTTTGATCTTACAAAAATTGAAATTACCTTCATCTTTGCAGGAATATAGCTAGTGTATTAAATAAAGCGAGCTGCTCCTATATTGTATCATATTTATCACATACTGTATATGGATTCATAAGGACCATTTAAGCATTAATATTATTGTGCTGCAATTTTGTTACAGTGAACGGGTATTGGTTAGGGTTTGGCAATCTCACTGTTGAGTAAACATTTTTGTCAAAATGATACTTATTTTTATGAAATTCAATCTGAAACGATCCTTGGGGATCTTGAAAGATGTAGCTCACTTCTTAGAGCCTAGCTTTGGAAAATATTTTGGCTTGGCATTGTAGATATTTTATTTTTAATCTGAAAAATCTTTTTAACTCTCTTTACCAGTTTTCTCTTTCGTTTGTTAGAATAATTAACATTTTCTCCAAGAAAAAAGGAGACATTCTGAATATATAAAACAACTGGTTTGCTAGAAAGCAAACTTTTATTTTTCTAATTGCTGAGGAAAGCCTAATTAGAGCGACTCTTGTCGTGACCAGCAGTTTTCTAAACGTTTTCTCTTTTTTGATACATCAGAACTATATGGCATAAGTTACCATTTCATGTCCAAATTTTGTTGTTTTCCTTCACTTAAAGTATCACTTTGCTGTTACTTTCCACCAATGTTACACCTAAACAGATTGCAAATACAGAGAAGTGTTACCAATACTGTTTCCCCAGAGCAGGGAAGTTGTAAAATGTTAATTGAATGGAAGAATTTGGTCTTTATACGTTAGTGGGGCTTCACTTATCTCAAAAATTGGGATTTAAAAACCTTGAAAATGCAATATTATCCCCTGAAAATGCAAAGTAAAAATAGCAGTTGTTGCCACTTTGGTATATATATACAGGTAAGCAAGGCAAGAGGAGGGAGAGGGGAGAGGAGGGAAGAGGGAGAGGGAGAGAAAGAGAAAGACAGAGAGAGAGAGAGAGCACTCTCATTACGCCAGGGGAGAATTTGAACTGAAAGGGCACTTTCTAAATTTCCGGATGAGCCCACAGAAATGACAGACAGTGAAGAGTCAAAGACAGTTTTGAGCAGGATTTTGTGGCAAAACACGGAAAACAGGGAAAGCATTTCATGTTTTATCCATGTGCTCGGTTGTGCCAACAGTGGCTGAATGTTGCATAACAACATAGTAGCTGTGCTTACCGCAGCTGTCGTTTAAGGAATGTGGCAGATTTGCCTGACTTAAAAAATCTTCCGGCAAAAATTCCATTTTTACTTTAGGAATTTTACTTAGGAACTGAGGAGAAGGCTTAGAAAAATGCAGAGTGGAATGCTCACTGCTCTTTACTTGTCCTATCCCTCCCCCTGATATTTGGGCTAGGGGAGGGCACAGCTGAGAGGGGATCCCCAGGGGCTGGACAGGGTGCTGGGGGGACTATTGTTCCACAGGCTGTTGCAGTGTGTGAGGCCAATGGGCAAATAGAATCAACTCTGTTGGAGTTGGGGAGGGAGGTGCTCACCCCAAGACAAGACCAAGTACAGAAAATCGAGGCCATCTGCCTAATAAGGACATAGGAAGCCAGCGGCTGCAAAGTCAGCCTACAGAATCTGGGGGCCCAGGTACACTTTTTATGTAGTTTCCTAGCAGGCTCTCTCCTTTCTCTCCCTTCCTTCACAGCCCCCTTTCACCAATTGACCTGGTGTGGAACTCTGAAAATCTAAGAGCTCACCCATCTGGAATGTTAAGAGGCAGCATCTAGATAAGAGGGCTTGGATTACACGGCTGCATTTTCCTCATCTTTTTTTTTTTTAACCTTCTATCAATTTCGTTTTTAAAAAGAAATTGTTGTAAATAAAACATATGTAATATAAATCTACCATTTTAACCATGTTTAAGTATATGCTTCTGTGGTTTTAAGTACATTCGCATTGCTGGGTAACCATCACCACCATGCATTTCCAGAACGTTTTCATCTTCCCAAACTGAAACTCTGTCCCCATTAAAACTAGCCCCCCATTCCCTTTGCCCCCAGGCCCTGGCAACCACCCTTCTGCTTTCTGTCCCTAGGCGCTTCATGTAAGTGGCCTCATTTTTGACAACATCAAAGTCCTTCACAGTCCTGTTTGCTATGTACTTGCTGGCCGAGGCCTTGCATTTGAATGTAGACGCTACTGATGGGGAGAGACATGAGGTGTCTGTCCAGTTAGGCAAACGCTGAATGAGGACTCACAGCACATCAAGGACATGTACACGTGCCCATGCAGACCGCCAGGGGTGGGGAAGAGGAAGCTGCCATTTTAGATTGGACTTTGGGTGGAGAGTCTCTGTATTTCAGTTACTCACTGGTAGACAGAGGAAGTTGAATTTTAAAAGCTGTTTAATGAGGGAATGGTGAGGGCTGGGCAAACATGATTAGTCACAGAGCTCCGGGCCTAGGTTATTTATTCTCTGGAGAGGCCCAGCGCCTGTGAGTGGAATGGATTGCCGACTGGGACGCTGAGTAAATTTGACCAAGAGGCCTAAACCGAGGGGGAAACTGGTCTCTTTATGAGCTCTATTGACACTGAATAGAAACGTGGGCTTAATTCCAATTTGTTTCCTAGCAAAATAAATACACAAATATCAAGGGAACTTCCTTGTTTTCAGAAAGAGGAAAGAGTCGAAGTTATTATAAGTATGAAAGGCAAATGAAAAGGGGATGAGTGGTTTTGAGGATAGGATAAAAATATCTTGGTAGGCAGTTCCATGTAAGTGTAAAAGGATACTCTGAAATCTTTCCTGGCTGCAAGGGCAAGCAGGAGTGGATTGCATCCCCCAGAAAGGTTGTGGATGTGATTATATTCAGGGACATGCTGGGCTTGGACACCAGACCAAATCACAACATAAACATTAGAAATAACGCCTTTGTTTTTGTAAAAATCACGACAAACTCATTTCTCTTCAAATGCCAACATTATGTTAAAATCTAGATCCACATATGCATGTAATTATTTATGGAGTGAATGAGTGAACAATATAGATACTTGAGAACTATAAAGAGGTCCCAGTTTAAAGAAACCCTATGTATTTTAATAATCAGCGACAAATCTCCCATTCGTACACTATTTAGCAACCGGCCCTCACCGCTGCAAATAGCACCGCTATTTGCTTTAAATAGGGGATTATGATGTGGACCTCTTCTTGTTAGAAGCTAAACTGTTACATCCAATGTTTTGTGCTTTCCAGCAGAGAAGAGTCTGTGCATGGGCGGTGTCTATCAGTTACTCCATATAATAAATACATCAAACATTTAAAAGTGAACTGAGAACTGAAGGTGAATCCTTTCAAACTTCCGGTGTTTTATAGCAGTTTTGATCATTTATTATTCATTTAACGTTTTCATGCCCTGATTCTAAAAAATAACACATGTAAATTGTAGAAAATTTAGGAGATACAGATAGGTATCACAAAAACAAATTAAAATGGTAATCCACTATTCAGAGATAAATACTGTTCTACTCTAATGTGTTTTCTCTACTCCAGTTTGTTATATATATCAAAAATGGAGGTGGACAGTTTTATATCTTCCTTTTTCATTTAACATTCTATCATAAGCATTTTTCTCAGCCATTAAAGATTTTTCAAGCATGGTTATGCTAATGGCTGCATCATTTTATTAAACATGGTTATTTTATCATGTGGCCATACCATACTTTATTTTACTATTCACCTGGTGTCCGAAGTTTAGGTTCTTGCAAGCTTTTGTTATCAGAAATGGTTCTGTGATGAGCTTTTGTTTTCCAATGATCTTTGACCTTTTCCTCAGGTCAGGATCCCAAGGACGGGGAATGAAAACTTTTTAAGCTTCTTAAAACATTGTACTACATTCCTTTCCTGCAGTTACTCTCTCCCAAGTAGAGTAAGAGAGTGGCTGTTAGTATTGTCTTTAAAATAGAGTAAGCACAAGAATGTAAAAACAAACATTTCCACTATGGCAGGTGTAAAATGATGACCTTAGGGTTGTTTGAATTTGCACTTCTTTGATTGCTAGTTAGCCTGAAACACTTCAATATGGTAATAGGTTATTTGTGGTTCTCCGGAAAATTGTCTGTTCATGTTCTTGGTCCACTTTTTTGTCTATTTGTCTGCCTTTTTTATCCTTGATAAGATTTTTTGTTTTTGTTTTTGACGCTAAAAACACAGTCCTTTGTCACCAGTAGTAACCAATAGAAAACTCAATAGGAAAACAGACGTTCATACTAGCAGTGCAAATTAGAAAGCTCCTGGGAGGATTTTATAAAGAAAAGTTTTAAATTTTACTGAGGGATCTGAATACATGGAAAGCTTGATACATTTATGTTTAGGAGGCCTCAATACTCTATAGATGCAAATTCTCCCTATGTTAAGCTATACATTCAGTATAATTAAAAACAAAAACCTCCACAGGATTACTCTGGGAAACTCAACAATTGATACTTAAATTAATATGAAACAATGACAGTGCACAAAAATCTTAAATAATTTTGAAAATAACAAAAGATGGTGGGGGGTGGGAGGGAGAGACTCGTTCTACCAGATATCAAGATGTATTTCAAAATTACAACAATCTGAAACAAATGGTATTTTGACACAGGAAGGGACAAACTAATATATGAAACAGAGGAGAAATACTGCCTCCCCCAAAAGGAGTCATTGATATATACAATGGCTTGTTTCACAAATCAATTGGGAAAAGACCAACTATATTCAATACACAAAGTTGGGACAATTGGCTCTCTATACGGAAACATGTTCAAACTAGATCCCTACATCATATCCTCAAATAAATTTTGCTACATGGAAGTCCTAGAAGTTAAAACAACAGCAACAACAACAAAACAAACATGCTCTCAAAGAGAACAAAATGTCAAGAAGATCTTGATGATCTTAGGGTGTGCAGTTCCTATCTCTTGCCAGGACAGTGCAATCCCTTCCAACTTATCTGCCTGGTTTCACTTAGGCCTCCCTCCACCTGTTCTCTGCTTTGCAGAACACAGTGACCCTTCTAAATTGTAGGTAACATAAGGTCTCTTTTCTGCCTCTCTCCAGTGGCCCACAGGTGGCCCCTCCCCTGCCTATCTCTCTCACTTCATTTCCAACCTCTTGCCCCCTGCTCACTGAATTCCAGCCCCACTGACCTCCTGCTGATTGTGTCACAAACATTTCAAACACCTTTACCATCCCAGGGCTTCTTTTCTGGCTTTTCCATCCATCTGGAATGCTTTTGCCCCTGATATGTACATAGCTTATTCCCTTATTCCTCCCAGGTCCCTGCCCAGAGTGGCATCCCCTGACCACCCTAGGTAATGCTCCCTTCTCCGTCTCTATCCACTTACACTTGTTTACTTTTCTTCATAACACCTCCCCTCCCTGGCAATAAATTCCATGTTTATGTAAGCTCTACAAGGGCAGAGGCTTAGTCTGTCTAGTTTATTACTGTAAGTAATAATAGAACAAAGAACAAAGCAGGCATTCAATAAACATTTGTTCAATGAATGAATGAATGAATGACCTTAGGCTAGATTCCTTCCTTCCTTCCTTCCTTCCTTCCCTCCTCCACTTTGTCTCCCTTCTTCCTTTCATCTCTCTCTCTCTCTTTTTCAACAAGACACAAAAAGCACAAGTCATAAAGGAAGAGATTGATAAATTTGTGTACCAAAATGTAATGTATCCATTGGGCACATGATACCACAAAAATGTTAAAAGCCATATGATAACAATAGTAGGCATTCAAAACAGGGCAGAAAGTCCAGAAATAAACCCATGATTATCTGGTCAATTAATCTTTGACAAAGGAGGCAAGAATATGCAATGGGAAAAAGATACCCTCTTCAACAAATGGTGTTGGGAAAACTGGACAGCTATATGCAAAAGAATGAAACTGGACCACTCTCTTACACCATACACAAAAATTAACTCAAAATGGATTAATGGCAGTAATTTTTCTGACATCAGCCATAGCAATACCTTTTCAGATATATCTTCTGAAGCAAGAGAAACAAAAGCAAAAAGAAACTATTGGGACTACATCAAAATAAAAACTTCTACACAGAGAAGGAAACAATCAACAAAACTAAGTGACACCGTCCTGAATGGGAGAAGATATTTGCAAATGATATATATGATAAAGGGTTAGTATCCAACATATATAAAGAATTTATACAGCTCAACACCAAAACTCCCAGATAATCCAATTAAAAATGGGCAGAAGACATGGACATTTCTTCAAAGGAGACATACAGATGGGCAACAGACACCTGAAAAGGTGCTCAACATCACTCATCATCAGGGAAATGCAAACCATCACAATGAGATATCACCTCACACCTGTCAGAATGGCTAAACTAAAAAACACAAGAAATAACAAATGTTGGCAAAGATGTGGAGAAAAAGGAACCCTCATGCACTGTTGGTGGGAATGCACACTGGTGCAGCCACTGGGGAAAACAGTATGGAGTTTCCACAAAAAAAATTAAAAATAGAACTACCATGGGATCCATTAACTATACCACTGGATATTTACCCAAAGAATATGAAAGCACTAATTTGAAGGGATATATGCACTCTTATGTTTATTTCAGCATTCTTTGCAATAGCCAAACTATCGAAGCAGCCTAGTGTCCATTGACAGATGAATGGGTAAGGAAGAAGTGGTATAAATATACAAGAGAATATTATTCAGCCATAAAAAAGAATGAAATGCTGCCATTTGCAACAAAATGGGTGGATATAGAAAGTATAATGCTAAGTGGAATAAGCCAGTCAGAGAAAGGCAGATACCTTATTATTTGACTCATATGTGGAATTTAAGAAACAAAGCAAGCGAACAAATGAAAAAAAAAAAAGGAGATAAGCCAAAAAACAGACTCTTAACCATAAATAACAAACAGATGTTTACCAGAGGGGAGTTGTGTGAGGAAATGGGTGAAATAGGTGAAGAGGATTAAGAGTACACTTATCTTGATGACCACTGAGTAATGTATGGAAGTGTTGAATCACTAGTTGTACACCCGAAACTAATATAACTCTGTATGTTGACTACACTGGAATTAAAAATTTAAAAAGCAAAACTACAAGGATTAGTACCCAGAATATACAAGAGCTCTTACAAATCAAACAGAAAAAGACACGTAAGGCAATAGTATTGAATAAAAAATATGGCCAGTCAATTTACAAAGGAGGAAACACTGAGGACTACAACTCCTAGGGATGAAAGCACAAAAGGAAAAGGTTGGAGTTTTTTTTAACTTAGAGGTTTCAAGGAGAGACCCTACGGGGCTTGGACTTACACTTCCGAGGAGGCAGGAGCTTATTGGTTGATAGTAGTGTTTTTGAGCTCAAAGGGAGCATGATAAGCTTGCTCTGGGAGTGTCAGAAAAATTGCAAGCTGGAATCTCCTCTTCCTCCTCCTCCTACTGGCATGATTCACCACTGTTGGGGTGAAGAAGCATTACTAGATGAATGCTGACAGCCACAGGATGTAAATGGGAAGAAACCTTGACTTTTCTTTCTTCCCCAGACTTCTGGTTTTCTTTGAGTCCTCTACTGGTGGGGCCAATACAGGGAGCAGCTGGCAAAAGAGAAACTTGGTTTACACAGTCTCAGCTTCATATCATAAAGTGGGATACAGGAGACAGGGCTTGAAGTTGAGAAGAAAATAGCTTAATAACTGACACTCCCCAATTTTGTGAGTCTTCTTAGAAGACAGGGTCTTGCCTCTGCAAGGGGGTCAGATATACTCTGTCCTCAACCCTGGCAGTTGGAGTATGACCTAGGCCATTTAAATGGACTACGATTCTTGAGTGAGTGACATCAAGATTGAGGAAGAGTTGAAAAATTACTCAGGGTTGAAATTGCCATATTGGGAGTCCAGAGGTGGGGTGTTTAATGTGCAAAAGTGGTAGGACCAGCAGTGGCACTGACTAAGACTCTACTTGTGCCATTGCTTGGCTGTGTTCCCTACTGTCTGCTTGCCCTTGTTCTTGCCTGTCTAAGAGATGGTCTCCAGACGTTTCTTCTGCAGTTTAATGACCCAATAACCAGGATATCCTTTTTCTTCTTACTTGCATTCAAGTACTCAAACTGATAAAAATATCATGCATGTGAATTTTTAACAAATGACTGGAAGCAAACATTAGAAAATATCAAGAGTTGTTAATTCTGGGTGACGGGGCCATAGGAGTTTCTTATATTTTTATTTGTATTTTTGTAACTTTTAAGTTTCTCAAAAATAGAAAAATTAAAATTTAAAAATCGTGTGAAAATTCCTTTAAAAATGCATAAAAGGCAGAAGTCAGCTAGTCACCCATGTATTTTCCTATATTTAAAAAAGATGCATTTAACTCTAAAATGTATCTGAAAATTAGCTGGTAGGTATGGGAAGTGAAGCCTCTATCCGGAAATGTTTTTCCCAAACTTTCAGTTTTCAGTGTCTAATTTCCTAGGCCCATTGGCCAAGTAATACTAATGTGAGTTAGTTTTTTTAAAGTCTTAATACATTTTAGGGCTATTTTTCCGGTGTTCTATAAATCTTTTAGTGATAGATTTGGACAAGCTGTATTAATACCAGCCAGAGCTAATTACCATTTTAAACCCTGAATTTCAACCACTCATTTTTTCCATAGTTTCCTACTGTAGGTTGGGTCATTCGGGAAGCAGTCTTGGAGACAGAGTTTAGTGGGCAGGATGTTTATTAAGAGTGTCCTTGAAGTCAACACCTGTAGAAGGGAAGGGAAGGAAGCAGGAGTGGACAGGGGGAGAAGTCGACCTGTGAAGCCGTCCCAGGGACAGCTTAGGGCAATCTCACAGGGAGCTGTGTGATGAAAATGGCCCATCAAAGTCATCCTGTGTTGGGCCCAAGTGGTCAGGCCTTTATACCCCTGCCTTTCCAGGGTGCGGGCCTCTGTAGCTGAGGTGGTCCCTGAAGGGGCTGACAGCACTCCCTACAGTGGGGGCAACTAGGCCCTTCACTGATGGGGGCTCCGCGTAGCATGACTCCATGTCCGCCACGTGCTCTAACATTGGAGAAGCACTTTCTATGTGTTGGGCCTGTGCTAGGACATGTTCGCATTGGTTATATCACATAGTTCTCACGGCACTCTGAGGGACTGGTTGCATTTTACATTTTACACATGAGGAAACTTGGCTTGTGTTTGTTTTTCCTGATGAAAACCCAGCACGGGGCAATGTTTCACAGGTGGCCAACCACTCGGAGCAGCCTGCCTGCTTATGTAGAGGAAGAAAGCCAGCTCTTTACTGGAGAGTGTCAAAAATTTGGACTTGAGGTTCTTCTTTTAACTTCCTTTTATACCCTCAGGTAATCACTCTTCCCTCCTTGCTGTCATTCCCTCTTTCATTTCAGTTTATAATTTTTTAAAGAGGTGTAAGTCAAAAGAAGACCAGTGAGAGCTAGCTGCAGTTCTCATTTCTTTTTTTCCCTTTAGGGTGTTTGCAATGGGGAGGGGGTTGTTTTGACGTGGTAAGTACAAGCAGGGTTGTATGAAAGAATTGATGTCTGCTCCTCTGACTTGTTGCCCCAGGATTGCTTCCCTGCCCTTCATTGAATTTCTCATTAGTCAGCAACTGGATGTCCCAGCCACACGGAACACAGAGGTGACTCAATTTGTTATCTGATGATCTGGAAAGTTAACACCAGCAGGGCGGTGCTTTAGTATCATTAAGAGAAGCAAATCGGTACCTATTAGAACTTGGGAAGACATTTCTGCTAGGGAAATGGTGAGCATAGCTTTCTTTTTTTTTAAAAAAAAATTTAATGTTTATTTATTTTTGACAGAGAGAGAGAGAGAGAGAGAAAGAGAGAGAGAGAGAGAGAGACATAGACAGAGCATGAGCAGGGGAGGGGCAGAGAGAGAGAGGGAGACACGGAATCCGAAGCGGGCTCCGGGCTCTGAGCTGTCAGCACAGAACCCAACATGGGGCTTGAACTCACAGACCGCAAGATCATGACCTGAGCCGAAGTTGGATACTCAACCGACTGAGCCATCCAGGTGTCCCTGAACATAGCTTTCTATGTGAGGATGTTGACAGGGAGACTGAAGAAAGCCAGATATCAGGAGAAAATCAGTGGGGATGAGGCAAAGCAAAGACAGCATGGAGCAGGAGAGAGTACTGGAGTCAATTTCAGGACTGGCTCTCACATCAACTTGTGAGGCCGAAGACAGCTCTTTGGGCTTTGGCGTCTTTTCTCTGTGAAGTTTCCTCAAAGCTCTGCGTTTCTACAGAGAGTCACTTGGAAAGACAAGCATGGTAATGATGAAGACACAAAATTTAAAAAACTGTCATGGGAATACAGGGCTCAGCCTAAGGAATATAGTCAATGATAATAGCACTGCCTGGGGACAGATGGTAACTACACTTGAGGTGAGCACAGCATAACATCCAAATTTGTCAAATCGCTGAAACCAATGTGCACCTGAAACCAACGTAACATTGTCGCTATACTCAAACAAAATTTAAAAAAATTTAAAAATTATATAAAAGCATAAGAGATGAAGCAAAGGGATGGTGTTAGATGTTCCTCTCACTTGGATTCTTTTAATCATATGAAACTGTTAAAACAGTCAACTTCTTTCATATTAAGATTTGATGATCATGTGGACTGATGGGGGAAGGGAAGATTGCTCAGTATTTCGGGAAAGGAAGACTCAGTCAATTTTCTTTTGGTGAGTTATTAAGTTCAGTCTTGGGATGACCATCTTTATACTTGGAAAGGGTAAAAGTGATGCTTTCACAATGAAAGGAAGATTCTGAAGAACTTGGCACATCACAGAGAAAATTATAAATTCTTGGATCTAGCAGATTGTGGCTCATGTTTACTAAAAATACTTTGTGGGCCCAAATCAAATGACGAGAGAATAATAATTCAGATGAACAAAGGCACCAGAGGTGGAATTAATTTTGAAAAGTATACAGAGATGCAGACTTAGTAGAGACTCTCTGCTACAACAATGTAAGGGAAATGCAGGCGTCTACCTTTTATTGAGTAAAAGTAATGGCACTGAGCTCCAGGACTTTAGTGCAGCACCCTCGCTTCAGATTCTACCTTCCAATTTACAAGCTTTGTGTCTTTAGGAAAACTCCTGGGGTGTCTCTGAGCCTTACTTTGTTCATCTGTAAAATGGGGATAATATTAGTACCTGTCCTTATTGAGGATTAAAAGTACTTGCATAGTACTTGACACAAAATAGAAGCTCAAAAATATTAGAAGAGTAGGAGCGCTTGGGTGGCTCACTCAGTTAAGCAGCTGACTTTTGATTTCAGCTCAGGTCATGATCTCACAGTGTTTGAATTTGAGCCCTGTGTGGGACTCTTGGCTCGCAGCAAAGAGCCTCCTTCAGATCCTCTGTCTCCCCTTTCTTCCCCTGCCCTCCTCACGCTTTCTCTCTCTCAAAAATAAATAAACATTAAAAAATTTAAAAACATATTAGAAGAGTATAAACATGAAATGAATGTCTTCATTTTTACAAAGCTATTCTGAAAATAGCAGCAATTACAGAACAGATAGAGATGCAAACTGAGGACGTCTGTCTAATGTAACTAAAGTCATCTACAAACTGAATTGTGGAGATTTTAGCACAGGGAAGAGAAGCCAAGAGTTGAAATTTTATATTCTAGTCATTATGCTGTTTTTACGCCAGAACTCCAAAGCTTCATTACTATTTCCTGTCGCTTTAAATATTGCACTAATTACTGTGTCCTCTGAGAATGAATTAACAAAATTACGTCTAGACTCATGAGTGTAGAAATCATCTTACTTTGTATAGAGATTTTAAATGGTTACATTGTGAGTAGATACACATGCAGCAGGATAGGATATTCATGTAATTCATTCTCTTATCTTAGAAAAAAAGGTTAATCAAATGCCCTGTTTGAGAAAGAGATAGAAAACAGCCCGGCTTGTGCTTCTTCAACATGCTTTCCTGGCATTATCAGTTGGTTGCCTCAAAATGTGACCTTATACTGTGAGCATTGAGCCAATTCCTTTCTATCTAATTTGAGAACTATTTACATATATGTAATATATATATAGTGTGTTGTATATAGATTAAACATTCATACATGTATATATAAAATATATATAATTTTTCCCTTGGGGACATTTTAGCTATTTAACTCTAGTAGTCTGTGCTTTACCTGTTGTGAATTTTCCAGAGTGGAATGTTTCTTTTGGCTCCTTCCTTTCTCCTTGTTGCTTAAGTAGTTTGTTGTGTGTAAATATGTATGTATAAGTATGCATATGAACAAAATACTATGATAACACTTCGCCTCAAATGAACACAATGATTGGGCAAACTGACCTTTCAGGAACTTGGTCAAGAACGAATAAATAAGTAAAACAGGTCTCTGAGTGCCTAAACTAGATATCAGTCAGTGCATGTGCAAAAGCTCATGCATTTTATTATAGTAAAGCATCCCAGGTCCTTACTCAGCGCTTTTTTATTTGTACTTAACACACAGTTCTTTTTTTTAAAATTTTTAATGTTTATTTATTTATTTTATTTTTTTAATGTTTATTTATTTTTGAGAGAGAGAGACAGAGTGTGAGCAGGGGAGGGGCAGACACAGAATCTGAAGCAGGCTCCAGGCTCTGAGCTGTCAGCACAGAGCCGGACACGGGGCTCGAACTCACAGACCTCGAGATCATGACCTGAGCCAAAGTCGGATGCTCAACCGACTGAGCCACCCAGGCGTCCCATAATGTTTATTTATTTTTGAGAGAGAGAGAGAGAGAGGGAGAGAGAGAGAGAGACAGAGCATGAGAGAGGGAAGGTCAGAGAGAGAGGAAGACACAGAATCTGAAGCAGGCTCCAGGCTCTGAGCTGTCATTAGAGAGCCCGACGCAGGGCTCAAACCCACAAACCAGGGGATCATGACCTGAGCCAAAGTCAGATGTTTAACTGAGCCACCCAGGCGCCCCGCACACAATTCTTACCCACATGATTATCTGCCCTCACCCCTTCCCCCCACAGTTCACAACAGATTAGAAGCAGCAAATGAGAAGTGTTATTTTGGGAAAGTACATTCATGGGGGTGGGATGGGAAGGCATGTCACTGCTAACTTATCGGAAGAGGGGGGAAGAAAAATTATAAAGCAATAACAGGATTAAAAAGGCCCCAGAGTCTGGTAACATTTAGAGTTGGGCTAACAGAATCTGAGGGCATCGATTATATATAAAAGAGAACAATTGTTAGATTTCACAATTCTTTTCAAATCCCAAATCAATAAAGAAAGGTCAGTTTATGTTTAGAGGTAGAACACACAAGACAGTAGGCAATAAGATGTCAAAGTATTTTAACCTGAACTGATGAAGAATGATTAGGCAGGTTTATAGAGGTATAATTTACATATGGTTAAACTTCTCTTTTTTAGGTGTATAGTTGTATGAATTTTGAGGAGTGTACACAGTTGTGTAACTACAGTATACAGCCCTTCAAGTTTGGCTCCTTTTGCTTGTCATAATGCTTGAGATGCATCTGGGTGAACTGATTAAAATTTAAAAAATGATTTGTGCTTAAAACTGGAAGAACTCGCTTATCACCTAAGGTTTTCTGATAACTGAGATCTGCTCTACAGATAATATAAAAATAGTGGGTTCTCTTAAAGAAAATCCATGCTGTGGGAATACAGGCAACAGCATTCACCATTGGGTGGGAAAAATAAATTGGTACAAACTTTTCTATTCTTTCCTAAGTTTTTCCTTCTCCTCTCTTCTTGTCAAACGAACACACCAGAGAACCTGTGGTCAGTGCCCAGCATGTTGTCTGGCACAGAATAGATATTCAACAATTAGTCATCTCCTTCCCCTTACCTTTCCCATTCTCTGTTTATATCCCACTTTCCCTTTTTTTCCCACACCCTTCAATACTCTCTCTTCAAGCAGCTTTACAGGTCAGCCAAGGTGAGTAATTATGTTAAGAGTTGCTCATTATTGCCCCAATTTCCATGACTTCTAAGAGCCTCTGAGACTTAGTCACCTGTGGAAAAGTCATCCAAAGAAAACAGGGCTTATGGTTTTGGCCTTTCATTCCGTATTTATATACATGTGTGTGTCAGGCCCATTTTAGGATGCCAACTGAGCTCACCCTTCTTTGAAATTGCCCTTGTGAAAGGGGTGGGCCCAGACAGCCATGTTAGTACTGCATAACTTTTGGCCTCAGCTGACTAGGCTGGGAGTAGACAACTGATCAGGGACAACAAATCATAAGCTGGGCTGGCTTAATCAGACCATCTCTCTTGAGAGCTGAAACAGAAGAATCCAGAGAGAGACTCTGGTGGACTCTTGAATTGAAAAGTTATGTAGAGCTGGCTCTCAGCCGTGGTGCTGAGAGAAACTGGAGCATTACTCAGACAGGCTTAGAGAACTTTGGGGCCCATGAGAGGCCTCAGAATTAGTCTCTGTCACCAACATGCCAGTCTGCCTCCTCATGGCCTGACAAGATTATACTTCCTCTTTTTTGTTTTCCTTTTAAAATATCTTTTTTTTCTGTTTATTTACATGTGTCTGAATAAAACATGGAATAATATAAACTTATGGATCAATTTAAATAATATAGCTGCAAATCACTTAGTAAGCATATAGATTCATGAAGAGAGCTCTGCCAGGGAAAATGCTTACTGAGTTGATAGGAACACAGTCTTCTACATGCTTTTCCAGGAAAGCCTCATAATTGCTTGGAAAAAATGTATAATTTGTTTACAGATAAATATGAAATATATGTGGATTTTCAGAATTGTTCATTTAGAGAAGAAAAAGGAAAAAATATGGATAGTTTAGAAACAGTCACAATGAGAATGCTCCCGTGTATAGGCACTTATTGGTGCTGGAACACATGACATTCGACTATGCTCATTACCCAAATGTGTGATATATTCTGAAAAAACTAAATATGATGCTAAACAAAATTACATTCTTGAATATGGAGCTCTTTTTAGTTTGAAAAACTTCTGATGCCTGGGGATATATTAATTTTGGATAAAATGTTTGATGAAGGGAATAACATATGCAAATAATTGCATGTTTAGAACATCTCACTTTACCTCATGTAAGAACTATCTTTATGAAAGCTGATTAAAAAAAGTAAAACTTGATGACTACGAATGCCAAATATGGATTTTAGAGTTCACTCTTGGAAGGTGGCTGAAAATGAACTATTAAGTTATCAAAATCATGAGATGCTAATTAAGCAGATAACAATACAGGCTTATAGTCCTTGTTGAAATGTGGAAAAGCTGAGGATTGCAGTATATAGTATCTAATGAATTACATAAGCCTCTGCCATTCTTTGTTTCTCTCCTATATTAAAAATAAAAAAGTGGGGCGCCTGGGTGGTGCAGTCGGTTAAGCGTCCGACTTCAGCCAGGTCATGATCTCGCGGTCCGTGAGTTCGAGCCCCGCGTCGGGCTCTGGGCTGATGGCTCAGAGCCTGGAGCTTGTTTCCGATTCTGCGTCTCCCTCTCTCTCTGCCCTTCCCCCATTCGTGCTCTGTCTCTCTCTGTCCCAAAAATAAATAAACGTTGAAAAAAAAATTAAAAAAAAAATAAAAAAGTAATGCTGGTGTTATTGCTAGTGTTATAAATGGGAAAAATTTGGTTATTGTAGGAAATCAAGGTAGATAAATGAATAAGGTCACTAGAAACTTGATCATAAAAACAGATGTATTAAACAATAGAAATTCATAAAATGTGGAATTTATTTTCCTGAGGACACTGGTGTACTACATCTAAGCCAGAACTGTTGAATCATGTAAGTTCAAAACAGTATTAATGATCTTGTACATACTTCCTCCTTGAATGTCTGCTTGCTTGTCGTACCTTAATAGTCACCACTTCTCCTACTCACACGAATGTGAATGACTTCCAGTTCACAACCAAACAATGTCTAGTAGAACACTCACCTTGCACTTAGGATTTGTTTTCGGGTCTCCTGATAGAAATGTGCTTATATATAATAGAAGCTTCAAGGAATATTTCAAAATTGCAGGGTAATGAGTATAATAGTTTCTTGTTGCTGTTGTAACAAATTACAACAAATTTAGTAGCTTAAGGCAACATAAATTAAGTTCTTACAACTCTGGAGGTCAGAAGCCCATCAGTTTCATTGGGCTAAAGTCAAGGTGTGGATAGGGTTGCATTCCGTCTGGAGACTTCAGGAAAGACTCGGTGTCCTTTCCTTTTACACCATCTAGAGGTCATGACCTACATTTCTTGGCTGTGGCCTCCTTCCTCACATCCCTCTAACCTCTTGCTTCTGTCATCCTATCTTCTCCCATCTCTTTTAACCTTCTTGCCTGCCTCTTATAAGAAACCCTGTATTTATATTCAGGACCCACTCAATAATCCAGGATAATCTCACTACCTCAAAATCCTTAGTTTAATCATATCTGCAAAGTTCCTTGCCATGTAAGGTAATATTCATAGGTCCCAGGGATTAGGAGTTGGATATCTTTGGGGACCATTATTCACCCTACACAGTGAGGATTTTTTTTTTAGTGTCACGTGGACAGAGGATATCAGGAGAAAGGATGTATTACTGGAGGGTGGGAAGCTGAGTGAAGAATGGAGGAGGAATTAAGGGACAAGCAGATATAAAGTCTTACAGATTCTGAGTCCCAAAGGCCAGGTGGGAGGATTGGAAGTATATTGTTGTAAGGTTCTTATACCATACCTGAAGTAGCATGTTACTTGAAGGCAGACTGTGATAAGTTAAAGATATGTATTAAAAACCCTAAAGAAAGCACTAAAATAACACAGCAAAGAGTTTTGCCAATGAGCAAACAAAAAAGATAGAATGGAATCATCAGAAAACTGAATCCAGGGGCGCCCGGGTAGCACAGTCAGTTGAACATCTGACTCCTGATTCTCCTCTGGTCAGGATCTCATGGTCTTGAGATTGAGCCCCACGTTGGACTCTGTGCTGGGCATGGAGCCTGCTTAAGATTGTCTCTTCCTCTCCTTCTGTCCCTCCCCTGCTCATGTGCACTCTCTCGAAAGAGAGAAAGAAAGAAAGAAAGAAAGAAGAAATAAAGAAAGAAAACTCAATCCAAAAGGAAGGAGAAAAGAGGAAAAAAGGAACAAAGAACAGATGGGGCAAATAGAAAACAAATAGCAAGATGGTAGATTTAAAAATAACTGTATCTTGACAAAGAAGGAAAGAATATCCAATGGAATAAAGACAGTCTCTTCAGCAAGTGGTGCTGGGAAAACTGGACAACGACATGCAGAAGAATTAACTTGGACCACTTTCTTACACCATACACAAAAATAAACTCAAAGTGGATGAAAGACCTCAATGTAAGACAGGATGCCATCAAAATCCTTGAGGAGAAAGCAGGCAAAAACCTCTTTGATCTTGCCCACAGCAATTTCTTACTCAACTTGTCTCTGGAGGCAAGGGAAACAAAAGCAAAAATGAACTACTGGGACCTCATCAAAATAAAAAGCTTCTGCACAGCGAAGGAAACCATCAGCAAAACTAAAAGGCAACTGACAGAATGGGAGAAGATATTTGCAAATGACATATCAGATAAAGGGTTAGTATCCAAAGTCTACAAAGAACTTCTCAAACTCAACACCTAAAAAACAAACAATCAGGTGAAGAAATGGGCAAAAGACATGAAGAGACACTTCTCCAAAGAAGACATCCAGATGGCCAACTGACATAGGAAAAAATGCTCAACATCACTCATTATCAGGGAAATACAAATCAAAACCACAATGAGATACCACCTTACACCTGTCAGAATGGCTAACATGAACAATTCAGGCAACAACAGATGTTGGTGAGGATGTGGAGAAAGAGGATCTCTTTTGCATTGCTGGTGGGAATGCAAGCTGGTGCAGCCACCCTGGAGAACAGTGTGGAGGTTTCGCAAAAAACTAAAAATAGAACTAGCCTATGACCCAGCAATTGCACTACTAGGCATTTATCCACGGGATACAGGTGTGCTGTTTCGAAGGGACACATGCACCCCCATGTTTATAGCAGCACTATCCACAATAGCCAAAGTATGGAAAGAGCCCAGATGTCCATCGATGGATGAATGGATAAAGAAGGTGTGGTATATATACACAATGGAGTATTACTCGGCAATCAAAAAGAATGAAATCTTGCCATTTGCAACTACGTGGATGGAACTGGAGGGTATTATGCTAAGGGAAATGAGTCAGTCAGAGAAAGACAAAAATCATATGACTTCACTCATACGAGGACTTTAAGAGACAAAACAGATGAACATAAGGGAAGGGAAACAAAAATAATATAAAAACAGGGAGGGGGACAAAACAAAAGAGACTCATAAATATGGAGAACAAACTGAGGGTTGCTGGAGTGGTTGTGGGAGGGTGGATGGGCTAAATGGGTAAGGGGCATTAAGGAATCTACTCCTGAAATCATTGCTTCACTATATGCTAACTAATTTGGATGTAAATTTTAAAAAATAAAAAATAAAGTTAAATTACAAAGTTAAAAAAAAACAACTCTGTCAATAATAAGACTAAATATAAATGGTCTAAATACCCCAATTGAAAGGGAGAAATGATCATATTAGGTTTAAAAAAAAAACAAAGCAAGACGCAATCATATCAGAAATATGGAGAAGGCATGTTAGTTATATTTGATTATTTGATTATTTGTGTGGTTATTTTCTTTCAAATATGGTTATGCGTAGTTGATATAACTTGAAATGAACACCTCACGTGTGTTTTGTACTGAGATTTTACTCTTCTGTGAAGTTTAGAAATCTATTTCTTATTATAAGACTAAGATTTGTTAGTTTTAATTAAATGATTAAGAACTCTAAGATAGCTAAAAAAGGAATAGGTGTACAGATAATAGGAGTATTAAGAGTGTCTTAGCTTAATAACTCTAGGAACTTCACTATATCCTTTCTGAGTCAACAAGTGTTTGCAAAAATGTAAGTAATAATATAAGGAGAAACTTCAAAATCACATATAACAACTTTCATGAGATATCATCCTCAATCCCTACATAATGAAGAATATAGAGAGTATGAAAATAAGAGGAAATTACATTAGAAAAAAAAGGAGTTAACTGAAAATATCTTGCTCTTCCACCAGCCTCAGCTGAAAGAGAGCATTTACTGAATACCCCAAATTATTATTCCTATGCCATAATGGCAACTTTAAATTTTGGACTACTAAAATTTTATAATAAAATTGTAATATAATTAGGGGTGCCTGGGTGGCTCAGTCCGTTAAGCGTCCAACTTCAGCTCAGGTCATGATCTCACAGTCCGTGAGTTTGAGCCCCGTGTCAGGCTCTGTGGTGACAGCTCAAAGCCTGGAGCCTGCTTTGGATTCTGGGTCTCCCTCTCTCTCTGCTCCTCCCCTGCTCATGCTCTCTCTCTATCTCAAAAATAAATATAAACATTTAAAAAATTTTTTTAATTGTAATATAATTAAATTTTGGATTAAAGTTCTGATTTATTCTTGTATCTCGGAAGTTCATTCTGTGATGGTGAGATTCACTTTCAGCTAAATATCTATTTTAATACTCAGTCTTTTGACATTCAGCCAAGACATGATGAGTGACATGTGACATTCAGTGTGGTTCTTCCATGTGCATGTGTCCATATCCTGGTTTTTAAACTAAACATTGTAATAGGAAAGTGAAATGCCCTCCATCTCCAATACTCTTTTATTTAAAAATTTTTAATGTTTATTTATTTATTTTGAGACACAGAGCGAGAGAGCAGGGCAGGGGCAGAGAGAGAGGGAGATAATCCCAAGCAGGCTCTGTGCTGTCAGCGGAGGGGGCTCAATCTCACAAATGGTGAGATCATGGCCTGAGCTGAAATCAAGAGTTGGACACTTAACCAACCGAGCCACCCAGGCTCCCCATCCAATGTTCTTTTATAAAATGATTTAAAATAACTGTATAGGGGAGCCTGGGTGGCTCAGTCTGTTAGGCTTCTGACTTCAGCTCGGGTCATGATTTCATGGTTTGTGGGTTCTAGCCCTGTATGGGGCTCTGTGCAGACAGCTTAGAGCCTGGAGCCTGCTTCGAATTCCGTGTCTCCCTCCCTCCCCTGCTCATGCTCTGTCTCTCTCTCTCTCTCTCAAAACTAAACAAACGTTAAAAAGATAATTGTATAAAATGAAATCACTAGACTATATCATAATTTAATTATTCCCTTATTGTTGGCTATTCAGTTTTTTCCCCAAATTTATGAGTGATTAAAAATGTTCTGAATGTCTGGTACAATGTATCTTTAAATTCATCTTTGAACTTTTTTCAGAAACTCTATGCTAATTTCCACTCCTACATCTAATGTATAAGGGTGCCATTTTCCTAAAGCCTTGCCAACGCTGCCTATTACTCATTTTATAATTTCTGACAATTTGATAGGCAAAATTGGCATCTCATTATTAATTTAGCTTGCAGTCTCTCTGATTACTTGGTCAAGTTTCTTCTTTTGCAACACTCTTATTTATGTCTTTTCCCTATTTTCAATTGTTAGTATTTTTCATGTTTATTTACAAGAGTTCCCTGTTTATAGTAAGGATATTGACATTTGCTTGTTAAAAATGAAAAATGTTGACTTGGGAATGACTTCTATATTCTCATGTGTTAGCTACTTTGATAGGCTCAGATGGAGTGGGTGGAGAGGGAAGGTGAGGGTGTTTACTGGGTTTACTGGGTTTATTGGTGGAGAGCATGTTAGCATGAGTGGAAATTCAGTTCATCCTCTATATGCCTCCAGATTGATTCTCTTAGACTAATACTGTCAATGTGCCTTCTTTGGCTCAAAATATCCCCAGTTATCTTTATCAGCCATCTAGCAAAACATAATTTCATCAGTCAGCCATTAACATTTCTGCATATTTTGGCTCTAAATATTTATTTTCAAATTGTGTCCAATCCAACCCAGCTCCATCTAGACTAGTGTAGTGTGTAAGTGCTGAAGATACAGTGATGACAAGGTGTCTATCTTCAAGATGCTCACAGATGAGGTGGAAGGGATAAATAAACAGAAGGATTGCAAGTGGTAATGTAGACCTTATGTCAGAAACATTCAAAATGCATTATGGGAGAATAGGGGATGGATAGTCTGACTGGAAGAGAGAGGTCAGGGAATCTTACCAAAACAGAGGATGGCTAAAACGCGTCTTTATATATGGATAACTGTCAGTCAGCCAAAGGTCATGGAGGAGGGAAGGATATTCTAAGAAGAGGGGAAATCAGGCGAGACTCAATTCAGGTCCAGTAGAGGGATGCAGACGGAAGTGGTCAAAGCTGAAGGGGGCAGACTTGAGATAGTCTGTTTTGTCAAGGATTTTAGCCTTAGGGTAGTGGAGAGTAATGGAAGAGCTGTCAATAGAGGTCCGACTTCATTAGGGTTATGCTTTAGAAAGACCACCCTGGCTGCATCCTGTAGAATCAGAGGGGAATATTTAGAATCACTCTAAGTGCCAGTTGGCTTGAGACAGCCTTGATTTACACCTGTTGTCCAGGCATTCTGACTGGTTTAGCATTAGTCCTAGGTTTTTTATTTTTAAATTAACTATTACAGTTACAAAGCATTAAAATAAGTCTGGATGAGTTTGGTAGCCCTCCCTCTTGTACTTCCAGCTCTGTCATGGTCTTGTCTGGTAGTGAGATGCATATTCACTGAGCATAGGTCTCAATTTATTGTGCAGTTAAATCTGGAATAAGACCAGTGACAGCCTATCTCTCATTTCCCACCCCTTTCCAGATGTAAGCTAGCTAACACCTGTCTTTCACTGAAGGGGAGCAGGCAGGCTGCTCCCTGACAAAACCAAGTGGGTTCAGACATTAGCAGCTGGGGGGATCGAAGTCCTTCTGGTCTCAGGTAGTGGTGGGGGAAATATTTGAAGCTACTGTCCCTGCCAACCTCTTTGTGTGCCAGCCAGTTGCTGTGACTCATGCTGAGCAGCCACTTCTTGGCAGTGTCAGTGGGAAATGCAGGCATCATAGGTTAGATGTATGTGAAGTATGTACAGGAAATAGGAAGCTGAGCAGTGCTGCTGTGGAGAATAGAAAGAGTGGTCTCAATGCTTTTGCCAGGATTTTTGTTGTTGATTGTAGAGCACAAACCTGCGGCTATTTCCTTGCTTATTATTATTTTTTTTTGCAATAAACCCTTTGGACATCAATGAGCTTAAGGGAATGTTAAATGAAATATACAGTACTGGATTTTCATCCCTCAAGCATGTTGGTGTTGAGTGTGTAACCTGCAGAGTGTTTGTGTACATCTATCACCTGCCATGGAGGCCAGATGTCATTGACCATGTGGAAAATAGAAGACTCAAAGCTGCTGAAGAAGCATTATCATTTGCTTCAAAAGATAATTGTCACTGTGTGGAGACTGCCTGGAGATAGTGATTTACCACATGCAGCTGCAGATGGTGTGTTCTGGCTGCTCCTGACATGTGTGGGCCTTGGGCAAGAGGACAAATGAAAGCCCACATTCCATTAGGTTTAAATATTTACAAGTTATAAATCAAGCTAGCAAAGTGTTAAATAAAGTATGTTCTATGCCCCTACTTAGAAAAATACCTTCATTATGAGAAAAAATATGTAAAGCTATGGTTTTTATATGGAGTTGGCAACAACTCAAAGGTGATTGAACTTAAATAAAGAGCATGACTAAGTGTTGTCTTGATGGGCTAGCCAAATCTGGATGAGTAAGAAAAGTCAAGTAATATGTAACTCAGGAATTATTATTTATTCCACAATTTTTCCTTCATTTCAGCAAAATCACTAATTATGTTTTTATATATGAGATCTTCACATAATTTGTTTTCTATTGACAGTCATGATCTAAAGGATTAAAAAATAAAATCTGGGATGCCTGGGTGGCCCAGCTGGTTAGGAGTCCGACTTCGGCCTACGTCACAATCTCACCATTCCCGAGCTCAAGCCCCATGTAGGCCTCTCTGCCGACAGCTCAGAGACTGGAGCCTGTTTCAGATTCTGTCTGCCCCTCCCCCACTCACGCTCTGTCTTTCTCTCTCAGAAATAAATAAATATTAAAAAAATAAAAATCTTTTAAAAATAAAATCTTACAGCATTAAAAATGTATAATACTTGAATATAGGTTCATCCAAATATTTAAATTAAAGTGATTTTAAAATATAAAAAATGAAGTTACTTTTCATGTTTCTTATAAAAATGGTATCTCTCTTCTGAAATATTTAAAGTTACCAATTAATATCAAAAGAAAAATATAAGTTATAATTAACAAATATCATCAACTTTCACAATCAAAATTAAATGAAGGTGAACATTTCAATTTAAGTCTGAAATTGAAACTGAAATCCAACTGTATTAAGGAATTTTATAAAAACAGAACTATTCACAATCCTAGGGTTTATTGTCCATCTAGTTGCCAATTTAAAGACTGCAGCAAGCTTCACTCATGTTATAGCTAGACTTATATTTACTTACACACAAATACAGAAAACTAAAATAGATAAACGTATATGTGTGGATACATGAATTTAAGAATAATATGAATTGTTTAGTATTAAAAAATATTACAGATATATACTAAATCATTAGGACCTTTGGAACCAAGAAGTGGAACAAAAATAAAAAGTGAGGCAATGGATGCTCACATTAATTGGAACTAATTATGCATAATCTGCATTCTTGTTATCTGCAGGGAGATATTTGACAAGTTAATTGATTTGCCTTTTCTCTTATATAAGTCTCTCTACCACCCAGCTCCTCCTTCCACATTATAACTGCTTCTGTCTCTGTTTCTGGAACGTTGGGAAAGATTGTGGAAAAGAGATCCCTGAGCTGTGGAAGGTGTTAGTCTCAAGTGTAGATATGTAGAGTTTTGTTCCATAGACTACCAACCCTGGGTTTTGGATCTTGAGTTACAAAGCTGTCCATGATCTTTTGAATGTACTTACTTTTTTTGTGTTTGTGATGTTCAGGGCCCCTAAAATTCAGGGCCCAGGCCCGGGGGCCTTGTTGTCTACATCTAAGGGTGTTTACATCTCACTTTGTGCTGAGCTTAATTCAGCTTATTTCCAAGTTTTCTCATGCACATACAAAAAGTGAAGCCATACCTTTCAATGTGTTGGCTCTAGCAGAAGATGAAGAAATTCAGAGTTAAATGATACATTTTTATATTGCTGTTATTAGATGCCTCAAGTAAAAAATTAGTTCATTCCAATTATACTTTGATATTTGCATTCAGTTCATGGGATTAAATAAAGCTTTTCAAGGTTTATTCAAAAGTGAAAAGTGAAACATCTGCCATTATTATTAGTAAAGTCATAGTAAATTCATTCAAAAAGTTCAGCATTTGCAGATAAAATTACTTGTTTTGAGGGTCATCGATAAAACACAAATCTGAGGATAGCACAACATCATGGTGAAAACAATGTTCTTGCTAAAATTAAGAAATTTATGGAAATAAAACATACTTGGAATTAGTCAAGGCACACGCATAATTTATAATTAATTATGTATAAACAAGCTGCAATGTTCTACCAATGAAAATAGAGGATGTGGTTGTCAAAATTTACAAATGTTTCTATTATATAATGTTATAGCAACTGAAATGTGAAATTTTCTATGACAAAACTGATGTTGAATTAAAAATGCTTAGCATGATAGTATTGTGTTTTCTGTTTTTCCTGGTGGTCAACAAGTAGATTCTTGAAATGTTTGAGGCTCTGAAGAACTACTTTGTAAATCAATCTAAGTGTCCTACATTGTCAGTGAACATTTTGTCAGTGAGTCCTCTAAATTTTATTTCATTGTTTTCTCAAAACCATTTGGAAATCTCTAATCAAAGCATTCAAAGAATGTTCACATTTGAAGATTTTAGAAAAATAAAGTCATTGCAAACAAAGCTTGCAAAGAGAAAAACAGTGAGATTAAGCTATTCAAAACTAGAGAGGAACTAAACAAACGTGGAATTTAAGATGCCTGCTTACAACTGTTCAATGATTTCCCAACGGGTTTACCATTATCCTTAGAATTAAGACTAAAATCCTTCAAATCCCAAACAACTGACTTACAAACAGACTTGGAAGAAACCCACTCTGGAGTTAGGGCAAAGAATTGCATATAAGGCAGTATTTACTTTGTAGGAGATGTTGATACAAGGCTGAGATGTGGTCACCAAGGAGACAGAAGATAGGAATGTGGGTGCTGGGATTGGCTAGGAATGCAGGGCCAGCAGCAAGAGCTCATTCAAGGTTGGCAAGCAAGTGACCTGGTATCATACTGGGATGGTTTGGAGAGCAACCCTGGGAGGGAAGTGGGATGGGGAATCAGGCAGAGCAGGGGCTCCTGTCTACACTTGCACTTTTTCCGAATGCTGAAAACCAGGGCTAGGGTCAGGCAAGAGTGCTGCAAAGGGCACAAAATTCAAGGTGGCATTCATTCTCAGATGTGTAGAAGAACACCTGAGACTCCAGCAGTGACAGTCTCCTTAAATGTTGCACTGTAGATGCTTCTCTGTGCTCACTCTAGTCCAGGCTCTGTAGAAAACTCTTTCAACACCCCAACAAGGGCTTTCAAATCTAGCTAAATATCATAGTCCCCTAGGGAGTTATTCTTGAGTAATTTTTTCATGTAGATTGTAAAATGCAGACTCCTATATCTTCACTTCAAATGTACTGAATCAGAATGTCTGAGGGTGGAATTCAAGGACCTATATTTTAAAAAATTGCTTAGGTGATTCTGATGCATGAGGTGTATAGTAGTCACTGGCCTTTAGCAATTAGATGTTTTTCTTCATGCCTGACCTCACAGCTTGATCTTGGTAGGTACTGGGTAGAAGATCTTAATTAAACACATGTCTTTGTCATATGCATTCTAAATTAACTGAGAAACAGATGCAGGATCCATGTGTGAATTAAAGAATATCATCACCAGTCAAAGAAGAAACTACAAAGCAAATTAGAAAATACTTGGAATTGACTGTATCAAAAATTGTGGGATGAACACAATACAGTGCCTAGACGAAAATGTATAGCATTAAATGCTTATATTTGAAAGGGATTCTTAAATCAATGGGCCATGCTTCTACCTTCTGAAACTACTAAAAGAAGAACAAATTAAACCCAAAGCAAGTAGAAACAAGGAAATAATAAAAGAGCAGAAATCAATGAGAGAAAAAATGAGAGAAAATCAAACCAGAAGTTGGTTTTTTGAAAAGATCAATACAATTCATAAACCACATTGATCAGGAAAGAAAGATAAAATGCAAATTGCCAATACCAAGAATAAAAAAGGAGACATCATTAAAGATCATACAGACATTAAGAAGACAATAAGGGAACAATGTGGACAACTTTGTGCCAGTAAGTTTGATAAATTAGAGGAAACATTTTGAAAGATGCAAATTACCAAGAGCTCATTGAAGAAGATACAGTAATCAAGATAACTTTACAGCAATGAAATAAACTTCTTTTATGATGAACCCTCTTTCTCCAAAAAACTACAGATGAATTCTACTAAGCACTCAAGGAAGTTATAATACCATTGCCATACAAACTTCTCAAATAAAAGAGGAGCAAAATTTTCGCAACTCCTTTTATGAATCCAGCATTATCCTGATACTAAAAACCACACAAAGATAAAACAAGAAAAGAAAACCATAGACTAATATCTTTCATACACATAGATGCAAAAATCTTTAACAAAAACTTGCATATCAAATCCAGTAACGTCTGAAAATGATATTATACAATGAAGAAGTGGGGTTTACCCCAGAAATGCAAGGCTGTTTCAACATCTGAAAAGCAATCAATGTAATTTACCATATTAACAGATTAAAAAAAGAATAATGCTCATTCCAATGGTTGCAAATAATTTTTGACAAAACTCAATATTGATTTTTAATAAAAATGTCAGAAAACTAGGAATAGACAGGAGTTTCCTTTACAACTAAACTTAATGGTGAAAGACTTTCCCCCTAATACCAAGAACAATGGAAGTATATTTTCTCTGATTCCTTCTATTCAACATTGTACTGGAGGTCCCAGCTATAGCAGGAAGACAAGAAAAATTAATAAAAGGCATGCAGATTGGATAGGAAGAAACAAAACTTTCTTTATGAAGAGATGGAATGTTCATCTATGTAGAAAAGCCAAAGAATCTACCCAAAAGCTACTAAAACTAGGTGAGTTTAACAAGGTTGCATGCTTAAAAAATGCAAAACATTAGCAACACCTAACTGGAAATTGAGGTAATCAATATTATTTACAATATCATAAAATATGAAATACTTAGGTATAAATTTAATGAAATATGTGCAAGATTTTAATGTTGAAAATTATAAAACATTGCTGAGAAAAATTAAATAAGACCTACTAAATGGAGAGATATATCATATTTATGGATTGGAAAACTCAATATTTAGATGCCAATTCTCTCTGGCTTGATCTATAGGTGCAATGTATTCCCAATCAAAATCCCTGCAGGATTTTTTGATAGAAGTTTGCAAATTGATTCTAAATTGATTCTTGTATTTATGTGCAAAATATAACATCAAGTTTTATTGCTAGATAAAATGCTGGCAACATTTATTGAATGTTTACCATGTCCCAGGTATTGTTTCACCTACTTTGAATGCATTAGGAAATTTAATTGTCACAAAAACTCTCTAAGGGAGGTAGAATAGTGTTATCTCCATTTTATGGATATGCAGACATAAAGCAGGCAAATAACTTGTCTGGGTTTATCAGCTTTTAGGTTGGAGAGTTTGCCATTGAATCCAGGCAATTGAAATCCAGAGTCTGGCTGTTTAATTACTTGGAATCACCAGTTTCTGTACCAATTAGCTATTGCTATAAACAACCACAAAATCTCAGTGGTGAGTAATAATAAGCATTGAATTTCCACATGTCTGCAGGTTGGCTGGTATGGCTTTGCTGGTTTTGGCTGGGCTCAGATGGGCTGTTCCAAATATAGGTAGAGTTCATGTCTGCTTCACGTGTTTCTCATCCTCCCTGAATTATTGGCCTAGCCTTGGCCTGTTCTTCACATGGCAACAATAGAACGCAAGAAAGAGGGCCTCCCATTAGAACCAAGGCCCACAAGTCTTCTACTATTTCCACCTTTTAATTGCCCAAGCACAGGGGGAGCAAGTGGAAAACTGTAGGTCTCTCCTGCAGGGCAAGGGAGCCCACCCTAGTATACTTAGGGGGAAGAGAAAGCAAGCTCTAGAGATTCCTCCCATAGGCAAGAGGTCTCCAGAAAGTCAAATGCAAGATTGGAGGGGCCATTTGTGTCAGGGACATTTATACTACCTGACAGAAGATTAACAGATGTCAGCTTTTTGTCTATATTCGTGTCTCACGAGGAGAGGAATGAAGGGTGAAATTTCTGTCCACCACTTCTGTAAGGGCATAGAAATCTTAGGGGGACTTTCTATTTAAGGGACAATCAGGAACGGCGGGAAGAGAAGGTGAGGACTGGGTTCTAGAGTTCCCAGCATTCCTCTTCCCTTACCAAACGCAGAACTAGTAACAAAGAAGGGGCTCAAGAAATGTTTGCAGTTGAGCAATAAGAGAAACTGTTGCATTTTCACTCTTGAGGAAACTCCAAAATTTCCCTCTTTCAAACCTCACTCCTGGGGGTTCTTCTTGGCTTTGCAACACAAACAGTTGTTTGCATTCTGAGGAGCATTTTAGCCATTTGTTTCAGTTGCCCTGAGTTCCTCCAATATGGCACAAAAGAAGCTTGTCCTGCTGGAGTTTAGAATTGATTGCAAAACTAAACCCTGGCTAGTGAAACTGGTAAATTTCATTTAGTGTGTGTGCATTTTTGTTGTATTTGTGTTTGTGATGTGCGTGTGTGTGTGTGTGTGTGTGTGTGCATGCGCACTCTCTGTATGGAGTGTCTATAGGAAGAAGAAAGGCAAGATGTGGCCCAGCTGCATTGTTCTGGCAAGACTTTTTCACATAATTCTCCATGGAAGTTTCTGCAATGCTCCTCTCTCTTCCTGGCTTCCTGTTTCTATAGATGGCAAAGATTTGCTGAGTCTTTCCAGCTGTAGCCTAAAGCCATCACTGAAACAACTTCGGACTGCCCATTCTGAGGTAGAGGGTATAGGATGGGAAGTAAGGAGCCCTGTGCTCTTATTATATACACCAATCATTAGCAGAAGGAATTTGGGGTAGGCAACTAGTAGTGTCTGCTCCAGATGTTTTATTTCCAGCAATACCTTCCAGCCCGAGTTTTCTAAGAAATCATGACAGAAATGCTAATGTTTTAGGGATAGAAATGTAGCTCCCATGCCCCTCTGGGTTTCATTCAATAGCCTACAGAAGCTCATTGTTCCTCAGACCCAATTTATTCTCCTCTTTGGACTCTCTGAACCTCACTTGTCTCCTGGACCCTCTGCCACTTGTGTAGGTCTGGCAATTGTCTCTGTGAGGGCCCAAGTCATCCCCTTTCTGGATGCTGAGGCCTAGAACTTTTGACTCCTCTCACCATTCCCCAATTCAAATATAACCACTGTGGGTGGGATCTAGTTTTCCCAGAGACTGTCAGAGAACTCAGGTAGTGCAACAGGGACGTGCAGGTGAGTTCATTCACATGGAGTGAACTTCGACCTATGGGAAACAAGAGACAGAGGTGAGTCAGCAGGTAAATTCCTTCTCTGTTCCACTCTTCCATGGATGGTTCTGAGATACCACTTTTTTTGTGCATAGCTTGTCTGAAGTCATATGCATGCTAAGTGACTGGCTGTGTTTCTTTGAGAAGCAGTGTCAGTACAGGAATGCATCATTTTACATTTGCAGTTAATCTTTCCCTGCCTCACTTCCTTTCCCCCATGCCCTCCTAGGATTGCACTTCCTAATAAAGGATTAGCACTTAAGCCTGGACTTAGGTTTTCTTTTATAGGAAATATAGTTATTTGGCAATATAGGAAATATTGTCAAAGTTTCTGCAATCTCCTAAAAGCAAGGTTTCTGATAAATTGTGTGACTAATGTGGCCTAGACCTGAGGCTTCTGACCTCCTACCTCCAATGCATATACTTGGGGTCCACATTCAGGCATGCTCATGGGGATATGACTGAGCTTGCAGAACAGACTCAGCAATCAACCAATTATGAAGAATGTAGGCCTGTCTCCTACCTAGTCATAGGGTGGACAGAGAGTAATATACAACACAGGTATACCACTATGGGAATACCTGGCTTGGTGTTCCTTCTGCATTGAAACAGGGAGTGAAAAAGTAGGCAAGAGCAAGAGGTGCTCATACCCCTGAGTCCCAAAAGTAAGATGGAAAGAATAATGGGAAAGCCCTGCTGGGTGGGCTTACATGATAGGAACTGGCAGGAGAAACAAACCCCGGTTTCCATATGCAATCCATGAGGCCATAAAAGAGGAAGGGTGGAGCTATGTTCTCACATTAGAGGCAGGGAGGTCCTGCCCAATGGTAAATATGCCAGATTAGACTACCATAACTCAGATCAGTCCCTTCTCTTCTCTTGAAGAGGAACAAGAGATTAAAAATGAAAGGGGAGTAGGAAGCCCATTCTCAAGGGAAAGCTAAGGAGAGAAGGATAAGTAGTGCCTCTGTAAGAGGAGATAATCTCATTTCTTTCTTTGAAGTGGTAACTATAATTTTAAAAACTCAGACATAGATGTTAGAAATAGGAAATCTGGATTTCAACAAGACCTTGAAATCCAGACAAAGTCAGGATAACCTTGAACTAGGTTTGTTATCCTTGGCACTACTGACACTTGGGGCAGGATAATTCTTTGTTGTGGGGACTCTCTTGTACACTGTAGCATATTTAGCAGCATCCATAGCCTCAACTCACTAGTTAGTAGTGGTACCCCCTCCACCGTTATGACAACCAAAAATGTCTCCAGACATTGTCACATAGCATCACCAGGCTACCAAGTCACCCAAGTGAGGAGAGGAGTCATCTTTGAGCACTTCCCTCTGTATCACTACCACACTGCATTAGTTACCACACTTTCAGTCTTGCTTCCTTCATAGCTCTTTAAACATCCATTGTTCTCCAGCCCCAAGACTACTGCCTTAGATAAAGCCCCTATAATCTTTGGTCTGGATCCCTGTCCCTGACTCCAGTCTTACCTCCTTCAATCAGTTCTCTATATAATGGCAAGAATTATCTTTCAAAAACCTGAATCCTTTGCGTAGGCTCCTTCAAAGCTTCCCCATAGCCATTAGGATGTAATCTAAGCTCCATGCTTTGAAAACAAGGCTCCTTGTATAGGGCTGGAAGTAGGGTGAAGCAAGCAAGACACCGTGGGTGCAAAATTTAAGGAGACACTTATTCTCAAGGTTCGTTCAAATGGAGGGTTGGCACTTGAGAGTGAATGCCACCTTAATTTCTACTCCTCTGGTGGCTCCCTTGCCTCAGCTTTGTTGCTTTGCCTTTGCACTGGCCCACTTACTCTCTCTGGTCTGGTCTGTCATCCAACGCCTACTCAAATCCTCATTTCTAACCCAGGAGGCTGCTTGTGGTCCCCTGAATTCACCTTATTCTTACCATTGTTACCTTAACACCTGTCTCAGCAATGGATTCTTCCTGAGGCTTCAGATAATGATAGAGGGACAGGAACCCAGAAAATACTGGTCTCATGATGAATCCCAAACAGCAAAAGTGCAGCAAATGAGATTTTTTTCAAAATTTTATTGTGATAAAATAACATGTAAGATAGAACTTATGATTACTTGTACCATTGAATGCATTCGTATTATTGTATAATCATCACCACCGTCCATTTCCAGAACTCCTTTCACCTTGCAAAACTAAGACTCTACACCTATTAAACAATAATACCTCGTATTCCCTCCTCTCCTAGCCCCTGGCAACCATAGTTCTACTTTGTGTCCTTATGATTTTGACTACTCTAGGTATGTAGAATCATATAATATTTATCTTTTGTGATTGAGTTATTAAACCTAGCATAATGTCCTCAAGATTCAACCATGTTATATATTAGAATTTTCTTCTTCTTTTAAGACTGGATAATATTCCATTGTATGTATATATCACACTTTTAAACCCATTAATCTGTCTATGGACATTTGGGGTGCTTCCACCTTGCAGCATTGTAAATAATACTGCTATGAACAAATATCTCTTTGAGACCTTTCTTTCAATTCTTTTGAGTATACCCTGAAGGAGAACTGCTGGATCATATGGCAATTCTAGCAAATATGTTTTAAGCCTAGCTCAAAGGCATTCATTTTGAAAAGCTTTTACATGTAAAACAAACAAAATATTGAAATCCATCTTTTATTATAGTCATTGCCATAACAACATCATATCTCATAGCATATGGTCACTGTGGTGTAATTTACTTTAAAATACTTCAGCAAAGATACTATGATATATATTTGTGCACGTTAGTTTTAATCTCTACCCTAGAGCAGTTGTTAAAATTCAGTTTTCTAATTGAGGACATTCATTCCAGGGATTATTCTCCCTTGAAAGACTCTAATCAGAAATCAACACTTCCTGGGGTACCTGGGTGGCTCAGTCGGTTGGGTGTCCGACTTCAGCTCAGGTCATGATCTCACAGACTGTGAGTTCGAGCCCTGCGTCGGGCTCTGTGCTGACAGCCCAGAGCCTGGAGCCTGTTTCAGATTGTGTCTCCCTCTTTCTGACCCTCCCTCGTTCATGCTCTGTCTCTCTCTGTCTCAAAAATAAATAAACGTTAAAAAAAATTAAAAAAAAAAGAATTCAACACTTCCAAAGCAACTACTGTAAGCCTGCAAATATCTTTATCTCAGATCAATATCACAGGCTTTGTTAATTAGCCTCATGGATGTTAGACATAATTTCTCACTGGTGAAATGCATGGTATTCAAGCAGTGTGCATTGGCTAGAAATATTGTTTAGGAAGTCCTGCCCCTTACATGACAGGAGTCTAAGACTCTGGTAAAGCCAGTAGCCCACAGCCCTTGAGAATGGCACTCTAGGCTTAGGATTCCAGACTGGTCCCTTGTTTAGCCACTTATGGGGGGATTTGGTTGTCTGAATATGACTAGAGATTTTGGTAAATTCAACAGTTCTAGTACTGCACATGTATCTCATGTGAACCTTTCATGCAGGATGCAGTAGGAGCAGCTAAAGGGTCACCAGATTGGGACTTCACTGAACTTCCAGGACAGATTGTATGGACATCTAGGTATCTTCTTGCTATGAATGTTTATATGAATGTTAGAATTTGGTCTGACACTTGCTCTTAAGGAGACCACTGCCCCTACTTCCTTATAAATATTGAAGACTACTCCTATCCATCCAAAAAAAAAATCCTAAAATCTGTGACTCACCAATTTACTCAGGTCATTTTGTGATTTATTGGAAGCAAATGGGAGGGTAGACCTGCCTAAGCAAACCTCATCCCAATTTGGATATGCTTGCCTGCTTGTCACCCAGTAATCCTATCATCCTTTGACCCTTAACATCTTGTAAATACAGCCCTGCCCAAGAGAACTGGGAAGAAATTGTTCCCATGGAACTAGGTACTCCAACACTGTGATAACTTGTTCCCATATAATTGCCTCCCCAATGTCCAGCAATAAAGCTCACGTAAATTTAAAAATTACACATAGATGAAAGGTGAAGGTAGAATGTTCTTCTACATTTTCCTTTTATGGCCTTGGCCCTAGGAAATACAAGATTTTAGATATACTAAGCACAAATGAAGAGAAACACTGCATATTAAAAGTGCGTCTGTTCGGCTCGGGTCATGATCTCATGGTTTGTGGGTTCAAGCTCCACATTGGGCTCTGTGCTAACAATTTGGAGCCTGGAGCCTGCTTCGGATTCTGTGTCTCCCTCTGTCTCTGCCCCTCCCATGCTCATGCTCTGTCTCTCAATAATAAATAAACGTTAAAAAAAATAAAAGTGTGTCTGAAAGAAAGAACAAACACTTTATGGTGCCACAGTCAAGGATCATTGAATTATTTAAATACAAAATCATAGAATTTTTATAAACAATTAAATGGAGAAAAAGCAATATATTATTTGAGTAATAGTTAACATTTTCTTTAATTGTTTTAAGCTGGAACCATATTTTATGAACAGCAAATTACAAAGACGGAAAATTCATGATATAATTATAGAGTGTGAAGATTGATTTTCATATATTGCTTACAGAGTGAGTTGCATGGATTACTGTCATAATCAAATATAACTTGAACCATATCAACAGGACACATTTTAATGATATGCACATAATTGCTATTGTGCTGGGTGGTGATTTAGCTGAAACGGTAAATAGATCACTTAAAGGATATAATTAGTATTATATTCACAGAGTTGAATTAATTTTTGTGCTTTTCTCTTCTTACTCTGATGCATATTGTACATCTTGGAGAATTAAGGCTGACAGCTCTCATCTTGAAATTATCTCATGCATACAGAGAAAATGGCACCCCACCTAAAGCTGAGGCTGGGCTCAAACATAGCAACACGTGGGATTCTATTGTCTCTCATTCATGAACCCTCTGGGCCTCAAGGTAGAAACTCCTATGCTGCCTCTCCCCACCTTGGGGTCTTTGTATCAGCTGTCTTAATGAGTTGTAACATCAGCCCAGTGAATGTGGTGGCATCATGAGAAGGGTGCACTCCTGGGGTCCAGGGGAGATTGCTAAGAGAAGGGGAAACTTGAAATTTGAGGAACAGTGTGGCCAAGAGTGATTCAAGTAGGCCCTCTCTTGTCCCACTCATTCTTTTAAAAAATTTTTTTAACTTTATTTATTTATTTTGAGAGAGATAGAGGCAGCATGAATAGGGGAAGGGCTGATAGGGAAGGAGGGAGGGAAGGAGGGAGGGAGAGAGAGAGAGAGAGAGAGAGAGAGAGAGAGAATCCCAAGCAGGCTCCACACTCTTAGTGCAGAGCCCAGTGCAGGGCTCAAACCCACAAACCGTGAAATCATGACCTGAGCTGAAACCGAGAGTCAGACGCTTAACTGAACCACCCAGGCGCCCCTAGCCCCACTCATTCTTTGTTCAGTCTCTCCCCAAATCATCTTGGATCCCAGTGCAAAGAAAACATGAACAGCATCCAGCAGAGCCCAGCCCTCAACCAACCTTCCAGCTGAATGCAGGCACATAAGTGATGGCTAGTAAGACCAGCAGAAGAATTGCCTAGATAATTCCAGTTCAGATTGTGGAATTGTAAATAACAAAAATACTTGTTGCTTTGAGACATTAAGCTTTGAGATAATTTGTTATGTCAGAATAGATAACTGAAACAGGGATCACGAATGTTATACAGATTTTTTAAACTATAGTTAATCCATATCATTCATGAGGTGTGTGCCCTAGGCTCTTCTTGAATACATTATGGCATTTAAATTCACTCATAATATGAATTCAGGTAGACTAAAATATTTGAGCAGCCCTTTCAGACTTAAGATGATTTTTTAATATAGTGTATTTGTAGTCTATTTATAAAAGATCTTGTCACTTCACATTAGCACCAACATCAATAGCTGCCATCATCTAAGGGAAGCTTTCACTAAGGAACAAAGTTTGCCTCTTATTAAAGTTTTCTGTGCAGATGCAGGAGAGAAGAAACTACAAATAACTTATCAAAATCAACACCCAAAAAACAAATAATCCAGTGAAGAAATGGGCAAAAGACATGAAGAGACACTTCTCCAAAGAAGACTTCCAGATAGCCAACCGACACATGAAAAAATGCTCAACATCACTCATCATCAGGGAAATACAAGTCAAAACCACAATGAGATACCACCTTACACCTGTCAGAATGGCTAACATGAACAACTCAGGCAACAACAGATGCGGAGGATGCGGAGACAGAGGATCTCTTTTGCATTGTTGGTGGGAACGCAAGCTGGTGCAGCCACTCTGGAAAACAGTATGGATGTTTCTCAAAAAACTAAAAATAGAACTACCCTATGACCCAGAAATTGCACTACTAGGCATTTATCCATGGGATACAGGTGTGCTGTTTCGAAGGGACACATGCACCCCCCATGTTTATAGCAGCACTCTCCACAATAGCCAAAGTATGGAAAGAGCCCAAATGTCCATCGATGGATGAATGGATAAAGAAGGTGTGGTGTATATATACAATGGAGTATTACTCGGCAATCAAAAAGAATGAAATCTTGCCATTTGCAACTACGTGGATGGAACTGGAGGGTATTATGCTAAGGGAAATTAGTCAGAGAAAGACAAAAATCATATGACTTCACTCATATGAGGACTTTAAGAGACAAAACAGACGAACATAAGGGAAGGGAAACAATAATAATATACAAACAGGGAGGGGGACAAAACAGAAGAGACTCATAAATATGGAGAACAAACTGAGGGTTGCTGGAGGGGTTGTGGGAGGGGGGATGGGCTAAATGGGTAAGGGGCATTAAGGAATCTACTCCTGAAATCATTGCTTCACTATATACTAATTTGGATATAAATTTTAAAAAATAAAAAATAAAAAATAAAGTTAAATTATAAAAAATAATCACTTGGAGATGTGGTTGATAGGTGGTCAGTCAGGCTTATTTACTAGCTAAGCATCTTTTCAATGCTCTCTGGCCTTGTAGCATGGGTAATGCAATCTTGTACCTTAGCTAAATTACAAATTATGAATGTCATGGACATTCAGGGTGATTCAGGAATAGCTGGAACCATGAGTGTTGAATCCACAAATGGAAAGTGTGATAAACCGGGGTGGGTGCAGTTATTGTCTACCTAATATTCTGTCCTTCCCTCCCCAACTTTCTTCTTGTAGCAGAATTTATTTTGCTTATGGAAAATCCATTCTGGATGGACAGGGTTGAGATGACCCTTTCCCCCTTGCCACAGGGTTGGGCATGTGATCTGATCTGGCCATTCAGCAAATGTTGGGTTCCCTTGGAAAATGTGGGGAGCCTCTGGTGGTTAGTCATTGGTGGAAGTCACGTATCCTTTTCCTATAACCCAACTCCCAGATAGTATCTTACAGTGAAAAGCAATTCTTCGACTAAGTCTTACAAAAAGTATAAGTATTTAGTAGCAAGTAGTTCAAAATACACTACTCAGCCTGTTCTGTAGTTTAGGGAAGTTGTGTTCTTACCTACACACTTAAAATAGCATCTAGCATGAGAGTCCTTTGTGGATGCCTCTATATTCTGAAAACTTTTTTCTTTTTTTCAACGTTTTTATTTATTTCTGGGACAGAGAGAGACAGAGCATGAACGGGGAAGGGGCAGAGAGAGAGGGAGACACAGAATCGGAAACAGGCTCCAGGCTCCGAGCCATCAGCCCAGAGCCTGACGCGGGGCTCAAACTCACGGACCGCGAGATCGGGACCTGGCTGAAGTCGGACGCTTAACCGACTGCGCCACCAAGGCGCCCCGTGAAAACTTTTTTCTTAATGTTTATTTATTTTTGAGACAGAGCATGAAAGGGGGAGGGTCAGAGAGAGGGAGACACAAAATCTGAAGCAGGCTCTAGGCTCCGAGCTGTCAGCACAGAGCCCGACGCGGGGCTCGAATTCACGGTCTGTGAGATCATGACCTGAGCTGAAGTCGGATGCTTAACCGACTGAACCACCCAGGTGCCCCTGGATGCCTCTATATTCTAACAATAGGATAGGTCAGCCCTATAAGTGGGCCTGAAGACAGAGTTCTGGAAGTGGAGTGATATATGGCAGTGGGGTTCCATCCCTTAAGTGCTGCCTGTGACATTAGACTGCCCATCTTGCCAGAATTCCCTGCAAGGGTGGTGGGAGTTCTACATTATTCCTAACCATTTACTACTTTGCACATTATTTATTTTTACCTGTATCCTTTTTTTCTAACAGTCTTTATGTTAATTAGGAAACATTCCATGTGTAGATTTGGATAATATAAGTACTATATCACCATATCTGTTGCTGAATATTTTCTGTTCACCTGTCCAAAATGCACTCTCCACACTTTCTGTCCCTGCTTTCTGCCCTGGGAAACTGACCTGCATGGACTATATCAATGGGCTTCCTTCTCCTCTGGCTTATAGCTGGGTTTGACTAATGGTGAGCCCAGCAGGTGATTGGGAATAGGGAGGAGAATGAGGTTAGGATATTTATTCCCCCAATTCCATCCCTGCAGGGCTGCCCCAGGCTGGCTGTGACCCATCTTGAAGGTCACAGCTCCTGTCAAAGTAGCAGTTTACATGACTTTCTCCTTCCAGATTCTGGTAACTGATTTTTTTCTCGCATCTCTTTGGATCTAGGGATGGTAAGAGACCTATTGTTACCAACTCCTAAATACCATACTATTCTTTCAGATTTTCCTATATCCTGTTCACACCTTTGTAAATCATACTTTTATTAAATCCTCCTTGAATTATGCTAATTTTAATGAGCATTTTTCCTGCTGGGAACTTGGGAAGGTGCTGATTTATGATTAGGGTACTTCTATGCTAGTTAGTCATTCCTGGGGTGTTGATTCCTGATTAGAAGATTTTAAATGCTAACTACTCCTAATGTGGATATCAGACTTGACTTATACACATATTTCACTTTGTTCATACTGGAACATTTAAAAAATAAATTTTCACATAGTTTATCATAAAACTTCTTGGCAACAGTGATTGATTCAAAAATGGACCTATAACCCTAGATGGACCAACTGGAGCTTTCCCAGGAATTTTTGCCAGGACAAATAGTAAAGAGGCAACTTTTTGCTGTTCTTGCTGCTGTGATTGCTAGATGTAATGACAAGTAAGTCTTGAACTTCTAATGGCTATGTCTTCCACCCAGAGAAGAAAGCTTACCAAAGCTTTTGTCTTCAACAAAAGACAGAACTGAGAGATGGGTAGAAAGGAACAAATTCCTGGTTATATCATTGTACTCCTGGATCCAGCTATGCCTGTATCTGAAGCCTTCTCTTTGAACATCCCAGTTATGAGAAGAAATAAATTTCTTTTTGGCTTGTGCACCTAAGCTAATTTGAGTTGGAGTTTATTTCACTTGCAATTGAATAAGTCTTGACAAATATACCAAAGGTCTATCTTCATAATGTTCTTCTATCTTTAGGAGAAAAGGCTGCACCTATACTGGTACTGGAAACAAGTTCAACCAATGCAGGCAACTGTTATATCCTGACAGAGGAGATCGAGATGTTATCAAGGAAAGATGGCCAGCTGCCCAGGCTGGGGGTCAGTAGGCTGGTGACATCATCATAAATTTTCACACTGAGACTTTAACATTGCAGGTCTAGAAAATTGGTTCCATTGGTGTGATGGAGGCTAATCAAGTTTTGGGGGAGGGGTGGCTTCCACTAGCCAGTCTCACAGAGACTGAGACATAAATCTAAAGTAAATTCACAATAGAAAATCTAATGCTGCAGCACACCAAAAAGTTTGTCTCTGGTTGGTGTAGTCTCTCTCTTTTGGCAAATCTATTAAAAATGCTAAAGTATTATCCAGAAGGCTAATTGGAAAGCAAGGAATTAGAAGCAGACAGCAGGGAGTGAAGGCTGAGGGGTAAGTAAAGAGAGGGTCCTTTGCATGAGTGGAACAGTGAGTGTCTCCAAGTTGCAGCTGCCTGAGGCACTCATCCTCAGATGGGGGTTGTATTAGCTCCCTGTGGTCACCGTAACAAATCACTACAAACTGGGTGGCTTAAAAGAAGAGAAAACTCTCTCACAGTTATGGAAGCCAGAAGTCCGAAGTCAGTTTCACTGGGCCAAAATCAAGATGTTGGAAGGGCCACATTCCCTCTGGAGGCTCTAGGGGAGAATCTGTTCCTTGCCTTTCCCAGATTCTAGCAGCTCCCCCATTCCTTGATTGGTGGCCATGTTACTCTAATCTCTGCCTCTACCTTCACACTACCTTCTTCTCTATGTCAAATGTCCCTCTGCTTCCCTCTTATTAAGATACATGTGATGGAATTTAGGGCCCACCTGAATAATCCAAGATAACCTCCCCATTTCAAGAGCCTTAATCACATCCACAAAGTCAACTTTGTCATATAAGGTAACATTCACAGGTTCCAGGGATTAAGATGTGGATATCTTTGCAGGGGCAGGAGGATAGGGGCATTTTAAGCCTACCACAGGGGTACCTCTGTTGAGTAGGGTGGAATGCCTATTTTGGTTACTGAGGGTAATAGAGATACTGGAAAGTCATAGAAACACTGACTGATTCCTCCTTTCTGATTGTTCTTTTTCTAACCTCCAATATGAGCATCCTTCTTCTACCATTAAAATCTTAAAAAAAAAAAAAGAGTCTAATCCAACCAGCTTTTTCCAATCAGCTTTTTAAAGTTCCAGTCATATTCCGGTCATATTCCTTGAGACCATTCTCAAAAATTTTTTTATGGTATGTGAAGGTCCTCAAATATCTTCAGTCACAAGTTTACAGGGAATATATAGTTTATTTTGTTGAATGCTAATCATACCTGTTACTTAATCTCACCCTTTTCTGGATGTGCCTAAATGTCACCCCTCCATATATTGACTGCAACAGACATTTTGGAATATCCAATACCAAAACCTCTTCCCATCCATTCTGCTCTCCTTTGCCTCCCTATCCCAGTGTGCATGTGTATGTGCATACACAGAGCTTCTTACATTTCTGGAGTCTTCTGGATACTTCTCCCACTTATGTAACTCTTTTGGCTTATTTAGATTTAGGCAGAAATGAATCTTTGCTTTTTATCAAACATCAGTACAAATAAGATTTAGCTTGATTAACAGTCCCAGCCAGCTTTGAATTAGGTAGGACTACAAGTATGTACAACGGCACCCTTGTTATATTCTGATTTTTTTCTTAGCACAGAACATTTAAAACACCTATGATTCTGGGAAGCTTTCAGACAATTATAAGCCATTCCTTCAACTGTGGCAGGCACGATAGCCATGAGTAAACTGTTAACATCTGTTTGAAAATTTAAAGGGTAGAAAATAGAACCAATACATTTGACAAGTTCTTTATGTTCCATGTATAAAGGTTTATGATAAATGAATCTTGATTAAATGCTTATTTTTAGTGTTATTGGCTTTTGGAGGAAGAAAATATTTAATTCCACTATGATTGTAGATTACGCTTCTTGGGACTCATGCCTCTCTTTATCAACAAAGGGTAGATTTGATTCAATATTTAATGTGTAAACACATGGCTCAGTCTCATGGGTGACCACTTCTGGTCACCAGGCCCTAGTTGAGTGCAGCATCTCCATTCAACACAGGTGTTTGTATTAGTTTACAAAGGCTGAGGGACTTGTGCAACTTTTTTTCTCTTTTTTGCTATACACTATTTTCTCTATTAAGTAGATGACTTGAATCATTCAGGTCAACTTGTAATATGTAGTATAATAGTGTTTTACCTGTTGAAAAAAAAACAACTTGCAGAGAAAGCTGAACTGATGCTACCTTCTTGCTTAAAATATTCATCTGTGATGTCTTATGACTTACAGAATAAATACTGAACTCATTTTCATGTATTTCTGTCTGTCTCCCAACTGCCCCCAGGAAACCTTTCCCATCTCATCATCACTAATCATTTGCTATTAGGAAATGATCCCTGAACATTAATTTCTACCTCATTCTTTCCCTCCCTTCCTCCCTCTTTCTTTCCTCTCCTTCAAACCCTCTTTCTTCTTTCTTTCCCCCACTTCTCCCCCCTCCCTCTTTCTCCCCGTTGTGTCTTTCCAGAGCATACTCATAGGGCACCTCTATAGTATGATAGACTCTGCTTCGTGTGGTAGGAGAGATGCCATCATCAGTGCAGCTCCTAGCACTGTGGGAAAGATGGACAGAAGCAGCACTACTTATAGTATTTACACTGGTGGATGAATCACCCAACTTTGCTTGAGGAGATCAGTGAAATATTCAGGAAAATGGTGGCTTTTATCCTGAGTTTGAAGGGCTCACCAGGTAGACAAAGCCAAGGCATTTATTGTTGGCAGAAGCAACAGCACAAATGGAAGAGCAGGGGTCAGAAACATCTTCCCTCCCTCCTTGCACACATATTTACTGAGTAGGCCCCAGAAATACAGCACTAAACAAGAGAGATGATATCCCTGCTCCAGGGTAACACACCTACTAGTGGTGGAATGGCATGTTATTTGCTGAGACCAGAATGTCTCAAATGTGTCCAGGGGCACCCTTGTCCCACAGACACTTCACACAATGTTCGGGAAATGTTGCAATCTTAATATTCCCTCCTGCTGGAGATTCACAATGTACAATTTCACAGTCAAGGCCCTGGGAAGCCCTACATCAAGAAACCTGTTATCTTCATTTACTCAGCATTTCCCAAATGCATTTAAGCAGGGGAGCCCTGTTTTAAGTAGTAGTTATTAATATCACACAAAGCTAGTTTTCTAAATGAGGCTCTGCAGGAAATACTCAAGTGTTCCATTCTTCCAACCTCTTTACCTATTATATCAGTTACCTATTTTCATAATAATGCTGCATAAAAACAGTCACAAAACCAGAGTGGCATATAATAATAAGTGCTTCGTGCTTGCATATCTGGGGTGGTTGGCTAGGTGGCTCTGGTGATCCAAGCTGACCTGGCTCAGATGTCTGGGGTCTGGCTGGCTCTTGTCTGGGACAACTGGGAAGAACTGGCTTTGTCCTGCTTGTCTTTCAATCTCCAGCTGACAAGCCTGGCCATATTTTCTTGGTGGTGACTGAAGAGTAAAAGGCAAGTGGAACTATGTAGGCAAATTTTTCAGAATGCTGCTTTGTCAAGTCTTCTAACATCTCATTGTCCAAAGCAAGACTCATAGCCAAGTCCAGAATTGAAACGGCCAGGGAAGGGGGGCCCTACAAAGTTATATGCCAAAGGGTGAGGATACAAGAAGGTGGAAGAATTTGGGTCACTTGAGTAATAGACCACACCTTCTTAGGGCCCCATGTCAGGTATCACCTCTTCCATGAATCGTTTTCTGACTTCCTCAGACCCATACCCATTTTTACCTTCTGAGATTCTCTACTGCACATCCAGTCCTTATTTCAAAGTTGAGTGTTCTCTGGAACTCTCATCAATTCTCAGCTTGCTTCACATTGGCTCCCACAGTTCAATGACAAATCCTTTGAGGGTAGACACCATATTTTATACTTCATTCGTACTTACCAGACCACCTAGCCCAGTGCTAGGCATGCAGAGGACATTTACTAAAGACTAACTGAGGTCAGAGTCTCATTAGATGCATGGGAGCCAGAGCTCCACGTTAGGCTGTAGCCTGGGGGGCCACCCAGGTGCTACCACCTAGGTTTGTGGCCAACTATGGGGCCTGGACCAGCTCCAGGATGGTTGGATCTTGCATCAGGCAAATGTCAGAAAAGCCCTGCTGCAGAGCCAGAAATTGCTCCTGTGCACAAACTTCTTTGCTCTTGTTGTGCTCTCAATACTCGCAAGGACTCTAACCACTTCCTTGAACTTCAGGCCATACATGAACCTCACCTGTCTTGTGGTAGTGTTGCTCCTAAATTCAGGCCACTCAGCTCATTCCTTCCTGTCTCATTGTGGTCTTCCTGTCTCTTCTGACTGTGGGGTCCCAAAATTCTGGTGTCAGTTTCCCTCCCTGGCTATGCTATATTTCTGACCCCACAGTTGCATGGCTAGAGAGAAGAGTGGTGGTGTGAACAAAGTAATCTGGATTTGTGTACCTCAAAGTGACCATGGATCTGCAGCTGGGGGCTGCCCAGCGACAGCCTGACCCGGGGCCCTGGTTTCCCTGAGAGCTAGTTAAGAATGCAGACTCTCCTAAACCAGACTCTGCATTTTAACCAGACCCCTGGAGGCACAGCCAAGTCTGAGAAGCAAGTTGGAGGAGAACAAGCACCTGGTCACAGCTCCCCAGCCCCCAGCTCTGTGACCGGGGTGAGTGACTGCACTTCTTTGTTTTCTCATCTGCAAAGTGGGAGAACTGGACAAACTGATATCTCTGATGTTCAATTCAATGTATTTATGCTTGCAATAATTCAGACTACTTTGTTTGTCAGATAAGTACAAAGGTGTGGAGAGTGTCAGAAAATTATATTCTGCACAAAGTCAAGAACTTTTAGAGTTAGAAAGAACTTTATTGAACATCTCCTCTAGCTCCCTCTTGTTCTACAGAACAGGAAACCAGTTTGCACAGCCACTTCTTGCCAAGCCTTGCTAAGGAGAACGTCTATCTGCTGTCTGAACCCTCACTGCATGAAGTGTGGTCCCCGGGCCAGCAGCATCACTGTCATCTGGGCATGTGTGAGAAATGAAGATTCTTGGGCTCCAGCCCAGAACTTCTGAGGCAAAATCTGAATTGACCAAGCCCCCCCACGCCCCCACCCTCCCCACTGCCGCCAGGTGATCTGTATGCACAGCCAAGTTTGGGGAGCACTGGGCTCACTGACATGGCCACTGGGAATGCTTGAAGACAAATGAACCCCAGAACAGAAATGTCATTTCACAGGCAGTAAGAGTGCTGGCCCTAGAAGCAAAGAGACCTGGATTTGAGTATCAACACAACACTTCCAACTTTGTGGTTTTCAGGAAGTTACTTAATCCTCTCTGAGCTTCAGTATCCTCTTTTGTAAAATGTGTAAAGCACTTAGTGTGCTGTCTAGCACTTGGGAAGTGCTTAGTAAATGTTAGCACAACAGGGCTTAGTGATTAAAGGCACAGATTCTGCACCCAGAGTGCCTCGGTTCATAATTCTTACTAGCTGTGTGATCTTCAGTAAGTCACTTAACCTCTCTGTGCCTCAGATTCCTCATCTGCAAAGTGGGGATAACAAAAGGATTGTGATGACAATTTTATGGGTTATTATCTGTAAAGCACTTAGACATTGTCTGGCCTATAGCAAGAGCTAAGTGTCTGTTAAAAAGTTATAATATTGTTATAGATTTGGTAAAAGGAGGACATCCCAGCATGTATACATTTTTTAAGCTTTAATAAGAGAGGGGTCCACTTGTCTCTCACATAAGGAAACCCAGGAAGTACGCAGCACTGTGTTGGATTTCTGATATTATTAGGACCCGACCCAGACACCTATCTTTTCGCTTTGCCATCCTCATCACATAGATTCTGCCCTCGTGGGTGAGGATGGACCCTGCAGCTCTAGCTTACATACCCCTGCACCAGGGTGGCAGAATGAAAAGGGGGCTCTGTATTAGTTATCTATTGCTATATAACTAGTTGCTCTAAGACATGGGAGCTAGAAATAACAAACATTTCTTATCTCAGAATCTGTGGGCCATAATAGGGAGAAGCTTAGCTGTGTGGCTGTGGCTCAGGGTCTCATAGGCTGCCACTAACGCATCAGCTGGGGTGGCAGTCATCTGTAGGCTCAACTCAGGAGGCTTTCCTTCTGAGCCCACTCACATGGTTGTTGGCAGGGTTTAGAAGGTCCACTTCCAAGCTCACTTAGTGGGTTTCTTCATAGGGCAGCTTCATGATTTGGAAGCTGGCTTCTCCCATTAGAAGTCCAACCCACACTCAAGCAGGGGGAACTGCACAAGGGCCTAAATAGCAGGAGGTAGTCCATCACTGGGCCATCTAAGACTCTGCCTATCACAGGCTCTTCCCAGGGACCCAGCTTTCTTCAAGCTGCCTTCCTGGAGCTCCCACACACAACTTTTCCTTTTAGCTCACAAGCTAAGACTTGGTTATGTAGCCGCATCAAGTTGCAAGAGAGGCTAAACAATACAGTCTTTCAGCTAGATGCGTTTCCATCCTGAGTTAAAATCAGAGTTTCATCACCAAAGAAGAAAGGGGGAAATGGTTAGTTCACTTTCTACAGCCTTTCTATATAGGGGTGGGTTTCAAGGTCTGGCCTCCTGACCATCAGCATCAGCATCACCCAGGAAACTGGTTACAAATGCAAATGTTCAAGTCCCACCTAGACCTGCTGGCTGAGAGACTCTGGGGGTAGAGCTTGGTGATGTGCTTGAGCAAGCTCTCCAGGGGATTTTAATGCAGGCTCAAGTATGAGAAACACTTCCAAAGAAGACAAGTTACCTGACATTCATATGAATGTTTTAATAAAACCTATTTTGTTTACAAGCACCAACAACTTGTCTTTAGCATCAATCATGAACTAGGAGGCTTTTAAAAATGAGGTGGGAACTACTAACAATTTCATTACAATTCACTTTGTTGGTTTCATCTTGAGACTGCATAGAATTTTATCAGGTGATAAGCTCCACTGTACAGATAAAGCAAAGGAGGTATGAATAAAGTTTCCTTTATGGTTAGAAATGAACCATAGTTTCTCGGTGATTAGAATTTCATACCCAAATGCTAGACCCATAGCAGAGATATATGATGGATCACTTAAATAACTGAATCCAACAAAGCTGAATGTTTTAATCAAAATTCAAGAAACAATAAATGAGAGCAGGCAATAAAAATCAGGTGCTATGGTGGGAGGTGCCTGGGTGGCTCAGTTGGTCAAGCATCTGACTTTGGCTCAGGTCATGATCTCACGGTTCGTGAGTTCGACCCTGCATTGGGTTCTGTGCTGACAGCTCAGAGCCTGGAGCCTGCCTTGGATTCTCTATCTCTCTTTCTGCCCCTTCCCTGCTCACACTCTGTCTCTCTCTCTCTCAAAAAATAAATAACACGTTAAGAAAAAAAAACTAGGTGCCATGATCTGAATGTTTGTGCCCCCCTCCACCAAATTCATATGCTGAAAACTAACCCCCAAGGTGGTGGTGGTACCTTTGGGAGGTGATGAGGTCATGAAGGCAGAGCTCTCATAAATGGGATTAATGCCCTTCTAGAATAAGCCCGAGAGAGCCTCCTTGCTCTTTACATCAAGTGAGGTTATAGCTCAAAGATGCCATGTATGAACCAGGAAGCTGGTTCTCACCAGACACCAAATCTACTGGCGCCTTGATCTTTGACTTCCCAGCCTCCAGAATTGCAAAAAATAAATCTGTGTCAGTTACAAGCTCCCTGGCCTCTGGTGTTTGGCTGTAGCAGCCCAGACTGAGACAAGAGGAGATTTCAATAGCCCACAAGAGGTTTGCTGGGAGGGACGCACATGGTGTGGAAGACAGAACATGGGGTCTGCAGCCCAGTTCCACCTGTGCATGCACCCAAATTTCAGTAAGATTCAGGATGGCTGAGCTCCATTTTTCTCCTAAAATGGAGACAGTCACAGCTACAAGTTTATTTCACAGGTGAGAGAAAATTCTCTGATGTGCTCCATATAGAGCACTGAACTCAATCTCTGGCACATAGTAGGGGTGGACAATATGATGTAGTCTCTATTCTTTCCCTTTATTTAAATAATGTGCAGGCAGATGATTCATAGTCATAATACTTTTAAGTAGTTTCAGAACTTATGAGGAAATAAAGTACGTTAAACTTGGTTCTGATTTCCTTATAAGTCTTTATTTTCTTTTGTTTTATTCCATTTCTCCTCATGATTCCGGTTTATGTCAAGTTACATGATTCTTGCTCCATTTAGGGTTTACCTTTAATTGCTATTTTTTCTTTATTGTTGTTACACTCTGGCTTTGCAAACGGATTTTGCCATTTAAACATGTTGGTTCTTCTTTGTTTTGTTTTGTTCTGTTTTGTTTGGCTCTCCTTTGAATAAAATATTCCTGACAATCTCTTGCTTTTGCAGAGCTGAGGGGAGCAATCAGAATCTATCATTTTCAGTGTGCCTCTACCATAGGAAGGAACAGTGACCTCATGCTGAGGTGACACACTGCTGAAAACAGCCCCATGTCTTCCTATTCCTGCGTGTGTGTGTGTGTGTGTGTGTGTATGTGTGAGGGGAGCACTCTCTGCCTTACCCACCTCTGCTCTAGCAAAGTGTGCGACCTCCCTCTTCAGCTCCTGCCTGCCACTGTCGGGAGAGGCCCCTCAACTCCCACCCGAGAAGGGAGCTGCTCTGTTTGCTGAATGCAAGGCCCCTTCTCCCAGAGTGGGGCTCAATGGTGGCACAGAGACACTGAGGAAGAAGCTCAACAGTGAACATGAGTGGGCCTTCTGAGGGCACTGGGCCCCAGTGGGGTGGCAACTCAGAAGCCTCAGTCTTTGGTCCCCTCTTCTCTGCCTTGGTTTCTGCCTGGCGTTAGCTTTGGCCCTTTGGCAGAGTTGGCGCATCCTCTGCAGAAGAAAGGGTCTTTCCTTGGGGGCTGTGGGACGTGTTCTTTATAGGTTTTCCTTGTGATGAGGAGAGTGGACTAGAAAGGTGTCTGGTTGCTGTGTGGGAGTAGCCTGTCCTTGGACCCTGTGTGTCACCTCAGGGTCTGATATTAGGCAGGGTCCAGTCAGGGAACAGAAACCACACCAGTTATTTGAATAGTGAGGATTTCTTTTTTTTTTTAAATTTTTTAATGTTTATTTATTTTTTGAGAGAGAGACAGAGCATGAGTGGAGGAGGAGCAGAGAGAGAGGGAGACACAGAATCTGAAGCAGGTTTCACAGTGAGGATTTCTTATGAAGACCTTGTTAACTAGGTATAAAGTTGTTAACTAGGTAATCAAAATGGTAACAGAAGAGCTCTAAGGTGTCATGGGGGTGGCAACTGCAGGAAGCAGCTCCCACCCTTGAGGCTGAAGGAACAAAGGAAAACTCTGGAAACAGGCAAGCTTAGAAACTTAGAGGAGGGCCCCATATGGCTGTAAGTCAGACCTCTGAGGAGGGGCACTGCTCGGCTGATGCTGACATCTCTAAACTAAGGAGGGGCTTGTGGGGGTTTGACACACACTCTTGAGGAGCAGGGGTCCTGCTGGCAGAGCTGAATAGCAAGCAACTGGCAAAGGAGAAATGTGGTTTGTGGAGTCCTGGCCCCAGCATTACAGAACAGAGTGTGGAAGGGTGGGTTTGGGACTGTGAGAGAATGAATGAGTAATTGGACAGTGACTTAATAACTGGCACAAGTCTTTTTTTTTTTTTTTTTTTTTTTTTTTTTTTTTTTTTTTTTTTTTACAACTGAACAAGTCCTAGGACAGTGTGTCTCAATTTCAATGTGCACCCGAATCACCTGGGGACCTTGTGAAAGGGCAGAGGGTTTGGGGCAGGGCCTAAGATTGCACATCTCTAACAAGCTCCCAGGGACGTTCTTGTGGGAGCAGCGAGATCCTAGGAGGCCTTGAGGCAACTGCGCTTGTGCCTTCCTGTCAGGTGCGTAGAGCAGCCCTGTGCAGGAGGACTCCTCAGTGCTGCTCAGCCGAGTCCTCATGCAGCCCTCCTTCCTCACCTTCCTGACTCTGGGGCTTTCTCATTTCTCTCCTCCACATCAGATTTGACAAGACTGTGCTGGCTGGCGGGGATTCGCAGTGCTCCCAGGTGGAAGCCTGGCCTCTTCTAAGTGGCAATAGCATTTTAAGCTGAGCCATGTCATGCCTTCAGTCAAATAGGGATACAGGAAGGGCCCTATTGATGGCTGCCAGTTTATGACAAGCCTACAGGGTATTTATTCTCCGATTTTCTGTTTAAGAGGTAAAGAAGCAGCCCAAACAGCACATGATCTCTATACAGGCTCAGTTCCATATCCACATTTTTTCTAAGGAGATCATCCTGCCAAGTTAGTTTGAGGAGAGAGCAGACTGTCCTCAAACAGCTTGAATTACAAGACCATGCTTCATAAATCAAGGTATAACAAACAGGGTCGCAGTCTTAGGCAAAGCAAATGGGAATATGGTAACGTCTTGAGAAAACGGAGCAAGGAACGAACTCAAAGCAGCCAGGGCCAACACCAGCTCTTGGTGGCTTTGCTATGAGATCTCAGATTGGTGTTGAGCTCGTGACTCCACGGGAGGCCCTAGATCCCAAATTCCCTCTATGGCAGCTATTTGAAGCTGGCCTTTTGCTTCCTTATCACAAATGAGCTTTCACAGGAGAGTGGATACAAAGGTGAGTGGGCAGTTGAGGATAAATACTGCAATTCTGAAACCTCAAGCTGCAAAATACAAGTTATTTCTCACCTAGGTCATGTAGTATGCTTTTCATGACGGTGTCCCCAGGGAAATTTCCTCCTGGCATCTGAAGTTAGAGGGTTTCAATACACTTCCCCATTCACATGTTAAGATTTTATGTATGATCTCTGCAGCCTTCTGAAATAGGACCCAAGTGACTTTTTGTGGGACTGATTTTGCAATGATAGAACTGGGCAGAGAGATGTCAAATGACTTTCCAGGGTTCCAAGACAGAAAAAAATTTGGTATAGCCCACTGGCCTAGAGAGATCAGTGCTCCACTCCAAACACCCTGGAAATATGGCTGCTTCATTCTGGTGCCCATCTTTTAAATCAGGGATTAGCATACTTGTTCTGTGAAGAACCCAGTAGTAAATATTTTTGCCTTTGTGGGCCATATGGTCTCAGTTGCAACTACTCCACTCTGCCACTGTGGCATGAGAGCAGCCACAGACAATGTGCAGCCAACAAAAGTTTATTTATGAAAACAGGCAGAAGGTTAGATATGGCCAGAAGGCTGTATGCTGCTGATTCCTACTTTGTGCCAATGGCAAAAGTGGACAACATCATAAATGCATCTGATTTAACTCTTAAAGGAAAAGAGAACAGTAAAGAATATGAAACAGAAAGGAAGAGGGGAAGTGCCAGGGAGACACAGGCAGGTAGGAATAGGAGAGCCAGGTGAAAAGGAAGAATGGGAAACCGATGGATAAAGTCGATGGAAGGAGACAACAGATGAAAGGAAAGAGAAAAAAGAAGGAAGAACTATTAAAACAACTTCAATTTTTTGAGACCAATAAGATAACAGAAAAGTAAGTTTTGAGCCTTTCATTGGGAGAGCCAATGAAATTTTATCATAGTTTTTCTGTGCAGATGAATTTACTTTCCTCAAACCATTTTATTTTCAAATGACAAACTTAAGCAAAGCAGGCACAATGAAATTTGCAATATTAAATCACTGTCAAGTTATGCCTCTGTAAAAAGAATTGTCCAACTGACTGTTAGCTGGCTAACAAGAATTTAGAAATACATAATTTATGACCAGGCATGATGAAATCTAGAAAATATTTCCTAGGAAAGAAAAGAAATATGTTTTAGCTGCCCGATAGCAAAACAAGTCCTTTGTTATTAATACACTGATGCAATGACGTCTTCACTATTTCAGAGATAAAAGGGTGTCTTTTTTTTTTTTTTTTTTAGATGTCAAGTGCCTGCTATTGGTAGAGCTATCAGAAAGTCCTGGAGACAATTCTTATTGTTTTGCAAACATATCCTCCTTCTACATACTTTAAAAGCTGATTTCAGATCTCTTTAGAGAAGCTTTCTTCTTCATAGTTTCCTTATTGGCTTTATTGCTTTCTTGTGCCAGCAAGCAAGCTATCTGAGCCAGCAGCACAAAGACTCAAAAACATTTGAAGACCCAATTCATGTTGTTAACTTTAGAGAATGTGTTTTTCTAAAAACACAGGAATGTGGGGGCTGGGAAATTGCATGACTGTGGACAGTGAGGTGAATCAAATAGGACTTTATGATGCTTGCACAGTTTTCACTCCTCCACATTAGAATTCTGGAGTATGCCATGTGTCCAGAAGTCCTGTGGCTGTTGATGTCTCCTTCCACTTGGGGCAGTGGGGCACAGGGGTTATGGGCACTGGCTTTGGAGACAGACCACCTTGGCTTGACTCACTGCTCTGCCAACTTATAGGGCAGGCAATATTAAAAGTTTGTGGCTCACCCTGTTCATCTATAAAATGAACGTGACAATATCAGTATCTACCTTAGAATCTTTTCAAAGACTGAATGAATTAAAATATATGTGAACACTTAGGAAGATGCCTAAAGAAAGCATGCAATATATGTTACTATTAATGAGGGATGGAGAAAAACTGGATTTTCTTAAGAAAGTTTGTCACCTATGGAATGATGTGTGTGGTTTTCTTTCTTTTTTTTTTCCAACCAGGCTGTTAAATATTGGCAATATATAGTTTCATAATGTACAAATGTAATGCAAAATTGCCATGACAATTTTTGTGCTGAGGCAATATTGCAGCTAGTGAGATTTTAACAAAGGACAATTACTGCTGATTGAAAGTCGCCATGACATTAATGTATTGGCGAGACTGATTGTATTTAAGGGCTGACTTGAGCCCTGATATCTCCTCTCAGCTCCAGACCCCTTTTGGATATTAAAGGTACCTCAAACTCAAAGAATCCCAAACTCATCTCCAACTCGGTTCAATTCCAGGGAACTCTAACTCAGTGGGTACCTCATTACCTGCCCAATTTTGCAAACCACAAACTTGTAGTCATTGACCATTCCCTATCTCTCATCATATCCAACCCACCATCTTGCCAATTTTAGAAGATGTGGTTTATATATACAATGGAATACTAGTTGGCAATGAGAAAGAATGAAATCTGGCCATTTGCAGCAACATAGATGGAACTGGAGGGTATTATGCTAAATGAAACAACTCAGGCGGAGAAAGACAGATATATGTTTTCACTCATACGTGGATCTTGAGAAACTTGACAGATGACCATGGGGGAGCGAATGGGGGAAAAAAGTTACAAACAGAGAGGGAGGGAGGCAGACCATAAGAGACTCTTAAGGACTGAGAACAAACTGAGGGTTGATGTGGGGTGGGGGAGAGGGGAAATTGGGCGACGGGCATGGAGGAGGGCACTTGTTGGGATGAGCACTGGGTGTTGTATGGAAGCCAATTTGACAATAAATTATATTAAAAAAACAACTCAAATGTGGGCATATCTTTCCATTACCATTGTAGAGAACCAATGTAATTCAAGCTACAAATACCTCATGTAGACTATTGTTAGCCTCCTAATTGGCCTGCAACCATCTATTCTTTGCCCCCATTAAATCCATTCTTCATAAAACCCAGATTCAGTTTTATTCTTGTAACTGACATCCACTTAATCAACCTGCTGGATTCACCAGTGCTCCCCATTTATTCCCTCTGTAAAAATACACAATCCATGCACACGGCACACTAATTGCTCATTGCTGGTAGACTACTCTCCAGGGTGCTCATATATTTCTGCTCCTACAAGTTGAGCTGTATGTTTACCGAGAGTCTCTAACCTGTTTTTGTCAGTTTTTAAAATAATTACCTCATTTAATGTAGTATTATGTAAGTTGATGAAATATGGACACATTCATATTTCAGAGAATGTTTTTCTCTGAAAACTAGATTGAATGCTTTGGGAAGACTCAATAAAGGTAGATTGTTACAACGAATATTGTTCAGTTAAGTATGAGTGAGAAATCTGCAAAAGATCTCGTAAAATAAAACTCTAGAAGGATTCTGCACTCAGAAAGCTTTGCAAATGTATTTTAGTTCTTTCTTAAAAGAAACTGAAATGAAAAGCTGCAGACAACTCCTTAAAGATGAGAAAGAGGCCAAAGAAAGACATTAATCCAACCCATACTTAAAGACAAAGTCTTGAATCATAGAGAGATTGGGGTATGAATGCACATTTCAAATAAAACGTTAAAGGTATTCATGCGTCATTTTTAATGATTCTTATTTTATGGAGCTTTTTCAACCAACTGCCTAATCTTCTGTATGGATCGCATACCGTACTTTGAACTTAATATATTTAGATTCTTCTCTGTTTATTTTACATTATACATCAAAGTCCTTAAAATGGCCAGTAAGGTCATTGGCCTGACCTCATGTTGAAACCTCAAGGTCATCTTAAAAGTTGCCTCTCCCTCCCCCAACCTGCTACTAGCCAGTGCTGCCTTTTTCTACAGGGACTTTCCATGTGCTGTTCTCTCTGCCTTGAGCACTCACCCCTTTGTTTTTCAACCCGTAGAGCACTCCCTCTCTGAGGAAGTCAAATCCCTATGGTGAGTGTTTTCATTACATCACTTAATTTTTCTTCATAGCTTTTAGCATGGTTGCAATTTTATATTTATTTTGTGGTTACTTGACTCAAGTATGCTGTATTAGTTTCCTAGGAATGCTAAACAAGTTACCACAATTTTGGTGGCTTAAAACAGCACAACTGTATTCTCTCACAGTTCTGGAGGCCAGAAGTCTCAAAGCAAGGAGTTGGCAGGAACACGCTCCCTCTGAAGGCTCCAAAAGAAAGTCCTTCTTTGCCTCTTCCAGCTGCTGGTGGCTCCTGGCATTCAGTGGCTTGTGCTGCATCAATCTAATCTGTGCCTCCATCTTCACGTGATCTTCTTCCCTGTGTCTCAGAGTCTTCCTCTTGTCTCTCTTATGAGAGACACTGATTAGATTTAGGACCCACCCTAATCCAGGACGATCTCATCTCAAGAACCTTAATTATATCTGCAAAGACCCTTTTTCCAAATAAGGTCGTATTCACAAGTTCCAGGTGTACATGGCTTTTGGGGACCACTATTCAACCCACCAGATCTACCTGCCACCCTAGACTCTGAGTTTCAGGATGGGAGAAATTATTTCAGTCTTTGCCTATTGCAATGCTGGAGTTACTGTGGGTCCTTAACAAATATGTGTACTTTGAAAGAATAAATGGATCTCCTGTGTAGTTTCTAAACTGATTAAAATTATTCATCAGTTAAACAGTAGTGTTGGATTACTGAAAGGCTGAAGTAGATATACTGATCACATTTTAAGTAAACAGAATTCATTCATCTCTATAAAAAATTCTATTGCTCTGCAAAGGAAGTACCTGGTATTTTGTAAATGTACCAAGCCCTCTTTTCAAATCAATTTGCCACCTATTGCATAATCCTTTAAAATAAAGCTTTAAGATCTAAGATTGAATTCCTTCTGGTGTATTATCATTCATTTATTTATTTATTTATTTATTTATTTTTTTTTTTTTCTGAAATTTATTGACAAATTGGTTTCCATACAACACCCAGTGCTCATCCCAAAAGGTGCCCTCCTCAATACCCATCACCCACCCTCTCCTCCCTCCCACCCCCCATCAACCCTCAGTTTGTTCTCAGTTTTTAACAGTCTCTTATGCTTTGGCTCTCTCCCTTTCTAACCTCTTTTTTTTTTTTTTTCCTTCCCCTCCCCCATGGGTTCCTGTTAAGTTTCTCAGGATCCACATAAGAGTGAGACCATATGGTATCTGTCTTTCTCTGTATGGCTTATTTCACTTAGCATCACACTCTCCAGTTCCATCCACGTTGCTACAAAAGGCCATATTTCATTTTTTCTCATTGCCATGTAATATTCCATTGTGTATATAAACCACAATTTCTTTATCCATTCATCAGTTGATGGACATTTAGGCTCTTTCCATAATTTGGCTATTGTTGAGAGTGCTGCTATGAACATTGGGGTACAAGTGGCCCTATGCATCAGTGCTCCTGTATCCCTTGGATAAATTCCTAGCAGTGCTATTGCTGGGTCATAGGGTAGGTCTATTTTTAATTTTCTGAGGAACCTCCACACTGCTTTCCAGAGCGGCTGCACCAATTTGCATTCCCACCAACAGTGCAAGAGGGTTCCCGTTTCTCCACATCCTCTCCAGCATCTATAGTCTCCTGATTTGTTCATTTTGGCCACTCTGACTGGCGTGAGGTGATACCTGAGTGTGGTTTTGATTTGTATTTCCCTGATAAGGAGCGACGCTGAACATCTTTTCATGTGTCTGTTGGCCATCCGGATGTCTTCTTTAGAGAAGTGTCTATTCATGTTTTCTGCCCATTTCTTCACTGGGTTATTTGTTTTTCGGGTGTGGAGTTTGGTGAGCTCTTTATAGATTTTGGATACTAGCCCTTTGTCCGATATGTCATTTGCAAATATCTTTTCCCATTCCGTTGGTTGCCTTTTAGTTTTGTTGGTTGTTTCCTTTGCTGTGCAGAAGCTTTTTATCTTCATAAGGTCCCAGTAATTCACTTTTGCTTTTAATTCCCTTGCCTTTGGGGATGTGTCGAGTAAGAGATTGCTACGGCTGAGGTCAGAGAGGTCTTTTCCTGCTTTCTCCTCTAAGGTTTTGATGGTTTCCTGTCTCACATTTAGGTCCTTTATCCATTTTGAGTTTATTTTTGTGAACGGTGTGAGAAAGTGGTCTAGTTTCAACCTTCTGCATGTTGCTGTCCAGTTCTCCCAGCACCATTTGTTAAAGAGGCTGTCTTTTTTCCATTGGATGTTCTTTCCTGCTTTGTCAAAGATGAGTTGGCCATACGTTTGTGGGTCTAGTTCTGGGGTTTCTATTCTATTCCATTGGTCTATGTGTCTGTTTTGGTGCCAATACCATGCTGTCTTGATGATGACAGCTTTGTAGTAGAGGCTAAAGTCTGGGATTGTGATGCCTCCTGCTTTGGTCTTCTTCTTCAAAATTCCTTTGGCTATTCGGGGCCTTTTGTGGTTCCATATGAATTTTAGGATTGCTTGTTCTAGTTTCGAGAAGAATGCTGGTGCAATTTTGATTGGGATTGCATTGAATGTGTAGATAGCTTTGGGTAGTATTGACATTTTGACAATATTTATTTTTCCAATCCATGAGCAGGGAATGTCTTTCCATTTCTTTAAATCTTCTTCAATTTCCTTCAGAAGCTTTCTATAGTTTTCAGCATACAGATCCTTTACATCTTTGGTTAGATTTATTCCTAGGTATTTTATGCTTCTTGGTGCAATTGTGAATGGGATCAGTTTCTTTATTTGTCTTTCTGTTGCTTCATTGTTAGTGTATAAGAATGCAACTGATTTCTGTACATTGATTTTGTATCCTGCAACTTTGCTGAATTCCTGTATCAGTTCTAGCAGACTTTTGGTGGAGTCTATCGGATTTTCCATGTATAATATCATGTCATCTGCAAAAAGTGAAAGCTTGACTTCATCTTTGCCAATTTTGATGCCTTTGATTTCCTTTTGTTGTCTGATTGCTGATGCTAGAACTTCCAGCACTATGTTAAACAGCAGCGGTGAGAGTGGGCATCCTTGTCGTGTTCCTGATCTCAGGGAAAAAGCTTTCAGTTTTTCCCCGTTGAGGATGATGTTAGCTGTGGGCTTTTCATAAATGGCTTTTATGATCTTTAAGTATGTTCCTTCTATCCCGACTTTCTCAAGGGTTTTTATTAAGAAAGGGTGCTGGATTTTGTCGAAGGCCTTTTCTGCATCGATTGACAGGATCATATGGTTCTTCTCTCTTTTTTTGTTAATGTGATGTATCACGTTGATTGATTTGCGAATGTTGAACCAGCCCTGCATCCCAGGAATGAATCCCACTTGATCATTATCATTCATTTAAAATTTAAAACAAGGTCTGTTTACACTAGCCCAGTTAGCATTCAGTCTTGAAGAGAGAACCATGGGGATAGCAATAGGAGAAAAGGAGTGACAGGAGGTGATACTAACAGCTAGGAACCACACTGTCTCACAAATGCAAATACCCTACCATAAATGTCCTTAAAATAGAATATCTTAGACTTACAGATTTCTTGACAGTGATGCTGCTTATTATGACTATTAGAGCTTCTAATAATACATGGAAGTTTCACTTAGGGACAAAGAGAAATAAACATCAGTGACTCCAAAATACAACCTCCCTCCTGAAAATTTGAAGCTCAGGCCACCCATTTTATGAAAATTTTTGCCTTTGAGTTAAATGTGGCACATCCAGGGTGATTTCAGCATTGGATTTATACATCATGTAATTATAGAAAATATATTCATACTATAAGTTACTGGGTAGAAGCTGTGCCTAGGTTTCCAGACGTTACCTGGCACTATGGAATGTAAGAGAACAACAAGAGAAGCAGCACAAATAGTAGAGGTGTCATTAGTGACGATGTTCAATAAAGCAGGTCCCTGTAAGGTGAGGTGAAGGCTAACAGTCAGTCACTGGATCAAGGAGTCCTATCCTCTTCCTGATGAGAAACAACAATTGATTTCTATAAAGTTTTCTTTTGGCCAATTGATATGGGAGTGGGCTATTAACTTCTTTTCATTCCCAAGAGCTACAGAGAGGAGGCACTTGGAAACCAACCAGGAAAGGCTATAATGTCCATTAGCAGATAATGACACCAGCAATTTAGCATTTATTAAGCATCTAGGTGGTCCCAAGCACTTAACCTATATTATTGCAAGTCCTCATAACAACCTAGTATGCCAGACATTCCTAGACTCAATTTATAAACAGGGAAACCAAGGCTCAGAGAAGTTAAGAAAGTGGCTCTAAGTCACACAGCTAGCAGATGTCTCTTAGGGTTGGAATCCACACTGCCTGCCTCCAAGGCCACATTCTCTACTTTGTCAAGCTGCCTCCCAAGGTTTGCTTTCTAAGGAAAATGGCTAGTGCTTTGGTGACTTATTGCTGAGGTAGTTTCAGATAGTTTCTTGCTTTGCAAACTGAGATATTTGTACCACAAGACATATGTGGTGACATGTCAGGGTAAGCAGAACCACATAATAAACTTGATGCATCTTTAATGCCAAGTCATCCATGATGCATATTTTTATGAAACTAAAAATTTTAACACTAGACAAGAGACTGAAAATAAATCTCCTGCTTTGGGACGCTGCTTTGGGCTAAGCCATCAGATGCCAGGTATGCAGAGAAAAGAAATCGCATGCATCCTTCTCTACCTCTTGACTGGTTTCCATAGGAAAGCTTAAGAGATATTGCAGTAGTATGGGAAAACTTAGCTGTGTGGGTGTATCAGTCAGGAAGGCAGACCCACTCTAGGTCTTTCAGAGGGAATTTAATACAGGAAATAGTTTACAAAAGTGTTGGCAAGGCACAGGGAACATGCGGGGAAGGCAAGGAAATCCCAAGAGTAGTAACTGCAGGAAGTTACCTTAGACACTGGAAAACCCATTGCTAGGACTGGAGGAGCCAAGGGAAGTGGTGCTGTTACCACCACCCAGGAGCATGCTCTTTACTGAAATTGTCCCAATGCTGCTGATGCTTTGAGAATCCTGTCACTCCCCGAAACACCAAAGGCCACTGGAGCCTGCAGTTGTGTGTGGTATCAGATCTGCTACTCTCACTGTAGTCCTCACTTGCTGGCAGGTACCAGCAACTGTCCATCACCACAACTGCTGGAAAGATAGAAGGCCTCTGTCATGCCACAGACTCCACCAGAGGCTAGAGAAAAATGTCTTCTCCTTTTCCTCCACCTTCCAATATGCTGTCATTCTCTCCCATTGGCAGAACCCATCAGGCAAGGGAGTCTGTGAAAGGTAGTTTGCAGGTATCCAGAGTCCTCCAACAAAGAGAGGAAGGGTGAGAATGGTGTACTGAAGCAATTGAGAGGCCACAGCTTGCTATGTTATTATTAATATAAGGCATTTCTGTGAAGGTTTACCTTGTATTACCCTGTATTTCTTCCCCAAGGAAGTTAGGGGAGGTTGACAACAATGAAGTTGTCTCATTCGAGACAACTTCAACAATGAAGTTGTCTCATTCGAGAGAAGTAAATACAAGAATTCCTTGCTTTAACAAGTCCAGACAGTGAGGGGGATACCTTTTTTTTTTTTTTTTTTTTTAGTGACCAGCCTTTATTAAATGCTCCAGTGTCAAGTATCACACACAGAAGCATGCAAGTGCCAAAGACATCCATTGGACTCACTTCTAGGTCTAGCAAGCAATCCTATGATGATCTTATTGAGAATAATTTCCTCAGGTTAGGGTTTCACACACTGTACCCTACAGTTAATATGTATTCTACAAAAAATGCCCAAACTTTCCATGGGCCAAAACTTTCCTTCTGGTAAATGATGTATACCACAGCCTCCTTGTTCTTGGCGTTTGCATTGATTCTGTTTTCTACAGTTTGCTGAGATATAATTGGTATATAACATTATGTAAGTGTAAGGTATATATACAATGTGATGATGTGATATACATGCATATGGCAAACTGATTACCACAATAAAGTTAGTCAAAACATCCATCACCTCACACAGTTACCACTTTTTTGTGCGGTGAGAAATTTTAAGACTTACTGTCTTAGCAACTTTCAAGTGTACAATACAGTATTGTTAGTTGTAGCCACCATGCCATACAGCTGCTGTTTTATAGCTTTGCAGTGCACACATACATTAGCAGGAGACAGCCCACTTTAACCTAATCTTTTTTTTTTTTTTTTTTATCCCGGAAGCCTCTTTTCACTAACAGCTATGAGCCCTATGATGCCATGGGAAATCACCATGAGAGCCATCTCAGCCAAATTTTCTACATTTTATTTCAGGAAATCCTAACCTTAGCTCCGAACTCTATTCTTTGGCTCCAACTTTCTTTGCTTTGTAACTCTGGCAAATTCTTTTCCACCCTCTGAGCCTTCATTTCTTCATCTACAAAATGGGGCAAGTAATATCTACTTCACAGGCTTATTCTAAGGACTAAAGGAGACTGTATGAAACTCTATGGCAAAGTGTAAAGTACCACACAAATATAAGGATCCCAGGCTTCTCAAAGGTCGGTTTGAGGTCCCCAACTCATAAGGTTGTTCTGGATGCTTCTGTTCAGCAGGCCGTCTTGGGCAGAGTCCCAGTTGTGGAGCCCTTTCTTCACCTTCCTGTGATTCAACACTTAACCTGGGTTTATCACGCTGTTCCCGTTCTGGCTCTCAGGTGAATCCCAACAGACATAACTGATTTACCTGCCTCTCTTCTCTGTCCCCCTCCAGATCATGCCAGACACTCGTGCTGCAGATATTCTAAAATAGATCTTTGGGGCGCCTGTGTGGCGCAGTCGGTTAAGCCGACTTCAGCCAGGTCACGATCTCGCGGTCCGTGAGTTCGAGCCCCACGTCAGGCTCTGGGCTGATGGCTCAGAGCCTGGAGCCTGTTTCCGATTCTGTGTCTCCCTCTCTCTCTGCCCCTCCCCCGTCCATGCTCTGTCTCTCTCTGTCCCAAAAATAAATAAAAAACGTTAAAAAATTTTTAAGTAAAATAAAATAGATCTTTGATTTTTTTCATCCCCATACTTAAAATAAAACTTTCATTAATTTCCTTTTGCTTACTGCATCAAATCCAACTGTTTTTAGGGAGACATTCAAGACCTTCTTCTAATGACATCTGCCCCTCACCTCCAGCACCAAAGTTCTAGTCATATGACCAACCCCTTGCTCTCTACTAAGACTCTAAGAAACCTAAGTTCAAAGTCTGATGGAGCCACTTTTTAGCTGTGTGACCTCCAACATGTTACTTAACATTTCCTTGCCTCAGTTTTCCTCCTCTGTAAAAGGGGGTAATAATAAAACTCATTTTACACGATCGCTCTTTAGGATTACATGAGATAATGTGTTTTGAGCTCCTAGGACTGTTCCTGGCAGTGTGAAGTAGTCACGAAATAACAGCTATTAAGATTTTTGTTACTTTTAGAATCTTACAATTTTCTTTCTCTTTTCTTGCTGGGGCTCCATCTGGGGATGCCCTTCACCTTAGTTCCACCATTTAAAATCTTACTCATTTGTTCTTAATATAACTTTAGCAAATTATGTGAGCACTCTCAGCCTTCCTTTCTTCATCTACAAAATGGAGAAAGTCATATATACTTCACAGGATTGTTCTACAGGACACATGAGATCATATAGAAAGTTCTATGGCAAAGTATAAAGTATCTTGCAAACCTTCTCTGTAAGCTTTCTTTGGCCATTCCCTGCATATTCATCTTTACTTTGATGTTCCGTGAATACTAGAATCTAATAGGAGTTTGTGCTTCATTTTTGTATTTGTCATATCACAGTCTCATTATAATTTGCCTTGGTATTTATATATATGTAGAGATAGGAATCTTCTTAAGAGTAAAACTGATGTCTTCAGCTGTAAGACAGCAGAGTAAGTTTGCCGAATTGAGCTGAAACCCAAAATCATAATTTAGCTTTAGTTGATTACACGGGCTGGTATGTTTTATTTGCATATTTCTTTACTCCAGGAAAGGAATTTCCAAAGGTAAAATGTCAGCCTTCACTGAAGAGGCTACTGGTGTAGCACTGCTATTCAAAGGGTGGTTCCCAGACCAGCAGCATGAGCACTGACTGGGATCTTGTTAGAACTCAAGCATCTTGGTCTCAACCACAGACCTACTGAATCAGATTCTCTGGGGATGCGTAGGAATCTGCACTTTGACAAGCTGTTCAAGTCTTACATATGCTAAGGTCTGAGAAGTCCTGGTGTAGACAGTTTGAAGGAGGGAATTCTCATCTTCTTCATTTGACATTTTATAGAGAAGGGCCTATCCAACTCATTCAACCAAGACAATTTATTTCTAGCAAAGTGAACCATATTTTCACATAAGCCAATTTCTTAGAATCTGACAGAGTTTTCTCTAGTTCCCCAAGGTGTGAGGAGCGGTAATTTTTATCGGTTTATTTTATGTGTGGAAAACTTTAATTTAAAAAAGAAAAATAGAGTAAGAGAAAAAAAAAAAACCTGGCACCCGCTGGTACTTTGTTAATCAAATCTATACAACTGCGACTTGTTTTTGCAGGCATATGAGGCTGTGGACCATATCCTCCTTAAAAGGCTTATCCCAAAGTGTTGAATGAGAGAAACTATCTTTGGTTTTCTCTTTTTATACTTTGAAGGCTTTATCCTTCCATATTGCAAACAGTAATGGTTCACGGCTGGAACCTCTTATAAATGTTGTCTTTTCTGCTGCGGGAGTAAACACTTCAGAGCTTAGAAACTAATTACTGTCACATGAAAAGCAGGAGACATATTGTGACTTCTTGGGCTGTCAGAAAGCCCTTCTTGCAAATGGCAGCACTTCACAGGGACTTTTATATGATACAGTTTATAATTTCCATGGGTGATCTGTTATTTTAAAATACCGACAATAAGATTAAGAATGTGTCGACACAAAAGCAGCACTAACCAATGCCCTTCAGCCCTCCTAAACTTGAACCAGAAAGTTCCCTTGCCTTTTAAGGAAGATTATAATCTGCCAAGATAGAAAAAGTGGTTACAAAAGGATTAGGTTCTATAATAAGTTTAGGCAATCCAGAATTTTCTTCAAGCAACTGAAGACTGTAGCATGATTTGTTTACATATTTGTCCTGACTGGGTAATTTGGGCATATGTAATTTGCTTTGAACGCAAGACTAAGAGAAAAGATGGCTAGCTAGCTCTGGAAAGAGTTTTGCCTGGAAGTGTGATCTGTTCCTGAATTATGGACCATTTTGGGGTCTCATCCTTTGGTAGATTTCCAATGGAATAAATCATACAAGGCTTTTGTGAAACGTGTATGACCTAACGATGCTGGACTTCACTAGGCAGATAGAACTAAGTGCAATTATGTGAATTAATATTTCTAAAGCACATTGCATAATGCCTGGCACACAGCAAGTGCTATATCAGTGTTTGATAAATAATGAGAAGCTCTACTTTGAATTAGGGAAGGTTTCATCAGTGTTTCTAGAAAGATTTTGGATTAGAAAATGGGTGGATCTTGAAATAATGGGTATACTGGGGTTCAGACTGTAGAACCCCACAGTTCACGTGGCACATAACCTTTCTTTTTGCTCAAGACTGTCATGTATAACAAATTTCTACCTGGAATTCCCGGTGGCAAAGCAGAATAGCAGAAAGCACATTGCATCTGAGGTCTCATTCTAGACAGTACTGCCACTTATTAGCTGAGGACTTTGGGCAAGTTGTTTCACCTCTCCTTGGTCCTCATTTTTCTCAGATGTAGAGGCTCACATGAGATAATATGTATCAAAGAGCTTTGTAAACTTGAAAGTGCTATTCATATGGATGGTTTTATCCTTAGATACTCAATTCCAGTACAACTGTGAGGGGCAGCCCACATACTTGGTGAATCACTGGGGATGAATAGCTAAGATTTGACATATTTCCCAGAGGGATGGGGGATGCTATAGCAGGAATGTCAGGAAACTCCCTTTGGGTGAAATGGTATGGTGGGAGGGGAGGTAATTTATCAGTTACTACCATTAAAACCTTGTCAGAAGGGTTATCTAAAATACTTCACAAGTGTCTTCCTAACTCACAGTAAGTTAATGGAAAACATTTATTGTAGTTGTCATTGCTTCTTGCCTACCTAGCATCTATTCTACTCTCTTTCCTCTATATTCAGGGATTCCATCTTCAGGGATAGCCTGGTTGGTTTAAGATTATTCCCATTCCCCTTAATGGCAACACGACCTAATCTGGCCAGTGAGACTGAGGACAATCTACTGCGAGGCTTCTGGAAAAAGTTTCCTTACTCCCAAGAGACAGCCACAAAAATAGATAGTCTCTTTTCTTCCTTGGAGTCGCTGTGCCTGGAGGAGATACCTGGAACAGCTGCAGCCATCTTGCTGTTGGCCCGAGGCTGAAGCCAACAGTGAGGAACAGAAATGCTAAGGGGTGGAGGTGGGTGGGGATGGGGAGTGGAGTTGATGACATTGCGAGCTGAAACCATCCAACTGACACAGCACTCCCCATATGTTATCACATAAATCATCATAGCCATCTTTGAGGCGGTGGTGTTGTCCCCATTATATGGGATGAGGAAACCAAGAGGTGAAATTGCTCAGGCTTACCCACCACATAGGTGAAAGATTTAGAACTCAAACAGAGATCTGTTCGACTTCAAAGGCTATGCTCCAGTTGTTGCTCATCTCCTAAACCTCACCTCAGATAAAAAATGGTCAAAAGGCAGTCTATTCACTGTGGTCATGAGGCTAGCAGAGCCTGGGAGTTGGACAGCCTGAGTTTTTTCTTTTTTTATGTTGGCTTTGCTGCCCAACATTTGACCTTTCTGAACTTCCATTTCATCATGTGTAAGACAGTTGGACCAGATGTTTACTGAGGTTCTTTTTGGTTCTAAGATCTTTCGAAATGCTTGGTAAACCACAGGGAGGGATAAGAGAAAATAAATAACATACACTCAGTATCTTGAGAAAGGGCGCTGGGCAGGATTTCCCCTCTAAGCCTGAGGTTCAGGGTTACAATGCATCAGTGAAGCTGCTGAAGAACAACAGAAGGTTTGATTTGGCACTAAGCAGGAGAAGCCAAAACCAGATAAGAGTTGTTGCTCTGGTGACAGGAACAGAGCTAAGAAGAGGCCAGATGAGGGCTATGTTCTATAGGGTCCTCCTCATCACTCCAGCCAGCTTGATCGCTGACTTTCTAGTAAAGAAGTAGCTTCTGAGGGGCATTTGTGCTTTCATTTCCTTTGTGTTCTTAAGGTGCTTAAAACAGAGCAGGACATGGTATATCAGGCACTTGAAAATACTCGATTTCTGTTCCCTTATTACTGATAGGAAAGTTGCTTCTGTGATATTATCACCCAAGAGAGCCAGACTGGTTAGATAATCCTCAGCCATGAATCAGCAGGGAGGGAATCCCTTGGAGGAGACACTGAAGGCCCTTACCTGGAGCTGAGAAAGGAACTGAGTCTCTGACAGACAGTGTGTAAGCCCCATCTCATCCATTTCCCACCTTATTCGTTTTCTAGGGCTGTAGTAACTAAGTACCACAAACTGGGTGGCTTAAAACAACAGTAGCTTTATTGCCTCACTTTTGGAGGTTACAAGACCAAAGTGAGGCATTGGCAGGATGGCGCTCCCCTCTGCGACCTGTAGGGGAGAATACTTCCTTCCCTCTTGTAGCTTCTGGGGGTTGCTAGAAGTTGTTAGCATTCCTTGGCTTGTAGATTCCTCACTCCAGTCTCTACCACCATAGTCACATGGCCATCGTCTCCCTGAGTGTGTCTTCTCTTCTTGTGATAGGGACACCAGTCACGTTGGGCTAAGGGCCCACCCACTCCAGTATGACCTCATCTTAACTAATTACATCTGCAAGGACCCTATTTCCACATACAATCACATTTTGAGGTACTGGGGGTTAGGAGTTCAACATCTCTTTTTGAGAGACACAATTTAACCCTCAAGAGCCCCCATCTAGGCAAAGTCTTGCTGCTACTTAATTGAGTTCTTGCTTTATGAGGCAGTATGTTTGTCTAGTTGGGCTAGATTTTCCTTTTCAAAGCCACTTTGTATCTTGAAAATCTTGAAAAATGATTGAAAAATGATTTTGTCAGCAAGAAATTTTGGGGGGTAGAGAAGGAGGACCTGGATGTTTCTGGAGCAGCAGCCAAAGGATGTGGTCCCCCAGACCAGCACTTCTCAAATGTTACTGTACACACATATCCCTTGAGCTTCTTAAGTAGCAGGTGCTGGTGTGGTAGCTCTTTGGTGGGGCCTGAGAGTCTGCATTTCTAACAAGCTCCCAGGTGATGCTGGTGCTGCTGGTCCACAGAGTAGCACAGCTCTAGGTCTAGACTACATGATGGTAGCATCTATTTACCCAGAACAACTAAAATTATCATTCTTGGGATGTTTCAAAACTTCAACTGCATATAAGCCAGAAGTCCCAGTAAACCAAGTTAGAGTATCCCAAAATGAGAAAGAGCAATTCAGCGATGTTTTTCATGTGACAGTGAAGTCAGTAACATCTATGCTCATTCATCTGGATGAATACAGTCTTTTCTACTTTCTGGGCTGTGGTGAATAGTGGAGGTGCGTGTGTCAGAAGCCATGGTTCTTAGGGACAGACTGACTTTAAGGTTTAGGGAAATCAAGTAACTTCCTGTCTCAGTATGCCAGAAAAACTGCATTTGGAGAAACTCCTGGCCAAGTTTGACAGGGACTGCCCATTTCCTTCTGTGAGAAGTCAAGTAGCCAGATTTCCTTGGGTCTCAATCCTGTTGGATGCACAGTCCCAGGGCCCACTCAGATGATCTCTGAAGGCCACATCTGTGGCTTTTCTTGCACCCACACCTGTGACCCCCTTCACTTGCCACCTCACTCAGACCCTCAACGACTCCCAGATGCTCCCTATCCATGGTGGCCAAGGCTGAGACTGGTATGTAGAAGGACCAGGTGGATGACCCAGGGTGTATCCCTTGGAGGGTACAGTTTCCGGACAAACTTGTGCAGAGCAGGTTCCAAAGAAGAGCAATCCTTTTGTGATGTCAGGGGCTAGCAATTTGGTTTTCCAAATTCAATAATGACCTGATTATTTCCAGCTCGAAAACACCCATGCACTATTGGCTCTCTGACAATACTTAGTTGGAAGTTTCTAGGAAGATAGTTTTCTGAGTGTTTGGCACAGTGCGTCTTTTGGGTAAGAATGTTAGTTTGCATGGTCAGCATTGTGGCTACAGGATTTGTAATAAAAAGCCAACTCTGTCAGACTACACATCCCTATTAAATCTTCTTAGAGTTGAGAGAAGGGGAGAAAAAGAACAGCATAGAGAGTTTTGGTTACCTATTGCTGAGTAAGAAACTACCCCAGAACTTAGTGGTTTGAAGCAATAGTTATTTTACTTGCTTATGATTTTGAGATTCAGGAATTTGGAGAGGCACAGTGGGGAGGGCTTGTCTGCTCCATGGTGTCTGAGTCCTTGGCTGGGTGGCTCAAAATGACTGGGAATTGGCGGAGATGGCTTAGTTGGGGTCATATGTCTGGGCCCTTGGTTCTTTGTTGTGTGGCTTCTTCATATGGCTAGCTGGGCCCTCCCATTGTAGTCTCAGAATAGTCAGACTTCTTAACTGCTAGTTGGCTTCCCCATAGATACTGGAAGCTGCCAGGCCTCTCAAAGGCTTGGCCCAAAACAAGCACTTTGTCATTTCTGCCATGTTCTGCTGGTCAAAATAAGTCACAGGACATGCCTAGATTCAAGACAGGAAATAGACTCCATTTCTTGATGGGAGGAATAGCAAAGAATTTGTAACTGTCTTTAGTCTACCAGAGAGAGAAGTGGAAAGAACATTTTTTATTCATGTTCTATTCAGGTTCTGATCAGATTAGGTCAAGCCCAAGTAGCCGACAGAATTCCCTGTGATTTCTGGACTCTTCCTCCCACTGGCCAATTTTTAACTTTGGGGTAGAAAGTCCACAAATGGTCTTTGAACCTTCAGCCACACACAGCCACTCAATCTTTTTATTTTTACAAAACTTCAATTTTGATTTTTTGCCTTCCAATACCCAGTGTTTTCTAGATGAAGGGTTAAAAAAAATCTTTTACCAAAAATTTTTTATCATGTATTTTTGTTGTTTTATAAAAATGATTTAAGCGATACATATTTACATTTTCACTTGTAAAATTATGACAATATTATAGTACACACAGTAAAATGTAAAAATTCCCCTTCACTTTGACTCTCCATCTACTCACCTTCATACAAGTAGAAACCATTGTTCATTGTGCCTCCCTTTATACCTCTGTCTATACATATATATTCAAGTATATGTACATATATTCATAGATATTTTTTGTTAAATGAGATCTGACATCATGTATTATTCTGCAAGTTGCTTTTTCCATCTAACAATATGTCATGGTGATCATTCCATATTAATATACTGACCCACTTATTTCTTTTAACCTGCTGTATATTAGTCAATTGAACTGACATGACATAATTTACACGACTCCCCTAGTAACACTCCTTTTGCTGTTCGTAATTGTTTTCCAATGACAATAAATGGCAATAGAAATAACTATTCTTGCATATGTACTTTTCTGTACATGCATAGATGTTTTTATAGGATAGATGCTTAGAGGTGTAATAACTGGGTCAGAGTATGGACATTTGCAGTTTCAACAGATATGGACAATCAACCCTCAAAATGGAGAATACTGGGGTGCCTGGGTGGCTCAGTTGGTTAAGCGTCCGACTTCAGCTCAGGTCATGATCTCACAGTTTGTGGGTTCGAGCCCTGCGTCGGGCTCTGTGCTGACAGCTCGGAGCCTGGAGCCTGCTTAGGATTCTGTGTCTTCTTTCTCTGCCCCTCCCAGGCTTGCACTCTGTTTGTCTGTCTGTCTGTCTCTCTCTCTCTCTCTCTTAAAAATAAACATTAAAAAAATTTTTTTAATGTAGAATACCAAATTACACTCCTCCAATATTTTTCCACAACCTTGCCAATGCTGGCTGTTACTCATGTTTCTAATTCTTCCAGGCTAATTGATGGATGAAAATGATATTTTACCATTGCACTTCTTTCCTATAGCTATTGGTTCTTTAGATTTATTCCTCTGAAACACCTTCTGTTAAAGTCATTTTCCAAGTAAAAAATTATGTTCTTTATGTTTTTGCTAAATATTTCTGGGGCTCTCCACATATCAATCTTTTGTTATTTCCTAAAGCTAAATTCCCAGATGTGGAATTGCTAGGTCAAAGGATTCATCAAGTCTTCTTGCAGATTGTACTCTTGGAAGGTACTCATCTCACCACACTGAGTAAGCTGAGTCTCTTTTTTTGTCATTATACAAGCTCCTTGTATATAGGAAATAAAGCTGAGAACTATACACTAATCACTCTAAGGTCACTGGTGCTCAGCTGTGCTAAGTTGCTGTACATGTAATTAGCAAACTTCTTCCTTAATGTGGCTGAGCTGATAGGTGGCTCATTGGCCAGGACAAGAGCTGAGAAAGATCTTTCATTCGATGATTTTAATTTTTTTCTTTTTCCTGAAGTTTTATGTGGACAATATAGACTTGGGCGCATCACCAAGCCATTTGCTGAGTTCCTACAATGAAAAAGGCACTGTTTTAGACACTGCTGCTTATTATTATGATCTGGAATCTCTTAAGGATGGGCTAAATTTCTGAAGATGGCAGTACAGTTGAGGAGGCCATTTGCAGTTTCAGATTTTGTGTGTGTGCGTGTCACTTGAACTGTATGCTCTCTGAAGCTGAGTTGCAGAACCGTATTACTGAACTCTTAAATTTTACTGACTAGCCTCTGAGCCTCAGAATTGTTCTTGTGTTTTCCACTTCAGGTACAAAGGCAGTTAAAAATGTTTCTTTATTAAACATAGTCATAAGTGAAAGAGAAAACATTAGTAAAAGTTGAAAAAGCAGATAACTTGTGGTGTGTGGACATGCACAGGAAATAAACTACTCTTAAAGGAAATATGATTTAGGAGATATCCAGGAACTTGTACAAACATTTCTGTCATATGAGAATTTGCATCTAACACGTTTTAGACACATTTTATTAAAAACTGTTCCTACAGAAACAATGGTGGTTAAATGATTTGTGTTTCAATTATCTGAAGGCTTTTAAAATGTGGAACACTAAATTTTGTACCACAAGTGACTGAATGGTTGTCATTATTGGAGGTAGTTTTTGTTGTTGTTTGTTGGATGGAATGGCAAATTGTTCATTTGAAATCTTTGAAGCAAATGTGGGTATCTTGCCCATACATAGTGTGGGATGTTTGCTGCCGATACTTGTTAATTGGAGGGACACAGTTAATCCTAGTATGATGCAGGCACAAGGGATTTGAAGTATGAAGAGTTCATTTGAGTCCTTTCTTCCTAATTGATCATCATCTTTGGGAAGTCACCTAAATCTTAGAGCCTCATTTTCTTATCTGTAAAATTGTTAATGCTGGCCAAAGAATTTTGTAAAAACCAAACAACATTTGAATGGGAAGGTACATTCTAAACATAAAAGTCCTCTTCCAATGTGAATCTTATTATTTAGCCATAAATAATAAAAAGAGGGGAATTGCATTCATTCATCCATTCTTTAATAGTTTCTGATTATCTGCCATGAAGCAGGTATTGAGCTAAGAGCTACAATAATGAAATAAACAGGCGTTATAGTTTACAGGCCACTGGAGATGGTGGTCAAGATAATGTCCAGTCCACTCAAGGCTGTGCTGAAGTTGGCTCATTCAGGCTCACTAGAGCTGACTGCTAAATTTTCAGGAATTCTGTGAGTGGGTTGCCAAACATAGTCATTGTTAAGAATTAAGTTATGTATATAGTTGACTCTCACTACTTACGGATTCCATATTCATGAATTCGTGTACTCACTAAAATTTATTTGTAAGCCCCAAATCAATATTTGAGGCACTTTTGTGGTCAGGTTGCCTGATGTGCACGTTCCCAGCAGAGGTCAAACAAGGCCTTCTTGTTCCAGCTCTCATACTGTAAATAAGTGTCCTTTTTGTGGTATATTTAGTGCCAGGTTTTCCACATTTTTGTGCTTTTTGTGGGTGATTTTGGTGTTGAAAATGGCTCCTAAGTGTAGTGCTAAAGTGCTGACTCACGTTCCTAAGCACAAAAATGTTGTGATGTGCTTTATGGAGAAAATACATGTACTAAATAAGCTTTGTTCAGGCTTGAGTTATAGTGCTGTTGGTCATGAGTTCAATGCTAATGAATCAGCTACATATATTAAATAAGTTGTCTTTAAACAGAAACATGCATAACACAAAGTCATGCACTGAGTGGTTGACAAATATTTTGACCAGAGGCTTGCAGGAAACTAACCCTGTATTTCCTCTAGAAGCAATAATTCAGTATTTGCTAATTCGGTGTTTGCAGCAACTTACAGTACATAACAATCGTGAATAATGAGAATTGACTATATACACTTAAAATAAATTATATTACATAAAAGGTAGTAAAGACTCAAAACTCCTTATTTCCTAATTATTTTGCTACATATTACTATTATCTATGCTCTCGAAGTTATTTATGTGTATTCTATCTATATAGTACAAACACAATACAGTGGAGGGTCTGTTCATCTCTTTCCAAGCACCCATGGTCAGTGATGACAAGTTGGTAGTTGGACATTGGCCAGAGTGGGAGTATTTACACTACAGAAATCAGCAAATGCTACAAATCAAGGCACCCCTGTCTCAGCCCCCAACCAATTGTTAAACTTTTACCAGAACTCAGCTGCCTTCAACTTTCTTTAGGGGTCTATCTTTGTGCTACCGGAGCCAACTTTCAGACACTAGTAGAGAACAAAGTTAGTGGGGGTTTGTCTCCTCCTACCTCTGCAGCAAGTCCATTAGCCAATGACTGATGGGTGCTCTCATGCCTCAAGGTGGGATTTAAGTTTCAGAGCTCCCCATTGGATCCACATGAGCTGAGATCCCCAGATACCTGAGATCCCACCCCTGTTAGGGTTCTTCACCTTCTCTGTTATATTTCCCTCTTATCCTTACTGGTTTCTCCTGGGAGCTCTACCTTGATAAATCACATGTACATAAACCTGAGTCACAGGGTCTGCTCTTAAAGGATGCCATCAAAGACAGTACTCCAGAAAACCTGAGAAGAAAGTCAGGGGGTCAGCAATGAGTGTGTCAAGACCTGGTAGGTCTTGATTTTCTGGCTCGAACTCCTCTTTAAGAAGGCAGTGCTTTCCAGTTTTATCCTTCCATTTATATACCCTAATAACCTGTAAACAGGTGTGAATTAAAACCCTTAGGTTTTACACTTGCAACTTATGTGCTTAATGCATTCACATTTTGATGTGAATACAAGATTGCTGGAGTGTCCTTTATTCAGTGTAGCTTATTGGTGGGTTTGCCTCTGCTGAGCTTGGCTAGTGGCCCTGAACTCTGACATGCAATCATAAATCAAGCTTTCATCAAGTTCTTCTCAGCCTGTTGGGAAACAAAACCCCTGTAAGCAATGCTGCGACAACTTCCTTTGAAATTCTAATTTGTTTTAGCATGATAAATAATGTGATAAGTAGTCAAGAAGTCCACTGTGCTGTTGTATACAGCTGGAATATGATTTTCTAAATAGTTTCTTTATTTCTAAATTATTCTTGGTATAGAGTTAACAAGTGGCAGTTCAGATGCAGGGTCTAGGTAATTGTGCAGTAATTAAATGCTTGCTTGGGAAAATAATTTTAGATCACTGAATTGCTTTATTGCATTGTGAAAAGCTGAAAGGGCCATTCAATCAGGTAGAGCCTGTGTGTGTGTCTTCTAAACCAGACTTGTCATAAATTATTCACATAGGCAAAGACTGAATTGGAAAAGGAAGAGACCTGGGGCATAGGGCAGTTATTGTTCCGACAGTCAATGTGGAGTTCAGTAGGCCTCATAAAAGGTGGCCTGGCTAGAAGATTCTTGGCAAGGTTTTTGGGATAAGGATAAAGTGTCTTCCTAGCAAATCTGTTTTTAAACTGAGACCACTCACTAAATGGAGGGATTTTGCTTACTCTCTTGGATGCTGCTACAGCTCAAACAGCCCTGGAGAAGAAAGGGTTCCCATCAACTTTTGTTCAATTACATAATTTAGAGGAAAGTATAATAATACGATTTCACAACGTATGACATAGGTAAGAGAAATATTAGTGTAAACACTGAGCATCACATATATTACTGCATGCAAGAGAAATTCTTCTCTGAGACTTCTAAATATATCATTTTGTATTTGTCCTAGATTTTTTTTATTGAGGAATAATTTACCTATGGTAGAATACACACATCTTGAGTGTATCATTTGCAGAATTTATATCTATATACTCATATAACTGCCACCTAAATAAAGATATAGAACAATTCCATCACCCCAGAAAGTCCCTTCATGCTCCTACACAAATGACACCCTCTGCCAGAGGTAACCATTACTCTGAGTTCCAACATGACATGTTAGTTTCACCTGTTCCTGAAATTCATCTAATTAGATATACTTTTTTTGAGGGCAGGGGGTCTGGCTTCTTTTGCTATGCACAATACATTTGAGATTGTCACAGTATACATCCATACTTCATTCCTTTGTATTGCTAGGTAGTATCCAATTGTATGGACGTACCAGTTTGTTTATCAAATCTCTTATTGATGAGTTTTTCTGCAATTTTGGCCTACTATGAGAAAAGCTGCTATAAACATTCTTGTATAGGTATTTTTATGGAAATGTACATTTTTAGGAAAATGTGCAAAACATGGATGTTTGGGCACTTATTGCTTTTGGATACATACCCAAGAGTAGCTTTGCTGGGTCTGTCTTTAGAATTTAGCCCCCACCCCATTATATATCTATTAACATGTATTAATACACACACACACACACACACACACACACACACACCAGTCAGAGGAGTGAATATAAAGTGATTGTTTTTCTAATATCTGTTCTTGGCAAAGTGAGGACACAGCCTTGTACTGCCTGATGGCATTATTTCAGCAATTGGACTTGAAATATTTCAAGTCATTGCTTAGCCATAGGGAATTGGAGAAAAAGAATTCCAATGGTTTCTTGGTGAGATGAATACAGGTCCTGTGTGTCTGAATAGATGGAAGCGTTCATGAGCCCTTGCAACGGAATGCTTAGTACCTTTGAAATTGGGTTAATTTGGGACTCATCACCTGCAAACAGTACAGTTTGGTTCATCTTGGGATCACTCATGGCTGAAGACAATCAAACTATGTTGGGGGAAGGAATCCAAGCAGGATGGGTTATGAGACCTCAGTACAGACAAAGGGCTATGGGGCTACCAGAATTGGCCTGGTTGTTACCCATGGGATCACATTTGAGAGTTATTCTTTGCTACCAATCCTCTGATAATGGAACTGGGTTGCAGAACAGCCTCACCACAGAAGTGGTTTGGTAGGTCTGTGAAGGGGTTATGGCGCCCCCCTGAGGGACACTGAAATGTTCCTCCTTACAGGACATAACTTCCCTGTCTCAGGCCAAGTTCAACTTGTGTTGAGTAATGTCTCAGACATCACTAGTTCAATAATCTTCTTTCAAGATTTCAAAATAAATTTAACGTATATTGGAGCTTTATCTGAAACAACCCAATTCAGAGAAGGCTTAAGAGAAACATATATAATGTTTAAGCTCTCACAAATGGGAGGAGGAATCTTTTCTGGTTTCTTTCTTTATTGTTTCTGGATACAAGGGCATCACATGATTGGATAAGTTCTAATTTTTGCTTTGTTAATGAAGGTAGGATAAGGTAGGATAAGATGACAACTTCATCTTCAAAATTCTGTAGGCAAAATGCCTCTACAAGATGGCTGTGAGCCTTTTGTGTCTTGCTTGCTCAGGGTGTAAAATGAGCGATTCTGAACCCACGCCAGTACCACGCTTCCAGCGAGCATTTGGAAGTGTGTGGGTGCATTTTTGATTGTCACAATGACTGGGGGGCGTGATACTTCCATTTGCTGAAGTGGGGGAGAGAGTGAAAATGTCTAGCACGAGGAAGAGTTGTCCCATCTAAAATGCCAGTAGGGCCCTTGTTGAGAAATACTTTTTCTTTCCCCCTTCAAGCGATCTGGAGACGTTTATATGCAATTTATATTCAGAAGGTTTAACAACACAAACAAAATATGTCAAGTAAGTGAAAGTTAGCAGACTTAAAGAGCTTATTGAGACAGAAGGAGTGGAGCTGTCTGGTTTTGGACATTTTGAGTGTATGATCACTTTATATAAAGCAGAGATGGGGCAATACTCAGCACTGACCTTAAGTGGGATATGGAGGTGGGGAAATTTGTTTTCCAGGCTCCCCAGCATTTTTTTTCTTTATTCTCCTCCAAACTTTCACTGATCCTGCCCTTCTTCCATGCTTCTTGGGATAAGGAAGCAGCTGATAAATTCATTAAGTTGTGAGAGTTTTCTCTTGCTCCTCCTAGCAGGATACCAGGAAGGAAAGAATCTCAAATGTTGGAATTTCAGATGTGGGGGAGGTAGGTAGGTGTTTTTGGCTGTGAGATATTTCTAGAACTTCTTAAATTATTCCTGGGCAAGTAATGACTTATTTTCCTGTGAGGCTGGCTTTAGATGTGGAAACCAAAGTGTTAGAATTTGCTGTAACCATGGCAAAGAGAATGAAGGGGGTGGGGACTGGATACCTTTGTGAGCTTATTGGCATAGGATTGAGCTGAACCAGACTTTTTTGAAGTATAAAGTTTAGAATGCACCATGTACTTTGTGAACTTTAAGGTTCTATGCAATTTTGATGTATTATTATTATACCAAAACTTCCTAGTATTTTTCATAGCACTTATTCAGAACTTTACACAAAATATCCATTCAGTAAATGTGTCCCAAATGACACAAATGATCAGGCACAGGAGTTGCAGTGGATATTATGGAATAAGGTCTCATGTTGCCACATATATGTATTGATGGGCTGGCGTGCCTTAAGTCGGACTGAGAATGAAATCTTACTGCAGCATTTCTTGGGAGAGAATTCTTTTCCTTTGTGAACAGGATTGATGATAGCTCTCCCCCAAGCTTCCAAATGACATGGAATTATTCTGTATCTATTTAATTTATAAAGGAAGGGTTTGGGGAACCACCATTAGTGTCATCATTATTTGGTGCCTGACCCAACTGGTGATCATGAGGATCTAAATACAAGAGCCCCTGGGACTACTGGACCAAGATTCTAGGATCAGAATGTTAGGACTATCTTAATCACTTCCTTCCCTAGTTGGGAGAGAATCAGAAATGGTAAGCTCTTAAATACATTGAGCAACTGTTGTGCCAGCCACTATGCTATGCAGCAAGGACATGAGATCAAGTATGACACAGTAACTGCCTTCATGGTGTTCACAGTGTAGAGAGGGTGTTGGCCAGAGGGTCTGAACCTTGCTTGCAGATTATAGCCACCTTAAGAGCTTAAAAAAACTCCTATGCCCCAGTTGCACCAAGTTCAATAAAATCAGAGTGTTTGGGGCAGAATCCAGACTTCAGTACCCAGACTCCCCAGGTGACCCCAAAGTGCAGCTGACAGAAAGGGGAGGGAGGCAAATCTGTAGAGAAAATTTTAGATTAAAACAGGACAAATGCTCTGGAGAGGTAAAAACGAAGTGCAGCTGGAAGAACACAGAGAAGAAGAAACTACTTCTCACACCCAAGAGCTCTTCATGTCATCAGAATTAGAAGAGCAGTGACAAATGGTGAGCTCTGGAGATAAGAATGAGGGTGGTAACTGAATCATTTTCTGATGGAACAAATTTCCCTCTGCATTTTCATCTTTATTGGTGACTTTGGGGGTTTGAAAATGAGAGTTGAGAATTTGAGCAGTACACTTCCCACTCCTCTTCTTGCCTCCCTGTCCTTTCTTTATTACCACCTCTGGCACACATAGAGTACATGGAATGCTACGTACAGGTTAGTGGTTGATAACATGTTAAAATAAAAAGGGAAAATGAAAGCTTGCTGTTTCTTTCTCCTTGTGAGAAAAATACCCTTACTACAGTATGTGGTGTGGTCTTGTGGCTAAGCCTAGACCTGAAAGTAGTAAAACAAAAGAACCATTTAATGTATTAAATTTCTATCTCTAAGTACATTAACTGTGATCCTTGTAACACCCTCTAGAAAGTATGATTATCACTGGTTAATATATGAGGAAACCGGCTCAGGGAAGATAGGTAACTTGTTAAGCCACATGTCTTTTTGGCGGCAGAAGTGGGATCTAAATCCGTGTTGGTCTCACTGGAAAGCGCTGCTTTCCACGTTGCATTTGAGCTTGTTATAGCTGTCAAATGACTTTGTTGAGGTGGGAACGTTGATGTATTTATGGAATTCATCTCAATGTCACACTGACACAGTGGAGCTGGCAACTAATTTAGTGCTTTCACCAACATCACTACCACCACCACTACCGCTGAGTGTATGGATCTGATGGATGAATTCTTGAATAAATCTCAGTGTAAGGGGGGAGATACCTTGTAGGGAGAAGTAATTTGAGGGTTCAATGGGCCGTGAGATTATAAAAATAATGGGAACTATAAAGTATCTAACTGGATTTTTAATTAAAAAAAAACACAAGACAGGATTTAATTGTGCATCCTAGAGGAATAAGCTTCCAAAACATGCAACCATGTGGAGAACTGTACCAACTCCATGTAGAGACTCGTTGCCACAAGATTAATAAAGTGATCTGAGCTTCTGAGGGGGAAAAGAGGAAAGAATGAAAAACAACCTAAACTCTAAAAAGCAAACTGCCTCCACCACCACCACCACCACCACCACCACCACCATCACTAATGGCAAAAACAGAAGCTAAGTACTATGGGCTGGATGTTCGTGTCCCCCAGCCCCCAAATTCCTATGTTGGAATCCTAACACCTAACATGACGGTATCAGGACGTGATGCCTTTGGGAGGCACTTGGGTCATGGCAGTGGTATCCTGGTGAATGGGATTTATTCCCTTATGAAAGAGACCCAGGGAGTTCTCCCACCCTTTCAGCCATGTGATGATACAGGGAGAGGACATCCCCATATGATCCATGAAATGGGCCTTCACTGGACATAGAATCTACCAGCACCTTAATCTTGGAACTCCCAGCCTCCAGAACTGTGAGAAATAAGTGTATGTTGTTTGTACACCACCAAGTCTATGGTATTCTGTTATAGAAGCCTGAACTCAGACACCTAGTGATTACCCCATTTCCCCTTTTTTCTTGAAGAAAACTAATGAATCTCATTTTTAAGGCTTTGTTTTAGATCCTTGTAGCAGAGTAATATTTAGATGGTGACCTCTGTATTATTCATCCATGGGAATGTATATTTCCCTCTCTGTATCTTGCACCATTCAGGTAGCAACGAAATCTTTCTATACAGATTGTCACAAGTCAGGATGGCTATAGCAGGAAAAAAGAAAGACATGACCTCTCACAACTTTTGAGTTTCTAAACAGATTCACAGAAAAGGCTTTGAGATTCACCAGCATAGTTTTTAACAGTAGTAGAGCCCAAATTTATTCTGTAAACTATTAGTTCTCAGTCTTCTCCTTGTATCACCATGACCTTGGGGTGTTTTAAAGTCTGCCAGTGCCTGGACTTTACCTGAAAAAACTCAGGTTTCATTGATTTTTGGTAGGATTTCATTTCATTTCATTTCATTTCATTTCATTTCATTTCATTTATTCATATATACACAAACTTCTGATAGTGCCAATGTGCAGCCAGGTGGAGAGCCAAAGCCTTAAAACAGTTGTTCCCAAACTTGTCTGCATGTTAAAATTACCTGGGGAGCTTTTAGAATCCCCAATGCCAAAGGTGCACTTATATCAATGAAAGAGAATGTGTGGAGGTGAAAAGTGGGTGCCTTAAACAGAAGATTTGGGAAGAATTCCTGTTAAGAGTTCTATTACATTTTACTTGGAAGTTTACATAGATTGACAAGTGAGAGGAGAAGTTAAAAGGACAGAGTAGCATAGATGTGACATGTGCATCCTACACTCCCCATCCCCATCAAGTTGTGAAGTGGCATGGGCAGTGATGTGCTGGTAAATGTTTAAAAGATGGCTATCCAAGAAAAAATCCCTGATTTATAGTGTTTCCCACTTGCTGTGGTGTAAATACTCCCACCATACAAGGCCAAGTTCAAGTTATCAACACAACATCATTGTTTGTAGAGTTGGAAACAGATATTTACACCTGGCTCTAGCGACACCATATGACCTGGCTCTAGTGACACCATATGACCTGGCTCTAGCATGCCACCTAAGGTGTATGAACACGATACAGCCTTCATGCAAGTTTGGGGATCTGAGGGCAGAGAGTCATGTGCTTTATTTCTAGGCATGACCCAGAAAAGAGGAGAAAGAGCCTAAGGTTTCCCCATAATGTGCCATCTAGCGTGGACATTGGGGCATATCTAGGAGGGTCTAGGTAGCAAGGGCAGAAGACCACTTCCCATGTCTCTTGTAATTTCCTACTGAGAGCCAGATTTTCCTATACCTCTGAGAGCTTTGTGGAAGTGGCTGGACATAGGCTGGAAGAGCTCAAGGGCCTTGGGGTTGAGATGAGAAAGCCATAGAGAGTTTTGAATGACTGATTATTGGTGGGTGAACAGAAATAGGCTATAAATGTAAATAATGGTGCCAGCAAGGGCAAAAGACAGTAACAATTAATAATCAGTTACCTTCTTTTAAAGCCATTGAGCTACTAACCTCTATAATCCACAGTCAGAGAACGAACAGAAAGACTAGAGGTAACCAAAAAGGTGGTGGCTGTTAATCACTATAATAATTAAAGGTTATTACAGGGAATAAAGCCAGAATCTCTCTCTCTCTTTTATTTCTTGGCAGAAGACAAAAAAGGAAAACAAAACCCGATTTTAGATTCATCTTGTTAGAGCTATTGAAATGATGCAGTAGGATATTTTTCTCCTTTGTTGTTTCTGAAAGACATAACTGGCAGTATTTTGTAAATTTACTCTGACAAAGAACAGCTTGCCCCAAGTTCACTGCAATGACCTTACTGAAGGTTGATGTAAGATGGAATACCTTAGAAAAGTGCACAAGTAAACATACCACTTAGAATAGGGGTGTAATGTGAGCTTCTGTCTTCTATCTGGGATGTGCGTTGCTGAACCTCCCCTTGGCCATTTGCAGATGCCAAGTGGATAGTACTAATTGAGTGTCTGGTGGTGTTTAAGCTAGTGTTGGCCTTGTGCACTGTGGTCTTCACATACTGTGTATGGTAGGAAAATTTTTATTAGGAGAGGCCAAATAGTAAAAAGAACACTAGAGTGAGGATCAGTAGACCTCAATTCTCATCCTGTCTCCCTATCAGCTATGTGATCATGAGCAAATCTACTTTTATTTTCTTTCTTTTTTTCTGTTTTCTTTTCTTTTCTTTTTTTTTTTTTGAGAGAGAGAGAGATGGAGAGAGAGAGAGAATGCATGAGCAGAGGAGGGTCAGAGGGAGAGGGAGAGAGAGAACCTTAAACAGGCTCCACGCTGAGCCCGACACAGGGCTCAATCTCACAACCATGAGAGCATAACCTGAACCAAAATCCAGAGTTGGACACTTAACTGAATGAGCCACCTAGGTATCCTGCGAACTCATTTTTCTAAATAAAGTTGTATTGGAACACAGTCGTTCATTTACTTATCTATAGCTGCTTCCACACTCCAACAGCAGAGATGACTAGTTTTAAGAGATTAGCCTGTAAAGCTGAAGATAATTACCATTTGGCTCTTTACATAAAAAGTTTGCTGACCCTTGGTATAAGTTAATGGGATTATAGTGCACTCAATTATTCAGGCACCAAACTGGAGTCACCCTTGACTCCTCTCTTTCTTTTACTTGGCCATCCCAATTCTTTAGTAATCCTCTTGGCTCTTAGAAAAAGATTCTGGTGTCTTCTCATTATCACCACTGGTCCAAGTCAATGTCAGGTCTCTTTTTCCACCTTCATCTCTTGGCTGGATTGGTATCCTAGGTTCTAGTTTTTTCCTGTTTACAGTCTGTTCTCAACATAGCAGATGGAGTGATCCTTTAAAAATGCCAATCAGATTGTGTCACTGTCTTGTCCAAGACCTAGAATGGTTTACCACTGCAATGAGAGTGAAATTGAGAATTCATAGTATGGCCTCTAAGGCCCTATATTATCTTCCCAGCCTCCAGCCTGCTCCTATCATGTGATCCATCTCATCTTCCACTCTTCCTTTCCTTCTCTCTGCTCTGCCACATGGCCTCCCTGCTGCTAAACTCTCCTAGTACTAATACGTTCTTATCTGAAAGCCTTTGCACTTGAGGCTCCCTCTAACTGGAATACACTTGCCATGCACATCCATGAGCTAACTCCCTCCCAGCCTCCAGGGCTCTGCTGAAGGCATCCTAGAGAAGTCTTCCTTGACTGCTGTATCTGAAAGGGCACCCCTGTCCCTCTCCATCCCCTTACCCTGCTTTTTCTTCAGAGCAGTTATTTGCTTATTGTTCACTTCCCTCATTAAAATGCAACTCTAGATACTGTACTGCAAGCACAGTGTTCAATAAATATTTGAGTGAAGGGCCTCAGTTTCCTCATGTGTAAAATGAATGAGAGGGCCATCTGGCCAGAGCATCTGTTACTGAACTGGTTGCCAAGATTGTTTCCACTGATCTGACTGGCTAAGTGGGAGTCCCTTTCCTCCTTATGTCAGTCCCTCCCAAAGCATGTGGGTGGAATGGACTCTTCCTTTTCTTTGGTCAAGAGTATCAGAGTCCCAACACGTGCTTGTTAGAACCTCAAAACCAGCTCTCTCTCTTAAGGGGCCACCACAGTAATGCCTGTTCTGCCCACCTCTTGTAAGTATGGTGCAAATCAAATATAATAACAGATTTGAAACTCTAAAGCTCTATGTAAGTGGAAAGAAATAAAGAAAAAGCAACATAGGTGACCACTGTCTCTCTTATCACACAGGATCTCCTACCCCACCCTCACAGGCTACGTGAGACACAGGGATTGAAAGCAAGATAGAGAAACAGCAGGAACCTGAGGTTAAGAAGATACTTGTTAAAATGATAAAAAAAAATCAATTAATGAAAGGAAAACCCAAATATTTCTATCTTCAAGTTCTGACTAATCCCCTTACATTACTGGGCTCAAGTACTGAAAACAGAAACACCCGTCGTCCCCTAAAAGAAACCACTTTCATCACTTTACGATTTTATAAAATCAGTTAACTGGTTATTTAGACACTTAAATAGTAATAATTCAAAAGCCTAAAATTCTTATAAAATATTGAGACTACTGAAACACTACATTCACATCTAAGTTGTTATTCACTCAAAGGTAACTTTGACCTGTTCCTTAGCTGTCTCTTTCCCCTAATGGACCTCATGGCATAATGACAGTTTGTCTCTAGGTTTTGCAGGAGAGCAAAAGAGACAACTGAGTACAAATACTGGTGTACCTTCAACCAAGCTACTGCAGGTGGCTAATGATCATTTAACTCTGGCATTTTTCACCTAGGCAACAGTAACGTATGTTTTGGATCTTATTTTTTGGCTTTATCTCTGTCCTAATAAGGATAAAAGACTGAGTATTTTGAGTGCCTGATGGGATAGAACTGACCGAAAGCTATTTTAGGTTCACTTGGGTTGTGAGCTGTGTTTGGAAACAAGGAAGAGACATCAGTAAGTGAAAATAAAAATGCTACTTCTTTGATTGATAGGGTAACTGAAAATACCAAGTGTACCTGGGTCCCCAGTCTTTTAGGGCCCTGACTTTTGCTGCCTCCTGGATGGGAAGTGATAAAAATCTATATGTACTTGGATGCTAGACTGACTGAACCACCCAGGAGCCCCTAATTTAGAGGATTGTTCTAGGATTGGATTAGATCATTGTATTTAAGTACGTAGTCCAGTGCCTTGCACATAACAAACACTCGATAAATGTGAACTAGTGATGATGATAATAATGTTACTTCTTTTGAATTTAGGATGGGATGGTTGCCCAGTATATTAGTTTCCTAGGGCTGATGTAACAAAGTTCCACAAACTTGGTGGCTTAAAACAGTAACAATTTTTTCTTGCACATTTCTGGAGGCCAGAAGTCTGAAATTGAGGTATTGGCGAGGCTCTGGAGGCTCCAGGGGAGGATCCCTCCATGCCTCTTCCTGGCTTCTGGTGGTTGCTGGCAATCCTTAGCATTCCTCGGCTTGTAGACACATTGCTCCAATATTTGCCTTCATTTTCACATGTGCTTCTCCCTGTATGCATGTAGGTGTCTGCATTTCTCTCGTTTTACAAGGACACCAGTCATAACAGATTTGGGGCTCACCCTATTCCAGCATGATTTCATCTTAACCTGACTACATCTGCAAAGACCCTATTTCCAAATAAGGTCACGTTCTGAGGTTATGGGCTTTCAAAGGACACTATTTACACCAGTACACCTAGTACAGGAAGGTACAAAGTCCTGCAAAAGATTAAGAGCAGATTTGCAGACCTCACCCTGAAGTAAGCAGAATCTGGGCAGAAAGGAATGTGACTGGATGAGTCACAGGGGGCACTGTCTCTCTTCCTCCCCACCAGGAGAACTGTGCATATTCAGTAGGTGACTGCTTCACTGCACTGTGTACAATAACATCTCTTCTGACCAGACTCCTCTGCTCAACTCTGGAGTTGAAAACTGGGAGCTTCCAGGAGCAGTTAGAAGACGAGAGTGATGGGGCACCTGGGTGGCTCAGTTGGTTAAGTGTCTGACTGTTGATTTCAGCTTGGGCCGTGATCTCATGGTTCATAGGCTTGAGCCCCATGTGAGGCTCTGCACTGACACTGCAGAGCCTGCAGCAATTGACAAGTTTGTCACAACGTTCTTCAGTGTTTCCTTATGAAGTCAGATCCGTGCACTACAACCATGCTTATCAAAATGCAGTGTGCAGAGGAATCCCAAGGGAAACTTGTGGAAATGCACACTCTGATTCAGTAGGTCTGGGATGATGATTGAGTCTGCATTTCTAACAGGCTCTCAGATGATGCTGATGCTGCTGGTCCATGGACCATACTTATTTCTAGGCTTGGCTTGTGCCATACACCACTCTGAAGAAGCTACTGAATTTGAATCTTTAAAAAACATCTTTGGCAAAATAACATGATCACATTAAAATATGATCTAATATCCAGTTGATATTCAGATTTCCCCATTTGTTTTCAAAATGTCCTTTAATGCACCAGAATGCAATCTGGGACCACCCACTGCATGTAGTTATTTCCTTCAAGTCTCTTTTATTCCAAAAGAGTGTCTTTTTCATGACCTCAATGTACTGATGGGCAAAATCTTCATAAAAAATTATTTCATTCTCTGGATTTGTGTGGTTGATTCTTTATGGTGTCACTTTGCTATATTTAGTTCTATTTCCAGCAAATTGGAAGTTGGCTCTAAAAACCTGATGGGTACTCATTAAATATTTGCCACTAGAATTGGTCACAGATGCTGGTACCTTATAATGAGTCACAACAGGTGACATGTGAGACCTGCTTGTTCTACCATTAGTGATGCAAATATTGAACCCTGGATGAGGGTGATAACAGCTTGACCCTTCTGCCAGATACTTGAGTTTGAGTGTTTGAGACCTGAGTTCTGAGATTGCTTGGTTTTTCTTTGGACCCATTATGAATGCCTTGTTCCTCATCTACCATTTCTCTAATAGTTGTTTCCTTCCTTCCTTCCTTCCTTCCTTCTTTTCCTTCCTTTCTTTTCTCCCCTTCTTTCCTTCCTTCCTTCCTTCCTTCCTTCCTTCCTTCCTTCCTTCTTTTCCTTCCTTCCTTCTTTTCCTTCCTTTATTTTCTCCCCTTCTTTCCTTCCTTTCTTTTCTCCCTTTCCTTTCCTTTCCTTTCCTTTCCTTTCCTTTCCTTTCTCTTCTCTCTTCTCTTCCCTTTTCTTCTTTTTTCCTCTTTCTTTCTTTCTTTCTTTCTTTCACACCAATTGATAATCCTTGCCTGAATCAATAATTTCTCTGGGGGCTGCAAAATGATGATCGTATAATTCTAGCACTCCTTTTACATTTATTAGCTGGCATTGTTCTGGAATGAAGAGCTATTTGGCTACCTTTCCAAGATAAATGCTTAACTCTTCTCCTTTAATCACCAACTTGCAAGCAAAAAGTCAGTTTAAGAGCTGCCCTGAAGAGGGCCAAGTGAGTTTTCCCTTGGCTTTCTCTTTTGTGATTTATGGATTTTCATAGATTCAATACATTTCAAACAACTACATTGTCACCGCTTTGGCCAGTAGGAGGGGCACTTTCAATCTGGCCCCTGTGACTTTTGCCATGACCCAATTAATCTTGAAAAGTTCCCTTTTTTTTTCTTGACCACATGGTGTCTCAGACTCTAATTGTACTTTCTCTGCCCCAGGCCTGGAATCTGCCGTTTCTCCAAGGAGCCCTGATTCCTTGGAATGAGAGGTATTCAAGGAAAAAAAAAAATCAAGTTTATGTATTATGTTTGGGGTGACATTGCTTCTAGAGCATTTTAAGGCAGAGCTAGAAAAATAATTATATATATAATTTTTCTTACAAATGACTTCATATCGTTATCACCAATTAATTTTAACATCACTATTTTTACTTCTTTGATTTTACAATTCTTTTATTCTGAAAGTCTTGATTCTTAATATAATTGTTTTCTTTATCTTACAATATTAAAAATAGTTTCCGAATAAGAATATTCCTATTATGTATAACAATACTACTGAATGATTTAAAATTTTTTCATGACCTAAGATAAAATTTCCCCCTTAGACTGAGCTCAAGATTAAAAGCCACGATCTGGTTAGATATTAGAAACTCTGCAAATGTTACTTGAAAGAATAGCTTATTGAGTTAAAAAAAGTTTCAACTCCTAAATATTCCACACAACAGAACAAAAACGTATGGGGACATAGGCGAGTTATCAAGTGGACTTTTTAACGTCAAGTTCATTTGGTAAATAATCCATAGCTATTTGAAATCCATGAGCCTGTTTGCATAAAATTTTAATTTCCCATTTCAAATACATTGATGGAATTTAAGAAGATGGTTTACATAAAGTCCTGAATTTGGACTGAATCCTCATTAGTAGGATTGTGGACTGGAACTTTTTCTTCCTTGTTTCTGTTCCCATTAAAAGGCAGGAGGAAAAGAGCAGGGGATCATGGGAGGTTGTGAAGAACTAGGGCAGGGTTTTTCCCCGTCAAAGTATTAGCATCGTGTATGATGCCCAGCCTGCATATACTTCAGTTATCCATTTCTAACTTCAGAAATGAGTTCATTGTCATCTTAATCCTCTCAAATGGATCTCAAGCATTTAATCATTGCCCTTACATAGAAATATTAGCTTTCACGTGTGAAGAAGAGCAGAAATATCCATGAGAGAAAACCTCCAGGACCTCTTCTGATACTGTTTGGGTGTTGGGGATTTTTCTTCCTAGCCTATGAAGGGTCAATAATCTAGAAATTGTTTTTCATTTTACTCCATTCTGAGTCAGGGAAGACTTTCATAGTCATATCACACATGCTTCATTTGGTGATAAAATTTGAGAAAGGAATGCCAATCTAAACATGTAATTTAGCTCTGTTCCTGACAATAAGCAATGGGTGCAATTTATTCATCACACATCAGTACTCCTAACGCATAACAACAGGAAGGTTACTGAAGACAGTCATTTGGGAATTAAAGGAGTCTATACATGCTGACAGAACAAGTGGCTTGAAGCATTTTTTTTTCAATTTATTATTGACCCGATGGTTCTTTTGAAAACACTCCACGCAGCAAAAGAAAATAGGGAGATGTGAAAAAGAAATTGTTCGTGGAGTCAAGATAGAAGCTCTTTCACATTGGGATGTTTTTTTTTTGTGGATTTATTGGCTTGAGGCATCCATCCCTCTCTGCAAATTCCCACTCTCTTCACTTCCTTTATAAGCATAACCTCGGGTCAGAAGCTGTGTGGCTAATTGGAGAATAAGAATTCATGTTATGTATCCTGGCATAAATGTCAGAGCCTGACAAGGATAAAAATACCCACTGCTTTTTTTTTTTTAAAACAAGGTCTTTATTGTGTCCCAGGGTTGTTGCTCTTTGATGACGTACATTGCTTGTCAGAGGCAGGAACTCTGTCTGTCCTCATGCTTTTTTGAGTCCTTAGCATGATGATAGGTAATGTAGTCCACTTCCACAGGGCCAAAGGCTCAAAAGTGAGAAGCATCTGTCAAAACATAAGGGTGGAAAGAGCAAGTGTGACCTTGCTACCTTCTTTCCTTGATACACTTGTTCACTGAAGGTGGAATTCCTGATTGCTTAAGACTTTCTTAAGGAAACCTCTCCTGCAGTGAGATTTGGGCATAACCTACTGATGAGACTCCAGCACTTCACTACGTATTGTGACCATATTTTCTCTATGAAAAATCAGTACCGGATCTGGCAAGATGATAAAATACTTGAATTTGGGACTACTCTAGAAATCATCCACATATGGCTGCCATACCTTGATGTCTTCAGAAAATCCACACTTGATTTGTGTTTGATGTCATCTGGATATCATATGATATCATATTCTTTGAAATGTCCAAAAGGAAGCTGGGCTTTTTATGATTTGAGGGTTAACCACCATCATACAGAATTTGCAGTAAGTGGAATATGTACATCAGTAGTGTCCCTAAATTATTTAGTTTTGGTATTTTTTTAAAAATATATTAATCTCATGTTTCAGTTGCATCTTAAACTCCTGGAAGGCAGGTCATTTGGAACTGCCATGGGATCTAGAATGGTAGCTTTACTGTTTACTGATTTAATACATATATTTTTTCAGTACCTACCCTCTATCCTCAAATCCTCAGTGACTGAACTTTCCTGCCAGAGCTGTTTTAGGCAATCACTGCCTTCTGATGTAACATCACTAGGACATAAATGCAAGCAGCGTACAGAGCTTATCAGAGTAAGGTGGCTATTAAGTGCAGGCTGAAATGTTACTCCTTTTACAGAAAAGCATCTCTGCACAGAAAATTAGGCCTTAGGGGCAGGTGGTCTTTGAATAAATGTCCTTGTCATCCCCATTGAATGTATTGCTCTCATAATTATGCGTAGATGGGAGAAATGGGCTAATGCTCTTAGTCATCCATTTAATGCTTTAGGCATTTTAGAAATGGCAACAAATTGGGCCCTGCTAGTGCACAATTTTTTCTAATAGGTGTTTGAAAATGTCAGACGCGAGTTGGAAGGCAAGGTATGGTACACCTGCCCCCATTTATGCTTGACACTGTTCACTGCTTTCTTTCTTCACAAGAAGCTGAACAATGAACCAAGACAGCAGCATAATGTACCTTTGTGCAGATGCTTGGAGTCTGGATGGGGCAGGAAATGAGAGACAGGAGTCAAATGTCTGAAAAACCCAAGTGTCTGTGATGCATGGAAGGAGGTTCCATGTGTATAGGAAAAATTCACTTGAGCACAAACACCAACTTCATGTTTCTATTAAACCTTCACTGAAAGAGATGTGACTTGGGCTTACTTTGCCTTCTACTCCTTGTGTCTTGGAGTATGCAGGGAATTTGCCAGTCACATTCAGGTCAATATGAACTCGCATTGCCTGACCAAGGACAGCTACAGCTCTGAGAGGGAGCTGGGGAGGACAAGAAAGGGGGTATAGATGGAGCTTGGTGATTTAAATGGATCTGTTCAAATTCTGTTCAGTAGAGAAAAAGTGAAAATTAAGAGCTTTTCCTGGCTCCTACATTGAAAAGGAAAAAAAACTCATGCTTTTTTAAACTTTGAGAAGGCATGAAAATACTCATCATCTTAACCTGTCATTAGCCTTTGAAACAAGAAGTACTGTCCCTTCACAGAGGTGGCACATTTGCTTTATTTTGCCCTGAACTGGCTGATGTTTCCATGGAGAACACTGATTGATCTTTGTGTGATCTTGAGAAAGCAGCGTGGGTTTTATTTGCCCCATAAAAAGTACCAAATGTGGAAAATGTACTTAGCATATGCGGACGAGCATGCAGTCTCACAAGTGCCTCGGTTTGCAAGTCAGAGCGATTGTATTTGGTTTGTAGCTTCCTGTGGTGATCAGCAGCTTCATTTGTGAACTCGAGAAACCCAACCAGACCCCAGCCACATCACACATGTGTTAGAAAAAACCTCTAATGAGTAAAAGTTATTTCAGGAAAAGGTGGTATGTAAATTAGGTAATGAAAAAATTTCACATTATTATTAGAACATTTAGAACAGGGTTTTTCAATCCTGGCATTATTGACATTTGGGGCTGGGTAATTCTTTGTTGTGGGGGCCGTCCTGTGCAATGCAGGATGTTCAGCAGCAGCCTTGGCCTCCACTACCTAGTTGCTAGTAGCATCCTCTCCAGAGTTGTGACAACCAGAACTGTCTCCAGCGTCCCATGGAACGCATAACTGTCCCTGGTTGAGAACCACTGGTTTAGAATTTGATATGGAATAAATGTGTGCTCCCAAAGGCAATGAGTCACCCGAGAGACTTAAAGCTTGGAAGGATTGTTTAATTGATGATGATTATTTGTCTTTGCCAAAACCAGCTTCCTGCCAAAGCGTAAGTAGATGGATAATTTTCTTTCAAGGGCTGAGAATTGACAAGAGGCTGTACGGTTCATTCAGCAAAGATAGGACATCATTTGATTAGGCAGGTGATCAAGACACTCCCTTTGAAAGAGAGCGCAAACCCCTCTGCTCCACACTGGAGGTAGAAGACAGAATTCACGGTGGAAGTACTTAAGAGAACAATGTCTCTTCTCGATTTGTTCATTACCCCCACCTCCCCTTTTTATTCACCTCTGTCTTCTTTCCAGCCTCTCTCTATCTCTTGAAGAACAAAAATTGGGGGCTGCGTGGGGCATCTGGGAGGCCCAATTGGTTGAGCATATGACTTTGGCTCAGGCCATGATCTCACAGTTCTTGAGTTGAGCCCCACGTGGGGCTCTTTGCTGATGGCTTGGAGCCTGGAGCCTGCTTTGGATTCTGTGTCTCCCTCTCTCTCTCTGCTGCAGCCCTGCTCATGCTCTCTCTCTCTCTCTCAAAAATAAATAAACATGAAAAAATTGGGGGCTGTGAAATCAGCTTTAAAAGACGTTACCTCACTTGCTCAACTTTTGGAATTGGTGCTGCTATGGTTCTGAGTCCTCGAGATATTCCTTGGGCACAACTGTAATGTCAGAAACTCCATGGTTTCCTAGACTCCATCTTCTTTGTTCTTTACCCTCCCTTCTTTGCCCACACCTTTCCTTCACCATGTGTTATATCTTCTGCAAATCCAGCTCCCCGGTGCCCCAAATGCCTTCTTAATCTCCTTCCTTCTCACTCTATATAAATCAGATTTGGGGCAAGGAGGGAATTCATTATCTTTCCACACTATAGCTAAATATACATCTCTGTTTTTTCACTTTGATAGTGGCATGCATTGTCTTAAATATTCTTTAATCGACAAACTATAAAATTATTTTTTTGATATATAATTCAATGAGTTTTAATACATGTATAGGTTTGTGTAACCACCGCCACAGTCAGGATGTAGAACACTTCTATCACTTAAAAAACAAAAACAGCGGCTCCTGGGTGGCTGCTGCTTAAGTGTCCGACTTTGGCTCAGGTCATGATCTCACGGTTTGTGGGTTCTAGCCCCTCATTGGGCTCTGTGCTGACAGCTCAGAGCCTGGAGCCTGCTTCAGATTCTGTGTCTCCCATTCTCTCAGCTCCTCCCCTGCTCACATTCTGTCTGTCTGTCTGTCTGTCTCTCTCTCACACACACACACACAAACACACACAAATAAATAAACATTAAAAAATTTAAAAACCAAAACCCAAAAACAACAACAACAAAAATCACGTCTGGTCTGCTCCTTTGCAAAACTCTGCCCTCATTCCTAAACTCTGGCAATCACAGATCTGTTATCCATCACTATACTTTTGCCTTTTCCATAAGGTCGTGTAAATGGAATTATACAGAATATGACCTTGAGAGTAGGTTCTTTCACTCAGGATAATGCCTTTGAGATTCACCTATGTTGTTTTTTGCATTATCAGTCATTCCTTTTTCTTGGTGGGTTGTATTCCATGGGATAGACAGACTACAGCATGTTTATCCATTCACCTGTTGGAGGAAATTTGGGTTGAATGAGCTCTTGGCAGTTATGAGTAGAGCTGCTATAAATATTCCTGCATAGGCCTTTGTGGGAATGTAAGGCTTCATTTCTCTAGGAATGGCATTGTTGGATCATACAGTAGTAAATAAGTCTCTTTATTTTCTAGAGGAATTTTTACTTTAATTGGGTGCAGGAATGAATTGGGCATTTGAACTGTAATAACTCTTTAAGTGTGGATTTCAGACTGTGATTTTGAGATTTACAATAAAGTGAACAAAATATGAATAGGTGTGTATGAGTGTGTGAGTGCACATGCTGAGTGTGGAAAAGGTTGGGAGCCCTGAAATCACATTAGCTTAAATGGATAACCTATTCTTGTCCACCTTGTGCTTGTGGGTCGACATGGCAATTTTTCTCCCAATGCTTTAATACTGACCTATGGTATCATACAGGAAGAGCTATTTAAATTGGAAGACTGTTTGACAAACAACTGTCTGTTCCTGATGAGTGGATTTCCTTCCATCTCTAAAATCCCATGACTATGACTGCAACTCTTATGCTTGAATCATTCTCTAGCTACATCAATTTCATGGTTGTCAGCAATGCCTAATCCATCTTCCATAGTCTGGGGCTACTCAGGCGGCAGACTCCCTTGAGGTGGGAGTGCTCCTGTGTTCACTGAGGTACCTGCCATCCTTGCGGTGCCTACAGTTTGTGTGTCCTAGACAATTATTTAATTTTAATTTTTGCCTCAAGAAATCTTTGGTGAAGGGAAACATGAGCAATGCATCAAACAATTCTAGTGATATCATTTCATTTTCTTTTTTAAAAAAAACTTTCATTGCCAGTGGTTTTGTTCTAAAGTTCTAAAATTCAGATTTTGCACAGACAACTATTCTTCATCTTAAATATCATTGCCAGTTGTGACTTATGGTCAGTGTTCAGTAATGTTTGTTGAGTTGAATGAGTGAAAAAATGATTTGATGGAAAACTCTAAGGTCTATGAAATGATCATTTTCTTTCTCCTTTTATCACTATATCAAGCCTTCTGTTTTTTTATGAGCAAGAATTGACTTTAGAAATGTTTATTAACTATGTTTTGTGATTAGGTATTTTATATTGGAAATTTCAGAACTTACTTGTCTTAGGAAACAGTGACCCCTCTGAATTTTGAAAGATAGACTCACTGATTATTCTATAATTTGGGGTATTAATTTAACAACTCCAGTTACCAGAAAATGCATACTCATCCTTTAAACTCCAGATAAAACACCACCTTCTCAATGAAATTATCCCAAACCACCCCATGCAAAATTGTTCTGTTATCCATATACCATAGTTCTATCATAATTTATGTGAATTCAGATCCACATCCCCCAATGGTCTGTGAGCAACTTGAGAGTGGGACACACGTCTCATTCTCCTTTGCAATCTTAGCATTTAGCATAGTGCCTGGCACATTTGTGCTAAACATAAATATTTGTCACATTGAATAAGATACCTGAGGTATAATGATAACCTTGGCCACCTGAAATATTTCAATTTTTTGCATGGATTTTTATACATATGTATGTATATGTGTGTAATATATATTTGTGAGAAACTTACAGGTGGTGAAATCGAATGAAAGCAGAGCTCTTCCCTGGAGTTGTATAGACTGGGCAGGTGGATTTTTTCTAATGGGGCTGATAAATCATCAGCAAGAGGAAAAGTTTTAGAATCTTTTGTTATAGAGGGCAAGCAGCTCTTTGGTCAATTTGAGAAGACAAGGGCCCCAATTCCCTCTGTTAATTCAATTTCAAGAACTCTCTGACCATGCCTTGAGCCAAAATTTCTTCACAAAATGGCTTTTCAAATTGCAAAAATAATTCTGTTGCCATCACTCGAAACCACTCTGTAGAGTGATGGAAAAGCTAACTACATGCGAAACGCTGCATGAAAACTGTGGACCCCGGTGAGGCTAGCAGCACAAATCACATTCCCTGCAGTTCTATTTTGCAGAACAAGTTGACAAAATTCCTAATGAGATAAAGGTGCTAAGGGCTACATCAAATTATTTCAGCTGAAATGAGGTGGGAGTAGTAGCCATTTAGGCTGACACTGTGTGTTACTGCTTTCTATTCTAAGTGGAGATTTAGCTTTTAGCACAGTCTTTCCCGGGTGGCTCTCTATGATGCAGACGTCCATGTGATATGCCCTTAGACAGCAGTGAGGGTCAATGGGTCGCTACTCGAGGCAGCTGGCCAAACTGTCTTGGAAAGAAGTAGTCTGGTTACATTCCTTCTGAAGAAGAAGGCCACACACAGAAAAGTGGATTTTCTTACTGGAGGATGACTCCAGGGAGTGTGCTGTGACAGGCTGCTGGTGCTCCACTCAGATGCTTTTTACTGGGCTGGGGCAGTATAATGTTAGAGCTGGCTGCTTGTGGCTCATAGTTGCACTCTTCTTTGGAGAATCATCCTTGGTCAGTTGGAACTGCTTTCCTTGGAACTGCCTGGGAGGTTATGCCCTTCCCCTGAAGGCTTACACAGCCTGCTTTAGGGGGAGAGTACAAAATCCTGCCACCCCACACCCCAGCTGTTGCTTCAAGGTGGGACAATTGTATGGTGCCATTTTAAAGCTGAGGCCAAACTTCAGCGAAACTACATCTTTGCTTGGATTTTTCTGTCCTTTCCTGTTTCCTTCTCTTCCTTGATCTTGAGAGTAGTTCTTCAATAAATCACTTGTACAAAAATCTCTGTTTCATGTTCTGTTTCTAGAGAAACCAACCTAGGCCACAGGTTTCTGGCTAAATGAGCTGGCATGACAGGGGACTAGAAGAATTGTCTACGTGGATACTGAAATTTCCAAGAATTTTGACAGGTGTAATGTTGGAGAGAAAGAGTTGCTTAGGTATTAAAATTACCGAGTATGAGGCCAAGAGTCCTGGGGTTCAAAACAGGACTTGGTTTACTCCACATCTGCACTGAGAAGGTTAACATGGTTGGAAAGAAACCCATAATTACCCAGTGATTTGCACTTTGAGTTATTGATCACAAAAGTCATGTCAGCTCTAGATGCAGCCTGGTTAGCTTGCTACATTGCCCAATCAACCTGCTATATGAATTGACTATTTGCATTTATGTTATTTTACCTACTGAAAAGATAAACTCTCAACATTAGAGCCTTAGTCCAATAAAAAGTTACTTTCTTTCTTCTTACATAAATCTCAAAAAAGTATTCCTGATTGGCAGGTGGCTCTAACTCTAGGTCATGATTCAGGGATCTGAGGCTCTTACCCTCTTGTCCCCTTGCCATCTTTGATTCTTGGTTGTCAAGCTTGCAGCTTGGGGAAGGAGGATTTTGTGGGTACACATTATTATCACAACTCTTTGGCTATATGATGACTGTACACCCGATCTTCCACTGACCACATGACAGTATATCAGTCTCCCATGCTTTTGACACAATTGTGGGGAAGGGGAAGTGCTGAATTGCTGGGGATTAATTTTCTACCATTGACTGAATGGGGGCCTAAAACAGGAAATTAAGTTTAGCTATTGAAAACAAATTAAAGCTTTTCAACTTGGGTTTGTGTATTGAGATTCATACATACTATATGGGTTTGAAATGATATCTGGAAGAGGCAGTTTTGGAGTAGAAGGGGGTAAGTGAGGTAGAAGAGCATGGAATTGAAAAACCCGATGAAAAAGTTAAAATTATATCCAGTGGGAGGACAGTGATACAGCTTTTAAATCCTTTAATGGTGAATTTCAAAAAGGGCTCTACTAACCCATGTAGCACTTTTGTTAGAAAAAGGCCACAGTCCCATGCCAAGGGTACATGGCTTTGGGGAGTGGAGTGTGGGCTGCATTCCAGCCCCAACCACCCCTTTTGCCAGGTACTGTTGTGCACATTGCATCTGTGCATTGCTATGTGGCAGTCCTGATACTAAAGCAACTACACATCTTCCTTCCTAGTGGTAGACTGAATTAATGACTCTATTATTTTTTACTTCTTCCTGTACCCGTACCGTTTACCATATGACTTTTCAGTTCTTCCTACTAAAGAGGTAGACTTTATTTCTCTGATGCTCGACTTTCACTTTGGCTATGTAATGAGCTTTGGCCAGTGGAATGTTAAAAAATGTGAGATGACCCGAAAGTTGAAGCACTTGCATGACTGGGCCTGCCCTCTTATACCTGTGCCAACACTTTGAGAAGCATGGGCAAGGCTAGCCCACTGATCCCAAAAAGAGGATGAGAAACATGTGGAACAGAGCCAAATCACTCAAGCCAAGCTCAGACTAGATCCACTGATATTCAGTCAACCTTACAGATGCATGAGTAAGCCCAGCAGACATCAGCAGAACCACTCAGCCAAAGCCCAGCCTAGCTCAGCTGGACTTTTGTTGACTCATAAACTCATGTGCTAAACAAAGGCTTATTGTTGTTTGTCCCCAAGATTTTGTGGTTGGTTGTTACACAGAATTATTGCAGCCATAATTAATTGGCACATCCTCTTTCTTCCCAAGAAGCAGTGGGAGTACGGAACATATAGATTGTCGCTTCTGCCATGACTGCCCTGTCCCATCAGAACTTTGCATTCCTTTTCAGAATCAATGTCTTCGCAGCTTTTCATTAGAATCAGTTAAAAACACACATTAGAAAAGATTTAGGGATACTAGGGGCACCTGGGTGGCTGATTCGGTTAAGCTTCTGACTTGATTTTGGCTCAAGTCATGATCTCGTACTTTGTGAGATGGAGACCCACATTGGGCTCTGCACTGACAGCGTGGAGCCTGCTTGGGATTTTCTTTCTCCTCTCCCTCTTCCCCTCACCCGCTCTCTCTCTCTAAAGGTAAAGAAATAAACTTAAAAACTGGTTTAGGGATGGTTGATATAAATGGTTCCAATGACAAATAAAGCTGGTACTAGATTCTAGACCTTGAGGAGGAAAGCAATCAGAACTTACGGTCAGATGATTCTGATAAGAAGTGTGGATGGTGCAGAGTAGATGGAGGGGAAACAAGTTAACCTCTTTATTCTTGGTGAGGAAGATTTCTCAGTACAACAACATTTCATTTCATAACTTTCCTTCTATTTATAATTCCTTTCATGTAGAATTTGGATATGTCATATAAATTTAGCAGGCCATAATTTTCTATTTATAGATAGGAGAGATGTCATTTTTCACCTTGATAGAATATGGGAAATGAATATATCTGAAGTCCCTCTACATAATGAGAAAAAACAAAGGGACTCAGAAATTCCTGACATGTGATGTATTACAGTGTTTTTATTTCCTTTCTATTTTGTTTGCCTATCCTTGCAAATGAAACAGTTGATGACACTTTTCTTGTCACTCTTCACATTAAAATACATTTCTATCATTATATCTAGTGAATTGAATAATTTTATCAGCTAAACAAACATTTTAGTCATCAGTAAAACTCTTCTAGCAGCAGATCAGCTGGGTTAGATTGTTAGGCCAAAAGACAGTACACTGTAATAGTTGTCACCACTGTGGAAAATTTCAAATAATGACAATTTTTTCTTTTTCAGTCTTGAATGCTTTGGGGACCAAGTAGCAAGTCCACCCACAGCTATTGTCAAGCATTTCTTTTTTCATCAGTAATGAGAAGTGATCCTTACTTTGCCTAAATTTATCATCTTAGAAAAAGATCTAGAGATTTGTGTTGCAATGTTGGATTCCTTGTGATTTATTTTCTTCTTTTTAAAGTCTCCCAGTTTCTAATTTAGTCATAATCTTTAATCTTAATATTCCATGGGATGTCTAGATTTTCTAAATCTAGATATGTTTACTACATTGAACATCCTTTCCTATAAGATTGGATGGTTAGGATTTTATGTTTTTTAAAATTCCAGTTTTCCCTATCTTTTCTGGTTATCAACCAGTATAGCTCATGAGAAGACATGGTTATGTGCATAAAGGAAACTGTGCTCTTTTGGCTAGTGGGTATTTTGGTTTAAAACTACCTGAGCCTAAGGTCTGACCATACTCAGATGAAATCGTATTTAAGCTGAATGGGCAGAAACATTTTTATTTCCTTATGCTAAGTGCTATAATGCATAGCACCACTGTTATGAGTCGGGTTTCCCAGGAAGTAGATCCTGACATGGAGTTTAATGGACAAGATATTTATTAAGTATTGCCCTTGTGATAATCACATTATCACTCAACTATCCCCTCTGCCTAATTCTACTTCCTTCCGCTCCCTGCTGGTCACATTTCATTAGTTTGAAGACTATTATTTAAATGTTTATTTATTTTTTAGAGACAGAGAGAGAAAGAGTGAGTGTGTGTGAGTGGGGGAGGGGCAGAGACAGAGAGGGAGACATAGAATCTGAAGCAGGGTCCAGGCTCTGATCTATGAGCACAGAGCCAGACACAGGTCTTGCACTCATGAACTGTGAGATCATGACCTGAGTTGAAGTTGGATGCTTAACCAACTGAGCCACCCAGACATCCCTGCAAAGTACTTAAAATTAACTAGTATACCTACAATTACAACTGGAATAACCATATTTGAGAACAAAAACCCAAATGATCTTTTTTTAAGCATACAACTTAAAAGATGGGAATGAGTTGTGTGGGTGGACTGGAAGGGAGCCTGGTATCTGAGGGCAATCCAAGTATCATGAGCCTTGGTCACATAGTTTTACATAGGAAATGATAGGGTCAGTTAGTAAGTTAAGCAGAAGACTTGCAAGGGAAATTCTATTCTACATTTTCGTCAAAGGCAAACTGTGTCTTTAGCTGTATTCATGCTTGGATACAATATAAAGCATTTGTGATACAATTCTACATGTTTAAAATTTTTTTAACCTTTATTTATTTTTTTGAGACAGAGAGAGCACTAATGGGGGAGGGTCAGAGAGAGAGACACACAGAATCCAAAATAGGCTTCAGGCTCTGAGTTGTCGGCAAAGAGCCTGATGTGGGGCTTGAACTCACAGACTGTGAGATCATGACTTAGCCGAAGTCGGACGCTCTACCAACTGAGCCACCCAGGCGCCCCACAGTTCTACATGTTTTAAAGTAGCAATTCAAGACATTAAGAAATTGAAGAAGACACAAATGAATGGAAAAATATTCTGTGCTCATGGGTTGGAAGAAATAATGTTGTTAAAATGCCCATACTACCCAAAGCAATACACAGTTTCAATGCAATCCCCATCAAAATTCCAATGGTATTTTTCACAGAAATAGAACAAACAATCCTAAAATCTGTATAGAACCACAAAAGATTCTGAATAGTCAAAGAAATCTTAAGAAAGAAGAACAAAGCCGGAGGTATCATGTTCCCTTATTTCAAACAATATTACAAAACTATAGTAATCCAAACAGTATGGTATTGGCATAAAAACAGACACATAGACCAATGATGCAGAATACACGGTCCAGAAATAAGCCCACACTTATATGGTCAATTAATTCATGACAAAAGAGCCAAGAATATGCAATGTAGGGAGAGGGCAGTCTCTTCAATAAATGGTGCTGAGAAAATTAGACAGCCACATGCAGAAGAATGAAAATGGACCACTCTCTAATACCACACACAACAATTAACTCAAAAAGGATTAAACACTTGAATGTAAGACCTGAAATCATAAAACTCCTTGACATTGGTCTTGGTGATGATTTTTTGGATATGATACCAAAAGCAAAGACAACAAAAGCAAAGGAAACTATCAACAAAATGAAAATGCAACATACTGAAAGGGAGATAATGTTTGTAATCCATGTATCTAATAAGGTGTTAATACCCAAAATATATAAAGAACCCCTACAACTCAACAGCAAAAAAACCCAATCTGAGTAAAAATGGGTAAGTCTGAGTAGACACTTCTCCAAAGAAGTCATTTAGATGGCCAAAAGGTCTATTACAAGATGCTCAACATCACCAATCATGGAAATGCAAATCAAAACCACAATGAGATATCACCTCACACCCATTAGAATGGCTATTATTAAAAAAGCAAGAAATGACAAGGACTGGCGAGGATGCAGAGAAAAGGGAACCCTCATGCACTGCTGGTGCAAATGTAAATTGGTACAGACAATATGGAAGTTTCTGAAAAAAAATTTAAACATACAACTACCATATGACCCAGAAATTCTACTTCTCAGTATCTGAAGAAAGCAAAAACACTAACTAAAAAATATATCTGCACTCCCATGTTCACTGCATTATTTACAATAGCCAAGACATGGAAACAACACAAGGGCTGGAAAGACGTTGGCAGGGATGTAGGAGAGTGTTGTGTGTGTGTGACTGGGAAGGTGGTTGGTGGTAGGGGCAACTTTTTTTTTATTTTGACTTTGCTTTTTAAGAGAACTTCTTGGTTCACAGCAAAATTGAAAAGAAAGTATAGAGCTTTCCCATTTACATCCTGCCCCCACACATGCATACCTTGCTCCATTATCAACATCCCCTATCAGAGTGGTATGTTTGTTACGATTGATGAACATATATTGACACATTATTATCATCCAGACTTAATAGTTTGCAATAGGGTTCAATTTTGGTGTTGTACATTTTATGGATTCATAAATAACTATCATAGTATCCATCATTATGGTATCATACAGAGCATTTTCACTGCCTTAAAAATCCTCTGTGCTCCACCTATTCATCCCTCCCCAACACTCCCCACCCCAGTTGCAACCCTGGCAACCACTGACTTTTTAAATGTCTTCATAATTCTGCCTTTTTCATCCTGTCATAATAGTTGGAACCATACAGTGTGTAGCCTTTTCAGATTGGCTTCTTTCACTTAGTAGTGTACATTTAAATTTGTTCCATGTCTTTTCATGGTTTGATAGCTCATTTCTTTGTAGTGCTGAATAATTTTCCGTTGTCTGGATGAACCACTATCCATTCACCTACATGCTGGCTACTTCCAAGTTTCATCAATTATAAATAAAGCTGGTATAAACATATGTGTGCAAGGTTAGTTGTGGACCTCAGTTTTCACCCCTTCTGGGTAGATACCAAGGAGTGGACAACTTTAATTTTTAATTTCATTTACTTCTAAGTTGTTTGAGACTTTTAGTAATGATCTACATTAATTTTATAACTGAAGTTAATTAAACACTTAGTAGCCCTATTTAATTAAATTAACTGAAAAATATACATGAACTTGTGAATCTAACAAACCCAGAGTGTGGGATGAATTTATTGCCCTGGGTTTAGCATGGCAGTGTTGGCTTAGGCTATTGACCAGAAACAACAGATTGTGCCTCACAATAGGCAATAAGGCACTATGAGTACACATGATTTGATTTGTTAAATGTATTCTCTCAAACACACATTTAAATTAAATGATTATGAGTGGAATCATTCTAGTACTGGACCTTACAGATTAGTTTTCACAGGAAACAAAAAGACCAAGAAAGCATAAATTTCCACTAAAAGAATTCCCTAAGACTATGGAAATCTTCACATTTAATAGACAGACAAATAGTTTTCCAGATAAGAATTAGAAATAACAGAGAGATCAAATGGTCCCCTGAAAGTGCAACATGGTTCAGACAGTGACTCCTGTCAGGAAGCTGGGGAAAGAAGATGGCGAAGTACCCCAAAGATGGACGAGCACTCACTGCGTCGTTTTGCTGCATTTTTATATTCTGAGAGATCTGCTTTCAAACAGCTCTTTCCCTCAGAGCTCTCCTTTTCACTTAGTGCTCCCTTTGAGTCACTCATTTTCCAGGTGGCGAAGCTCAGGTATTAGCATAGCGTTTCCTCTATACTTAGTAAAGGTGCATTTTTGATGAGTTCATTTATCCTTCTCTTTAGCAGAGTGAAGCAGTAAACTCACCAAAGGCAAAATACCAAAGGTGCAAAGGGCAGGGGCAGAGGCGAGATGAGGGGAAATGAGTCATTGGCGGGTAGCCATGAAGCGGAAGTAATATTACTATGTGCTCAACTACACATACCAGGCATTGCATTTACTTCACCAGATTTAACCTTCTCAACATCCTGGCACCTAAGTGTTATCTACACTTTACAGAGGAGGAAAATGGGTTTCAGAGCACTTAGGAAACTTGCCTAGGTCACACAGGAAGCATAATAAGAATGTGCTGTAGATTCAAAATTCTAACCTAGGTGGATCTGGTCTCTGGTACATCCTTTTTCATTATGGCAGGCTGCTCCGGGAAAGAAGCTGAAGATAGAGTGCTGGGTAATGGGTATCTGGGGCTGGGTGTTTGACAGTGCCTCACCTAAAGGCATCTAAAGTCTAATGCTTTAAAAACACCATCAAGGGGCACCTGGGTGGCGCAGTCGGTTAAGCGTCCGACTTCAGCCAGGTCACGATCTCGCGGTCTGGGAGTTCGAGCCCCGCGTCGGGCTCTGGGCTGATGGCTCAGAGCCTGGAGCCTGTTTCCGATTCTGTGTCTCCCTCTCTCTCTGCCCCTCCCCCGTTCATGCTCTGTCTCTCTCTCTGTCGCAAAAATAAATAAATGTTGAAAAAAAAATAAAAAATAAATAAATAAAAAATAAAAATAAAAACACCATCGAGGTTAAACTGAACACATCTGCAGAACTGAATTGGCACTAAGAATTAGCATGCCACGCCTGAAAATAAGGTTGGAAGAAAAATCACACAGATATTATCACATTCAGTACTTCTTTTCCTAAATTATTTAAGCAACAAGATGGGGGCTGCTGGTGGTGTAAGAAAAATACCCAGGCAAGTGAGAGAAGACAGCTTTCACTTCACAGAAGTTATTTAGTGCAGAATGACACGTCCTATTTTGAACACACATTAGATGATATTGTGTAGGTTAATGGAAAAGGGGTGATGACTTCTAAGCAGCTATCAATGGCTCTCTTATTTTAAGGAATATTTGACACAAAATTTAAATAGAAACTAATTTTTACCTATGGAATGTGTAGTGAATGTGACTTATACCAACCAAAGTTACTCACTGAGTCGTCCCTGGACAATTCCCAGTCCACAAACTGTTAGTGGTGTATGTTAAATACAGGGATTGAGAATGAGCATGTAGAAACTTCTATATAAATCTGGTATTATTGTAATATCATGTGATCAGTGGGCTTGAATTTTAAATGCAAATATTTAAATATTTTTCTAATAACTTATTTTCATTGTATTTTATAAAGTTATTGGTCTATGACAATAATAGCTTGACAAGCAATGATCTAGGTGACATGTGAATTAAGAGGATATTAAGTTCTGTCCTAGTGCATGTTAAACCATATGAACATGCATGGCTTCTAGCTCTGATTTTTTATTCTTTATTCTTTTATTTTGTTTTTATATTTATCTTGTTCTTTACAGAAAAATGAGTGCTGTTAGATATGTTTTGTTGTGTCTTCTTTTTGTTGATTGATTTAGTCTCAGATGTGATAATACAAGGTACAGCCATGCTGGCATACTACATGCAAACAGGATGGGTAAATTGGTACTCCATGTGTGACTCAGTGTGTTTCAGAAAAGAGAAAAGCTCTATGCATGTTCTAACAAATATAATCATGATATCTTTAATTTAAGAAATATAATACTACTTGCAAGGGAAACAAAAGCAAAAATGAACTATTGGGACCTCATTAAGATAAAAAGCTTCTGCACAGTGAAGGAAACAATCAACAAAACTAAAAGGCAAACTTCAGAATGAGAGAAGATATTTGCAAATGACATATCTGATAAAGGGTTAGTATCTAAAGTCTATAAAGAACTTATCAAACTCAACACCCCCCCAAAACAAGTAATCCAGTGAAGAAATGGGCAGAGGACATGAATAGACATTTTTCCAAAGAAGACATCCAGATAGCTAATGGACACATGAAAAGATGCTCAACATCACTCATCATCAGGGAAATACAAATCAAAACTACAATGAGATATAACCACATACCTGCCCGAATGGCTAAAATTAACAACACAGGAAATAAAAAATTGTTGGTGAGGATGCAGAGAAAGCAGAACCCTCTTGCACTGCTGATGGAAATGCAAACTGGTGCAGCCACTCTGGAAAACAGTATGGAGGTTCCTCAAAAAGCTAAAAATAGAATTACCCTATGATCCAGCAATCACACTACTAGGTATTTACCCAAAGAATACAAATACACTAATTCAAAGGGATACATGCATCCTGATGTTCATAGCAGCATTATCAACAGTAGTCAAATTATGGAAAGAGTCCAAATATTCCCATCAACTGATGAATGGATAAAGAAGATGTGAGATATATATATATATATATATATATATATATATATATATATATATGGAAGATATATATTCACAATGGAATATTATTCAACTATCAAAAAGAATGAAATCTGGCCATTTGCAATGACATGGATAAAAGCTAGAGTGTACTATGCTAAGCGAAATAAGAGAAAGACAAATACCATATAATGTCATGCATGTGGAATTTAAGAAACAAGACATAAAAATAGGGGCTAAAAGAGAGAGGCAAATTGTATAAAAGACTCTTAATGATAAAGAACAAACTGAGGGTTGTGGGAGGGAGGTGGGTGGGTGATTGGTATAAAAGAGGGCACTTGTGATGAGCACTGCGTGTTATATGTAAGGAATGAATCATTAAATTCCATTCTTGAAACCAATATTACACTATATGTTAACTAATAAAATTTAAATAAAACCTGAAATTAACAAAAAACCCCAACTAAACAAACAAAAAACAAGGCTAAACTTACCAACTCAGAAAACTTACAAGTTTTAAAAAGCTTTATTAGGGGGGCACCTGGGTGGCTGAGTAGGTTAAGTGTCTGACTTCAGCTCAGATCATGATCTCGTGGATTGTGGTTTCAAGCTCCGCGTTGGGTTCTGTGCTGATAGCTCAGAGCCTGGAGCCTGTTTCGGATTCTGTGTCTCCCTCTCTCTCTGCCCCTCCCCTGTTCATACTCTGTCTATCTCTCTTAAAAATAAATAACAAACATTAAAAAAATTTTTTTAAAGATTTATTGTGGTGTAATGTGTATAGAATAAGTTCAAATGTTTTAAGGCTATAAAAAATAAAAATGTTTTATAAAATTGGAAAAAAAGAAATATAATAATACTTGAATATTATGACTCTTAAACAGCTCTTTGTTAAATGCCTTGACTGTGTTATTGTGTTTCCCTTAAATTTGTAAAATGAATTTTATTTTTATCTCGTCTGCTATAATACACATTTTATATTTACTTCTTTAATTTCTAATGTACTAATGAATGATTTCAGTACCCACAAATAAAGCCATTTGCTATTTAACTGTAACACAGAATTTGATTTCAAATGTTTATTTCAACCCACAGCCAAGTGGTCCTTAATTATGTTAAAAATCTCTGAAGTTTGGGGCAACTGGGTGGTCAGTCGGTTGAGTGTCCGACTCTTGATTTTGGCTCGGGTCATGATCCCAGGGTCATGGGATTGCATGAAGCCTGCTTGAGATTCTCTTTCTCTCGCCCTCTGCCTCTCTTCCCTGCTTACATGCTCTCTGTTTCTAAAATTAAAAAAAAAAAACTCTTTAAAAAAAATCTCAGAAGTTGTTCTAAAATGTCTGAGCATTGAAAGGCCTATCATCAACCATTTATCTTTCCATAAAATTCTAGAATTTTTAGCTGCTGTGCCATTATGGCAGCAAGAGAGCCAATCTGGGGCTGGGACACAGGAAGATGGCTCACCCACAGGCCATTGGGTCAAAGCAAGCCTTGCAGTGGTTCTCCTCTAATTAGCAAGATGTCTATCAAGGCCACAGATCAACTTCTAGTTCTACCTCTGGGCCCCTGCTAAGGGACATGATGTACCCACCCCACCCCCATCTTCTTTTTTTAGACCTTCCTTTCTTTTATAAAGCCAGCAGCCTCTTGAGGTGGTCTCTCCAAAACTAGTTGAGGGGTTGGATGAGGTCTCCCTAGCTTCCCATTTGTTGTTATCATTGAAAATAAGCTGTCAGTTTCTTTGCATGTAGGTGTATTTCTTGACCCTGAACTCATCTCAGGGCATTATCCAGAAGCTACAACCACCCTTTCTTAAATCTCCACTCACCTTTAGTACTTGTCCCCTTCTAGTCTGAGGGCGGGTGATCCCTTTCTTTGTCTAGTGCTTTCAATCTGTATGTTTTCTAACTAAAATAATTGATCTTCAATTGGCACTGAATCAGTTTTGATCAGTGATAATATTATTTCAAAAGAGACATATTTTTCTGAAAGTAGTCTACTATTTGTTTCTTATGAGTGGTGACAGTATAATTTAATTTTGCATGGCAAAATAAAATAGCAGTCCTTTCATAGCAATCCTTTCCCACCAGCTTTCTTGTCTCCATTAACCTTTTAATGATGCAATCATGGTAAATTTACAGGACATGAACAAATTAACAAATACTGCAGTACCTGCAGTATTTTATAAACAGCTATACCTGCTAAGAGTCAATGGGCATATTTAAAAAAATTCTCTAGAAGGGAGCATGTGAAATGTATTTATACACTGAACTCTGGTGACTCATCAGAATAAAGGACACAATTGTATAGAAGGAGTATGTCAATCATGAGTCCTACTTTTAGTAGTCAGAGCACCCTAGTAAAACAGTTTCTGACCTTCAGATTGTCATGTTTTATTTACAAGATCAGAGTGTGGCATACTTAGCTAATATTGCTTCAGGGACTCTGGGATCTGAACACATAAACACACAACACAAAGAACCTTTTCTTTTAACCAATGATCTTTGTCCTCTCAGTAAGTTTGCCTGGTGTTCAAAGCCACTGCAATTTCTATGGAATTTGTAAAACAAATCAATTCCATAATTTCATTCAGCAAAGACGAAAAATATGTGTTTAACATGTGGGGATTCAAGTCAGATTAGAACATTCATCTCCGTGGAAAAGCTCAGAGTCATGTTCCTTTCTTCTCACAATGAAAGGCCCAGCATATTAAAATGTAAATTCCTGAGTATCCTTGAACAATCCTTATATATAGTGTAAATAACTGATTTCAAGGATTTATACAGCCAGCTAGACTACATATTCCATTAGTTCAACCAATATGCATATTTCTAATAGTTTAGAGGTCTTAAAGTTCAACATAGAATATGAAAATAAAGCTTTTTTTTTAAGGCAGAAAATATCAAAGTTGTCACCAAAGTATTTGTTAGCAGAAGTAGCTGATCATAAGGAGACTTTTTATCTTGGCCTTATCAAGGAGCTGCATTCTGTGATCATTCTTAAAAGCTTCTACCATGTGCATTGTTAGCTTAAGTGGGCTGCTTGCTATGTTTAGCTACAATATGCCTGACAAAGAATAGTGCACACACTTGATAAACTCTTCATAAATTTATTACAAGCAAGATCTACTTGTCAGTCCTTGAGTTGTTACTTTTGACATCAAGCTAAGATTCAAACGGAAGGTGAACATAAAGTCTCTGCAATTATTTAAAATGACTAATATATATCATGAGGAGCAGTTAATGAGAGTAAATGAAATAAACATTTTCCAGCAACATGATGATTGCTTTCATCAAACCAAGAAGTGGTTAAAATTTAAAGTTGACTTGGATCTACTAAACCAGAGGTAAGTGATGTCAAAATAAATCCAGATTAAAAACCACTTTTACAGAATTTTTTGTACATATTATATGTCTTTTCTACAAAATGTACTCAAGTTTCTCTTTTGCAGTGCTGTTAAAATTATGTTAAAATAATATTCATTGGCCACCCTTGTGCTAGGTACCACTGAGGATATGATCTAATGCTTTGCAAAAAGAATCTTAAATACATGGTTGTGATTAATTTGGTGGTTTCAATAAATCACTTTACAGATTATTGAGCTATTGTGGTCACAAATCATAGATCATCTACCTCCACTGGTCTCTGCCCTCCAAGATCTTAAATATAATTGGGAAGACAAGATATACAGACATGAAAAGTTAAATAATCATCCCAGACAGTGATCTAAGAGCTATCAAAAGGAAATACACGATTCAATATCAAACAATGCCTTCTGTCTCTGAACTAGTCACATTTATTGCTGCATACAGAAGAGATCAAGCCAAGAAGTGCTATAGGCATTCAGGGGGGAGAGAGAGGAATGAGGCCTGAAATGCACAGAGACAATTTCATGAAGGAGACAGGGAGTAGAGATGGCCTGTTAGGGTAAGTGGACTTTGCAAAGATGGAAAGAAGGGCAAAGTGTCTCCAGTCACTCTATGGTTTGAACCTGGGTTCTCAATTATATTTATGCTTGATTTTATTCTCAGTATTCTGTCTATTCCTGTGGAACAGTGTGCAGACTGCTTAGCAAAATCCATGTTCTCCTCTTCTTTGTGGGCTAGGCTACATTTCCCATCCTCCTTTGCAGGTATGTGTGGCCACATGGCTTATTTCTAGCTAATGAGTGGAGATGTATTAGTAATCTATTGTTGCCTAACAAATTACCCTGAAACTTAGCAGCTTTAAACAACAGATATTTGTTATCTCCTAATTCCTGAGGGTCAGGGAGTCAGGAGTATATTAATTAGGTGTTCTGACTCAAGGTCTCTTGTGAGCCTGCAGTTAAGATGTGGGCTGGGACTACAGCCATCTGAAGGCTTTCTCAGGGCCGGTTTCTGTTTCCAAGCTGGCTCACTTACATGGCTGTTGGTGGGAGGTCTATGGGCCACTCCAGGGGGATACTTGAATATCCTCTTAATATGGTAGCTAGCTTCCTTCAGAGTGAGTAAGTCAACAGAGTAGGACTCAGCCTTGGAAGTCACACACTGTCATTTCTACAGTATCTAATTTGTTACATAGATCAACCCCACTCAGTGTGGGACGGAGCTACACATGATCGTGAACACCAGGAGGCAGGGCATATTGGGGCTACCCTGAAGGCCGGCTACAACAGAAAATGATATCTGCTACTTTCATTCTTGGTACAGAAAAAACTCCCAAGTGCCCCTTCAATCTCTTTCCCCTTCCTGCTGGCTGAAATGAGATGACTCCCAGGGCAAGTTGGGACCCACGTGTTGAAGGTAGTAGTGCCTTCGGCAGCCTGGGTTCTGAATGACTGCATGGAGGAGAATGCCCTGTTGATCTGTTTGCCTGCCGAGTACTAGTAAGTGAGCAAGAAATATAGTTACAATGTATTTGAGCCACTGTACAGTTTCAGGTCTATCTGGTTCAGCAGTTAGACCACCCTAACTGTATAATTCCTATGGAGTGAATCTTTACAGTGTCCTCTATCAAAGTAAGGTCAAGCACCACAGAATGTTGACGAAGCAAGTGACAATCTCAGTTGTTTTGTGGCAGTTTTTCTTAAGTTTCTTAAAAATTTTGAACAAGTATCTATTGAGTGCCTACCATGTGTCAGGGATCATCTAGGCACGGGTGTAACAAGACATTCATTGCTTCATGGAGCTCACATTCTAAAGGAATACCTAGTGAATGCCTCATGGTGAATGCACCAAACAAGTATGCTAATGTTCTTATTCAGGGGTTAAAAGATTTATTTTTGAGAGAGAGCACAAGCAGGTGAGGGGCAGAGAGAGAGGAGGACAAAAGATCTGAAGCAGGCTTTGTGCTGTCAGCAGTGAACTTGATGTGGGGCTCAAATTCAGGAGCCGTGAGATCATGACCTCAGCCGAAGTGGGATGCTGAACAGACTGAGACACACAGGTGCCCCCAGGGGTTCACAGACTATAAAGGCATTTGCTGAATCTCCTGATTCGATGGGGAGCCTGATTCACGTTTCCTCTAATTGTGCTTTAAGCCAGTGCTAGCAGTTTCTCAAACTTTAACGTGCACATGAATCACCTGGGGATCTTGTTGAACTGTAAAATCTGATGCAGTAGGCCTGGGGTGCTGCCCAAGAGCCTGCATTTCTAATAAGCTCTCAGGTGTTGCTGAAGCTGCTGGTCCACAGATCACATTGTGCACAGCAAGGTCCTAAGGAACACTGGTTGCTCGGTGTCAGAGATATGCTATGTGAAAAGGATTTCACACTCAAAGAAATGAGAAGATGCAGCCCCAAGGAGAGGCCAGGCCAAGTTGCCCTGGTTCCTGATTGCTTTCTGATTCCTAGTGCCAGCCTCAGTACTTTTCACCATGTGTTCTGGGAGATAACTCTCTGTATTTATAATAAATTTCCCTTTTTAAATTTTAGCCTGTTTGAGTTCCTGTAATATGTGGCCCCCAAAAACCTTGAGTAAAGGCCAAGAGACCCAGACACAGGGAATGAAGGAGAAATGTAGCCATGCCCCAGAGCTGGGGATAAAGTCAAGAGCAATCAAGCTGCAAGAGTAACGTTAGGCAGATGCCCCAAGAGCCTGAAATGGCTTATATTCTCCTGCTCTAAGCCTCAGTTTCCCTATTGATAACAGGATTTGCTAGGAGAATCACATGGGATAATGCACTGGGATTACATAACACTGACACTCTCGCAACATGGCCATTTGATTTCTGTAAAATATTACGTGCGTCCTAGAGTTTGGGAGCATTATGTAGGATAATGACCAGAAAGTAAGTATCAATTTGCTGGCACTCAACAAATGTCAGCTACTGGGAACCCAGCTGGATATAACAGAGGAGGATTCAATACATTTTCTCCTCAGATAGGTGAGACCTAGCATGTTGAAAACAGAATGAAGAAATATCACTGTGGAAGGTCAGTGATGGAGGGTGCAGGAGGGGGTGGGGGAGTGATAGAAGGAACAAGGTTTGCCACATCCCATCTTAAAGCTAGCATCCTGAATGCACCAGGAAAAAGGGGATTCATGAAGGAATATCCCACCTTAACTAAATAGCAGTTGCTTACCAATAAGAAACAATTCAGTTATTCTTAAAACATGTGTGTTCACATTATTATATAACAAAATTTGTCAATTCTCTACAATTCAAACTTCTCAATAAAGATTGTAACTTTCTAATATTAACCATTTTCTCTTTCTGTATCTAGAAGAAATAGCCCAATTAATATCAAGACATATGTTTGGTAAAGATTATTAGGTAGCAGTTGGTTTACCTACTATAGCTTAAACACCAGCCAAAGATTCCATTTCAGTTTTTGAGTATGGACTTTATTTTCATGCTTGTGTATCTTAGCATCCCTGACTGGTCAGCAAAGAGAGAAAAAAAGGATATAATGAGTTCACAAGGATACATCCCTGTAGTGCAAGAAGCGATCTGGGTGTGGATGGTGGTGGAGGTAGGGTGACTGTGTGTTTGTCAAAATGTATAGAACTGTACATGGAGAAAGGGTGGATTTTACCGTATGAAAATGATGCCTCCATAAATCTGATTTAAACAAGAACCAAGGGGCGCCTGGGTGGCGCAGTTGGTTGAGCGTCCGACTTCAGCCAGGTCATGATCTCGTGGTCCGTGAGTTCGAGCCCTGCGTCAGGCTCTGGGCTGATGGCTCGGAGCCTGGAGCCTGTTTCCGATTCTGTGTCTCCCTCTCTCTCTGCCCCTCCCCCGTTCGTGCTCTGTCTCTCTCTGTCCCAAAAATAAATAAACGTTGAAAAAAAAATTAAAAAAAAAATAAACAAGAACCAAAACAAAGAACATCCCCTTGAACACAAAGTCTGACATAAGATGGCACATAAGCAAATTAAAAAACCTCAGTTTATGAGTGAACCAGGAAAGGAATATCTGGCGTTGTAATCCAAATTACCACAAAGGAGAATCACCCAGCCCACCACACTTTAGCCTGTTGGATGGGCCAGAGCTCTGTACACACTCAGCCCTGACCAGCCAGGGGAAGCACAATGCAAGGGCCTTCAATTAGAGCCTCTGGGTGAGATGGGACACAGAAGGAATATATCCCTTAGCCACAAGGGTCATGGTAGGCCTGCTCAAACACAATCCCATGAAACATGATGTTTTCAAAATAGTCATTATGATTTCAAGACTCTTGTGGATGTAACTGTGAGAAAGTTAACTCCTGTCTAGGTCCTTGTCTTGCCCACACCCTCACTTTATTCAGATCTCTGCTCAAATGGCCCTGGGTGCAGGGTGTGGCCTGCACTATCCCCAGAGTATCCTCAGGACCTAGGTCAAGTTACCCTCCACGAGGCTTTGCTGGCTGCTGCACCCTTGCTTGCTCTCTTTTCCTTCCCAGGCCCCCTTCCCATCTGCCCACTTGGGAATACCTCCTAATAAACCACATTCATGTGAATTCTCATCTCAGGGTTTACATCTGGGAAAAACCAATCTATGACAAGCTCCAACTGGGCCCTTTGATCCCCACCTATTTGTCATAAGTTGTTTTTTTTTTTTGAAAGTAGTTATCTTTTCACAAATTCATGTCTCTCCTCCACACTTGTGAACTACAGAAATATTTACTTATTTGCTTTTAATATGTCCCTATTCATGGAGTTCTTTTCCATTTTCCCTGTATAACTTGGGATCTTTTCACTGTTTCTCAGATACGCTGCTAAGTTTCCCACTTTGCTTATTACTGATGGCTTGTCTAGCCAATCTCTCTAATTCAACCTGTTAAAGAAACATTACTCGCATTTTCCATCCTATTTTCCATACCTTTTTCCCCCTCTATCTCTTCTATATTAGGTGCTTGCTCAAGATATCTCAAGGTCATTCTTGACCTTAATTTAACAGTCGAATCATTATTAATCATAACATAACCGTTTCCTAGTTTACATCTCCAAAATATAGAAATGTAAAAAAGGGAATATAATGAAGCCATCAGAACACACAGTGGTGTCTTTACTTCTTAACTATTTCCTAAAACATTAATTCAGATCAATTCAGTGAAACTTTTAGTAATTATCAGATCAATTTACATATACACCATGGTGGAAAATAAAACAAGTCCAGAGACTCTTTGATTCAGCCTCAATTAACATAAACATTGCAACCAGAAATTCCAAGTTTCAAATAGCAGTATATGAAAAAGCATGGGGAGAAAGTCTCAGACATTGACACCAGTATTTTGACAATGTGAAACAGTGGATTAACCATAGCCCTTTGCTTAGACAGATAAGGAAGAAATTTAGCAAATATTTACATACCAGTTTTCACAACATTTTAGCTAAATATTTACTTCTATATTTGTCACTATAAAGGTGAATTTTAAGTATAAGAAAGAACAAAGAGCATTTCTATAATATTGCAAAGTTTGTTTTACTAACTCTAAAGATTGTTGACCTGTAATTCTGAGACTGAGTGTTTATGACAGGAAACTGCATGTTAGAATGTTTGGAGTAGAAAATTGTACTTGTTTGCTTAAACTTGTAAACTATATGTTTGTCCTTAGATGGTTGATTTTACTCATCAACTCTTTGATAATTGATCTGCCATTTTTGACCTCACTGATCCAACTCTAATTAACTCGACAAGTAAAAGAGGATGTGCAATTAGATTGGAATTAAGGACCTAGCAGAAGGCATTCCTTGGGAAAAGTGATTCTACAACAAAATAAATAAGTGACTTAACAGAAGAACTTTAAAACACAAATACAAATCACAGCATTCTGTAAAAGCCCCAAACCAGAAACTATCTAAAGACTGTATGAGGATAGCAGGTTGGATATACTGTGGTATATTTACACAATGGAATACTATACAGAAATGAGAATGAACAAACTACAGTCACACTCACCATAGTTGGATCTCATAAACAAAATATTGAGTGAAATAAGCCAGACACAAAGACAACATATTATTTGCTTTTGTTCATTTAAAGTCTAAAAACAGGCAAAACTGATTTATAGTATCAGGATAGTGCTTATCTTGGGGCAGAAATGCCAGAAAGGGGGCACATTGAGGGTATTCTGGGGAGCTGATATTTTTCTATTTCTTGCGTTTTAGGTTTATTTGAGTGCTTTTCTATACTTACCCTTCAATAAATATTTTAAAAAACCCTATGTAATACAAAATCTTTATTTTCAATAGCACTTTAACTACTTCCCAAATCAATTTCATTAGTTATTCAGATTCAGGAAGGATGCTAGACACTGGGAACATTAAAGTGAGAAACAGACTCTGTCCTCAAGATCTCGAGGTATGATGAGGGAGTGGCTCTGACACAGGGTGAATGAGGTAAGCAGAGGTGGGTAGAGGTGGGTATGGTACAGGTGGATACCTTTCTCATTCTCAAGCTGAGAGGGGTCATGGAAGGCTTCCAGTAAGAGGTGAGGCTTGAGCCACCTCTTAAAGATTATAAAGGCATTAGCCAGGAAGGGAGCAAAGAAGGATCTCAGAGTGAGGAATTCTAAATGGGCAAATCCTAAAAGAACATGCCCATAACTGGATATGGTGTGAGTGCAGCATACAAATAAAGTAGTAAAGAGATAAGCAAGCACCTGATCCCTGTGCTCATGAGTGAAGGGGGTTTGGACTTTATTCTGGGATCAATAGGAAGTCACTGAAAGGTCCTAAGCAGGGGAATGCTGTGACTGTTGTGGTTCTATTGGTATTTTTTTCAGTTTTACTGAGATGTCAAAGACAGATAAAGTTGTAATATGTTTAGGGTACAAGGTGGTTGATTTGATATATGTGTACTATGTATACATTGTGAAAGAATTTCCGAATTGAGTTAATTAACACATATATCACCTCACATTTTTACTTTTTTTTTTTTTTTTTGGTGAGAACGCTTAATATCTCTCTTAGAATTTTTATTTTTTTTTTTAAATTTTTTTTCAACATTTATTTATTTTTGGGACAGAGAGAGACAGAGCATGAACGGGGGAGGGGCAGAGAGAGAGGGAGACACAGAATCGGAAACAGGCTCCAGGCTCTGAGCCATCAGCCCAGAGCCTGACGCGGGGCTCGAACTCACGGGCCGCGAGATCGTGACCTGGCTGAAGTCGGACACTTAACCGACTGCGCCACCCAGGCGCCCCTAGAATTTTTCAATATACACTTCAAAGCTGCTAAGAGACTAGATCTTAAAGGTTCTTTCCACAAAAAGAAAAAAAGATAATTATGTGATCTTATAGAGGTATTAGCTAATGCTTTGCTGGTAATCATACTGCAACACATAAATGTGCCAAATCAACACACTGTACACCTTGAACTTATACAATGTTATATGTCAATTACATCTCGGTAAAAAAACTGTACAATACAGTATTATTAACTATAATCAGCATGCTATATATTAGATACTCAGACTTTTTTCATCTTATAACTGGAAAGTTTTACCAACCTCTCCTCATTCCCCTCCATCCTAGCCCCTGCCAGCCACCATTCCACTGTTTCTATGAATTTGACTTTTTATTTTTAATTTTTTTTAGATTTCACATATAAGTGATACTATGCAGGGTTTGTCTTTTCTCTGACTGGTTTATTTCACTTTGCATATAAGGCCCTCCAGTTTCATCCATGTTGTTGCAAACAGCAAGATATATATGTGTATATATATATATATACATTTTCTTTATCCATTCATCCATTGATATTGGCTATTACAAATAATGCTGCAATGAACATGGAAGTGCAGATATCTCTTTGAAGATGATGGTTTAATTTCCTTTGAATATATACCCCAAAGTGGCCTTGCTGGTTTACAGGGTAGCTCTATTTCTTGAGGAATCTCCATATCTCCATAATGTTTTCCACAGTAGCTGCACAAATTTATATCCCTACCAATAGTGCACAAGGATTCCCTTTTCTCCACAGCTTGCCAACACTTCTCTTTTGTAGTTTTGATACCACTCATCCTAACAGGAGTGAGGTGATTTCTCATTGTGGTTTTGATTGGCATTTCCCTAATGACAAGTGATGTTGAATACCTTTTCATATACCTGTTGGCCATCTATATGTCATCTTGGGAAAAATATCTATTCAGGTCCTTTGCCCATTTTTTAATTGGGTTATTTGTTTGTTTGTGGTTGCTGTTGTTATGCTTTCCAGTTGTATGAGTTTCTTGTGTATTTTGTATATTAATTCCTTATTGGATGTGTGGTTTGCAGGTATGTTCTCCCATTTCACAGATTGCCTTTTCATTTTGTTGATGGTTTCCTTTGCTCTGCAGAAGCTTTTTAGTTTGATGTGGTCCAACTTATTTTTGCTTTTGTTGTCTTTGATGTCATATCCAAAAAATCATTGTCAAGACCAATGTCAAAGAGCTTTTTCCCTATGTTTCTTTTTTTTTTAATATGTGAAATTTATTGTCACATTGGTTTCCATACAACACCCAGTGCTCATCCCAAAAGGTGCCCTCCTCAATACCCATCACCCACCCTCTCCTCCCTCCCACCCCCCATTAACCCTCAGATTGTTCTCAGTTTTTAACAGTCTCTTATGCTTTAGCTCTCTCCCACTCTAACCTCTTTTTTTTTTCCTTCCCCTCCCCCATGGGTTCCCATTAAGTTTCTCAGGATCCACATAAGAGTGAAACCATAAGGTATCTTTCTTTCTCTGTATGGCTTATTTCACTTAGCATCACACTCTCCAGTTCCATCCACGTTGCTACAAAAGGCCATATTTCATTTTTTCTCATTGCCACATAGTATTCTATTGTGTATATAAACCACAATTTCTTTATCCATTCATCAGTTGATGGACATTTAGGCTCTTTCCATAATTTGGCTATTGTTGAGAGTGCTGCTATGAACATTGGGGTACAAGTGGCCCTATGCATCAGGACTCCTGTATCCCTTGGATAAATTCCTAGCAGTGCTATTGCTGGGTCATAGGGTAGGTCTATTTTTAATTTTCTGAGGAACCTCCACACTGCTTTCCAGAGTGGCTTCACCAATTTGCATTCCCACCAACAGTGCAAGAGGGTTTCCGTTTCTCCACATCCTCTCCAGCATCTATAGTCTCCTGATTTGTTCATTGTGGCCACTCTGACTGGCGTGAGGTGATACCTGAGTGTGGTTTTGATTTGTATTTCCCTGATAAGGAGCGACGCTGAACATCTTTTCATGTGCCTGTTGGCCATCCGGATGTCTTCTTTAGAGAAGTGTCTATTCATGTTTTCTGCCCATTTCTTCACTGGGTTATTTGTTTTCCGGGTGTGGAGTTTGGTGAGCTCTTTATAGATTTTGGATACTAGCCCTTTGTGCGATATGTCATTTGCAAATATCTTTTCCCATTCCGTTGGTTTTAGTTTTGTTGGTTGTTTCCTTTGCTGTGCAGAAGCTTTGTATCTTCATAAGGTCCCAGTAATTCACTTTTGCTTTTAATTCCCTTGCCTTTGGGGATGTGTCGAGTAAGAGATTGCTACGGCTGAGGTCAGAGAGGTCTTTTCCTGCTTTCTCCTCTAAGGTTTTGATGGTTTCCTGTCTCACATTCAGGTCCTTTATCCATTTTGAGTTTATTTTTGTGAATGGTGTGAGAAAGTGGTCTAGTTTCAACCTTCTGCATGTTGCTGTCCAGTTCTCCCAGCACCATTTGTTAAAGAGGCTGTCTTTTTTCCATTGGATGTTCTTTCCTGCTTTGTCAAAGATGAGTTGGCCATACGTTTGTGGGTCTAGTTCTGGGGTTTCTATTCTATTCCATTGGTCTATGTGTCTGTTTTGGTGCCAATACCATGCTGTCTTGATGATGACAGCTTTGTAGTAGAGGCTAAAGTCTGGGATTGTGATGCCTCCCGCTTTGGTCTTCTTCTTCAAAATTACTTTGGCTATTCGGGGCCTTTTGTGGTTCCATATGAATTTTAGGATTGCTTGTTCTAGTTTCGAGAAGAATGCTAATACAATTTTGATTGGGATTGCATTGAATGTGTAGATAGCTTTGGGTAGTATTGACATTTTGACAATATTTATTCTTCCAATCCATGAGCAGCGAATGTCTTTCCATTTCTTTAAATCTTCTTCAATTTCCTTCATAAGCTTTCTATAGTTTTCAGCATACAGATCCTTTACATCTTTGGTTAGATTTATTCCTAGGTATTTTATGCTTCTTGGTGCAATTGTGAATGTGATCAGTTTCTTTATTTGTCTTTCTGTTGCTTCATTGTTAGTGTATAAGAATGCAACTGATTTCTGTACATTGATTTTGTATCCTGCTACTTTGCTGAATTCATGTATCAGTTCTAGCAGACTTTTCGTGGAGTCTATCGGATTTTCCATGTATAATATCATGTCATCTGCAAAAAGCGAAAGCTTGACTTCATCTTTGCCAATGTTGATGCCTTTGATTTCCTTTTGTTGTCTGATTGCTGATGCTAGAACTTCCAGCAATATGTTAAACAACAGCGGTAAGAGTGGGCATCCCTGTCGTGTTCCTGATCTCAGGGAAAAAGCTCTCAGTTTTTCCCCGTTGAGGATGATGTTAGCTGTGGGCTTTTCATAAATGGCTTTTATGATCTTTAAGTATGTTCCTTCTATCCCGACTTTCTCAAGGGTTTTTATTAAGAAAGGGTGCTGGATTTTGTCAAAGGCCTTTTCTGCATCGATTGACAGGATCATATGGTTCTTCTCTTTTTTTTTGTTAATGTGATGTATCACGTTGATTGATTTGCGAAAGTTGACCAGCCCTGCATCCCAGGAATGAATCCCACTTGATCATGGTGAATAATTCCTTTTATATGCCGTTGAATTCGATTTGCTAGTATCTTATTGAGAAGTTTTGCATCCATATTCATCAGGGATATTGGCCTGTAGTTCTCTTTTTTTACTGGGTCTCTGTCTGGTTTAGGAATCAAAGTAATGCTGGCTTCATAGAATGAGTCTGGAAGTTTTCCTTCCCTTTCTATTTCTTGGAATAGCTTGAGAAGGATAGGTATTATCTCTGCTTTAAAAGTCTGGTAGAACTCCCCTGGGAAGCCATCTGGTCCTGGACTCTTATTTGTTGGGAGATTTTTGATAACCGATTCAATTTCTTCGCTGGTTATGGGTCTGTTCAAGCTTTCTATTTCCTCCTGATTGAGTTTTGGAAGTGTGTGGGTGTTCAGGAATTTGTCCATTTCTTCCAGGTTGTCCAGTTTGTTGGCATATAATTTTTCATAGTATTCCCTGATAATTGTTTGTATCTCTGAGGGATTGGTTGTAATAATTCCATTTTCATTCATGATTTTATCTATTTGGGTCATCTCCCTTTTCTTTTTGAGAAGCCTGGCTAGAGGTTTGTCAATTTTGTTTATTTTTTCAAAACACCAACTCTTGGTTTCGTTGATCTGCTCTACAGTTTTTTTAGATTCTATATTGTTTATTTCTGCTCTGATCTTTATTCTTTCTCTTCTTCTGCTGGGTTTAGGCTGCCTTTGCTGTTCTGCTTCTGTTTCCTTTAGGTGTGCTGTTAGATGTTGTATTTGGGATTTTTCTTGTTTCTGGAGATAGGCCTGGATTGCAATGTATTTTCCTCTCAGGACTGCCTTTGCTGCGTCCCAAAGCGTTTGGATTGTTGTATTTTCATTTTCGTTTGTTTCCATATATTTTTTAATTTCTTCTCTAATTGCCTGGTTGACCCACTCATTCGTTAGTAGGGTGTTCTTTAACCTCCATGCTTTTGGAGGTTTTCCAGACTTTTTCCTGTGGTTGATTTCAAGCTTCATAGCATTGTGGTCTGAAAGTATGCATGGTATAATTTCAATTCTTGTAAACTTATGAAGGGCTGTTTTGTGACCCAGTATATGATCTATCTTGGAGAATGTTCCATGTGCACTACTCGAGAAGAAAGTATATTCTGTTGCTTTGGGATGCAGAGTTCTAAATATATCTGTCAAGTCCATCTGATCCAATGTCTCATTCAGGGCCCTTATTTCTTTATTGACCATGTGTCTAGATGATCTATCCATTTCTGTAAGTGGGGTGTTAAAGTCCCCTGCGGTAAACATTCTTCTCAATAAGGTTGCTTATGTTTATGAGTAATTGTTTTATATATTTGGGGGCTCCGGTATTCGGCGCATAGATATTTATAATTGTTAGCTCTTCCTGATGGATAGACCCTGTAACTATGATATAATGTCCTTCTTCATCTCTTGTTACAGCCTTTAATTTAAAGTCTAGTTTGTCTGATATAAGTATGGCTACTCCAGCTTTCTTTTGGCTTCCAGTAGCATGGTAGATAGTTCTCCATCCCCTCACTCTCAATCTGAACGTGTCCTCAGGGCTAAAATGAGTCTCTTGTAGACAGCAAATAGATGGGTCTTGTTTTTTTTATCCATTCTGATACCCTATGTCTTTTGGTTGGCGCATTTAATCCATTTACATTCAGTGTTATTATAGAAAGATACGGGTTTAGGGTCATTGTGATGTCTGTATGTTTTATGCTTGTAGTGATGTCTCTGGGACTTTGTCTCACAGGGTCCCCCTTAGGATCTCTTGTAGGGCCGGTTTAGTGGTGACAAATTCCTTCAGTTTTTGTTTGTTTGGGAAGACCTTTATCTCTCCTTCTATTCTAAATGACAGACTTGCTGGATAAAGGATTCTCAGCTGCATATTTTTTCTGTCTAGCACACTGAAAATCTCGTGCCAATTCTTTCTGGCCTGCCAAGTTTCAAAAGAGAGATCAGTCACGAGTCTTATAGGTGTCCCTTTATATGTGAGGGCACGTTTACCCCTTGCTGCTTTCAGAATTTTCTCTTTATCCTTGTATTTTGCCAGTTTCACTATGATATGTCGTGCAGAAGATCGATTCAAGTTACGTCCGAAGGGAGTTCTCTGTGCCTCCTGGATTTCAATGCCTTTTTCCTTCCCCAGTTCAGGGAAGTTCTCAGCTATTATTTCTTCAAGTACCCCTTCAGCACCTTTCCCTCTCTCTTCCTCCTCTGGGATACCAATTATGCATATATTATTTCTTTTTAGTGTATCACTTAGTTCTCTAATTTTCCCCTCATACTCCTGGATTTTTTTATCTCTCTTTTTCTCAGCTTCCTCTTTTTCCATAACTTTATCTTCTAGTTCACCTATTCTCTCCTCTGCCTCTTCAAGCCGAGCTGTGGTGGTTTCCATTTTGTTATGCATTTCGTTTAAAGCGTTTTTCAGCTCCTCGTGACTGTTCCTTAGTCCCTTGATCTCTGTAGCAAGAGATTCTCTGCTGTCCTCTATACTGTTTTCAAGCCCAGCAATTAATTTTATGACTATTATTCTAAATTCACTTTCTGTTATATTATTTAAATCCTTTTTGATCAGTTCATTAGCTGTTGTTTTTTCCTGGAGATTCTTCTGAGGGGAATTCTTCCGCTTGGTCATTTTGGATAGTCCCTGGCGTGGTGAGGACCTGCAGGGCACTTCCCCTGTGCTGTGGTGTATAACTGGAGTTGGTGGGCAGGGCCGCAGTCAGACCTGATGTCTGCCCCCAGCCCACCGCTGGGGCCACAGTCAGACTGGTGTGTGCCTTCTCTTCCCCTCTCCTAGGGGTGGGATTCACTGTGGGGTGGTGTGGCCCGTCTGGGCTACTTGCACACTCCAGGCTTGTGATGCTGAGGATCTGGCGTATTAGCTGGGGTGGGTAGGCAAGGTGCACAGGGGCAGGAGGGGCAGGCTTAGATCGCTTCTCCTTAGGTGATCCACTTCAGGAGGGGCCCTGTGGCAGCGGGAGGGAGTCAGATCCGCTGCCGGAGGTTTGGCTCTGCAGAAGCCCAGAGTTGGGTGTTTGCGCGGAGCGAGCAAGTTCCCTGGCAGGAACTGGTTCTCTTTGGGATTTGGGCTGGGGGATGGGTGGGGGAGATGGCGCTGGCAAGCGCCTTTGTTCCCCACCAAACTGAGTTCTGTCGTCCAGGGGCTCAGCAGCTCTCCCTCCCTTTGTCCTCCAGCCTTCCCGCTTTCTGAGCAGAGCCGTTAACTTATGACCTCCCAGACGCTAAGTCGCGCTTGTTGTGGGAACACAGTCCGTCAGGCCCCTTCACTTTTGCAAGCCAGACTTGGGGGCTCTGCTTGGCCGGCAAGCCGCCCCTCCGCCCCGGCTCCCTCCTGCAAGTCCACGGAGCGCGCACTGCCTCACCGCCCTTCCTACCCTCTTCCGTGGGCCTCTCCTCTGCGCTTGGCTCCGGCGACTCCGTTCTGCTAATCCTCTGGCGGTTTTCTGGGTTATTTAGGCAGGTGTAGGTGGAATCTAAGTGATCAGCAGTACGCACGGTGAGCCCAGCGTCCTTCTATGCCGCCATCTTCCCCTCACCCTCCTTCCCTATGTTTCTTATAGGAGTTTTATGGTCTTAGATCTTATATTCAAGTCTATAATCCATTTTGAGTTGATTTTTGTATACAGTGTAAGATAGGGGTCCAATTTTCCCAGCACCATTTATTCGAGACACTATCCTTCCCATATTGTATATTCTTGGCACTTGTATTGACCATATATGCATGGGTATATTTCTGGTCTCACAATTCTCTTTCATTGGTCTATGTGACTGTTTATATGCCAGTACCATACTGTTTTAATTATTATAGTTTTGTAATATAGTTTGAAATCAAAACATATGATGCATGCCTCCAGCTTTGTTCTTCTAAGATTTTTAAGACCGTTTTTTTTTTCTATTTCTGTGAAAAATGCCACTGGAATTTTGATAGTGATTGCAGTGAATCTATAGATGGCTTTGGATAGTATGGACACTTTAATAGTATCAATTCTTCCAATTGATGAACATAGAATATGGTTCCATTTATTTGTTTCCTCTTTAATTTCTTTCATCAATGTCTTACAGTTTTCAATCTACAGATCTTTCCTATCCTTGGTTAAATTTATCCCTAAATATTTTATTCTTTTGATGCTACCATAAATGGGATTGTTTTCTTGATTTCTCTTTCCAATAGTTCATTGTTAGTGTATAGAAATGCAACACATTTTTCTATGTTGATTTTATTTCCTGCAACTTTACTAGATTATTAGTTCTAACAGGTTTTTTTGTGGGATTTTTTAGCATTATATATATATATATATATATATATATATATATATATATATAAGATCATGTCATCTGCAAACAGAAAATAGTGCACTTCTTCCCTTCCAATTTGGATGCTTTTTAAATTTATTTTTCTTGCCTAATTGTTCTGGTTTGGACTTTCATTACTATGTTGAATAATAGTGACAAGAATGGGCATGCTTGTTTTGTTCCTGATTTAGAGGAAAAGCTTTCAGCTTTTCACTGTTGAGCATGATGTTAGCTGTGGGCTTGTCACGCATGGCTTTTATTATGTTTAGGTGCATTCCATTTATACCTAACTTGTTCATATTTTTCTTTTTATCATGAAAGGATATTGAATTGTGTCAAATGCTTTTTCTGCATCTACCAAGGCAGTCATATGATTTTTATCTTTCATTTTGTTAATGTGGCATATCATATTTATTGATGTGTATGTTGAACCATCCTTGCATCCCAGGAATAAGTCTCACTTGATCATGGTGTATGAGCCTTTAAGGTACTGTTGGATTCACTTTGCTGACATTTTGCTGAGGATTTTTATATCAATGTTCAACAGGGATATTGACCTGTAATTTTCTTTCTTGTAGTGGCCTTGTCTGACTTTGGTATTAGGGTACTACTGACCTGGTAAAGTGAGTTTGGAAGCGTCCCAACCTCTTCAATTTCCTGGTGCTATTTTTTTTGTCTTAGTGTATTTTATTTTATTATTTTATTTTATTTTTCAATATAATTTATTGTCAAATTGGCTTACATACAACACCCAGTGCTCATTCCAACAAGTGCCCTCCTCAATGCCCATCACCCATTTTCCCCTCTCCTCCCAACCGCCCAATCCACCCTCAGAGTGTTCTCTGTATTTAAGAGTCTTTTATGGTTTGCATCCCTCCCTCTTTGTAACTATTTTTTCCCCTTCTCTTCCCCATGGTCTTCTGTTAAGTTTCTCAAGATCCACATATGAGTGAAAACATGATATCTGTCCTTTTCTGAGTGACTTATTTCACTCAGCATAATACTTTCCAGTTCCACCCATGTTGCTGCAAATGGCAGGATTTCATTCTTTCTCATTGCCTAGTAGTATTCCATTGTATATATAAACTACATCTTCTTTATCCATTCATAAGTTGATGGACATTTGGGCTCTTTCCATAATTTGGCTATTGTTGAAAGCTCTGCTATAAACATTGGGGTACATGGTCCCTATACATCAGCATTCCTGTATCCCTTGGGTGAATTCCTAGTAGTGCTACTGCTGGGTTGCAGGATAGCTCTATTTTTAATTTTTTGAGGCACCTCCACACTGTTTTCCAGAGCAGCTGTGCCAGTTTGCATTCCAGCAATCCTGTTGGTATTTTTGAATGATCATTCTGGCTTCTGTGGGGACCTGGTGAGTTCTCCTAGATGGGTGGGTGAACCTGGGCAAATACAACAACAGCAACAACAACAACAACAACAACAACAACAACAACGGGACACATTCAAACAAGGATGAAACCCCAAGATCTGGGGTATAATAGGATACATAGGGTGAGGTAGGGAAAGATTGGAAACAACTGCTTAGAGTCTTGTATGATAGGAAGGCATGGCTCCTGGTCCCAATCAAAGATATTAACAGTCCAAATAAGCCCACTGGTGGCCACTCAATACCACAGTGTTGCAACAGTCCTTTTGCTTTGCCTTAAACCCATAATCATTTACTGAAATATATCCATGGGAGCTTTTATTGCACAATTCTCCCATAGACTCATCCAAAAATTCTGACCATCAGAACTGTGAATAATTTTAGTTGTCTTCAGTGTCTTCAATTGTTTCAGGTTCCCAGCCCATGAGTCTGTGATCGAATAGAGAGATGCTTTGAGCACCTCAGGAACCAGCAAAAGCATGCCATCAAGCACTTGCCCATCTTCCAGTTTGGTCGGTGAAGTGTCAACCCACTAAGCCTGGGCCGTGAGTCCAGAAGGCTTGGAATCAGTCTAACTATCTTTGTTTCAACAGTATTTAGTAAGTTGTTATCTGTCAATAAATATCTAGATGAAGGTGAATCTCACTTTAAATAGGTGAGGAAGGGCAGAATAGGAAGCAACTGCTTACCCAAAAGCAACATCAAAATTTACAATTGGGTGTTCTCCTCATCACATTTATCAAATTTTTTTTGTTTTTGTTTTTGTTTTTAAACAGCAAAACAGGTCGGCGGCAAGATGGCGGCTTAGGAGGACGCTGGGCTCACCGCACGTCCTGCTGATCACTTAGATTCCATCTACATCTGCCTAAATAACCCAGAAAACCGCCAGAGGATTAGCAGAACGGAGTCGCCGGAGCCAAACGCAGACGAGAGGCCCACGGAAGAGGGTAGGAAGGGCTGCGAGGCGGTGCGCGCTCCACTGACTGGCGGGAGGGAGCCGGGGCGGAGGGGCGGCTCGCCGGCCAAGCACAGCCACCGAGTCTGGCTTGCAAAAGTGGAGGGGCCTGACGGACTGTGTTCCCACAACAAGCGCGACTTAGCGTCTGGGAGGTCATAAGTTAACAGCTCTGCTCGGAAAGCGGGAAGGCTGGAGGACAAAGGGAGGGAGAGCTGCTGAGCCCCCTGACAACAGAGCGCAGTTTGGTGGGGAACAAAGGCGCTCGCCAGCGCCATCTCCCCCGCCCATCCCCCAGCCGAAATCCCAAAGAGAACCTGTTCCTGCCGGGGAACTTGCTCGCTCCGCGCAAACACCCAACTCTGCGCTTCGGCGGAGCCAAACCTCCGGCAGCGGATCTGACTCCCTCCCGCTGCCACAGGGCCCCTCCTGAAGTGGATCACCTAAGGAGAAGCGATCTAAGCCTGCCCCTCCTGCCCCCGAGCACCTTGCCTACCCACCCCAGCTAATACGCCAGATCCCCAGCATCACAAGCCTGGCACGGTGCAAGTAGCCCAGACGAGCCACACCACCCCACAGTGAATCCCGCCCCTAGGAGAGGGGAAGAGAAGGCACACACCAGTCTGACCGTGGCCCCAGCGGTGGGCTGGGGACAGACATCAGGTCTGACTGCGGCCCCGCCCACCAACTCCAGTTATACACTACAGCACAGGGGAAGTGCCCTGCAGGTCCTCACCACGCCAGGGACTATCCAAAATGACCAAGCGGAAGAATTCCCCTCAGAAGAATCTCCAGGAAATAACAACAGCTAATGAGCTGATCAAAAAGGATTTAAATAATATAACAGAAAGTGAATTTAGAATAATAGTCATAAAATTAATCGCTGGGCTTGAAAACAGTATAGAGGACAGCAGAGAATCTCTTGCTACAGAGATCAAGGGACTAAGGAACAGTCACGAGGAGCTGAAAAACGCTTTAAACGAAATGCATAACAAAATGGAAACCACCACAGCTCGGCTTGAAGAGGCAGAGGAGAGAATAGGTGAACTAGAAGATAAAGTTATGGAAAAAGAGGAAGCTGAGAAAAAGAGAGATAAAAAAATCCAGGAGTATGAGGGGAAAATTAGAGAATTAAGTGATACACTAAAAAGAAATAATATACGCATAATTGGTATCCCAGAGGAGGAAGAGAGAGGGAAAGGGGCTGAAGGGGTACTTGAAGAAATCATAGCTGAGAACTTCCCTGAACTGGGGAAGGAAAAAGGCATTGAAATCCAAGAGGCACAGAGAACTCCCTTCAGACGTAACTTGAATCGATCTTCTGCACGACATATCATAATGAAACTGGCAAAATACAAGGATAAAGAGAAAATTCTGAAAGCAGCAAGGGGTAAACGTGCCCTCACATATAAAGGGAGACCTATAAGACTCGTGACTGATCTCTCTTTTGAAACTTGGCAGGCCAGAAAGAATTGGCACGAGATTTTCAGGGTGCTAGACAGAAAAAATATGCAGCCGAGAATCATTTATCCAGCAAGTCTGTCATTTAGAATAGAAGGAGAGATAAAGGTCTTCCCAAACAAACAAAAACTGAAGGAATTTGTCACCACTAAACCAGCCCTACAAGAGATCCTAAGGGGGACCCTGTGAGACAAAGTCCCAGAGACATCACTACAAGCATAAAACATACAGACATCACAATGACTCTAAACCCGTATCTTTCTATAATAACACTGAATGTAAATGGATTAAATGCGCCAACCAAAAGACATAGGGTATCAGAATGGATAAAAAAACAAGACCCATCTATTTGCTGTCTACAAGAGACTCATTTTAGACCTGAGGACACCTTTAGATTGAGAGTGAGGGGATGGAGAACTATTTATCATGCGACTGGAAGCCAAAAGAAAGCTGGAGTAGCCATACTTATATCAGACAAACTAGACTTTAAATTAAAGGCTGTAACAAGAGATGAAGAAGGACATTATATCATAGTTACAGGGTCTATCCATCAGGAAGAGCTAACAATTATAAATGTCTATGCACCGAATACCGGAGCCCCCAAATATATAAAACAATTACTCATAAACATAAGCAACCTTATTGATAAGAATGTGGTAATTGCAGGGGACTTTAATACACCACTTACAGAAATGGATAGATCATCTAGACACACGGTCAATAAAGAAACAAGGGCCCTGAATGAGACATTGGATCAGATGGACTTGACAGATATATTTAGAACTCTGCATCCCAAAGCAACAGAATATACTTTCTTCTCGAGTGCACATGGAACATTCTCCAAGATAGATCATATACTGGGTCACAAAACAGCCCTTCATAAGTTTACAAGAATTGAAATTATACCATGCTTACTTTCAGACCACAATGCTATGAAGCTTGAAATCAACCACAGAAAAAAGTCTGGAAAACCTCCAAAAGCATGGAGGTTAAAGAACACCCTACTAACGAATGAGTGGGTCAACCAGGCAATTAGAGAAGAAATTAAAAAATATATGGAAACAAATGAAAATGAAAATACAACAATCCAAACGCTTTGGGACGCAGCAAAGGCAGTCCTGAGAGGAAAATACATTGCAATCCAGGCCTATCTCCAGAAACAAGAAAAATCCCAAATACAAAATCTAACAGCACACCTAAAGGAACTAGAAGCAGAACAGCAAAGGCAGCCTAAACCCAGCAGAAGAAGAGAAATAATAAAGATCAGGGCAGAAATAAACAATATAGAAACTAAAAAAACTGTAGAGCAGATCAACGAAACCAAGAGTTGGTTTTTTGAAAAAATAAACAAAATTGACAAACCTCTAGCCAGGCTTCTCAAAAAGAAAAGGGAGATGACCCAAATAGATAAAATCATGAATGAAAATGGAATTATTACAACCAATCCCTCAGAGATACAAACAATTATCAGGGAATACTATGAAAAATTATATGCCAACAAACTGGACAACCTGGAAGAAATGGACAAATTCCTGAACAACCACACTCTTCCAAAACTCAATCAGGAGGAAATAGAAAGCTTGAACAGACCCATAACCAGCGAAGAAATTGAATCGGTTATCAAAAACCTCCCAACAAATAAGAGTCCAGGACCAGATGGCTTCCCAGGGGAGTTCTACCAGACGTTTAAAGCAGAGATAATACCTATCCTTCTCAAGCTATTCCAAGAAATAGAAAGGGAAGGAAAACTTCCAGACTCATTCTATGAAGCCAGTATTACTTTGATTCCTAAACCAGACAGAGACCCAGTAAAAACAGAGAACTACAGGCCAATATCCCTGATGAATATGGATGCAAAAATTCTCAATAAGGTACTAGCAAATCGAATTCAAGGGCATATAAAAAGAATTATTCACCATGATCAAGTGGGATTCATTCCTGGGATGCAGGGCTGGTTCAACATTTGCAAATCAATCAACGTGATACATCACATTAACAAAAAAAAAGAGAAGAACCATATGATCCTGTCAATTGATGCAGAAAAGGCCTTCGACAAAATCCAGCACCCTTTCTTAATAAAAACCCTTGAGAAAGTCGGGATAGAAGGAACATACTTAAAGATCATAAAAGCCATTTATGAAAAGCCCACAGCTAACATCATCCTCAACGGGGAAAAACTGAGAGCTTTTTCCCTGAGATCAGGAACACGACAAGGATGCCCACTCTCACCGCTGCTGTTTAACATAGTGCTGGAAGTTCTAGCATCAGCAATCAGACAACAAAAGGAAATCAAAGGCATCAAAATTGGCAAAGATGAAGTCAAGCTTTCGCTTTTTGCAGATGACATGATATTATACATGGAAAATCCGATAGACTCCACCAAAAGTCTGCTAGAACTGATACAGGAATTCAGCAAAGTTGCAGGATACAAAATCAATGTACAGAAATCAGTTGCATTCTTATACACTAACAATGAAGCAACAGAAAGACAAATAAAGAAACTGATCCCATTCACAATTGCACCAAGAAGCATAAAATACCTAGGAATAAATCTAACCAAAGATGTAAAGGATCTGTATGCTGAAAATTATAGAAAGCTTATGAAGGAAATTGAAGAAGATTTAAAGAAATGGAAAGACATTCCCTGCTCATGGATTGGAAAAATAAATATTGTCAAAATGTCAATACTACCCAAAGCTATCTACACATTCAATGCAATCCCAATCAAAATTGCACCAGCATTCTTCTCGAAACTAGAACAAGCAATCCTAAAATTCATATGGAACCACAAAAGGCCCCGAATAGCCAAAGGAATTTTGAAGAAGAAGACCAAAGCAGGAGGCATCACAATTCCAGACTTTAGCCTCTACTACAAAGCTGTCATCATCAAGACAGCATGGTATTGGCACCAAAACAGACACATAGACCAATGGAATAGAATAGAAACCCCAGAACTAGACCCACAAACGTATGGCCAACTCATCTTTGACAAAGCAGGAAAGAACATCCAATGGAAAAAAGACAGCCTCTTTAACAAATGGTGCTGGGAGAACTGGACAGCAACATGCAGAAGGTTGAAACTAGACCACTTTCTCACACCATTCACAAAAATAAACTCAAAATGGATAAAGGACCTAAATGTGAGACAGGAAACCATCAAAACCTTAGAGGAGAAAGCAGGAAAAGACCTCTCTGACCTCAGCCGTAGCAATCTCTTACTCGACACATCCCCAAAGGCAAGGGAATTAAAAGCAAAAGTGAATTACTGGGACCTTATGAAGATAAAAAGCTTCTGCACAGCCAAGGAAACAACCAACAAAACTAAAAGGCAACCAACGGAATGGGAAAAGATATTCGCAAATGACATATCGGACAAAGGGCTAGTATCCAAAATCTATAAAGAGCTCACCAAACTCCACACCCGGAAAACAAATAACCCAGTGAAGAAATGGGCAGAAAACATGAATAGACACTTCTCTAAAGAAGACATCCGGATGGCCAACAGGCACATGAAAAGATGTTCAGCGTCGCTCCTTATCAGGGAAATACAAATCAAAACCACACTCAGGTATCACCTCACGCCAGTCAGAGTGGCCACAATGAACAAATCAGGAGACTATAGATGCTGGAGAGGATGTGGAGAAACGGAAACCCTCTTGCACTGTTGGTGGGAATGCAAATTGGTGCAGCCGCTCTGGAAAGCAGTGTGGAGGTTCCTCAGAAAATTAAAAATAGACCTACCCTATGACCCAGCAATAGCACTGCTAGGAATTTATCCAAGGGATACAGGAGCACTGATGCATAGGGCCACGTGTACCCCAATGTTCATAGCAGCACTCTCAACAATAGCCAAATTATGGAAAGAGCCTAAATGTCCATCAACTGATGAATGGATAAAGAAATTGTGGTTTATATACACAATGGAATATTACGTGGCAATGAGAAAAAATGAAATATGGCCTTTCGTAGCAACGTGGATGGAACTGGAGAGTGTGATGCTAAGTGAAATAAGCCATACAGAGAAAGACAGATACCATATGGTTTCACTCTTATGTGGATCCTGAGAAACTTCACAGGAACCCATGGGGGAGGGGAAGGAAAAAAAAAAAAAAGAGGTTAGAATGGGAGAGAGCCAAAGCATAAGAGACTTAAAAACTGAGAACAAACTGAGGGTTGATGGGGTTGGGAGGGAGGAGAGGGTGGGTGATGGGTATTGAGGAGGGCACCTTTTGGGATGAGCACTGGGTGTTGTATGGAAACCAATTTGTCAATAAATTTCATAAAAAAAAAATAAATAAACAGCAAAACAAAGACTAATCCACAGGGTTTTAGCTAGGCACAATACAGCAAGGCAGAAATTATGTTTTTTTAAAAGCTTATTTATATATTTGAGAGAGAGAGAGAGAGAGAGAGAGCACTAGCAGGAGATGGGCAGAGAGAGAGGGAGAGAGAGAGAGAGAGAGAGAGAGAGAGAGAGAGAGAGAGAGAGAATGAATCCCAAGCAGGCTCTGCACTGTCAGCACGGAGCCTGATGCGGGGCTCGAACTCACTGTGAGATCATGACCTAGAACCGAAATCAAGAGTCAGATGCTTAACCAACCAATTTACCCAGGCGCCCCCAGAAATTATGGTTTTGAAATCCAAGGCAAATGTTTTGACTTTAATGCTTTTGCTTTCTTCTACAGACAGAAGTGATGAAAAATTAGAGGGGAAAGAAGCATTCCCTAGTGTTAGAAGAGGAATAAAATAGCCCTTCTAAGATGCTTTGTTTCTCCAAAACCCAGGCCCTCCATATGATTTATAAACTAAAAACTTCTGGGGCACCTGGCTGGCTTGGTCAGTCGACCATCTGACTTTGGCTTAGGTCATGATCTCATGGTTCGTGAATTCGAGCCTCACATTGGGCTTGTGCTGACAGCTCGGAGCCTGGAACCTGCTTTGGATTCTGTGTCTCCTCCTGCTCTGTCTCTCACCTGGTTAAACTCTGTCTCTCTGTTTCCAAAATACATAAACATTAAAAAATATTTTACAAAATAACTAAAAACTTGTGCCCATTTTTAGTATACCAAAAGCAAAGTTTGCATGGAGAAGTGTGGCATGAGTCAATGTCTGAGAAGATAGCCCATGAAGTAATTTTTAACCAAGCTTTGAATGTAGTAAATGTCTAGTGTGCAGAATGAGAAACAATCCATGACTTAAAGTAGTTGATTCACAGTGTGAAATTTTAGAGCTAGATATTTCTTGATAGATAATAACTAAGTACTGTTAGAACAAAGAATTAGACTGATGCCAAGCCTCATGGACTCACAACCCAGGCTTGAGCTGACACTTCACCCAGTGAACTGGAGGGTGGGCAAGTACTTGATGACATGACATTAGGATGTCACCTTCTCCCACCCCCACTCCTCCATATGTGGGTCCAACCTGGATATATCATGCCAATCTTGGGGTTAGAACTTAAAATGGTAACCCCACTTGGCAAATGTTAAGTATGTAACTGGAATTTCAATATCTGTGTAATTGTTTTGTCTTTCCCAAACTCGTTTTCTAAATTAGTTTATCCTCGGGGCGCCTGGGTGGCGCAGTCGGTTAAGCGTCCGACTTCAGCCAGGTCACGATCTCGCGGTCCGTGAGTTCGAGCCCCGCGTCGGGCTCTGGGCTGATGGCTCGGAGCCTGGAGCCTGTTTCCGATTCTGTGTCTCCCTCTCTCTCTGCCCCTACCCCGTTCATGCTCTGTCTCTCTCTGTCCCAAAAATAAATAAACGTTGAAAAAAAAATAAATTAGTTTATCCTTGCAAAATGGAATATTTAATATTTCTGAAGTCTTCAAAAGATGTTGCTGAAAATTTAAAGTTGAAATTTTCTACAATCCCTTAGTTGTAACACATTTTCTTCATGATCATTATAAAATAAAGGCATAAATGATCCAAACTATCTGAGCAGAATAATGTTTCCCATGGTACACACAGGGACTAGAATTTAGGATTGTGCCACCTGGCACATGGTAGGCACAAAAAATGTAAAGTATCCTAGACTTTCTAACACCCAAATGAGCATAGCAATGTCTCATGAAATAAGTTCAGGCTCCTGGTTTCGTAGATCTAAGGGAGGCAGGGATACTGTTTGCTGGCTGACTTGGCACATACCTATATGCACAAAGTAGGGAATGGGCCTGCCTCAGGAGGGATTAGGGTGGGGAAGTTTTGTTCTCTTCTTTCAGCGGCAAGCTAGTTGACCATCCCATCCTCGATAAATAGAGTTCATAAATGGAAGCAATCTGAGTTTTCATAAGTAACAGAGGGTTTTTTTCCCATCAGGATTTAAGGGTATGCAAAGGGAAATAAGCAACGATTTTCTGGCCATTTAAAGAAGCCAAGGGAACTGCTTAAGATTGGAATCATAAGTTTGGAGCCAAAGATGGTGGTTCAAGGCAGAGGAACACTGTAGGCAGGATAGTAGGGTGACGGTGAGGGTGGGGGTGGGGGAGAGGTGTACAACAGATGTGAAAACTGTAAGAAGTGGCAGTATTTACAACACTGGGGGTGAAGGGATCTGTTTCCTTAGACAACTTGCAGATTTAATGTTTATGACATTTTTGTCTGTGAATTAACTCTCTTGGTAGCTTTGAGCTAAAGAGGCATTTTCTAGGAGATGGCATCTGCCTGAAGAAAGTGAAGCATAAGCTAGACTCCTTCTCCCATAAAAATAACCCAGACCTTTGGTGCCAGAAGATCAGCAAAGCCATGGGTTACACTGGTAAGTGCTTTCAGCCCTTGAGTCTAAATATCAGTTCTTTTCTCAAGACGGATGCACTATTTCTAAGTCATTTGCCCCAGCTTTACTATTTGACCCAAATCAATCTTGTGGCTTTGGGGGGATCTCAGCCATTCTCTTCATGTATATAACAGGCATACTGGCTCATCTTGAAGAGATTTAGACTGGATGAATAATTACCTTGAACAAAACAGAAGCAATGACTCATCATTCTAAAAATCCATACTGCTTGGCATTTACAGCACTCCTACTCTGTATCATAGGAGATGAAAAAAGAATTTGCTGTTGGTGCCCTCTGAAGAATGAATCTTCTTCCCATCCCTGGAAGAGGAAGTACATTATCAATGGAGTAGGTCATTTTGGACAAAACCTCCACTCCTTTCAAGGACACTGGGAGCAGGAAGTACACATCACTACAGGCTTGAGGTCTTGGACTCACAAGAATCCACCTTTGGGTACAATGCTAGGGACCAGGAACGGCTCTGGTAGCAGTGCCTTCCACTCCTTACAACTGGCCTGTCCTCAGGCTCTTCTTGGCAACCAGAGAGATTAGCAGAATTAAAAAAGAAAGAGGAAAGGCAAAGAGCTTAGAATTTGGTTCTTAAAGGGATCCCCTGGGACACATCGCCCCAACCGGGAGGGTCACAAGGGCTTCCCCATACCTCAGTTGTGGTGGACAAAGGTCAGTGGGGAAGAGGAAAAGAGATGGACTTCAAATGGCATTTGTGGCAGGAGTTGACTAGCTGTTCAACCAACCCTTTTCTTTTCATCATGGCCCCTTACTAGACTACATTTCCCAGCCTCTACTGCAGTGGGGTCATGCCACACAACTGAGTTCTGGCCAATGCAATACACTATATGGGTAGATAAGTCACATATGCCACTTCCAGGCCTGGGCCTTTTGCAACCTCCTGTAAGCAATTTCTGTTACTCTCTTTTTATCGCCTTCTATCTCACCCCTCCCCACCATCTGCTGATTTAAATGGTACTCAGCGTAGTCTTGAAGTCAAATTTTGAAGATTTTTAGAGCCTTTTCTGCCTCAGGTCCTGAATGACTGTGAGAACAGAGGCCCCCAGCTCCAACTTCCTGTACCAACTATACCTTTTATGATTAAGAAATAAACTTCTATTTTTAAAAAACCACCAAGATCATGGGGCTTATATATTGTAACAACTAGCTTTACCTTAACTAGTGCAGAATTCAAAATCATAGACAAACCACTTTTGTATGGCTTTGAAATTACTATTTGCATCTTCTTGAAGAGCTTCTTAGATTTTTTTTCTCCGTGATGACATTGTTTTAAAGACTTATGTCTCCCCAGGAAGAAGGGATTTCAGACACAGGCTAGGCCTAGAGCCTAAACACCTGAAGAATGGACTGAGTTCCTTTGAGCACAGAAACATGACAGAAAGAAAGAAAACAAAGGTAACCTCATTTCTCCTGATTACAGATATGTGGGAAGAAAGGGTGGTACCCTCTTAAAATTTTTAAAAAGATTATTCCCAATTGAAGCAGCCTATGTTTAGAAAGTTCGAAAAACATATATTTTTAAAAGGTCTTTTAAAAGGTACATACTTAGAAACATGATCTTGACTGATATTCTCCAAAATTAGGCTGATATTTAGCATTGAGGTTTTGTACTGAATTCACAGAGAGTTTTTGGTAGATAGTATGTTTCTCCATTTCATGCCATCAATTACAGCTTGGTTCTGCAGCACTGAATTGTCAAATTCAGGCTCACTTGCCCATCCTGCTTCAGGGCTCCAGCATGGTGAATCCAGCTTGTGAGAACTGCATCAGCAGCTTCCCAAAGCCTCTGTAGCCCCTTTGGAACTTCTCTAGGCCACCAGGATTGGTCTATCCATCCTCATCAGTCTTCTTGGTTTCTTGACTGCATTTTAATTTCTCAGTTCCCACTTTTTGCCTAGCCCTCTTGGGTCAGTTATTTTATACTTTACTGTCCTCTGACGTGATCCTAAAATAATGCTCCATTGTCAACTAATGTTCAGTTATCAAAGCCAGAACGTGGACTGGCCAGTGGGGATATTTCCATGTGGTCACAGCAGGGCCTGTGGCAGTAATTCGGGTTACCGTAAGATTGAAGAACATGGTCAGGTAGTGCTACCTGAGGCACATTTCAGTGCACAGGACACTTGTCATTTATAGATATGCCCAAGTCTCAATTTTAGCCACTAACTTTACCCAACAGCTATAACGAGCCTCTAACAATGCTATGACAGAGGAGCAGAACCACACTTTGAATTTCCTGTGTTAAGTCTTTCAATGCATTATTGTAGCAGATGCTACTGCTGGCCTGCCCATATCTCCTTGGCATTTCTGCTATTTACTGTGAACACCTGTGACTCTCTGCCTAAGGGCAGGTTTTATGGTTGCAAGGCATACTCAATCTGAAGTGCTGAAGAGTTAATGTTCCCAAAGTAGCCCTCAACCAACAACTAGTGGGGAATTGGTAGGGAAGCCCCCTAGCTTCCCTAACCCTCAGGTGGACTAACTCTGAAGCATATTTTACATGATCTCCTAGAGTTTCCCAGTAGGATTGAGCTCCAGTTGCCTACAGTGACAACTGTCTTATTAACACACCATTAATTGGCTTTCTTCCCTTCTTTCTCTCACCTCCCCACTCTCTCAGTGATGCTTCCTGGGATCACCTTCCAAATAAATCACTTACACCCAAATCCTTGTGTCAGGGTCCTCTTAAAGAAATACCCAAGCTAAGAAATCTATTCTTTTCTAATTATAAAATGAAGCAAAGAAATTACCCCCAAAAAAGTTAGCAAAAGAAGGAAGAAGCAATGATACAGGTCTATATATTCCATGGAACAAACAATGGGGCTCCATGATAGAGATTATTTATTATTCTACACTTGTGCTGTCTGATATGGTGGCCATTGAGCACTTGAAATGTGGCTAGAGCAAGTGAGGAAGTGAATTTTAAATTTTATTTAATTTGAATTAGCTTGAATTTAAATAGCCACACATGGCTAGTGGCTACTGGATTGTCCAGTACAGATTATGGAAGACTTTCATCATTGCAGAAAGTTCTATTGGGAAGCAATGGTGTGAAGCAAGGGTAGGAAACATTTTCTCTATAGTATTAAAGATGTTGTTGGTTATATGATCTCTGATACAATTACTCAGCTCTGCTCTTACAGTGTAAAAGTAGCCACAGACAACATGTAAACGAAGAAGCATAGCTGTGTCCCAGTAAAACTTTATGGCCACTGAAATTTGAATTTCATGTAATTTTCATATGTTACAATATATATTATTATTCCTTTGATTTTTTTTCCCCAACCATTTGAAGAGTAAAACCATCCTTAGTTAATGACACCTGGCAAAGGGGTTTAGGGCCATTGTTTTCTGGCTTTTATTGAGAGAGAGAGAGAGAGAGCATGCAAGGCAGGGTTGAGGCAGGGGGGGTGGGAGAGAGAGAGAGAGAGAGAGAGAGAGAGAGAGAGAGAGAGAATCCCAAGTAGGCTCTGTGCTCTCAGCATGGACTCCTACGCTAGGCTCAATCTCACAACTGTGAGATTATAACCTGAGCTGAAATCAAGAGTCAGATGTTTAACCACTTGAGCCACCCAGGAACCCCTATTTTCAGGCCTTTGTTGTAGATAATAGGATTATTAGTCATTACTGAAGGAATTATTATTATGATGCCCCAACAATAAAATGCAGGTGTGACATCATTGACCAAAGCATCAAATGAGGTGATCACTCTAAATTAAATCTGCCTTTGAAGACAAAGCTTAGTTCAGAGTGTGGATTACTGTCAACTGAAGTCAGCAAAGAGAAATTGTTTTCAAGTGTTTATAAGTTTCCTTCCATGGTGGTCACAGAATCATTCAGGCTGCTTTTGAAAAAATCATGGAAGCCCAGGGTGTTCCTGCATCACTCCCCCGTCCGATTTTGCTCCTCACAACAGCACTCTCCTCACATAGAGGAACACAGTGGTGTTCTCCAACCTCTTCGTTCCCATTCATTTGTCCTATCTGCTACATTTCTTTCTCTACCTCCTGCCCTTGCCACGAAGATCAATACATAGGCCTGGCAAAGATTCACTCAAAGCTTTCAAATGACTCCCAGCACAAAAAAAGGTTACTTTTCAAAAACACAGTGTTCTCAGAATATGAGGCCATCAAAATAGCTAATTTAATCTTGAGACACCCAGGACTTAAAGGAGTGTTATCTCTATGCCACAGACAACTCTTTATTTTTGAGACCTGTTTCAGAGCCAGCTCAAAGCAAGCTGGGGATGCAATGGAAGTGGGGCCGGGAGTGTTTCCAGCTGGACAATTTAACACAACAGTTCTTCACTGTAACTCAGCAGAGAATTGGCCGCATCAAGCTAAAGGATCAAAAATGAGGTACCTGGCAGGGATCAATAAAGCAGTAGGGAAGAACCGTTTCTGGAAAAGACTGAGCTATCTGCTCAGTCAGCTCTCAAGAGCTCCCAGAAGAAATGATGGGCACTGACATTTTGTCAGCTCTGCCAACAGAGTCCAGAAACCCAGCTGGTGCCTCTGATGCTAGCTCTTGCTGCAGAGTCAAAGGTCTTGAGGCAAGGAGATGCAGGCTTTTTGTTTCCTTTTTTAAAACTGATGCATGGTGTTTCAGGAAAAAAAAATACAGTGTAAAGGTAATATTCTCTTCGGCTGGGGTTTAAAACAGCCACTGAAAGCTCTTTGTAATCAATAATATAGATCTCATTATGGGGCCCGCATTAAAGAGGTAGGAGCTATGTTAACTTTACAACTTCCTTGTGGGAAGAACAAGCAGACATTGGCCACGTGTGCTTTTGTCTCACTCATACTGAATGCACACACTACGGCAGCACAAGTGTGGAGACAAATGTGGAGCACCTGTAGAGTACTTGACCCGTCATGATGCAGCCACTCACCTCTCACAACTGTGCTAGGTTTCTGTAAGAGGTGGGGAAATGGAGCCTCAGAGAGGTCAATTTGGCTAAGTCTCTCGATGAATGGAAGGTAATGGCAGGCTGCAATCCAAGTTTCACTCCTGACTCCAGGCCAGCCCTAGCCTGCTCTTCCATGCCTGGGCAAAGATTCTACTATGGGCAGTGGTGCGGAATGTGCCTAACTTTGGTGCAAGTGCTGGTGAAGGCCAATGGGTAGACCTAGAGAGACTGGCCTGGGTGCTCCTCAGCTCAACCCTCAAAATGTTAACGGAGAATCCCTAAACAAATGATGTTGTTTTCACTGAAGTTCTAACCAAGGCCAGATACCCAGAGTGACTGCTCTGTGAGCTGCAGCCAGTGAGTTTACCTGATACATGTGCAAAGGAGATCCCCTATCCCCAGACTGGCTGCAGGCTCCCCCACCCCCCAACCCTGCCATGGTCTCTTATAAATCCTGTTTAGGCCTTCTTTGACTCAGTCCACCAACAGATTCCCTCACACTCAGGAAATAATCTGCATGCAAAAGAATTAAATATCTCTGAGTTTTTCTTCAACATAGGTAAACCATGTCATGGACAGTGAGATTGTAACTCTAGAAGTAAGCAGTGTCTAAAATTTTTTACACTGAACATACGTATTTAAAATTTTTTAAAATTTTTATTTATTCTGGAGAGAGAGAGAGAGAGAGAGAGAGAGAGAGAGAGAGAGAGAGAATGCAAGCAGGGGAGAGGGGCAGAGAGAGAGGGAGACTCAGAATCTGAAGCAGGCTCCAGCCTCTGAGCGGTCAGCACAGAGCCCAATGCAGGCTCAAACTCACGAACCCCAAGATCATCACCTGAGCCTCAAGATCATGATCTGAGCCGAAGTCGGACACTTAACTCACTTGTTACTTTGAGATAACTGCAGATTCACACGCATTGTAAGAAATAATATAGAATTCCCGTGTGCCCTTTACCTAATTTCCCTGATGGTGCATCTTGCAAAACTATAGTACAATTGTATTTACTTCTTAAAAGGTTTTTTTTTCCTTTTTTCACATTGTGGTGATTTGATATACCTGTATACTCCAGAAGGCTTCCTTCCATCTAGTTAATTAACACATCCATCACCTCACATACTTATCTTTTTTCTTTCTTGGTGAGAACATTTAAGTTCTACTGTCTTAATTAACTTCAATTATACAATACAGTGTTATCGATGACAGTTACCATATTTCACATTAGATTCTCAGAACTTATTTATGTTATAGCTGAAAGTTTGTATCCTTTTACCAAACTCTCCCTATTTCCCTTATCCCCCAGCCCCTGGAAACCACTTTTCTATCCTGTTCCTAGGAATTTGACATTTTTTAGATTCCACATGTAAGTGATACCATGCAGTATTTATTTGTCTCTCTCTGCCTGACTTCACTTAGCATAATGCCCTCTAGGTCCATCCATGTTGTAAATGGCAGGATTTCCTTCTTTCTATATTAACTGTCATAAAAAATGAAAAATTATTTCATTGCTAGGGTAGGAAAGAGACAAGGGGGCACCTGAGGGTGAAGGCAAAGTCGTGGGAATGGGGCTGCTTCTTACTGGGAAAGGTGAGAGAGCTGGGCGACTGGAGATGAAGCCAGGAAGAAACCAGGGGGGAGAGAAGATGGAGTCCTTGGGCTGCTTGCTGTGCTCTGCCCCACAGCGTCCTGCCTCTGTGCGTTGTGCACATGCTCTGCTCCAGTGGCAGAGAAGAGAGGCATATTTTATTTCCCTCTTTAAATCTCTCTGAAGAGAGATTTCCTGGTTGGGGCCCTGTAAATGGATCCCCCACTGGACAGAAACATGAATAGGATCATACTTCTGGTATGCTACCTTCACCATCTCTTTTCTGTCCTTCCCTCCACATTTTAGCTCATGGCTAAGTCCCTGTAGCTACATCAAGCACAAATGGGTGACACATGGCAGACCAGCTTTATGCCACTGAGCTGTTCATTACCCCCCAGTTATCTTCTAAACTGTATCTCAAAAAGGAAGGAAGGAAGGAAGGAAGAGAAAAAGGCCTACTTTCTGTAATTTCCTTTTCTTCTTCATCTTCACACAGTTTCATTAACTTCGTTTATCATGTGATAAAAGAGGAACCAAGAATAATGTAGGAGCAATTTCTATTTTAATTTTCAAAGAAGACATGCTTCTGTGTATTATTTGCTCATCTTTAGTCGTAAAGCAAGAAAACATTTTAAAAGACCATAACGAATAACTTCACTTTCAGATGCTACTTTAAGTACTACTAATCTCTGATAGCATTTTCTTGTTTATAAGGCATGTAAATATCCTCTCTTGGTATATAAATATGCTGAATAAATATTTTCTCTCATGGGGTGGGGAGGGAGGCCAGACTGGATAGGAGTCACTCAAGAAGCTTTATTCTGATCTATTTTTGAGGATTTATTCTACATATTCTACATTCATTTTAATGTGACAATTCCCCTGTGGTTGAAAATAGGATAGGCTTATTCTTTCTAGAATTGAAGGACACTAAAATAAATTTAACTTAAATAGATCCACCTGAAAAAAAATGCACCAAGATATCCAGGGATAGCACCATAAGAATGAGATTTTGAGGGGTGCCCGGTGGCTCAGTTGGGTGGCCAACTTTGGCTCAGGTCATGATCTCGAGGTTCACAAGTTTTAGCCCCTCATTGGGCTCTGTGCTAACAGCTCAGAGCCTGGAGCCTGCTTCAGATTCTGTGTCTTCCTCTCTCTCTGCCCCTCCCCCACTCATGCTCTGTCAGTCTTTCTCTCAAAAAAAAAAAAATAAAAACATTGAAAAAAATTTAAAAATGAGATTTTGAAGCAAATCATACTACATACCTTTTTCTACTAAAATCTGATACAGATGAAATAATAGAAGACATCAGGGTATTCCACCCCAGGCTCTGGAAACACCACCCTTGCTCAATAATTAGTAGTACAAGAACCCACCTCTCTTTCTTCACCACTCATCCCATTTTGCCTTTCCTCAGTTCAGGCACACAGTCACCTATAGCACTGGGGTGGTGGGAGGCACAATTCAATTTGGGGTTGAGGAGGTAGAGAGAGGGAAAGCACAAGACCCAGAGAAACTATCTTAATTTACAGTAGTCTATGAACAACTCTGATGTGAATTCCCAAATTAATGCTTTGAATCCACTCTTCTAAACCATGACCCGGAGCTTGTAGACAAAATGAGGGAAAATAAGGAAAAAATAGTTGTATCAGTCAGGACTACATTGGACTGCATATAACAGTAACTTTTTATAATGTAAGAAAAATAATAGCTAGAGATAGCAGTGCAAGATGCCACCAGTGACACAGTTTTCTTTTATCTTTCCTTTCTGCCATTCTTCGTCTATAGCTGTCATCTTGAAGGTTGCAAGATGGCTGCTCCACCTGCAGATGTCATGCCCACATGGCAGGGAGGAAGAAGGTGAGGGTGAAGGGAAAGACAATGAGTTTGCCCCTTTCTATCAGGGGAGCAATAGCCCTTGGGGAAGCCTCACTCAGTTGACATATGTTTACATTTCGTTGGACAAAACTGGGTCACATATACACTAGCTGTAAAGGAGACTACGAAGGTATTTTTAATGGGACACACTATAATCCTGAACAATAACAGGTTCCCATCAGTATAAAAGCACAGAGAATGGAAAGACAGCCATAAGTATCTGGCAAAAAAAGTTAAGACAGTATCTGTCCTATGTCTACAAATTTAAAGGGTCAAAAGAGAGACCTTGGACTCATTGTCTACAACTTTGGGGAGACATACAAAGCAATATAATGCACAGTGTCTGTAACTAAGGCTTTAGACTATGGAACATGTGTATCTGAATCTTAGCTTGGCCTGTTATCAACTGTGACCTTGAATAGATCATTTGGTTTCTGTTTTCTCTCCGGTACATTTCTCATGTCTACAGGAGAGAGCTATTAAGGATAAAATGAAATCATATTTTCACAATGCCTTTCCTCCATTCCCCTACATTACAAATCCCAGCATACAGACCCCAGCAGGCACACTATCAGGATTTCAAAGTGGAAAGCAAAATGATCAGCAGCCCATAAACAAGAGAAGCTTTAGATAAAGCAAAACAATTATCCTCTGAGTTTACATTCTCATGTCATGTGAAGTCAATTAAATAATGAGACATAATGAAATGGCAACAGCATATACCCCCCAATGTCTGGTCTCTATGTGTTTTGATGCATACAGAAAATGCCTACCCAAAGATGTTAAATGGCCAAAAGGCCTCAGATACGACGAAGTCCAGAACTTCCCACCAAATAACATATACTTTAGTTTCTAGCTAAACTGTGTCTAACAGATATTGTAATATAATATAGTGCCTAAGGGAACAAATAATCCTCATCAGCTTCTATGCAATTTTTGAGAATGACAGTGAATGAATTGACAGAAGAACTCTGTCTAGGGAAATCAAAAATTTACCATGAGCTTTTAAATGGCCCCAGTGGCTCTGATCCTCAGTAACATGTTCTGTACTCAAATACACATGATACCTTACTTAGAGTGCTTAGTTAGATATTTGACCATTTCTAAGTTCCATATATTTTTACATTTCTATTAAAGTAATCTTATTCTATATCATAGTTCAGGAGATAAGCTTCTTTGACGGTATTGTTAAGTGATTAAAACAGATTTATAATTTTGAATAGTCTTGACAGAGTTTCCCATGGCTAGAGAATTGCATCCCTGGGCTGTGACCTCCATAATCCCTCCACAATTAGGAACAATTATGCCAGAGCAGCTATTTGTGCTCATCCACAAGCTACACACTGTTAAGCTGTTCTAATGGAAGTGTCCCGTAGTGTGTGTTCTGTGTGTCTGTCACGCCAATAAATTATACAGTGTTTAAGCGTTGGTCATTTTGAATGCATCAAGGGCAGGATCCAAAAACTGCATCAAGAAGCTAAGACTGAAGAAAGTAGGGATGTTTGAACTAGGTAAGCAGACACCAATGGGAAGTATAATCACTGTCTTCAGATGGTTAAATGACTCTCAGACTCAAAAGAATAAGGTTTTATTCTATATAGCTTCAAAGGTCAGAGGTAAGACCAATGAATACAAGTTACCCAGGGAGGACATTCAGTTCAGAGTAAGAAAAAACTGTTCCAACAAGGAAATGAGCAGCCTCATAAGAACTGAGTTCCTGCGTCTTAAATGTCCATTTAGAGGCATGGCAATCATCTGTCAGGGAAATTGCATTAGGTGGGAAGATAGAATAGATTAATCCAAACATCTCTTACAGCCCTGAGTTGATTCTAACACTCACAGTGCTTGGTGACTCTGACTTTCCAAATTCAGGAAGAAAGTATCTCTAAATCTGAGATAGAAGCCATAATGATATTCCTTTGTTTTTAGTACATTTTAAAATTTTTTTTTTTCAACGTTTATTTATTTTTGGGACAGAGAGAGACAGAGCATGAACGGGGGAGGGGCAGAGAGAGAGGGAGACACAGAATCGGAAACAGGCTCCAGGCTCTGAGCCATCAGCCCAGAGCCCGACGCGGGGCTCGAACCCATGGACCGTGAGATCGTGACCTGGCTGAAGTCGGCCGCTTAACCAACTGCGCCACCCAGGCGCCCCAGTTTTTAGTACATTTTAAACTTTGAGGATTACTGTCAGGGTTATTGTATTCTAGTAGCACAAATAATCTCTCTTACGGAAGTACCCAGAGCCCTTCAAGAAGAGCTACTCTCTTTTGATGAGTTTTTGGTAAGTGCTCCTCTTTATCATGTGACCCATAGACATCAAGGCCAAAGTCACAGTTCCAAAGGTGTGCGTACCAAAAAACAACTAATTTCTTCCATCCACTGCTCACTTTTCCATGCCCACTTTTTTCTGTCTCCTACTCTGTGCTCTGAAAAGGGAGGGCAAGGAGCACTTGGTCTACCAGGGCTCCCAAATCTTACCCCCTGGCCTATAGCTCCCTGTCACAGATGTATGGCATTCCCTTCTGATCTAGAACTTGATCTACAATGGGCCAGGAAGGACTGGATAAAATGGACACTAGAGGCTGTCAGCTCAGGATCCAGACTATGGTCCTACTCTCCCTTCTTCTCCAGGGTCAAAATGTTTTTGCAGAAACAGAAAGGATACATATTATCAGTAACATTAACATAGAATGCCAAGCACAATATGTCTTATATGTGTATTTATTGCAGTGAGTATATGGAATCAGCACAATATAAAAGGCATAAGTAACCTTGTCTCCTGCCACCAAAGAAGTGAAGGAGGCTAAAAATCCTTTAGTGGTCTGAGACAGATCAATACTGAACTCTCAGGCAGGAAATTGTGGTGCTCTCACACAGAAAGCTCCTCAGACATTGCCCGCACCAGACTTGGAGCCAGACATCCTGACACAGGCTAACATAATGGCTCATAAGTGGCAAATGGCTCCTTAAATTGCAGCCTAAATTCTCCCACAATATTGCCAACTCAGAAGCCCCTTTGCATAGGAAGCCCAAGATGAAAGAACACTCATTATTTCCAAACAAGTTTTAAATTTCCTGATTTGGGTGAATTATATTCCAGAGAACTAAGAGCATGCAAATGAAGTGACAGAATCATTGTTTATTTCTTGGGGGAATTTGCAACATAAAAAGTCACAGAAAACTGAGACAGGAAGGTAGAATTTCCATGTTCAAAGGATGGAAGAGGATAGCTTTCACACAGTATGGTTGGGTGAACTTGTTATTGATTTTCAGAACCATTCTAGAACACATTATTAAAAGGATAATTTGCATGTACTGAGAAAATGATGTAGCAGTCTCTAGGACCCACCAGAAGTTCATGAAGAAGTCAAATGAGACTAATTCAATTCTTTCTTTAATCAAGTCATTATGATAAACCAGGGAATGCAATAAGCAATATATATGTATTTTAAAACCCATCTTTATGGAGGTGTAATTTACATAAAATAAACTGCACCCATTTAAAGTATATAGTCTGTTAAATTCCACACATAAGTGAGATCATATGGTACTTGTCTTTCTCTGACTGACTTATTTCACAAGCATTATACTCTCTAGCTCCATCCATGTCATTGCAAATAGCAAGATTTCATTCATTTTTATGGCTGAATGATATTCCAGTGTGTGTGTGTGTGTGTGTGTGTACACCACATCTTCTTTATCCATTCATCAACTGATAGACATTTGGGCTGCTTCCACATCTTGGATATTGTAAATAATGCTGCTATAAACATAAGGGTGCGTGACAAAAAAAGGGAAAAAATAAGAGAAAAAGAGAGACAGGGAGGGAGAGAGAGACAGAGAGAGACAGAGAGAGACAGACAGAGAAAGAGAGAGAGAGAGAGAGAGAGAGAGAGAGAGAGAGAGAGAGAAACCAAGAAACAGACTCTTAACTATAGAGAACAAACTTATGGTTACCAGAGAAGAGAGGGGTGGGGGATGAGTGAAATAGGTGATGGGGATTGAGGAGTGCACTCATTGTGATGAGCACCGGGTGATGTATGGAAGTGCTGAATCCCTATATTATACACCTGAAACTAATATAACACTGTATGTTAACTGGAATTAAAATTAAACCTTCTAAATAAAAAAATAATAAAGTATGTAGTCTCATGAGTACAAATGTGTACACCCATGTAGCTGTCACCATGATCAAGATACAGAACATTCTATCACCCCAAAGCTTCCTTTGTGTCTCTTTGCAGTCAAACCTCCTCCAACTTTTGGTCCCAGGCAAGCATTAATCTGCTTTTTGTCACTAAAAATTGGTTTAATTTTTCTGGAATTACATAAAACGTAATTACACGGTACGTAAATTTTGTGTCAGGCTTCCACCATTCACCCTATTGTTTTTGAAATTTATCCATGCTTTTGGATGTTACTTTCAAGTCCTGGTCCATTGTGTAGATATGCCACACTTTGTTTATCTATTCACCTGTTGATGGACATTTAGGACTGTTTTCCATTTTGAGGTATTATGAATAAAGCCACCAAGAACATTCATATGTAAGTTTTGTGTGGATGTATGTTTTAATTTCTCTTAGTAAGCAATGATCTCAATGCCAAAGACATTTTAACAGGTCTTATATGCAACAGTGAACAAGACAGAGATATGTGAGCCAAGTTCAAGAAAAAAAATATACACACACACATATGTATATACACACATATATATGTATGTACACACACATATATATATGTATATACATATATATATATATATTTATGGCAACTTTGTGAGTGATTATACCTAGGGAGTGCTAATTAATGGATCAATGCCAACATGGTAACAAGATTCTGCTATGGCATAGGGCTCTATCCTCAGTATTCTTGTATCCAGTATTCTTTTTTTTATTTAAAAAAAATTTTTTTTCAACGTTTTTATTTATTTTTGGGACAGAGAGAGGCAGAGCATGAATGGGGGAGGGGCAGAGAGAGAGGGAGACACAGAATCGGAAACAGGCTCCAGGCTCTGAGCCATCAGCCCAGAGCCCGACGCGGGGCTCGAACTCCCGGACCGTGAGATCGTGACCTGGCTGAAGTCGGACGCTTAACCGACTGCGCCACCCAGGCGCCCCCTTGTATCCAGTATTCTTATCATGACTTACAGGCCCAGTATCATAAAATTTATACATTATGTAAAGCTAGAAGGATTAGCTCATCAACAGCATATTCAGGATCCAGAAAAATCTTATGATTATTAAGTAATGCTTTTAAACAACTGAAACTAAATTTGACAGGGATAAATGGTAAGTATTGTGTATGATTATCAAGAAACAATTGTCTAAGTTCAGAATGAAGGAAACATGACTTAGCATATGTGTAAAAAAAATTCAAGATTTCAGTGGATAATAGCTTCAATGTCAGTTGACAGTCATACTACCAAAGAAACCAAGCTGATTTAGGACTGCATTAATAAATTTAATATCTTAATGAAAAAAATCATATTTTTTCTCTACCCTGTTTTTCTCAGAGCACATGTAGAGTATTAGATAGAATTCTGAAAAAACACAAATTGAAGAACATACAGAGGAAAGGGGCCATGATGGTGGTTATTCAGGTCTTTGTTGTATGAAGACAGGTTGAAGAACTGGAGATTTTTGTCTGGGTATAAAAGACTTATGGTTGGGGGGGTATGGATATAGCAGTCTTCAAAAATCTGAAGGACTATCCCATGTAAAAGGAATCAGACTCATATAATAGCTCTGAGGGCAAGAATCATGATTTAGGAGAAGCTACTAGAAGACATAAGAAAGAGCACTCCAGCTATTAAACTGGCCCAAAGATAAATGTGTACCTCAAAGATAAATGAATTATCAGTCAATGGAGGTATTCGGATATGGATTCAATGACCTGGTATATTATCTCACCTGTATAATGGAATAATGATACTAGCATAAGTGGACTGAGAATAATGTGAGTGAATATACCTCTGTTAAAATAGTTGTCACAATTATTAGACTTATTGATTGACATGTTGGTATCAATTAGCTAAAGAATACCCCAAAACAAGGACTACATCCAATTCATCTTTTTATCTGCAGCATCAACTATTAGATCTATCTCATGAAAAATCATTCAATAAATGTTTTGTCAAATGGGTAAATGAATGGGTAGAGGTAACAGATATAGGAGTACTTTATAAATGAAGAAAGCACATCAATATTGTACTATTAATTACTAATATTAATAATTAATTTATTGCTAAGTTGTCTGTCAACTCATTTTTATTTACATTCATAGTTATAACAAAAATGTATCCTTGACCTATGGCTTTACTGGTAAGTTCTTTCTATCTAGCAAGAAACATAATTTTTTTTAATATATGAAATTTATTGACAAATTGGTTTCCATACAACACCCAGTGCTCATCCCAAAAGGTGCCCTCCTCAATACCCATCACCCACCCTCCCCTCCCTCCCACCCCCCATCAGCCCTCAGTTTGTTCTCAGTTTTTAAGAGTCTCTTATGCTTTGGCTTTCTCCCACTCTAACCTCTTTTTTTTTTCCTTCCCCTCCCCCATGGGTTTCTGTTAAGTTTCTCAGGATCCACATAAGAGTGAAAGCATATGGTATCTGTCTTTCTCTGTATGGCTTATTTCACTTAGCACAACACACTGCAGTTCCATCCACGTTGCTACAAAGGGCGATATTTCATTCCTTCTCATTGCCATGTAGTACTCCATTGTGTATATACACTACAATTTCTTTATTCATTCATCAGTTGATGGACATTTAGGCTCTTTCCATCATTTGGCTATTGTTGACAGTGCTGCTATAAACATTGGGGTACAGGTGCCCCTATGCATCAGTACTCCTGTACCCCTTGGGTAAATTCCTAGCAGTGCTGTTGCTGGGTCATAGGGTAGGTCTATTTTTAATTTTTTGAGGAATCTCCACGCTGTACCAGTTTGCAGTCCCACCAACAGTGCAAGAGGGTTCCCATTTCTCCACATCTTCTCCAGCATCCATAGTGTTCATTTTAGCCACTCTGACTGGCATGAGGTGATATGTGATGTGGTTTTGATTTGTATTTCCCTGATGAGGAGCGATATTGAGCATCTTTTCGTGTGCCTGTTGGCCATCTGGATGTCTTCTTTAGAGAAGTGTCTATTCATGTTTTCTGCCCATTTCTTTTTTTTTTTTTTCAACGTTTATTTATTTTTGGGACAGAGAGAGACAGAGCATGAACGGGGGAGGGGCAGAGAGAGAGGGAGACACAGAATCGGAAACAGGCTCCAGGCTCTGAGCCATCAGCCCAGAGCCCGACGCGGGGCTCGAACTCACGGACCGCGAGATCGTGACCTGGCTGAAGTCGGACGCTTAACCGACTGCGCCACCCAGGCGCCCCTGCCCATTTCTTTACTGGGTTGTTTTTCAGGTGTGGAGTTTGGTGAGCTCTTTATAGATTTTGGATACTAGCCCTTTGTCCGATACGTCATTTGCAAATATCTTTTCCCATTCCGTCAGTTGCCTTTTAGTTTTGTTGGTTGTTTCCTTTGCTGTGCAGAAGCTTTTTCTCTTCATGAGGTCCCAATAGTTCATTTTTGCTTTTAATTCCCTTGCCTTTGGGGATGTGTCAAGTATAAATTGCTGCGGCTGAGGTTAGAGAGGTCTTTTCCTGCTTTCTCCTCTAGGGTTTTGATGGTTTCCTGTCTCACATTCAGGTCCTTTATCCATTTTGAGTTTATTTTTGTGAATGGTGTAAGAAAGTGGTCTAGTTTAAACCTTCTGCATGTTGCTGTCCAGTTCTCCCAGCACCATTTGTTAAAGAGACTGTCTTTTTTCCATTGGATGTTCTTTCCTGCTTTGTCAAAGATTAGTTGGCCATACTTTTGTGGGTCTAGTTCTGGGGTTTATATTCTATTCCATTGGTCTATGTGTCTGTTTTTGTGCCAATACCATGCTGTCTTGATGATTGCAGCTTTGTAGTAGAGGCTAAAGGCTGGGATTATGGTGCATCCCGCTTTGGTCTTCTTCTTCAAAATTACTTTGGCTATTCAGGGCCTTTTGTGGTTCCATACAGATTTTAGAACAAAGCTTGTTCTAGCTTTGAGAAGAATGCTGGTGCAATTTGATTGGGATTGCATTGAATGTGTAGATAGCTTTGGGTAGTACTGACATTGAGACAATATTTATTCTTCCAATCCATGAACACAGAATTTTTTTCCATTTCCTTATATCTTCTTCAATTTCCTTCATAAGCTTTCTATAGTTTTCAGCATACAGATCTTTTACATCTTTGGTTAGATTTATTCCTAGGTATTTTATGCTTCTTGGTGAAATTGTGAATGAGATCAGTTTCTTTATCTGTCTTTCTGTTGCTTCATTATTAGTGTTTAAGAATGCAACTGATTTCTGTACATTGGTTTTGTATCCTGCAACTTTGCTGAATTCATGTATATCGGATTTTCGATGTATAATATCATGTCATCTGCAAAAAGTGAAAGCTTGACTTCATCTTTGCCAATTTTGGTGCCTTTCATTTCCTTTTGTTGTTGGATTGCTGATGCTAGAACTTCCAACAGTATGTTAAACAACAGCGGTGAGAGTGGACATCCCTGTCGTGTTCCTGATCTAAGGGAGAAAGCTCTCAGTTTTTCCCCAGTGAGGATGATATTAGCTGTGGGCTTTTCATAAATGGCTTTGAGGATGTTTAAATATGTTCCTTCTATCCCGACTTTTCCGATGGTTTTTATTAAGAAAGGATGCTGAATTTTGTGAAATGCTTTTTCTGCATTGATTGACAGAATCATATGGTACTTCTTTTCTTTTATTAATGTGATGTATCACATTGATTGATTTGTGAATGTTGAACCAGCCCTGCAGCCCAGGAATGAATCCCACTTGATCATGTTGAATAATTCTTTTTATATGCTGTTCAATTCGATTTGCTAGTATCTTATTGAGAATTTTTGCATCCATATTCATCAGGGATATTGGCCTGTAGTTCTCTTTTTTTACTGGGTCTCTGTCTGGTTTAGGAATCAAAGTAATGTTGGCTTCATAGAATGAGTCTGGAAGTTTTCCTTCCCTTTCTATTTTTTGGAAGAGCTTGAGAAGGATAGGTATTATCTCTGCTTTAAAAGTCTGGTAGAACTCCCCTGGGAAGCCATCTGGTCCTGGACTCTTATTTGTTGGGAGATTTTTGATAACTGATGCAATTTCTTCGCTGGTTATGGGTCTGTTCAAGCTTTCTATTTCTTCCTGTTTGGGTTTTGGAAGTGTGTGGGTGCTTAGGAATTTGGTCATTTCTTCCAGGTTGTCCAGTTTGTTGGCATATAATTTTTCATAGTATTCCCTGATAATTGTTTGTATCTCTGAGGGATCGGTTGTAATAATTCCATTTTCATTCATGAGTTTCTCTATTTGGGTCATCTCCCTTTTCTTTTTGAGAAGCCTGGCTAGAGGTTTATCAATTTTGTTTATTTTTTCAAAAAAACAACTCTTGGTTTCATCGATCAGCTCTACAGTTTTTTTAGATTCTATATTGTTTATTTCTGCTCTGGTCTGTATTATTTCCCTTCTTCTGCTGGGTTTAGGGTGTCTTTGCTCTTCTGCTTCTACTTCCTTTAGGTGTGCTGTTAGATTTTGTATTTGGGATTTTTCTTGTTTCTGGAGATAGGCCTGGATTGCAATGTATTTTCCTCTCAGGACTGCCTTCGCTGCATCCCAAAGCACTTGGATTGTGGTGTTTTCATTTTCACTTGTTTCCATATATTTTTTAATTTCTTCTCTAATTGCCTGGTTGACCCATTCATTCTTTAGTAGGGTGTTCTTTAACCTCCATGCTTTTGGAGGTTTTCCAGACTTTTTCCTGTGGTTGATTTCAAGCTTCATAGCATTGTAGTCTGAAAGTATGCATGGTATGATCTCAATCCTTTATACTTAGGAAGGGCTGTTTTGTGACCCAGTATGTGATCTATCTTGGAGAATGTTCCATGTGCACTCGAGAAGAAAGTATATTCTGTTGCTTTGGGATGCAGAGTTCTAAATATATCTGTCAAGTCCATCTGATCCAATGTATCATTCAGGGCCCTTGTTTCTTTATTGATCCTGTGTCTAGTCAATCTATCCATTGTTGTAAGTGGAGTATTAAAGTCCCCTGCAATTACCACATTCTTATCAATAAGGTTGCTTATCTTTGTGATGAATTGTTTTATATATTTTGGGGCTCCCATATTCGGTGCATAGACATGTATAATTGTTAGCCCTTCCTGATGGATAGACCCTGTAACTATTATATAATGTCCTTCTTCATCTCTTGTTACAGCCTTTAATTTAAAGTCTAGTTTGTCCAATCTAAGTATGGCTACTCCAGCTTTCTTTTGACTTCCAGTGGCATGATAGATAGTTCTCCATCCCCTCACTCTCAATCTGAACGTGTCCTCAGGTCTAAAATGAGTCTCTTGTAGACAGCAAATAGATGGGTCTTGTTTTTTTATCCATTCTGATACCCTATGTCTTTTTGTTGGTGCATTTAGTCCATTTACATTCAGTGTTATTATGGAAAGATATGAGTTTAGAGTCATTGTAATGTCCATAGGTTTCATGCTTGTAGCGATGTCTCTGGTACTTTCTCTCACAGGATCCCCCTTAGGATCTCTTGTAGGGCTGGTTTAGTGGTGACGAATTCCTTCAGTTTTTGTTTGCTTGGGAAGACCTTTATCTCTCCTTCTATTCTAAATGACAGACTTGTTGGATAGATTCTCGGCTGCATATTTTTTCTGTTCATCACATTGAACATCTACTGCCATTCCTTTCTGGCCTGCCAAGTTTCAGTAGAGAGATCGGTCACGAGTCTTATAGGTCTCCCTTTATGTGTTACAGCACGTTTATCTCTAGCTGCTCTCAGAATTTTCTCTTTATCCTTGTATTTTGCCAGCTTCACTATGATATGTCATGCGGAAGATCGATTCAAGTTACATCTGAAGGGAGTTCTCTCTGCCTCTTGGATTTCAATGACTTTTTCCTTCCCCAGTTCAGGGAAGTTCTCAGCTATGATTTCTTCAAGTATACCTTCAGCACCTTTCCCTCTCTCTTCCTCCTCTGGAATACCAATTATGTGTAGATTATTTCTCTTTAGTGAATCACTTAGTTCTCTAAGTCTCCCCTCATACTCCTGGATTTTTTTATATCTCTTTTTCTCAGCTTCCTCTTTTTCCATAATTTTATCTTACAGTTCACTTATTCTCTCCTCTGCTTCTTCAATCCGAGCTGTGGTTGTCTCTATTTTATTTTGCAGCTCACTTATAGCATTTTTTAGCTCCTCCTGGCTGTTCCTTAGTCCCTTGATCTCTGTAGCAATAGAGTCTCTGCTGTCCTCTACACTGATTTCAAGCTCAGCGATTAATTTTATGACTATTATTCTAAATTCACTTTCTGTTATATTGTTTAAATCCTTTTGATCAGTTTGTTAGCTGTCGTTATTTCCTGGAGATTCTTTTGAGGGGAATTCTTCCCTTTCATCATTTTGGATAGTCCCTGGAGTGGTGTGGAACTGCGGGGCACTTTCCCTGTGCTGTCTTGAATAACTTGTGTTGGTGGGCGGGGCCACAGTCAGACCTGATGTCTGCCCCCAGCCCACCACTGGGGCCACAGTCAGACTGGTGTGTGCCTTCTCTTCCCCTCTCCTAGGGGCGGGATTTACTGTGGGGTGGTGTGGCCCGTCTGGGCTACTTGCACACTGCGAGGCTTGTGGTGCTGGGGATCTGGCATATTAGCTGGGGTGGATCGGCAAGGTGCACGGGGGGGGAGGGGCAGGCTCAGCTCTCTTTTCCTTGGTGATCTGCTTTGGGAGGGGCCCTGTGGCACCAGGAGGGAGTCAGACCCGCCGCCAGAGGGATGGATCCGCAGAAGCACAGCATTAGGTGTTTGCACGGTGCAAGCAAGTTCCCTGATGGTAACTGGTTCCCTTTGGGATTTTGGCTGGGGGATGGGCGAAGGAGATGGCGCTGGCAAGTGCCTTTGTTCCCTGCCAAGCTGAGCTCTGTCATTCAGCGCTCAACAACTCTCCCTCCCATTGTCCTCCAGCCTTCCCGCTCTCTGAGCAGAGCTGTTAACTTATAACCTTCCAGAAATTAAGTCCCACTTGCTGTCAGAACATACTCTGTCCAGCCCCTCTGCTTTTGCAAGCCAGACTTGGGGGCTTTGCTTTGCTGGCGGGCTGCCCTTCTGCTCCGGCTGCCTCCCGCCAGTCTGTGTAGCATGCACTGCCTCTCCACCCTTCCTACCCTCTTTCGTGGGCCTCTCATCTACGCTTGGCTCCGGAGAATCCATTCTGCTAGTATTCTGGTGGTTTTCTGGGTTATGTAGGCAGGTGTGGGTGGAATCTAAGTGATCAGCAGGACGCAGTGAGCCCAGCGTCCTCCTACGCTGCCATCTTCCCCCCAGATTCCAGGAAACAATTTTTAAACAAGGTTTATTCTTTTTTGAGGGGGGGTAGGGAGAGAGAGAGAAGGAGACAGAGGATCTGAAGTTGTCTCTGCACTGACAGCAGGAGCCTGACGTGAGGCTCAAACTCATAAACTGTGAGATCATGACCTGAGCTGAAGTTGGACGCTCAACTGACTGAGCCATGCAGGCCCCCCAAGAAACAGAGAATTTTCATGCTATATAAACTGTTCAAGAATCGAAAAAAGAAGCAGAAAATCTTTTCCATTTATTATTATTCCCAAATTTATTATATGAAATTAGCATTGAACTGATACTAAAACTGGACAAAAACTCAAAAACAAAAATTATAGTCTCACTTCAGTATGAGTATAATGCAAAAATAATAAAGTAGCCAATCAAATTTAATAGCATATTAAAAGAGTAGCTCATCAAGTAACATTATCTCAGGGACATAAGGGTAATATAATATTAGTAAATATATTAATATAATGCATCATATCAGGATGACAAATAAGAAAATCACATGATTATAAAAGATGCTGAAAAAGGAGTTAGTAATTAATAGCCATCTCTGATTTCTTAAAAAAAAAGAAAAGAAATTTGAAAAAGAAAGATAAACTAGCACAGTGTTCATAACATTATTAATCTCAGAATAGTAGTAAATATCCAATTAAATGTGATACACTGAAAGAATTATTAATTAACATTGTTTTAGAAATTCTGGAAAACCAAAACCCTAAACAACAAAAACAAAAGAAGGTAGTAGAAACAGGTTTGAAAGGAAGGAAGAAAACCCAATGAATCAACTAAAAATTATTATAATTAGCATAGTGACTAGATAAAAGAACACGTGTGCAAAAATAAATAGAGCTACTCTCTAACAGAAATATCTAGAGATTATGGAACAGAAGAATCCGTTTGAAATAGGAACAAGACATAAACACTAGCATAAACTTAGTCAGAAAAGTTTAGGAGTTTTTGTGAGATATAAAAGAAGAGATGAATAAATTGAGAGATCATTACCTTACTTTCCTTTTTTTTCCCGAGAGAGAGTGTGCATTTGTGGGGAGGAGGGAAGAACAGAAGGAGAGAGAGAGGGAGAGAGAAGCTTAAGTAGGCTCATGACCATGAGATCATGACCTGACCTGAAATCAAGAGTTGGGCACTTAATCAATTCAGCCACCCAGGTATCCCTTGAGAGACCATTATTTTAATGGATGGAAACACTAAATGTTTTAAATATACCCCTTCTTTTCTAGTTAGTATTTAAATTTGATGTAAATACAATAAATATACATCAGATTTTTTTGTAACCTGATAAAATGATTCTAATGCTCATATGGACAATAAATGGATAAGAATAGCTGAGAAAATATTTGGGGGGAGAAGATCACAGTACTGTTCCCATCACAGATATTAAAATTTAAGCAAGACCTAAGAAGGCTTAATGTTAAGCAAGGCTAAAGTTAATTACAACATTGCGATCCGATTCTACAGAAGATGGTGGTGTAGGAGGATGCTGGGCTCACCTCGTCCTGCTGATTATTAAGATTCTACTCACGTCTGCCTAAATAACCCAGAAAACTGCCAGAAGACTAGCAGAACGATTCTCCAGAGCCAAGCGTAAATGAGAGGCCCACGGAAGAGGGTAGGAAGGGTGGAGTGGTGGTGTGCGCTACACAGGCTGGCAGGAGGGAGCTGGGGCGGTGGAGGGGCGGCCCGCCCTGCAAGGCAGAGCCCCCGAGTCTGGCTTGCAAAAGCGGAGGGCCCAGACTGCATGAGTTCTGACAGCCAGCAGGATTTAACATCTGGAATGTTATAAGTCAACAGCTTTGCTTGGAGAGCTGGAGGGCGAGAGGACCCTGGGAAGGAGAGTTGTAGAGTCCCAAAAGACAGGGCTCAGCTTGGGGGGAACAAAGGCACTGGCCAGCACCATCTCCCTCTCCCATACACCAGCCCAAATCCCAAAGGGAACCAGTTCCCGTTAGGGAACTTGCTTGCACTGCACAAACACCCAACGCTGTGCTTCTGTGGATCCATCCCTCTGACGGGTCTGCCTGCCTCCTGTCGCTGCAGGGTCCCTCCTGCAGGGGACCACCAACAGCAAAGCAACCTAAGCCTGTCCCTCCCACCCCTGTGCATCTTGCAGATCCACCCCGGCTAATACACCAGATCCCATCGAAGCAGCACAACAAGCCTGGCAGTGTGCAAGCAGCCCAGACAGAGGCCACAACACTCCACAGTGAGTTCTGCCCCTGGGAGAGGGGAAGATAAGGTACACACCAGTCTGACCGTGGCCCCAGCAGTGGGGTGGGGGCAGACATCCGGTCTGACTGCGGCCCTGCCCACCACCACAAGTTCCTCCAGACAGCACAGGGGAAGTGCCCTGCAGTTCCATGCCACCCCAGGGACTATCTAAAATGACAAAACGGAAGAATTATGCTCAAAAGAAACTCCAGGAAGTAGCGACAGCTGACAAACTGATCGAAAATGGCTTAAGCAATATAATGGAACAAGAATTTAGAAAAATAGTCAAAATTAATCACTGGGCTTGAAAAAAGTATACAGGACAGCAGAGAATCTATTGCTACAGAGATCAAGGGACTAAGAAATAGTCATGAGGAGCTAAAAAATGAGGTGCAAAATAAAATGGAGGTGACCACAGCTGAGATTGAAGAGGCAGAGGAGAGAATAGGTGAATTAGAAGATAAAATTATGGAAATAGAGGAAGTGAGAGAAAGAGAGATAAAAAAAAATCCAGGAGTATGAGGGGAGCATTAGAGAACTAAGTGATGCAATCAAACGGAACAATATCCGTATAATAGGAATTCCAGAAGAGGAAGAGAGAGAGAAAGGGGCTGAAGGTGTACTTGAACAAATCGTAGCTGAGAACTTCCCTGATCTGGGGAAGGAAAAAGGCATTGAAATCCAAGAGGCACAGAGAACTCCCTTCAGACGTACCTTGAATCGATCTTCTGCAGGACATATCATAGTGAAACTGGCAAAATATAAGGGTAAAGAAAATTCTGAAAGCAGCTAGGGACAAACAGGCTCTAACTTACAAAGGGAGACCCATAAGACTAGTGGCAGACCTATCTACTGAAAACTGGCAGGCCAGAAAGGAATGGCAAGAAATCTTCAATGTGATGAACAGAAAAAATATGCAGCCGAGAATCCTTTATCCAGCAAGTCTTCATTCAGAATAGAATGAGAGATAAAGGTCTTCCCAAACAAACAAAAACTGAAGGAATTCATCACCACTAAACCAGCCCTAGAAGAGATCCTAAGGGGGATTCTGTGAGTGAAATGTTGCAAGGACCACAAATTACCAGACATCACTACAAGCATGAAACCTACAGACATCACAATGACCCTAAACCCGTATCTTTCTATAATAACACTGAATGTAAATGGATTAAATGCGCCAACCAAAAGACATAGGGTATCAGAATGTATAAAAAAACAAGACCCATCTATTTGCTGTCTACAAGAGACTCATTTTAGACCTGAGGACACCTTCAGATTGAAAGTGAGGGGATGGGGAACTATCTATCCTGCTACTGGAAGTCAAAAGAAAGCTGGAGTAGCCATACTTAGATTGGACAAACTAGACTTTAAATTAAAGGCTGTAACAAGAGATGAAGAAGGACATTATATAATAGTTACAGGGTCTATCCATCAGGAAGGGCTAACAATTATACATGTCTATGCACCGAATATGGGAGCCCCAAAATATATAAAACAATTCATCACAAAGATAAGCAACCTTATTGATAAGAATGTGGTAATTGCAGGGGACTTTAATACTCCACTTACAACAATGGATAGATTGACTAGACACAGGATCAATAAAGAAACAAGGGCCCTGAATGATACATTGGATCAGATGGACTTGACAGATATATTTAGAACTCTGCATCCCAAAGCAACAGAATATACTTTCTTCTCGAGTGCACATGGAACATTCTCCAAGATAGATCACATACTGGGTCACAAAACAGCCCTTCCTAAGTATAAAGGATTGAGATCATACCATGCATACTTTCAGACTACAATGCTATGAAGCTTGAAATCAACCACAGGAAAAAGTCTGGAAAACCTCCAAAAGCATGGAGGTTAAAGAACACCCTACTAAAGAATGAATGGGTCAACCAGGCAATTAGAGAAGAAATTAAAAAATATATGGAAACAAGTGAAAATGAAAACACCACAATCCAAGTGCTTTGGGATGCAGCGAAGGCAGTCCTGAGAGGAAAATACATTGCAATCCAGGCCTATCTCCAGAAACAAGAAAAATCCCAAATACAAAATCTAACAGCACACCTAAAGGAAGTAGAAGCAGAAGAGCAAAGACACCCTAAACCCAGCAGAAGAAGGGAAATAATACAGACCAGAGCAGAAATAAACAATATAGAATCTAAAAAAACTGTAGAGCTGATCGATGAAACCAAGAGTTGTTTTTTTGAAAAAATAAACAAAATTGATAAACCTCTAGCCAGGCTTCTCAAAAAGAAAAGGGAGATGACCCAAATAGAGAAACTCATGAATGAAAATGGAATTATTACAACCGATCCCTCAGAGATACAAACAATTATCAGGGAATACTATGAAAAATTATATGCCAACAAACTGGACAACCTGGAAGAAATGACCAAATTCCTAAGCACCCACACACTTCCAAAACTCAATCAGGAAGAAATAGAAAGCTTGAACAGACCCATAACCAGCGAAGAAATTGCATCAGTTATCAAAAATCTCCCAACAAATAAGAGTCCAGGACCAGATGGCTTCCCAGGGGAGTTCTACCAGACGTTTAAAGCAGAGATAATACCTATCCTTCTCAAGCTCTTCCAAAAAATAGAAAGGGAAGGAAAACTTCTAGACTCATCCTATGAAGCCAGCATTACTTTGATTCCTAAACTAGACAGAGACCCAGCAAAAAAAGAGAACTATAGGCCAATATCCCTGATGAATATGGATGCAAAAATTCTCAATAAGATACTAGCAAATCGAATTGAACAGCATATAGAAAGAATTATTCAACATGATCAAGTGGGATTCATTCCTGGGCTGCAGGGCTGGTTCAACATTTGCAAATCAATCAATGTGATACATTGCATTAATAAAAGAAAAGATAAGAACCATATGATCCTGTCAATCAATGCAGAAAAAGCATTTCACAAAATTCAACATCCTTTCTTAATAAAAACCTTTGGAAAAGTCAGGATGGAAGGAACATACTTAAACATCCTCAAAGCCATTTATGAAAAGCCCACAGCTAATATCATCCTCACTGGGGAAAAACTGAGAGCTTTCTCGCTGAGAACAGGAACACGACAGGGATGTCCACTCTCACCACTGTTGATTAACATAGTGTTGGAAGTGCTAGCATCAGCAATCCGACAACAAAAGGAAATCAAAGGCATCAAAATTGGCAATGATGAAGTCAAGCTTTCACTCTTTGCAGATGACATGATATTATACATGGAAAATCCGATAGACTCCACCAAAAGTCTGCTAGAATTGATACATGAATTCTGCAAATTCGCAGGAGACAAAATCAATGTACAGAAATCAGTTGCATTCTTATACACTAAAAATGAAGCAACAGAAAGACAAATAAAGAAACTGATCTCATTCACAATTTCACCAAGAGGCATAAAATACCAAGGAATAAACCTAACCAAAGATGTAAAAGATCTGTATGTTGAAAACTATAGAAAGCTTATGAAGGAAATTGAAGAAGATATAAGGAAATGGAAAAAAATTCCATGCTCATGGATTGGAAGAATAAATATTGTTAAAATGTCAATACTACCCAAAGCTATCTACACATTCAATGCAATTTCATTCAAAATTGCACCAGCAGGTTGTTGAGGGTCCACTATATGCACTTCTGTATCTCTAGTAATTTGTATAGAATATGTCACAAAGTGTTTGCTATAATAAATACATACTGAATGAGCAAGCTAATATCTACTGTAGATAAGAAAAAGAAGGGGATTAGGCAAGATGGCGGTGTAGGAGGACGCTGGGCTCACCGCGCGTCCTGCTGATCACTTAGATTCCACCTACACCTGCCTAAATAACCCAGAAAAATGCCAGATGATTAGCAGAACAGAGTCGCCAGAGCCAAGTGCAGACGAGAGGCCCACGGAAGAGGGTAGGAAGGGCGGCGAGGTGGTGCGCGCTCCACGGACTGGCGGGAGGGAGCCGGGGCGGAGGGGCGGCTCACCGGCCAAGCAGAGCCCCTGAGTCTGGCTTGCAAAAGCGGAGGGGCCGGGCGGACTGTGTTTCGACAGCAAGCGTGACTTAGCGTCTGGGAGGACATAAGTTAGCAGCTCTGCTCGGAAAGCGGGAAGGCTGGAGGACAAAGGGAGGGAGAGCTGCTGAGCCCCCGGAGGACAGAGCTCAATTTGGCAGGGAACAAACGCGCTCGCCAGCGCCATCTCCCCCACCCATCCCCCTGCCAAAATCCCAAAGGGAACCAGTTCCTGCCAGGGAACTTGCTCGCTCCGCGCAAACACCCAACTCTGTGCTTCTGTGGAGCCAAACTTCCGGCAGCAGATCTGACTCCCTCCCGCTGCCACAGGGCCCCTCCTGAAGTGGATCACCTAAGGAGAATCGATCTAAGCCTGCCCCTCCTGCCCCCGTGCACCTTGCCTACCCACCCCAGCTAATACGCCAGATCCCCAGCATCACAAGCCTGGCAGTGTGCAAGTAGCCCAGACGGGCCACACCACCCCACAGTAAATCCCGCCCCTAGGAGAGGGGAAGAGAAGGCACACACCAGTCTGACTGTGGCCCCAGCGGTGGGTTGGGGGCAGACATCAGGTCGGATTGTGGCCCCGCCCACCAACTCCATTTATAAGCCACAGCACAGGAGAAGTGCCCTGCAGGTCCTCACCATGCCAGGGACCATCCAAAATGACCAAGCAGAAGAATTCCCCTCAGAAGAATCTCCAGGAAATAACAACAGCTAATGAGCTGATCAAAAAGGATTTAAATAATATAACAGAAAGTGAATTTAGAATAATAGTCATAAAATTAATTGCTGGGCTTGAGAACAGTATACAGGACAGCAGAGAATCTCTTGCTACAGAGATCAAGGGCCTAAGGAACAGTCACGAGGAGCTGAAAAACGCTTTAAATGAAATGCAAAACAAAATGGAAACCACCACAGCTCGGATGGAAGAGGCAGAGGAGAGAATAGGTGAACTGGAAGATAAAGTTATGGAAAAAAAGGAAGCTGAGAAAAAGAGAGATAAAAAAAATCCAGGAGTATGAGGGGAAAATTAGAGAACTAAGTGATACACTAAAAAGAAATAATATACGCATAATTGGTATCCCAGAGGAGGAAGAGAGAGGGAAAGGTGCTGAAGGGGTACTTGAAGAAATAATAGCTGAGAACTTCCCTGAACTGGGAAAGGAAAAAGGCATTGAAATCCAAGAGGCACAGAGAACTCCCTTCAGACGTAACTTGAATCGATCTTCTGCACGACATATCATAGTGAAACTGGCAAAATACAAGGATAAAGAGAAAATTCTGAAGGCAGCAAGGGGTAAACGTGCCCTCACATATAAAGGGAGACCTATAAGACTCGTGACTGATCTCTCTTTTGAAACTTGGCAGGCCAGAAAGAATTGGCACGAGATTTTCAGTGTGCTAGACAGAAAAAATATGCAGCCGAGAATCCTTTATCCAGCAAGTCTGTCATTCAGAATAGAATGAGAGATAAAGGTCTTCCCAAACAAACAAAAACTGAAGGAATTTGTCACCACTAAACCAGCCCTACAAGAGATCCTAAGGGGGACCCTGTGAGACAAAGTACCAGAGGCATCACTATAAGCATAAAACATACAGACATCACAATGACTCTAAACCAGTATCTTTCTATAATAACACTGAATGTAAATGGATTAAATGCGCCAACCAAAAGACATAGGGTATCAGAATGGATAAAAAAACAAGACCCATCTATTTGCTGTCTACAAGAGACTCATTTTAGACCTGAGGACAACTTTAGATTGAGAGTGAGGGGATGGAGAACTATTTATCATGCGACTGGAAGCCAAAAGAAAGCTGGAGTAGCCATACTTATATCAGACAAACTAGACTTTAAATTAAAGGCTGTAACAAGAGATGAAGAAGGACATTATATCATAGTTACAGGGTCTATCCATCAGGAAGAGCTAACAATTATAAATGTCTATGCGCCGAATACCGGAGCCCCCAAATATATAAAACAATTACTCATAAACATAAGCAACCTTATTGATAAGAATGTTTACCGCAGGGGACTTTAACACCCCACTTACAGAAATGGATAGATCATCTAGACACACGGTCAATAAAGACACAAGGGCCCTGAATGAGACATTGGATCAGATGGACTTGACAGATATATTTAGAACTCTGCATCCCAAAGCAACAGAATATACTTTCTTCTCGAGTGCACATGGAACATTCTCCAAGATAGATCATATACTGGGTCACAAAACAGCCCTTCATAAGTTTACAAGAATTGAAATTATATCATGCTTACTTTCAGACGACAATGCTATGAAGCTTGAAATCAACCACAGGAAAAAGTCTGGAAAACCTCCAAAAGCATGGAGGTTAAAGAACACCCTACTAACGAATGAGTGGGTCAACCAGGCAATTAGAGAAGAAATTAAAAAATATATGGAAACAAACGAAAATGAAAATACAACAATCCAAGTGCTTTGGGATGCAGCGAAGGCAGTCCTGAGAGGAAAATACATTGCAATCCAGGCCTATCTCAAGAAACAAGAAAAATCCCAAATACAACATCTAACAGCACACCTAAAGGAAACAGAAGCAGAACAGCAAAGGCAGCCTAAACCCAGCAGAAGAAGAGAAAGAATAAAGATCAGAGCAGAAATAAACAATATAGAATCTAAAAAAACTGTAGAGCAGATCAACGAAACCAAGAGTTGGTTTTTTGAAAAAATAAACAAAATTGACAAACCTATAGCCAGGCTTCTCAAAAAGAAAAGGGAGATGACCCAAATAGATAAAATCATGAATGAAAATGGAATTATTACAACCAATCCCTCAGAGATACAAAAAATTATCAGGGAATACTATGAAAAATTATATGCCAACAAACTGGACAACCTGGAAGAAATGGACAAATTCCTGAACACCCACACACTTCCAAAACTCAATCAGGAGGAAATAGAAAGCTTGAACAGACCCATAACCAGCGAAGAAATTGAATCGGTTATCAAAAATCTCCCAACAAATAAGAGTCCAGGACCAGATGGCTTCCCAGGGGAGTTCTACCAGACTTTTAAAGAAGAGATAATACCTATCCTTCTCAAGCTATTCCAAGAAATAGAAAGGGAAGGAAAACTTCCAGACTCATTCTATGAAGCCAGTATTACTTTGATTCCTAAGCCAGACAGAGACCCAGTAAAAAAAGAGAACTACAGGCCAATATCCCTGATGAATATGGATGCAAACATTCTCAATAAGATACTAGCAAATCGAATTCAACGGCATATAAAAAGAATTATTCACGATGATCAAGTGGGGTTCATTCCTGGGATGCAGGGCTGGTTCAACATTCGCAAATCAATCAACGTGATACATCACATTAACAAAAAAAAAGAGAAGAACCATATGATCCTGTCAATCGATGCAGAAAAGGCCTTTGACAAAATCCAGCACCCTTTCTTAATAAAAACCCTTGAGAAAGTCGGGATAGAAGGAACATACTTAAAGATCATAAAAGCCATTTATGAAAAGCCCACAGCTAACATCATCCTCAATGGGGAAAAACTGAGAGCTTTTTCCCTGAGAACAGGAACATGACAGGGATGCCCACTCTCACCGCTGTTGTTTAACATATTGCTGGAAGTTCTAGCACCAGCAATCAGACAACAAAAGGAAATCAAAGGCATCAAAATTAGCAAAGATGAAGTCAAGCTTTCGCTTTTTGCAGATGACATGATATTATACATGGAAAATCCGATAGACTCCACCAAAAGTCTGCTAGAACTGATACATGAATTCAGCAAAGTAGCAGGATACAAAATCAATGTACAGAAATCAGTTGCATTCTTATACACTAACACTGATGCAACAGAAAGACAAATAAAGAAACTGATCACATTCACAATTGCACCAAGAAGCATAAAATACCTAGGAATAAATCTAACCAAAGATGTAAAGGATCTGTATGCTGAAAACTATAGAAAGCTTATGAAGGAAATTGAAGAAGATTTAAAGAAATGGAAAGACATTCGCTGCTCATGGATTGGAAGAATAAATATTGTCAAAATGTCAATACCACCCAAAGCTATCTACACATTCAATGCAATCCCAATCAAAATTGCATCAGCATTCTTTTCGAAACTAGAACAAGTAATCCTAAAATTCATATGGAACCACAAAAGGCCCTGAATAGCCAAAGTAATTTTGAAGAAGACCAAAGCAGGAGGCATCACAATTCCAGACTTTAGCCTCTACTACAAAGCTGTCATCATCAAGACAGCATGGTATTGGCACTAAAACAGACACATAGACCAATGGAATAGAATAGAAACCCCAGAACTAGACCCACAAACGTATGGCCAACTCATCTTTGACAAAGCAGGAAAGAACATCCAATGGAAAAAAGACAGCCTCTTTAACAAATGGTGCTGGGAGAACTGGACAGCAACATGCAGAAGGTTGAAACTAGACCACTTTCTCACACCATTCACAAAAATAAACTCAAAATGGATAAAGGACCTGAATGTGAGACAGGAAACCATCAAAACCTTAGAGGAGAAAGCAGGAAAAGACCTCTCTGACCTCAGCCGTAGCAATCTCTTACTCGACACATCCCCAAAGTCAAGGGAATTAAAAGCAAAAGTGAATTACTGGGACCTTATGAAGATACAAAGCTTCTGCACAGCAAAGGAAACAACCAACAAAACTAAAAGGCAACCAACGGAATGGGAAAAGATATTTGCAAATGACATATCGCACAAAGGGCTAGTATCCAAAATCTATAAAGAGCTCACCAAACTCCACACCCGGAAAACAAATAACCCAGTGAAGAAATGGGCAGAAAACATGAATAGACACTTCTCTAAAGAAGACATCCGGATGGCCAACAGGCACATGAAAAGATGTTCAGCGTCGCTCCTTATCAGGGAAATACAAATCAAAACCACACTCAGGTATCACCTCACGCCAGTCAGAGTGGCCACAATGAACAAATCCGGAGACTATAGATGCTGGAGAGGATGTGGAGAAACGGGAACCCTCTTGCACTGTTGGTGGGAATGCAAATTGGTGCAGCCACTCTGGAAAGCAGTGTGGAGGTTCCTCAGAAAATTAAAAATAGACCTACCTTATGACCCAGCAATAGCACTGCTAGGAATTTATCCAAGGGATACAGGAGTACTGATGCATAGGGCCACTTGTACCCCAATGTTCATAGCAGCACTCTCAACAATAGCCAAATTATGGAAAGAGCCTAAATGTCCATCAACTGATGAATGGATCAAGAAATTGTGGTTTATATACACAATGGAGTACTACGTGGCAATGAGAAAAAATGAAATATGGCCTTTTGTAGCAACGTGGATGGAACTGGAGAGTGTGATGATAAGTGAAATAAGCCATACAGAGAAAGACAGATACCATATGGTTTCACTCTTATGTGGATCCTGAGAAACTCAACAGAAACCCATGGAGGAGCGGAAGGAAAAAAAAAGAGGTTAGAGTGGGAGACAGCCAAAGCATAAGAGACTGTTAAAAACTGAGAACTGAGGGTTGATGGGTGGTGGGAGGGAGGGGAGGGTGGGTGATGGGTATTGAGGAGGGCACCTTTTGGGATGAGCACTGGGTGTTGTATGGAAACCAATTTGTCAATAAATTTCATTAAAAAAAAATTGCACCAGCATTCTTCTCAAAGCTAGAACAAGCAATCCTAAAATCTGTATGGAACCACAAAAGGCCCCAAATAGCCAAAGTAATTTTGAAGAAGACCAATGCCGGAGGCATCACAATCCCAGACTTTAGCCTGTACTACAAAGCTGCAATCATCAAGACAGCATGGTATTGGCACAAAAACAGACACATAGACCAATGGAACAGAATAGAAACCCCAGAACTAGACCCACAAAAGTATGGCCAACTAATCTTTGACAAAGCAGGAAAGAATATCCAATGGAAAAACTAGTCTCTTTAACAAATGGTGCTGGGAGAACTGGACATCAACATGCAAAAGGATGAAACTAGACCACTTTCTTATACCTTTCACAAAAATAAACTCAAAATGGATAAAGGACCTGAATGTGAGACAGGAAACCATCAAAACCCTCGAGGAGAAAGCAGGAAAAAACCTGTTTGACCTCAGCCGCAGCAATTTCTTACTTGACACATCCCCAAAGGCAAGGGAATTAAAAGCAAAAATGAACTATTGGGACCTCATGAAGATAAAAAGCTTCTGCACTGCAAAGGAAACAGTCAACAAAACTAAAAGGCAACCTACGGAATGGGAAAAGATATTTGCAAATGACGTATCGGATAAAGGGCTAGTATCCAAAATCTATAAAGAACTCACCAAACTCCACACCCAAAAGACAAATAACCCAGTGAAGAAATGGGCAGAAAACATGAATAGACACTTCTCTAAAGAAGACATCCGGGGGGCGCCTGGGTGGCGCAGTCGGTTAAGCGTCCGATTTCAGCCAGGTCACGATCTCGCGGTCCGTGAGTTTGAGCCCCGCATCGGGCTCTGGGCTGATGGCTCAGAGCCTGGAGCCTGTTTCCGATTCTGTGTCTCCCTCTCTCTCTGCCCCTCCCCTGTTCATGCTCTGTCTCTCTCTGTCCCAAAAATAAAAAAAATTAAAAAAAAAAAGTTGAAAAAAAAAAGAAGACATCCGGATGGCCAACAGGCACATGAAAAGATGCTCAACATCACCCCTCATCAGGGAAATACAAATCAAAACCACACTGAGATACCACACTGACCACACACGCCAGTCAGAGTGGCTAAAATGAACAAATCAGGAGACTAGATGTTGGCGAGGATGTGGAGAAACGGGAACCCTCTTGCACTGTTGGTGGGAATGCAAACTGGTGCAGCCACTCTGGAAAACAGTGTGGAGGTTCCTCAAAAAAATTAAAAATAGACCTACCCTATGACCCAGCAATAGCACTGCTAGGAATTTACCCAATGGATACAGGAGTGCTGATGTCTAGGGGCACTTGTACCCCAATGTTTATAGCAGCACTGTCAACAATAGCCAAATGATGGAAAGAGCCTAAATGTCCATCAACCGATGAATGGGTAAAGAAATTGTGGTTTATATACACAATGGAGTACTACATGGCAATGAGAAAGAATGAAATATGGCCCTTTGTAGCAACGTGGATGGAACTGGAGAGTGTTATGCTAAGTGAAATAAGCCATACAGAGAAAGACAGATACCATATGGTTTCACTCTTATGTGGATCCTGAGAAACTTAACAGAAACCCATGGGGGAGGGGAAGGAAAAAAAAAGAGGTTAGAGTGGGAGAGAGCCAAAGCATAAGAGACTCTTAAAAACTGAGAACAAACTGAGGGTTGATGGGGGGTGGGACGGAGGGGAAGGTGGGTGATGGGTATTGAGGAGGGCACCTTTTGGGATGAACACTGGGTGTTGTATGGAAACCAATTTGACAATAAATTTCATATATTGAAAAAAATGTGTTTATAAAGATTTTTTTAATAGTGTGCAGAAATTTTTATAATGTAAAAAATCAAGATGCAAATTTATATATACACACATGGAGTATATTTTCAAACAGCTTAAAATTATGTAGATAATTGGGCAAAAGAAGATGCCTACAGTGACAACTCTGTTTAGCAGACTGATGGAGTCTTTTGTTGCAATCTTTACTTTCTTGTTTTGTCCAAAATGCACATATATTTCTCTTATTATCAGAAACAATATTTTAAGATAAATTTATTTTTAAGGGAAGGTTTAAAAAAGCTGTCAAAAGGAAAAAGATAAGAATCACAATGTATCAACGTTTTTTCACACTTTCTGACAGGTTCATTTTGAACATGTTGCATTTGAGATGCCAGTAGAAACCTGGTAAGGACAGTCAGTTGGCAGATGGAAATGATGTTTAGAGCTTGGATGAGCAATAAAGGTTGTAAGTTAGTGCAGAGACATCAGCATATACATGTTAGGTAAAATCACTGGTGATGTAACCTTAAACAATTTAGCCCCTATGATTCTATTTCCTCTTTGATAAACTGTGGATAATAATAGTAGTTAATAGGGCTGTTGTAAGGATTAAATGAGCTAATACAGGTACACCACCTAATGTAGTACATAAATGTTAGCAAATGTTGACAAATGTTAACAAAAATTATCACCGTTAATTTTATTATCACTAATGAGAGTAACCCTGAGATAATGGTTAAGATGAGGAACGAAGGCGGCAGATGTTGTCACTGTCCTTCCCATATCCCTCAGCCCTTAAAATCCTGCACATACCAGCCTGTCTTCCAACAACTGGCACCTGCAACTCTTTGCCAGAAAGCAGGCAAGAAGTTCCAGGGAATTAATATAGTCCTCAACAAATAACTGATGACCTGGTGGATACAACTTTAGCTCTCTCACCCTATAAGCAGGGTAATTCTGAGGCATGTGTTCTACAGTGGTATTGTGCTCCAGTTGCCCACAGTGGTAACTGCCTTGCTAGGACACTTTTTGTTGGCAGCCTCTCTTTACCTATCCATCTCACCTCCCCACTCCCTTACTGGGATCATTAGCCCAATAAGTGATTTACCTGTAAATCCTTGTCTCAGGGTCTGCTTCTGGGAGAACCAAAATCAAGACAGCCATGGATGAAACCTGGTCTATGGTTAACATTCAAGGGATGATCAGGGGAAGAGAAGCTCATGATGAAACTAGAGAAGGAATAGATTGAGAGAGGCACTGGAAAACTATGGAAAGTGGTCTAAAAGCCCAAAGGAAAGGAGAGTTTCCCAAGTGAGGTAGGAGGAAACAGCATCAAATGCTATGGAGATGAGATTTAAAAAGAACTGGAAACTGTCCATCTGAGTTGGCATCTATGAGGTGCTAGGTGACCTCTGCCAGGAGATTTTTGGTATAGTGATGGAAGAAACCAGATGGCAGTGGGTTGAGGAAGTGAATGGGAGGTGAAAAGCAGAGGCAGCAAGTGTAGGCTATTCATTTAGGCTGTGAAGGGGGGTGGGGGAGGAAGAGAGGGAGGTAGATACTAAAGGCACACAAGGAAATCTTTAATCTCCATCTTTAAGATGGAGAACTTGGGTATACTCTAGTTTAATGATGAGATAAAAAGAATCAGCTGAAATATGGTTGAAAAACCACATCATTCTTGGTATAATGCTTTAGCTATCACCATATTCCAGGAGTTTCCCAATTTTCTCATCTTCATCAATACACTTTTATTGAGCACCTACTGTCTGAACAGCTCTGCTAAATATTGAAAACAAGGAAGTATAAGACACAATTCTTGACCTCAAAGAGATTAGACTCTAGTGGGGGAAGTGACGTATCAACGTATGGAAAGGTTATTAAAATGTAAGATAGGACATGATGATGATAATATGAGAGGTGCGGTTAATTAATGATTCAGAGGCAGATAGGACAGGCAGAGAAATCTTCTTGGGTTTGGGATACAAATGTTTTGGCAGAACAACTCCTGGTGAGAAGGGTTCAAAGGGAAGAAACTTAAGAGAGAGGTAGAAGTTGGTAATGAACAGATCCAGAAAGGGTTTGAAACCTAAACTAAATTTTAAAAAAACTTGGATTTCATTTAGTATACCAAAAGGAGCCACTTAGGGCTTGTGAACAGAGTGAAAAGCAGTATTTTAGATACAGTAATTTGAAAAAGGTACACAGCATGGTTTGGAAAAGAAAACAAAAGGAAGAGGGATAGCTGATCAGGGATGAGAATCAAGCTTGAAGTAGGTTAGGGGAGAACAGAGGGAAGGAACAGACCAGAGACATTTTATATTTTGGATATTAGGTTTGTCTTATTCCATCGTTTAGATTATAACCTTCTTGTACTGTTCCCTGGTCAAAACTGGGGCCCAAATCATGCCTTAAGAAAAGATCTATCACCTACATCTACCTGATTAACTGACTAAATCAAGTAATAGATGAATAAATCAATGCACATCAAATGAATGAGAATTACAAGAGATGAACTACCAAGTGGATTTTAGAGGAAGAAGAAATCAAAGAAGCATTGAGGGTTTCCAAAAGTGCTTAAATGGGGAAAACAACAGCACCATTAATTACACTGACTGATACCTAGTAAGTGGTCAGTGTGTGTAACCTTATATAATTATACACTGTAATCCTATATATTTATGATATATATCCTGTTTATGTTATATATTTATATACATTATATATTTATGATAATTATATTATATATTTATATTAAAAAGATAAATCTGGAAGGCACTGCATCCTTTGGGTTAGGGGAAAGCTTTTGGTTAGCAGAGAGCTAGCCCAACAGGTCTGAGTTGACTCAACAAATGTTAGTTACTAAGTTCCAGAGGCTCTGCCTTTCCAACCAGGCCACTTCCTCCAACGCAACCTTCTGTTGTTACATAGTTCATGATAATTCCCTACTCCTCATTCTTTACAAATATATAGGGTATAATGGGAGATGGAATCTCCCTTTTGGAATCCTGTCTGTCCAACCCTGCAATGGCCAACCTCTGTGTTCCTCTCTGGGGTAACGAGAGCTTCAGGGATTGTGGGCACTCTTTGCTTCTCAAATGTAAGTTTTCCTTCAAAACCTTTATGATATATTTACATCATATGGTCCTAGTGTGTGTGGGACTGAACAATCTAACATATCATAACACACACATATAGTTGAAATTTTAGAGGAAAAATATTTGAGGGAGATTTTAGTTTTACATGATCCAGAGAGCTATCATTTGTAAAAATAAACATCAACCCAATAGAAATAATAAAATACTATTTAAATTCAGTTGTAAATACTTAAAATTTTAATAGAGCAATTCCATAAAACTTTCTGATGAAAAATAGTCATTAAACGTGAACCCCAGATCAAATCAGGTACTTCTTTATTGAGTGTGGGCTTATGCTTGACACAGTTTCATAGCTAGTAAATGCAGAAAGAATAGAATTAGAAAATTAACAATTTTCAAATTCAAATGAAATAATAGGTCTAGAAAAAATGACAATCAATGGATGCTGACATCGTTAGGCCCAAGGTTCTCAACTTTGGTTGCTCATTGGAGTCACTTAGAAAATTTAAAAAAATGTGAATGTCCATGTCACACTCCCAGTGATTCTGATTTAAATGTGATGGGTGTGGCTGTGCCACTGTGATTTTGTAAATCTCTACAGGTGATTTTTTAGAAGTTATCCCTATACCCAGTGTGGGACTCTAACTCATGACCCTGACATCAAGAATTATAGATCTGTAGACTGAGCCAGCCAGGAGCCCCACTCACATGTGGTTCTAATGTGTGGTCAAGCTTAGGCAAAAGGGTGATGGAAACTAGACATTATAAGTCTCATGAAGTGATGCAGTGGGATGTTTCCAGCACCAGCTAGGAAGTCTTCTTGCCAAAAAATTATTGAACCTAAATCTAAACAAGTCTCTAAAGAGAATCCCCATTTTATCAGGAATTTCTGATACAAATCACAAATAGCATCTAAAAGCATCTGTAGAGGGGGGAGGAGCCAAGATGGCGGAACAGCATGGAAGCTTTTTGTGTGTCTCGTGTCCATGAAATACAGCCAGACCAACACTAAACCATCCTACACACCTTGAAAACTGGAAGATTAACACAACAACCTGCACAACCTGAACCACAGAATTAAGCAGGTATGTGACATGAAAAGCTGAACTTGGGGAGCAAGAAGCCCCAAAAGAAACAGAAAAAACTCATTTTTATTTTCAATTTTTATTAAAAATATGTCTTTAATTTTTATTACTATATTTTTTATTTTTGTGTAAATTTTTTCAAATTCTACTTTACTTCAATCATTTTATTTTAGTCTACTTCAGTGTACTCACCTTTTCAAATTTTCAATTTCCTATTTTTCTTTCTTTTTCTTTTTTCTCTTTTTCATTTCTTTTCTTTTTCTTGAATTCAGAAAGAGAAAAACTTTATTTTTACTTTAAATTTCTTTTAAAAATACTTTTATTTAATTTTTATTAATAGATTTTTTGCTTTTATGTAAATTTTTCAAATTCTATCTTACTCCCATCATTTTATTTCAGTCTACTACAGTGTATTCACTTTTTCAAGTTTCAAACGATTTCTTTTTTTGTCTTTTCTTTTTATTATCTTTTTTCTCTTTTTCATTTCTTTTCTTTTTTCTTAAATACAGAAAACAAAAAAATTCATATTTCTCTTTAATTTTTATTAAAAATATTTTTCTATAATTTTTTCTACTATATTCTTTACTTTTGTGTATTTTAGTCTACTTTAGTGTATTCATTTTTTCAAATTCTCAAACGATTTCCTTGTTTTTTTCTCCCCCCCCCTTTTTGTTTCTTTCTCTAATCTGTCAAACCACTTTCTACACCCATACCAAAACACACCTAGGATCTAGCATCATCTATTCGACTTTTGTGTGGGTGTGTTTTTCATTTTTCATTTTAATATTTTTTTAATATTTTTTTAATTTCAATTTTTCTACCTCATTAATTCCTTTTCTCCCTTCAAAATGACAAACGAAGGAATTCACCCCAAAAGAAAGAGCATGAAGGGATTTAACCAACACAGACACAAACAGGACATCTGAACCAGAATTTAGAATCAAGAATACCAGCTGGAGTCGAAAAGAGATTAGAATCCCTTTCTGCAGAGATAAAAGAAGTAAAAAATAACCAGAATGAAATTAAAAATGCTATAACTGAGCTGCCATTGCGGATGGATGCAGTGGTGACAAGGATGGATGAGGCAGAACAGAGAATCAACGATATAGGGGACAAACTTATGGAAAATAATGAAGCAGAAAAAAAGAGGGAGATGAAGGCAAAAGAGCATGATTTAAGAATTAGAGAAATCAGTGACTCATTAAAAAGGAACAACATCAGGGGTGCCTGGGTGGCTCAGTTGGTTAAGCATCCGACTTCGGCTCAGGTCATGATCTCACAGTCCATGAGTTCGAGCCCCGCGTCGGGCTCTGTGCTGAAAGCTCAGAGCCTGGAGCCCATTTCGGATTCTGTGTCTCCCTCTCTCTCTGCCTCTCCCCTGTTCATGCTCTGTCTCTCTCTGTCTCAAAAATAAATTAACGTTAAAAAAAATTTAAAAAAAAAGGAAGAACATCAGAATCATAGGGGTCCCAGAAGAGGAAGAGAGAAATAGGGGTAGAAGGATTGTGTGAGCAAATCATAGCAGAAAACTTTCCTAACCTGGGGAAAGACACAGACATCAAAATCCAGGAAGCACAGAGGACCCCCATTAGATTCAACAAAAACTGGCCATCAACAAGGCATATCATAGTCAAATTCACAAAATACTCAGGCAAGGAGAGAATCATGAAAGCACCAGGGGAAAAAAAGTCCCTAACCTACATGGGAAGACAGATCAGGTTTGCAGCAGACCTATCCACAGAAACCTGGCAGGCAGAAAGGAGTGGTGGGATATATTCAGTGTGCTGAATCAGAAAAATATGCAGCCAAGAATTCTTTATCCAGCAAGGCTGTCATTCAAAATAGAAGGAGAGATAAAAAGTTTCCTAGACAAACACAAATTAAAGGAGTTTGTGACCACTAAACCAGCCCTACAAGAAATTTTAAGGGGGACTATCTGAGGGGAGAAAAGATGAAAAAAAAAAATATATATATATGTGTATATATATATATGTGTATATATATATACACATATATATATATATACACACACACATATATATATATATGTATATATATATATATATATATATATATATATATATATATATATATACCAAAAGCAAAAAAAGATTAGAAAGGACCAGAGAACACCACCAGAAACTCCAACCCTACAAGCAACATAATGGCAATAAATTCATATCTTTCAGTACTCACTCTAAACGTCAATGGACTCAATGCTCCAATTAAAAGACATAGGGTAACAGAATGGATAAGAAAACAAGACCCATCTATATGATGTTTACAAGAGACCCACTTTAGACCTAAAGACACCTACAGATTGAAAATAAGGGGATAGAGAACAATCTATCATGCTAATGGTCAACAAAAGAAAGCTGAAGTAGCCATACTTATATCAGACAATCTAGACTTTAAAATAAAGACTGTAACAAGAGATGCAGAAGGGAATTATATCATAATCAAGGGGTCTATCCACCAAGAAGACCTTACAATTGTAAACATTTATGCGCCAAATGTGTGAGCACCCAAATATATAAATAAATTAACCACAAACATAAAGAAACTCATCGATAGTAATACCTTAATAGTAGGAGACTTCAACACCCCACTCACAACAATGGACAGATCATCTAATCAAAAAATCAACAAGGAAACAATGGCTTTGAATGACACATTGGACCAGATGGACTTAACAGATATATTCAGAACATTTCATCCTAAAGCAGCAAAATATACATTCCTCTCCAGTGCACATGGAATGTTCTCCAGAATAGACCATATACTGGGACACAAGTCAGCCCTAAGTAAGTACAAAAAGATCGAGATCATACCGTGCCTATTTTCAGATCACAATGCTATGAAACTCGAAATCAACCACAAGAAAAAATTTGGAAAGGTAACAAATATTTGGAGACTGAAGAACATCCTACTAAAGAATGAATGGGATAACCAAGCAGTTAAAGAAGAAATGAAAAAGTATATGGAAGTCATATGAAAATGATAGCACCACAACCCAAAACCTCTGGGACGCAGCAAAGGTGGTCATAAGAGGAAAGTATATAGCAATCCAGGCCTTGCTAAAGAAGGAAGAAAGATCTCAGATACACAACCTAACCTTACGCCTTAAGGAGCTGGAAAAAAAACGGCAAATAAAACCCCAAGCCAGCAGAAGACAGGAAATAATAAAGATTAGAGCAGAAATTAATGCTATCAAAACCAAAAAACCAGTAGAACAGATCAATGAAACCAGAAGCTGGTTCTTTGAAAGAATTAACAAAATTGTTAAACCACTAGCTATTTTGATCAAGAAGAAAAAGGAAAGGACCCAAATAAGTAAAATCAAGAATGAAAGAGGAGAAATCACAACCAACACAACAGAAATAAAAACAATAATAAGAGAATATTATGAGCAATTATATGCCAATAAAATGGGCAATCTGGAAGAAATGGAAAAATTCCTAGAAACATATACACTACCAAAACTGAAACAGGAAGAAATAGAAAATTTGAACAGACCCATAACCAGTAAGGAAATCTAATTTGTAATAAAAAATCTCCCAAAAATCAAGCGTCCAGGGCCAGATGGCTTTCCAGGGGAATTCTACCAAATATTTAATGAAGAGTTAACAACTATTCTCTTGAAGGTGTTCCAAAAAATAGAAATGGATGGCAAACTTCCAAACTCTTTCTATGAAGCCAGCATTACCCTGATTCCAAAACCAGACAGAGATCCCACTAAAAAGGAGAACTATAGACCAATTTCCCTGATGAACATGGATGCAAAAATCCTCAACAAGATATTAGCCAACCGGATCCAACAACACATTAAAAAAATTATTCACCACGACCAAGTGGGATTTATACCTGGGATGCAGGGCTGGTTCAATATCCACAAAATAATCAGTGTGATTCATCACATCAATAAAAGAAAGAACAAGAACCACATGATCCTCTCAATAGATGCAGAGAAAGCATTTGACAAAATACAGCATCCTTTCTTGATATAAACCCTCAAGAAAGTAGGGATGGAAAGACTATACCTCAAGATGATAAAAGCCTTATATGAGTGACCCCACGCTAATATCATTCTCAATGGGGAAAAACTGAGAGGTTTCCCCCTAAGGTCAGGAACAAGACATGGATGTTCATTCTCGCAACTGTTATTCAACATAGTATTTGGAAGTCTTAGCCTCTGCAATCAGACAACACAAAGAAATAAAAGGCATCCAAATCGGCCAGGAGGAGGTCAAACTTTCACTTTTGCAGATGACATGATACTCTATATGGAAAACCCAAAAGAGTCCACCAAAAAACTGCTAGAACTGATTCATGAATTCAGCAAAGTTGCAGGATATAAAATCAATGCACAGAAATCGGTTGCATTCCTATACACCAACAATGAAGTGACAGAAAGAGAAATCAAGGAATCGATCCCATTTACAGTTGCACCAAAACCCGTAAAATACCTAGGAATAAATCTAACCAAAGAGGTGAAAAATCTATACACTGAAAACTATAGAAAACTTATGAAAGATATTGAAGAAGACACAAAAAAAGGAAAAAAGATTCCATGCTCCTGGATAGGAAGAACAAATATTGTTAAAATGTTGATACTACCCAAAGCAATCTACATATTCAATGCAATCCCTATCAAAGTAACACCAGCATTCTTCACAGAGCTAGAACAAATAATCCTAAAATTTGTATGGAACCAGAAAAGACCCCGCATAGCCAAAGCAATCTTGAAAAAGAAAACCAAAGCAGGAGGCATCACAATCCCAGACTTGAAGCTATACTACAAAGCTGTAATCATCAGGACAGTATGGTACTAGCACAAGAACAGACACTCAGATCAATGGAACGGAATAGAGAACCCAGAAATAGACCCACAAACGTATGGTCAACTAATCTTTAACAAAGAAGGAAAGAATATCCAACGGAATAAAGACAGTCTCTTCATCAAGTGGTGCTGGGAAAACTGGACAGCGACATGCAGAAGAATGAACCTGGACCACTTTCTTACACCATACACAAAAATAAACTCGAAATGGATGAAAGACCTCAATGTAAGACAGGAAGCCATCAAAATCCTCGAGGTGAAAGCAGGCAAATACCTCTTTGATCTTGACCACAGCAACTTCTTACTCAACACATCTCCAGAGGCAAGGGAAACAAAAGCAAAAATGAACTACTGGGACCTCATCAAAATAAAAAGCTTCTGCACAGTGAAGGAAACCATCAGCAAAACTAAAAGGCAACTGACAGAATGGGAGAAGATATTTGCAAATGACATATCAGATAAAGGGTTAGTATCCAAAATGTATAAAGAACTTCTCAAACTCAACACCCAAAAAATAAATAATCCAGTGAAGAAATGGGTGAAAGACATGAATAGAGAATTCTCCAAGGAAGACATCCAGATGGCCAAATGACACATGAAAAAATGCTCAACATCACTCATCATCAGGGAAATACAGATCAAAACCCCAATGAGGTATTACCTTACACCTGTCAGAATGGCTAACATGAACAACTCAGGCAACAACAGATGTTGGCGAGGATGCAGAGAAAGAGGATCTCTTTTACGTTGTTGGTGGGAATAAAAGCTGGTGCAGCCACTCTGGAAAACAGCATGGAGGTTTCTCAAAAAACTAAAAATTGAACTACCCTATGACCCAGCAATGGCACTACCAGGCATCTATCCATGGGATACAGGTGTGCTGTTTTGAAGGGACACATGCACCCCCATGTTTACAGCAGCACTATCCACAATAGTCAAAGTATGGAAAGAGCCCAATGTCCATCGATGGATGAATGGATAAAGAAGATGTGGTATATATATACAATGGAGTATTACTCGGTGATCAAAAAGAATGAAATCTTCCATTTGCAAGTACGTGGATGGAACTGGAGGGTATTATGCTAAGTGAAATGAGTCAGAGAAAGACAAAAATTATATGACTTCACTAATTTGAGGATTTTAAGAGACAAAACAGATGAACATAAGGGAAGGGAAACAAAAATAATATAAAAACAGGGAGGTGGACAAAACAGAAGAGGCTCATAAATATGGGGAACAAACTGAGGGTTGTTGGAGTGGTTGTGGGAGGGGGGATGGGCTAAATGGGTAAGGGGCATTAAGTAATCTACTCCTGAAATCATTGCTTCACTATATATTAATTTGGATGTAAATTTTAACAAACAAAAAATAAAAAATACACTTAGATTATAAACAACAAACAAAAACCAGATGCTGTTTTTGTAATATTCATTTCAATGATGAACGGTTTCAATTTTATTTTGAATATGTGATATAAAGCAGGCAGATCATTACATTAATAAAGGCGCACTTGAAATTTGTATAAAAAAGCATCTGTAGATATGTGAATCACTGTTATACAGAAATTATATACAGGATAAAGGTACGACTCAAATGGTATCAAAACAAAGCAATCAACCAAATTCCAAATGCAGGACATTCTACAAGACTGAAAACTCAGTTTCTCCATTAATGTCATGTTAAAATATATAAATAAAAGAAAGGTGGGAACTGTTAAAGACCCTCAAGCAACATAACAACCAAATCCAATGTGTAGGCCTTGTTGAATTCTAGGCCAGAGATCTTTTCTTTTCTCCTCCAGATCTTTCTACCCTTCTTTCTGGCCTGGGACATTGACTTGTATGGACTGTGCTTTTAGGCTCCCTCACTCTCTGGCTTTTGATTGGGTTTGGCCAGTGGGACACCCCAGTAGGAGATCAGAATAGGGGAAGAAAGGGTGCCTGGGGCTTTATTCCACTGACTTCCTCTCTGTGAGGTCACCTGGGCTGGCTGGATCCCTCCAAAGAAGGACCCTGTTGCTCTCAAGGAGTCCTTCTCTACAGACTTTTTCCTTCCAGGTTCAGTAACCTTGACTTTTCCCCCCTTATTCCTTCAAACCTAGCAATGGTAACAGCTTTGCCATTGCTGGGAAAAGACTACTGCATCATCTTCTTTGATTCCCCCACAGCCCATAGTACTTATGTAAATAGACCCTCCTGAATCATCCTAAGCTGAGAGTTCTGCTTTCTGGTGGGATTCATATAGATCCTCACCAGGCCAAATCAATTATCCTCTGAGACAATGGAGACATTTTGAATATGAAGTAAACATTAAAAGCTATTAATGAATTATTGTTAATTTTATGAGGTATGATAATGGCATAGTGGTTATGTAAAAAAAAACCCTTAGTTAGAGATACATAGTGAAGTATTTATTGACAAAATTACATGCTTCGGAATTGTTTTAAACATATATTACAGGAGAGCTGGACAGTGGGGAGTGGGACAGGGAAGAAAAAAGTATGTGTGGGGGTAGATGAAACAAGGTTATCAAAATGTTGATAAATGAATCAGGGTGATGGGTATATGAGGGTTCATGATACTATTCTCTTGATTGTGTGAACAGCCAGAAATTTCTGTAATAGGGTGTTAAAACAGAGCAACTAATCTCTCTTATTTTTTTCCTAGATGAGATCTAGTTTGTGATTTTTTCATTAGACAGGGGGACAAAATCTGAATTTACAGCAAATGAAGGTTTGAAGGGTGTGTTTAAAGCATGGTAACATAAACATGTTTCTACATTTATCTCTTCCTGCAGAGAAGAATTGATGAGAAAGCTGCATACACTTATTGGATGTAATTTTTCTCTCTCTTTAGATATTCAGATAGTTACCAAATTCTGTCAATCTGCCTGGGAGCATTTGCAAAGGGAGGGAGAATGAAGAGGGTCTGGGAGGAGTAGAGGGGTATGAGGGGCCAAATGTGCAAGGCCTGAGTTCCTCCTGCCTACATGTTGGGTGCTAGTGAGAGCCAATGTGCAATCTCAGTGACAAAATCTGTTACTGCTTGGAGCGTCAGCTTTGTTTTGGCTTTCTCTGGTAATAGATATTAGTAATGGAGCAAATTTATGTATAAAAACTGTCATTATTTATAATCCTCTCAGGGGATTTAGTCGCTCCGGGGGCAGCTCAGGAAGCAAACAGAATTTCTTCTGCAACAGATTTTGCCCTAACGAAAGGAAGCAAAGTGCTGGATTGGTTCTACTTCAGTAGCCTTTCTGCTTCTCAAACACCACAGATAAGAGAATTTTGCAGATATTTGAGGAGAATGAATATAAATTGAAAAACATACATATCTTGCCACTAAAATAAACTTCCTTTTACATGAAGCAAGTAGCACACAATAAGGAAAAACCAAGTGTAAAGAATACTGTTGCACACTCAGAAATAAAACAAAATAAAAATAGAAGCCAAAGTATAATGTCTCCTGGGTTAATGAAGTTGCTTTGTTTTCTTATAATCATAAAAGTTGGCAGGACTCTACCTACATTAAAGTTTTTCTTGGCATGATTTTCTTCATTCTGCTTCTCCCACCCCCATTTTGCTAAGCTTATTTTATTGACATTACTGTTAATTGATGGTTACTATATATAACCACAGGGCAGACAGACAAGGAAGGAAAAGTTGAAGCTTGTTTATAAAACAGGAAAATACTGCTTTTTAAATTGTAGCATTAATATAGGAACCTCAATTCTCCAAAATAAATATAGTATTAACACAAGAACCTCAATTCACCAAGATGAAATCTGTACTTACCATAACTGCAGTGTAAGTTGTAGTAAATATTGACAATAAGGATCAATATTGGGAAAACCAAGTTGATTCAAACGTGTTTTAAAATGTCTACCCTTCCAGAATGTATCTGAAAGAAAGCCTCTATCTCCATATGATTTGTCCACTAGGTATCATTTCCAAGTGTTGGCTAGGATATGGGACTGGATATTTGGATTCAGGTATCTAGTGAAGTTAGTAGTGCAAGGGTTCTAAGAGCAAGGACTTTGGAGTCAGTCTGCCTGGGTTCAAATCCCAGCTGCACAACTTTATAACTATATCATTGTTGTAGAGTTACTGGATCTCTCTGAAATGCTGACTTAAACTCCTCATATGAGAAATAGGGAAGGCAATAGGGGGATGTTGTAAGAATTAAATAAAAGAAATAACTTATATGATATGACTTTAGATATTTATGAAGGAACATAATCCAGGAAGGAAAAAGCTAAAACATACTACTTTGAAGAGTTGGCCACTTAGTTGTTCACAGGACAAAGCTATTATTTTGTCATCTGAAATAATTTATGGAACAAGTTGAGGAGTAGGTTAAGTAGCTGACAAACCAGCAGGACAAGAGAGATCAGTCAGAACGATCAATACATCGAAACTAGCAGCAATTCTAGAGGCTGATCCTAGGAGAAGATTTGCTCCTCTCTCCAAAAGAAAATGGTCAATAGCACTGATTCTGAAGTTGTTTTGGCATCAAGAATTATGGAATCTCATCAATCCAGTTAGTCATTATTTGGGATCAGCAGCTAATTTGAAATTAATGCTGAATATAAAAAATGATGGAGATTCAGACTGATTCTGAGTCAGGAATGAAGTCATCAGAGCAGCTCTGAATGTTATGCCATCATTATTTCATTAAACTCAAAGGAGGGTTATCATTGAGTCAAATTACACCATATTTAAGTACAAATCCCAAGCGAATCCTAATTCACATTAATTTTCAAGTGCTGCATTCACGCTGTCTTTCCACATCAAGACCAAGCCATGATTCAGAGAGTCCAATGATGAGTCATTCTCTTCTGATATTTGGATGGGCCAGAACACTCTGCATGGGTTGATAAAGAGGAGGCAGAGAGGCCAAGGGCTTCCTTTGATGTGACAGGGAAGTGCTAGGGGCCAGGATCTGCAACCCAGGACCCAGGAGCAGGACCCAACAAGCAACATCCCTGTCTCAGAGAACTCCACTTCTATGTGTCCCCTGAATGAAGTTTCCATGTGTCCAGAGGATGTATGAGTCCTTTGACAAACATGAAGGCTCATGGGTAGAAAAAGACATCCCTTTCAACTTAGAGGAACAGTCTTCTCCCCAAATGTCTCTGGCTCTTGATGTCAGAGAAAGGGAACTACAGAATCAGAGAACACCCAAGACACCATAGCTGAAAGTCCCCACAAGATGATGTATCCCACTTGGGTGCTAAAAAAAACATCAAAAACAAACAAACAAATATAAAGGTACTCTGAGAAAGAGTCCAGTTGTTGTGTTAGATTTCAGCTTGGCATTCTACCTTTCCGCTTCCTTTTCCCTTGATCTCCTCTTTGTCACATTGCCCAGTGGCCTTGTTCTCTGGGATTATACCTCTGTTGATTCTAATGGTGAGTGCTTGCTTCTAAGTTCTACTCCCAGTCCCCCATATGACTACACAATAGGCCAGCCTCTCTCTCACATCTGTCTAAACTGAGAAGCTTGTAGCCTGTGAGAGTTTCTCAATTCCTTCATGGGTCACATATGTGGGTTAAACCAACCTCCATAAAAATCAGGACAAGAGGTACTTCCCAGACTTCTAGTGAATCAGGCAAGAGAGAGCACTTGTGACACTGGGCTCAGTGTTCAAACAAAGGCGAAGATGTTACAATACCAGGCTATAGGAAAGTGAACGCTGAAAAGAGAAAGATTTATAGCCTCCAGTTCGAATGGCCATTGTAGTTGTGGTTTCAGTCTCTCAGTTACTAGAAGGCATATACCACTGTCTGGGATTTGGAGGCCTACCTCTATGTATTCTATCCTGTGTACCAGCACCCAGTAGAGCATTGAGCCCACAACAGATGATAGTTGGTAAATTATTTTTTTGATGTATCATAGAGACATAATCTATCATTGAGGTAATAATTGGGTAACTTCTTTATTACAGGAACTGGCTCTACATTCTGTGTATTTACAGGTGACAGCCTAGAGCGACTCAAGTCAGTAACTTGATACCAGTCATAATATCAGTCATGGTATTATGTGACTTAACTACTGCTGCATCACAAGCCACCACAAATGTTGGTGGTTTAAACAACAATTATTTATTATTGCTCACAAATCTGCAGCTGCCTGGGGGTTGGCTGATTCAGGCTGGGCTCTGCTTGGGAGGCTCAACTCCATGAGTCTCTCATTCTCAGGCATGTTCTTATGGAATGGCAGACCCACAACAGGGCAAGCAGAAACATGCAAGTCTCTTAAGGCTGAGGTTTTCCTGCCACCCTGACACTTCTGCCCACGTTCCTTTGACCAAAGGATGTTACATGGCCTAGCTCAGAGATAAGGGGTGGCAATATACACTCTGCCTTTATGAAGGAACTCCAAAATCACATGAGAAAAGGTAGGCTACAGGGAGGGGTGAAAAATTAACGCTAATGATGCACTTTATGAGAATTACAATTTCTGAGAACATGGAAAATTTTACAGTGGAGAAAAAACTTTGTTGATTTTAAAATAAGAATGAGTTGGGGATGACATCAGTTGCAACATGCTCATTTTCTCCAAATGCTCATTCATTAAGTTCTTACAACTTCCAGGAGGATCACAATGGTTGAAACCAAAATTTGCTATGTTCAAGTAAATGTGCCCTATGAGAGAGCCATGAGGGACCTGGTTTTGTATTGCATTCCTCCCCTCCACACCCCACACACTGGATAATGCAAAAGAAATTAGCTTACTTGCTCAGAGAAATGGGTGTAGTTTGAAATTCCAAACCTTGTAAAAGTTCCAGCTGGTAAATTAGCTGTATTAGCTTTTCTACAGACGTCAGAATTTGTTTAATCAGAAACCCATGATAACCAAAACCTTTGAAACGTTTTTATTGATCTTTCCTTTGTTTAAGTCAATTTCCCTCATGGTCATTCAAATTAACAAGTTTATGTTTCTCAAATCAACAATTATATTCAATCTATAATTCTGATTTACAAGTCTTTACCGAAGTATATAATAAAACACAAAGAAAGCTTATCCATAGAGTGTTTTCGGGGTTGGTATTTTCAATTGCATGATAAGCTATAATGTGAAACAAATGCTAACATATGTCAGAAACCTCTTTCTTGTTTTGGCATTGGCAATTATATAGCTACCTTGCTTTTAGTGGCAATTAGAATTTTTATATCTACCAAGGAAAAAATTTTCTCCCAGTGCTCAAATTTGAAAGCTCTGTGTTCTCCATGAAACAAGTGAAAAACAGCCTATAGTTATTAATTAGGGGTTAGGATGCTTAGAAATACTGCAGAACAAACTGCCAGGGCAACTTTTCTGTAAGGAGAAAGTTTCTAAACCTCTTGCCTCATTTGTACACATAACAAAAACAGCACTTTAGCTCCAGTACCAGCCATGTTCTTCCCTTGAGAAGAACGCTTTCTGCAATAGCACACAAATTTCAGGTAATAGTAAAAGAACATCAAAGTCGTCCTTTAACAGAAAAACAAGCCAAATACCCACCCACTCAGCTCTTCCCAGAGCTCTTCACTTCAGGAAGATACACGACTGCAGTAAGAAATTGATGCACTAAAGATCCTACTTATGTTACATTTACAGCCAAACCCAGGGAGACAGCTAATGGTGCTCTAAAAATGGTCATTTTGTCAGAGCTTTGGTGTCGATTACTGATTACACACAGGAAACAGTGACATCAAAAACCCAGTGACAGCCCAGAAGCACCTGGCCAGGGCCTATGCATGAGCATGGATGTTTGGCACACAGTTATATTTGGTTCCTGTGATTAAAACTCCTGGCATCATCAGGCAGCAGGGAGAATTAGAACTAGGCAGCTCTTTAATTTTTTTTTCAGTTCAATATCTAAAAATCTATTTCCACAAGGGATGAGGAAAACAATGATTAAAATTCACGAGAGGTTTATACAACCTGGCAGAGATACATACAGGATCTGGCCAGCAGGATACTGGTCTGGGAGTCGGAGCATACCTAATAACAACAGCTGGAATATGATCAATGCTGTTGAACATTTACTGTATGCCAAGTGCTTTATATGCAGCATCTCATTTGATTCCCTCCACAGTGGTCTGAGATATCATTAAGGAAATGGGGAATACCCAATTTAATGGAGAAAAATTGCAGTTCGAGAAGTTTGGTAACTTGCCTAGATTATAAGGGTTGTGGGTGGCAGATGGATCTGGGTTCAGGCATTTCTGACAACCAATCTTGGACTTGGAGTCCTGGGATGAATTACTCATCCTTCATTGGTTTGGGACTGCTCTCCCTGTTTCTAGGCTCATCTCCTTCCAATCTATCCTCTTCTTTGTTTCCTAAATGATCTACTCCTACCTTGAAATCTGACATGATGACTTCAGAGATTTCTGGATATTTTGATCATCTTACTGCAGTGCACCAGGCGCTTCAGGATCTGGTTAGTTCCATGGTCTCATTTCCTGCCAGTGGCCCGCCCCCCCCCCCCCCCCCCGCTTTTCAGGCAAAGTGTGTCATACGGTTCCTCACATCTGCGTCTTCACATGTTACTATTTCTTCCCAGAATGTCCTTTTCCTCTTTTATTTTTCCCCTCCTGGCTTAATTTGTTCTCCTCCCAAGCTCAGTTCAAGCATCTCCTCTTTCTTGAATTCTCTTCTGGCCTCAGTGGGGACTGTATTAGGCCACCCTTGTTTGTTTCCATGGTACCCAGGGCTCTCTTTAAGATAGTTAATTTGAAAGGTCACTTCCTTCTGAAGCATTTTCTAACCCTCCCATGTATAATTGACCCGTGTGTCTGATAGAAGCAGAAGAGAGGGAGCTGGAGAGGGAGCAGGACCAGGCGATTTGCTTAGGGCTCACCATCTCTACCTCCTGCAGGCTGGCCCCAACCCCATCATCTCATCCCTTGAGCACGGCAATTGCTTCCTGGCTGCCCCCTCTACCTCCATTCTACTGGCTCTTCTCAACACACAGGCCACAGTGATACCTTTGAACATAAGGTAGACCATGTGACTCCTGTGCTCAAAACCCTGCACTCACTCTATCCCTCACAGTCAAAATCCAGGTGCTCATAAGAGCCTTGAAAGCTTGACGTGAACACTTCTCAAATTTTCATGTGCATCTGAATTACCTGGGGGATTTTGTTAAAATGTAGATCATGATCCAATAGGTTGGAGATGATGGGGCCTGAGATTCTTCATTTCTAACCAACCTTCGAGTGAAGCTAATGCTGCTGGTTCTTGGCCCCCCCCTGTGTAGTGAAGCTCTCCTTGACCTGGCTTCCCATCATCTCTGTGCCCACCTGTCTTGCCCTGTTCTTCTCGCTTTTCCACTCCAGCCCCTCTGGCCTCCCTTCTGTTCAAGGAACATACCAGAAATGTTCCCTTGCCTTGGGGCCTGTGCATTAGCTATTCCCTTTGTCTGGAATGCTCTTGCCCTAGCTATCTACTTGCCTAACTCTTTCTTCCTTCACATCTTTGCTCCAATCTCACCTTTTCAGGGAGCTCTACTCCAAACACCACCTGATTTAATATGGTAGCCTGTCCTCTGCTGCTCCCAACCCTGGGTCCTGCACTCCTAAAGCCTTTATCTTGCTCTTCTGTTCTTTGCTTTGTCCTTTGCTTAGATTTTATGACCTTTTATGGCATACTTTAAAAATTTACTTATGTATTGATTATTTTCCTAATCCCATAAAGCCAGTTCTTAAGGAGCTCCCTCTCTGTGTGTTGTGCTCACTGATGTCCCCCAAGAGTCTACAACAGCTGCCAACGAATACTATTTGAATTTTGAATTTGAATGTGGTGGGCGAGTGAGAAGGCGAAATGAAGAAAATGTGGTGTGACTGCGCATCCTCCACTTTTCCCAAGTGTGTTTTGCTTAGTGCGTGGCATACGAATGTGAGAGATTGCTTGGCACATTCCAAAGGCTTTTGTTGGTCAAGATGCAGCAAAGCATGTTGGCCTGGAGACATTTCATGTTGCCCTTTATTTCTAGAGGAGTTGAAATAAAATGTTAGCTTTTTCTAATAAACTTGCTGTTATCTTCAGGGACAAGTTTCAGGAAGGAAATAAAAAATAGTATTCGCAATTACTGTCTTCCATCTCACCCATGACTCAAATAGTTAAGTGCTTCTTCTGTACTTCATGGGTCTTCAAATTTAGTAAAGCAGATAGGTGTGTCTTTTATGATGGCAGTTGATTCCCTTTTAATTCTACCAGTCACTTTATCCTCCTTCTCCCTTCATTTTTCTCAATCCTCCTACATTACCAACCTTTAACCAGGCATTGTTTGACTGACATTGCAGTCAGCACTTTTATATAACTAGGATTAGATCATGGAATAATGACACAAACTAACTTCTCCACTGATTTAGCTCTGTCATTGAATTTGGGCACTGTGCACAAAGATCAATAGATTGCCTTATTTTTTTCCCCTGGATTTTCTACTCCTCTATCCTCATAAGGAACTACAATCTATTTCTTAAATATTAAGCCAAATATTCAACCATTTTCACTTACAAAAATAGCAATTTCATATTCAAATTAAATATAATTAGGGGAATTTCTTTTTCCTTTAGAGAACAATCAACTCTTTAAAAAAGAAGCAAGGCTTGTGGGTTCCAAAACTAACATATTTCTGGAAAATATTCCTGGAATATTTCTGGAAAATATTCCATATTCCTGACCATTATGGGCCCTCTGATCAAGCTCTGGAGTGGGAATAAAGTATAGTGAACAACAATGTATGAATAATGCTGTCAGGGGCCTCTCAGTGACCATTCACACCAGATAGAAATATTCTCAGTCTCTTAGCTCACTCAGAGAAATTAGTCTGTTTATCCTTTTCCCAAACCTTGTCACCAAACTTCTGATTTTATTTCCTTTAGGTCATGTTTACCCACTCAGATCTTTAGCCACTGCCAAGGAATGTGGATAGATGCCAACCTCAGGCCATCTCCCTTTCCAAACATAGTAGACACAGAGATAAAGTGTTTGAAATTCTATTGTGAAAAGATTTCTCTTTTTCACTGCCTTTTGGGCTATACGTGAGTGAGGCGACGTTCGGGTTGACTACTAATGTGTAACAAACTGTCCCAAACACAGTGGTGTCAAATGACTGTTTTATTATGCTTGTGGATTTTGTGGGTCAGGAATTGAGATGGGCACAGCATTGTCTGGGGGCTCAGCTGGAATGCTCAAAGGCTGGAGTGGATTCCACACTTGGAATCTGTAACCGTTTGAGGGCATCTTCACCTGTGGGTCCAGTAGTTACTGCTGGCTATTGGTGCGATCCCTTCAGGCTATCAGCTAGAACACCTACACATGGCCTCTCCATGTGGTCTGAGTAAGTGATCTATGTTTCCTGTCAGCATGAGCAACTCAAGGGAATGAAGTAGAAACTATCACTTTTTATGACCTAGCCCCAAAGGTCACACAGCATCACTGCAGCTTTAATAACAAGCCTTCCCAGATACAAAGGAAGAACCACAGATTCCCCACTTCTCAAGAGTGTCAAAGGCACATCATAAAAGGACTATCTGGGACGGACAAAATTGTTGCTACTCCCAAACACTAGCTATTGTTTTTTTAAAAAAAATTTTTTAACGTTTATTTTTGAGACACAGAGAGACAGAGCATGAATGGGGGAGGGTCAGAGAGAGAGAGGGAGACACAGAATCTGAAACAGGCTCCAGGTTCTGAGCTGTCAGCACAGAGCCCGACGTGGGGCTTGAACTCATTAACTGAGAGATCATGACCTGAGCCGAAGTCGGACGCTTAACCGACTGAGCCACCCAGGCACCCCAACACTAGCTATTCTTAATAGGAAGTCCTAGACCATTTTGTTGAATGCAAATTGTTGAAATAATTATTCCTAAAGATTGACTTTCGCACTTACTGAACATTTATAAGCATTATGCGATGGATTTTTCCATTTTTATGTGCCTTTAATCATTTTTGTTCATTTTTCAGAATTAGAAATGTAAAAAATAGAGTAAAAATAACTAATTATTTAAGGGCCTGTGTGTACAGGTATCAGCTGTCTGCTAAAAAGGTGGCCTTCCATCAAAGGAAATTGAGGTTTATTTTTCATTGAACTCAAAATACAACTAGCTACATTGATTACTTGTGGCCCAAAGCCCATGAAAATTTTATGAGGATCAATGTTTAGATACAGTTTTTTGGTAATCTTTCTTCAAATCCGGGAAGAGATTTCTGGCTTCTGCCCAACAGCAAGGCAAATGTCAGATCCATCTGCCTTCAGGTCAGCAGTGTAAGCAACCTTAAGCTTGTCCTTGCATTCACATTGTAGTTGCACTTTCTTTGTATTACAGCTTCAATCCTGACAGCAAACTGTACAAATGCTGCCCAAATAATGTCAAATACAGTGAAGAAAACTTTAAATATAAAATAAATGTTTATGAAAAGACAGTTAAAACACATTAAGCCCTTGAAGTGTTTTAAAGTCTATTTATCCATTTTGAATCTTTGTTTTTTATTTATAATTTATTTATAATTTACCTTTTTACAATTTATTTATAATTCATTCTCATCCACTTACTCTTGCAGTTTAAGTGAACAGTGATGGTTGAAAATTAAGAGGATAAAAAGGCAAAGGAGAAGGTAGACGAAATTCTTTAGTGTGTTTAAGATTTGCACAATTATCCCAGGTTGCACAGAAATTATAAAAACATGAACTGGATACTGTAAATATGCACTCTCACACTGATTTGTTTTCAGACAATTCTTTTAGAGCTAGAGGCAAGGACAGCAATGTATTAACATGTTTGCAAACCAGCATTGCAAGAGTAAGTGGATGAGAATGAATTATAAATAAACAAATTGTAAAAATGTAAATTATAAATAAATTATAAATAAAAAAATAAGATTCAAAATGGATAAATATACTTTAAAAACACTTCAAGGGCTATAAACCCATCCCATGCTGTAATCTCTTTAAGGGAAGACACTGTATCTGTCTTGTTCAACATTCTATCTCCATACTCTAAGTATTTCTCTAATTACTAATGGGTATATCAAATTATCAATATTTACAAAAACAAGCTTTCAATATTCAGTTTAATTTTTAATCAATTTTCTTTGGCTAATTGTTTTCAAACCAAACATTTTCAACCAATTTACTTTCTACCAATTAACCTGGAGTCATGGCAAAATAGCATCATAAATAAAAAGGACTGTGAGATTTAATTCTTAGCTTCTTTTTTTTTGTAATTTATCTGAAGAGAAAATGTATGAAAACATTTCTTAAGATTGAAATAATAGGTAAAGACACCAATAGGGGATCTGTGACAAGGCTCTCTATGATTAATTATTGAATCGATTGTAAACTTCCATTTTTTATGTGATGTATTAGCTAATATTAACATTCTGATACAAACCACCGAGAAATAATGGGTAAAACATTATAAATATCCTTTATTGTAACAGCTGAGATAACAAGAAACAACGACAGATCTCCTCAAGAACCAAAACCGAAGAGAAAAACCAAGAAAGGAAAGTTGCAGGGGTCTTGAAGTTCTTGTTCACGGTTGGTGGGGGGAAGTTTGCTGGTTTCTGTAACTAAGGGGGTCAGGTTTTAACTGCTGAATGGGAATAAGACCTACACTTCAGGCTAGAGCAAAGCAGAAGGCAATGACTTCATAAAGCTAGAACCCTTAAAGGGTTATGCCACAATCAAAGGATAGAAAAGAAGCAAAATCTACCCACTGCCAGCAAGACAACCATCCCGTTCTCCATGTCCCCTCCACCAAAAAGGTGGGTCCCAAAAAGTTGGGACCTTAGATTTGCTCTCAGTTGAATTGCTGGTTCAAATACATATTTCCTTTATGAATCAGTAAGCCAAAATCCATAAAATGAACATCAAAGGTGGTCCCCATCCGGTCATTCCCTGGTAGAAGTAAATGCCAATCATGTCTGGAAAGTCACACCCTCAACCCAGACCACAAAGGATTCCTCAAGATAAAGATAATATAAAGGCATGGGGATACATTGGTAGCCAACACAACCAACACTTCAATTAGACCTTCAAGTCTTTCAAATGAGGAGATTATTAAATATGTGCTATGAAGTATGACTAAACATATTTAAAAAAGAAGAAAGGTAAAATATCAAGGTATACCAAAATGACCAGAGGCTTAAAAACACACCCAAAGATCTGCTTTGAAATGAAGATGTCATCATTAAAATACAAACACAGTGAATAGATTAAATCACAGATTAGACAGAACTGAAGAGTAAATTAGTGAAATGAAAGCTAGAGATGAACCATTTATTCAGTATGCAACACATTCTGGGAGTGTGGGAGCAATCACTTTAGACTGGCACAATCAGAGGAAACATTGTGAAGGAGGCGGAATTTTAGCTGAATCTTAAAGGCTGTGGAAGAATAGGCAAATGAAAGTAATTCAGGGGGAGTGGCATGACATGAACCACATTTCAGAGACTACATTTGAAACTTATTTAGGTCCCAGTTAGTTGGCCACTTTGGCTGAAATGGAGAGTTTCTAGAGGGAGGTAGAAAGAGGTAAAGGCTGACTAGCAAAGTAAGGGCCTATGCCTAAAGCCACATATAAAATATGGCAATAGTTGCATAAAATTACTTTGTTTAAAACTAAAGCAGACATACCTGCTATGATGACATTATGATCCATTTGACATGCAACACTCCAGCTTGGCTAGTCTCCCTCCACTGAGCATGTACTGTGCATACCTACTTAAAATGGAGTGGTCTTGAACTCACCTTTCTCTTTGCCTTCCCTCACTCCACACAGAAGTACATTTCAAAAGCTTTCAGGTTGAAATCTGAATGAAAAGAGAAACAAAGTCCATGAAATTTGTAGTTGTGCCAGGCTGAGAATGATGCTAAGCATTTTATAACATATTTTCTTTTTTAAAAAAAAAGGACTTTATGTTATCTCCTTAAATTAATCCCCCAAAGTATAGAAGGCTTTGTTATCTTTAAATCCCTTTCAAATGTGATGGTAAAATGGATCCCAGAAGTGGAAATTTAATAAGGCCTCAGAGGAAAAAGCAGATTTCAGATTCCCTAGCAAAGGATTAACTCCATTCCAGGTGAATTATCCCCATTTCCTTATTCACATGGCTTTTGCCTTTACAAAACAATGCAACACCTAGCCCTGCAACAGGGAGAGAGATTCACCTTGGACAAAGTAGAAAATAGGGCAGTTAAAACTTATCCACACAACTTCTGAGCAGACAGATTTGCAAAAAGCTGCTCATATTCAGCATTAACAAGATGAAATTAAATGGCAGTGAAATAATGAAATCACATTGTAGGTAAATAAATGGGTAGATAAATAAAGAGAAGGAAGGTAGCTAGAAACAAGGCAACACAGTAATAAATGAATGGATAAATAAAAGGCAGAAGACTCCCTAAATCTCAAAGAACAAGGAGGATATTTCTTAAGTGTACTCAACGTTATATAAAAGATGGAACAATATAAATTCAACAAAACAAGTAGTGGATGAGATGATAAAACAACAGAGTGAGATTGCAGCATTTGAGAAATTTGTTTACCCTTCTACTTTAAAAAATCAATTTGAGATAGCAAAAAGAATACTTAGGGCTGAAAATAAGCACAGAAAAATATTTCAGATAGTCTCAATATATGCAGAGGTGAAAAGATGAATAAGAGAGAAGAGGATAGATATGGAAGATAGACAAGGTAATTCAACATACTAGACAATTGTGTTCCTGAAATGTAGAAAGACAGAGTTAGAATACAGGAAAACTCTTTGAATTGAAGGTAAAAGGAAATGTTAAGATCAAAAGGGTTTCCTTTGTACTGGGGGAAAAGAAAGAACATTGAACATTACATTTCAAGTTTAAGTAAAAAAAATTTCAGGTATGCAGATAAATTAAAAAAAAACAAGTCTTCTATGTCGTGAGGAGAGGGGAGAGTAATCAGATTTTCCTTCAACCTTTCTATAGCTTTATTAGGATTGCCCAATGCAGTAAATAAAATACAGAATGCCCAGTTAAATTTTAAAACTTAGATGTAGCATTTGGAACTTACTTCTACCAAAAAAAATTTATTGCTCATCTGAAATTCAAATTTAACTGGGCATCTTGTGATTTATCTGATAGTCATAAGCCACATTTAATTTCAGAAAGCAATGGAATAACGTCTGCAAAGTTCCGTAGGAAAGAAAATGGGACTCTTGACTATTATACCCAGTTAACTGATCATTCAATTAAATAGGCAACAGGCAGACATGAGAATCAAGGAATATAAGCACTCAATGAGGAAATTTTGTCAACCATGTGGATGATTAAATTAAAGAGCTCAGGAATAGAGAAGCCACAGTAAAAAGGATGGTGATTCTGCAAAGTTCTAAGGCAGTTTCATTTAGAGGATCACACATTGCCATGAGGTTTCCAAGTCTCATTCCTCTCTCAGTCTACCTTCCACTGGTAGCATCATTCTCAGGATGCTCTCTTCACATGGTGGCCTCCAGAAGCTCTAGACTGTCCTTCTACCAACCTGGCAACCTCTGTGGAAAGAGGGTGCTTTTTCTTCAAAGCATTTCAGAAAAACTCCTGGCATGAACCTCATTTGTTTTTATTGGCTGGGCCAAGCAATGAGCCCATTCATCCCTGGACCAATTATCATCACCATATAAATTGGCTATTGTTCTTATTGGCTAGACTGTATCACATGGAGCCAGAGATGGAGTAAGCCCACATAAATCACCGAAAGTGAAGGAGAAATGGCCCCCAAAAGAAATTCCGAGTGCTGTGACCAAAAGAAGGAGACTGGATCCTGAGCACACCAGAAGAGCAACTATTTTGTACACTATATTGTTATTTCCCCAAATAAAATGTAAACATCTTGAGAATAAAAGCTCTGTGTTCTATTTCTTTTTATCTCACACAATTACCATCTTAGTTCCTTATTATAGTGAAGGTGCTCAAAAATATTAACTTATCTTGATATAACTTCCTTTATTTGTCACATGAGGAGGTTGGAATACTTGAACTCCAAGTTTAATAATGTTCTAAGAAAAATTCCATGAAAACGTATCATAAAGGGTCCCACATTAAGCATTTTCATATACCCTATAGTAAAACATTTGAATACTTAAGGGTAGGCATAGCTCACAATACAGGTTTTCAATTTCAGAAATGTCAAAAGTTTTACAAAGTCTTATTCAATGACTGTATTCTTGTATGTTTTCTTCAAGTTAGGGATTCACAATAGGAAGGAACAGTTTTCCTAAGCATGCACCGATCTTTTGTGGTATTTACATTTTTTGTTGAAATATGTTTACTTCTTCTCACTTCTAAGGCTCTAAATAAGAAATGAGAGTCTATCCCTTCTCCTCACACTTATGCCTACATCAAAATTGAGACTTGGTTAATTACTTGGTTGTCTCCCATTCTGCTTAGTCACAAACTCTAACTTTCCTTCCTCCTCTCCTATCCAATTGTCTGCCACATCCTATTAGTTCTCCCTAAATACATTTGAGATTTCTTCCCTGCTCTAAATTCTTATTTCCATCCTCACTGCCGTGGCTCAATTCCTGTAGTTACTTACTTGTCATCTGGTGGTAAGGGAACAGGCTCCTGCCAATTGGTCTGGTTCAAAACCTGGCTCTCACACTTCCTCTGTGTGACTCTGCAGAAGTTATATAACCTCTCTGAGCCTCAGCTCCCTCTTTGGTAAGATGAGGTTAAAAATACTACCTCATAGGGTTATTGAGTACATCAGGTGAGCTAAAACATGTAAAACACTTCTATCAGTATCTGGCATGCACTGGGCATTACAGAAATACTAACTGGTGGTACTGTTACTGGTTCTGTTTACAGCAATTTAAGTGGCTGATTCCTCCACTATGCTGGGCACTCATCAACAGCAGAGTCCTATCATTATTAGCAGTGTTTTAAAGACAGTAGCATTAGTATTTTAATCACCGGCTCCCTGCACAGTGTAAGGGCACTTCAAAATCTCATTCAATTAATTTCGCTTGTCAGAATAAGACAGTTGTACACAATAACCACTAGATGGAAGCAAAACCTTTTGTAAAATCAATCCTTCACCAGCAATTGCTTCAGCGTACAAAGATCTACCTCTTTTGTCTCCTTATTTGTACAACCTCATCGTTGCTGACAACAAAATATCATCATGGCCATCATCATCAATAACAATAGCTACAACAAAGGCAGCTCATAAAGAGGTCCAAAACTTTGTATATTGAACTCAATTCAAATTTAAGGTTTTGGAAAATCTTTGCTGCAGAATTTAGAAATTATTCGTCAAAAAATGCTGAAAACAGCATCACTGAACCAAAAGCCAGCTACCACCCAGCCATATTTACATAATAAGAATCTCTAAAGGCTCATCACGGGAAAGATGTAGATTCCTAGCTCTATGCACAGTGACTGCCACAAAGTGATCAACTGTCCCTGTGAACGACATGGCTCTCTCTTCATTAACAAAGAGTTGTTTTACTATATTATTTGGGATGGAGGTATTGCAGGTATTCAGTGACAATTACTGGGTTTACTTTCCTCTTGGAGAGTATCTATATTTCATCTCCAAATACAGATCTGCTATCTTTCATTTGCAGTGAAGATTGCATTTCCTTTTCCCTTGCTCATTTGCAGGGGTCCTCAGCCTTTTCTTTGTCCACACGAATCTCACGTATGACATTTTCACATCAGTGACACCTCCCATTACATTACTGTCATTATTGTCATGATATTATTGTCAGACAAAATTCTCAACAGGGAGCGGGCTGTGCATAGTCGGAACACCCCTAATCTCAGATTCTGTTGAGCTCCCATGAGCCCTTGGGTTCTCTAATTATCCCTCTCTCACTGATCAGTAACAGCAATGAATTGATATTCTCTTAGAGAAGAACTTGCTTACCTCATACTCGTAAATATTCCTGGACTCTTTACTACTTTTCTTTGTCCCCTCCTTTTTCTTCTCTCCCCCACCATCACCCGTTCTCTCCCCCATTTCCTCTTCCTCTTAAAATTCGAATTCTCTCTTTCCTACAATGCAATACTACCTTAAATATCTAACAAGAGAACATCCATAGAATATAAATTTTATCTCAAAAGTGAGAGAAGGCGGTTTTTTTGCATACTAAATATGTGTCCTATCTCGGTAGGAAAATCTCCCACTTGAAAGCAATGCTCAATCACTGCTCTCATTCTCCCTAAACTGAAAGAGCAGCAGCCGAATGCACAGCAGAGACAAAGAGCAAAGACCTACTTAGGATCAACTCAAATCACGTGGATGAAAAATGACTTCAGTTCTGGTCTCTCTCTCTTCTTATCACAATCTCTTTCCAGGTGGAGAGAGGTTTCACTGGCCTGCTCATTTCTCAAACCAAATCTCCATCTGAGATTTGGACTTCTTTAAATGTAGCTTAGAACCTTGGCAGCTATGATTCAGGTTATCTTAGAGGAATTCAATTTCTCGCGATGCCCTTCTTCCCACTGAGCAGCGAACTGAGAAAACTCAGGCAAAGAGCAGAAAAAACGAATTTGGGTTACCTTCCTGTGATCACAGCTGCTCTGTTCACCCCAGTCACTAAACAAACACGCACGGACCAGATAGTCAAACAAATGAGTTAGAGCCATCCCTAGCACACGGTTATCCTTAATAGAGTTTAAGGAATCTCAAAGGAAGAAAGAACGTTTCTGTATTCCCCCGAGGCAACACGAATTCTGCGAAATATCTCAATTTCGGAATACACAGATGTAGAAAGAGTTGCTATTCTACACCCATGTTCTCACTGCCTGCCACAAAATGTACGCACAGCCACAGAGGTCTGGGTTTGCTTCTTACAAGGGGCTGGTAGATTCTCCCGGGACGTGGGTGAAGCTGTGGCGGTGTGATCTCCCTTACTGATCTCATTGCTGGCCCCGGAGCAGCCTTATGTAATGTGGTCTGTTTGCTGATGGGCTCCTGCTTGATTGGCTCAGAGTGGGAACTGCAAAACCTGGGTGCAGCCCCCGTTGAGTGCCAGACGCAGGCAGCTGATTTGATTTAGTACTTCTGCACCAAGAGGTTAAACTGAGCGTCGCTAAGGATATAAATGTGGGTGCTTGTGCACAGCGTGGTGAGGAATGATTTGCATGAATAACGGAGGCAGTTTAGGTGGTCTGAATTAGGAGTGGATGAGTGGGTGGGAAGCGTGCAAAAGAAAAAGCAAGAAAGGGAATTGTGAGGGAAAATTCTCTTGCTACTAGCAGCTAACCATAGATCATTGGAATTCGTTCCTTATCAAGTGCAAGCAGGAAGCATGGGACGGAATATTGCTGAGTAGAATGCCTAATAAAGGAGTTGGCTTTCTCTCACTGCCCTTTCAATCTGAATACTGAAGGAAGGGTATGCAGCGGATTGCAGGGCTTAAACACCGAGGCAAAAAGGTAGAAAGACAAGACTCTTCAATGGAGGCTTTGCCACTGAAAGCATAGCTTATTGTACCGTATTAAATTTTTTTTTCTTCATTCATATTTAGTCAGAACACTTTTTTAAAGTATCTCTATTTGCTCTGGAATTCTTGTCCATTTTCCCAAATTAAAGGGACCTACTTCTGACTATTTTGGCAAGAGTTTAACATACCTAGCCAAAATATTTACACTGCTGCCCTTTGGAGTTGCTTTATTTTCACTTCTCTATAAATATGCCCAGCAACAAGGTATTTGGAGAGCTACCCAAGTAACAGAAGTATTTTGAATTTCTCTTGTGCCAATCTCCATCAGAACTAACATCTCAGTGGGACCTGCATAACCGCTAACTTATGACTATAAAGTTGAACATTAAGGAGTTATCTATAGATCTTATTCCCCTCCAATAAGAAATTCTTTAGGGTATGATAATTTTGTTTACTTCTCCCGGAGAGCAAATCTTTACCGAAATTTATCACCAGAGGGCGCACTTTCACAGAAAATACACCGGTTCCCTGCTGTCACTTCTCCCTTCCCCTCCCGTTTGCAGGACGGAAGAAACAGGTTTTATTCGGAGGTATTTTCAGTTCAAATTCAAGTTCTAGAACTTTGGTTTATTATTAGCCTGTTCTCTTACTTGGGTGGAAGGGAAGAGAGAAAAAGAGGTCTGTCTGCAACCATTGTGTTCCACCTCAGTTCAGGGATAGCCTCAGAAACTGCAAGTTTTCAAAGATAATGGAAATGAGCCTGAATGGATATGGATCTGAGAGCAAAGGCTCTGGCCTCACTAAAATGACAAATCGCCTCATGTTACTCAAGAAACCACAAAAGATTCACACCCACCCTCGCCTCCCCCAGGCCTTGTCCTTTTGCAAGTGATTTGCAATCCCAGACAAGTATTATATAACGATGAAGCAGAGCCTGGAACTTTGGCGTGTTATTTCTTTCAGAGAAAAGACATTAAAAAAAAACTGTTATTATAGCACTATCCTAAATGCCTGTGAGAAAAACATTTCTGAGAATTGTTAGAAATGCGGGGCAGTGGAACTGATCAAAATGTGCATCAGTGCTAAAAACTGTGACCATCTGCAATTGCCCAAGGTGGGGTGGGGGGAAGCTGTTCGAATGAAAAGACACAATCTGGTGGGGTGAGTGAAAAAGCTACAGATCTGAAGTCAGAGAAACCAGAATCTAATCATAGCTGACTGCTAACTAGCCAGCTGAGTGTCCTTAAGTTAGTTACTTAACTTTTCTGGGCCTCAGTTCTGCAAGCTGGTGATTAGATGATCTCAGAATTTCTTCCATTCTAACAAGTTGTCCTTCTAAGAAAAAATATAGATGACATTAATAATTTGGCTTCTTGTGGAGAATACAGCAGCTCTCATTAATAAATCAACCATTTTGCATGATATTTTCATATTTCAAACCTTCTGAAGTACTATTTCATGTATATGACAGTAGCCAATTATTTAGCAATACTTTCTTTCCTGTTTATATGGCAATGGGTCCCGGACATTTCACTCCAGGGAATGCTAGAAAGGTACTGTGATATGGTAGGAAACAACCAGGGTTAGGTTTGGACCCTGGGTTGACTTTTTATTTGTTATGTGACCTTGGAGAAGTTATTTAACCATGTGGGCTTTTGGGGTTTTTTTCTTGTTTTTTGGGGCAAAGAGATGAAAGGAGGCCAAGGGACAGAAGGAGGGAAAATATTGGAAGGCAAGTTTGAGGAAAATGATGAAAGTTGATGTGCCAATAACTTGGGAATCACAGGAAAGAGAAGAGAACTAATTAAAAAAAAATTTTTTTTTCAACGTTTCTTTATTTTTGGGACAGAGACAGAGCATGAACAGGGTAGGGGCAGAGAGAGAGGGAGACACAGAATCGGAAACAGGCTCCAGGCTCTGAGCCATCAGCCCAGAGCCTGACGCGGGGCTTGAACTCACGGACCGCGAGATCGTGACCTGGCTGAAGTCGGACGCCTAACCGACTGCGCCACCCAGGCGCCCCAAGAAGAGAACTAATTTTAATCTCCCCTACCTGCCTGGGCCAGCCTAGAGCCCTTTTTTCCCTACTGGCTATTATCAGTGTATCTCGGAGCCACCGGCCATTCCATCTGTGTCACTGGTGTCTCAAGCTTATAAAACATAAGAATGTGTGCTCTGAGATGCTGATGGACATACCCATGGCTTTTACAAAACTCTCTTAGGGTTAGAGTGAGAAATAATGAGCCAGCCAGATGGCCAGGAACATAGAGAGCCATCAATATATTGGAACTCTTTAGTATTATCAATATTTATCACTATTTAGGGTGCCTGGGTGTGTCAGTTAAGCATCTGACTCTCGGTTTCAGCTCAGGTCATGATCTCATGGTTCATGGGTTCAAGTCCCACTGGGACCCTGCATGGGATTCTCTTTCTCCCTCTCTCTCTGCCCCTCCCCTGCTCACTCTCTGTTGCTCTCTCACAAAATAAGTAAATAAACTTAAAAAAATTAAAAAATTTTATCACTAATAAAATATCCAACCTATACCATTATTAGAGAATTATTTAACCCCAAAGAACTATGTGATTTTTAGCTCACTTGGTTATGTTTTTTAGTTTAGAAACTTTAGAATTGCAAAATCTTGAATGAGGAAGTTTAAGGATGGTATTTCAGACATAGGACCCTGTCTTTGAAAATGACCTCATGTTGGTCTCCAAAAGTTGGAATTTGGGGACTGTTTGAGTAGCTAGTTTTTGCTTCATGGGAGGACAGCATGAAAGATATTTTATTGTGGGGAGGGTACAGATTTCCACAGTGCAGGGTAGTGCTGGCAGGTAGAAAGTTCTGGTGTACAATGGTGGGTCCCATCATTTCTGGTTGTAGCAGCCCCATGGTGATTCCTGTATCTCTGTGAAAGTCCATATTGCCCAGCTGGAGATAGAAAAGAGAGAATTACTGAAAAAAAATGGTGAAAATTAGGGCTGAGAAATCCCAGTAGGTTAAGCTGAATGCAGAGGATGGTGGGTAAAGCAGCAAAATTGATTGTGTCCAGGGAATGGGTTTTTCTCCCTTTCCTTTTTCTTTGTTCCCAGGGCCATATGCATGTATTGCAGATGGTCTTGGTGCCCTGCCCACATCCCTCAGTACTTACCTCTACTTGCTGTAGGCTGCTTTCTGTTGAACATCTGTGACTCTGTCTGAAGGCTTTTTCTGACAGGGAGCATGCTTAGTCTGTGCTCAGAGCAAGTTCTGAGTGCTGCCAACAGCATCTCTTAACCAATAACTAACATAGGAGTTCGTAGAGAAATGTCTCAGTTGCCTTACCTACTTGTTAGATTAACTCTGAGGTGTGCTCTAGGCTGTCTCCTAGAGTTCTTCAGAGGATGCAAGGCTTTTATTGGCTTCCTTCCCTTCCCTGTATATAGAGCACTGACATTCTAATCCTTGTTGCTGGGTCTGCTTCTGAGAGAACCCAGCCTAATATACCACATATTGGCTTCCATTTCAAAATTTACATGTGATTTTCTGCACACAGAACATGAGTTATCATCGCCGCAGATCTAGGTCCAAAAGTGAGTCCTTTCATTTACTTTTGTGACGTCAGATCAAGCTCTTTAACCCCTCCAAGTTTTGATTTGCTTGTGTGAAAAATGAGAAGTGTAGGAGAGTAGAGGAAGATGGTGGTGTAGGAGGACACTGGGCTCACCTCATCCTGCTGATCGCTTAGATTCCTCATCCTGCTGATCGCTTAGATTCCACCCACATCTGCCTAAATAATCCAGACAACCACCAGAGAACTAGCAGAACGGACTCTCTGGAGCCAAGTGTAGACAAGAGGCCCACGGAAGAGGGTAGGAAGGGCAGAGAGGCTATGAGCGCTCCACAGGCTGGCGGGAGGCAGTCGGGGCGGTGAGGGGCAGCCCACCTGTCAAGGCACAGCCACTGAGTCTGGCTTGCAAAAGCAGGGGGGCCAGACTGCTTGAGTTCTGACAGCCAGCAGGATTTAACATCTGGAATGTTATAAGTCAACAGCTTTGCTTGGAGAGCTGGAGGGCGAGAAGATCCTGGGAGGTAGAGGTGTTGAGCCCCGGAAGACAGAGCTCACCTCGGGTGGAACAAAGGAACTGGCCATCGCCATCGCCATCTCCCTCTCCCATCCCCTAGCCAAAATCCCAAAGGGAACCAGTTCCCATCAGGGAACTTGCTTGCACTGCACAAACACCCAACGCTGTGCTTCTGTGGATCCATCCCTCTGACGGGTCTGCCTGCCTCCCGGTCGCTGCAGGGCCCCTCCTGCAGAGGACCACTGATGGCAAAGTGAGCTAAGCCTGACCCTCCCACCCTGGTGCACCTTGCAGATCCACCCCGGCTAATACACCCTTGGCCAGATCCCATCGAAGCAGCACCACAAGACTGGCAGTGTGCAAGCAGCCAAGACAGAGGCCACAACACTCCACAGTGAGTTCTGCCCCTGGGAGAGGGGAAGATAAGGTACACACCAGTCTGACCGTGGCCCCAGCAGTGGGGTGGGGGCAGACATCCGGTCTGACTGCGGCCCTGCCCACCACCACAAGTTCCTCCAGACAGCACAGGGGAAGTGCCCTGCAGTTCCATGCCACCCCAGGGACTATCTAAAATGACAAAACGGAAGAATTATGCTCAAAAGAAACTCCAGGAAGTAGCGACAGCTAACAAACTGATCGAAAATGGCTTAAGCAATATAATGGAACAAGAATTTAGAAAAATAGTCATAAAATTAATCACTGGGCTTGAAAAAAGTATACAGGACAGCAGAGAATCTATTGCTACAGAGATCAAGGGACTAAGAAATAGTCATGAGGAGCTAAAAAATGCTATAAATGAGGTGCAAAATAAAATGGAGGTGACCACAGCTTGGATTGAAGAGGCAGAGGAGAGAATAGGTGAATTAGAAGATAAAATTATGGAAATAGAGGAAGCTGAGAGAAAGAGAGATAAAAAAAATCCAGGAGTATGAGGGGAGAATTAGAGAACTAAGTGATGCAATCAAACGGAACAATATCCGTATAATAGGAATTCCAGAAGAGGAAGAGAGAGAAAGGGGCTGAAGGTGTACTTGAACAAATCGTAGCTGAGAACTTCCCTGATCTGGGGAAGGAAAAAGGCATTGAAATCCAAGAGGCACAGAGAACTCCCTTCAGACGTACCTTGAATCGATCTTCTGCAGGACATATCATAGTGAAACTGGCAAAATACAAGGGTAAAGAAAATTCTGAAAGCAGCTAGGGACAACAGGCTCTAACTTACAAAGGGAGACCCATAAGACTAGTGGCAGACCTATCTACTGAAACCTGGCAGGCCAGAAAGGAATGGCAAGAAATCTTCAATGTGATGAACAGAAAAAATATGCAGCCGAGAATCCTTTATCCAGCAAGTCTTCATTCAGAATAGAATGAGAGATAAAGGTCTTCCCAAACAAAAACTGAAGGAATTCATCACCACTAAACCAGCCCTACAAGAGATCCTAAGGGGGATTCTGTGAGTGAAATGTTGCAAGGACCACAAATTACCAGACATCACTACAAGCATGAAACCTACAGACATCACAATGACTCTAAACCCATATCTTTCCATAATAACACGGAATGTAAATGGACGAAATGCTCCAACCAAGAGACATAGGGTATCAGAATGGATAAAAAAATAAGACCCATCTATTTGCTGTCTACAAGAGACTCATTTTAGACCTGAGGACACCTTCAGATTGAAAGTGAGGGGATGGGGAACTATCTATCCTGCTACTGGAAGTCAAAAGAAAGCTGGAGTAGCCATACTTCTATCAGACAAACTAGACTTTAAATTAAAGGCTGTAACAAGAGATGAAGAAGGGCATTATATAATAATCACAGGGTCTATCCATCAGGAAGAGCTAACAATTATACATGTCTATGCACCGAATATGGAAGCCCCAAAATACATAAAACAATTCATCACAAAGATAAGCAACCTTATTGATAAGAATGCGGTAACTGCAGGGGACTTTAATACTCCACTTACAACAATGGATAGATTGACTAGACACAGGATCAATAAAGAAACAAGGGCCCTGAATGATACATTGGATCAGATGTACTTGACAGATATATTTAGAACTCTGCATCCCAAAGCAACAGAATATACTTTCTTCTCGAGTGCACATGGAACATTCTCCAAGATAGATCACATACTGGGTCACAAAACAGCCCTTCCTAAGTATAAAGGATTGAGATCATACCATGCATACTTTCAGACTACAATGCTATGAAGCTTGAAATCAACCACAGGAAAAAGTCTGGAAAACCTCCAAAAGCATGGAGGTTAAAGAACACCCTACTAAAGAATGAATGGGTCAACCAGGCATTAGAGAAGAAGTTAAAAAATATATGGAAACAAGTGAAAATGAAAACACCACAATCCAAGTGCTTTGGGATGCAGCGAAGGCAGTCCTGAGAGGAAAATACATTGCAATCCAGGCCTATCTCCAGAAACAAGAAAAATCCCAAATACAAAATCTAACAGCACACCTAAAGGAAGTAGAAGCAGAAGAGCAAAGACACCCTAAACCCAGCAGAAGAAGGGAAATAATACAGACCAGAGCAGAAATAAACAATATAGAATCTAAAAAAACTGTAGAGCTGATCGATGAAACCAAGAGTTGTTTTTTTGAAAAAATAAACAAAATTGATAAACCTCTAGCCAGGCTTCTCAAAAAGAAAATGGAGATGACCCAAATAGAGAAACTCATGAATGAAAATGGAATTATTACAACCGATCCCTCAGAGATACAAACAATTATCAGGGAATACTATGAAAAATTATATGCCAACAAATTGGACAACCTGGAAGAAATGGCCAAATTCCTAAGCACCCGCACACTTCCAAAACCCAAACAGGAAGAAATAGAAAGCTTGAACAGACCCATAACCAGCGAAGAAATTGCATCAGTTATCAAAAATCTCCCAACAAATAAGAGTCCAGGACCAGATGGCTTCCCAGGGGAGTTCTACCAGACTTTTAAAGCAGAGATAATACCTATCCTTCTCAAGCTCTTCCAAAAAATAGAAAGGGAAGGAAAACTTCCAGACTCATTCTATGAAGCCAGAATTACTTTGATTCCTGAACCAGACAGAGACCCAGCAAAAAAAAGAGAACTACAGGCCAATATCCCTGAAGAATATGGATGCCAAAATTCTCAAAGAGATACTAGCAAATCGAATTCAACAGCATATAGAAAGCATTATACACCATGATCAAGCTGGATTCATTCCTGGGCTGCAGGGCTGGTTCAACATTTGGAAATCAATCAATGTGATACATCACATTAATAAAAAGAAAAGAAAAGAACCATATGATCCTGTCAATCGATGCAGAAAAAGCATTTCACAAAATTCAGCATCCTTTCTTAATAAAAACTGTTGGAAAAGTCAGGATAGAAGGAACATACTTAAACATCATCAAAGCCATTTATGAAAAGCCCACAGCTAATATCATCCTCACTGGGGAAAAACTGAGAGCTTTCTTGCTGAGAACAGGAACACGACAGGGATGTCCACTCTCACCACTGTTGATTAACATAGTGTTGGAAGTGCTAGCATCAGCAATCAGACAACCAAAGGAAATCAAAGGCATCAAAATTGGCAATGATGAAGTCAAGCTTTTACTTTTTGCAGATGACATGAGATTATACATGGAAAACCCGACAGACTCCACCAGGAGTCTGCTAGAACTGATACATGAATTCTGCAAAGTTACAGGACACAAAATCAATGTACAGAAATCAGTTGCATTCTTATACACTAATAATGAAGCAACAGAAAGACAAATAAAGAAACTGATCTCATTCACAATTTCACCAAGAAGCATAAAGTACCAAGGAATAAACCTAACCAAAGATGTAAAAGATCTGTATGCTGAAAACTATAGAAAGCTTATGAAGGAAATTGAAGAAGATATAAAGAAATGGAAACACATTCCATGCTCATGGATTGGAAGAATAAATATTGTCAAAATGTCAATAGTACCCAAAGCTATCTACACATTCAATGCAATTTCAATCAAAATTGCACCAGCATTCTTCTTGAAGCTAGAACAAGCAATCTTAAAATTTGTATGGAACCACAAAAGACCCCAAATAGCCAAAGTAATTTTGAAGAAGACCAAAGCCGGAAGCATCACAATCCCAGACTTTAGTCTCTACTACAAAGTTGTAATCATCAAGACAGCATGGTATTGGCACAAAAACAGACACATAGACCAATGGAATAGAATAGAAACCTCAGAATTAGACCCAGAAAAGTATGGCCAACTAATCTTTGACAAAACAGGAACGAATATCCAATGAAAAAAGACAGTCTCTTTAACAAATAGTGCTGGGAGAACTGTACAGCAACATGCAGAAGGATGAAACTAGAACACTTTCTTACACCATTCACAAAAATAAACTCAAAATGGATAAAGGACCAGAATGTGAGACAGGAAACCATCAAAACCCTAGAGAAGAAAGCAGGAAAAAACCTCTCTGACCTCAGCTGCATCAATTTCTTACTTGACACATCCCCAAAGGCAAGGGAATTAAAAGCAAAAATGAACTATTGGGACCTCGTGAAGATAAAAAGCTTCTGCACTGCAAAGGAAACAATCAACAAAACTAAAAGGCAACCAACGGAATGGGAAAAGATATTTGCAAATGACATATCGGACCAAGGGCTAGTATCCAAAATCTATAAAGAACTCACCAAACTCCACACCCGAAAAACAAATAACCCAGTGAAGAAATGAGCAGAAAACATGAATAGACACTTCTCCAAAGAAGACATCCAGATGGCCAACAGGTATATGAAAAGATGCTCAACGTCGCCCCTCATCAGGGAAATACAAATCAAAACCACACTGAGATGTCACCTCATGCCAGTCAGAGTGGCTAAAATGAACAAATCAGGAGACTATAGATACTGGCGAGGATGTGGAGAAACGGGAACCCTCTTGCACTGTTGGTGGGAATGCAAACTGGTGCAGCCGCTCTGGAAAACAGTATGGAGGTTCCTCAAAAAACTAAAAATAGATCTACCTTATGACCCAGCAATAGCACTGCTAGGAATTTACCCAATGGATACAGGAGTGCTGATGCATAGGGGCACTTGTACCGCAATGTTTATAGCAGCACTTTCAACAATAGCCAAATTATGGAAAGAGCCTAAATGTCCATCAACTGATGAATGGATCAAGAAATTGTGGTTTATATACACAATGGAGTACTACGTGGCAATGAGAAAGAATGAAATATGGCCTTGTGTAGCAACGTGGATGGAACTGGAGAGTGTATGCTAAGTGAAATAAGTCATACAGAGAAGGACAGATACCATATGTTTTCACTCTGATGTGGATCCTGAGAGATTTAACAGAAGACCATGGGGGAGGGGAAGGAAAAAAAAAGGTTAGAGAGAGAGGGAGCCAAAACATAAGAGACTCTTAAAAACGGAGAACAAACTTAGGGTTGATGGGGGGGTGGGAGGAAGGGGAGGGTGGGTGATGGGTACTGAGGAGGGCACCTGTTGGGACGAGCACTAGGTGTTGTATGGAAGCCAATCTGACAATAAATTTCATATTAAAAAAACAAGAAAAATGAGGATGGTAAGAATACCTAGTTATTGGAATTATGTGACAATTGAACATGAATATTCAGGTGAAGAGCCTGGCACAGTGTCTGTCACATAGTAAGTCTTAGCTTTCAAATAAATATTGTCAATCACTGACTATTATTGTCCTTACTTCCTCTCCTAATTCACATATGAGAGCTCTTATGTTGGCTGCCGAAGTTGTCTCCTAAGGCTTCTATGGAAATCAGAGGAAAAGAATGACTTGTAGCCTTTTCATTCCATGGTAGAATATAATTTCCTAAGGAGCATTAAGCTTAATTTTTAAAAAAATGCTATTTGAGCAGGAAGAAATGGAGACACACACACACATGCACACACACAGACACACACACAATGCCAATTAAAGTGATATGTCCCAGGTGGTCTCTGAACATGATAGGTATGTAAATGGGAGCTAGAACAGTGAACAAAGCAGCATCTGAGTTGTTATTTTTAGAACCTGGAGAAATGCTGCGGAAGAAGAGGGGAAATATGTAGCATTTTAGGTAACACATTTCCAAGTAGCTCTGAAAGGAAGTCTTATATTTAAGGGAGTTGTTAACAATTGGGATTGAATGCCTAAAATAGAAATAAGAACACTTAAGCAACTTGGGAGTATTTTGTTGGGTCTACTGTAGAATATTAGGTTTGGAGAAGCTGTATGCAGGAATAGGTAATATACATGGAAAGTAACATAGCATTGTTCTTAAATTCATGTTTGATTTTAAGACTCTTTTTTTTTTTCAACATTTATTTATTTTTGGGACAGAGAGAGACAGAGCATGAATGGGGGAGGGACAGAGAGAGAGGGAGACACAGAATCGGAAACAGGCTCCAGGCTCTGAGCCATCAGCGCAGAGCCTGACGCGGGGCTCGAACTCACGGACCGCGAGATCGTGACCTGGCTGAAGCCGGACGCTTAACCGACTGTGCCACCCAGGCGCCCCATGATTTTAAGACTCTTACTAATGATTTTTTCTTCATCCTATTGATTGAACTGTATCTCTCCCTACATGACACTACCATCCCTCCTTGCTTATCTCTTCTTTATATTCCCTTTAATAAAATAGTACTTTCAACTTCAGTGCTTTTGCTTATGTTGCTTTCCTACTTTAGCATGACTTTCTACTTACTTTCCTCTCACAGACGTTCTATCTTTCTTCATATTTCTTCTACTACTAAAATCCCCAGAAACTCTTTACTTTGACTTATGGGGCTAGAAAGACAAATTGGGTCCATGTCATGAAGGGCTGTGGATGCTGTTGTCTTCACAGCCTACAGAAATTGAAGCCATTGGAAGTCTTTCAGGAGGACAGTCACATTACCTACTGTGTCTTGGGAAGATATTAATAACAGTGGCATCAATGCGAATGACAGCTTCAGAGAGGAAGAAACTGGCACAAGATTAGGAGGCTACTGTGATAGCTTAGGCATGAGGAGATCAGAATATAAACTAGGCAAAGAGTAGAGCCAAAAGGGCAGAAGGGATGACTTTGAGAGATCTCTGGAGTACTAATTTGAGAGAACCTGATGAACAATGGGATGTGAGGAATGGGAAGAAGAGAGGGTAAGTGTTATCACGGGGGGCCCTGAGATGTCCACAGATTATGGATGGCAGAAATGGAAAGCAAGAAGTGGGGGTAAAAGAGGTAATAATTTTATTTGGACATGTGCTGCTTTGCTATTTATCTGCAGCTATCCTAGTGTGCAACCAGTGATGTGAGTCTGGACTCAAAGACAAGGACAGAGGAAGTGATGTAGATTTGGTAGCCTTATCCCCAGACATGGTAATGAAATTGTTGGGAAAGAGAGTGAGTGAGAGAGGAAAAGGTGCTGGGAAAAATCAATAGGAAAACCCAACATTTAAAAGGCTGCAAATGAGAGTGAGAAGCACTCTGAGAGGTCAAAGGAGAATTGCAATGTATAGACTGAAATGTAGACAAGAGGTGTTTCAAAAGGAAGGAGCTGCTGAACAGGATGAAAACTGCAAAACCATCATGTGAGATGAGAACCAATCGATGTGACATGTCAGTTACCAATAAGAGATGGTGGGTAGCGGTTGGTGTAGAAATTAGACTGCAGGAGGCTAAAGAGGGAATGATATGGGAGAAGGGGAGAGGGTAGAGCTAAACAATCTATCAGAGGGCTTTGACAGTGAAGAGTCATAGCTGAACCCAAGCTAGAAACAAACCAGGATCATTTCTATGTGTAGAACCAGCTTCTCTGTTGACCTCTGCTAAGTGCTGATTTGGTCCTTTTGTCTAAATCTTTCAACATCAAGAGAGAGGCTGGGGTGTGGCAAAATAGGATCAAGAACTCCCAGGGCATAAGTCCTGCTAGGTACTGTTACAATGAATTATTTAAAAAGTAGAACAAGAGCTTCCAAAGGTGTCTTATACATACATTGTATGTATAATGTATACATTATACATTCCTTTTGTTCCTTATCACAGACGGGAAGAAAATATAATCATGCCTTAAATGCTCAACTGTGTAAGCAGGGATATAATTTGCATACACAGCCCAGGTAATACTATTGGGAAAATTGTACCTGAAGTCTTAATGAGGAAATTTAAGCAGATGTGATGGAAGAATTAAAACTAATGTTAGCCTTTGCAGCCACTCAGTTGCAGGCATAGCAATTTCTTCTTTTATAAATGTGAGGAGAATTTAATGACTAAATTAAAAAGAACAGGCAGGTCAGGTGTTGGGGTAGTGGTAAAGTCCTTGACTCTATAAAAGCTATTGATGAGAGTAGAAAAGTGTGCATTTCTTCAGATAAATTGCATTCTAGAGGAAATATTGGTTTTCCAATTAATTTGAACAACAGTTTTAGAGTGCCTGTGATGTCACCATGTTCTCAGTACCGGGGGTATAAAGAAAAATGAGGTATAGTCTCTTTCCTAAAATGGATAGATCCCTGTCATAGATGCCTAGCTCCTAATCAAGTCATATATAATTTCTAAAAAGTATTGGGATAAACCATAGTAAAATATTGTTTTAAAAAATTGCACCTGGACAATGATCATCAATGGCTAGCATAGCAAAAAGAGCAGCAACAGGTATACGCCTCCTAATGAAAGGATAAAATACCATCTATGCGGTTTCCTTGTCAAAATATCAAACCAGAATCGTATTAAGCCTCTAGATTTAACTACCAGTTAATAGGGGACAGAGAAACACACTAAACCATACCGGTAATAAGGATGCGAATAGCAAAATCGAGACTATCAAAACTCTGACAAGTAACATGCATTTTTCAACAACAAAAGTGTATTGAAAAATGTGTGTGTTTGTGTGTGTGTGTGTGTGTGTGTGTATGGGAGGGTAGGGTGTCTGTGTGTGTGGGTCTGTGTGAAAGAGGGAGAGAGAAGGAGAAAGAGGAAAAGAGAAAGAATTAGAAGCTAGAGACTGAGACTTAAAAGACATATCTATTGTTAAAAAGAAATGGAGGCCAGCCTTGAAAATTCCCTGGAAAGACAAAACCAGTTTATTCATACAAACAAAGCTTACTTTAGCTTACTTTGCAAGGTGAACTTGACCCAGGTCATTTCTCACTTATGCCTTTGGAAACCATAACCAAAAGTTAAACTATTTCCCAACTTTATATGAGGTAACCACCGACCAGTTCCCTGTCATTTAAGAAAATTCTAAAATTATAACCAATCACTGCAAATAATAAACAGTCTGCTTTCTCACTATATAAGCTGCTTTAAAACAATATACCCCTGAGCCTCATTCCGTGGTCTGGTTTGAGTGCTCCCAGTTTACAAACTGTCTTTTTGGTGTGCGCACAATAAACTTTTACTAATTACTACTTCAGTGATTTACTTTTTTTACTTTTGTTATTTTGTAACTTTTGACACGACTAATTGCAAAGTATGGACCTTATTTCGACACTAAGAAAAATTGTAAAAAATATGGGATCAGGGGGAATTTGAATACTTATTGGATATTTCATCATATTAAAGAATAATTATTAATTTCTTAGTGGGAATAATGACATTATAGTTATATTTTAGAAAAAGAGTCCTTGCTTAGAGTCACCTGCTGAAATACTTAAGGATGAAATGATATGATGTCTAGGATTTGTTTTAAAATAATCTAAAAGGAGGGGGGAAGTAGAGAAGGGTATATAAAAAACACATGAGTTGATAACTTTTTAAACTGGGTTATGGGTACATGGGGGTACTTTTTAACTTCTGTTTGTTTAAACATTTCCATAATAAAAAGTTTTTAAAAGTTAGCAAAAAAATAGGTCTAGCATCATTCAAGATGATTAAGTATTAAATTTAGACCTTTCCTCCAATCAGTGTACTAGTTATAGAGCTACTATGTGGCAGGTAGAAGGCACTTTTGTTCACATGGGAAGGGAAGGATGACAAATTTAGCTACGTTTCCCATGGCTTGAATTGAGACATCACTGGCATCCTTTTATCTGTTTTTCCTTTCATCTTGAAGATGTTACTTCAGATGGTGATGTGAATTTTGGCATTGAGTGGGCTGAGAGCAGTGTTACTGTATGGCAAAACAAACTCAGAAACTGGGAGTATGGGGAAAAGACGGGATGTTCTGCCTTCCCATTACCCAGACCTTTTCTCTTGCTCCATTTTCCTGGGAGTCCATTAGATGCTTTAAATACAGTGAGAAGGGACACTCCATCCACTTAATCTTGGGCTGAAAATGTTGACTAAGTAGAATGAAATGATGATAATTGTAATGACGATCATTTATTAAGTGATTTCCTACATGCTACAATGCACTAAGTATTCTACGGGTATAGCCTAGTTCATTCTTCACAAAACTCTTTAAATTAGATATTATTACAGTTATTGTTTTCAGCTTACACACTTGGAGAAGAAAAGTGTTGTGTGCAGGGCCATACTGCTAGTGGCAGAGCCAGGTTTCTAACTCCAAAACTTTTGCTCTTTACTATAACACTGTAGGCCTCTTATACTTTCCTTTCTATAACTTAGGAGTTATAGAATGAGGACAACCCAGCAGACTTAGAAGGTCACAATTGCTCTCATTTTCCTGCTTTATATTATTTGCAAGTTTTTAAAATGCTATTTCAGTAGGAACCCTGACTCTTTGAACAGAAGCCTCCAGAAGCTATGTATGGTGCCTAGCCATTAGGCACACGTACCTTGCCCTTTGGATATGAATTTTCCAAGCTTATCCTTTGCCCAGCCTGGGGCTCGCTGCTCAAGAGAAACCTACAAGTTGGTGGTATGCTCACAGTTGTCTGGGATTTGGAAATATGGTTGTATCTAACTGGGTAGAGAATTAACAATGAACACTGGGTACTTCTGTTGTGGAAAACTGTACCCCATCATCTGCATTTAGTCTGGGATACATTTTTTAAAAAGTTTATCATAGAGAGAGAGATAGAGAGAGAGAGAGAGAGAGAGAGAGAGAGAGAGAATCTTAAGCAGGTTCCATGTTTTAGCCATGATTTGGCCAGTGAGAGCCAATTCACAGGTAAAGTTCCCTCCCTTCCTTCAGAACTGTTCCTTAGGAAAGTACGAATTGCCATCTTCTATTTGAGTCTTTATAAAGTCTGAATAGTTCAGTTTGAATGATAAAGTGCTATTTGAAGAGGACCATTAAAACAATCCAAATCAATATTAATTTGGGAAATTTATACAGGTCTCTTTACAGATTGAATAAAATGAAAGTAAAGATATATAACACAGATTTAGCAATTATAACTGTGGTCATGACTCCATTGCAATCATCTGAGACAGTAGTAAATAAATCTTTTAGTCATCACTGTGTAGAGCAATATATTAAGATGCTCTATCGATGATAAGACCCATAGGATCAATATAATTTTTAAAAAGTATACAAACGGGTGCTTTAATTTGGGATAAATTTCCAACAACCTTGTAATATATGAAACTAAAAGATGCTGTATGTCAACAGCCCAGAATGAACTGAAGTTGATGGTGTAAAAAATAACCAGAGTGACAATGAGGACACTGAGGCTTAGCTATATAAGCCTGTCCAAGATAAATAATTTCCTGACCCATGAGCTTGGGAAAAAAAAGCACTATTTTAACAATACATTACTTTATTTAATTTGTGATATTATAAGTGTGTGTGAAATTATAAAAGTACGGTATTATAAGTAGACATCTGATTACTCAATCTATGGTGCTACAAGTTTATTACTCAGATAGGCTCCAATTTGTGGGGGCCAGAATTTTCTCTTTGGAAAACTAAGGGGTTGCTTTACACTTGGGCATATGAAGTAAGCAAATTCATGGTATGTTAAGGCAAAAATAAAAAAGAACACATTAGACTAGTTGAGATGAGCAGTTATTCAAGGCCTGAGTTTCCCAGAAAAACAAAAACAGCATAGTATGAAGTTAAGAGCATTGACTATAGAGCCAGGCTTGCTCAGATTGGATTCTCTGCTTTGCCACTTACCAGATCCATGAGGTTGGGTATGTTACTCAACTTCTTTATGCCTCAGTTTCCTCACCTGTAAAATAATAATAATAATAATAATAATGATGATGATGTTTATTTCATATGCCATTGTAAGAGTTGAATGAATTAATATTTGTAAAGGGCTTAGGCCTGGTACATTGTGAGAACTTATGTGTTAGATAGATTGGTAGATATATTGATAGATAAATTCTGTCTTTCCTTGATACAATTCGCCTTACCCAGGAAGAATTTGTGCTTCTGCTACCTGTCTCTGTGTTAAAGGAGATATATGTTTATTTGTTGGCTTATTTGTTTATTTGCTTTAGGAGAACTAAAGTAACTTCTTTTGCAATGGAGAAGATTGCAGATGTGCATGTGGCTGATGACTTCATGCAAGATGGGGCATTGGGGATAAGGAGAGGGAATTGTGGTTCTGGAGTCAGACTCGAGCCCCCACAGTTCTAGGGTGCTGTCTTTAAAGGAAGAGATTTCTCAGCCACCTGGAGGCTGTGTCTCAAATCCCTTTTAGCCTCTGTTCAAGCCATGCTTTCCTTTATCAGTGTGTTGTCAAAGGTTGTCCTGTGCAAAATAGTGAAAGCTGGCAAAAATGGTGGGTGGCTAGAACACTCATATGCTGCTGGTGGGAGGGTCAAATGGTACAACCACCTTTTAAACTTGTCTGGTAGTATCTGCTAAAGCTGAGCACATGCCTATTTTATAAGCTAGCAATCCCACCCATGGGTATATTACTAACAGAAATGTATACATGTATTCACCAAAGTCATGAACATGAATGTTCATGACAATACCACTCATTATACTCAGATGCCCATGAATTGGGAAGCGGATAAATGCATTTTGTAATATTCATACAACAGAATACTACATAGTGATATGAATGAACTACGACGCTGCACAACAGTATCTGTAATGAACATAATGTTGAGGAGGAGCTAAGATGGCAGAACAGCATGGAGGTTTTCTGTGTGTCTTGCATCCATGAAATACAGCTGGACCAACACTAAACCACCCTGAACACCTAGAAAACTGATCTGGGGATTAACACAACAAACTGCACAACCTGAACCACAGAATTAAGCAGGTACGCAGCACAGAGAGGTGAACTGGGGGAGAGAGAAGCTGTGGAGGGCAAGGAGCCGCTTTTGTGTGTGGAGAGAGGACCGAGATGGGGGGGGGAATACTGGAAAAGCACCCCCCCAAAAGCAGCTGGAGAGAAAGTGGAAAAATGGAAACAGCCGCAGGGACTGAACTAAAAAGGGAGAAAGGAGAGAGTTTAAATTCCATTAAGACTATAAATGGAGGGAGCACAGAGGCTGAAACTCTGCAGTCCAATTCCTAGCAGTGCTCTGGTGGGAAGGACAAATCCCCAGGAGCAGAGTGGAGTCCAGGGGTCTTCAGGCCACATGGGGAGAGGCGGTTCCCCTGCTGGGAGGACACCTGGTAGAGGCTGTGTGGGTCCCACAAAGGCAAGGCCCAGAGGACCCAGGAGAACAACCACATTCGCTGGTGCTGGAACAAGGTCGTTAAGGGTGAAGCCTGGTGCCAGATGTGTGCTGTGATTTTCTATAATCCCTGAAATGCTGCTGCTACACTGTCTCGTGAATTTTTCCTGGGGCGGGACGGCACCTGGCCACAGTATCTGGGCATCAGCAACAGCATGGTCCCGCAAACATTCCTGGGTGTGGCTGGCACATGGCCATTGCTCAGTGAGACCCTCCTGCAGAGGGGAAGAACCGGTCAAAGCCACAGTCCCTCAGAAGGAAAGAGTCTGGAAAAACAGCTGCATCTGAGACAAGACTCAGGAGGGAGGTGCTGCCTGGGGCTTGGTCACAGACTGTGTAAAGGCAGGGAGCGGATGGAAGCTGAAGACAAAGGATGGTGCATGACTGCTGATCTGGGAGAACAGAGTTCTGATATTAGAGACTGGGTAGCTGGATGACACCATTTTCACTGCTCCCGCGTATGTTCGTAGGCACCTACAAGCGCCACAACAATCCACCCCAGTAAGCTAGCAGCACCATCTAGTAGAGAATGGAGCTGTTACACTAAGCCCCACCCAACTGGGCCAACCTCACTCTTCAGGAACACAAGTCTCTCCGCCTGCTTAGTTTATGGACTATAAAGAGCTTCATAGTTTGACTTCTAGGGTAAAATGAAGTAATTTCAGCTGTATTTCAGTCTGTTCACTCATCCATTTATTCAATTTATTTTCTTTTTCTCTTTTTTCTTTTTTCATTTCTTTTCTTTTTCTTGAATACAAAAAGAGAAAAAAATTCATTTTTATTTTCAATTTTTATTAAAAATATTTTATTTTTTTCTACTATAATTTATACTTTTGTGTAAATTTTTTTCAAATTCTATTTTACTTCCATCATTTCATTTTAGTCTACTTCATTGTATTAATCTTTTCAAATTTTCAAATGATTTCCTTTTTTTCTTCTTTCCCCTTTTTTCTCTTATCTATCAATCTACTTTCAACACCCAGACCAAAACATACCTAGTATCTACCATCATTTATTCGATTTATTTTGTGTGTGTTTGTTTTTAATTTTGTAATTTTTATTTTTTTTACCTCATTAATTCCTTTTCTCCTTTCAAAATGATGAAATAAAGGAATTCACCCCAAAAGAAAGAGCACTAAGAAACAACAGCCAGGGACTTAACCAACACAGATACAAGCAAGATGTCTGAAGCAGAATTTAGAATCATTATAATAAGAATAATAGCTGGAGTCGAAAAGAGATTAGAATCCCTTTCTTCAGAAATAAAAGAAGTAAAAGCTAGTCAGGATGAAATAAAAATGCTATAACTGAGCTGCGATCTCCAATGGATGCTACGGTGGCAAGGATGGATGAGGCAGAATGGAGAATCAACGATATAGAGGATAAACTTATGGAGAATAATGAAGCAGAAAAAAAAGGGGGAGATGAAGGTAAAAGAGCATGATTTAAGAATTAGAGAAATCAGTGACTCATTAAAAAGGAACAACATCAGAATAATAGGGGTCCCAGAAGAGGAAGAGAGAGGAATAGGGGTAGAAGGGTTTTGTGAGAAAATCATAGCATAGAACTATCCTAACCTGGGGAAACACACAGACATCAAAATCTGGGAGGCACTGAGGACTCCCATAAGATTCAACAAAAACTGACCATCAACAAGGCATATCATAGTCAAATTCACAAAATACTCAGGCAAGGAGAGAGTCATGAAAGCGGTAAGGGAAAAAAGTCCTTAACCTACAAGGGAAGACAGATCAGGTTTGCAGCAGACCTATCCACAGAAACTTGGCAGGCCAGAAAGGAATGGCAGGATATAGTCAATGTGCTGAATCAGAAAAATATGCAGCCAAGAATTTCTTTATCCAGCAAGGCTGTCATTCAAAATAGAAAGAGAGATAAAAAGTTTCCCAGACAAACAAAAATTAAAGGAGTTTGTGACCACTAAAACAGACCTGCAAGAAATTTTAAGGGGGACTTTCTGAGGGGAGAAAAGGTGAAAAAACAAACAAACAAATAAATAAAGACTAAGGCAACAAAGACTAGAAAGGACCAGAGAACACCACCAGAAACTGCAACTCTACAAGCAACATAATGGCAATAAATTCATAGCTCTCAGTACTCACTCTAAATGTCAATGGACTCAATGCTCCAATCAAAAGATATTGGGTAACAGAATGGATAAGGAAACAAGATCCACCTATATGCTGTTTCAAAGAGACCCACCTTAGACCTAAAGACACCTTCAGATTGAAAGTAAGGGGATGGAGAACTATCTGTCATGCAAATGGTCAACAAAAGAAAGTCAGAGTAGCCATACTTATATCAGACAATCTAGACATTAAAATGAAGACTGTATCAAGAGATGAAGAAGGGCATTATATCATAAATAAGGGGTCTATCCACCAAGAAGACCTTACAATTGTAAACATTTATGCACCAAATGTGAGAGCACCCAAATATATAAATCAATTAATCAAAAACATAAAGAAACTCATTGATGGTAATACCATAATAGTAGGGGACTTCAACACCCCACTCACAGCAGTGGACAGATCATCTAATCAAAAACCAACAAGGAAAAATGGCTTTGAATGACACACTGGGTCAGATGGACTTAACAGATATATTCAGAACATTTCATCCTAAAGCAGCAGAATATACATTCTTCTCCAGTGCACATGGAACGTTCTCCAGAATAGACCACATACTGGGACACAAATAAGCCCTCAACAAGTACAAAAAGATCAAGATCATACCGTGCATATTTTCAGAACACATTGCTATGAAACTCGAAATCAACCACAAGAAAAAATTTGGAAAGGTAACATACTTGGAGACTAAAGAACATCCTACTAAAGAATGAAGGGGCTAACCAAGAAGTTAAAGAGGAAATCAAAACGTTCATGGAAGCAATGAAAATGAGAACACCTCAACCCCAAACCTCTGGGATGCAGGAAAGGCGGTCCTAAGAGGAAAGTATATAGCAATCCAGGCCTTCCTAAAGAAGGAAGAAAACGATCTCAGATACTCAACCTAACCTTATGCCTTAAAGAGCTGGAAAAAGAACAGCAAAACCCCAAGCCAACAGAAGACAGGAAATAATAAATATTAGAGCATAAATTAATGATATCAAAACCAAAAAAATAGTAGAACAGATCAATGAAACAAGAAGCTGGTTCTTTGAGAGAATTAACAAAATTGATAAACCACTAGCCACTTTGATTGAAAAGAAAGAGGAAAGGACCCAAATAAATAAAATCAAGAATGAAAGAGGAGAGATCACAACCAACACAACAGAAATATAAACAATAATAAGAAAATATTATGAGCAATTATATGCCAATAAAATGGGCAATCTGGAAGAAATGGACAAATTCTTAGAAACTTATATACTACCAAAACTGAAACAGGAAGAAATAGAAAATTTGAACAGACCCGTAACCAGTAAAGAAATCAAATTCATAATAAAAAATCTTCCAAAAAACAAGCGTCCAGGGCCAGATGGCTTTCCAGGGGAATTCTACCAAACATTTAAGGAAGACTTAACACCTATTCTCTTGAAGGTGTCCCAAAAAAATAGAAATGGATGGCAAACTTCCAAACTCTTTCTATGAAGCCAACATTACCTTGATTCTCAAACCAGACAGAGACTCCACTAAAAAGGAGAACTATAGACCAATTTCCCTGATGAACATGGATGCAAAAATCCTCAACAAGATATTAGCCAACCAGATCCAATAACACATTAAAAAAATTATTCACCATGACCAAGTGGGATTTATACCTGGTTTGCAGGGCTGGTTCAATATCCACAAAATAGTCAGTGTGATTAATCATATCAATAAAAAAAGGACCAGAACCACATGATCCTCTCAATAGATGCAGAGAAAGCATTTGACAAAATACAGCATCCTTTCTTGATAAAAACCCTCAAGAAAGTAGGGATAGAAGGAGCATACCTCGAGATCATAAAAGCCATATATGAACGAACCAGTGTTAATAACATCCTCAATGGGGAAAAACTGAGAGCTTTCCCCCTAAGGTCAGGAACAAGACAGGGATGTCCACTCTCACTACTGTTATTCAAGACAGTATTGGAAGTCTTAGCCTCTGCAATCAGACAATACAAAGAAATAAATGACATCCAAATCAGGCAGCAGGACATCAAACTTTCACTCTTCTCAGGTGACATGATACTCTATATGGAAAACCCAAAAGATTCCACCAAAAAGCTGCTAGAACTGATTCATGAATTCAGCAAAGTTGCAGGATATAAAATCAATGCACAGAAATTGGTTGCATTCTTATACACCACCAATGAAGCATCAGAAAAAGAAATCAAGGAATCGATCCCATTTACAATTGCACCAAAACCCATAAAATATCTAGGAATAAATCTAACCAAAGATGTGAAAAACCTATATACTGAAAACTATAGAATGCTTATGAAAGAAATTGAAGAAGACACAAAGAAATGGAAAAAGATTCCATGCTCCTGGATAGGAAGAACAAATATTGTTAAAATGTCAGTACTACCCAAAGCAATCTACCCATTAAATGTAATCCCTATCAAAGTAACACCAGCATTCTTCAAAGAGCTAGAACAAAAAATCCTAAAATTCGTATGGAACTGGAAAAGACCTCAAATAGCCAAAGCAATCTTGAAAAAGAAAACCAAAGCAGGAGGCATCACAATCCTGGACTTGAAGGTAAGTCAGTATGGTACTGGTACAAAAACAGACACTCAGATCAATGGAACAGAATAGAAAACTCAGAAATGGAACCACAAACGTATGGGCAACTAATCTTTGACATAGCATGAAAGAATATCCAATGGAATAAAGACAGTCTCTTCAGCAAGTGGTGCTGGGAAAACTGGACAGCGACATGCAGAAGAATGAACCTGGACCACTTTCTTATACCATACACAAAAATAAACTCAAAATGGATGAAAGACCTCAATGTAAGACAGGAAGCCATCAAAATCCTTGAGGAGGAAGCAGGCAAAAACCTCTTTGATCTTGGCCATTGCAACTTCTTACTCAACATGTCTTCAGAGGCAAGGGAAACGAAAAGAAACATGAACTATTGGGACTTCATCAAAATAAAAAGTTTCTGTACAGTGAAGGAAATAATCAGCAAAACTAAAAGGCAACCGACAGAATGGGAGAAGATATTTGCAAATGACATATCAGATAAAGGGTTAGTATCCAAAATCTATAAAGAACTTTTAAACTCAACACCCAAAAAACAAATAATCCAGTGAAGAAATGGGCAAAAGACATGAATAGATACTTCTCCAAAGAAGACATCCAGATGGCCAACAGACACAGGAAAAAATGCTCAAAATCACTCATCATCAGAGCAATACAAATCAAAACCACAATGAGATACCACCTTACACATGTCAGAATGGCAAACATTAACAACTCAGGCAACAACAGTTATTGGCGAGGATGCATAGAAAGAGGATCTCTTTTGTACTGCTGCTGGGAATGCAAGCTGGTGCAGCCACTCTGGAAAACAGTATGGAGGTTTCTCAAAAAATTAAAGATAGGACTACTCTACGACCCAGCAATAGCACTAGTAGGTCTGTATCCAAGGGATACAGATATGCTGTTTTGAAGGGACACATGAACCCCCATGTTTATAGCAGCACTATCAACAATAGCCAAAGTATGGAAAGAGCCCAAATGTCCATCAATGGATGAATGGATAAAGAAGATGTGGTATATATACACAATGGAGTATTACTCAGCAATAAAAAAGGATGAAATTTTGCCATTTGCAACTACGTGGATAGTACTAGAGGGTATTATGCTAAGCGAAATTAGTCAGTCAGAGAAAGTTAAATATTGTATGACCTCACTCATATGAGGACTTTAAGACGCAGAATAGATGGTCATAAGGGAAGAGAGTCAAAAATAATATATAAACAGGGAGGGGGACAAAACATAAGAGACTCTTAAATATGGAGAACAAACAGGGTTCCTGGAGGGGTTGTGGGAGGGGAGATGGGCTAAATGGGTAGGGGGCATTAAGGAATCTACTCCTGAAATTGTTGTTGCACTATATGCTAATTTGGATATAAATTAAAAAAATAAAATTAATTTTAAAAAAGAACATAATGTTGAACAAAAGAAGCCAGACACAACAGAATACATACTTCATGATTCCATGAAAACAAGTGAATGAATCTATGGTGCTATGAGTCAGGGTAAAGGTTACCCTCCAAGGAGACTAGTGACTGAAAAGGAACAAAAGCAGGAGCTTCCAGAATGCTGGTAATGTTCTTGTCTTTGACCTGGGTATTGGTTTCCTGTGTATGTTCAGTTTATGAAAATTCTTGGAGAAGTATGTGCATTTTTCTGTACGTTTATGAGCCTTCAACAAATGTTTTAAAGAGGGGACACAGGTAACTTTTCACATTCTGCCAAGTGGGCATTGAGCATATGGAGTAATTAATGCTGCCAAAATCTAAGCCTTATATTCTACTTTTGTAAATGGTTTTGATTTTATGTGTTTATGCCTTGTTTCCCTAATTAAATTTTAAGCTCTTTGATGGGGATGACTATGTCTTGTTTTTCTTTGTATTCCTGCAGTGGGAGAACAGTGTGCATGCTCATTAAATATTCGTTCATTTATCACGAGGAACAGCAGTCTTGCCTATCTACCTTATGGAAGGGTATGGTTTTCATGTCCAATTGTAGCAGACTCTTTTAATAATTTTGTTAATTTAAGACAGTCTTGGAATAGGGTGGCTATTTTGAGCTCTTAACCTTGTGTTTTAGATGATCTGATGTGCCAAATGCTTTGACTAAATTCTCCTGAGGTAAAGTGCCAACTTTGGAATAGATTTTCTGAGAAGCCAACTTTGAGCGCTGTCAGAATGGAGTGGCCGACTGCCAGCTGGGGGCGAGAGACCCTGCTCTGAACTTTGGTTGACTACCTTGTTAACTTACTGTGCCATGGATGAATTCTGTCCGGTTCTTCAGGGCTTGGAGAGAAGGAAAGACAGAGAGAGAAAAGGGGAAGCCTATTTGGGGATTAAATCACATTGGGAAATGGTGCTGGCTAAAGACACTGTTGGTGAAATGAGTCAGCATGTCAGCTCAGCCAGAGGACAAAGTCTCCACAAGTTAGCTATAGCTGGAGAGAAAATTTACATTAAACTGAGACCAAGCACTCATCCTCCGCCTTCAAGTAAAAACAGCCCTTGGTGGAAAAATTTTATACCCTAAACAATGCACATGAAATTTTACTTGTTAAACTGTGGGGACCTGTAGGTAGGAATTAAAAAAAAATCATTATTTCCTTTTTTTCCTCCCAGATTTTGCTCTGGAAAGAAAAAGATTGGTTCTTTTTACATGTAGAAAAATCTTTCCAGACCCTGGGTTACTAAATATTTATGCTGAAAAAAAAATGCAGACAAACACAGATTTTTCTGACATCTGTAATTCTTTTGACTGATTCCAATTTGAGATGCTAATGTGATTCTCTAGTATAATATTTCTCCACTTGGAATGCAGAGCTAACTCTGCCTGCTTTTGTACTCAACCTGTAGGAGCAGCAGAAGGAAAAAAGAATGGTGTCTTGAGTGATTCTAGAATTCTGCATTGATTTCTTGGTTTTAACTGACATTACTTTTGGGACCATGGAGCTTCTCTCACAATTTACCATTCTTTTTCTCTTTCTTGAAAACACACACACAAACACACACACACACACACACACACACACACACACTCATTGAAGGCAGAATTAGCTTCATCAAAAATTCAGTTAAAGTTAGACTTCCTTTGCTGGGAACTGGGATAAATTTGTAGAGTGCCAAAATCTTGAACGAACTTCTAGGAGTCTGGAAAGTGCTGGAAACCATTAGAGAAGGCAGAGGAACCCTGAAAGTGTAGTTAGAGGTAATCTGCAAGTGCGTGCAGTTAACTGACACTCTGCCTTCTCATTTCCTTCCCATTCTTCCACACCCAGAAGTGCAAACTTGACAGTTGTTAGGCCAAGGCCACAATGTTGACTAAAGGTAACTGTTCCTCCATTCAGAAAAAGGAAACCAGCTGATTTTGAAACACTTGTAAACTCACATTAATTTATTCATTTTAGGTAAAGTAGGAGAGACTTTGATTCTTGACTCTTTGTGAAACGTCCAAAGCTTATCAGACTTGTGCCCTAATGTATACCTTTGGATTTTGTTTTTAGTCACAACCATATATTTAAGGAGGTATAATTTTGAAAGCCATCTTTCAGGATAGCCTGTTGTCACCTCTGCAATCCCAAATGCAATGAATGGGACAGTTGTGTGTTCTGATGAAGAGTTATTGAATACTTATAAAGCATGGTATGAATAAAGTGAAAGCATGACAAATTCACCATTTCAGACAGTTTAGGGCTCTGAATATTCAGCAGTTAGTAATGAACTTCTGGTTTTGTGGGTTTCATAGTAGGTGAAACTGCACTGAGGTGCAGTGTGGGGACACAAGTTTCCTAAAATTATCAGGGTAAGGAATTGGAAGCAACAAGATAGCTAGTGCAGTTTACACAGAGGCCTGTATGGAACAGTCCAGAGTCTACTGGTGTCATGTTTGCCTTCACCTCCCTACCCCATGATATCAGAAGGAAACCAGCCCCAAGTTCCCTTGCATGCTATCACTGTTTTCATTTCCTGCCAGGCCTCTTTTCTACAGCCCCCTCTCTTCTTTCTCCTCAGGCCTTGTCTCTTCTCAAACTCACCCACATCCTCCTAATAGAGTATTCAAGCATGTAGCAGCTTCAGAATCATTTAGATAGCTTCGTGATCTAGTTTCCTTGATTATGAAATCAGGTGCCACAGAAATGGTTCCCAAAATAACTACCAGATTAGATGGGGTTTCCAGCTACCTTTAAGATTTAGATGAGATTGACACCCATTCCCTGCCCTGAGGATTTCCAAAGCAAGCTACCCCCACGGTCCTAGGGGTTTCAGGATTGCTCTGGACCAGTGAATGCCCTGTATCTCGGATTCTTCCTTTTTCTGAATGAGAATGTTTATTATTGTAATACTGTCTCGTTCCACCTATTATGGTATTAATTCCTAAGAACAGGGATCAGCAAACTTTTCTGTAAAGGGTCAGATAGTTAATATTTTAGGCTTTGTGGGCCATATGGTCTCTCTAGCAACTACTAAATCTGTCATTGTAGCATAAAAGCAGCCATAGACAACATGTAATGGGTATGGCTATGTGCCAGTGAAACTTGATTTACAAAAACAGGCTGGATTTGGCCTGCAGGCCAAATTGCTGCCTCCACACACATTTTTCTTTTCATTCTGAGACTCCTATTATCAGGATTTTTTCACTTCAAGTCTCCATATCACCTGGCTTTTATTTTACAATTTCACAATCTCTTTTCCCCCAGTCTTTTCCTGTTGTTTTATGGCAAAGTACTTCAATCTGATTTCTAGCTTAGTAATTTGGTCTTTGGCTGGGTCCATCCTACTACATATCTTAGCTGTTAAGATCTTTATTGCTATGATTATGTTTTTGACACTTAACATTTTCACTTGGTTCTTTTTAAAGTCTTCCTTTTACTGCTTCATAATTCAAATAACCTTCCTTATCTATTTGAGGGTATTTAATATGCCTTCTGTTCCAGTAACTCTGGTTCATGTGGTATACATTGTTTAATTTGCTTTTGTAGATGTTGTGTTACTCAGAGATAAAATTATTTTGTCCAGTGTGGTCATGTTCCTTGGGTACCAACTACTCTGTCTAGTAATGTATAATAGGAAGAGATGAAGCCCAGACTCTAGTTGTTTATGTCCCTCACGATGATTGTAAGTAGATAAGAGTAGATGAACCCAAGTCTGTAATACCTCAGAAACCACAGAACTAATGCTGATCACTTCCATTTGCTACCACTCCACAAGGCAACTCTTCTAATCCTTCTAAATCCTTTTAAAAATACATAAAGAAGCCATCTTGGAAGGTGGTGGTCTACTTAAATACCAGGTCTGGGAATTTAGGAAGAGGAGAGGAGTGACTGCCTAGGTGACCCTGGCCAATCCATACCTGTTTATCAACTCCTTGCTGCAATGGTGCTTTTGGCTGCCTTGAGGGAGCCCCATTGACACTGGTATTCTAGGCTGTTTCCACCTTTTCTGTGTGAAGGTGATGAGGTACCATAAGGCAATCTGAGGGCCAAGCACAAACTAACATTACCACCCTCCCCCCCAGGTGGGATATGTGTGACATTCCTCAGGTACTCCTGGCTGCTGAAGAACAATGGAAATGACAAAAAATGAATGGTTAAACTGATAGAGTCTCTATCAGTTTACAAATGTCTTGGTAAATTATAAGAAAAAGGTAATCTTGGGGCACCTGGGTGGCTCAGTTGGTTGAGCGTCCGACTTCGGCTCAGGTCATGATCTCACAGTTTGTGGGTTTGAGCCCCGCATCAAGCTCCGTGCTGACCGCTTGCTCAGAGCCTGGAGTCTGCTTCAGATTCTGTGTCTCCTTCTCTCTCTGCCCCTCCCCCACTCACACTTTGTCTCACTCTGTTTCTCAAAAATAAATAAATGTAAAAAAATTTTTTTTAAAAAGAAAAAGGCAATTTTATCTACAGCCTCATCTCCAGAAACCTGTAGAGGCAGTTTCCTGGAGCCCCAACATCACCCCTCCTCCATGGTGATGTGGGGGACAAAGGCAGGAAGGAAATGGCAGGTAAAATTAAATTTCCTTATAACCTGCGGCCCATTGACAAATACTTGAGGCAGGCAGACTAAAACATTTCTCCAGGAACCCCCTACTGTCTTAATGTTAATGCTTTGCTAGAGGGAAAAACAACCTTAGCTTGACACTAGCTAGGCTTCCAGTATCATGTGAGTCTTCTTTTGCATATGGAAATCTCTTTGGAAACTTGCCCATGACTTTACCTCCCTCAGCTCCCAAGTATATAACCAGTCTCTCCACAGGGTCTGGGGCAGCTCTTCCTGCCCACAGGTCCTGTCCCTGTGCTTTAATAAAATCACCTTTTTGTACCAAAGACGTCTGCAAGAATTCTTTCTTATCCATCAGCTCTGAACCCAACGAACCCCGGCCATCACTCCAAGACCTCATCAAAGGGATATGATCATATTACAAAAGTGTGGGAAAAGGTTAAAAGGAGAATGAACTTAAAGGCTCCCCCTCAGTCTACTAATTCCTGCCATCCATTGCTCCAGGCTGCCACCATTCCCAGAGGCACAGATTCATTACGCTTATGGCCTCCCAAAGCAGTCCAAAGAGGGCTTTTGTTGTTGTTGTTGTTGTTGTTGTTGTTGTTGTTGTTGTTAATTCCTTGGTTCCATCCTTTCCTCTCACTTGTGAGGTGTGTCCATGGTTGATTGTGGGGGAGGGGAGCCAGCAGCCTATGTTAGTTGTTTACCTTGTCAATAATTAAAACCTCTCTGAAGCTATCTTTTCTAACCACTTTAAGACCTGTTTGGCTAAAAACTAATTAATTAAGAGATGTGTAATAGCTACATTAGTCCCTCTTCCAAAAGAAAACTAGACCTATCACTGGTAATTAGAGAAAGAGAAAATAGGGAAACAGAAAAGAAAAACCATAAATGGATAACATAAAATATGATAGCAGAGGTAAATCTTAATTCAAAAGTAATTATAATCAATGTAAATGTTGTAAACTCACTATTAAAAGCCAGAGAACATTGTTTTTTCAAAATAACATTTGCACTGTTTTTTTTTTTCAAAAAGAATGAGATCTTTCCATTTGCAATAACATAGATGGAACTAGAGTGTTTTATGGTAAGTGAAATAAGTCAGACAGAAAAAGATAAAATTTCATATAATTTCACTTATATGTGGAGCCTAAAAAAGAAAAGAAAAGAAAAGAAAAGAAAAGAAAAGAAAACAAACAGCCTCATAAATACAGAGAACAAACTGGTGGTTGCCAGAAGGGCAAGGGGTGGGAAATGGGCAAAATAGATGAAGGGGATTAAGAGGTACAAACTTCCAGTTACAAAATAAATTACATCACAGAGATGAAAAGTGTAATCAGTAATATTATAATAACATTGTACTGACAGATGGTGACTACATTTATTATGATGAGCACTGAGTAATATATGGAAGTGTTGAATCACTATGTAGTACACCTGAAACTAATTAACGTTGTGTGTCAATGATACTGCAATTAAAAAAAACCCAGAGAACATTTAAATTGAATTTAAAAATAATATTAAGCAATATATGATCTAACTAAAATCAAACAAAACGGTACAGAAAGATGGAAAGTTTTGAAAATGAAAAGACACACCAAGTAGATATGAGCCAACAGAATCTAGGGCAGCAGTCCCAATTCTGATAAAATAGAATTAAGCAAAAATCTAAGGGATAAAAAGGTCTTTTTATACATGCAAAAGTTAAAACAGAATCAGAAGGAAAAAAGAATCATGAATATACTTGTGTCTAAGAGTATAGCCTCCAAATATATAAAGAAACTACTCATAATATTATGGGGGAAAATTAATTATTCAACAATAATTTATTTAGATATTTAAATACACCTATTTCTAAAATTGATAGATCAAGCCATAAAAACAAGCTGAGATATGGGAGGTCTAAATATACAAATTAATAACCTTCAACAATCATATATTAATTAAATTCAACTCAACACATTCTTTTTGAGTATATTTTCAAAAAGTGACATTATAATAGGCCACTCTTTTTTCCAAGATCAGACATGGGCAACACAGGAAAAGAAAAATTGTTTACAAGCCTATCTCACTTATAAATGTAGATGCCAAAATCTTAAGGGAGGAAAATAATACTGTTCTCTCAGTTGATGCAGAAAATGCATTTGATAATTCAGAATCTTTTTATGATGCAAATCTCCACACACTAGGAATAAAAAAGAATTTTCCTTATTATGGGAAAGGTTATACACCAAGTCCCTAAAGCAAATATTGTGTTTAATGGTGAAATCTTGGACATACTTTAAAAATCAGGAACAAAGCAAGGATGCCTCCATCACAACTAAAGCTGAACAGAGAACTGGGACCCACAATGTCGTAAGAATGAAAAAATCAGTTTATAAAAATTGTAAGGTAAGCAATAAAGCTATCATTATCTGTAGATGATATAAACACCTAGAAAAACCAATAGAATCAAGAAACAAGCTTGCCAAGGACAAGATCAACTTATGAAATCAATAGTGTTTCCTTATACTAGCAATAACTGTCTAGAAATAATTTTTGTAAAAAGATACTGCTTATAATATCAAAAACAAAACTCAGAAATAAAATACCAAAAATGTACAAGAAACTTAAAATAAACCAAAAAATACCTGTAAAGCTGAGGTTGACAAACTATGGCCTATCAGCTAATCCAGCTAACTACCTGTTTTTGTAAATAAAATTTTATTGGAACAGAGACACGCCCATTAAATATTCTCCATGGCTGCTGTCATGCAACAGTGGCAGAGTTGCATGGTTTTAACAAAGACTATATGGCCCACAAAGCCTAAAATATTTGCTATCTGGCCCTTTATAGAAAAAATTCGCTGATCCCTGCTCCAATGTATCCATAAATAAAATAACCAAAAATATATCCAATGTATCCATAAATAAAATAATGAAAAATATACAACACCTGTATGGGAAAAAATTTAAAGCTCTATTAAAGGGCAGAAAAGATCATAATAAACAGGTAGACATTCCGTGCTCTTAGATAGGATGACTAAATTTTATTAAAATGTTCTGTCATCTCTAAATTAATTTAAATCAATTATCTAACTGATGTGAAACAATTCTCTAAAATAATTACAAAATGTAACCCAAATCCAGAATCAATCTGGATTTTCTGAGACACTCAATAACTTTACTCTAAAATTAATATGGCAGAAAATATCAAAATTTTGAAAAGAAAGAATGAGGAGAGTTACCCATTTATATATTAAGTCACACTACAAAGCCACAGCAAGAAGAATATATGTGATACTGGTGTAAGAACAAATACATCAATGGAATGGAACAGAGAACTCAGGGACAGATACTGTATACATGGGAATTTAATATATGATCAAAGTGGCCCCAGAAATCAATGGGAGAGATGGTACTGGGAAAATAAGCTCACTATATAGAGAAAAAGAAAACTGGGACCCTACTTAGTACCATGTTCAAAATTGGACTACAGGTGCGTAAAATAACCAAATGTGAAAGAAAAACTATAAAATTAAACTAAGATAATGCTAGAAATTTGTGTTCAAAGGGAATGGACTTCTTGAATAAATCTCCAAGGCAAAAACAAAAGCAGAGAGAGAGAGAGAGAGAGAGAGAGAGAGAGAGAGAGAGAAGATAAAGGAATTTGATTATGTAAAAATTAAGGATTTCTGTCCAATGAAGAAAATATGGACAAAGCAAACAGATGACAAACTGGGAGAAAATATTTGCAGTGTCAAACTAAAAAGAAACTCCTGTAAATAAATAAGAAAATGAGTAGAAAAATATGCAAAGAGCAAAGAAGTAGCAATTCACAGAAGAAAGCAAATGACTATATCAGGTATATGAATATAAGCTCTAAATCATTAGTAATTAGTAATTAGAGAAATACAAATTAAAACAAGGAATATCATTTTGTATCTATCAGTTTGGCGAACATCAGAAGAGCGGGTAACACAGCCTTTGGGAAAATAAGGACCATTATACATCACTGAAGGGGTGTAGACTGCTGCAAATATGGTAGGGGGGTATATGGCAGCTTCTAGCCAAATTAAAAATCTGTATATATTATAACCCAGAAGTTCCACTTTTGGTCATACGTCCCATAGGATTTTCACAGAGGTCTGTAAAGGTGTTTGCATTCAAACATGTTCACCACAGCGTTACTTGGGGTAGTGGGAAGTAGGGCATCATCCAGATGAGCACCACTGGAGAACGGTTAATCAAATGTCAGGGTGCAATTCATGGAATCCTGCGCAGTAATTAGAAGCATCTGACCAGTTGTACGCAGTCATATGGATAACTTACAAACATAGCACTGGAGAAAAAAATTGAGGGCATATATGAGAATAAGGAATGAGACCGAAGGAATAAATTAATAAAATACAAGAGCAGGATCTTGCATAGACCAACAATGACAACATGTCACAAAGAGGATAGTTAACTGAATCCTCCCCCAACCAGTGTCTTCAGCTGAATGCCCACTGCCATCTTCTCTCAGCCCCGCTGATGTTGAGGTTATGCTTTTTCACTGAGAAAAGTCTCTTTGAAAGGTCCTTGCTTTTGTCTGTATTGTAAAAGGTTAGGATTTCCTTCACTTCCCAGCTCTTTTGGGTGTCACTGTCAGTCTGATCTGTTTGAATTTATAGCTACCAGATATTTCTTTCTTTTATGCTCTATTGTTGACACCGATCACAGACTCCCAACAGACTATGGAAGGATTATTTTTACACTTTTTCTTGGATGGTTTTTGTAGGAAGGAGAGGTAAATGTCTGTGTTCACTCAATTATCTTGAGTCACAAATCTGAAAGATTTATTATTTACTTTTTAATTTTGTGCTTCAACACTCCTAATCTAAATTTCAAACCCAGGGTTGTTGAAATAGCTATCTTAAATATTTTAAGCTTGGCTTATGAGAAAATTGCTTTAAACTCAGAAGTCCAACAAGTTTAGACAGATCTACTATTTGTGGGTTTTTAATATGCCCTCACACTCAACATCCTGGGTACAAATTTGAGAACACTAAGCTATCTCTAAATTGCTTTGGTACTTGAAGTGAAATTAAATTCATAAATCAATAAAGAAGAGAAAGCAAAAATGCATAAAAGCAGTGATTTATTTATGCATTAAATGCTAATATTGACACATCTTATACTTTTCTAAATTCCAAGAATTTTCTAAACTTGTTGATTATTTTAATCTTATTGCCACTGTGCTTATAAATGTTTTTTTAGAATTAATTTTTTATGAAAGTATAACATTGTTAAAAGTGCATAAGCCATAAGTACACAGTTTGATGAATTGCTGGAGTAAACAGACCCATGTGTAATCACCAACTAGATCAAGAAACTGACAAATGGATAAAGAAAATGTGGTTTATATATGCAATGGAATACTACTTGACAATGAGAAAGAATGAAATCTGGCCATTTGTAGCAATGTGCATGGAACTGGAAGGTATTATGCTAAGTGAAATAAGTCAGGAAGAGAAAGATACCATATGTTCTCACTCATATGTGGATCCTGAGAAACTTAACAGAAGACCAGGAGGGGAGGGGAAGGGGGAGAAAAAAAAATTACAGAGAGGGAAGGAGGCAAACCATAAGAGACTCTTAAATACTGAGAACAAACTGAGGGTTGATGGGGGGTGGGGGAGAGGGGAAAGTGGGTGATGGGCATTGAGGAGGGCACCTGTTGGGATGAGCACTGGGTGTTGTATGGAAACCAATTTGACAAGAAATAGGCTTTACTAACATCATAAAAGGGCCCCTCACATGAACCCCCCCCCCCATCACTTACTCTCACCCAAGTAGCCAATATCCCAACTTTTTAAACCATGGATTCATTTTGTCTGTTTCAGAAGTTTAAATAAATGGGACCAAACAATAAAGATTCTTTTCTGTCTGGTTTCTTTCATTCAACATTATGTTTGTGAGATTCATCTATGTCCCCATGTGTAGATGTACTTCACTAATTTTCAATTGCTGTATAGGATTCCACTGTATGAGTGTGGCACTGTTCAGCCTGCTAACTTTGATGAATATTTGGGTTATTTCCAGGTTTTGGTTATTAAAAACAGTGCTGCTGTAAATATTCTTGAGATGTCTTTTGGGGCACATATACATTCACTTCTGTTGGTTATGTGAAAGTTTTGGAATACATGTGTTCATACATAAGAATACCTGTGTCTAGCAACTGTGGATACCAAATAGTTGCCCAAAGTAGTTGTACCAATTGATATTCCTGCTAGCAGTGTATGAAAGTTTCAGTTACTCACATCTTTGCCAATACTTGATATTATTAATCTTTTAAATTTTAGCCCCTTTATTAGGTATGCAGTTGTATCCCACTGGGGTTTTAATTTGTATTTTCCTGGTGACCAATAGAGTACATTTTTATGTTTATTGCTTATTTGGATATCTACTTTTTAGAAATGCTAATTTTTCATTGGATCATCTCTTTCTATGGATTTGTAGAAGTCCACTTTTCTCTCCTTCTCTCTCTTTCTTTCTTTTTCCCTCCACCCTTCCTTGTTTCTTTTTATAAAAATATACTCTGTGTATCAATCTTTCACCATTTATATGTGTTAAAAAAATTTCTCCTGATGTGTGGGATTTCTTTTCTCTCTTTTAATGATGTACATGCTCTTAATTGTAATGTAGTCCAATTTACGCATAGTGTAGTATAGTTTCTTTTCCCTGGTTTCCAGTTTTCTGCCCAAATTTTCCACTTGTAATTTAATTTCTTGAATGTATTATCTGGGCCATTTCAAAGTCTGTGTCTTTTTTAAAAAATATGGTTTTCAGTTATATCTTATTTCCTCAAATGTATGATGATTTTTGACTGAGAGCCACATATTTGCACTAAAAAAGTTACAGATGTTTTGATGTTACACATCATACAAACTCGCTCCAGAGAGGATTTATTTTTGCATTTGTTAGGTAACTGGGTTTAAGGATGACCACCTTTTTCCAGTCAGGAAATGAAATGACTTAAAGCCATGCTTTAATCCTTCCAAGGGCTGTTTAATTTTCAGTTTACCCTTAGTCCTGGAGTGCAGCCCTCTGGGTCCTGACTGATAGTTGAGATGTTTGCCAGGATCTCTTTTCCTGGGCTGTTTGAACTCCAACCTTTGCCCCATTATGCTCTGGTATGCTCAGCTCTTCAGCCTCTCAGCTGCTGTTTTCACATTTGTAATTGGCAATTGCCTCAGTGCTAACAGTATTCCCAAATGCCCTTCTTAAGTCTTTTGGCTTCCACCATCTTCTGGATCCTGACTCTGCAAATTCTTACTACCTTGGCAGTCCTTTGATTGATTCAAGTTCAGGTTTGTTTCTTTTTCAAATCATTCCTTCCCCCCACCCCAGTTTTTCTGTTCTTAGTAGGATTGCTGGTGTGAAACAATTAGTCAGGTGTTGCTCCAGAGGAAACTTCTAGAAGTAAAAATCTGACTGTGCCAGGCCTCTCCCCAGAATATGTCCTAATCTCTACCCACTGCCCACTCCTACCTTTACTTTTGCTTTTCTCCCCTGAACCACACATACTATTTTATGCTTCCACGAGTTTTCCTATATTTTGTCCTCTGCCTGGAGTTCTCTTCTGTCCCCTTGCTGCCTCAAAAACAGTCTCTTCCATAACCCGTGTTCTATTTTATCTCCTCCTCAGACTCTCATTTGTGTTTGGCCTCTTATTTCAAACATACTATTCTAGTTGTAACTCTCATGCAACTTAATATTTATTTGTTCAAATGTCTGTCTTCCTTGTCAGCATGTGAGATCTTTCTTGGCCCAGACCATATATTATTCATCTTTTTATTTACAGGTGCCTTTTGAAGTATGTAGCACCAAAGGGGTATCAGAGAAATGTTTCTTGGATTGAAATGAGTTGGGGCTACAAGAACACATAGGACTGAAAGTCCAGTTTGGTTCTGAAGTTCCTACCTGGTCTGTCTCATCTCAGGAGTTGGTGAAAGCCTTATGTAGGAATGACCAACTGAAACATCTCAGGCTTTCTGTGTATTTGGTTGTCTCCTCTTATACAACTGGCTAATTAACATCCCACACTGTCTATTGTGTAAAGACATCACCAGATGCCTTCTACCAGACCTAATATCAACTCTAGAGATCTCTCAGCCCCTGTATGAATTGTTCAAAGTCCAAATTTTCAGGTATAGAGTTCTTGATTTTGTTTCAAACCACTTGTTCTTATTAGATCTCCATGGTTCTTCACAAATTTTTTTTAGCCCATCCTGGTTTTCAGGACAAAATGGACATCTTTTGGGTTGAGTGTTACCTGAAAAAGTTTTTCCTACTCTATAGAAGTCATCTTCTCTGTGCTTATCCCCAGGATCTTGAATAACAAATGTGTCCTCTTTGCACCCCCCAGGCTGCAAGTGTGTGGGGATTTGTCAGTTCTTTTTAATGGTATATGACAAACATAGCTCTTGAAAAACTTGGATGTTCATCAAGACAGTAATAAATACTAAAGTTAGAATGTGGTTCAGTACAAGGGTGCCTGGGGGGCTCAGTTGGTTAAGCATCCAACTCTTGATTTTGGTTCAGGTCACAATCTCATGATGGTGAGATCGAGCCTTGCATGGGGCTCTGCAATGAGCATGAAACCTGCTTGGGATTCTCTCTCTCCCTCTCTCTCTCTGCCCCTCCCTTGCTCACGCTTTCTCTCTCTCAAGATAAATAAACATTTTTTTAAAAAAAGAATGTAGTTCAGTATATTATTTATTGATTCATTTACATTCTTCCAACTTTCAAAACTGCTTTGAGGCAGGTCAGGTAATATTATAAAACAATGACTACAAAATAAAAATAGTTTTCAAAAGGAGGGAAACTCTAGCCAGAGCTCCTTGCTATAAGAGGCTGTACATTTCACATACCTGGCAGCTAGGGGAGAAAAAAACATTGAGAGAAACTCAATAGACTTTGTAACTTGCATTTTCTCTAGTTAGAACCATCTCAGTTTCTCTAGAGAAACTGACAATATCTTTATGAGGGCACCTGAGAGAAATTTATCGCTGAGTTCTTTGTGTTAAGGGGTTTTTAGTAACATTAAAAACATTTAAGCATTTCGGGGCGCCTGGGTGGCGTAGTCGGTTAAGCGTCCGACTTCAGCCAGGTCACGATCTCGCGGTCCGTGAGTTCGAGCCCCGCGTCGGGCTCTGGGCTGATGGCTCAGAGCCTGGAGCCTGTTTCCCATTCTGTGTCTCCCTCTCTCTCTGCCCCTCCCCCGTTCATGCTCTGTCTCTCTCTGTCCCAAAAATAAATAAACGTTGAAAAAAAAATTAAATTAAAAACATTTAAGCATTTTACCAGGAAAAAAAATACTAGGATTTCTTTCTCTCTTATTTGGCCTTCAGTGAAAGCCAATGTGTAGTGTTAAAATACTGTTCTGTAAAGACAGCTCTAGAACAAGGGGACAGTAGGCTAAGCATGCAGGTTTCTGATGATTTAGCTTAACTCAAGGATGGAACTGGAAGAGCTTTGAGAAAGGCCTGCTAACATCTCAGAATCTATCAGTCTCTAATCCCAGCTAAATCATTGGACTTTTGAAAAATTAAAGATGTTACGAATCTCCAGTTTTGTTAAAAGTGGTAGGAATATTTACATAGGTGATTAAAGAAAACAACTAATTTGATTTAAGTCATGATAGTTAATTTCCTTATTTTGTTGTGAAAATGAATGATATAAGATATGGTTTGAACTACTGTTATGTTTTCTGCAGATTTAAATTATCATTAATAACCACTGCAAACAACAGGCACTGTGATGGGTGCTAAAGATGTGGAAGCAAACATGACACATGGAACCTAGTACCATATTTATTTCACAAACATTTATTGTACCCTTACTATATGGACAAAGATGAATAAAAAAAGGTCATAGCTTGCAAAGGGCTTGTAATCTAGTAGATGTCTAGTAAGAACTATCAAAGGGCTCTGTACAGTGAAGTGTACTATATAAAGTTAAGACATAGTGGTGTCATTGAAAGGAAGCCTTAGGAAGGTGATGTCGTTATGTTCAACCAGACAAACTGAATTTAATCCAAGTCAGTAGAATAGAGTGGCTTACCTTTTTTTCTTTTTTAGTATAATTTATTGTCAAGTCAGCTAACAGTGTATACAGTGTGCTCTTGGCTTCGGGAGTAGATTCCCATGATTCATCACTTAGATAAAACACCCTGAGCTCATCTCAACAAGTGCCCTCATCAATGCCCATTACCCATTTTCCCCTTTCGCCTACCCTTCCCATCAACCCTCAGTTTGTTCTCTGTATTTAAGAGTCTCGTAAGGGTTTGCCTCCCTCTCTGAAACTATTTTTTCCCCTTCCCTTCCTCCATGGTCTTCTGTTAAGTTTCTCAAATTCCACATATGAGTGAAATATATGATATCTATCATTCTCTGCCTGACTTATTTCACTTAGCATAATACCCTCCAGTTCCATCCATGTTGTTGCAAATGGCAAGATTTCATTCTTTCTCATTGCCTAGTAGTATTCCATTGTATATATAAACCACATCTTCTTTACCCATTCATCAGTTAATGGACATTTGGGCTCTTTCCAAGACTTGGCTATTGTTGAAAGAGCTGCTATAAACATTGGGGTACAATTGCCCCTGTGAATCAGCACTCCTGCATCCTTTGGACAACTTTCTAGTAGTGCTATTGCTGGGTCGTAGGGTAGTACCATTTTTAATTTTTTAAGAAACCTCCACACTGTTTACAGAGTGGCTGTACCAGTTTGCATTCCCACCAACAGTGCAAAAGGGTTCCCATTTATGCATATCCTTGCCAACATGTGTTGTTTCCTGAACTGTTAATTTTAGCCACTCTGACTTGTGTGAGGTGGTATCTCAATGTGGTTTGGATTTGTATTTCCCTGATGATGAGTGATGTTGAGCGTCTTTTCATGTGTCCGTTGGCCATCTGGATGTCTTCTTTGGAAAGGTGTCTATTTATGTCTTCTACCAATTTCTTCACTGGATTATTTGTTTTTCAGGTGTTGAGCTTGGTTAAGTTCTTTATAGATTTTGGATACTAAACCTTTATCTGATATGTCATTTGCAAATATCTTCTCCCATTCATCGGTTGCCTTTTAGTTTTGTTGATTGTTTCCTTTGCTGTGCAGAAGCTTTTTATCTTCATGAGGTCCCAATAGTTCATTTTTTCTTTTAATTATCTTGCCTTTAGAGATGTGTCAAGTAAGAAATTGCTGCAGCTGAGGTCAGAGATGTTTTTCCCTGCTTCCTCCTCTAGGGTTTTGATGGTTTCCTGTCTCACATTCAGGTCCTTTATCCATTTTGAGTTTATTTTTGTGAGTGTTATAAGAAAGTGGTCTAGTTTCATTCTTCTGCATGTTGCTGTCCAGTTCTCCCAGCACCATTTGCTAAAGAGACTGTCTTTTTCCCATTGGATACTCTTTCCTGCTTTGTCAAAGATTAGTTGGCCATACATTTATGGGTCCAATTCTGGGTTCTCTATTCTATTCCATTGGTCTATGTGTCTGTTTTTGTGCCAATACCATGCTGTCTTGATGATGACAGCTCTGTAGTAGAGGCTAAAGTCTGGGATTGTGATGCCCCCTGCTTTGGTTTTCTTTTTCAACATTACTTTTTCTATTTGGGGTCTTTTGTGGTTCCATACACATTTTAGCCTTGTTTGTTCTAGTTTTGAGAAGAATGCTGGTGCAATTTTGATTGGGATTGTATTGAATGTATAAACTGCTTTGGGTAGTATTGACATTTTAACAATATTTGTCCTTCCAATCCATGAAATGGAATGTTTTTCCATTTCAATTTCTTTCATAAGATTTCTATAGTTTTCAGCATACAGATCTTTTACATCTTTGGTTAGGTTTATTCCTAGGTACTTTATGGTTCTTGGTGCAATTGTAAATGGGATCAATTTCTTGATTTCTCTTTCTGTTGCTTCATTATTGGTGTATAGAAATGCAACCAATTTCTGTATATTGATTTTATATCCTGTGACTGTGCTGAATTAATCTATCAGTTCTAGCAGCTTTTTGGTGGAGTCTTTCGGGTTTTCCATGTAGAGTATCATGTCATTTGCGAAAAGTCAAAGTTTGACTTCTGTGCCAATTTGGATGCTTTTTATTTCATTTTGTTGTGTGATTGCTGAGGCTAAGACTTCCAATACTATGTGAAACAACAGTGGTGAGAGTGGACATCCCTGTTGTGTTCCTCATCAAGGGGAAATGTTCTCAGTTTTTCCCCATTGAGGATATTAGCTATGGGCTTTTCATATATGGCATTTATAATGTTATGTTCCTTCTATCCCAACTCTCTTGAGGGTTTTTATTAAGAAAGGATGCTGCATTTTGTCAAATGCTTTTTCTACATATATTGACAGGGTCATATGGTTCTTATCCTTTTTTCTATTATTGTGATGTATCACATTGATTGATTTGCAAATATTGAACCAGCCCTGCAAGCCCGGGAATGAATCCCACTTGATTATGGTGACTAATTCTTTTAATGTACTGTTGAATTTGATTTGCTATTATCTTTTTGAGACTTTTTGCATCCATGTTCATCAGGGATACTGGCCTGTAATTCTCCTTTTTAGTGGGGTCTCTGTCTGATTTGGCAATCAAGGTAATGTTAGCTTCATAGAATGAGTCCTGAAGCTTTCCTTCCATTTCTACTTTTTGGAACAGTTTGAGAAGAAAAGGTATTATCTCTGCATTAAATGTCTGATAAAATTCCCCTGGGAAGCCATCTGGCCCAGGACTCTTATTTGTTGGGGCATTTGTGATAACTGATTCAATTTCTTTGCTGGTTATGGGTCTGTTCAAATTTTCTATTTCTTCCTGTTTGAGTTTTGGTAGTGTATGGGTATGTACGAATTTGTCCATTTCTTCTGGGTTGTCCAGTTTGTTGGCATATAATTTTTCATAGTATTTTCTAATAATTGTATTTCTGTGTTGTTGATTGTCATCTTTCCTCTTTCATTCATGGTTTTATATATTTGAGTTCTCTGTCTTTTCTTTTTGAGAAGTCTGGCTAGGGGTTTATCTATTTTGTCTATTCTCTGAAAAAACCAGCTCTTAGATTCATTGATATGTTTTACTGTTTTTTTTTATTCTATATTGTTTATTTATGTTCTAATCTTTAGTATTTTATTCTGCTGCTGACTTTGGGGTTTCTTTGCTGCTCTGCTTCTAGTTCCTTTAGGTGGTTAGGTTTTGTATTTGGGATTTTTCTTGTTTCTTGAGATAGGCCTGGATTGCAATGTATTTTCCTCTTAGGACTGCCTTTGCTGAGTTGCAAAGGGTTTGGACTGTCATGTTCTCATTTCATTTGCCTCCATATATTTTTAATTTCTTTTTAATTTCCTGGTTGACCCACTCGTTCTTTAGTAGGATGTTCCTTAACCTCCATGCATTTGGAGACTTTCCAAATTTTCACTTGTGGCTGATGTCAAGTTTCATAGCGTTGTGACCTGAAAATATGCATGGTATGATCTCAATTCTTTTGTATTTATTGAGGGTTGTTTTGTGACCCAGTATGTGATCTATCTTGGAGAATGTTCTATGTGTACTGAAGAAGTACGTCTATTCTGCTTTTGGATGAAAAGTTCTGAATATATCTGTCAAGCCCATTTGGTTCAGTGTATCATACAAGGCCATTGTTTCTTTATTGATTTTCTGCCTAGATGATCTGTCCATTGTTGTAAGTGGACTACTAGAGTCCCCTGCAATTACCATATTCTTTTCAGTAAGATTGCTTATGTTTGTGATTGATTGATGTGTATATTTGGTTGTTCCAAGTTGGGATCATAAACATTTACAATTGTTAGTACTTCTTGATGGATAGACCCCATAATTGGGATATAGTGCCCTTCTTCATCTCTTGTTACAAACTCTTGTTTGAAATCTAGTTGTCTGATATAAGTATGGCTGCTCCAGCTTTCTTTTGACTTCTATTAACATGGTAGATGGTTCCCCATCCCTTCACTTTCAATTGAAGGTTTCCTCAGGTTTAAAATGAGCCTCTTGTAGACAGCATATAGATGGATCTTGTTTTTTCATCCATTCTGATAACCTATGTTTTTTGATTGGGGCATTTAGTGAATTTACATGCAGAGTGATTATTGGAAGATATGGATTTAGTGTTATTGTGTTATCTGTAGGTTTCATGCTTGTGGTGATGTCTCTGGTCTTTTGTAGTCTTTGCAGCATTCCACTCAAGAGTCTCCCTTAAGATCTCTTGCATGGCTGGTTTAGTGGTCCTTAACTCCTTCACTTTTTGTTTGCCTGGGAAAATCTTTATCTCTCCTTGTATTCTGAATGACAGCCTTGCTGGATAAAGGATTCTTGGCTGAATATTTTTCCTATTTAGCACATTGAATATGTCCTGCCGCTCCCTTATGGCCTGTGAAGTTTCAGTGGACAGGTCTTCTACTACCCTTATGTGTCTACCCTTGTAGGTTAAGGCCTGTTTGTCCCTAGCTGCTTTGAGAGTTCTCTCGTTATCTTTGTATTTTGCCAGTTTCACTATGATATGTCTTGGTGAAGACCTATTTTTGTTGAGTATGAAAGGAGTTCTCTGTGCCTCCTAGATTTGGATGTCTGCTTCCTTCCACAGATTAGGGAAGTTCTCAGCTATAATTTGTTCAAGTAAACTCTCTGCCCCTTTCTCTCTTCTTTTTCTGGAACTCCTATGATATGGAGATTATTACATTTCATTGTATCACTTAGTTCTCTAATTCTCCCCTGGTGGTCTAGTATTTCTTATCTTTTTCTCGGCTTCATAATTTTCCATAATCTTACCCTCTATTTCACTTATTCTCCCCTCTACTTCCTCAATCCTTGCTGTCAATGCCTGTAGTTTATTTTGTACCTCATTTACATTTCTTAATTTGTCGTGACTATTTCATAGTTCCTTGATCTCTGCAGCAATAGGTTCTCTGCTGTCTTCTATGCTTTTTTTTTCAAGCCCTGCTATTAATCTTATGACTATTATTATAAATTCTTGATCAGATAATATTTATATCTGTTTTGAGCAATTCTTTAGCTGTCATTTCTCCCTGGAATTTCTTTTCAGGAGAATTTTTCCATTTCATCATTTTGGCTAGTTTTCTGTCTTTTGTGTGTTTTAATAGCTTGTTATGTGTCCTACACCTGTGAGCGCTACTATATTAAAAAGGGATCATAGGGATCATAGGGATCAAAGAGTCAGGGCCTGGCTCTTCAGCATGTATTTTTGGAGTGTGTTGCGTGCTCTGTTGTGACTCTGGTTGCTTTATCTCCCTACTCATAGTTGTGTTTGGGACATTCCATTAGGTATGCTTTGATTTGTTCTTTGGAGTAACCCTGGAAAAAATTTAAAAAGGGAGTGGTGGTGCAAGAAGCCTTATCCCATACAAAGAGAGAAATGACAGTGGCAGGGAAAAAGAAAAGAAAACAAAATTGACCAGGCAGAGAATCAGAGAAACCATATGGCTTATTCCAGAGAGAGAGAAAGAAAATAAAGAAGAAGGAGATATAGAAGAGGTGGAAAAAGTATACAGTAAAAATGTCTGCTTAAAGAAACCAACAATCAGAATAGAGAAGGGAAGAAATACAAGGAAGAAAAGAAAGAAGAAAAAATATATCATTATATATATAATGAATTATATATAATTCAGAAAATGCAAAACCACTGGACAGATATCTGATGGTGCCTTGGAACTGGTGGCTGTGCTGGTCTGAAGGAGGGGCCGTCTGGTTTGGTCAGTGTCAACCTTGTTCAGGTACAGCAGCAGTTACCAGGCATGGAGGGTCGTGGTTTGGTGTTGGTGGGTCTTGCCTCCACTGTCGGCCAACTGTCCTGTTCCCTGAAGCCCCACCTTGTTGGTGATGGGGAGAAAAATGGCGACACCCTGGTCTCTCCTCCCTGGAACGGGTGTCCCAGACCACTCTGTTCAGACCATCCTCACAGTGCTGCATGGGTGCGAGAGAGCCAGTTTGTCTCCACAGTCTCCTGCACCTCCCAGGTGCTCGGCTGGGATTCAAACCCCAATGTCTTAAAAGATCCTGCTCCATGTGCCCCAGTTCCTGGGTAGTGCCACTCCACCCAGCCAACCACAGGCCTTTGGCTGGCTGGTGCCTGCAGGGTTTTCTGTCCTTGGTGTGGCTCTCTACCTTCTTCCCACAGCACTCAAGGGAGGGAACTGCTCTCTCCAACTGTGCCTCTGAGCTTGATACCGAGCCCGGGTTTGGCTCCCCCTCCCTGCCAGGCACATGTACAGGGTTGCAGGCCCCAGTCTGGAGAAAGTCCTGCAACTCTGGATTGTCACTCTTAAGGCTGTTTGCAATTGAGAAATTGGTTCTTTGTCTGTTTTTTTTTTTTTTTTTCTGTTCCTTGGTCTGTGGTCTGGGGAGGTTTTTCTCTTGTCCAAATGTAATCCTACACTTCCACAGCCTCTCTTTCTCCTCCTTCGGTCTCTCCACAGAAGGGGATCCCTCCCTTTCGTGCCTACGCTGCCTGTTTTATCTCTCCCAATTCACAATCACGCACTTATGGCCTGCCAAGTTGTCCCTGTGGGACACTGGAGATGTTTCTGTCACTCTGTAGCCTGGATTCCTGAAATTCCAAGTCTTCTGGCCTCAATACTGCTGTGTTTGAGAGATGAAGGAACTTTGGGTCCTTCTACTTCTTTGCCATGTTTCTAGTACCACATATTTTTTAAGTTTATTTATTTTGAGAGAGAGAATGCAGGAAAGCAGGGGAGGGGCAGAGGCAGAGTGAGAAAGAGAATCCAAAACGGGCTTCACAATGGCAGCTTGGAGCCTGACGCAGGGCTCAAACTCATGAAACATGAGATCATGACCTGAGCCAAAATCAAGAACTGGATGTTTAACTGAATGAGCCACACAGGTGCCTTGTTAGTGCCACACTTAAACATAGGAACATAATGTAGAGGTGTAAAGGATGTACAGTGACCAGTTTTTTATTGCTGCTGTAAAAATTTACTATAAACTTGATGGCTTCAAACACACAGTTCTGGATGTCAGAAGTCTAAAATGTGTCGCCTGGGATAAAATCAAGGTGTGGCAGAGTTACATTACTTCTGGAAGGTCTAGAGGAGAATCTGTTTCCTTGCCTTTTCTAGGTCCTAGAGGTTTCCTGTTTTCCTTGGCTGTGACCGCCTTCCAACAATTGTATCACTGCAATCTCTGCTTCCATCATCATATCTCTTACCCCGATGGGCTCCCCTGCCTCCCTCTTATATAAAGACACTTAGGATTACATTGGGCTCACTTGGATATTCTAGGATATTCTTGGATATTCTTTAATTAGTCACATCTGCAAAGTTCCTTTTATCATTCAGGCAACACATTCAGAGGTTCTGGAGATTAAGGTGTGGACATTTTAGGGGTTCATTATTCTGCCCGTCACCTATGATAGGCACACAACAATTGCCATGGTCTTTATTTTTATTTATTTGTCTGTCTATGTATCATTCGTCATGGCTTTTACAAACATGGTCAAGTTAAAGTCTAATTTTCAAATTTTCCATCTCTAAAATGTGACAATATCTTACTCAGAGGATGGCTATCAAGATTAAATAAAGGGAGTGTGAGAGCACTGATTGCTACACCTGGTACATAGTAGGTACTTAGTATGTGTTAGGCGAGTGAAAATTTAAATCTAATAGCTAAAAACCATATAATGCAGAGAGCTTGAATCCAGCTTGTCAGACGTTTTGGACAGAGAAAAAGTTTTTATTCTCTTTTAGGTTGGTGCAGATTTTCAAGAGAAAATAGGAAATGTGACTCCAGATAATACTAGCTTTGTGTCCCTTATTTGAGAACTAATCATATGGTGAAATATCACATGCTTTGGCATTATCTTCTGTAAAACATAAGGGTGAAGACTTAAAAATAGAAAAATAGAAAATCTCAACAATAATTCTGGTAGAAATGACTTGTAACTATTTAGCACCTTATTTTTATTTCTGGAACACTTTCCTTTTGAAAAGCTCAAATTATTTGGGACATGTTCACTAATTCTTATGGAACCAGATGTATCTGGCACAGTGAGGCAATAGGTAGTAGCAAGGAAGGGAAAAGGGGGAAATGGGGCAGGTGTGACAAGCTAAGGTTTGTGTTTGGAAGCAGTTCTTGGCAAAGGTGAAAATATTTTTAGGTAATCTTTTTTTTTTCCTGTGAAAGTCTGAAATACTCTAAAATTCGCTCTATTCTTACAGCTTAGAAATAGAAACCTGGAAATAGAATGACTGCACTTTGGTGGTTATTATGGGCTGGGAAGTGAAATCCAAGAGTGGTGGTTCTAAAACTTTTACTTTGTGTGTGAGTTCTATGCCTCACCCTCCTCTGGCTTCTCTGAGCCCCAGTGGCACATAGCAACATTTTTTTGCTTCCTTTCTTTTTTACCTGATGCCCCTTCTCCAAACCAAAACAGCTTTACTTAAACTATTATTTGGATCACCATTGCCTGACAGCAATTTAGAGTTCTAGTGTGCTGTTCTCTCTGATAAAATCTCAGCAGATTTCAAACCTTGATCAGAATAAAGTACTGGTGGAAGTTTCAGGTGGCAAAGGAGACACATTTCTTCCTCTAAATTGCTCATGTAACAATTTTTTTTATTAAGGACCATGTCAATAAGCTATTGGTACTAGATACTAAAGATACAAGAGTGAACAACCTAGATATATCTTCTACTCTCATGAATCTTATGGTCTCATGAAAGAGACAAATAATTAATAAGGAAACTAACATGTAAATTAAATAAGGTTACCATAAATAGTAAGAATGAGATAAACAGGGCACCAAGACAATGCAATAGGAGCCAGTTTAGAAGAGGTGAGGATTTGGTGTGGTTGAGGAATACAAGAAGGCTAGTGTGGCTGGAACATGGTAAGGTAGGGAAGGTTTCATTAAATGAGTTTAGGAAGGTAGATACTTTTCAGTGATACTTAAGAGTTTAGATTTTAAGAACAATGGGAAGTCATGAGAAGATTTTTAATCAGGGCAATTACACTATCTGCTTTATGGCTTAAAGATCACACTGACTTCTGAGTTTAGAAAGGGCCAAGAATGGAAGAAGGGAGATCTTTTAGGAAATATTCGTGGTGAAAGGTGATGATGGCATGGATCAGGGGGAACAGCATTGATGGACAGATTTGGGATGTTTTGCAAGTAGAGTTGGAAGGCATAGCTGTGAGATTGGCTGCGGGGTTGAAGGAGAGAAAGGAAACTTAGGTGATCCTAAGGTTTGGCTTGACCAGCTGGGTGACTGATGGTATCATCTACCAAAATGCAAAAGACAGATGGAGAAATGTATTTTGTGGAGGGAGGAGATTATGGATTTTTGGTCTAAGTCAGTAATTTAAAGAACCTTTTAGAGCAGCCTGATTTCCAAGAGGATATGTCATGTTAGCAGAAGATACAGCTTAGGGGTATTAGAATATTAGTGGTATTTAAAGCTATAGGACTGCATGAGCCCATTGAAGTAAGACAAAGAACAGGACTCTGGAGCTTATAAACATTTAGAAGGTGAAGGATGAACCAGCTAGGGAATGTGTGATGTCACTGAAACCACAAAAAAAAATTCAAGAAGGAGGGAGTGATCAACTGTGTTGAGTGCAGCTGAGAGGACATTAAGTTTGAGGACAGGGAGGTGACCACTGGATCTGGCAAGATGGAGCTAGTTGGTGAACTTGACTGGAATGGTTTCAGTGATGTGGTGAGGAGAGAAACCACTTTATGAAAGAGCGAATGGGAGGGGTAGGAACAAGGTTAACATATATAGACACCAGTTTTGGCATTTCCAGCCTTATTGTCATTATCTTTTTGAAATTTGTTGGGATGACTTGGAGCAATCCTGGGGTCTGATGAATGGTATGGGGGAAAGTAAGAATTTATATTCCCCATTTGAGCAGTATGTCAGAAAACACTAATTCAAATGTCTTTGTCAATATATTTGTATTAGAAGTTCTCTTTACCTTGTTTTTATGGTGACAGGTGAATCTTGTCTTTAACCCTCTGTCTCTCTTCTTTCCTAACTTTCCTCACATATCCCTTGAATAAAATATTTTTTTCATGTTCACTCTGCATGTGCTCTATACACATTTGGTATGTGCTCTATACCTATTATACTCTTAATTATCCTTTAGTTCTTCCATTTTCCTCTCCTTTCGTAAACCTAAATGACATTCTCTTTGTGGTTAGATTCCATGTGCCCATTACCTTTCCTTTTTCTGCCTTTTCCTCTTGTGTTTTGTACAGAGTTCCTTTGGCTAAGTAATTTTTTAAAAAAATATTTACTTATTTATTTTTAAGGGGGTAGGGGCAAAGAGAGGGAGAGAGAGAATCCCAAACAGGCTCTGTGCTGTCAGCGTGCATCTCACAAACCATGAGATCATGACCTGAGCTAAAATCAAGAGTCAGATGCTTAACTGACTGAGCAACCCAGGTGCCCCTGGCTAGGTAATTTTTATATGTCCCTTATATTGCTGAAAAAGTCTCATTTTCCCCAAATGAGAACACAATTCCAGAAGAAGGTAGATATTCATGGAAGAGACTGTAGGTGGTTGCTAATTCTAGGCTGAGTATTATGTTTGATTACTTCCTTTTCAGTCAACTCTTGTTATTCAGTGATAAATGACACCAAAGACTAGACCAGACTGTAAGAAGTGAATAAGAGCATTCTATGGGACAAGGAAAAACGTATAGTTTGCATACTGTAGATGAGATTGCTGTGCCTTCTCTTCTTTCCAGCAACACTGCATGATTATACATCTAAGCCTCCATAATAGTTGTATGTGGCCACGGTATTGAATTTAGACCAGTGGAATAAAAGTAGAAGTGATGAATGTATAAAGAAGATATGGTATGTGTGTGTGTGTGTGTACACATATATATGTACGTATATATATACATATATATGTATATATATGTATATACGTATGTATATATATACACACACACAATATTACTCAGCCATAAAAAAGAATGAAATCTTGCCATCTGCAATGACGTGGATGGAGCTAAAGAGTATTATGCTGAGGAAAATAAGTCAGAGAAAGACAAATACCATAGGATTTCACTCATATGTGGAATTTAATAAACAAAATAACTGAGCAGAGGGAAAAAAAGAGAGAGAGGCAAACCAAGAAATAGACTCTTAACCATAGAGAACAAACTGATGATTGCCAGCGGGGAGGTGGGTGGGGGAATGGGTGAAATAGGTGATGGGGATTATGGATTATACTTGTGATGCACACCAGGTGTTGTATCAAAGTGTTGAATTACTAAATTGTACACTGTCTGTTAACTAACTGGAATTTAAATTAAAAAAAAAAAAGAATAGAAGTGAAATGAGCCATTTCCAGGCTTGACCTCTAAAAACTTCTAGAACGCTTCTCCATGCTCTCTCTTCCCTTGCTTTCCAGAAAGGTGCACAGGATCCAACAGTACATGCCAAGATTTTGCAGCTGGTATATCCATGAGATTAAAGGAGTCTGGGTATCTGAAGACCATGTGGAAGGCAATCTTATACCTAGAAATATACTCTTTGGACTTCAAATGAGCAAGAAATCAACTTGACAAGTCATTGAAATTTTGGGGTCTGTTTGTTACAGTTGCTGATGTTACTCTAATACACATTCATTGTGTGATTTTTCTTTCTGTGAATATGGTCATTCTGCCTCACTCTCCTGGAGTGTCCTCTTCTCACTTTATCAAATTTCACAGGCACTTTGGTGACCTGTTTTCTATTTTTTTTCTGGCATTAAACATTTTCTGATAATCCCAGCCTGCGGCTGAGATATCTCACTCTAAATTTCTAAAGTAACTATTAGCTTTATGGTCTACTGGATGTATAATGAAAAGATCATAAGCTCTTAATATCTGTGTTACTTTGGAAAAGTTACTTAGTCTCCCTGAAGTCACTTTACTTTTTCTGGAAAAAAAAAAGGCATAATAACAACATCCCATGCCCCATAAAATTGTCAGATGAGGCAAGAAATACAGAGGGGCTTAGCACATTATCTGGCATATAGTAAACACTATTATTAGGGTCAGTCTTCTACCAGTTTAGTTTAATTCTACATACTGAAATCCTGTGTCAAGCACTGGGCGAGTACAGTGGTTATCACACAGAGGTATATACTGTTCTCACAGTTTCCTTAAGAGTAACATTTATTAATACATTAATGCAACTTGTTTTCCATGGAATTTATTGAGCATCTACTATATACCACAGATTTGGTAATATATTTTGGGGGATATAAATATGCCCCCCAAGAGGTCAATTACTTTGCACGTCCCTATAAGTCAGCAGATTAAATCAATTAACACCATTTGAAGAATTGTTTAAGAAGTGTTGGTTTCTTTGTCAGAGCTGAATTCCCATAGTTTTCACGGGTTAAAAAAAACCTTACCTCACAGGGATACTGTGCAACTCAGACGGTAGAATATGTAAAAGTGTAGAGCAAATGTTTATCATGTATGGATGATGTCAACTTTCAAATCTTTAAAGCTCTTAGATGAAGTTATTAACTTTGTATGATTTTATCTTCCCTCCAAATTGAATACAAGGTTGTTGTAGGTGAGGTATACATTATTTCATCTTTGTAAATCCCTAGTATCTATCTCAGAGCTAAGTAAAGAGCAGGAGCTTGATAAACTTTTTGGTTTAAATTTTTGCACAATGTTTACCATGAAAACCTTTGACTTTTTCCCTGTCTGGTGATTTTCTGCAAAGTAGTACCCATATGCTGGGTAGGGTTACACTGGTTTCAAGACGATAAACCTGTTTAAGGCATGTTGCTAATTGGAACATTTGCGTTAAAAACATACACTTAATTATCTGAGCAAAACTATCTTAAATTTTTTAAAATTTTAAAATCATGTTTATTTATTTTTTGAGAGACAGACCAAGCCAGAGATGGGCAGAGATAGAAGGAGAGAGAAATCCCAAGAAGGCTCCGTGCTGTTAGGATACAGCCTGGTGCAGGGCTTGAACTCACCAACTGTGAGATCATGACCTGAGCCGAAAACAAGAGTTGGACACCCAATCTACTGAGCCACCCAGGCAGCCCTAAAACTATCTTAAATTTTAAGCACCAGTTTTCAATGAAGAATGTGACAGGCAAGGAATGACTACTGAGCTCTTGTTCTGCTCTGTACATCTATACACACAGTGTTGAATAAGCTGTTAATCCTTCCATCTTTACATGATATTTTCGAGATGCTCATGGTGAGGTCATACATATCCATTTCTGTAGTGTTCTCCCACTCTACCCACTCACCATGTGTTCTGGTGCTGTGGTATTTTTGTCCACTCTCATAGTACTCTCTCCTTCTTACCTTATTTCCCTCCCCCAAGCCCAGGATAAAGAAAGTTGATCCTTAATTTTTTTTTTTTTCACAAATTGAAAATGTGACTGAGATTAGGAAGGAGGGCATTGCTATTTTTGATTCTCCACTTTAGGTTAGGGTCAAAATGATTCAGAGTAAACAGCTTGGTACTCTGTAAAAACAATTCCTCAATTGAAGAAAAAAATATATCAATGATAAGAAACACTGTTTGTTTTTCTGGAAGAGACTTTTTTTATATTCCTAACTTTCACTTTCTGCTGTTACTGGCTTTTATGCAATTTCAGGTCTGCAGGATTTTCTAAAGGAAAAAAATTATCAAGTCCTGCTTTTCACAACAATTTAAGGTGTGATTTAAACTAAGATATAATTGTATTGGATTGAAATAAAATTTCTTTGTTATCAGTTTAGCACCAAGGACAGAGAAATGATTTCTGTCTCTTCCTACCTTCTCAGTTAGCTAGCAGTAACACATTCACCTGTAAAGAACAGTTTCTTAGGTCCTCAGTTCACCTTGCCCTCATCTTAAATCGTTTCATGTCAGGTCTTAACCCTGGGACTACTGCTTCTTTGCATTTACTATTTAAAAAAAATATTGTAGGTATCCGTTTTTTCTTCAGCTATGGGTAGTTTGAGAAGATTTAGATTTTCATTTCACGAATCAACTATTTTTCAAACTTTATTCTCTAAATTAAAAAAAATTGAAGTTATTACAGATTCACAGGAGTCGCAAAAGTGGTACAGAGAAATCCTGTGTATCTTTTACCAGTTTCCCCCAATGTAGGGTTGCCAGATAAATAAATAGAATGCCCAGTTACACTGGAAATTCAGAAAAAACAATGAATATTTATGTCAGTATAAGTATTTTTAGTACAAGGGTGTCCCATCCAATATTTGGGACAGACTTATACTAAAAAATAATTTGTTGTTTATCTGAAATTCAAATTTAACTGGGCTTTTTTTGTCATTAAGCTATATCTAGTTAAGGATGTAGAGTCACATAATTTTGTCTTAAAGTCACTTGGGATAGTTCTTTGTCCAGTTTTGACACCAACTGGATACATAGTTATGTTAATTCATGTCATTTTACTTTTGAATATTTTAAGAATTAGTTTTAAATGTAATTTTGTTTTATAGAATATTTACATGCTTCTAAAGTCAAATTTACATGAATATAATTTCAGCACATTTGTTCTCCAAACTAACTGAAATTAGTTTGCTGATTTTCATATTTAAAAAAAACAGATGCAATATTGTTTCCCTAGATACCACCCTTTTATGATTATTTTATAAAACACCTTTTAGAAATAAGATGACAAAAATATAGGACATAATGTCCTACAAAGACAGCCTATATAACACTAGATGACCTTCTTTTGAATTGCTTTAGAACAAGTCACCTTGTTTTCCACCTAGAGAGAAACTGGAATTTCATGCTAATTAGCCTCCTAGTTCCTTTCATTTTGTACATGACTAAAAATATTTTCACAAAGTCCTTAACTGGAAAACTAACAAGGGAGTTTTGCAAATGTAATCCTAATTAAGGTGCTTAGATTTTATTTTATTTTTTTTCCATACAGGTGTTTTAAAATTAAAATCTTGAGGCGCTGGCTGCTGCTGAGAGGACATGAGAGTCTCCCTAGTGACTTCAGCATAAGCCAGAAAAGCAACGTGGGCAGAACTGAGAAGCAGCTTCTTAAATATGCCCTACTGTGCTGGTGCTATTTTTAACAACTTTATGTAGTTTTTACATTTTGGAACTGTGAATACAATCCATAAATTGATAATTCTTAAAAACAACCATTTGGGGTGGTGGGGATGAACTGTTATTCACTATTAATTCAATTAAAATTTAAACATGAGTTGTTAGTACAAGTCCTTTGGATCTTTACGAATATTTGAATTTTAATAAGAGAAAGAAGACAGTTTAGGTCTAGCCAATACTTGCTATTATCATTTCAGGGGTACTTTTTTGTCTGCCTATCTTCTTGCCTTCTATGTTTGCCTCTCAATTCTTTCTGAAAAGATAAACCTTAACTTTTTTTTTTTTTTCAACGTTTATTTATTTTTGGGACAGAGAGAGACAGAGCATGAACGGGGGAGGGGCAGAGAGAGAGGGAGACACAGAATCGGAAACAGGCTCCAGGCTCTGAGCCATCAGCCCAGAGCCTGACGCGGGGCTCGAACTCACGGACCGTGAGATGGTGACCTGGCTGAAGTCGGACGCTTAACCGACTGCGCCACCCAGGCGCCCCTAAACCTTAACTTTTAAAATGCAAGTATATTTTTCCTTTCTGGTTATTAAAATAATATATGTTCATTGTAGATTGTTTCTCACAGAATTTATTGAACTGTGACAGGGCCTGTTCTTTATACAATTTATTTAGAGAGGAAGTGAGGGAAACAGGCTAAGAAAAAGGAAAAAAAACAACTAAGCAAGGATGGAGTGTGTACGCGTATTCTATATCTTCATAGACATTTTCATGGGAATCCAGAGACTGTTGTCTCCAGACAGGATTATTAGCCAGATGTAATTTAAAAATACATACCTTAAATATCTTTTAAAATAATTTTTATTTATTATTATGTCACATGAAAGAATGAATTCTGGAAGATAGGCGTAAATGGCTATAAAATTATATTCTTTTAACAGGCCACAGACAAATCTTCAGGGAACTTAATTCACCAGAAAATAATTGTGGTTAAATTCCTTGGGCCTGGATTTATGTGAAGCTTTTGTGGGACTGTAACAAAATGTCTTAGAAGTATGGTCTAAAAGTCTATGATTATGTAATAACACCAAAAGATGGGGAATATATGAGCGTTATTTTGCTGTACATTTACTTAGACTTCTAACTGACAGCAGCTTGTGCCTTGAGTCATTCTCAGATGGCCCCAGTCCTGGCTTGGTGGTTTTTAGTTTTTTACAATTGCTGTGGGCATAGCCATATGGGTTTCCAGTAAGGATTTATTGAAAATGTACAGGGGAGTCAATACTGTATGTAGATGCTGACCAAACCAGGAAGTGTAAGCTTTTAGAAGGTGATGATTTGCTAGAAATACAAGCCCATAATTCCTGTGTGGACATGTAACAAAATGTTTCGTTTGCGTGACTCCCATGATTCTATTCTTGTCCTTTACTTAGTTATACCACTTAGTTAACATGGCATGGCTGTCAGGAGCAAGGCTGCTGAAAATAATTATAAATATGTGTTCATTTACTACAGCTGCTATAACAAAGTACCACAAACTAGGTGGCTAAAAGGACAGATATTTATTGTCTCACAGTTCTGGAGGCTAGAAGTCTAAGATCAAGTTGTTGGCAGAACCACACTCCCTGTGAAGGCACTAGGGATGGATGTGTTCTAGGGCTTCTCTCTTGGCTTCTGGTAGTTCCTTAGCTTGTGGCAGCATAATTCTTTTTTTTTTGAGGTATAATTGCCATATAACAGGGAAGATGGCAGAGTAGGAGGACCCTAAACTCGCCTTGCTCCGCAGATACAACTAGATAACACCCATATCACCATAAATAACCCAGTAAATGACCTGAAGACTGGTAGAACAAACTTCACAACTAAATGCAGGGGAGAAGCCAGGTTGAAGAAGGTAAAGATGCAGCCTGGGAGTAAAACAGAACATGGTTGCCCATGGTGGGAAGGGAGCCTATGGTGTGAAGAAGGGTGGAAAACAGACTTTTATACCAGGAGCCCATGAAAAGGAGGATGAATCTCAGTATTATTTGCTTTTGAAAATGAGAGGGGCTGAATTTCATGAGTTCTTAAAACCAGTAGGACTTAAAAATAAGAGAGAAAGAAAGAGAGAAAACCAGTAGGACTTAAAGCCTGGAATTTTAAAAATCAGGGGATTCAGCTCTGGGAGAGCCTGGAAGGTATAAGGAAGCACAGTCTCTGCCCTTAAGGAGATAGCAGGATAAGCATCCCCTGACAGACACAGCATACAACCAGCAGTTTGAAAAACACCAGGGACATATGGGAGAGAGAGTGATTTGCTCATCTCAGAACAAGGCCTGGAGAGACAGGGATCAATGGGAGGCCCCTCCAGGAACAAAGGAGCTGGCAGGCACCATTTCCCTCCCCACCCCAGTATAAACAAGGGCCACCTGTGGGAACCAGTGGGGTGGCCACACTCTTTCCCTAACTTGCTTACCCCAAACCCCACCTCTGTGCTTAGCTGAATCTGCCTTTCCTGATCATGCTGCTCTGAGTCCCAGCTCTGTGGTCCCTTCCCCCAGAAGACTGGTGCAAACCCTGCCAACAACACATATCCTGACTCATGCATTTTGCAGGACCTCCATTCTGAAATCTATGGGGTCAGGTCTTGATTCACAAGCAGACCACCCCACACCTTGCTGCCCACAATAGGCAAAGAGAACCTCTGCAAACAACTTAACTACAGGAAAAACAGGCCAAGACTCAACAGCAGAGCACATACAACACACATAGGAGACACTCCCTGAAGCAACAGATCCTGGTGAACATGAGACACTGTACTACAGGGCACTTCAGGACCTCTTCTTTATAAGGCTATTATTGTTAAGAGCAAGAGAAGTAGTTGACTTTCCTAAAACACAGAACAGACACAGAAAATCAGACAAAATGAGGAGACAGAGAAACATCTATCAAATGAAAGAGCAAGACCAAACCACAGCAAGAAATCAAAGCAAAATGGATATAAGTAATATGCCTGATGGAGAATTTAAAGTAATGTTCATAAAGATACTCACTTTATCTGGAGAAAAGAGTGGAGCACATCAGTGATACCTTTAACACAGAGATAAAAAAAAGATCAACCAGAGATAAAGAACACAATAAATTAAATTTAAAAAATATACTTGATGGAATAAATAGCAGGCTAGATGAAGCAGAGGAACAAATTAATGACCTAGAAGACAGAGTAATGGAAAGTAACCAAGCTGAGCAAAATAAGATAATAAAATTATGGAGATTTGGAATAGCCTTAGGAAACTCAGTGACTTCATCAAGTGTATTAACATCCATATTATAGGGATCTCAGAACAAGAGAGAGATAAGGAGGTATAAAATTTATTTGAAGAAATAATTGCTGAAAATTTCCCTAATCTGGGAAAGGAAACAGATATCCAGATCCAGGAGGCACAGAGATACTCCCCCCCCCCCATCAATTCAACCCAAGGAGGCCCACACCAAGTCACATAGTAATTAAAATGGCAAAAAGTAGTGATAAAGAAAAAAAAATTGAAATCAGCAAGAGAAAAGAAAGCAGTTACATACAAGGGAAAACCCGTAAGGCTATCAGTTGATTTTTCAACAGAAAATTGGCAGGTCAGAAGGGAGTGGCATGACATATTCAAAGTGTTGAAAGGGAAAAATCTGCAGCCAAAATTACTCTATCTACTAAGGCTATCATTTAGAATAGAAGGAGAAATAAAGAATTTTCTCAAACAAAAACTAAAGGAATTCATGACCATTAAACCAGTCTTACAAGAAATATTAAAAGGGACACTCTGAGAGGAAACAAAGACCATAAGGGAGAGGATGAAAAGTAAAAAACAAAAAGCAAAAAGAAAGTATCAGAGATAATCTATAGAAACAACCAAAACCAAGTCACAAAATGGCAATAAATACATACCTATCAATAATTATTTTGAATGTAAATGGACTAAATGCTCCCATAAAAAGACACAGGGTGACAGAATAGATAAAAAATAAGACGAATCTATATGCTGCCTACAAGAGACTCATTTCAGACCAAAAGACACCTGCAGATTGAAAGTGAGGGGATGGAGAAACATTTATTATGCAAATGGTTGCCAAAAGAAAGTCAGAGTAGCAATACTTATATTGGACAAAATAGACTTTAAAACAAAGACTGTAAGAAGGGAAAAGAAGGACACTATATAATAATAAAGGGGACAATCCAGAAAAGAGGATGTAACAATTGTAAACATGCACCCAACATGAAAGTACCGATATAAATATAACAGTTAATAACAAACATAAAAGAAATAATCAATAGTAATACAATAATAGTAGACAACTTTAACACCCCATTTACATTGATGGGCAGATCATACAAACAGTAATTCAACAAGGAAACAGTGGCTTTGAGTGACACACCGGACCAGATGGATTTAACAGACATATTCAGAACATTCCATCCTAAAACAGCAGAACACACATTCCTTTCAACTTCATATGGAACAATTTCCAGAATAGATCATATGTTAGGCCACAAAACAAATCTCAACAAATTTTTAAAGATTGAAGTAATACCATGTATCTTTTCTGACCACAATGCTATGAAACTAGAAATCAGCCACAAGAAAAAATATGGAAAGACCACAAATACATGGAGGTTAAATAACATGGTATTAAACAATTAATGGGTCAACTAAGAAATCAAAGAATAAATAAAAAAAATTATATGGAAACAAACTAAAATGAAAACACAATAGTCCAAAATAGTCCAAAAGCAGTTCTAAGTTGGAAGTTTATAGTAACACAGGCCTACTTCAAGAAACAAGAAAAATCTCAAATAAAGAACCTGACCTTACACCTAAAGGATCTAGAAAAAGAAGAACAAACAAAACCCAAACCTAGCAAAAGAAATAAAATCATAAGAATAGAAAAGAAATAGAGGCACCTGGGTGGCTCAGTTGTTTACGCGTCCAACTTTTAGTTTTGGCTCAGGTCATGATCTCACGGTTTGTGAGGTCAAGTCCCATGTGGGCTCCATGATGACAGTGTGGAGCCTGCTTGAGATTCTCTCTTTCTGCACCTCCCCCACTCACTTGCATACTCTCTCCCTCTCTCAAAATAAATAAATAAGCTTAAAAAAAGGTTAGAGAAGAAATAAATGATACAGAAACTAAAAAACAAACAAACAAACAAAAAACAATAGAAGAGATCAATGAAACCAGGAGCTGGTTCTTTAAAAAGATCAACAAAAATGATAAACCTCTATCAAGACTCATTAAAAAAAAAAGACAGAGGGGGCTCCTGGGTGGTTCAGTTGGTTGAGTGACGAACTTCGGCTCAGGTCATGATCTCACAGTTCATGAGTTTGAGCCCCGAGTCGGGCTCTGTGCTGACGGCTCAGAGCCTGGAGCCTGCTTCGGGTTCTGTGTCTCCCTCTGCCTCTCTGCCCCTCCCATGCTCATGCTCTGTCTCTCTCTGTCTCTCACTAATAAATAAATGTTAAAAAAAAATTAAACAAAAATAAAAATCAAAGAAAGGGGACTCAAATAAACAAAATTACTAATAAAAGAGGAGAAATAACAACCACTACCAAAGAAGTACAAACAATTATAACAAAATATTATGAAAACCATGTACCAACAAACCAGAAAATGTAGAAAAAATGGATGAATCCTAGAAACATATAACCTACCAAAATTAAAGCAGGAAGGGATAGGAAATTTGAACAGACCCATCACCAGCAATAAAATTGAATAAGTAAAAAATTCCCCCAAAACAAAAGTCCAGGACCAGATGTCTTCACAGGTGAATTCTACCAAACATTTGAAAGAGAGTTAATATCAGTTCTTCTCAAAGATTTCCAAAAAATAGAAGAAGAAGAAGAAAAACTTCCAAATTTATTCTATGAGGCCAGTGTCACCCTGAGACCAAAAGCAGATAAAGATACAACAAAAAAAGAGAACTACAGGCCAGTATCTTTCATGAATATAGATGCAAAGATCCTCAACAAAATATTAGCAAACTGAATCCAACAATATATTAAAATCATACACCATGATCATTGGGATTTATGCTGGGGATGCAAGCATGGTTCAATATTTGCAAAACAATCAATGTGATCTGTTACAACAATAAGAGAAAGGATAAAAACCATAGAAACATTTCAATAGATGCATAAAAAGCAATTGACAAAGTACAACATCCACTCATGATAAAAACCTGCAAAGTAGGTCTAGAGGAAACGTATCTTGATATAATCAAGGCATCATATGAAAAAACCACAGCCAACAACATCATACTCAATGAGGAAAAACTGAGAGCAAATTTTCCCTTAAGGTTGGGAACAAGACAAAGATGTCTACTCACACCACTTTTCTTCAACATAGTACTTGGAAGTCCTAGCCACAGCACTCAGACAATGTAAAGAAATAAAAGGCATAAAATAGGTAAGTAAGAAGTAAAACTTTCACTATTTGCAGATGACATGATACTATATATAGAAAACTTGAAAGACTCCACTGAAAAACTGCTAGAACCAATAAACAAATTCAATAAATTCACAGGATACAAAATCAATATACAGAAATTGTTACATTCCTATGCATTAATAATGAAATAGCATAAAGAGATATTAAGAAAACAATCCCATTTACAATTTCACCAAAACAATAAAATAGGAATAAACTTAACCAAAGAGGTGAAAGACCTATATACTCCGAAAACTATAAAACACTGAAAACCGTAAAAAAAAAAGAAATTCAAGATGACACAAATAAATGAAAGACATTCTATGCTTATAGGTTGGAAGAACAAATATTAAAATTTCCATACTACCCAAAGCAATCTACACATTTTATTCAATCCCTATCAAAATGCCAATAGCATTTTTCACAGAACTAGAACAAACAATTGTAAAATTTGCATGGAACCACAAAAGACCTTGAAAAAGCAATCTTGAAAAAGAAAAATACAACTGGAGGTATCATAATTGCAGACTTAAAACAGTATGGTACTGGCATAAAAATAGACACATAGACAATGGACTAGAACAGGAAACCCAGAAATAAACCCACAATTATATGGTAAATTAATCTGTGACAAAGGAGGAATGAATACATACAATGGGAAAAAGACAGTCTCATCAACAAATGGTGTTGGGAAAACTGGACAGCCACATGAAAAAGAATGAGACTGAACTACTTTATTTTACCATATACAACAATAAACTCAGAATAGATGAAAGACCTAAATGTGAGACCTGAAAATATAAAAATCCTAGAGAGAGCACAGGCAGTAATCTCTCTGACATTGGTTATAGCAACATTTTTCTAGTATGTCTCCTGAGTCAAGGGAAATAAAAGCAAAAATGAACTATTGGGACTACATTAAAATTAAACGTTTCTGCACAGTGAAGGAAACAGTCAACAAAACAAAAAGGCAACCTACTGAATGGGAGAAGATATTTACAGATGATATATCTGACAAAGGGTTACTATCTAAAATATATAAAGAACTTATACAACCCAACACCCAAACACCAAATAATCCAATTAAAAATAGGTAGAAAACTTGAACAGACATTTCTCTGAAGAAGACACACAGATGGCCAACAGGCACATGAAAAATGCTCACCACTCATTACCGTGGAAATGCAAAGCAAAACCACAATGAGATACCACCTCGCATCTGTCAGAATGGCTAAAATCAACAACACAAGAAACAACAGGTGTTGGCAAAGATGCTGAGTAAGGAGAAAACTTTTGCCCTGTTGGTGGGAATGCAAACTGGTGCAGCCACTCTGAAAACTGTGGAGGTTCTTCAAAAGGTTAAAAATAGAACTACCCTATGATCTAGCAATTGCACTACTGAGTAATTACCCAAAGAATACAAAAGCACTAATTCAAAGGGACACATGCACCCTTACATTTAATGAAGCATCATTTACAATAGCCAAACTATGGAAGCCTCCCGAGTGTTCATCAACAGATGAATGGATAAGTAAGAAGTGGTAGTTATATAATGGAATATTATTCAGCCACAAAAAAGAATGAAATATTGCCATTTGCAACATGGATAAAGTTAGAGAGTATAATGCTGAGTATATAAGTCAGAAAAAGATAAATACCATATGATCTCACTCCTATGTGGAATTTAAGAAACAAAACAAATGAGCAAAAAGAAAAAAGACAAACCAAGAAACGGACTCTTAACTATAGAGAACAAATTGATGGTTACCAGAGGGGAGGTGGGCAGAGGGATGGGGGAACTAGAGGGTGGGAATTAAAGAGTGTACTTATCATGATGGAAAAAAATAAAATTAAAATTAAAAAATTGCCACATAACATTGATTAGTTTCAGGTGTACAATGTAATGATTTGATATTTGTATACATTGTGAAATGATCACCATGATAAATCTAGTTACCATCCCTTACCATACAAATTTTTTTCTTGTAATGAGATTTACTCTCTTGGCAAGTTCAAATATGCACTACAATATTATTGACTATAGTCACCATGCTGTATATTACATCCCCATTATTTAGGTATTTTATAACTGGAAGTTTACACCTCTTAACCCCCTTCACCCATTTAGCTCATCCCTCAATCCCCCCTCCCCTCTGGCAACCAATATTCTATTCTCTGTATGGATGAGTTTTGTTTTGTTTGTTCATTCATTTTGTTTTTTAGATTCTACATATAAGGAAAATCATATGGTATTTGTGTTCCTCTGTCTGACTTATTTCTCTTAACGTAATACCCTCTAGCTCCATCCATGTTGTCACAAATGGAAAGATTTCTTTCTTTTTATGGCTGAATAATAGTAATATTCCATCGTGTGTGTGTGTATGTACATACATATATATATATAACATCCCTTTTGTATCTGTCTTTTTGTGTTCTGAATCTCTCTTTCATTGCCTTATATAAAGAAGCAATTAATCAATTTAGGGTCTAATTTTTGGCTAAGAAATTCCTTCAAACAGTGGCATGAACAATAGGCCTACAAAGTGCTTAAAACTGGGCCTGGGACTAGTAAGAGCTCAACTAATAACCAGTGGCAGGTTTTGGAGGCTGCTTCTTTGTGAGAACCTGAGGCAGAAACTTCTTTATGGTGTTCCTACCCAAAACAACTCTTCTTTCTCCTGAGTCTCCTGGTATATTTTTGTCTCATGGACACTGGGCAATAAACTTAACTGATTGTGTTTCTTCTCTGTGTCTATTTCTAGATATTTGAGAGTTTAATTTATTGCCCATCTCTTGCCATTGTATTTTGTGTACTAATCGAATTCTTGGATTCAACTCACCTTCATTTTCCCTGTGTATATACTATGTATATATTTCCTTGAAAATCATTACTTTCTGACATGGGGGCCAGTATAAATAAATGAGGCACATTAATGCATTAATAAAGAGTGACTGTGAGCTTTCGCCTTAGCACGAGGGTATATTTGAAAGGAAGCCACAGAATTTACTCTAGGTTCTATCACAGATCTTACCGTATTGGGAAAGGACAGCTGGGTAAAAGGTATTATGAGGGATTTAAAAAAATTTTTTTTAATGTTTTTATTTATTTTTGTGACAGAGAGAGACAGAACATGAGCAGGGGAGGGCCAGAGAGAGAGGGAGACACAGAATCGGAAGCAGGCTCCAGGCTCTGAGCTGTCAGCACAGAGCCCGATGCGGGGCTCGAACCCAAAGACTGTGAGATCATGACCTGAGCTGAAGTCGGACGCTTAACCGACGAGCCACCCAGGTGCCCCTATGAGGGATTTTTAAACAAAAGTTTAAAACATTACATATATATATATGATGAATATATGTTAATGACTTTAACTCATAATGAAGTGAGAGAAGCTTATAATAAAGAAGCCAAGGGAGAAGTCACAGAAGTATAAATATATATGGAGTAAAGGCATGTTGAAATGAATTATAAAAGTTTGCAAAGCTGGCTTTAGCATTGGTGGCAGAGCTTGTCCCTCTACCTGACAGAAATAAGTGACTACAGACAACAATGAGTTTGCATTTGTGTTAGTTATCTACAACTTGGGGAATTGTCAGTTGCTCTGGAGAATCAGAATCAGATAACCTGGAAGAGTGTGCTGTAGACCAAGGCTTGGCAGTTTGGTCTCAAAATCCAGTCCAGCTGCAGCCTGTTTTTGTATGGTGTAAGCTAAAAATGTTTTTCACATTTTTAAATGACTGAAAAAGAATCAAAAGGAGAATAATGTTTTGTGATATATGAAAATTATATGAAATTCCAACTTTAGTGTCCATAAGCAAAGTTTTATTAGAACACATCCCATTCATGCATGTATTATCTGTGGCTGCTTTCACATTATATAATGGCAGAGTTGAGGAGTTGCCACAGAGACCTTATGGCCCACAAAGCCAAAATTATTTACTATTTGGCCATTACAGAAAACATAGGCCCATCCCTGCTATAGACTATGCAGTTTACCATTAAAACACATGTTCCCTTATAAAAGAGAAAAATATTAATAACTCTAACTTTCTCCCTCTGTCCCTCCTTCTCTCATTTCTGCTCTCCCTTCCTTCCCTCCCTCAACGTATAAATGGAGTACCTACTATGTGCCAATATGCTAATACAAATATGAGCTACAAAAGGGAGAGAAAATACCACCTCTGTGTTAATATGGCCTGTAGTCCACGGGAAGAGAAACACTGATCAAATATATACATACAAATGTATAATGTGAAGTTTCCAGAAGGGAAGGAACAGGGTGTTATAATAATACGTATGAGCGATCCACCCTTGGTGGGTTTGCCTGGGGGCAGGGAAAGCTTCCCAAACAACTGAAGATGGAGCTGACCAATTACCGTGTCTAATTGGCCATGGTGAATATATGGGAGAGTGAAGTAAGGAACAAGGATGGAAAAGAAGAGTAGGGAAGGCTCTGTGGGCCTTGTTAAGAGTTTTGATCTTTGCCTTGCAGGCCATGGGTAGTCACTGAAGACTTTGGAGCAAGAGAGTGGTGTTGTGTCTGTCACCTGAACCTACAGATCAGACAATAAATACAAGGGTGGCAGGAGTGGCCGCAGGAGAAAAATTGGGAGGCTACTGTAAGAGTCCAAGCAAGGCCAAGATTTTTGCTTTACAAATCAAGGCCTGGTTTGTTTACAGGGATACAATGAAAACTCTGCTTCTAGCAGCACCATTAAGTCACGAGAGTTTTTTGTAGAGCTTACTTGAAAAGATTTCCTCCACAGATCTTAGTGGAAATCAATAGGGTGGTTCTTTGTAATAATGATTCATTTAAAGGCACCTCTTTTTTTTTTTTTTTTTTTTTTTTTTTTTTTTTTTTTTTTTTTGGAGTTGCAAGGATCTACTGCCCCCTGTATACACACACACCACCATCAACACCCTTGAGAGCTCAGGGAACTTTTTGGATCATGATCTTATTCCACCTTGGGGACATGCTTGAAACAAATGTAAAGCTTTTGACTTCTTTTTTTGCAAGACTGGAAAATTTCCCTATTTTTGTTTTTTAAAGCTTCACAGTTTTCTCCTAATGGTGCTTCAGGCTGCAGGGGATTTTTCACATCATTAGCATTATTATCTTCCAGGATCTTATATCCTTTAAAACCTGGCCTTTGCCTTCTAGGCTGGATCTGAGTCTGTAACAACTGATATGGCTAATCAGATTTCAAAAGACTCTGAAACACAGTTTCTTCTTTCTGAGGGTTCAGGAGCAATTGGTAGGTTCTCCATTTACACATTTTGCATGTCAGATTAGTCTGGCACTTTTAAGCTTTCCTTAGCAAGGCCTGCCTTGGGAACCAGGTATAATCTTACACAAGGAAAGCCCTCTAGGCATGTCTTAGTGATTCACATCAGTTCTTCCTAGCGTGACCAATGACCTCGTTTTGTCTATGACTGAGAGGTGTTCTGGGACATGGAACTTTGCTAAAAACCAGGACAGTTGTTCACGCTACTCCTTTTTATCATATAATCACCTTGAGAGGCCAAAAGGGTATATAAAATTATATTTCTTTGAGAGAAAACCAAACGAAGGCTCAGAGAGGGTGACTTATTTGAGGTTATACAGAGAATTCTTGGCAGAGCCAATAAGACAGTTTTTTGGCTCTCTATTGAGGCATGAAGAGATAATGTGCAGGGACACAGGTTCATGCCATACCCATGTGGCTGCTTAAGGAAAAGCACTTTAATTTTTTTTTTTTTTTTTAATTTTTTTTTTTTCGACATTTATTTATTTTTGGGACAGAGAGAGACAGAGCATGAACGGGGGAGGGGCAGAGAGAGAGGGAGACACAGAATCGGAAACAGGCTCCAGGCTCTGAGCCATCATCAGCCCAGAGCCCGACGCGGGGCTCGAACTCCCGGACCGCGAGATCGTGACCTGGCTGAAGTCGGACGCTTAACCGACTGCGCCACCCAGGCGCCCCATAGCACTTTAATTTTTAATTGTGAATTTTTTTAATTTAATTTTTTATTTTTAAAAATTTACATCCAAATTAGTTAGCATATAGTGCAACAATGATTTCAGGAGTAGATTCCTTAATGCCCCTTACCCGTTTAGCCCATCCCCCCTCCCACAACCCCTCCAGTAACCCTCAGTTTGTTCTCCATATTAATTGTGAATTTGATTAACATACTTATGAGGCCAATATTTCATGAGAAAAGAGAAGAGAGGGAGGCAGAGAATGATACCCTGAAAAACATCCCTGCTCCTTAACCTCCATACACTGTCAGCAGCCTTCAAAACTGGCTGCCCATCAGAAACACCTGGTGAGCTTTTAAAACAAGGGTGTGCCTAAGACCCATAACCAAAGACCACTGCTTTAATTAGTTTAGGATGGGGCCTGGATAGCTACAATGTTGAGAACCTCCCTAGGTAATTCAAATGCATGGCCAGGATTGATAATCACTGTTCTAGATCTGTTTCTTAAACATCCATGAGCATATGAATCACCTGGGGATTTTGGTAAAATGCAGGTAGGGGGTGGGGCCTAGAGTGTGCATTGCTGACAAGCTCCCTAGAGATGCCCATATTAATATAAAATGATGGCATTATTGTGTTGCTGTAAAAATAGTCTGAATCCATAGTACTTGCTGAGTACTTAGGAAATGGGTCTAGTAAAAAGTATTGCTTTCTTAGATATATTTAAATTGACAGGTTCAAACTCCCTCTTTTGTGGCCCCTAAACAATTTCATTTATTTATTTATTTATTTATTTATTTATTTATTTATTTAAGTTGGGTTTTTAAAGCATCCTGCCTTCAAGTTATCACTGGTAGCTCCAATGTGGTGTCCATTATTCCTTGGATTCTTGCATATATGGAGTTGATATTGCTTTTGCTCCTTGTGAAATTCACTGCACACGCTGCTAGGATTCAGTATAACAGCCTCCTGTTTGACTAATCTGAGTCGGCCTTTTCCTCTTCACTACTACTGAGATACTTAAGAACCTGGAATGAATTGTGCCAACTATTCTGTGTTTGGAACTTGAGTACAAGAATTTGTATACTTGGCCCAGAAGGAGGCCTCTCCTGAAGACCAAACTGGGTGGTGTATTCAGTTCTTTAGACATCCCTTTCCCTGTTCCTGGTTCCATAGAAGACTTAGCCAGCCCTTGGTCCTTTGTGGGGTCTTATTCTAAAAGCCACTGCAGGGTGATTCAAAGCAGTCCTTTTCATTTTCACCCCTCACCAGTCCATATGGATAATGGGGTATAATTCTGAACAAGTCTGAACACGGAAGGGGTGAATGGGACTACATTATACTGAAGGTACAGCTCAGATGTTTGGGAACCCTTCAAGTCTGCTCAGTATAAAACAAAGGAATTAAACTAAATAATGTTTAATCATTATTAAACTAAGTAAAGATCATTAACATTTTCTGCTTTGGCTCTTGTTTTAGTATCTTTTGAATTTGGGTTAATTTCAATGTCTATAATGCTATTCTTTTGTCACTCACCTACCCCACCCTACACTCATACTCTACTTTCCATGTGGGACAGTGCTCATTTCCCTCAAATCTTTATTCTTTTTTTTAAAAAACAGTGCTTCTGGATAACTTTCATATCGGTTCCAGTTCCTGAACTCTGCCAGCCATTTCCAGGAAGCACGCACACCAGCGACAACCCTCCACAGTGTCTGTTTTCCCCTTGGCTGATTCAGAGCCAGATGTATTTCTGCAGCTGACATTTAATAACACCAGAATGTTCTTATGAGTAGGAGGAGTAGGTGACTGCTTCTGGGGACATGACTCAGAGGACTGGGGGAACCCTCCTTTCACCAAAATGCTTTTGTACCTTTTGTCTGATGGCTAAAATTCATGCAAGAGAATTCTTTTGGTTAAGATTCTTGTTTTTTGTTAAATGCTTTGGGGGAGGGTAAAACTCTAAACCAGAGCTTCTGAAACTAACATACATGTCAATTACCTGGGTGATAATGTTAAACTGTAGATTAGGTTTCAGGAGGCCTAGGGTGGGGCCCATGAGTCTACATTCTAACTAGCTTCCAGGTGGGACCCTAAGTTGCTGATGCAGAGTCCACACTTTGAGTGGCAAGGCCAGATCAGGGTTCTCAAACTTGGCTGCATATTAGAATCTCCTGGGGAGTTTTTACCAATCCAGAAGTACAGACTGTGCCCAAGACCAATTAAATGAGCCTCTCTGGGGGTGGGACCTAGATATAACTAGTTATTGAAACTTCCCAGGTGATTCCAATGTACAACCACATTTGAGAATACATGTCTCAAACCAGTAGTACTTGAATCTAGCTGCTGATCAGAGTCATCAAGGGAGCTTTTAAAAAATACCAATGCCTGGATCTGCCCAAGATCAATTAAGTCTGTATTTTAGCTGGTAGTGTCCAGGCATTAGTGCTTTCAAAAAACACCCTAAATGTGGTTTTTTTTTGTTATTGTAGTTTTATTAAAACCTTTAAAAATTTTTTAAATGTTTATTTGAGAGGGAGAGAGAGGGGGGGGGGGAGAGAGAGAGAGGGAGAGGGAGGGAGAGAGAGAGAGAGAGAGAGAGAGAGAGAGAGAGAGAGAGTCCCAAGCAGGCTCTATGTTAGCAGTGGGGCTCAAACTCATGAAATGTGAGATCGTGACCTGAGTTAAAATTAAGAGTTGGATGCTTAACTGACTGAGCCACCCAGGTGCACCCACCCTAAATGCTTTTAACATGTGGTGAGGGGGCGCCTGGGTGGCTCAGTCCATTAAGCGTTGGACTTCAGGTAAGGTCATGACCTCGCAGTGTGTCATTTCGAGCCCCGTGTTGGGCTCTGTGCTGACAGCTGAGAGCCTGGAGCCTGCTTCGGATTCTGTGTCTCCCTCTATTTCTGCCCCTCCCCTGCTCACTCTCTCTCTCTCTCTCTCTCTCTCTCTCAAAAATAAATAAACGTGAAAAAAAATTAAGAAAAGAGTAACATGTGGTGAGGTTTGAGAACTACCGCTCTATTAATCAGTGTTTGTAACTTCATGTGGACGAAATCTCTTGTGTGCAAGGTTTGGTATTGGTGGGGGCAAGGAGGCAAGAGGTGGAAGGCCAGAGACTGGGGGCCACTTGAAGGGCAGGGATATGAAAAAGCTGTAAAATGGGGATGGTGGGGGATCTGAACATGTTACACACTATACAGTTTTTCACAGGGTACCCTGGAGGCATTAAAGAATTGAGAAGGTCTCATCATGTTACATGGTGATGTGGGAAACAAAGGCAAGAAGGAAATGGCAGATAGAACTAAATTTCCTTATAACCTGCGGCCCATTGACAAATACTTGAGACAGGCAGAGTACAACTCCACGAACTCACCACTGTTCTTAGTGTTAATGCTTTGCTAGAGGGAAAAACAACCTTAGCTGGACAATAGCTAGGCCTCCAGTATCTTGTGAGTCTTCTTTAGCATATGGAAACCTCTTTGGAAACTTCCCCAAGACTTTACCTCCCCCAACTCCCAAGTATATAACCAGTCTCTCCACAGTGTCTGGTGCAGCTCTTCCTGACCATGAGTCCTGTCCCCATGCTTTAATAAAAATCACAATTTTTGCACCAAAGATGTCTAAAGAATTCTTTCTTGGCTGTTGGTTCCGGACCCCCCACCACTCCAAAACCTCATCAATGGTATTGTCTCTGGATTTTTGGCCTGAGTAGTGAGCAGGGTATGATGTGAAAGCTGAGCCTACTAACTCTTTGTAATTGTTTTCTGACTTAGATGCCTCAGCCAAGGTGACCAACTATCCCAGTTTACCCAGAACAGTCCAGTTTTACCACTGCAAGTCTCACAGCCCAGGAAAGTGCACATCTCTGGGAAAACTGGGATGGTTTGGTCACCCTAGCCTCACCAATGCAGTAGTGCTCCAGATCTTGGTGTGTGGCCACCACACAGGAGCTGGCTTTTTCTTTTGGCAAGTCAGTTGGAAGAAAATTTGCCTCATTGAGTTCTTAAGTGTATTTCATTCACTGCTGATGATGAAGGTTGGGCATTGTGAAGACGGTGGGGAATCTGCAGAAATTTGATCCTGAATGCATGGCTTAAGGACAATTTGAATAGTTCATCTTCATCCTTTAACACTTTATAGTGTCAACACACAAACACATACACACACACACACACACACACACACACACATCATTGGCACACCACTGACCTACACAGACATGGAGACAATAAATTCCAAGGAGATGAGATAAAATCATGGTCTGTGCCCATTAGCTCTGGTCTGACAGATGGATGTAACCTACTCAGAGTATTTTCAAAGCATGTGGCTTGAAAGCAAATTAATGCCATGCAAAACAAATATGTAAATCTTAAAAGGAGACCGAGTCACAGAATAAAATGTCATATCAAAAGGGGATGGGGTTAATCAGGAAAGCCCTTTTTCAAGATGTGAATATCACTTTACGAAATGAGGATGATGTCACTTTTCTAAAACACAAAAAAAGCCAAAACACCAAAACTAAAATTAAAACAAAGTGCTCGTTAAAGGGAGGAGGTAAAAACTGGATGATTCAACGTCCGTGTTCTAGTTCACTGACTTTAATATATATGATCTCTGAGATAATCCACCCTCTGCACAATCGAAGGCTGGTTTTTTATGATCAAGCTGCCTGTTTTCCTTGACTAAGAAGCCATGAAATTCCTTACTGGAATTGGGACTTTGGGGGCAGACTCTAAAGCAGTGGTTCTCACACTTGAGTGTGTGTTAGAATCATGTGGAAGACTTGTTAAAGAGAGGCTGAGCCTCACCCCCAGAGTTTCCAATTTTTTAGGTCTGTGTGGGGCCTGAGAATCTCCCTCCAGGTGATGAAGCTGCTGGTCCAGAGACCACACTTCGAGAGAGAATGGACTAGAAAATAACTGTCCTCTAGCAGTTTTATAGGTGCAGTAATGAAGCTTTTCCCAGAATAGACCTTGTCATTTAGAACATCTTGACTAAACCTGAAGGATGTAAAAGGGATGCAAACTGGAAGTTGAGAAAGCTCGATGTCATCTTGGGGAACAAACTGAAAACACCTTTATTTTGGTTTGTGACCATAGCTATATCTATCCCCGAAAAACATGGTGTTTCTGGATTTTATCTATGTGCAATTAAAGTGAATCCTACCATCGTGGCTCAAAAATAAAGAAAATCCTACTGTTTACAATGAGTAAATAAATCTTGTTTTCTCTTGAGTGATGGCAGGATCACTGAACTCTATTCTGAACATATATAACAGAATATGTCATGAAGTCCATTTTCTTCCTTGACAGGGTCATCTTATTGGGTAATGATTGGGACCAGTGAATTTCTTAGCAGTTTATGCCAATGAGGTAATTTAATCAGTTGCTCAGGCAACCCTGCAAGATGCATTTCAATTATATTTTGAATTAATGCAAGAGAGTTCTGTTTACTTTCTTAGGCTAGCTCAACTACAATGCCTAAAGTAAATGCTTCTAACTCCTGCAGAAGAAATTTAAGTAAGGTTTAGTGGACTTTGTTGGTGACTGATCCATCATCCATTTTATGTTTTCTTCCTTCCCAATAGCATTCCAATTTTGTTCAGGTATCTGCAAGTCATTTATTTAGATGATCTCATGAAACACTGTTTGAGAGTGGAGAAATTAGAGGAGGTAAGGAAGACAATCAAGGGAACATTATCAAGTGAGTTACAATTATGAAGCTCAGTCCTGCTGGGTAAGTGTAATGATGATATAGGGCATACTGTTGGGAGACAATTCTCCATGATATTCTATATACATCTTGTGATAGTTTGTCCTGTTCTATGTCTTCAAGGATGTTTGCATAGCAAACAACCTTGGAATATAGAGATAATGTCTCCATCCAGGGGCAAAGGGAAAATTTGTTTCCTGAATGGATAACAAAGGGAATGTCTTTCTCTGGGACAAAGGTTGGGCAGTGTTGCTAGTAGCCCCTTATAAGATTGGGGGTTTCTAAGCTTGGGGTCCTTCAGCTATGATGCAGATCCATTATGTGCATAGTATTCACCAAGACCACTCCACATCACCCCCATGAGATTTGGGTATCGAGGGAAACCAATGAGAGCATGATGCTCATGCTGCCTGCTGTGCTGTCATAAAGTCATTTGTCTTTGATCCAGGAGACTCATGTCTTGTGCCAGCATCCATGAAACTGTGGCAGGCTAACCTGCTAGTTTGCAGGCAGGGTAAAATCTCAGACCCTTCATGGTCCTTGACAGATGTCTCAGACTTATCCCTCCTGAGAAATAATGAAGCTGGGATATTTAACAACCCTCAGTCATTGGTTGAAGACTGCTCCAAGGAGGCATCAAATCTTCATTTCCATATTTCTGAATGAACAGGCTTAGTGACCTTCTGCAACTTTGGGCAAGGTACCCAGACAAAGAGATGTAGACATTGCCTTTTAGAATTGGGGGGTGCACCCTAAAGTGGTAAAGTCTGATGGATACAGGTAGGGCACAAAAAGGGTGTGTTATACCTCCCCTGATGTACCTGTACCTCACTTTGGAGACCACCAGTGAAGAGCATAACAGGGACATGTTACAAGATAAAGCCATCAGATATAAGGGGCACCAGATCATGAAAGATCTTTGGGGCCATGTTAATTAATTTGAGTGCAATGGAGAGCCATTGATTTTTTTCAAGCAGGATAGCTACTATTTATTGAGCATCTATTATGTATTAGGCATCATGCCAGTGACTTTAAAAATATTAACATAAATATTCATCTTCAAAGATTTTACATACAAAAAATTTTAAAGACAATTTAAAGAAATTTGCTCAAAATTAAATACACAATTAACTTGTCCATTTATTTAAAAAGAGCCCTCAAGTCCAGCTATGTTTGCTCTGAAGCCAATGGTCTTTTCACTATGCCATAGCTACCTCTTTTATTCAAACATTCTCTACATAAGAAAAAATAAGATGCAATTTGACCAATGAAATGATTCATCTTAGGTATTGGATTGGTTTGTAACTTTTAATTTTATTTTTGAATAAAAGAAAACTTATGTCTTCATTAAGCTGGTATATTTAATGTGATGATGAAATAGTAATTTGTTCTTTATTTAATATAAACATAATAAGGTAAGGCAAAACCAAGTTTGTAGTTGATAAATAAGTTCCTTTAATTCAAGTTCAAATATTCAACCACTATATTTTTGAGAATCATTTCAATCCAAGTTACCTTCTTGTATTAAGTCTAGAAATTAATATAATGTATATTTAAATAGAAAAACTCTAAATATGCTGAAGTTTTCATGTTTATCTAAGTGAATCCTGTGTTTTTATTGTCATGTAGCCATATCCTACTTATACAAAGCAGATGATTATGTCCCAAGGGCAATCTCCATTTATGTTGATAATGGTTTATGAGTAAATCTCCTCTCCATTTCTAAACACCAAAGGAACCCTTTGAGAGTAAATGTACCATGATTTATCTTAGCTCCCATGCAAGAGTATTGAGAAATGTTGGCAAAAATTAATCTAGTTATTTTAGAGCTAAGTATGGAGATAAAAGTAAACAGGGTCTACATTTTGAAAGCTAGCTAGGTGTTGAATTTTTAAAAATATTTTTGCTGCTGGATGTTTAAAAACAATGTAGAAGTTCAAGTGGAAAAATTCTTTATATAAATACGCTTAGTGTAGGGATTTTGGATTCTTAAATGAAACCCTTCTAGATTACAAAGCATTTCTTAGAGTATTTTTCCCTCTGTGCTTTTCTTAGGTTGATTAAATGTCAGTGCTACATTGAAAAGGAGCATTAAAGGTAAAACTCAAGCTTTACAATGAAGCCATTACTCAAGTTATCTGGTCATCTACATACTTTTGCAAACTCACTTTTTTTTAATTGTATCTAACAAATGATAACATGCCTGGATGTTTTTAGTTTAAAACTTGATCTATTTCATACCTAAATACAATGGCATCAATTCTATGGCAGGTTTGAGGGTTCCTTTGATGAATATATTTATAGTAGGCAGGCATTAAAGTTTGCCTTAAAAATTCATTCTCAAAATGTGTTTGGTTTGTCATTTCCAATTTTGTTGAGGTAGGGGCCTGGAGGTGATAGACCTGCCAGGAATTAAGCACATTATTATGCCACTTTATTTAAAAATTGCTTGAAATGCCTATGGAATTTGGTTGAAATCTACACCCATGAGCAAAGGTTAATAATTTGTTGTGAACTGAAGGAATCTGGCAAAGGTCAAAACTTCCTCAGGAAACTGAAAGGTCATGGTCAGCCTCCAGGAATACTACTTTCCTTAGATTCCCTAGGTCCTAGAAAGGAGATAAGTTAGGTACTTGGGAGTCTGGGGTTAATTCTCCAGAGAGAGGAATTATCATATCCCTCACTCAAGGTTGTCTTCCATCTGTTGGGCCAGGTGTTGTGGAAAGTCACCTGAGGGAAGGAGGGAGAATTGAAAATAAATGTCTGACTCTGTGACCCAAGTTCATATTTGGGAAAGCAGGATCGTCAACTAAGGATACAAGTTGGGCCACAAGAAGAGCATTTTAGGTAACATCTTAAGACTCTTGTTTTCAATGCCTGAGATGGGGAGCTATAAATCCAGAAGAGGTGGAATCACCTAGGAGGGGCTGGCCAGAACAGCCCTGCCTTCAGAGGAAGGGCCTTTCTACTTGAGGCCTAAGTAGTTATGAGTGCAGGTAAAAACTGACAGAATAGGTGGTTAGCAACAGAGACTGCCACAGCCAGGAGGAGAGAATAGATTTGGCTAGCAGCACCTGCACAAGATTCACTTAAGTGACTAGAGCTGTGGAGACTCCCAGATGACTGTGCTCCATATCCAGGTATATATGACTGCCTGATCCCTCAGAATTCTGAAAATCAATGTTTTCAGAAATGAACTTGTTGCCCAAATTAACTTTTCTTTCTGTATTCTCTAGCTCTGTTGGAGGCTAGCCCAGCCATCTGCCTAGTCAGCCTGTCTATCAATTCTCACATCCAATCAGACAAACTCCTTCATCTTTCCATTCCCCATACTCCAAGTCTGCCACTACTGCCTTGGGTTGGGCCCTTTTGTTTCTCTAAATTCCACATAGCTATACAAATCTAACTAGATCACTCCACTGCTAAAAAGTCAGTGGCTTCCCCATTCCTGCCTATGGAATAAAAAGTAAGCTCATTCACACAGCAAAGTAGTGTGCTGGTAAACTACTTCTATTCTTAATAATGCCCTAATTTGTAGTGTTTGCAATTTCCATAGTGTAAGTACTCCCATCATGGACAATTTCAAGCTATAAGAATTTAACAGCCAGATAAGGAATTTTCTGAATATTTAATAAGTGGCTGCTAGTTGGCTCTAGTACACCAAGTGCATCAAGCCCTTGAGTATGTGATACCTTCCCACTTTTCACTGGCCAATCCTTTGCTAAAACTTTATGCTTCAGGTTGTGGTTGTAGCTGTTTTCCTGTGCATTCTAGGCTGTTTTCCACCTGCATGCTTTCATCTTTGTTGTCTGAAATTATTTCCATGGCACTTCCTTTTCACCTTCCCTCAGGGTAAAACTCTTATCTTGCTAAATTCTTCCATTCCTTCAGGACCTGGCTTAGATAGACCCTCAAGGAAGACTTCTTTCCTTTACTCTCCCAGTCTTAATTTGGGTATCCCAGAAGCAGGCCCTGAGATGAGGTTTCACATGCATTTATTAGTAGAGGGAAAACTAAGAGAGGGCTGGGGAGTGGGTCTGGGAAGGGAAGGAGGACAAATCAGACTGCAAACTCACCATGGAGAGTAACCTTGGCTCCTTCCCATGGGTGACTTTTAGAGACAGTGTAGGATACACATCAGAGTTATCTTCATCAGGGGCAAAGGGGCTTGTGTGCTTGAATCCCCACTCCTGCCAGTCACAGTGCTGCCTCTGGCGAACTAAGTTCCTAGACACTTCAGCTCTCTGTGCATGTGCACAGGCAATATGGGCTCCTGCAGCCTGAGAGCTATCCTTCAACAAAGAGAGTGCTGGCTGCTGGGAGTAAAAGCAGCCTGAACCTGATGTGCACAAAAATGGCAAAGGGGTCCCAGGAGATATGTGTGGTGCACTGATAGTGTCTGTCACATCCCCCACTCTCCAAAACATACATGTATATATGAGGGGACACACACACACACACACACACACACACACACACACTTCATGCTAGTTTGTTTTCCCTTCTTCAGTATTCTATATCAGCTATATTACTGCAGGTTTTAGAATAATTTCTTCATGTATTAGTGTCATTCATTTTATTGTGATCACCTTGAGGATAGGAATCATTTGTCTTTGCAGTACAGTGTGAAGCACACAATAGGTGCTTAATAAATGTGTATAAGAGCACGAGAGAGGACACCATGATGGCAACACAAATAGAAGTAGGTGGGGTTGGGAAGGGCCATGGGTAGAAAAGAGTCTCAAAGGTTAGATGTAAAGGTAAGAAACACTGATCTTGGAGGATAGCCTAGGTCTTAAGTATTGTCCAACAGCACAACCCACCGCGTGCCTGCAAAGACAGCAGTAACATGAAATAAAGTTGGTAATACTGGAAAATGGTTCTCCAGAACACTTGTGGATTAGCTTTCTGCTATTTTTCCTTTCAAGAAGCATTCTAAATTATCAGGAACAATTAGAAATTATAGGTAAAATACTGGCATTATAGAAGAAACTATGCCTGGCATCCACACCAGAGGCTAGAAGAGGTTGAATGCATTGTTCGTAGGGATTCCCTGAAGTCTGATTAGTGTCTAAGTACACTTCAAACTACAGCTCAGCTGCTTGCAACATGTAATTATGGATGTTACTAGCATGTCTAATTTGACAAGTAAGGTAGAGGGCACACATGAAGCAGGAGTTGTACCATTTGGCCAATATGTCCCCTGCTGCAAAGTTCAGTTTTGCACTGCCACCAGGACCATCTGTGTATTACAAACAAAACCTTATAAAGATGACAGATTTTCAGAAAATAATGAGAGAGTAGTATTTCTTGTCCCCCTTCATCAAATTAATAGTTCATTGTAATTGGGTAAACTACACTGTGCACAAGGAGAAGCAAATTCTAATTACCATTGTTAAAAAAAAAACACTCACCCTCTGCTCTAAATATTGAGGATGCTTGTTTCTTGCCAATTCTGTTCTCTTGGAATTCAAGGCATGTGAACCAACTAGGGGTAATTAGTGGGCATTTGAGTGGCATGAAATTCAAGGAGAACAAAAGGAGGTATGATAATTATCTGGGAAAAATTATAAATATCTTGATAAGACTAAAAAGTACAAAAGAGAAATCTGAGATTAGACCTAAAATAAATTACAATATTGCTAAAGGATTTTGATAAAACAACACTACTTTAGTAGAAATCCATTATCTCCTTTGCCCCCGGTCTATTAGTGACCTTGTCAAGTTCTCAAGCACTCAGGCGATCCATCTCTTTTAGCCCCTCTATCTAGCTATGGAGGTCCTCTTTCTTAGTCCTTCAGAATGTCACGTACACAAATCTGGCCTTGGGACAGATGTCTAAAACATGCTTTGAGTGGATTCAGGGGCCATAATTGTGGATTTGTGAAGTGGTTTGGTCTTTAAAGAGTACACAAATTCAACGTTCTTGCAAGAGGATGCCAAATCTATTGGTTGACACCTACAGGCTTAAAGGAATTGGTTGGACAGACATTAAACCACTTTCAATGTAGGTTGGCAGAGGGAGCAGGAAGAAGAAAGGCAGGAGCAGAGATAGGATGTTGGCAGCAAAATATCTATTTCACTCTTTTGGTGAGGTCTAGTTCCTTGTGTAACATTCTATCCTGGCTTATTCTTTTCAAGATCACATTCTGCTATCCTTTCAAATAAATCCATCAACCTGTCCAGAGATGTTGGAATAACTGATCTCCTTACTTCCCTCAGCCCCTTTCATCAGTTAATCCCCATGTTAAATCTGATATACCTCTGGTTCTTTAGCTGGGCCCATCTATAAGACACTGGCTAATAAAACCAAAAATAGTGGTTTTAATCTAGAGCTGTCACCCACCCCACCCTGAGATAATTCCGTACTCCCACCCTCAGTTTCTTGTCAAGTCCCCACTACTTCTTGCCTTTCTGGTCCTAGGTACCTGACAATGCATCACTCTTCTCCATCTTGTACTTTTGTGCTCCTGTGTTTCTTCTGGCATTCATATCTTGACACCCCTTTTCCAGTTTCAGTTTTGCTTACTATTGGCCTCAGAAGTGCTCCCTGTTGCCTGCTCTAGCCCCCATCCCTGCATCTTGAAGGAAAGAAAGGAGAAGATGTTCTTGTCTAATTCCCACTGCAAATCTGGGAGCTAATTCTGCCAAAAAATCCATGTGACATTTTAGTGAAAGATTGAAAAGCATGAGAGGAAGAGGGCAGTGTGCAGTGACTGGCCATGTTGAAACACCCATCTTTATAATTAGAGCCATTCTCCTTGTATCACTTGCCTTTTGACCTCTCAGTACAGGGTATATTAGCTTTTATAAAGTGTTGTTGCTGGCTTGCTTTCAATATTCAGAAAAAGTTCACATTTTTCTGGTTAGTATTTGTAGCTATGTTGAGTATCTTACTTCTCAACCTGTTTCCCATTAAGAATAGAACTTGATGAAAATTACTTCCTCAAGAGAGAGAATCTTGAGTAGTGCTTCTCACACCTAGGAACCCACATAGAGCACCTTGAGGGTTTTGTTAAAATGCAGATTCTGATTTTGCAGGTCTAGGGTGGGGCCTGAGATTCTGCATTTCCAACAAGCCCCCTCCCCTCTCCCCCAACTCTCCTGCTGGTTCAGGAACCACACTTTGAGTAGCCAGGATCTAAATGTCTCTTGATGTTGGCCTTTGCAGCAATGATTAATGAACAATAATTCAGTTTACAGAGGTTGTGCTTAACACCCAACATTCCCCACAAGCATGTATACTCTATGTACCTCATTTTGGAAGAGATCTAGTAGAACCATGGATCTGCAGGCAGATAATGGCCAAGTGGTGAATATCCTTGTGTATCTTCTCAGAGATCTCTACTGATGGATCTGAGAAAGAGGAAGGAAGATCACAATCTTGAACCAGAACCATTTCTGTCTGTAGGGATATTTTAGGTTGACATTGCCTGGAGAGTTAGAGCTGAACTAGCGGCTTCCTCAGGGTAGGTGTTCAGGTGTTTTGGATCTGAGACCCTGATAGATACAGAAATAATCAATACCAGCGAAACCTTCCTAAATACAGCTTTCTTTCTAACTGTAAAAGCACTCATGTGTAATTAACATTGGTGGCAAACAAGTCAGTGACTATTTCTCATCTTCTATTTTTGATCACTCATTTCCCCCTGCCTGGCGATGTCTTTCGATTTCAGCTGTTGATGCTGTATCACAGATATTTTCAAAGTCACTGCAGAGAACCTAGGAAATCCTACCTACGTTTTTCTAGCAGAAAAATTAGCCTTAGGCATGATAACTGCCTTTGTAACTCTGTCTGCTGAATATACAGGAGAAAGCAATGGAAATATCAGGAGAAGGCAGGAAATGACCCAGAGCTGGCCACAGGGCTCACCTGTCATGACACTATTATAATCAGCTGTCTCCACATGGATCTTCCTATTCCCTCTTTCCTTATCCCATTCCCATCTCCTAGAAACATTTCTCTTTTATCTTCTTGAGCTTTAGCAGATGGTGCAGTGGCTGGAAACTAGCTCAATGAAAGTGTGATGAGAACGTCAGGCTTTTCCTCCCAAGTCACTGATGAAGGTGCCTGAGTTGTTTGAAGTGAAGTGCATCAGTCAGCCCCAAAGTGGAGAGTCCTCCCTTTTTTCAGCATTATCGACCACTGTTAAGAAGGTGCCTCATAATGGTTTAACATTTTTGTTCTCATATGCAGGCTCATACTTACCATTTAATGAACTAGTTCTCCCTGCTGAAGCTTGAACTAGTAGAAAGCAATAGGTATAGGAAATAAAAAAAAAAGAAAAATCTCTTTAGATTGGGGATGGCCAAAGCTTAAGTTCAGAAACTTGGAGTTTCAGGGAGTTTTCCTGACCCAGCTTTCAAAATTCTAGGTGTGATTTAATATTTTACCTTATCCTCTCCCTAAAGGCTGCTTTCTCTGTTTTTCTTTTTCTCCCCACGCTTTAAGCAGGAGACTGGGGTAATGTGGGCTCACAAACATTTAGTTGATTATTTTCCATGACCACAAAGTCAGTGGGAGATGCCACAGGGTGGCAGTACCCAAGAAATTCCCAAGTAAGCAGACCCTGTTTAACCCTGATTCTTCCCTCATGAGCTTATATTTTGTCTGATGCACAAAACTTCTGCTGAGATCGTTGTTCCCTGCCTAGTTGCCATCTAATTCATTATGATCTGGCAATTCTATTATAATATCAGTACCGTGAGGAGTAAGTCCCAGGGCAACCAGGAGTGGTTCCATCTTTGGTAAGATCTCAGGTTTACTTGCTTAATCTCCAGCAGAAGCTTTTGGCTCATCTCATTGTTAGAGCCACAAGAATGCTATCTTTCTGTAGCATTACAGTTGATTTTTCTAGATCCTTCTGACCCATACATTTCCTCCCAGGGCTACTTTACTTATACTAATTAACCTTTATACATTTCTCTCCTTTAATACACTAAAACTCCTATTCATGTCTGCATTCAGTAATATACATTTGGAATCCATCTTGGACTTTCAGGAGAAATACCACTCCTTACAGCATTGTCCAGCCCTGACATCTATTGTGGGGCCACCTAGCCTCATAGATCTGCAACTCAGAAAGAATTCATGCATCTGACTACTGAGTTTGTGAGCTTCCCGAAGGAAAAGCCTGTATTCTCTTCAGTCTGTCTCCTATACTATGCTAGCACTGTGAACCCTTGTTTTTGTTCCCCCAGATGAAAATGGCTCTATTATTTATCTCATTATAAAAATAATTCATAGCTAGCATAAAACATTCAAACAGTACAGATTAGTATATTGAAGTAAGGATAATAGTACCTTAAATTTCACCACTTGGAGATGAATACAGTTCACAGTCTTCCAGACCTTTTTCTACGCATAGACACAATTTTATGCAATTGGAATGCACTCTTTTGGCCAGATAATACATTGTTATATCAGCAAGTACAGATATTGAAATAGGTATTTATTTACATTGGATTGAATTGCAATATGAACAGAAGTTAAAGGCTGTTTGTAATTTCTTTACTTTTACCTTTTGTTCCAGGGCCCCCTCCCCTATTTCTTTCCTCTTCATTTCTTTCCTTCCTCTCTAACCAGGCTCCCCAGCAGCCCCTGAGGGGCAGCTTTGGCTGGGGCAGTTGCCAGGGAGAAGAAGAGAAGGAAGGAGGTGCAGGTGGTCAGGCAGCAGGAGGCACGTTCCATGCTGTCACTTCCAGGAGAATTGGCCCTCTCTACTCCTGCCAGGTGGGAGTTGAAATGACATCAATTTCCCTTTTTATACCATCTCCTTATTTTCTCTACTCTCTCCACCCTTTGCCTCCTTCCTAGGCAGCAGAAGGGAGGTACTTGCAGAGAGGTATCTGCACAATTGTTAAGCTCCTCAGGCGATTCTGATTTAGGGGGTGCACAGCAACTCTTTGAGACATGCTGCTCTACTCATTGCAGACCAGGTGCAGCTTATGGCTGAATAGGAATCACCTGGGGAGATGGTTAATAATACAAACTCCTGCCCGTCATTCCCGGAGATTCTGATTTTGTAGAGGCGGATGTGCCCCAAGACTTTGGGTTTGTTTGTTTATTTATTTATTTATATTTATATTTAAAAAAATTTTAGCAAGATCTCTAAATGATCCTGAGGAGCAGCCAGGTTAGCCCATGCTCTACTTCCTGGATACTCACAGTGTGGTTCATGGACCAGCATCAGTATCATCATCATTGCCTGTTAGGAATGCAAAATCTCAGGCCTCGCACTAGGTAAACTGAATCAGAGCCTGTATTTTAACAAGAGCCCTGGATAAGTCGTATTTCACGTGATAGTTTGAGAAGCACTGCTCAACCCCAGTTGTGGAATTAAACTGAAAACACCATGACTTACTTGATTCCCACCTATTGATTGCTTGCTGGGTTTTCACAAAAAGTACCTACAACTTGTAGCAACATTTTCCTAAAAGATAAGTAGTACAAAGAACAGATAATTTAATGTTAAAGGAAATTCTCCACCATTTTAAACCTTGGCTTGTCTTTGATTTTATGCATGAAATCTTCATGAAAGAAATCAAGGTTGGCATGAGTATTTTATATCAAAGATTAAAATTGGACCATATTCTTCTCTTTAGAGTGATTTGACCTCTTAGCTTTTAAATAACAAAGCTCTTAGCAAAAAATTTAAGTGGTCCTAGGTAATGTTTCTGCCAACTTATGCACTGCCAATGTCCAGCCAATAACAACTGCATTTCAGGAGAACAAAAATAGCAATTCAACATCATTTTTATTAGTGAGCTCACTAGTTCCTGAGGAGACATCATTTAGAGAAAACTTTGGCCTTCTATGGTGTTTATGAAAGCCTCTTGACTAGAAGTGTGATTCACCTAAATTTGTCCCAGAAAAATCACCCATAAGCATAAGCATGTTGAGCATTAAAGTTACTGTTTCATAAAGATACCATAAAGAAATACTTTATTTTCTCTCACTAATAGAAGATCATGGAATTATTTCTCCATTTAGTTTTGTTGCAAGGGTAAAACCTAAGTTTTTTGATGTAAGCTGATCTTCAGGGCCCCTTACATTCCACTTCCAGGTTTTGTCCTTCAGGAACACCTTTTATTCATATAGTTCTTAAAGCCCATAACTTCTCTGTGCCTCTTGCTTGTCTTAAAACTCATTCCCCATATGATTTCCCAAACCTTTGTAACATTGCATCCGTTAGAGAAAGAAACCTATCTCTAGAACCATAACTCAAAAGGGTGCCCCTCATCTGGGATGTGGTAGGCTATGGCACCATTAAAATGGCTCTGTAATGCCATCAACAAATTAGGCTTCTTTTATCTTCCTGCTCTACCATTTGTAGTATGTAGCTCTTGTCCTTGGTTTTGCAGTATGGCTGCTGTGCCTCCACTAATTGTGTTTATCTTTCATGAAGGAAGAAGGGAAAAGGGAAAGAGCCATTGTTTTCATAAGTCTTCCCTTTTTAACAAGCCATCTGGACAGCCCATCCCAATGATTTCCACTTATATCTCAGAAACCAGAGCTGGGTCACATGACCAACCCTAGCTGAAATGGAATCTCACATTGCTACCCCTGACCTCCAAATTGGAATTCTGTAACCAGAAAAGATGGGGAAAATGGATATTAGGTAGACAATTAGCAAGACCTGCCACTATCGCTAAGCCTTAATTAATTCATAAAATATTTGTATTTTTTTTTAAATTTTTTTTTCAACGTTTTTATTTATTTTTGGGACAGAGAGAGACAGAGCATGAACGGGGGAGGCGTAGAGAGAGAGGGAGACATAGAATCGGAAACAGGCTCCAGGCTCTGAGCCATCAGCCCAGAGCCTGACGCGGGGCTCGAACTCACGGACCGCGAGATCGTGACCTGGCTGAAGTCGGACGCTTAACCGACTGCACCACCCAGGCGCCCCTAAAATATTTGTATTTTATGAGACTGATGTGCTACCTACTGCGCTAACGAGGCACCTAAAATATTTGTATTTTAAAGGGGAACAAAGCCTTAAGTCAAAGAAATAAATCTTGGATAGCAGAATTTCAGGCCTTAGCTACTGTGCACTTGGTCTCTGTATCTAAGGATGAAAAATTCTATTGCATCTCAGCTCTCACTATGTAGAATATATGCCTACTTTGTCTGGGTGTAAGTTGGAGCCTGTTTAGATAAGAAACCACACACTCCCAATATGAAGCTTAAATCCCCCTGGCTCAGCCCCAGCTGTTCTTTGGGAAGTGATGTTCCTAATCGGAGTCTCGAAAACAGAAAGATCCTCTCAAATCCCTGCTTCTTTTTTGGAAAAGTGTTAGAATACTTATCTTGAATTGTGTTTTCTGTGGTTTCTGTGGTTCTGTGATTGTTTTAATCTGATTGATATTCTAATGCAATCCATACACGCTTCATTTAAAAAAATGGCAACATGGGGGTGCCTGGGTGGCACAGTCAGTTAAGCTTCTCACTGTTGATCTCAGCTCAGGTCATGACCTCACTGTTCATGAGTTCGTGTCATGGGGCTGTGCTCTAATGGTACGGAGCCTACTTGGGATTCTGTCTCTCCTTCTCTATGCCCCTCCCAGCTTCTGTGCACACTCTCTCTCTCTCTCTCAATAAATACACATAAAAAATTAAAAAAAAATGACAACATGTATTTAATGTAAGGGCTTAATAAAATCAAATTCTTACTAAATCTCAGTGATTACTGAGGTCTGTTTTTTTTTCTGTCTTTTCCTGTCTGAATAGACCCTTGATCTGGCGCTTACATTCTCTAGGGAAGAAGACCCTAAAGGAGAGAAGGATAGATGCCTTCTTGGCCTCCTGCTTAGTGTTCAGAGAATGGGAAGCAGACCTCTAGGGTGAGTGGGCTTGGATATATGTGGAAAATAGTGATTTCAACTGAAATATGGTTGCTGATTAGGTCCTAAGACTGAGAACAAGAGAAACTAGGTTCCCCCCGACCCCGCCCCGCCTGCTTTTAGGGACATAAAAGGAGAACTGTGAAGAAAGAACACAGAAGTCTCAGTGCTAGCAAAAGTCAGAGGGGAAAAGGATGCTTTGTGTGATCAAGACAGGCACCAGGTAGAAAAAGATACTGGAAAGGTCTCATAAGAAGGAGTGAGAAATTGCTAGGTCAGACTTTAGAAACAAAGCCCAGATCAGAGTTTGGGCCACAATCCCTGCTTTCTGCTTCACTATAGCTTAGAGGGATCTGGGTGGCACTCATGGCCTTTCCATAAGCTTGTGGGACTTTATGGAATTGTGTGTCATTATAAGTGCACTGAATATTTAAAGTTTGGGGAAAGGTTTCTGTTACAGTTAGTATTGCTGCTTAACCAACCTTTCCAAATTAGTGGCATAAATAACAACCACTATTTTATTATGGTCACAGCTTCTGGGGTTCAGGAATTCAGACAAGGCACAATAGGGATGGTTTGTCACTGATCCTCAGCTAGTTTGGGGTAACTTAAGTGGTTGGGGGCTGGAATCATCTGGAATCATATGTCTAGAGTTTGGGCTGGGCTAACTCAATGGCTGGGTTCAGCAGAATTGTTGACCAGAGGATCAACACATGGCTCTCCACGTGTCTTGGGCTTCTCACAGTATGATGGCTGGGTTCTGAGAGGGGAAGTCACAAGAGGAAGCCTTGGAATGATGTAAGTGCTCCCAGAAAGCCATGTCAAGCTTCATTTATGATCTAGTCTCAGAAATAATCACAAAGCATCATTTTCATATTTCTCTTATGATCAAAGCACTTACAAGCCTGTCTAGATTCAAGGAGTTTTAGAGCAGCCCCTCCTGATGGAAGGAGTGTAAAAGAATTTCAGGACTTTAAACAAACAAACAAACAAACACCCACTCCCTGAACTTGCAGTTGGAATCTTGACTATATATTTTCTAGCTATGTGACCTTGAGCAAAAGATGAAACTTCTCTGTCCTCTAATTTCCTCATCTACCAAATAGTAGGTTTAGGTGAGGGCTAAATGAGATAAACTTAGATTGAAGCAATCTAGCACATTGCCTAGAACGTGATGTATTGTTCAATATTGCTTGAGCCTAAATATGAAGAATGCTTGGGGAGCCAAGCCTAAAGTAAGAGTTATTTTCTCAGGTGTAGAATCAGGAATTAAATTGAAAGATGTTTTGTGCTTTTAACAAATATACACCTATTAAATACCTACTGCATGCCATGCATTTCCTCCTAGTCAGGAACATTCCTTATTCAAGAATTATATTTGCATACAAAAACACCAAAGATGATATTTTAGGTGGTTATGGACATAAATATTTTCTAAGCATTTTCTTCCTCCAAACATAAATACTGTCCAGAAGTGAACTTTTGAAGATTTTTTTTGTGCATTCTTGCACTCTTCCTCTCTCTGCACCTTTTGCAGGTATTTTATGTTTTCCATTTTTTGTATCTATTAAGCTTCTTGCATCCTTAAAATATGGGAATGACTTAGTTGTAATTTTCCGGAAAAATGAAGAACACTATGTCCTCAGATGAAGTCCTCGTTTGGAGATGTTTTCCTCTGAGCAAAGAGCAATGGTTTCTGGATACCATAGCATTTTGGTGAGTTGGTGCAACAATTTTAATTAAAGAGAATGATGAGTCTTCTGAAGAGGCTCTCAGAAGAGTCTGATATGACAGAAAACAGTTTGTGCTGAAATATCACACATACCTTGCCCTTTAAGGAGCAGTGATCATGAGTAATACCTTCACCTATATACTGAAGATTACCAGGAGGAAGAGCTAGTGTGGATGAGGGAGAATTCTCACAATTCAACAAGTGACCTTCCTGGTGAAAAGGTGAATTGAGAACTGCAAGCTAACTTTCTGTCCAAGGAGTGACAGTGTTCTTTTCAGTTACTGGTTCAGTGTGGCATATTGTGGATCACATCCTTCTAGCAAAGTTCATTTTACATAATAAAAAATGAAAACTTAGTAATAGAATGTATAGAAATAGTTTGATCTAGGGGAGCCTGGGTGGCTCAGTCGGTTGAGCATCCGACTTCGGCTCAGGTCATGATCTCACGGTTCGTGAGTTTGAGCCCCACGTCAGGCTCTGTGCTGTCAGCTCAGAGCCTGGAGCCTGCTTCAGATTCTGTGTCTCCCTCTCTCTCTGCCCCTCCCCCACTAGCCTCTGTGTCTCCCTCTCTCTCAAAAATAAAATAAAACCTTAAAAAATATAAAAAAGAAATAGTTTGACCTTGAGATACTAAAGCTGTTCTTAAAATGTAATTTATTGTAACCAAATGTAGCTGATGCTTTTGTGCCCCCAACTCCATTCCTCTGTCTTCCTGTGATTTCAGCAGTAGCTGTGGTGGCCATTTCCTGTGCATTCTGAAGGATTTTATCAAGTTACTGCTACATCTTGCTCAGCCTGCACATATGGCAGCCTGAGAGTATGGCACAGAGTGGGCATGGAAGTTAACACCTCTGGATGTTACTCTGAAACAAAGAGTGACAGGAGTGGACACATAAATGCTTCCTCTCTGGTGGAGGAATAATTCCAAGGCACATTCAACACTGTTTCCCAGTGGGGCTCTAGCAGAAGTCAATTCCAGTTGCTTACAGCAGTAATCAGTTTGATAACAATACCCTTTATTATCTTCCTTCCTTCTCTACCTTCATCTCCCTGCTCCTTCATTCCTGATCCCTGGGATCACCTCCCAAGTGAGTTACCTGCATCCACATATTTTTCAGGTTCTGCTCTGAGGGAACCCCAAATTAAAACACCAAACATCCTGGCTGAGTTTAACCTGAAATTCAGATCTGCCCCAGGGAAGGAGTCCCCTCATTCCATCTCTAGTATCTATTGCCTTGCACTGATTGTCATGGGAGTTGAGGACCCACCTGAACAGAGAACTCAAATTGTGTCCTCAAGGTAGGATGGTCTTGCAAAAATGCCACCTGATAGACTGAAGTAGGGAATAGGGAAATTCTCTGAGAGAGAATTTACCTTAAAAGAAGAAGTCTGCTGTGAATCATTTATTTATTCAACAGATATTTATTGGGAGCCTGCTAGTTACAGATACAGTTCTATATGCTAGGGATACATCAATGAATAAAAGAAACAGAAATCTGTGCACACATGAGTTTATAATCTAGTGGAAGAAGATAGACATCAAACAATTAAAATAATAAAAAGTAAATGTTAGATTATTTTAGAAAATATTAAGGGCAAGGGTAGAATAAATAAGGGAGATTATCAGTACAAGCAAACATGGAGATGGTGTTAACATATGGGTGGGGTGGTGTCTTGGTCTACTTGGGCTGCCATAACAAAATACCACAGACTGGGTGACTTAAACAACAGACATTTATTTTCTCACAATTATGGAAACCAAAAGTCTATGATCAAGGTGCTAGAAAATTTGGATTCTAGTGACAAGTCTCTTCCTGTCTTTTAAATGGCTTTTTGCTATGTCCTCATTTGGTCTTTCCTCTTTGCACATGGGTGGCAAGAGTGAGAGTGAGTGAGAGAGTCTGTGAGTGAGCTCTGCTGTCTCTATCTCTTCTTATAAGGAACACAAGCTCTATTGCATTAAAGCTCCACCCTATGGCCTCATTTAACCTTTATTATTTTTATTACTTTCTTATAGGCCCTATCTCCAAATATAGTCACATTGGGGGTTAAGGCTTCAACATATGAATTTAGGGGATCATAATACAGTCCATAGCAGGTAGTTGGGTAGGCATCTTTTACAAGGTGACATGTAAGCAAAAATGTGAAGGAAGTGAGCAAGTTATCCAGGTGACTCTCTGAGGGAAGACAATTCCAGGAAGAGGGAACACCAGTACAAATGTCCTGACAGGACCTGCCTGCCCTCACAGGAGTGTTCAAGAAATAGTGAGGACATCAGTGTGAATGAAGTGGAGGTTGTCAAGGGAGTTGTAGGAAATGAGATTAAAGAGAAAAAGGTGGGCTAGGTTGTGGAGGGCCTTCTAGGCCTTTCAGGGTATTGTGAGAACATTGCCTTCTACAGTGGGAGACATGGAAAACCAGGCTCAAAAGCATCTAAATGTTGGGTGTGGAGCAGTGATTTTAGGTATAAATGGCATGGGAGCCCTTACTTGACAATGTCCTGATCCAAATACCCCTGTTGTCCTCTGTTGAATGAATGAATAAAGTATATGCTAGAAAGAACAAAGGACTGTGATTATTGGCCACAACTAAAACAAAAACAGTCATTAAACTATGTAATCTGTTGTGGCCCAAGTAACCTGTCTGTGAGGGCCATGTAACAGAGCACAAATCATAGGGAGAGAAGTCTTTGTTTTGCCTCACTTCAGAAAAGACTGTAAATGTCAGGGGGGACTGCAGCCAGTGCTGAAGCTGCTCAGCGGAGGCGAGGCCCCGTGTTGGTAGAGGACAATCCCAGTAAATGCAAGGATCTTGTTGCAGAAAGAATCAGATGGCCCAGGGTAGAAATAAGAGTAGAGAAACAGACTGCTGTGTTTATAGGAATTGGAATATATGAGAAAAATGGCATCTCAAATTTGTGGTGAAAGAAGAAATAATTTAACAAATGATGTAAAGACACTTGGTTAGTGATGTGGAAAAATTCATTTGGAACTCTTTAAATCTTGGAACTCTAGATTAAATATTTTAGTACTTAAGTAAAAAATATTGTTGGAGGAACTATAGGTACTTGTCTTAGGCTAGGAAGGACTTTCTAAGCATTACCTCAGGAGAAATCAGAAGGAAAAAGACTGAAAAATTTGACCATAAAGAGGTTTAGAAGTTCTCTATGGCAAAAGCACTGTAAAGATATTTGTAAAAATGGAAAAATGTATTTGTAACAGCCACAATGGAGAGAGATTAATATTCTTAGCATTTAAAGAGTTATAAATAAATGAGAAAAATAAAAACTAATAAAAATGGATTATTTATGAATAGTAAACTTACTAATGAAGAGACACATGAAACACCAAAACATGAAACAAATAAATGTAAATTAAAATAATAATGAGCTATTCTTTCGCAGAAGAGCAAGAATAAAAACATTGCAGACACATGGTATTGGCTGAGATGAGGCAAAGTGGGCAACTTTTTTTTTTTAACATACTGCAGGTTGTTACTGATAGAATTATCCTGCTGAGAAATTTAGCAATATATATCATATCCATGTGTATATTATTTAGCTCCAAAATTCCACTTCCAGTCATTACCTCAAAGCAATGATTGGATATGCATGTAAAGATGGGTAGACAAGAATGTTAACTTTTATACTGTTAATGCAAAATAAAAACAGAATAATCTAAATGTCTAGCAAAAAAAGATGACACATAAATTAAGGTATCTCCAAAATGGAATTCTATGCAGCAATTATGAATATGATAAAGTGGAGCACCTGGGTGGTTCAGTCGGTTAAGCATCCGGCTTTTGGCTTCAGCTCAGGTCATGATCTCATAGTTTCTGAGATGGAGCCCCATGTCAGGCTCTACACTGGCAGCACAGAGCCTGCTTGAGATTCTCTTTCCCTCTCTCTGCCCCTTCCCTGCTTGCTCTGTCTTTGTCTCTGTCTCTCTCTCAAAATAAATAAATAAACATTTAAAAATAGAAAATATAATGATAAAGCTACATATTAATATGAAAATTTTCTTTAAATAATTGTGAGTAGAAGATACAACTCACAAACATCCAAGTACTCTGCAGTATAATCCCAGGTATTTGCATGTATATACTTGCCTAGAAAAAGTGATAAAATGTTAACAGTATTCTTTCTGAGTGATATTATGTCTGATTTTTTAAAAAAATGTTTTATTTTTCTTATCTGTATTACCTATTTAGTTTACAATGAAGTTGTATAATGTGAATAATAAAGAAATATTTTTAAAAATTAAAATTTAAGTTATATGTTTAAGCCACTCAGTTATTATACATCTAATATTGAAACATTTCTGATATTTCTCAAATTGAGGTTTTCTCAAGTCCAGCTGATTTGATTTTTTAAATGCTTATTTCTTTATTCTGAGAGAGAGAGAGAGAGAGTGTGTGTATGAGCAGGTGAGGGGCAGAGAGAAAGAGAGGGAGAGAGAGAATCCTAAGCAGGCTCCAAGGTGTCAAAGCATGTTGCATGGTTCATGAGATCATGACCCGAGCTGAAGTCAAGAGTCAGATGCTTAACCGACTGAGCCACCCGGCACTCCTGATTTGATTTTTAAAATAGGATTTATGCCAAGAAATTCTTGTGTTTTACATACACTTAGTATTTCCTCTGGCTGTCAGTTTTGCCTCTATCTCATTCTTAAAATTTTCTTAATGTTTATTTATATTTGAGAGAGAGAGAGAGAGAGAGACAGAGCACAAGTTGGGGAGAGGCAGAGAGGGAGGGAGACACAGAATCGGAAGCAGGCTCCAGGCTCTGAGCTGTCAGCACAGAGCCCAATGTGGAGCTTGAACCCACTAACCTTGAGATCAAGACCTGAGCTGAAGTCCGGGGCTTAACCTACTGAGCCACCCAGGCACCCCAGCTTCTATCTCATTCTTATGACCAAAGTATTTATCTCTCTGACATTGAACATTTTAATAATATTGGAAGGAGCAAGAGGAGCAGTTAGAACAGAAGCTAGGATTATACTTCTTCAGAGACTGACTGAAGCAGAAAAAGTCATTTGTGGGAAGGAACATGGGCTCTTTTTTTGTAACAACTTTATAAAGATGCAATTCACCTACCATGTAATTTGCCCATTTAAAGCAAAAAAATTCAATGTGTTTTAGAATAGAATTGTGTAACCATAACCATAATCAATTTTATAACATTTTAATCACTTTAAATAAAACCCCCATACTCTTAGCAGTCAACCTTCATTTCCCTCAAGTCTTCCACCTCTATGTAAACACTATAGGTTTGCCTGTTCTGGAAATACCATATAAATGGAACCATACAATATCTGGTCCTTTATGACTGGCTTCTTTGATATAGCATAATGTTTTCAAGGTTCATCATGTATCAGTGCTACATTCCCTTTTATTGCTAAATATTATTAATTTTATTCATTATTATATTATTTTTGAATAATATTACATTGAATAGTATACCACATTTTATTTATCCATTCACCAGTTCATGGACATTTCTATTGTTTGCACTTCTGGCTATCATGAATAATGCTGCTATGAAAATTGTGTATAAGTTTTTGTGTGGAATGTAGCTAGTATTTTGATTACTAATTCAATTTCTTTTCTTGTTATACATGTGTTCCAATTTTCTTTCCTTTTGAGTCATTTTTGATAGTTTGTATCTTTCTAGGAGTTTGTATATTTTATTTATCTAATTTATTGGGTACATGGGCTTTTGAAAAATGTTTGGAGTATAAAGGAGAAGACAGAAGAATAGTGGAAGATTGTGTAGCAGCCCTGAGATCCCTCTTGTAATTCCTGAAGTATTTAATAAAGTGACTGAACTCATAAAATCTTGAGTGTGACCTGATTTTGGAGGGAATAGGAATAACAACAATAACCAAAAGCAGAAACAAAAGCAACAACAAAACAGAGATCAAAGTAATTTTAGATTGAGCTGAATTAATTAACAAGAATGCTCTTGCCATATATTCTGGGTTCAATCAACTGGTTCTGTTTGCTCAGTTGTTTGACTAAAATTTGTACTTAACAGTGGCTTCTATGAAATGAAGCTAAGATGCCAGAAATACCTTGGTATGATGTGAAGTAAGGAACTCAAAGTCTTAGAGAAATGAGAATGTTAGAGTGGATTTATCATGTACAACTGGCTTACCCAGCAAACAACTATTTCCCCTGAGGAAGCTTAGAAAATATTCCCTTCACTATGGCAATAAAAAATAAATTGGTAGAGTCGAAGCAGAATCCTTAAAAAGCACTGTATTGATGGTACTCTGTAGGCAAGGGGCAATAAGACAGGAAATGCAACCATTGAAATGGAGGGGTTGAGGCAGAGGCTGAGTAATAATAGCACTTAGTCCCTAGATGCCCATTGGGTGTGGTTACCATAATGGGCAACAAACCCAGTGCTTGTCAAAATGGTTTAACCCACAGAGATATTTGGTGGAGACTAATTGATTATGGTGTCTCTAGGACTGAAATAAATGACATTTCACTAAAATTGTTCCTGATCTGTATAATCTAGAATCCTTTTTGTCTGGTGAACAGAGACTGAGTCATAATGTTAGAGAGTATGGGATCCTCCTTCAATTTCTAGCATTTATTTTTCTTTTTCCCCCAAATTTTTATTTAAATTCTAGTTAGTTAACATACAATGAAATATTGGTTTCAGGAGTATAATTCAGTGATTCATCAATAATATACAATAGCCAGTGTTCATCATAACAAGTGTCCTCCTTAGTACCCATCACCCATCTAGCCCATCTCCCACACACCTCCCTCCATCAATCCTCAGTTTGTTCTCTATCTTTAAGAGTCCCTCACAGTTTGTTTCTCTCTCCCCCCCCATTTGTTCATCTGTTTTGTTTCTTAAATTTCACATATGAGTGAAATCATGTGGTAATTGTCTTTCTTTGACTGACTTATTTCACTTAGCATAATACATTCTAGGCCCATCCACGTTGTTGCAAATGGCAAGATTTCATTCTTTTTGATGGCTGAGTAATATTCCATTGTATATGTATACCCACATCTTCTTTATCCATTCACCAGTCGATGGACATTTGGGCTTTCTCCATAGCTTGGCTATTGTTGATAATGCTGCTATAAACATTGGGGTGCATTTACCCCTTTGTATCTGTATTTTGTATCCTTTGGGTAAACACCTAGTAGTGCCATTGCTGGATTGTGGGGTAGTTCTATTGTAAATTAAAAAAAATTTTTTTATTTAGTTTTGAGACAGACACACACAGTGTGAGTGGGGGAGGGGTAGAGAGAGAGAGGGAGACACAGAATCTGAAGCAGGCTCTAGCCTCTCAGCTGTCAGCACAGAGCCTGATGTGGGGCTCGAACTCATGAACTGTGAGCTCATGACCTGAACTGAAGTTGGAGTCTCAACCGACTGAGCCACACAGGTGCCCCTATTTTAATTTTTTTGAGGAACCTCCCTATTGTTCTCCAGGGTGGCTGCACCATCTTGCATTCCCACCAACAGTGCAAGAGGGTTCTCCTTTATCTGCATCCTCGCCAAGACCTTTTGTTCCTTGTGTTGTTAATTTTAGACATTCTGACAGATGTGAGGTGGTATTTCATTGTGGTTTTGATTTGTATTTTCCTGATGATAAATGATGTTGAGCATCTTTTCATGTGTCTGTTAGCCATCTGAATGTCCTCTTTGGAAAAGTGTTGATTCATATCTTCTGCCCATTTCTTTTTTTTTTTTTGAAAGGAAAAATGATTTTATTTTTGATTTTAAAATCAAGTGATATATCCAAAATATATAAAGAACTTATACAGCTCAACATGAAAAAAACAAATAATCCAATTAACATCAAGTGATGTATAATTTATATATATTGAATGCACATTTTATTTATTATGTATTTATGCACATTAAAAAATATAATTTATTGTCAAGTTGGCTAGCATACAATGTGTACAGTGTGCTCTTGGTTTTGGGGATAGATTCCTGTGATTCATCATTTACATACAATACCCAGTGCTCATCCCAGCAAGTGCCCTCCTCAATGCCCATCACCCATTTTTCCCTCTCCTCTGTCCCTCCCATCAACCCTGTTTGTTCTCTGTGTTTAAGAGCCTCTTATGGTTTGCCTCCATCTCTGTTTTTTCCCTTTCCCTTCCCCCATAGTTTTCTGTTAAGTTTCTGAAGTTCCACATATAAGTGAAAATATATGATATCTGTCTTTCTCTGAGTTATTTCATTTAGCATTAAGACCCTCCAGTTCCATCCACGTTGTTGCAAATGGCAGGATTTCATTCTTTCTCATTGCCAAGTAGTATCCCTTTGTATATGTAAACTACATCTTCTTTATCCATTCATACGTTGATGGACACTTAGACTCTTTCCATAAATTAAAAATAGAACTACCCTACCACCTAGCAATAGCACTACTAGGAATTTATCCAACGGATACAGGAGTGCTGATTCATAGGGGTACATGCACCTCAATGTTTATAACAGTGTTTTCAATAATAGCCAAATTATTTATCCACATTTTAAGTGAACCATTCAATGAAGTTTGACTAATATAAGCCTCAGTCAGGAGAACATATACCATTACCTCAGAATGTTTCCTTGGGCTACTCCCCTTACCAGCAGTCCCATTCCCTCCCTCAGGCAAACATTGATCTGGTTTCTTTTCTTTCTTTCTTTCTTTCTTTCTTTCTTTCTTTCTTTCTTTTTCTTTTTCTTCTTTTTTAATTTAAATTCAAGTTAGTTAACATACAGTGTAGTCTTGGTTTCAGGAGTAGAACACAGTGACTTCTTCTGCCCATTTCTTAACTGGATTATTTGGGGTTTTTTTGGAGGGGGTGTGGAGTTTAATAAGTTCTTCATAGATTTTGGATACTAACCCTTTGTCAGATATGTCATTTGCAAATATATTCTCCCATTCTGTAGGTTGCCTTTTAGTTTTGTTGATTGTTTTCTTCCCTGTGCAGGAGCTTTTTATCTTGATGAAGTCCCAATAGCTCATGTTTACTTTTGTTTCCCTTGCTTCTGGCGACCTGTCTAGTAAGAAGTTCCTATGACCAAGGTCAAAGAGGTTGTTGCCTGTGTTCTCCTCTAGGATTTTGATGTTTTTCTCTCACATGTATGTCTTTCATCCATTTTGAATTTATTTTTGTGTATGGTGTAAGAAAGTGGTTCAGTTTCATTCTTCTGCTTGTTGCTGTCCAGTTTTCCCAGAACCATTTGTTGAAGAGACTGTCTTTTTTCCATTAGATATTATTTCCTGCTTTGTTGGAAAGTTAGTTGGCCATACATTTGTAGGTCCATTTCTGGGTTTTTCTAGTCTGTTCCACCGAGCTATGTGTCTGTTTTTGTGTCAGTACCATCCTGTTTTGATGACTACAGATTTATAATATAGCTTAAAATCTGGAATCATTATGCCTCCAGTTTTGTTTTTCTTTTTCAGGATTGATTTGGCTACTTGGGGTCTTTGTGGTTCCATACAAATTTTACACTGCTTGTTCTAACTCTATGAAAAATGCTGGTGGTATTTTGATGGGGACTGTATTAAATGTATATATTGCTTTGGGTAGTATAGACATTTTAACAATGTTTGTTCTTCCAATCTATGAGCATGAAATGTTTTTCCATTTATTTGTGTCCTCTTCAACTTTTTGTGTTTTATACTTTTCAGAGTACATATCTTTTACCTCTTTGGTTAGGTATTCCTAGGTATCTAATTGTTTTTGGTGTAGTTGCAAATGGGATTTCTTTTTCTGCTGCTTTGTTATTGGTGTATAGAAATGCAACTGATTTCTGTACATTGATTTTGTACCCTGTGACTTTGCTGAGTTCATTTATTAGTTGAACCAATTTTTTGGTGGAGTCTTTTGGGTTTTCTACATAGAGTATCATGCCATCTGCAAATAGTGAAAGTTTGACTTTTCTTTGCTGATTTGTATACATTTTTTTTCTTTTTGTTGTCTGCTGAGACTAAGACTTCCAGTACTATGTTAAATAACAATGGTAAGAGTGAATATCTTTGTCTTGTTCCTGACTGTAAGAGGAAGGCTCTCTGTTTTTCCCCATTGATGATGATATTAACTGTGAGTCTTTTGTATTTGGCCTTTATGATGTTGAGGTATGTTTCATTTTCCTTACTTTGTTGAGGGTTTTTATCAAGAATGGATGTTACATTTTGTCAAATGCTTTTTCTGCATCTATTGAGAGGATCACATGCTTCTTATCCTTTATTTTATTCATGTGGTGTATCACAATGATTGATTTGTCTTAACTCCTAGCCTTTAAACAATACATACATCTCAAGCCTCTTTAATACTGCAGTTCATTTAAAATTGAGCCTGAGCTCTGGTTGGTAGGTGAAGATATTTAAGGGAAAACATTCTTTTAATCCAGTGCTGAAAACTCCAGCATAGGAATAGACAGTAAAAAGGAAATTGTGGACCAAGGCTACCTCAGGGTCATTAAGACAAACCAATCTGACTGGACTATAGGCAGCTTATAAGAGCCTACTAATGGGGGTGTTGAATCTGCTCAGATGGGTTAAATTTGTCTCTAAGATAGCTCCAGATTATAATGACCACTGCTTGGTATATCTGCAGTTTTCCCTGGTGGTTCTGATTGACCTAACACAATCTATAAACTAATGGTAGAGATAGTTTTAAGTTGGTCGGTCTTTGGGATCCTTATCTGTTATAAGCTTATGATTTCAAGACCCTTTCAATAAGCTCACCTCAACATTTGACACAGTGATTTGTAAATGGTAGGTGATCAGTAACTGCTTGTTAGTTCACTATCTCTTTTTTTGTTTTTATAAATGTTTTATTTTTTAACTTTTATTTATTTGTTTTAGAGAGAGAGAGTGCACGAGTGGGTGAGGGGCAGAGAGAGAGGGAGAGAGAATCCCAAGCAGGCTCCATGCTCTCAGTGCAGAGCCTGATGCAGAGCTCAAACTCATGACCCATGAGACCATGACCTGAGCCAAAATGAAGAATCAGACGCTTAAATGACTGAGCCACCCAGGTGCCTCAGTTCATTATCTCTTTAAGACAGGACCATGTTGAAATCTTAGATAACCAAGAACTTGTCCCAGTTTCAAAGTAACATATATACTTTTTGTTATTACAAAAAGAAAACATTCTTACTGTTGAAAATTTGAGAAGTGAAAGGAAAACTAAAGAATAAAATAACAATAACTCCTATAACACACTCAGAGATAATTACTCTTAAGTTTTTGGTATATACTTCATTTTAGTCTTTGTTACTTCCCTCTCCCCAAACACAAAACTAGATAGATCACACCGTTTATTGCTATATCCATGATTTCTGACAACAGGGATCAAGTTCCATGAAATAATAGCTCAGCACATGCATATAGTTTATTTTTTAAAATGTATTATTCTGAAGGAAGTTGACTTACAAGAGTTTTGCAAGATGGCGGCTTAGGAGGACGCTGGGCTCACCGCACGTCCTGCTGATCACTTAGATTCCATCTACACCTGCATAAATAACCCAGAAAACTGCCAGAGGATTAGCAGAACGGAGTCGCCGGAGCCAAATGCAGACGAGAGGCCCACGGAAGAGGGTAGGAAGGGCGGCGAGGCGGTGCGCGCTCCACGGACTGGCGGGACGGAGCCGGGGCGGAGGGGCGGCTCGCCGGCCAAGCAGAGCCCCCGAGTCTGGCTTGCAAAAGCGGAGGGGCCTGACGGACTGTGTTCCCACAACAAGCTCGACTTAGCGTCTGGGAGGTCATAAGTTAACAGCTCTGCTCGGAAAGCGGGAAGGCTGGAGGACAAAGGGAGGGAGAGCTGCTGAGCCCCCTGACAACAGAGCTCAATTTGGTGGGGAACAAAGGCGCTCGCCAGCGCCATCTCCCCCGCCCATCCCCCAGCCCAAATCCCAAAGAGAACCAGTTCCTGCCAGGGAACTTGCTTGCTCCGTGCAAACACCCAACTCTGCGCTTCTGTGGAGCCAAACCTCCGGCAGCGGATCTGACTCCCTCCCGCTGCCACAGGGCCCCTCCTGAAGTGGATCACCTAAGGAGAAGTGATCTAAGCCTGCCCCTCCTGCCCCCGTGCACCTTGCCTACCCACCCCAGCTAATACGCCAGATCCCCAGCATCACAAGCCTGGCAGTGTGCAAGTAGCCCAGACGAGCCACACCACCCCACAGTGAATCCCGCCCCTAGGAGAGGGGAAGAGAAGGCACACACCAGTCTGACTGTGGCCCCAGCGGTGGGCTGGGGGCAGACATCAGGTCTGACTGTGGCCCTGCCCACCAACTCCAGTTATACACCACAGCACAGGGGAAGTGCCCTGCAGGTGCTCACCACGCCAGGGACTATCCAAAATGACCAAGCGGAAGAATTCCCCTCAGAAGAATCTCCAGGAAATAACAACAGCTAATGAGCTGATCAAAAAGGATTTAAATAATATAACAGAAAGTGAGTTTAGAATAATAGTCATAAAATTAATCGCTGGGCTTGAAAACAGTATACAGGCCAGCAGAGAATCTCTTGCTACAGAGATCAAGGGACTAAGGAACAGTCACGAAGAGCTGAAAAACGCTTTAAACGAAATGCATAACAAAATGGAAACCACCACAGCTCGGCTTGAAGAGGCAGAGGAGAGAATAGGTGAACTAGAAGATAAAGTTATGGAAAAAGAGGAAGCTGAGAAAAAGAGAGATAAAAAAATCCAGGAGTATGAGGGGAAAATTAGAGAACTAAGTGATACACTAAAAAGAAATAATATACGCATAATTGGTATCCCAGAGGAGGAAGAGAGAGGGAAAGGTGCTGAAGGGGTACTTGAAGAAATCATAGCTGAGAACTTCCCTGAACTGGGGAAGGAAAAAGGCATTGAAATCCAAGAGGCACAGAGAACTCCCTTCAGACGTAACTTGAATCGATCTGCACGACATATCATAGTGAAACTGGCAAAATATAAGGATAAAGAGAAAATTCTGAAAGCAGCAAGGGGTAAACTTGCCCTCACATATAAAGGGAGACCTATAAGACTCATGACTGATCTCTCTTTTGAAACTTGGCAGGCCAGAAAGAATTGACACGAGGTTTTCAGGGTGCTAGACAGAAAAAATATGCAGCCAAGAATCCTTTATCCAGCAAGTCTGTCATTTAGAATAGAAGGAGAGATTAAGGTCTTCCCAAACAAACAAAAACTGAAGGAATTTGTCACCACTAAACCAGCCCTACAAGAGATCCTAAGGGGGACCCTGTGAGACAAAGTCCCAGAGACATCACTACAAGCATAAAACATCACAATGACTCTAAACCCGTATCTTTCTATAATAACACTGAATGTAAATGGATTAAATGCGCCAACCAAAAGACATAGGGTATCAGAATGGATAAAAAAACAAGACCCATCTATTTGCTGTCTACAAGAGACTCATTTTATTTTATTTTATTTTATTTTTTAATTTTTTTTTCAACGTTTATTTATTTTCTGGACAGAGAGAGACAGAGCATGAACGGGGGAGGGGCAGAGAGAGAGGGAGACACAGAATCGGAAACAGGCTCCAGGCGAGATCATGACCTGGCTGAAGTCAGACGCTCAACCGACTGCGCCACCCAGGTGTCCCAAGAGACTCATTTTAGACCTGAGGACACCTTTAGATTGAGAGTGAGGGGATGGAGAACTATTTATCATGCGACTGGAAGCCAAAAGAAAGCTGGAGTAGCCATACTTATATCAGACAAACTAGACTTTAAATTAAAGGCTGTAACAAGAGATGAAGAAGGACATTATATAATAGTTACAGGGTCTATCCATCAGGAAGAGCTAACAATTATAAATGTCTATGCGCCGAATACGGAACCCCCAAATATATAAAACAATTACTCATAAACATAAGCAACCTTATTGAGAAGAATGTGGTAATTGCAGGGGACTTTAACACCCCATTTACAGAAATGGATAGATCATCTAGACACACGGTCAATAAAGAAACAAGGGCCCTGAATGAGACATTGGATCAGATGGACTTGACAGATATATTTAGAACTCTGCATCCCAAAGCAACAGAATATACTTTCTTCTCGAGTAGTGCACATGGAACATTCTCCAAGATAGATCATATACTGGGTCACAAAACAGCCCTTCATAAGTTTACAAGAATTGAAATTATATCATGCTTACTTTCAGACCACAATGCTATGAAGCTTGAAATCAACCACAGAAAAAAAGTCTGGAAAACCTCCAAAAGCATGGAGGTTAAAGAACACCCTACTAACGAATGAGTGGGTCACCCAGGCAATTAGAGAAGAAATTAAAAAATATATGGAAACAAACGAAAATGAAAATACCACAATCCAAACGCTTTGGGATGCAGCAAAGGCAGTCCTGAGAGGAAAATACATTGCAATCCAGGCCTATCTCAAGAAACAAGAAAAATCCCAAATACAACATCTAACAGCACACCTAAAGGAACTAGAAGCAGAACAGCAAAGGCAGCCTAAACCCAGCAGAAGAAGAGAAATAATAAAGATCAGAGCAGAAATAAACAATATAGAATCTAAAAAAACTGTAGAGCAGATCAACGAAACCAAGAGTTGGTGTTTTGAAAAAATAAACAAAATTGACAAACCTCTAGCCAGGCTTCTCAAAAAGAAAAGGAGAATGACCCAAATAGAGAAAATTATGAATGAAAATGGAATTATTACAACCAATCCCTCAGAGATACAAACAATTATCAGGGAATACTATGAAAAATTATATGCCAACAAATTGGACAACCTGGAAGAAATGGAAAAATTCCTGAACACCCACACTCTTCCAAAACTCAATCAGGAGGAAATAGAAAGCTTGAACAGACCCATAACCAGCGAAGAAATTGAATCGGTTATCAAAAATCTCCCAACAAATAAGAGTCCAGGACCAGATGGCTTCCCAGGGGAGTTCTACCAGACTTTTAAAGCAGAGATAATACCTATCCTTCTCAAGCTATTCCAAGAAATAGAAAGGGAAGGAAAACTTCCAGACTCATTCTATGAAGCCAGTATTACTTTGATTCCTAAACCAGACAGAGACCCAGTAAAAAAAGAGAACTACAGGCCAATATCCCTGATGAATATGGATGCAAAAATTCTCAATAAGATACTAGCAAATCGAATTCAACGGCATATAAAAAGAATTATTCACCATGATCAAGTGGGATTCATTCCTGGGATGCAGGGCTGGTTCAACATTTGCAAATCAATCAACGTGATACATCACATTAACAAAAAAAAAGAGAAGAACCATATGATCCTGTCAATCGACGCAGAAAAGGCCTTCGACAAAATCCAGCATCGTTTCTTAATAAAAACCCTTGAGAAAGTCGGGATAGAAGGAACATACTTAAAGATCATAAAAGCCATTTATGAAAAGCCCACAGCTAACATCATCCTCAACAGGGAAAAACTGAGAGCTTTTTCCCCGAGATCAGGAACACGACAAGGATGCCCACTCTCACCACTGCTGTTTAACATAGTGCTGGAAGTTCTAGCATCAGCAATCAGACAACAAAAGGAAATCAAAGGCATCAACATTGGCAAAGATGAAGTCAAGCTTTCGCTTTTTGCAGATGACATGATATTATACATGGAAAATCCGATAGACTCCACCAAAAGTCTGCTAGAACTGATACATGAATTCAGCAAAGTAGCATGATACAAAATCAATGTACAGAAATCAGTTGCATTCTTATACACTAACAATGAAGCAACAGAAAGACAAATAAAGAAACTGATCCCATTCACAATTGCACCAAGAAGCATGAAATACCTAGGAATAAATCTAACCAAAGATGTAAAGGATCTGTATGCTGAAAACTATAGAAAGCTTATGAAGGTAATTGAAGAAGATTTAAAGAAATGGAAAGACATTCCCTGCTCATGGATTGGAAAAATAAATATTGTCAAAATGTCAATACTACCCAAAGCTATCTACACATTCAATGCAATCCCAATCAAAATTGCACCAGCATTCTTCTCGAAACTAGAACAAGCAATCCTAAAATTCATATGGAACCACAAAAGGCCCCGAATAGCCAAAGTAATTTTGAAGAAGAAGACCAAAGCAGGAGGCATCACAATCCCAGACTTTAGCCTCTACTACAAAGCTGTCATCATCAAGACAGCATGGTATTGGCACTAAAACAGACACATAGACCAATGGAATAGAATAGAAACCCCAGAACTAGACCCACAAACGTATGGCCAACTCATCTTTGACAAAGCAGGAAAGAACATCCAATGGAAAAAAGACAGCCTCTTTAACAAATGGTGCTGGGAGAACTGGACAGCAACATGCAGAAGGTTGAAACTAGACCACTTTGTCACACCATTCACAAAAATAAACTCGAAATGGATAAAGGACCTAAATGTGAGACAGAAAACCATCAAAACCCTAGAGGAGAAAGCAGGAAAAGACCTCTCTGACCTCAGCCGTAGCAATCTCTTACTCAACACATCCCCAAAGGCAAGGGAATTCAAAGCAAAAGTGAATTACTGGGACCTTATGAAGATACAAAGCTTCTGCACAGCAAAGGAAACAACCAACAAAACTAAAAGGCAACCAACGGAATGGGAAAAGATATTTGCAAATGACATATCGGACAAAGGGCTAGTATCCAAAATCTATAAAGAGCTCACCAAACTCCACACCCGGAAAACAAATAACCCAGTGAAGAAATGGGCAGAAAACATGAATAGACACTTCTCTAAAGAAGACATCTGGATGGCCAACAGGCACATGAAAAGATGTTCAGCGTCGCTCCTTATCAGGGAAATACAAATCAAAACCACACTGAGCTATCACCTCACGCCAGTCAGAGTGGCCAAAATGAACAAATCAGGAGACTATAGATGCTGGCGAGGATGTGGAGAAACGGGAACCCTCTTGCACTGTTGGTGGGAATGCAAAGTGGTGCAGCCGCTCAGGAAAGCAGTGTGGAGGTTCCTCAGAAAATTAAAAATAGACCTACCCTATGACCCAGCAATAGCACTGCTAGGAATTTATCCAAGGGATACAGGAGTACTGATGCATAGGGCCACTTGTACCCCAATGTTCATAGCAGCACTCTCAACAATAGCCAAAGTATGGAAAGAGCCTAAATGTCCATCAACTGATGAATGGATAAAGAAATTGTGGTTTATATACACAATGGAATATTACGTGGCAATGAGAAAAAATGAAATATGGCCTTTTGTAGCAACGTGGATGGAACTGGAGATTGTGATGCTAAGTGAAATAAGCCATACAGAGAAAGACAGATACCATATGGTTTCACTCTTATGTGGATCCTGAGAAACTTAACAGGAACCCATGGGGGAGGGGAAGGAAAAAAAAAAAGAGGTTAGAATGGGAGAGAGCCCAAGCATAAGAGACTGTTAAAAACTGAGAACAAACTGAGGGTTGATGGGGGGTGGGAGGGAGGAGAGGGTGGGTGATGGGTATTGAGGAGGGCACCTTTTGGGATGAGCATTGGGTGTTGGATGGAAACCAATTTGTCAATAAATTTCATAAAAAAAAATTTAAAAAAAATTAAAAAAAAATAAAATGTATTATTCTATAATTTAATAGACATTTGTCCTGATATTTTAAAAATTATAGATAACAAACATCTTTAGGCATAAATCTTGTCCATATTTTTAATCTTTTCTGTAGGATGAAACTCCAGAAGGAGAATTATCTGGTCAAATGATATAAATATATTTAAGAACTTGATGAATTTTGCAACATCATTTTCCAGAAAGTTTGTACCAATTTACGGTCCTAACATTATATTTTGTTAACTTCATTAGTGCTTAGTGTCTTATTTTGTCTTTTAATTCTTTGGTAATTTGGTAGATAAAAATGGAAACTTGTTGTGTCAGTAAACTACTCCAAAGCATAGTAAGTTAAAACAATGATTTATTATTTCTTATGATTCTATGAGCTGACAATCCGAGGGTATGTGATTCTTCTCCTGGTGTTAGATCATTTATGCATCTACAGTTCTGTGACAGCTCAACTGGGGCTGAAGAAGCTAAGATAGCTTCACTCAGATGTCTAGAAGTTATTTCTAGCTGTTGGCTGAATCACCTTTTTTCTTCCCATCATTGGTTCTAATTCTTCAATACATGTTAGACTGAGCTTCTTCACAGACTCAAGCCTCCAAATCAATGGCAAGATAGAAAAGCAAGGTCCCATAAGGCCTAAGCTCCAGAACTAGCACAAAGTAATTTCTGCCACATTCTTTTGGTCTAAGCAAATAAGGCGATCCCAGCTTCAAGGGATAGGGAAATAGATTTAATTTCTTCATGAAAAGAGTATCAAAGTCACATTGCAAAGAGGCATGGACCCAGAGAAGTATGATTCACTGGGGGCCATTATTATTACTCTCTATCATACTTGTTATTCAATTTGATTATTTTCAATTGTGAATGAGGTTATTTTTCTAGCCATTTGCCTTTCTTCGGTTTTAGATTGTCCTTTGGACATTTTTATATCACATCTTATGGTTATCTTATGAATTTTAAGAACTTATATATTATGGGTATTAATTTTAGTCTATCATATTTGTTGAAAATATTTTTATCAATTTCTTGATTTACTTTTTATGTTGTGTATCTTTTTTTTTAATTTTAAAAATTACTTTGAAACTTAAGATACCTTTCTTTACTCAAAAATCAAATGCCTATTCTTCTGGTTTTTATGTGGTTTGATTATTTATGCTTAACTTTTTAATCTACTAAAGTTTATTTTGGCACATGATATGATAATAGTTTAATGTGATTTTCTTAAATAACTGTCAATTTCAACTCCTCATTACGATCAGGACTGCATTACCCTTCATTTGGGAAGAATGGACATCTTTATAAAATTAAGTCTGCCCAACCAGGAACATGATATTCAAATCATCTTTTATTTCTTTTAATAAAAGAAGCTTTTATACATACAGGATCCAAGCATTTATTATAAGTTACTACTAGGGTATTTTTTAAAGACTGTGTTATTGTGTTTCCATTATATTTTTAGCTGCTTATTAACAAAACGATTGATTTCTTGATAATTACCCTGCATCCAGTCACGTCTTAAAATGTGTTTATTAATTCTAATAGTTTTCCTATTGATTCTCTTGCCTTAACAAGGTGTGAAATCTTAATGTTTGGAAATCATAAAAATTCTTTCTTCTGCTTGCCAATAATCATACCTTTTTTTTTTTTTTGGTTTAATGTCTTATTGTATTGGCTAGAAATTCCAGGACAGTATAAGATAGAACTTGTCTGGTTTTGTAAGTAATAGTAAAGAGGTTTTGTAACCAGAAACTTATTCCAATGTTTCAAATTTTATGCTATAATATGTAATATGTATGTAGTATGTAATATGCTGTTTTGCCTTTCCCAAGTCTAATCCTGTTGTTCATGTTATTTGGCTAACTTTATTTTATTATTCCTCTGAGTATATGGTGAGGAATATTCATAATTTTGTGTGTGTGAAAAAGCCCTAGAGTCACATGAAAAGAATTATTTAAATATTTCCTCATTTTTCTCTTCTTTCTTTTTCCTTTTACTTCTCTATGTTTTTCACATCAAAACTCCTCACATTTGTGATTTTCCGTGGGTCATTTCTAAATTTTCTATGTGTTTGTTTATGGAATGTGGAAATGTACTCCATCTTTTGGGAAGGGGTTCAATCTCGTGACTAACTGCAAGAATTTATTCACACTTCTTACTGGTTTTAATTTCAGTTTTTGCTTGCTTTCTGGTGTTCAGTGTTCAGCCTTTTATTTGTTATGGAAATTAGGTCTTTATCTGACATATAACCCACATCTTGTTCAACTGACATTTACTTCCCAGTAGCAAACAGGCTCATTACCAAAAAGCCCTTTCTAGACCTACCATCCCTCTTAAAATATTTTTTTAAGTTTATTCTTTTTTTTTTTTTTTTTTTTGAGAGAGAGATAAAGCGTGAGCAGGGGAGGGGCAGAGAGAGAGGGAGACAGAATCCGAAGCAGACTCCAGGCTCCGAGCTGTCAGCACAGAGGCTGACATGGGGCTCGAACCACGAGATCATGACCTGAGCTGAAGTTGGATACTTAACCGACTGAGCCACCCAGGCGCCCCTCTACCATTCCTTTTTTATTCCACTTCTCTATTACTCTTAACAGCAGAACTTCCTGAAAGGCTAGTTTATACTTCGTTTCCACTTTTTCAGCTCATGTGTTCTCTTTAACCCATTTCAGTCGGGGTTAAATCTTTAATCCTCATCATGAAGTTGAAACTGTTCTTATTAAGGACTCCATCACCTCCACACTGTTGAACCCAGTGGTCAATTTTCAGCCCTAATCTTACTCATACTAACCACTGTTTCAATGGCATTGGAAACTGTGGCCATTCTCTCCTTTCAATTGTTTCAAGGGTGCCACACACTCTTCTAGATTTTGTCCTGCCTTCTGAATGTAAAAAAAAAAAAAAAAATCACGATAGATTGCACCTGAGTGGTTCAGTCGGTTAAGCATCTGACTCTTGATTTTGACTCAGGTCATGATCTCATGGTTTGTGAGTTCGAGCCCTGTGTCCTCTCTTTCCCTCTATTTCTGTCCCTCACCTGCTTGTTCTCTCTCTCTCAAAATAAACCTTAAAAAAATGGTAAAATATACACACATAACATTTACCATTTTCACCATTTTAAAGTGTACAATTCAGTGACATTACATAAAATTACAGTGTTGTACAACGATCACCTCTATCCATTTCCAGAACATTTTTATCATCCCAAACAAATTTTGTACTCATTAAGTACTAACTCCTCATTCCTGCCTCCCCCAACCCCCAGGCACCCTCTATTCTACTTTCTGTCTGTATAAATTTGCCTATTCCAGGTACCTCATATAAGTGGAATCGTATGGTATTTGTCCTTTTGTGTTTGGCTTCTTTCACTGTCTTCAAGGTTCATCCATATTGTAGCATGTATCAGAATTTCATTCCTTTTTATGATTAAATAATATTTTACCACTATATATTTTGTTTATCCATTTATCACATTTTATTTATTCATCTGTTGATAGACATTTGCATTTGAGTTGTTCCCACCTTTTGGCTATTATGAATAACAATGCTATGGATATTGGTGTACAAATATCTATTTGAGCCTCTGCTTTCAATTTGTTTGGGCATATGCCTAGGAGTTGAATTGCTGGATCATATAGCAACACTCTGTGTAACTTTTTGAGGAATTGCCCAATGGCTTTCCACAGGGGCTGCACCATTTTACATTTAATTCCCACCAGCAATGCATGAGGGTTTCAATTTCTCCACATCCTTGCCAATACTTGTTATTTTCCTTTTTTTAAAAAAATATAGCCATCTTAATAGGTGTTAAGTGGTATCTCATTGTAGTTTTGATTTGCATTTCCATAATGACTAATGTTGAGCATTTTTCATGTACAAACTGGTTCTTTTTATATTTTCTTTGGAGAAATGTCTATTTAAGTCCTTTGCCCACTTTTGAATTGAGTTGTTTGTTTTTTGGTTATTGTGTTGGAGGAGTTCTTTATTTTTTCTGGATATTAATCTCTTACCAGATGTATCATTTGTAAATATTTTTTCCATTCTGTGGTTTGTCTTTTCACACTCTTGATAGTGTCCTTCAATGCACAGTTTTTTTTTTTTTATTTTAGAGAGAGAGTGTGCAAGTGGAGAAGAGGGGCAGAGGGAGAGAGAGAGAGAATCTCAAGCAGGCTCCATGCTTCACATGGAGACTTACATGGGGCTCAGTTTCACAATCCTGGGATCATGGCCTGAGCTAAAATCAAGAGTTGGATGCTCAACCATCTGACACACCCAGGTGCCCCAATGCACGGAATTTTTTCATTTGATGAAGTCTAATTTGCTGATTTTCTCTTTTGTTACTTGTGCTTTTGGTATCATATCCAAGAAATCATTGCCCAATCCAATGCCATAAAGATTTTCCCCTTATGTGTTATTCTAAGTGTTTTATATTTCTACCTCTTAAGGTTAGGTTTTTGACCTATTTTGAGTTAATTTTTGTATATGATGCAATGTAAGCATCCAACTTCATTCTTTTACATGTGGATATCCAGTTTTACCAGCACCTTTTTGATTTTTCAAATATTGCAACATGCTTCAGCACATTCTTTGATCCACTGCTCCTCTATAATCTTGATATCTAGATGACTTCCTTTGGTGATCGCATTCAGAGTCTTATGGCTTTAAGAGTATGTATATATTGGTGTTTCCTGGATTATATCCCCAACCTAGATCTCTTCTTTTGAACTCCAGATTCATACATGTAAGTTGTTACATACATTATCCCCTACAACTTCAGACTCATATACAAATTCTACACTTCCAATTTGAGCATTATAACTCTTCATAAAAATTTTTTAATGTTTATTTATTTTTAAGAGACAGAGAGAGACAAAGGATGAGTGGGGGAAAAGCAGAGAGAGAGGGAGACACAGAATCTGAAGCAGGTTCCAGACTCCGAGCTGACAGCAAAGAGCCGGACGCGGGGCTTTAACTCACAAACCGTGAGATCATGACCCGAGCCAAAGTTGGATGTTTAACTGATTGAGCTGCCAAGGCACCCCTCTGTGTTATAACTCTTAATATGTTCATTTTCTTACATCACACACAAAAATAAACTTAAGGTGGATTAAAGACTGAAACGTAAGACCTGAAACCATAATGCTCCTAAAAGAAAAAATAGGCAGTAAACTCTTGGACATTGCCTTAGCAATATTTTTTTGGATATGTGTCTCCCCAGGCAAGGGAGACAAGAGCAAAAATAAACAGCCAGCACTGCATCAAACTAAAAAGCTTTTGCACAGCAAAGTAAATCATCAACAAAACAAAAGGCAGCCTTCTGAATGGGGGAAGATATTTGCAAATGATATATCCAATAAGGGGTTAATAGCTAAAATATATAAAGAATTCATACAACTCAACACAAAAAACCCCCCGAATAATCTGATTTAAAAATTGGCAGAGGACCTAAATAGGAATATTTCCAAAGAAGACATACAGATGGCCAACAGACACATGAAAAGATGCTCAACATCCACTAATCACCAGCGAAATGCAAATCAGAACCCCAACGAGATGTCACATCACACCAGTTAGAATGGCTAGTATCAAAAAGACAAGAATTAACAAGTTTTGTTGAGGATATGGAGAAAAAGGAACCATTGTGCACTGTTGTTAGAAATATAAATTGGTGCAGCCATGAAGGAAAACAGTATGGAGGTTCCTCAAGAATTTAAAAATGGAAATACCATATGCCCCAGCAATTCCACTTCTGGGTATTTATCCAAAGAAAACAAAAACACTAATTCAAAAAGACATATGCAGCCCTATGTTTATTGCAGCATTATTTATAATAGCCAAGATATGGAAGCAACCTGAGTGTCCCTCAAAAGATGAATGGATAAATATGTGATATACATACACAATGGAATATTATTCAACCATAAAAGAATGAAATCTTGCCACTTTTAAAATTATTATTTTTTTAATGTTTATTTATTTTTGAGAGAGAGACACACACAGAACGTGAGCAACGAAGGGGCAGAGAGAGAGGGAGACAAAGAATCCGAAGCAGGCTCCAGGCTCCAAGGGGTCAGCACAGAGCCTGATGCCGGGGTGGAACCCATGTACAGTGAAATCATGACCTGAGCCAAAGGCGGCGGCGTTTAATGGACTGAGCCACCCAGGCGCCCCTAAATCTTGCCTTTTTTGACAACAAGGATGGACCTAGAGGATAATACACAAAGTGAAGTAACACAGAGAAAGACAAATACCATATGATTTCACTTACATTGGAATCAACACAAAACAAAATAAATGAACAAACAACAAAAACCAGAAACGGACTCACAGATACAGAGAATAAACTGGTGGCTGCCAGAGGGGATGTGGGTGGAGTGATAGGTGAAATAGGTAAAGGGGATTAAGAGGTATGAACTTCCAGTTATAAAATAAATAAGTCATGGAGATGAAAAGTAAAGTATAGGGGATATAGTCATTAAGACTATAATAGCTTTGTATGGTGACAGTTGGTAACTACACTATTGTAATGAGCATTGTGTAATGTATAGAACTGTGAAATCACTATGATGTAAACCTGAAACTAATATGTCAACTACACTTCAATTTTAAAAAGCCTGTTAACATTTTCAAAAATTAACTTATGGCCCTCCTGTGCTGAAATATGCCTCTCCTTCAGTCTTTCTTATTATAGAAAGACTACCAGGATTCCCCCAGTGGCTTGGGCCAAAAACTAAGATGCAATCCTTACTTCCCTCTTTCTCTCACATCCCACATATATCCCATTGGCAAATCCTGTGTGCTCTACTTTTCAAACATAATCTGAATCCAACTATCTCTGACTCTTCTGCTGTGACCTCCCTAGTTCAAGCCCTCCTCTTCTCTTGCCAGGATTCTGAAGGAACCTCAGAATGGTATTCCTACATCCACTCTTACAGTCTTATAGTTCATTCTTTACTAATCAGCCAAAATGACATTTTAAAACTGTAGATATGACCACATTATTTCCTTGCTCAAAACTCTTCAGTAGCTTGCTATGATAATCAGAATAGAAAACAAATCCTTACCGTGGCTCAAGGGCCCTCGTTCCAGGTACTACTGATGTATAGTAAATCACTTCAAAACTTAGCAACTTAAAACAACTCAGCTGGTGGATAGGCTGATCTTGGTCTAAGTTTCATTCACATGTCTGGCTCCTTGGTGGGCTTAGCTGGGACTCTTGCCTGCAGTGCTTACTTGTGACCTCTCCAGCATGACAGTCTCAGGATAGTTGAAGCAAGTACCCAAGATACCAAGTGAAAGCTGCATGGTCATTTTATGAACTTGCTTTGGAAGGTATCTAGTGTCACTTCCACAGTGACACTGTGGAAGCAGTCCAAAGCCCACCAGATCCAAGAGTAAGGAACTTAGAGCCCATTTCTCAATTAGAAGACCATCAAAGAATTTGTGGCTATTAAAAAAAAAAAAACTGTCATAGCCCTGAATAGCCCAGCTCCTATGATATTTCTCACCTCATCTTCAGCTTCTCTCTGCCTTGTTCACTCTTTTTGAGTCACACTGGAACACTCCAAATTTTCTTGTGTCTTAGAGCCTTTGCTCTTGCACTTTTCTCTGCTTTGAATACTTTTCCTTCAGATCCTTGCATACTATATTCCTTCATTTATTCAGGTCTTTGCCTAAATGTTCCCTTCTTTTAGAGCCTTCCCTGACCACTTGGTCTAAAATAGTACCCTCCTCTCAATGACTCCATCTCCTTAACCTCTGTTAGTTCCTTTGCAGACACATCTGACCCTGTATCATATTTATTTTTATTTTTAGCTGTGTTATCAATGACTTAGTGTCTCATTCACCAGCAAATATGTTTATGAGGACAAGGACTTGGACTGATGTGTTCAGTTGTGTCTCTAGCACCTTGAACAGAAACCAACACATAAAGTTGCTCCATCATACCTGTTAATGAGTGATGGAATTCACTTGCACATTTTCCATTCCCACTTATAATCCTTCTTTTACATTTCATTCAGAAGAGAAGATGCATTTCCAGTATCTTGTCTTTGGGGGAAGTTTTCTACCACTGGTGGCTCTTTATCAATTGGAAGTAATTTGATTTTGAAAGACTTTTGATGCAGTCATGAAATTATTGGACAAATACTAAATTTGAGTAGCGGAGTTTATTTCTCTGGTCTTTGATTTGATTCTTTTGTTTTCTCTCTCTCTCTCTGTGTGTGTGTGTGTGTGTGTGTGTGTGTGTGCTTATTTATTAAGCCCAGGCTAGATAATAGCTTCTTGTTTTCTATGTGTCAAAGTAAAAACTTGAAAATTATTCCTAACTTCTTCACTAGAGATATATTTATAAAAATGAAACATTACAGAAATTGTTTACATAAAATGGTGTTAGTCTTAGTTAAGTTGCCTCAGGCCCTATTATAGCTATGCTTTCTCTTACTTGAAGAATCCTGGAAAGAATGTGTACATTTACATCTTACTTCATTTCAGAAAAGGATTTGAGGCAGACTATATATTCACAATTGGAGAAAGTCAGTTTATTGGGGTAAGGAAAAAGTAAGGTTCTAAAAAGTGAAGTAAATATTTTCTCCCATAGAAATGCCAGTCATTACATTAGAATGTGAACAAAGAGAAGTTTATGATAGGAATCTTTTTGTGTGTGTGTGTGGAATTGCAAAAGTTCCATTTGGGTGTTTTAATCATGGAGAAAGACAATTATAGAAATGTATCTATTTATGCTCTTATAGATTAAGCCATGATTGGAGGAGACTGATACTTTTTAAAAAATGCTTGAGAAATATTTGGCCTTTTAATAGAGTTTTAGGTATTTTTATTCACTTATTTTATGTAGATCAATTGATAATATTTTTATTAGCCTTCTGAGAATTAGCACTCTGAATATTCTGAGTATTATCTCTGGATTCAATATTATTTTAAGGTTCTGTACTAACACTTGAAATTCTGTTGTATGAGTTTATTTAGTGCTTCTTTGTGCCTACTTTTTTGCTATTGCTCTATTTGTGGATTGAGGCAACACAGAAATCAAAAGAAATTTCAATGAACAAACCATAACATCAGGAGTGTTTGCAGTGCATTTAGTTAAACCATCATTTGGTGGGTACATTCTGTATGAGTCATGAACTTAAGTGCATCTACAGACCAAGCAGATAAATTAGTGAAGTATGGCAGGTGTATGGAAAATTAATTGCCAGAAATATAATCAAGATTTCTTTGCTTTTACTGGAATACAGTGTGAAGAGATAACATAATAAACATAAATACAGTAATGGAGATCATATTTTACCATATACATTGGGAAATGCAAATTGAAAGTAGACATAGTAAATTATTAATCATTTTCTTTCATGTTGCATACTTGTTTGATTTCAGAACTGGAAAACAGATACTTCTGTGAAAACATGAAGTGTCAGGCCTTATATTTCACTTTGTGGAGTGTAGGATAGAATTAAGCCTTGAGTCTTCTATTTGATTTTGATATTTAATTGAATTCAGTTTCAAAACAGAAAGAAGCTCTTCATAAATTTATAGTTCATTTTGAACATGGATAGGATCATTGCACAGTGTTTTTATATTTAGGATAATTAAATTGTTTCACTTTTAGTATTATATTGCACTGTACTTCCAGTAACTTCTATTTGGAACTCCCAATTCACATTACCAGTGATAGATGAGGAAGATAAACTGAACAATGCTAGCTTATTCTCCATAAAGTTGCAGATCAAGAAAACATACTTGGAATTTGGGATTCAATTTTGCACTTTTGGAAATATAAAACTGGCTGTGACTTTCACATCTTTTAATAAAGCAAAGTAGATAAGATTACTCTCTGACAAATTAAACTCCTAAAGGTCCATTTTTTTGGTGATTAATGAACAAAAAAAGTGCTATTTGCTAATGTCCTTGGTGAGAAATATTCAAAAATATTTATAAGGGTCATAATGTCAAGTCTTTGATCCAGTTTTTGCCTCTAAGTTGAGATGGGCATTTTTCCTTGGGTAACATGAATCAGAGGATATCATCATTTAAAAAATTCATTCAACACCCATTAATGATTAAAAAAAAAACTCCCAGCAAACTAGGAAACTAGTGAAGCAATACAATTTTTTTTGCCCCTGCAGTTCCCTAATAACATTTACATAATGCTAGTGACATCGTTACATATTAATGATGCATCATTCATTCTGCTGCCCAAGACTCTTTCAGATGTTGTAACTGTTTTGTTGATGATGATCACAAATGCAAGTCTTACTCAGAATATGCAGGAAAATGTGAACAAGCCATTTTATTGTCATGTTAAATTTACTACTCAGAATTTTATAGCACAACAGTAGAACAATACTTGTATCAAGCATATCTCCTCTTGAACTCTTTAGGCCTTCATCATTGCATTCCTAGAATTCAATGTCTCTCAGTGTTGACTACACTGCTGTGTACTCACAGCCACCAGTGGGGAGAAGAGTGGAAGATAAGTGAGGGGCCCAGGGCTGAGTGAGTCCCATTTGCACAAGGAATGTCTGTCTCTGTCCCACAAGGCTTGAGGCTGATTTGGGAGAGCACAGAATCACCACATCAATCAGAGGCAAGAAGAGACATGTATATAGTGTTGGCATTATCAAGTGATGGCCTCAAAAGCTCTTGAAGACACAGGCATGGACTCCCTTGTGCCACCAATGCCTGTGGAGGCTGTGGGGGGTAGGGGATCAGCTTGTGTGCCAACAAGGGGACACACATGGTAATGGGTGCCTGCTGCCAACGTTGCCATCTTTGGGTGCTGTAGGCTGGAAGCAGCATTGCCCAAGGTTCAGTGGTGGGCCATGGATAGCTTAGAGAGATACTTGTCCTCTGTGTGATATGAATGAGAGCCACCCCAAATCAGCAAGTCAGTACCAGTCTTATGCAATTTCATGAAAGTAATACCATGCCGGCTGGTGGGAACATTGTGCTCACCAGGATGCCCTCCTGGAAGTAGGACCTCAAGACCAGCCCACAGATATGATTGCTGGAGCTCTTTGGGGCATGTGGCTAACCTCATGCAAGGGGTAGAGTAGCAGTTCAAAATGCAATCGGAAGAGAGAAATGACAACCAGTGACTGGGTCACACACTAGTTTCAGTCTGGGCGAACTATGTACTGCCTGGGAAGCACTACTTGTTGGGCCAGCACTGGTGCTAGAGGGGAACTTAAAAAATTTCCAGGAAGGCATCCTTAAGGCCCAGGACCTCTTATATTTAATACATATTCTTTTATGAAATCTCCAAATGTAAATAATTTGGTGTCAGGCAATTAAATTAATATGTAACTGTATTTCACAGCAGCATTGCTGATTTTTTTCACATTCAAAATAAATCCTAATGAAATTGCACTCCCTTTCCAGCTTACTCAATGTTTTGTCACATGGTACATTGCTTAAGAGCACAGATTCTAAACCTAGAATGCTTAGAAATCCGAGCTCTTCTACCTGCTGGGTCTGTGACTTTGAGCAAGTTACTTTACCACTCTGCATTCCAGCTTCCTCATCTATAAAATAGGAAAAAATAATAGTACCTATCTCATAGGATTGTATTGAGCATCAAAAGCCTGAATACTTGTAAATACCTAGAACTTTGTCAGGTGCATGGCACATACTCTGCAAGTGTGCACTACTATTATTATATGCCAGTGGTTTTCAATGGGAGTTATTTTGCCCTTCCAGAACATTTAGCAACATTTGGAGACAGTTTTGGTTGTGTGTGTTTAGGGGCACACTACTGGCATCTAAGGGATAGAGGCAAGGGATGCTGCTAAACATCCTACAATGCACAGGACAGTCCCCATAACAAAGAATTATTCAGTCCCAAATGCCAATAATGCCAAGGTTGAGAGAACTACTGACAGTTCTTACTATGGTCTGTTTCATAATTGTGTCTTCAACTATATACTTTCTTTAACTGAAATGTAATTAATATAATTAATTAAATAATCAGTATACTTTTGACAAAGGTGAATTTTTTTTACAAAATAAACAAGTTTCAGTCTTCAGTTCCACAGAAAAATATGCTCTTTTGTTTCTCTTGCAATACGTTACCCTCTTAATCTATTCCTGAAATAGTGAGTATAAGAAATACTTACTACCCACAACTATATGGTCGACTAATCTTTGACAAAGCAGGAAAGAATATCCAATGGAAAAAAGACAGTTTCTTCAACAAATGGTGCTGGGAAAACTGGATGGCGACATGCAGAAGAATGAAACTGGACCCCTTTCTTACACCACACACAAACATAAATTCAAAATGGATGAAAGACCTACATGTGAGATGAAACCATCAAAATCCTACAGAAGAACACAGGAAACAACCTCTCTGACTTCGGTCATAGGATTTTCTCAGTAGACAGGTCACCAGAAACAAGGGAAACAGAAGTAAACATGAACTATTGACCTCATCAAGATAAAAACTCCTGCACAGCAAAGGAAACAACCCACAAAACTAAAAGGCAACTTACAGAATGGGAGAAGATATGTGCAAATGACATATCTGATAAAGGGTTAGTATCCAAAATCTATGAAGAACTTATTAAACTCAACACCCAAAAACAAATAATCCAGTTAAGAAATGGGCAGAAGACATGAATAGAAACTTTTCCAAAGAAGACATCCCAATGGCTAATAGACACATGAAAAGATGCTCAACATCACTCATGATCAGAGAAATACAAATCAAAACCATGATGAGATACCACCTCACACCTGTCAGAAAGGCTAAAATTAACAACACAAGAAACAATAGGTGTTGGTGAGGAGGCAGAGAAAGGGGAACACTCTTGCACTATTGGTGGGAATGCCAACTGGTGCAGTCACTCTGGTGAACAGTATGGAGGTTCCTCAAAAAATTAAAAATAGAACAATCCTACAATCCAGCAATGGCACTACTAAGTATTTACCCAAAGGATATAAAAATACAGATTCAAAGGGTAAATGAACTCTGATGTTTATAGCAGCATTATCAACATAGCCAAGCTATGGAGAGAGCCCAAATGTCCACTGACTGATGAATGGATAAAGAAGATGTGGTATACATATACAATGGAATATTACTCAGCCATCAAAAAGAATGAAATCTTACCATTTGCAATGACATGGATGGACCTAGAATGTTTTATGCTAAATGAAATAAGTCAGAGAAAGACAAATACCACATGATTTCACTCATATGTGGGATTTAAGAAACAACACAGATGAACATATGGGAAGGGGGAAAGGGGAGAGATGGAAACAAACCATGAGAGACAATGATAGAGAACAAACTGAGGGTTAATGGAGGGAGGTGGGTGGGGGATGGGCTAGATGGATATTAAGGAGGGCACTTGTTGTGATGAGCCCTGGGTGTTGTATGTAAGTGATGAATCACTAAATTCAACTCCTGAAACCAATATTGCACTGTAGGTTAGGCTAACCAAAATAAAAAAAGAAATATTTACTGATACTCTTTCCTCTATTACAAATGCAAAAGAACAAGTACAGTAACAATTGCAAGTCAACAGCTGGCTTCAGTGACAGGCAGAAAATTGTAATGGGGTGATATAGTAGCAGAGAACTGGCCTTAAGTCCATGAAGCAAATCTAGAAAGAAACCACTCACTTTCTTTCCTGCCCCCTCCCTCTAATGTACCAGAGAGCACAGTGTCAGTTATTGTTTGAATAGGGATGAAGGTGGGAGAAGGAAAAGGCAAACTAATGGAGAAAAATTCTATCAGTGGATATTTCAAATATATTTAGTCTGTTTCATGCAATTGCAAAAAAAAAAAGAGAGTTAATCACAACAACCAAAAAATAGTTATGTGTGTCAAAATTTCTGGGAGCACTTTTGTCCTTAATGAAGCCTCTTTTCAAGGTAGAGGGTTTTCTGTCTTCAGTGCTTAAAGTGTACTCTACAGGCCAGCAGCATCACCCAGAGCTTGTTAAAAAGGCAGACTCTCAGGCCCCACTCTGGACCTGATGAATCAGAATCTGTATTTTAACAGTATCTCTAGGTGATTTGTATGCACGTTAAAATTTGGGAAGTGCTGGAATGCTCTTTGTGTCCCTGGCACATTAAAAACTCAACTTTTAATTCAGAAAAATCAGAATCTTTATTTTAACAATATCTCTAGGTGATCTGTATGCACATTAAAATTTGAGAAGTGCTGGAATGTTCTCTCTGTCCCTGGCATATTAAAAACTCAACTTTTAATTCAGAAATGGACCTATTAATAGGCTAAAAGGTGACTGAGGGAATCATTTTTAATCAGTGAGAAAGTTATTTTCCCTTCCTTTAAGTAATTTACATCACATTTAGTTTATTTATAGTTTCTCAAATGATCTGATTTTATAAGATATGATCTTTTCATTAATCTGATGTTATGGTTAATGATTTGTGTCATATTTGAAATTTAAAAGTTAACAATGAAGAGTATCATTGCTTTGAAAAGGTAACAAAATTGTTCTGCTACCTTTGTAACTTGCATACAGGGGAAGAACCACATGTGCAATCTAGCATTCTGTATTTCTGATATCTATAACATATACCTATTTGCATAAATCTAGATATGATAACTCTCATGTTTTACACACTTAGCTGACATTCACAGGCTGGGCTCGAAAGGGAAGTTACAATAAAACTGAATGGTGTTAGGAGAGGACACATTATTTCAATTAAGTGCACATCCTTTTTAAATACATTGGAGTTGTACACCAGGAGACCAAAAGCTGTGTTTCCCTCTGAAACCCAAGCATGAGCAGCAAAAGGGGAAGCTTCTCCTATAGTGTCTCAGGGGCATTTGATCCATTACCAGATGCCTGCCTCTGATTTTCATTGCCCTCACATTTTATCCTGTCCCCATCCCAGGGAAGGAGAAAAGGATGGGTATCTTATTTTCTGACAAGAAGACCAAAGGGTGAGGTGTGCAAATGATGCAAACTCCATACTCATGACTGCATGCCCAAATCTACCATCACTGTCACTTTTTTCTCTATAGCTCCTGCTAATTCTCCCTAGTCTCTTATTCACTTTGCCTATTGAAACTAAGTAGATCCCAGAGAACTTGATACAACAAACTTGAGATAGATATAGAACTTTGGCTTTCTAACCAGAAAACTAAACCATTCCCATGCCCTTCCATATTGGGTGATTTTCAAATTACTGTAATCTGTGTGTCTTGGAAATGGTTGGGTGTTTGGGGCTGCAAGCCACTAGTAGAAATAAATTTCAACTTTATCTGCTGCTTGTGAAGGATAATGAGCATTTTCTTATGAAATCTGGGGCCTCTCTCTCCCCAGTAGATTAACGTACTTCTATTGTGCCAGCTTCTATATACTGTCATTATTATTAGTCACAACAACATCTAAAATACCACCAAAATAAATGTCCTCTCAAACTGCCTTCCTGAAGTGGACTGAGGATATTCTGGCATCCACAAATGCAGAAATGTACACTGCAATGGGCTGTGTGTTTTACCAGACCAAAAATGAAATAAAGAACATATCAAGCTTGAAAGTTTATCAAGAGCTTCTAGATAATTCTGCCACTGTTTCAATTTAAGTAGTCTCTCATGAAACATTGGATCTCATTAGGCTTTCAGCTCTTGAGCCCCAGGATGCATTGTATTTAATTATCCTGGCATAAAACTTCTCAGAAGCTCTAAATCAAATAAAATTCTCTCAAAGGTGATCTCAGAAATCTCTTGACACACACACACACACACACACACACACACACATGTATATAACTATATAACTGTATTTCTTTCAATATGCAAACTCAGACCTTGGGGGAGTTGTTGGATATAGAGACATCTGTCTTAAGGCCAGTATGAAATCTGGTTTATAGAGAAATTATCTTTATTGCTGTTGAGTGGTTATGAGCAAGATGCATGCTCATGTTGACATAGGATAGGTGGTGTGGCTAAAGCTAAAGCTTATCGAAATGTTTCTGAAATAAAAGAAATCTGGAGTGAATATGCCCAAGTTTTGGAATGTCAATTATTCATGTGATTTCAATAAACTCTTTCTATGGGTTCTGTTCCTGTTTTGCCCATTTGACATTGTCACTGACTAAACTGTCATTTGAATATGGGTTTTTTGATAAGCAATAATAATGATAGTAATAATAAGCAACAGTGGTCATTTCTATCTTTTGAACCTATTTCACAAGATTTAAGAGATGAGAAAATCCCCTTTTCAATCAGGATCTCTAAAGTAGAAGCTTCAGAGAAGAATTTAAAAATCCTCCAAAACAAAATCTCTTCCTTTAACATATTAATTTATGAAAGATTAAAGGTAAGGGGGGCAGAAAGGCAGTGGGGTGACAGCAGTGATGGAAAAGAGCACAACTGCAGCTTTTATGAAGCTGGTAATGTTCTCTTTCTGATCTGGGTGCTGGTAACATAGGTATGTTCAGTTTGTGAAAATTTGTCAAGCTATGCACTTATTATCACTGCATTTTTCTTGATGTATGTTTCAATAAAAAGTAACATACAAGGAAAAAAACCAAACATGTAGTTTATGAAGGTGGTCCAGGGTATCATGAAGGTAAAACATGGTGAGGGCCAGGGTAGGATAATGTCACCTGAAATGGCAAGAGGATATGTTAAAAGGGCTTGGCAAGGCCAGTAGCCAGAGTTTCTGGAGAAAAGTCTAAGAAGGCCGAAGGGGAGATAGAGATGACAGATGATGGTGGGGAAGAGGATAGTGAATCAGGATGCTAGAACCCAGAGGGAATTGAAACAGAAAGCCAACCCAAGAGCCAAGTTTGCCTGGATCACAGACTATTGGTAAAAGTTCTCAGCAGTAATTAGCATAGATCTAGGCAGCAGAGGAAGGAGGGTGGGTCTCTTCTTCCCAATTCAAAAAGTGGCAAAGATCCTAGCCACACTGTTGAATGGGACCTATTACTCATAGAGAAGGTGGAATTGTCAATTACACAGAAAATATTGCTTCCCTAGACAGTATATCCTCTGAGACTCAATCTTGTTTATCTTGGCATCTCCTTGAGCACTTTTAAGTGATAAAGAGTCCCTTTGGGTACTGTTTGATCCACCATCCCAATTAAGGAGATTTGTGGCCATCCCTACCAAACCAAATGGTTGGATGGATCTGCCAATTTTTCACTCCACAAACACTTGTTGAGTACCTACTGTGTGCTAGGAGCTGTGCTAGGTGCTGGGGAGGCAACTAATAAAGCAGAGAAAATCCCTGCCCCTTGAAACTGACATCTAATATACCACAGCTGAGGGCTTTTTTTATTTACAGTTTTACAAATGAAGAAAAAATCTGTTGAGAATTATCAAAACACTACAATGGCTAAAATATGCACAAATATGTCCACTGGTTAACCTAGGTATGTATATACAGAAAAAGGATATCATATACACACACAGGTTCTTTGTTTACTGTCAGTCTAAGAGTACATTTCATGGGGTCCAAAAGACCCAGGTTTAAGGTTTAGGGTTTAAGACCTTTCCCTCTTTCTTGCTGGGAGAGGGCAAGCAGTTTGCTTACCTTCTCTAGGCCCCAATTGTCTCACTTATGAAGTGAGAATAATTTGAGTACCTATAATTTTAATGTAGTGATGAGACTTAATACGTTTATCTTAGTTACTAACTCATAATAATTATATTTATGATTATGTAATAAAAAGTAATGCATTCTGAATGGCTCAGTACTTTCAAGTCTTCTAGCTATCCTGAGCTCCTCTTTTTATATGAGCCCCATGAAAATTTTCTCAAATTTCTCAAGCTCTGGTCTTTATGCTGTGGAATGTCTAGGGTCTGTCATGCATTTATAAAGACTGTTGAGGTAGGAGACTTACAGTTTCCTGGGCAACTGAATTCCTCCTCCATCCAAATTCTTGATTCACTCTCATCAGGCTGCCATCGTGCCTCCTCCAACTTGTCCCAAGGATAGGTGCCTCTGTTTTACTTTCATTCCTTTCACACATCACTGACATGAGATTGTTGGGTGCAACAGACTGACTGAAGATTTGGAGACAACCAAGGGATCCCAGGGCATTGCCCAGAACAGGAGTACCCTTTTCATGGAGAATTCCTCACTGACTACCTTTCCTTCCCTAAAACTTGTCTTCTTCCCTAACTTCTTTCTATATCACTCTTGATATTCAACCCATCAGGAAATTCTGTTGGCTTTACTTTCAAAATGTACAAAGAATGAACCTTTTTAAAATTTTTATTTTATTTTTAAAAATTTTAATTCCAGTACAGTTAACATATACTGTTATATTAGTTTCAGGCGTACAATATAGTAATTCAACAATTATATACATTAATCAATGCTCATCACCGTAGTGTACTCTTAATCTCCCTTCACCTAGTTCATCCATCTCCCCCATTCACCTCTCCTCTGGTAACCACAATTTGTTCTCTCTAGTTAAGAGTCTGTTTTTGGTTTGTCTCTTTTTTTCTTTGTTCTTTTTTTTGTTTCTTAAATTCCACATATGAGTGAAATGATATGGTATTTGTCTTTCTCTGGCTGACATTTCACTTACCACTATACCTTCTAGATCCATCCATGTTGTTGCAAATAGCAAGGATTTATTCATTTTTATGGCTGAGTAATATTCCATTGTATATGTATACCACATATTTACATTCAAAGTAATTATTGATAGCTGTGTACTTATTGCTGTTTTGTTACTTGTTTTATGGTTGTTTTTGTAGTTCTTTGTTCCTTTCTTCTCTGGCTCTGTTCTCTCATGGTTTGCTGACTTTTTTTAGTGCTATGCTTAGATTATTTTCTCTTTATTTTTTGCATATCAATTACTGGTTTTTGGTTTGTGGTTACCACTTAGTTTGTATATAATGTCTTATCCATATAGCAGTCTATGTTAAGTTGAAGGTCACTTAAATTTGCACCCATTCTGTACTTCTTTCACTCCCATGGTTTAAGTATATGTTGTCATACTTTACATCCTTTTATTTTGTGAATCCCTTGACTGATACTTAAAGATGTAATTAATTTCACTGCTTTTTTGCTTCCTACTTTTCTTACTCCTCGTCTTCCCTTTCCACTTAAAGAGTCCTCTTTAACATTTTTTGTCAGACTTGTTTAGTGGTGATGAATTCCTTTAACTTTTGTTTGCGAAACTCTTTATCTCTCCTATTCTGAATGATAGGCTTGCTGGATAGAGTATTCTTGGCTTCAGATTTTTCCCATTCAGCACTTTGAATATATCATGCCAATCCCTTCTAGCCTGAAAAGTGTCTGTTGAAAGATCAGCTGATAGCCTTATGGGGTTTACCTTGTATGCTACTGTTTTCTTTTTTCTTGCTGCATTTAAAATTCTCTCTTTATAACTACTTTTTGCCATTTTAATGACTATGTATCTTAGTGTGGACCTCCTTGGGTTGATTTTGTTGGGAACTTTATATGCCCCTGGATCTAGATTTCTGTTTTGTTTCCCATATTTGGGAAGTTTTCAGCTATTATTTCTTCAAATACATTTTCTCACTCCTTTTGTCTCTCTTCTCCTTCTAGGATGCCAATAATGTTAATGTTATTACACTTGATGGTGTTACTGAGCTTTCTAAGTCTATTTTCATTTTGTATTACTTTTTTTGCTCACCTGTTCAGCTTGATTGCTTTCCTTTACTCTTTCCTCCAGGTCGCTGATGTGTTCTTCCGCTTCCTCTAGTCTACTCTTCATTCCCTCTAGTCTATTTTCTTTTAATTTTTTAAAGTTTATTTATTTATCTTGAGAGACAGAGACAGTGCAAGTGGGGGAGGAGCAGAGAGACGGGGAGAGAGAGAGAGAATCCCAAGCAGTCTCTGCACTGCCAGCACAGAGCCCAATGTGGGGCTCAAACCCATGAAGCCATGAGATCATGACCTGAGCCAAAAGCAAGAGTCAGTTGCTTAACCGACTGAGCCACCCAGGAGCTCTCCCTCTAGTCTATTTTTAAACGTTTGTTTGTTTGTTTGTTTGTTTAGTGCATGAGCTGGGGAGGGACAGAGAGAGAGAGCAAGAGAGAGAATCCCAAGCAGGCTCCATGCTCCATGTGGAGCCCAACACAGGGCTTGATCCCATGACTGTGAGATTATGACCTGAGCCAAAATCAAGAGTCAGACACTTAACTGACTGAGCCACCTAGGTGTGCCCCCAAGTCTATTTTTAATTTCTGTTACTGGATTCTTCCTTTTGGATTGGTTCTTTTTCTATGTTTTCTATCTTTTTGTTGAGGGTCTGAGATCCTCCACTCTTTTCTCAAGTCCAGTGAGTATCTTTATGACCATTACTTTAAATTCTCTGTCAGGAACACTGCTTATCTCCATTTCATTTAGCTTAATTGCTATGATTTTTGTCCTGTTGTTTCATTTGGGACACATTCCTTTGTCTCCTCATTTTGTCTACCTCTCTGTTTCTATATGTTAGGAAAGTCAGCTACATTTCCTGCTCTTGAAAGTAGTGTCCTTATGAAGAAGAGGTCCCATGGTACCCTGCAATGCAATGTTTCATGTCCACCAGAGCCTAGCCCTTCAGGAAGGGCTCCTATGTGTGCTGTGTGCACCCTACTCTTGTGGCAGAGCCACATTTGCCTTCAGTCCAGTCATCTGCGATGGCTTTCTTTGCCTCTTGTGGGCAGGTTTTGCCTCTGTGTTGTTAGTGGGCCAGTCTGGGGCTGCAATGGACTTGAGATTAGTCAGACCAGGTGTTTTCCAGAGATGCAGTAGTGCCAAACTGCAGGGTACTTTCCCTGTGTTGTCCCCTGAGAAGCCTTTGTTGGTGGGTGGGGCCTGCACTCAGACCAGATATCTTCCCCCAGCCCACGGCTGGGCCCACAGTTGGATGGTGTGTCTGGTTATCTTCCACTCTCCCTGGGGCAGGAGTCACTTTGGAGTGGTGCTGGCTCCTGCTGGGGCTGGTTTCACACTGCCAGGCTTGTGGCATTGCTTTGGATGGGCTCTGCCCAAGGGCATACTGGAGGGAGCATGTCCACAGGCAAATGCTGGGGCAGGTCACCTGGTGTCGGCAAGGTCCGAGCTGGTCAGCTGTAGGAGGGGATCTCCAGCTCCCAAGAAAACACGTGCCCAGGCTTTGCTGGAGGGGGTATTTCTGCAGAAGAATGTAGGGGTGGGGTGCACTGTTAGCAAGCCAGGTGGAGAGTGTGGCACTGCGCTGGTTCTGGCAGGTAGCCCTGTGTCTAGTTTAGGGGGTGTGGGAGGCAAATGGCTCCTGTCAGCTTTTTTGTTTTTGGAGAGGTCTCCCAACAATCACTGCCACTCCAGCACATGCTCTGAGATTAGCAAATAAATCTTCCTCCTGTATACCCCAGGCATTTTCCAAATTGCTGCTTCTATGTTGTATGTCAGCATGGCTGTTTGTTGTGCTCTTTAAGGGCAGGGACTCAATTTCCAATCATCAACTGATTTTTAAAGTTCCAGGTTAAGCCCTACTGATTATTGGGCCTCTCTGGTTTTCAAAGCCAATGTTATGGGGATTTGCCTTCCCCACGCAGGTCCACTGTGCCTGGAGTGCCTGGTATGGAGATCTGCTCCTCTCTACACCCACTGACAGTCCTCTGGGTCCATTTCGCTCCTGACCACATGTCAACCCTTTCTACCTTCTTCAATGTGGCCTCTTCTCTACATTTGGTTATGGAGACTCTGTTATGCCAGTCTTTCTGTCATTTTCCAAGTTATTTACATGGATGTGGTATTACCTAGTTGTATCTGTGGGAAAAGGTGAGCTTAGGATCTTCCTAGTCCACCGTCTTCCCAGGGAGGCTCATGAACTTTTTTTAAACTGATATTTTCCTTGTGTTTCTGAGGGATTGGTTATCATAATTCCATTTTCATTCATTATTTTATCTATTTGGGTCATCTCCCTTTTCTTTTTGAGAAGCCTGGCTAGAGGTTTATCAATTTTGTTCATTTTTTCAAAAAAACAACTCCTGGATTCATTGATCTGCTCTACAGGTTTTTTAGATTCTATATTGTTTATTTCTGCTCTGATCTTTATTATTTCCCTTATTCTGCTGGGTTTGGGGTATCTTTGCTGTTCTGCTTCTATTTCCTTTAGGTGTGCTGTTAGATTTTTTATTTGGGATTTTTCTTGTTTCTTGAGATAGGCCTGGATTGCAATGTATTTTCCTCTCAGGACTGCCTTCGCTGCGTCCCAAAGCGTTTGGATTGTTGTAGTTTTGTTTTCATTGGTTTCCGTATATTTTTCAATTTCTTCTCTAAGTGCCTTGTTGACCCATTCATTCTTTAGTAGGGTGTTCTTTAACCTCCATGCTTTTGGAGGTTTTCCAGACTTTTTTCTGTGGTTGATTTCAAGCTTCATAGCGTTGTGGTCTGAAAGTATGCATGGTATGATCTCAATTCTTGTATACTTAGGAAGGGCTGTTGTATGACCCAGTATGTGATCTATCTTGGAGAATGTTCCATGTGCACTACTCGAGAAGAAAGTATATTCTGTTGCTTTGGGATGCAGAGTTCTAAATACATATGTCAAGTCCATCTAATCCAATGTATCATTCAGGGCCCTTTTTCTTTATTGATCCTGTGTCTAGCTGATCTATCCATTGTTGTAAGTGGGGTATTAAAGTCCCGTGCAGTTACCACATTCTTATCAATAAGGTTGCTTATGTTTGTGATGAATTGTTTTATATATTTGGGGGCTCTGGTATTCGGCGCATAGACATGTATAATTGTTAGCTCTTCCTGATGGATAGACCCTGTAACTATTATATAATGCCCTTCTTCATCTCTTGTTACAGCCTTTAATTTAGCGTCTAGTTTGTCCGATATAAGTATGGCTACTCCAGCTTTCTTTTGACTTCCAGTAGCATGATAGATAGTTCTCCATCCCTTCACTTTCAATCTGAAGGTGTCCTCAGGTCTTACACCATTCACAAAAATAAACTCAAAATGGATAAAGGACCGGAATGTGAGACCGGAAACCATCAAAACCCTAGAGGAGAAAGCAGGAAAAAACCTCTCTGACCTCAGCCGCAGCAATTTCTTACTTGACATATCTCCAAAGGCAAGGGAATTAAAAGCAAAAATGAACTATTGGGACCTCATGAAGATAAAAAGCTTCTGCACTGCAAAGGAAACAATCAACAAAACTAAAAGGCAACCGACAGAATTGGAAAAGATATTTGCAAATGACCTATCGGACAAAGGGATAGTATCCAAAATCTATAAAGACTCACCAAACTCCGCACCCAAAAAACAAATAATCCAGTGAAGAAATGGGAAGAAAACATGAATAGACACTTCTCTAAAGAAGACATCCAGATGGCCAACAGGCACATGAAAAGATTCTCAACATCACTCCTCATCAGGGAAATACAAATCAAAACCACACTCAGGTATCACCTCACGCCAGTCAGAGTGGCCAAAATGAACAAATCAGGAGACTATAGATGCTGGAGAGGATGTGGAGAAATGGGAACCCTCTTGTATTGTTGGTGGGGATGCAAACTGGTGCAGCTGCTCTGGAAAACACTGTGGAGGTTCCTCAAAAAATTAAAAATACATCTACCCTATGACCCAGCAATAGCACTGCTAGGAATTTATCCAAGGGATACAGGAGTGCTGATGCATAGGGAAACTTGTACCCCAATGTTTATAGCAGCACTTTCAACAATAGCCAAATTATGGAAAGAGCCTAAATGTCCATCAACTGATGAATGGATAAAGAAGTTGTGGTTTATATACACAATGGAATACTACTTGGCAATGAGACAGAATGAAATACGGCCTTTTGTAGCAACGTGGATGGGACTGGAGAGTGTTATGCTAAGTGAAATAAGTCATGCAGAGAAAGACAGATACCATATGGTTTCACTCTTATGTGGATCGTGAGAAACTTAACAGAAGACCATGGGGAAGGGGAAGGAAAAAAAAAGTTAGAGAGGGAGGGAGCCAAAGCATAAGAGACTTTTAGAAACTGAGAATAAACTGAGGGTTGATGAGGGGTGGGAGGGAGGGGAAAGTGGGTGATGGGCATTGAGGAGGGCACCTGTTGGGATGAGCACTGGGTGTTGTATGGAAACCAATTTGACAATAAATTTCATATTTAAAAAATAAAGTGATATTTTCTAAGTACCTAGGATGATATCTGGCATAAAGTAGGAGATCAATAATTATTTGTTGAGTAAACTAACAAAAAATATGCTTAGAACAGTGCCTGGTGTGAATAGATAAATTTAAATTTTTATTAAATGATTTTCTACAATCTGTATTATAGCATTTCAAGTGTTTATTGTGAGGAGTAAGTTTTCTCTGTAGAAAACTTGGCTGTCCTAAACCTCACACTCAAGTCAATTTATTAGCACTTGGGTGTACTATCCCTGTCTTACCTCCCAAGGACTGAACATCTTTAGTGTTTGGTAAAGTCAATTTCCCAGGTTTTCAGACCTTCAGAGGAAAAATCAAACCTGTAGTGTCCCTACCCCCATAAGGGGCAGGTCCTTAGTGAAGATCAGCTTGAGACTAGTTGAAAAGCCTCTTTCTTTACCACAAGCATCACATCTGTACCTTTAAATAGCATCCGTTTGATTGAAGAAAGGGACCATCTGAACTGTCAGGTATTTGCAATTAAAAATAAAATTGCTCAGCCAAGAAGCTATTATCACAAGTCCTTCATGTGATAGACATTTCAGGTTCTACCAAATACATTGCAAGAGGTATCAAGAATATGAGAAATGTGCATATTCGAATTTTAGTTCAGTGAAACAACTTTTCTTAATGCTGCCTCAATGAAACTTTTAGACATATGTTAACATATCTCTGTTCTGCTTAAAATCTTTTTTTATAATTCTCTATAAAATACGTGAAACATGCTCCATTAGTCTAACATTATAGGAACCCCATATCCACTCCAGAGGTGGAAAATATTGTACCCAAGATTCTGGATGTGTTTTTGTTCCCCTCATGAATATGGTGAATTCAGTCTTAGCCTTCTTCTCCATGCAGTATTCCAAGCATGCACTATTCCAAGTTACAGATGGATCCTTTGCTTCCCTACAATCTACTTCCACCTAGGCAGACAGAGAGCCTTTAGCATGCACTGTCTTCCTCTTATCAATGTCCTCACACCAATCATTCACCCCAAATGATCTGTCTTTCTCTCTCTGACTTAATCTCTTGGCATTCTCCCTGACTCACTATGTGTCAGCTGTGCTGGCCTCCTTTTTCCTTCACATACTAGTGAACTCAAACCTTGAGACCTTTGCACTGAGTGTTACCTCTTTCCATAACATTCTCCATATGTGTAACTTAAGTTTTTGCTCAAACCTTACCTTTTTAATGAGGCCTATCATGACCACCAATTTAAAGCTGCAACCCACTTGTGGTAGGCAGAATAATGCCCCCCCCCAATATTCATGTCCTAATCCCCAGAACCTGTGAATATGTTGCCTTACATGGCAAAAGGGACTTTAGACATGTGATTAAGTTAAGGATCTTGAAATGGGGACATTATACTGGATTATCTGGGTGAGCCTGAGGTACTCCCAAGGGTCCTTGTAAGAGGAAGACAGAGAATCAGAGAAGATGTAACATGGAAACAGAAGTAAGAGAGAAGAGAGATTGGGAGATGCTACTCTGTTAGCTTTGAAGATAAAGAGACCTTGAGCCAAGAAATTGCAGGTGTCCTTTAGAAGCTGGAAAAGGCAAGGGAATGAATTTCCCTTACACCGCCCAGAAAGAATGTAGTCCTGCTAATGACTTGATTTTAGAACATCTGACCTCTAAACCATAAGATAATAAATTTATGTTGTTTTAGGTCATTATTTGTAGTAATGTGTTACAGCATCAGGAGAAGACTAATATATCTTCCCATTCTACTTATTTTCCATATCATTTATCAACCTTTATTGTACCAGACAATGTGTTCATCATGTCTATTGTTTACTGTATCTCTCCTGCCTTGCCCTCTGTCCCCCTCTAGAATGTAAGTCCCACAAAGGCAGAAATCTTCATGTGTTTTGTTCACTGTTGTAAACCTGCACTTAGAACTTGATACATTGTAGGTACTCAATAAACATCAGTTGAATTAATTAATTGGTTAGTTAATCCTTAACCTACTTTTACCCTGTGAAATTACTTTCTACCACTTAAAATGAATCATCTAATCTGACCCATGGTCCTATTTTTTTCTCCTCTATCCCTCTCTGTCTCTCTCTTTCATATACATATACACCTAACACACAACCCTTCTGAATTTAGAATTCTTTCTCTGGCAGAGTGCATCCAATTCAGGTTATTGCATTCCATGAAGCCCTCTCTCAACTCAACAGTCCACATTGAACTCTACATTTTCTGAATGCCTATAGCTTGTCTTATTGTCACCCCCCAATTTTGCGCTTATATTCTCTTATCTTTTGCATCAGCTAATCTTCAGTTAGGAGGCAGAAACCACACAGTAATTAGAACAGGGGGAGTTTAATATAAAGAATTATTAATGAATAAAGGGAATGAATTACTAAAGGGTAAAGGATAATTCTAAAGAACACAGAGTAGCATAGGGGGAAGCCACTATCTCTACGGATAAGGCAGAGTACCTAAGGCAGGAACAAACTTGGAAGAGATTCAGACCTCAGTGGAGAGGGTGTTGGCGTGGCCCACTGGTTGTTGGAGATATTCACTGAGGTGCTATGGACAGGGACTGGCAAACAGGAAACCACTGCATGGATGCCAACTGAACTTACTAGAAAGCCACTTGCTGGGGTGCTGATGGGACTCACAGGAAGTTGCCCAGAAGGTGCTTTGAAAACACTCTGAGAAGCTGTCCTCTGGGTTGCTAGTAGCATTTGTTGGGAAGTTGCCTGTGGGGGCGCTCTGAAACTCAATGAAGAGTGAGAACCTCTGGGTGTTCTGCATACCACTGACCACTGTGTGCTGCAGAAGCAAGCAAGGAATTAGAAAGAGGAATCCCTGTGCCCTGCCATGTACTTCTAGCACCTTCTATTGACAAATCCTAACACTATACTATCTGGCAAAGAAGAAATATTCACAGGATCCAGCTCCAGTAACACAAAGCAGGGCAAAAAAGAGTGTGTTTGGAGCTGAGAGGCAATACATTGATAATTGGCACACCTTTGTAATTTCTCTTGAGTGTTAGCAATATTGTAAGTTCCTTGAGGGCAAAGGCAATGTAACACTTCTCCCTCATCACTCCACAATGGTTTATATGGCATTTAACATAGTGCTGACCACATGTTAAGTAAGTACTTGGTTGACTGTAAATAAAATTTTCCTCAACTTTTATTTGCTCAATAGCCCAGGAAGGTGATAGCATCATCCACTCCTTTTATGTTACCCTATTCTGAAATATAATGACAGAGAAGTTCAACCATGAGTGAACAACAGCTACCACCAAGTTAGCAATTTCCAACTACAAACCAGGCTGTGATTTTCTCCTCAGCTATTATGCCATCTTGGATGTCATTTTCAAAAACACTGAAGCCAAGCTGGGGCAAATTGTGATTTTGTTTATTAAACTCCCACTTAGTGGGAAACAGCTCTTTACTCAGGCTTCCAAGGCCAACCCATCAAGGAAGTATAGTCCAATGTGTCCCACCTTCTTCTTTTCTCATAAGATTTAGATTGTGCACAGAGCAATCCTTTCAGAATAAAAATGACTCAAACTGAACAAACCTGCTTTGTGTCCAAAAGGAAAAGAGTGCAGTCTAATAGTTATATTCACTTTAGTGTATTTCTTTGCTTCTAAAGGCCTTCAAAAATCTTATTTTGTGTGAATCCAAGAATCTCTCACTCCAGGGGCTCTAGTAAGTAGCTCATTTCAAAAATAAGATTGCCTATCCCTAATTTCATCACCAACCCTAGTCCTTTCTAGTATTCTCTTACCCATGATTAATATATGATAGTATTCTTTCCTTACTCTGCATATAATGAGTTTGCCTCAAATATTAGCCCAACTTTAGTAACTGTGGCCTATATCATTTCTTTGGAGGTAAAATGGTTTTAGGTCTTGAGTTAGACAAGTGTGTATGAGCTCAGAGTCTCCTTTTTATTTATTATTTCTGTGACCTTGGACATGTTTTCACTTCTTTGAATTTCAGATTCCTCTTTATAAATCAGGGCTAGTTGAGGGAAATGGGGCAAGTCTTTCCTCTTTAAATGCCAGTTTCCTCCTTGGTAAATAGGGCTAATGATGATACTTACTCCACAGGGTGGTTATAAGGATAACGTTTATAAAGCCCTTTGCCAGTGAATGTTCAATAAACGTCTAATGTGATTATAATGCAAACCAGACAATATCAACTTTTGTAGTCCAAGCCACCATCACTTCTTTCCTGAACTCCTGCAGTGGCACCTAACTGGTGTTCCTGCTTGTACTCTTGCCTTGAGCCTATTATCATAGAGCAGCCTGAAGAGTCTTTTCTGAACATAAATGAGGTCTTTTTACACCCTTACCCAAAGCCCTATGTTGGCTTCTCATCACACTTTGAACAAAGTCCAAAGTCTTTATCGTGGCTTACAAAGGTCTATATGTTTTGGCCTTGGCCTATTTCTCTGTATTCTCTCTTATTGATTTCCTTTATCCCTCATTTCTATCTAGTCAGGATTTTCTTGTGGTTCCTCAACCATGCAGGCATGTTCCTGGTCAGGAAATATTTATATGCTTATCTTTCTCATTGGAATGCTCATCATCCCAGATATTCACACTGCTCATGACTTACTCTTGCATTTTATTAAGGTTTCCATGCAAATGTCTTCTCTTCAAAAAGGTTTTCCTTGGTCACTAAATGTCAAATGGCTCCCACCTCCCTTCCATTGGTCTTTAGCCCCTTACTTTACCTTATTTCACTCATCATACTTCTTGGTACCTAACGTTTTGGTATATATTTATTTGTTTATGATGTTTTGTTCCATTAAAATGCAAGTTTACTGAAGGCAGGGACTTTGTTCACCATGGTCCAGTACTTGGCATATATTAGGTTCACAATAAATATTTGTTGACATCAGGCACATTATCATTTTTATTATCTATGATTTTGAGTCTTGTGGGACTTTGGACCTTTTGTGAGACTCTCATTAAAGTGATAATGTCTCTGACAGTGGCCCACTCATCCCTTGGTAATCTCAGCTAAGATTTATACCAATTACCAAGGGTAAATCTTAGCTGAGATTCCCAGAAATAAGATACATGGCTTTACTCTAATGCTTTGGGGGAAAAGAGAAGTGAAAAAAGAGTAAGGAGGGGAAAGAGAAGGTAATAGGAGATACGGGAATATCTCAAAGAAAAATCTTCACTAAATTTGTTATTTTTCCTAGAGTAATATTTGGTTACTTGCTCAAACCAGGATTTTATATGAGAGAAAAACTCTATTTCTCTGCCTCTATTTCCTAAATCTACTTATATTCTGCCTACACAGCACAAATGTAATGTCACTTGCTGAAGAGAAGCCAATTCTAACATTTTTCAAGTTGTCTAAAAACAAAATGGAAGAATTGTTTTTGTTTTTTCTTTAACAATGAAAATAATACCTTAGTTTATAACCAAACAAAATAAACTTAAATACTAAGTCATAATGTAAATATATACCTAGGATTCTGAAAGTTCATTCATAGGAATATTATAGTTGAACTATATGAAATTGCTGATGTTCAGCTCTTTTTGACCTAGTAAAATGGCAATTTCATGTGGTTGAATCTAATATGTGTGGCAATATGTACAGATTATAAAACTCAGAGAGATAAAGCTGTAACTCCTTATGTTTTTAACTATGAAAATTATCTTGTACTAGTAAGGATAGACTAGGTTATGCTTCAACAAAACACTCTCTCCCCCAAATGTCAGTAGCTTAACATAATAAAAGCATATTTCTTGTCCATACTACATATTCCAATACTGGGAGTTTTGTTTCACTCAGTCACTCAGGGATCCATGGTGATAGAACTACCACCTTTGTGTAGCTGCATCATCTGGAACTCATGGACTTTTTAGAGGATGCCACAAAAGCAAAGATGAAGGAATTGAACATAGTAATTTTCAGTGCCTCTGTCCAGAAGAGTGATCCCCTCCACACTTCTGTTCTTATTTTATTGGCTAGAAATGGTCCTATGGTTCTTGCAAGCTCATTTGTCTCCTCCATCCTATCTCTAGTGTAGGGTATCTCCTCTACACCTTTTTTTTTTTTTAGAGTTCTTCTCAACTCACACCACATCCTGGAAGGCTAAATGGCTCTTATTTCTCAGATGTCTCCTGTGACTTATTCTTAAACAGTGTAACATTTATGAATCTCCTTTGACACTCTGTGGCTGGAAAGCAAGGGATACTGAAGTGTTCTGGGAGTGGGAAAAGGGGAAATGGAAAGAGGTGCATGCAACTATGGTTAGCTCTCTTTGCTTAGAACAACCATCGTTTCAACCCTTCTGGGTCTTCCTCATGTTGGTCCAGGGAGCTTTGCAACAAGTACATCTTAAAAAGAGGTGAAGAGAGACATAAACTTATTTTTCATTCATTTCCCCAAACTTATCTTGGGATTTTTGTTATCCTTTCCCTCTAGATTTTTTTTTGTATGGGGGAGGGGGAGGGAAGCACTAGAGGGTAGGAAGCAATTGAAAGGACAAAGTTCCACCTTGGCTCCAAACTCTCTTGCCCTTAACCCATAATCTTACTCAAATCTATTCTCCAAAACCTTATTTCTTCTCTATGTGGCTGGAAAATGCTCCTATCACTACATCGTGTTGAGTCTATGATACAGATAAAAACTCTAGCCTTCCGCTCTCAGGCTTTGGACCCTGATATGGAAAGCCAACTTGCTATAATTTCCAAATATAAAGTTTAATAGTGACTATTGGTTTTAAGTTGGTTCTACCATATTTTGAGGGCATGATTGACAATAATTAAATGGGTAAAGGGCAAGCTGTAAGACTACTAAGAACTACTGAAATTCCTGGGAAAAAATACAGTTAACTTCATGAAACCAAGACCTACAATAACTTGAATATGAATTAATTATTGGCACTCATCCTCCTCACAGCCTTCTCACCTAGAGATTGCCTAAATTTCTTATTCACTTTGGAGTGGGTGTGGGTGGATGTTGTTATGGAGAGAGGTAAGGACTGGTAAGAAATGGCAGGATACCATATAAGGTAGAGGGTAGGTGCTTGAGTTTCCAGTATTCTTATGGCCCATTTTTCCATATTGGGCCAACCAAATTTGTACCAATAGACAGGGAAATGCTTGGAAATGTCTTTGTCCTATGTACTCATAAGGCCAAGAATGACTCCTATGAGCTATTAGGTGGACAAATTAGGAGATGCCAAAACATGGCATAAATCGAAACAGCTGAAACCCTGAAACTCCTAGCAGACCATATGCATAAGTTTACCCCCAAATTTTCATCAAAACTGTGCTAATATGGCTCTTCATTTTACACAATGGATGTAATTGCCTTATTCATTTATTTGTTAACTTGTTTAATATCAGTTTTCCCCACTTAGGAATGCAAGCTCTGTGATGCCAGAGACTTTGTGTATTTGGAATGCCTAACACATGCCCAGAACACGGTGAGTGCTCGCTCAACCTATATTGTTGAATGAATGAATGAATGAATGGATACAAATGAATGAATATAAGGCACTACACTGGGGTTTGAAGATGAATGAAGCAGGTTTTCCCGCACTAAGGGAGTACACAGGCCAGAAAAGGAAACCTATTGCCCAATAAGTAATCCTAAATGTTGAAATACTGGGGCTGAAACAAGCAGGTGGTTGAAGCAATAGAGTAGCCGCCCCTTTATAAGGGATATAAATTCTCCAGTTTGCCACAGCCTACTTCATTCATCACATACCTGCATGGAGTGTGGGGACATTTGAGTGTGTGACTGCTCCTCTTGTAAGACGAGACCTTAGCCTGAAAAGACACATAAGCAAGCATAATTAATGTGGTGCTCCCAAGCAGTGTCCAAGAGTGGTAGAGAAAGGGGTCTGACAGACTGCAATAAGGTCTTACCTTGACACTTAGCTATGACCCATATGGATTGTAACCAAGGAACAGATGGCATGATGGATATCTCTGAGGATCACATGTGGATAGATGAATTTCAGAACCAGATTGTCAGTCCCTCTGCCCCTGGACCTATTAGCATGCTGGAAAAGCCATCAAAACTTTGACATAACCTAGGAGAAAGGGAAGGGACACCAAATTATCTAAGACTAAGGTCTTGGTGGAAAAGGAGGGCTCAAGATAGAAATTAAGTTGAATTATAGCAGAATAAAGTGCCATTTCTTGCATACTTGAGTTTGTGGTCTAATATTCTCAAACTTGCTCCATTTGCATATCATGTGCACTACAGGATTAAGGAGTAGGAGCTATATTTTAGAGTATATCCTCATTACAATTGGCCATGTTTCAAATAACAATTGAAAATAGCCATGAACAAAGAATGAGATAGATGATATTTTTAACATTTTCAAATTAGAGTCCTTTCATTTTTCAGCTACTTCCATTAATATTTCATTTCCTGGAAACTTCCTGTTATGTATCACCTCTTCTTTAACTTAACAGAGTCACTTTTATTTCTGGGGTACTTTGGAAAATATGCGATACCTAAGAGGTAAACAAATCATTTACTCTCTCTGGATCTCATTGACCTCATGTGTAAAATAAAGGAAGTCATCTAGACAAGTGCTTCTCAAGCTTTAGTGTATATAACCTGGGGGATCTTGTTAAAATGAAGACTGATTTAGCAGGTCTGGAGTGTGCCTGAGAGTATGCATTTTTATAGAAAGCTCCAAGCAGATGTTAGTGCTGCTGGTGCAGGGACCTCACTTTAAGTAGCAAGGGCCTAGATGACCTCCAAAATTCTTTTTCTTTGCATCTCTAGTTTATTTATGGGATATAATTCAACTGGAAACAAATATGTTTTTTTAAAATTGAGTTTCTTCTGTGCCAAAAATGAAGCCAATTGAAGGGTACCACTTTAGATTGTAATCCTTGAACTTAAATATATATTGCTATTTATTTCAATATTCTGTGGAGATAGCCTCTCTCCCCTGGAACAATATAAGGTCATTTATGAATATATTAGAGTCTTATATTTTTATATTATTCACCATCTTATGTGAAAAAAATGGTGTGTTTCCAGTGGTAGGATTAACTAGGCAGAGGGTGAGTAGTTACAACCTAACCACTAAGTGAACAATGTGAGGTTGATAAAATATTAATAACTGTATTTTCTTGGTTCTTTCCCAGTGCTACTCAGACTCATCCTAAATGTCTCTGGGAATCTTCAGAAAATCTCTCAAGTTTGTACTGAGAACTAAACCTCTACAGGTGTCTTTTATTTCCCACCTGTGGTGGGTTTTGTCCTTGTTGTTCCAAGTGGCAAGTAGGAACAGATGAATATGGCAAATACTGTATTGTGCACTCCTATCCATCTCCCTTGGTTGACCCCAGAAGTCACCTGAAAATAGTATCTTATGCAAGAGGATTCCTGGCTCTCTCATCTCGGGAATGTGCCTGATGCAAAATTTTGAGGATTTAAGGCTCCAACAATGAATATTAACCAATGAGGGGTAGACTCAATTGCTAAATACCCAGCTTCTTCAGGCCTCAGTGGGACAATTCTGAGACATGTTCCATATAATTTCTCTGAGGGTCTCTGGGGGGGTGGTGGAACCAAAGCTTCCCATGATGGTAACCCCTTATGGATGCACTTCTTATCAGTTTCCCTTCTTTGCTCGTCTCCCTCTACCTACTCTCTTCATACATACTCTCAGTGATAACATACCAAATAAACTACTTGCACCCAAATCCTGGCTTCAGCATCTGATTTTGGATGAACCCAACCAAAGCAATGATTGTCAAAATCTCAGCTTCCCCTAAAAGCAGCTTGCTGTGGGACTTCAGCATGCATCCATGAGAGAAGAGCTGGGATGGTGGCCCAACTGTTTTGTGCTCAAGAGCAACCCCTTGATTCTGGTCACTGACCTATTGCCTTCAGCTGTGTTTCTCCACCTCTACTTCTGAGGCTGCCAAGTCCCCCATTGTATATCCATTTTTGGGGGCCCCTATGAGTTGTTTGACCAGTAATGGTCCTCATGGGACATTCCCATTTGCATTTAGATTTTAGCATGTTCCTCTTAGGTTTATGCTGCAGTTCACATCACACATGATTCTATAAACTGCTTTCCCTTCAGAAGCTGATAACAGTTGACTCATGACATCCACAGAACATATTTTCAGAAAGAATTATCTGGTGGTGGCTCTGAGTAAAAGGGTAGTGATTACAAATGCAAGATCTGGAGTCAGACTTCCTAGGTTCAAATCGCAATTCTACTACTTGCTGGCTGTATGAGTGTGGGCAAAAGACTTAAACCTCTGGGGCACTTTGTTTCTTCCACTGTAATATGGGGGTGATAATATGACTAATCTCAAAGTATTGTGAAGATAAAATGTATAAAGATATGTAAAGCATTTAGGGTAGTGCCTGATCTGTCGTAAGCTCTCCATAACTGTTTGAGAAGCTCCTAAATGGATCCTTAGATAAGAATTTCAAATGTAAGTAATTTATTTTGGAGGTGATTGAGAGAAATCTTGCTGGGGAAGCAAGATGGACAAGGGAAGGACAAGTCAGTTACTATTGTGGGCAACTGAAGCTCAATCATACTGGAGAACTCTGGGACACAATGTAGAGCATGCCTCAGAGTTTTTCCAACTAAAGTGCCTAATTGTTCTGGTTTGCCTTGGGCTGAGGGGTTTCCCACAATGTGGGACTTCCAGTGCTAAAACCAAGACAGTCCTGGAAAAAGTGGGATGAGTTGGTCACTTTACAAATGGGGAATATTTATGAACTAGTTACCTATACTTCATTCATTGAAGATTGATTCCAGGGGTGTTAGCTTCTGGCATTTCCAGGTTACCATCCACGTTGACCAAACAAGCACCTGTGACCAGAGAGTTACAGGTGTTTACCCTAAGTAATCTTTTACCTTTATAGGTGAGAGCAAGAAGATATGGGTGGACACCAACAGCTCTTATTATTAACCAACTCCTCCTACAACATCCCTGTCCCCGCCCTGGCATATTTGGGAGAGGGTGGTGGAGGCCTGGGATAAGGAATACTGTCTTTTAAACTTATTATCTTTTTCTATTGGTTTATAGAATGTGGAAGCACTTACATTTAAAAATAATCAATGGTAAATTTCCCCTCGGCCTCAGTGTCCTCTCCTATAAACCAAGAGTAGGATTGGATCGTCTCTCAAAGACTCTTTCTATCTCTATATACATTTCTTACTTAAGCATTAATCAAAATTATTTGATACTTTTGTAAAGATACTTTCAAGTTCACAATGTTCAAAAATATAGAGTATATTCATTGTTTAATTAGAATGTGTGTCCATTGCTAGGAAATTAAAAATATCTGTCACCTTTGAGAAGTAAATCACAGTCCTCAGAAATTTCTGTAATTAAGTTTATTACAGAGAGTACAATATGATTTACATCTTCAAACTCTGAACTAACTCAAGTACTGGGATGTCAATGTTCATAAAATACCCAGCGAAAGCACTTTTGTTGATATAGCAGTAATATAAATAAGGGCCTGTTAATGTCTGCATATCAGACCAAAGGAGTTGTAGAGCTGCTATTAACAGAGGGAACTAGACAAATGAGGATGGAAAGCTAGTCAAGCAAATAAATATTTGTATTTCAATAAATGGCTTAGGAATATCCTTTCTGAAATGGGCCAAGAAACTTTCTGGGTAATAGACCGTTTATTCTCATTCTACCCTATTCTCCTTGGCCTCCAGCCCACTGCCCCCAGCCCACTGCAGTAGATTCAGGTATGCCTACAGGTTTTTTATTGTACTCTGAGATAGTATAAAGTTAAAAACAAGTATGTCTGTACGTTATTTTTATCATAGCAACCAAGAATTCAAATATGCGCACTCCCAGAACAATTACTGGTGAAGAGGTAGGGGAATACCACAACTATCTGAGATCAATAACAATTAATGAATTGCCTGGGGCTACATACTGTCAAATGGTTAAAAACAGGACTTTACAAACATAGAATGAACACATGTCAAAGGTAACTCTTTAATGGGGGAGCCATCAAAATGATAAAGCTGGTTCAAAGTTGTTTAAAAGAAAGTGATAGATAGAGTCAAGGGATGAAAGAATGTTGAAATGCAATTGCTAAACTACTTATAACATTTATTAACATCCTACAGGACTATAGAACTATAACCTTAGGGGTTATCAGACAGAAATTCCTTGCAACTTATTAATGTTCTAGAAATTAATATCTGCCTTTACAGAGTCAAGAGTAAATTGTAAGTAAAAAAAAAAATGTACATTTCCCTAGAGAATTAGATACTTTTTGGTTGAGCCCATTAGACATTTTGAAAGACAGGCAGTCATTATTTACCTTATTTCCAAGTTTTGGATACTATTTTTTAACAGCACATAGCTAAAGGAACCCAACTGAGGTTTGTTTTTTTTTTAGCAAAGTTAAAGGAGGAAATGATTGTTGGGTAGGCAATCAGTAGTGTCTACCACAAACCTTTTATTTCAAATAACTAAATATCATCAGGTGGTTTAAATGTTTTTTCTAGAATATTATGTTAAACAAAGATAATAGTATCAAGCCCTATCAAACTGTTAACGCTATATTTTATATTTTTCGTATTATTAAAATGTTATATTTTGAGTGGTATTTCAGTGTCCGCAGGAATAATTTTTGTTGACATTTCAGTCTAGGTTCTAATTTTGAATGGACACACAGATTTTTTTACTCAGCTTCCCTAAAGTAAATCATTTCCACTGATGAAATGATTATGACAACAGGAGGCATTTTCTTGATTTTCTCCAGAGAGTGTTTTCCACTTGTGATTTGTTTTCTTTGAAGATAATCCTTGAAGTATGTCTCCAAGAAGAGATTGCTTCTTTCTTTCCACAAGCTTATCTTGGGTAACTAAATCCCAATGACATCGAAGTTTCCCAGTGGCCTGGTCTGTGTAGGCTTACTTGTTTTTCTTTGGTTATTATTTTTTCTGATTGAGCCAGTAAAGCCAAATTTAGAGCTCTATTTCAAGACTACCTGTGAATTCTACAGGGAACATTTTGATCTTAAGGAAAAGCAAAGCTTGCCTCTTATTTCAAATGGTTCAAAGAGAATTGGGATACTAGGTGTAAGAAGCCAATGCACTCAAATATTCCATTTGGGATAAGATTCACTGTTAAGGAATTTGTCGTATGGTGAAGCTTGGAAATAGCAGCTGTTTACAATTAAACAGGTGACTCTCTAGTAATTTCATTTGCAAGTGAGTCATGTCACACGGGTTTTATGGAAGCATGTGAGAAACAAGTCTTGTGCTTAGCATTCCCTCTATTGCACCTCTTGGGTTTGTCATTCTATTTTTGTGGCTTCAGAAAGAAGATTCTAACAAGTGAGAATTCAAATATTGTTGCAAAAGCCAAAAACCAGTTAAAATTTTTAGAAGGGGAACACGGACAATGACTCTATCCTAAAATGACATTTCTATATTCACAAGCTAGGTAGGTTTTTTTTTTTCAGTTATAGGAAGAGCTACATAACTTTCTGCATTTAATTAAATTCTTCTTGAAGATGTTTATTGTGTCATTTATGATTGAGCCTTCCTGATTAGACAAGGTGACTATTGCATTGAGGAGAAATGTAAAGGATTTAGGATTATCTCAGCAGGGCCATGCCACTAAAGAAGGAATTGACTTGGAGAAATAGTTTTTCAACTGGCCAGTATGAAGAGAAATGAATGTTTAATATGTCAAGGTCTGATTTCTTTTTATTAATTATAAATATGAAAAAACATATTAAGTTAAAACTCTGTTATATTTTAGTTTTGTAATGTTTTACCTTAAGAAATGTATTATTTAAAGTATTAATTTGATGTGATATGTATGGGAAAAGGACAAATTTTAATATATTCCTTTATAAATAGCATTGTACAATGACAATGTCTCTCCTACCTTCTTATTCTACCATTTATGAGAATACTGGTTTTATTTTTTTCCAGGTCTTTTTTTTTGAGACAGAGAGAGAGAGAGAGAGAGAGGGAGAGAGAGAGAAAGAGAGAGAGAGAGACCCAAGTAGGCTTCATGCTCAGGATGGAGCCCAATGTGGGGCTCGATCCCATGACTCTGGGATCATGACCTGAGCCAAAAGAAAGAGTTGGACACTCAACAAACTGAGCCACCCAGGTGCCTCAGCAGGTCTTTTTATAGTCCTATGTGTATATGTAGATATTTTGTTTTATGATGCATGTTAAAGAAGATATAGTTTGTAATCTACTTTCTCCATTTAATACTATATCATAAATGTCACAATTATTTTAAGTAGCAGTTTCACTATCTGGTAACTTGCATAATAGTTTATTTGATTGTTAGACATTTATGACTTTATTTTTAGTGCTGTAATAAAAATTCTTACACATGAAAGTTCTTTTCTATTTAATTTTATTTGTTATTTGGCAGATATATTAGTAAGGATAGGCTAGGTTATGTTTCAGTGACAAATTGACCCCCAAAATATTAGTGGCTTAATATAATAATGACTTATTTCTCATTCATGCTATGTACATCATGAGTCAATGGGGGAAGGGGCACACAGTCCTCAGGGCCCTAGTCTAATGGAAATTTCACAGTATTGTAGCTGCCTTCTGGAGCATGTATCTAGTTCAATTTTCATGGCAAAGGAAGAGATATTGGAAAATTATGCCCAGGCTTTTCACTGCTTCTACCTGGAAGTGACACATGTCCCTCTATTCACAACAGATTCTAAACAGCAGGGGTGTTGGAGAGGGAAGAAAGATTATTTTCTTAGAATGAATTCCTTATCTGTTGAAATTCCTTGATCAAACAAAGGAGACATATATATACTTTTGGAAACTTCTTTGCAGAGTGCTTTACAAAAGGATGTGTTCTCTTTGTGGGGGTTGGTTGTATAGAGTGCTGGCAAAGAGCATGGGCTGGGATCTGAGACCTATCTGTGTTTGTGTCCTGACACTTAGTGGTTACATGTCTTTGGGAAAATTACTTAGTCTCTGTAACACTCAATTTCCTAATTTGGAATAAGGGTGTAATTGTATCTACTGCACTTGGTTAGGATTAAAGGAAAGACTGTGTAAAATGTTGGCACAATGTGTCAAGCCTATGGCAAGTGCTCAATAAATGGTAAATATTATGGTTTACTATGTTTCATTATATTTTTCATTATGAATACATCTTTTATAATTTTACATGTATCAAATATGAAAAATTTTAAGTTTGGATTATTTAGTAGGTTCAACAATTGATAGATTTAGATGTGATAATTATTAATGCTTTCAAAGCATTGAGGTGAGGGATCATATCTTTGCCCTAGTCATAGAGGATCTGATAAGGGACTGGTTTCTGACCACCACACTCAGAATCAACTCTATTACCTTTGCTTTAATCCTAATTGATGGTGATGGCATAGAAAGAAGACTATGTACCATGTTATCAAGATTCTAGTTCTTATTTATAAGGCTAAGCTATTATGTATGTATGTATGCAGGTTTTGAAAATCCTATTGAGAACTGAAGGCAAAATTGGGTGTCATGATGGAGATGGAAGGAGATGGATAATGTTTTACAGACTGTAGTATTAAAAACATAACAAATCATTGGTTTTATATTTTTCACAAAGACAACAAATAATTGCTTTTTTTTTCATTTTAACAGTTTTAATTTAAAGTTGTATATAAGGTTACTTTATTGCTGTATTTTCTCAATTGTTTCATCCTTTCCTACTTAACAGGTTTACTTTATTGCTGTATATTCTCAACTGTTTTGTCCTTTCCTACTTAGCAAAATTTGGCTTTATCTTCAAAGATCCTTTTGTGGTCTTCATCCAGTTTTAGTCTAATGATAACCACCTTGCTAGGGTGAATGTCTACATGGACAGTTGTGCCATTCACTTTATCTTGCTGTACTCTTTCAATGTAGATGACACATTTCTTCCTGTAAACCTGGATTTCATTGCCAATTTTTCTGATTTTGCAACGTGCTTGTACAACCTGTTCCTCACCATCCTTTCAGATGAACATGGAATGAACGTTGTACTTCTGTCTTAGCTCTTTGGAAAGAGGGGAAGACATAATCTTCCTGCAAATGTGGGAAGACGCATGGAAATGCTCTGGTAAGAAGTCACAAAGGGATGGAACTTCATTTTGGCAGCTGGCCTTTCAGAGATGGCCACCAACAATTTCTTATTTAAAAATTTTTAAACATTTATTTATTATTGAGAGACAGACACAGATCATGATCGGGGGAGGGGTAGAGAGAGGGGGAGACACAGAATCTGAAGTAGGCTCCAGGCTCCAAGCTGTCAGCACAGAGCCCGATGCAGGGCTTGAACTCACGAACTGTGAGATCATGACCTGAGCTGAAGTTAGTCGCTTAACCAACTGAGCCACTCAGGCGCCCCAACAATTTCTTATTTAAATGTTTCTTTGTAATTTTATCAAATAGGTTTTACTTATATGATACACCATCTGATACTGAACAAATGTTAATGTTCTTTTTATTTGGTGGTACTAATAAACATGTTTAAAAACATTTTTGAGGGCTTTTTAAGTAGTCTCATTGTGCCAGGTGCTATTGTATATAAAAGTTACGATTTTTATTTAAAAGAAACATATCTTAGATCTCTGGAGATAAATATATATGGACATAGATAACTATTATTAACAGTGTGATAGGAAAAAGGCCAAAGTAAAGAAGAAATATATGGCCCTGAAAACTTAAGAATTGGCCAATTTCACCTGGATGTTTTGGAGAATCTTCAGGGAGGAAAGACTTTTGAATTGGGCCTTGAAACCTGAGAAAACCTTCAACTGGTGAAGCAGGAAAAAGTACATTACAGAGAAAGAGAACAAAATGAGCAAAGACACAAAGAGGAAAATAACTATTGCTTGTATGCTTTTCTATAGGCATTTGGAAGTCAAGAGAGGATTTTGAGCAGGAGACTGACATAATTTGATCCATATAATTATGGATCCATAATTTGATCCATATAGAGGCTGGATTACATGGGAGAAAATGGGGTAAGAGAACTCAGTTCAGAGGCACTTGTAATGATCAAGGAAAGAAGAGTGAGAGAATGACAGGTTTTTTTAGGTTAAATTTAAAAATTTTAATTCCAATATAGTTAACATACAGTGTTATGGTAAAAGCACTGGCCTTGGTATAGTAAAAGACAGGGCTCTGTCTATGGTTTGGTGTAACAAGCAGAAGATGGATGAAGATAAAGAGAGATGAATTCATAAGGCAGAGCTCTATTTTACAAGAAGCAAGTATTAATTTTTCAATTTAAAATAATAATTACAACATAAAGTAATTTTAGACAATGAGGTTCTCAAAGAGGTATACAAAACATATGGTTCTGATCTAAAGGAACATATTCTTTTGCAGTTTGGAAAGTCTGGATTTGTAGTAGAACCTATTGGTACAATGACACGTTTTTTTTCCTCTAGCTATGCTTGGCAGCCTAGAAGCTGGAATGAATAACAACTGGAGGAATTTAGCCAAAGTTCCATAAAGTAGATGCAGCAGAAAGTCAGATGCATTCATTAATCTAGACAGCTGATAAGGGCAAAACTGAGGTTGTTGCCATAACACCCAAGTTGGGTAACCTGTAGTTCTTTTAAGGTGTCATACAATAGGGAATTCTTCCACCACATGCCTTACTTTTGAACTCTGTTCTATCCTGTCCTCTCTCCTTTGGCTACCATCCTGACTCTCCATCTTCTTTTTTAGAATATATTGATGTAACTAACAGAAAATTCTTACTCCACTGGGTAAAGAAAAAGGAAATATATTATCTTATATGAAAGAAAATGTATTCTCCTATAAGAAGAAATGTATTAGCTAACATAACTGGAAGTTTCAAGGTAGGGAGGCTCTAGGGTTGGTTGATTTAGCACCTTTGTCATCACTAATGCAAGTTCTTAACATATCCTTTTCCTGAGCCTTCAGTGTTGACATTATCATCAGGCTAAGAAAAATGAGAGGGAAGAGACTATGTCATCCTGTGGCACTTTCTAAAGTGTGAGAAACCTTTTCAGGGGTGCCAAAGCAGACCTCCCCTCAAGAATCATTGGTCAAGATTAGGTCATATACAATTTTGTGAACCAGTCTCTGTCAAGGTGAATAAGATTATCCTGAGATCACATAGGTCTTACATTGGAGTTGGACAGTAGTGTTCATTTCCCCTGAAGAACATAGCTGCATGGGGGCAGGATGGATTCCTGAGCATCTTAAGTTCTACAATTAAAAAATATGGGAAAAATGTATCTTGTGTAGAACAAAAATATTTATTACTCTTTCATCTTCAGTTTTGAAGCTTTGCCTATTTGCCCTGAGAAAAAACAGTAGCCCCTGTCATCTGGGAGCTGACCTCATACCATCAGCTGAGCCTTGGTGTTGCTACAAGCTGTCTGGACACTCACAGCTGCTATGGTATTTTCTTGTTGAATGTAAAATATTTACCAGAATGCCAACATACGATGAGGCTGCTCTAAAGCCACAGTGGATCAAAACAAAAATGTGATCATTCTATAATCAGGTGAGAAGACAAATGAAACATGAACATTGCCCAAGCCACAAAGATCAAACATATTCCTCTTCCAGCTAATCTGAACGAATACTGCTTCTTTGCCAATCACAGCTTTAGCCTCATTCTAGTTTTCCCTCTTTCTGCATAAGATTTTTTAAGACATTAAATCATAGACTTACTCCTGCTACCTGAAAGCAACCAATCCAGAGCAAAGCCCTGCTTCTTCAAACCCTCCTTCAAAGTACATGATTCAGGGAAATTCCTAAGATAAATCTTTTCTAACGCCCTTCACTGACATTCCCCATGATGTTTTTTTTTTCTCACTGCAATGAGTAATAAACTGAGCTTGTTCAAATTAAAGTGTGTTCCTGGTGGTCTTTATCTGGAATGATGTCTCAGCTTCATTCTGATCTTAGATCCTTTTGGCCAAAATTCTCATGTGGACCTCAGCTATGCTACCCTAGGCTGCTTTGAGGAAACACTGCTCTGAATTATGGACTCTAAGTTTATTCTATCACTCTGCTTGCCATGGCCCCAAGAATTGACTGGTCATATAGAGAGACAAGGGAGATCAGGATACATTTGACAGAATGGAAGAAGCATGGGTAGGATCAAGGGCAAAGGGTTCTTGAATTAATCTACATGATCACTTATAATAGTGTCTAGCACGTAGTGAATGCTCTATAAAACTTATATTTAATTATTATATTTGTTACTATTATTACCATTATAATGATAATGGAAAATGCTGATTTAGTTTTCATTAAAAAGTGAAAGAAGTTGAAGGTAGATGGTTATGGCCACAGATGGGAGATTTTAGATATAGTAGGCATCCCAGGTCCAGAGGATGAGATATGGAGTGTTTCTATTTGTGGACTGTTAAACTGTAGTTAGTTGAAGACTAATCAAGGAACTATGGGAGTGTCTAAGTTCCCTCAGAAGCAAACCCTGAAAATAATTTTAGTGTAACAATTTATGTGGGAGATAATCCCGGGAATCACTGATAAGGAAATGAGACAGAGAAGGAAACCAATAAAGGGTGTATTAATAAACAGGTTATATCCATGGATAAGTGGGGCCCACTCCTGCTGGAGGCCTCTGGGAGACTTCAATGAGTATGCCTTAGAGATATTTTACCTGAGGGGAAGGAAAGCTGGAGTATTTCTCCATTCCATTCTTCCTCTGTTGAGGATTGCTCCCAGAGAGACATTAACTCTTTTTTTTTTAAATTTTTTTTCAACATTTATTTATTTTTGGGACAGAGAGAGACAGAGCATGAATGGGGGAGGGGCAGAGAGAGAGGGAGACACAGAATCGGAAACAGGCTGAGAGACATTAACTCTTTGGGACTTCTACATGCTGGCATGTTCCTGCAGTCAGGAGAATCCCTCAAACAGAATCACATAGTTGGTACTCGTAGTGAGGGTTGGTAGAACATGAGTGGACAGGGGCACCTGGGTGGCTCAGTCATTTAAGCGTCCGACTTCGGCTCAGGTCATAATCTCACGGTCGGTGAGTTTGAGCCCCGCCTCGGGCTCTGGGCTGACAGCTCGGAGCCTGGAGCCTGTTTTGGATTCTGTGTCTCCCTCTCCTCTCTCTGTCCCCCACTCGTGCGCGCTCTCTCTCTCTCTCTCTCTCAAAAATAAACGTTAGGGGCGCCTGGGTGGTGCAGTCGGTTAAGCGTCCGACTTCAGCCAGGTCACGATCTCGCGGTCTGTGAGTTCGAGCCCCGCATCGGGCTCTGGGCTGATGGCTTGGAGCCTGGAGCCTGTTTCCCATTCTGTGTCTCCCTCTCTCTCTGCCCCTCCCCCGTTCATGCTCTGTCTCTCTCTGTCCCAAAAATAAATAAAAAACGTTGAAAAAAAACTAAAAAAAAATAAACGTTAAAAAATTAAAAAGAAAAGAATATGTGTAGACAGTGTCTACTACAGCATCTCAGTAGCTGGATGAGTCATTACTAGTTTTTGAGGTAGTTCAAGATTACAGTACAGAAAATTTGCTGCTTATCTTATTACTGAGAAGCACTGATTTTATTTTTTTTATTTTTTAAATATTTATTTATTTTGAGAGAGAGAGAATGAATGTGAGCACGAGAGGGGCAGAGAGAGAGAGAGATGGAGAGAGAGAATCCCAAGCAGGCTCTGTGCTGTCAGTGCAGAGCTGGATGCAGGGCTCGATCCCACAAACTGTGAGAAATCAAGGGATGCTCAACCACCTGAACCACTCAGGTGCCCTGAGAAGCAATGATTTTAAGGTAAAGCTTTTTCTTCATTCATTAACTCATTTACATATTTATTCAATGTTTCAGAGACTGTCCTAGACACTATGGATAGAATGATGAGCAAGACATGGTCCTTGACCTCATGAAGCTTATAGCCTAGCAAAGGTATAGCAAGGAAATAGTTGTTTATGTTACTGGGTCAAAGTTGGCACAAAGTGGTAAGTTCAGGGTGTTGTGGGAAAGATAGAAGCAAGATGGTCAAGAAAGGCTTTCTGGAGGAAGAAATAACTAAAGACTTGAGAAATGACAGTTATGCAAGTGATGAGAGGGATGGAAGGAGAAAGTATTCCAGGCAGACAGAACAAAGTATACAGAATCTGAGAGAGAAGGAGAGAGACAATGGAGGGAGAGGGAGAAGGTGAGGGAGAGGGAGGGGGGAGAGAGGGAGAGAAAGGGAGGAGAGGAGAGAGAGAGAGAGAGAGAGAGAGAGAGAGAGAGAGAGAGAAAGCTTCCTGGGACCATGACACATAGTTGAATAGAAAAGAGAAAGGTGTGTATTGGGGGATGAGATGTGGTGAGAGGTAAGCTCTGGGACATATAAAATTAGGACAGACATTTAAACCAGATGTAGAATTTAGACTTTATCCTGAGAGTGATGAAAAGTCATAGGAGAGTTTTCATGGGGCGGGGTGCAACATGGCTAGATTTGCATTTTAGAAAAGTCACTATGGCTGATATTGGAAGAGAACAAGACTAGAGGTATGTAAGCTGGCATGGAGTCTGTTGTAAGGATACAGAGGAAAGAGTGGAGTAGATGGGTGGAGTAGATGGAATAAAGAAATAACAATATATTGGCAAGAGAGTGGCTGAATTGATGGCTAGTGAAGGAGCAAAGAACTGAAAGCATCGAAATAAGAAAGTTGTGAATAATTAAGACCAAGCATAGTGAGAATAACTGAAGATGAGAATAAAAAGGATAAGATATTCTGATCAGAGATTGAATTTAGGATGAGAAAGAGAAGCAGAGATTGAAAGATAGATATACAGGAGGGAGGGAGGGAGGGGGAGAGAGGGTGTGTGTGTGTGAGTGTGTGAGAGCAGTTCCTGGTGGTTACAATGTGTCTAGGATTTGGCCATGGCAGTTAATTGATATGATTGATGAGGAGAAGGTTCTTGGAGAGGAAAATAAGCAGGAAGCTGGGAATATTTGGTATTTGGCGGGTGAACCCCAGAACCCTGAAATGACATAGGAGAGAGGCTAGACTTGGGGTAGAGAGGAAAACTGTGACCAAGGGGCAGTGTCTAAAATAAATGGGGGATTGGATGGAAGAGTTGAGAGAACTGGTATATAAGTGCAAAAAGGGTAAGAGAGTGTTATAAACAGATGATATGTGTTAAGTAACAGTGGATTGCGACAGGTGGCCCACAATTTCTACCATTTTTGTAAGAAGGTAAAGGAATAGTGATATGGGAAAAGCAGGAGTGGGGAGACTCTTCACTGTGTATAGGGTGAAAGAGACTACCAGCCTCTAATAGATGAAGAGGGTTCAAGGAGCAGATGGGTCCTCTAGGGCAGAGTCTGAACAGAGAAGGTGGAGGAGTAAGGGGAATTTGTTTACAAATGGGAGGAAATGTTCTAGAAGACACAGGGTAGAGATTTTGGAAGGAAGGGGAGCAGTGGGTGGTCATACCAGGGAATGGGATGTCTAGAGCATTAAAGGATGAAAATGCTGAGTTCAAATGACTAGAAAGGCTTCTGTTTTGGGTGATGCCTTTGGATTCCAGGAACGTGAGTCAGGCTCAGATGTCTTCTGGGTACAGGGTGGGACAAGGACATTGCACTTGTCCTCAGGAACCAGCCAGGCTGGTAAATATTCTCTTTTGGAGAAAGGCCTGCTCCAGGCAAGCAGTCTGCAGCTTTGTGCACTGGACATTAATTAATTCATTAATTCATTCAACATCATTCAGTATTCAGAGAATGTTGGCTATGTGCAAAACTGGGTTAGGGACTACCATTTTATCAGCAACAAATGGTTGACCAATTTTAAGGAAAGCAAAAGCTAACATATGAAAATGAAATTCAACATTGACTGCCTTAGCATAGAATTCTTTATTTGGGGAATCAATTCATGGCAGGTTTCCTTCCCCAAACCGTGCTATGGATGGCTTTTTTTTTTGAAACTATTTATTGTGAAGTGATGCCTTTACATAAACTAGGCTCCAATATTGCTCCCTTTATCCCACAAAATATTACAACACAATTGATAAAGAAGCACTGCAAGGCAGGTGAGAGCACAGACTGGAGCTAGGCAGGGTTTGACTCTGGCTTCACCACTCATCAGCTGTTGGCTTGGGCAGGTTAATTTGCCTATCTATGTCTCAGTTTCTTCATCTATAAAATGGAGATAATAACATTACCTACTTCACAGAATTGTTATGAGGATTAAATTAGTTTCAAATTATTTGAAAAGTGTTAAAATTATTTGTAAATAATTAAAATTATTTGCAAAATACTTAGAGCAGTAAATGCTTACATGCATGTTAAAATTGGGGCATGTAGGAAATTTGCAAGCAAGAACAACCAACTGACTGTTACTGAAGTTTAAACAAAGATCTCTTTACATTCATTTATTTGTCAACTATTTTCCAGACTCTGGGGTAATTGGTGGGGAATAACAGAGGCACAGAACCTGACCACAAGGGGTAGGGGAAGGTGGGTGGTGGCCATGGTCATTCTTTCCTTCTTAAAGAGTCTCCTCACTCACCCAGTGCTGTTTGAGAGCTAAGAGCAGGCACTGTGCTCTGTGGAGGCTGAACAGCAAGATTCTGATTTCAGGAGTGATGTGAGGACACCAGGCAGATATGAACACATGCATCGGGAGCATTCCCTGGGGCCTGCTATGTATCCATTCACTGACACTGATGTACAGTGACTGCCCTCTTTTCTCCTCCCTAACTGGTGATAACTGTCTTGGTCTAAGTGTTTTGGTGCCTGTGAAGGCCTTGACCTCAATGCATCTCTACAAAGAATCCAAGTATCACAAAGAAAAAAGAAAGAAAAAGCAACTCGACAATAAAAAAAGATAACCCAATTTTAAAATGGGTAAAGAATTTGAATAGATATTTCTCCAAAGAAAATAAACAAATGACCAATGAGCACTAGACAAAATGCTCAAATTCATTAGTCATCAAGGAAATGAAAATTAAAGCCACAATGGGATATCACCTCATACTCACTAGGATGGCTATAATCAAGAAGATACACAGTGACAAGTGTTGGTGAGAATGTGGACAAACTGGAACCCTCATACACTGCTGTTGGGAATGTAAAATGGTGCAGCCACTTTGGAAAACAGTTTCACATTCTCTCAAAATGTTAAATACAGAATTAGTACATTACCCAGCAATTTCACTCCTAGGTGTATTTCCAAGACATAGGAAACATGTCTACACAAAAACTTGTACACAAATGTTCATAGCAGGATTATTTATAATAGTTAAAAAGTGGAAACAATCCAAATGTTCCTCAATGGATGTATGCATAAACAGATACTTATATATGCTATAGAATGGATGACTCTTGAAAACATTATGCTAAATGAAAGAAGCCAGACACAAAATGTCACATGTTGTATGATTCCCTTTATATAAGATGTCCAGAATAGGCAAATCCATAAAGACAGAAAGTTGGTGATTGCCTGTTTCTGGGAGAAGAACTAGGGGGAAATGGAGAGTGACTGCTAATGGGTATGGGGTTTCTTTTTGAGGTGATAAAAATGTTCTAAAATTGTGGTGATGGTCCCACAACTCTGCAAATAAATATGTTAAAAGCCACTTTAAAAGGATGTTTTATAGTAAATGATATTATTATATCAAAAAACTTAGCAATAAAAGAAAGGAAACATTATATCTGATTGGAGTCATGTCAAGCTACCATCCATAAAGATTAGAAATCAAACCTTTCACCATTTTCCTTCCTTGTTCTTATCTGGGGAATATTAGAGACTGGAAAAAAATCTAGAAAAGTCCCTTGCTCCATTCTCCTCTTCCAGACAGAAGGCAGAACATCCAGGGATGTGGATTTTAAAATGCAGCTCTTCAAACTTTAATGTCTTCATATGATTACCATGAAATTCTCCAAAATCAATGAAATATGAAACAGGGTAATAAAGGGTGCACTTAAGGTAGGAAATTCCTCATGGGATACTTCATAGGTTGCAGCTACTAAGAAATTTCACTCCCGAAAAGTTATCCCGTTGCTAGGCAACAGTTCAGGTTGAATTGAATTCATAGTGATCAGAATGCATCACTTAAAATCACAATTCATATTCTGTCTCCAGTAAGAAGAGTGCAGATAAAAATCATTCTTTAAATTAAAAAAGAATATAATCACAGAAAAAAAATCAAACAGAACTCACTTATATACCCCTCATTTAATCAGACCTATTAAAATTCTGTATATTTATTAGATTCCATTTATTCACGAGCATACATTTTTAATGATTATAATTACAATGTGCATACCACGTAACAATCTTATTTTTCCTTTAATATATTATAAGAATGTCCCCATGTTCAGTCATAAAGTCCTCCTAATGATTATTTTAAATGACCACATTACAGTCCTTTCAGTTCATACCCTATAGTTTGCTAAACCTTTGCTTTTTCACTGGACATTTAGGTTATTTTTCATTTTATCTCCTTTGTAGAAAATTCCAGAGCATAGCTTCTTTGAGAAGAATGTATAATGTATAGCTCGACAAGTTAAGTACTGCTCTTCAATGACTATATTTAATTAGCCTTCTTTTTTTTATAGCTATTTGGAAATCACTTCGGAAGCACATTTAATCCATCCAATCAGTCATTTCTCCAGAGAGGGAACACTGTTTCATTGCTTGGTTGATTCTTAAAGCTGCCTGTGTGCCTGGCAAAGGACTCTGAGGGAAGCTTTACATTTTTGAGATTGCCAATTTCGTGGAATGTGGCTGGGGGAATTAATGAAGTCACTTGAAAAGCATTCCACAGGAATGAAACGGAATTCTCTCAACTGAAAGGAATGGTGCTCCCTCAACACATGAAATTAACATGCAGAAAAATTGGTCAAGTTCAGTTCCTACCAATTTTTAAGAGATATGAAAACAGATTAAGAAAAAAAGTAATTTTATTGTCTCCATTTTCAGGATTGTCACAGTTGCTAACCAGAGGTCTCAAAAGGTTTGTTCAAGATTGGGGCTCTTCTTATAAATATTTTATGATCTAACTGCTTATCTCCTTGCTGCATTTAAAAAAGGTACATATTAGGGGCACCTGGGTGGCTCAGTCGGTTGAACTTCTGACTTTGGCTCAGGTCATGATCTCATGGTTCATGGGTTCGAGCCCCGCATCAGGCTCTGAGCTCAGAGCCTGGAGCCTGCTTCGGATTCTGTGCCTCCCTTTCTTTCTGCTCCTCCTCTGCTCATGCTCTGTCTCTCTCTCTCTCTCTCTCTCTCTCAAAAATAAACATAAGCAAAAAAAATTTTTTTAAGGTACATATTAGACATCTAATAAAAATGTCAACTGTTTCACTTAAGAATGCTTGATGGTTGGGGTTTCAAGTATATAACTTCAATTATGGCCATTTTCAAGGCTTTCAAAAATAAATGTTTGAAAACCATGTAGAAAAAGTTGAACTAGTTTTCCCCAAGTTAAAAGAAAAATGGAAATCCTCAATGAAAATATGTGTGTGTATTATTTTTTTAAAATATACTTCAGATTAGAAAGGTAATGTAGTTCTGTTATCAAAAACAAACAAACAAAAACAAAAAAAACAAGCCCTTATCCCTTTGGCCTTTACCTTTCAAAACTGAAATGTTGCAAATTGATTTTGAGATGGGAAGCCCTGCTCATGTCAGTTAAATGTTTACCCTGGAAATTTTTGCCATTTCAAATAGAAAAGCCTCTATAGGCTTTCTTCTGATTCAGCAGCAGTCTGCTTAGCATTAAGAAAGGGCAAGCAAGACTCCAGAGTTGGGTAATTATGGCTAAGCTCTTGAATAGTCTCTTTGGGAGATAACAAGGTCAGGTCTTCCCACCTTACAAGACTCCAAGAGATGCTTGCTGGCTGGCTGCATGCTGCATTTTGAAAATGGTTCAGCTTGGAACATTTCAGAAGCATCAAGTAAAGGTACAGCCCTTGCCAAATGAAGATTGCTTTAAAAAGAAACTGACCAGGAATATAGCTCTCAGCAAAGGATCTGCAGAGATCTTTGAGCAGGAGGCCACATTAATCATTCATGATTACGAAGATACTCTCTAACTCAGAGCAAACATTTTTTCCAAAGGAACTAAAGCATCTTGTGTATCAGAAGGCAAATGGCTCCCCAAAGCAATTAATTAGAATTTTATAACTAGTTAGAATTATTTAGTACCTTCATTTTACTTTTTTTAAAAAAATTAGGATTATTGAGGTATAATTCACACTTTTATGTGTATAATTCTTCATTTTGACAAACACATACAGTCCTGTAACCACCACCACAATCAAGACAGAACATTTCGATCACTCCAGAAAGTTTCTTCATGCACTTTTGTAGTCAGCCCCCTCCTCTTCCTCTTGTCCCTGGCAACCACTGATCTGTTTTTTGTCTTGACAGTTTTACTTTTTCCAATGTAATATAAATGAAATCCCACAAGATGTAGCCTTTAGAGTCTGACTTCTTTCACTTAGCATAATGCATCTGAGATTCATCTCTGCCGTTACACATATCAGTAGTTTGTTCCTTTCAATTTCTTAACAGTATCTCATTGTATAGCTATACCAGTTTGTTTATTCACTTACCAGTTGATGGACATTTGAGTTGTTGCCCTCATTTTACTTTCATATTATTTTCCTTTTGCATGACGGTGTACAGCTTACAAAGCTCTTTTATCTTCACTTATGTCCTGTTATGAAAATATTGCTATTTAAATTTTTCTGATAATAATCAAAGCCATGGGGAGCTTAAATAGCATTAGATATTTACCAGCTAGAGCTAACAATTTCTTTCTACTATACAACGCCACTTCTCTGGTCTGAGATTAATATTATCTCTTGAAGATCTTTATCCATTGGGATATAACAATACACTATTTTTAACAGAGTCTTGGGAAAACAGGGACTCTAACTTTTCAGAGAAATGAGGATCCTAAGGGAATCAGCATGGTATGGTAAGCAGAAAATCAATTTTGGAGTCAGTCTTGGATACCTATCCTAGTTCTGTGACGTGGAGAAAGTTTCTGAGCTTCAGTTTCTTTATCTGAACAATGCTTTCCACCATACTGACCACTGAATCTTTTGATAATGAAGCGCAGTTATGTGTACACGATGCATCTTACATGGTGGCTGGGACATACTAGGCATTTTTTTACATGTTAGCTTCATTCTCCCCTTGCCACATGCATGCACACGCACACACACACACACACACACACACACATACCTGCCTACTAGTGTAAAAACAAAATGCTGGCAGAGTGTGGTGCAGTAAGGGGAAAGAATTGGACAGGGACAAAGCCTGTAATTGGAGAGAGGAAGTAAGGAGTCTGGAGAAAGACTCCCAATCTTTGTCTTCAAGCCGCAGGACTGGTTGATGTGAAAACCTTCACCACAGACTGCTTCAGTCTCCTCTAGTGGCAGACTTGACCTGGGAAGAAGCCTCTATGGTGGCCAACTCTGGCTCCTTTCTCATCATCTCTTGCTCACAGTCTTTGTTCTCAGTAGAATGAAGCTCAAGGCTGATCTTAGGTGAAAGACTCAGTTTACTGTGGCTCTTTTTCCATCCATACAGTGCCTTCTCTTCCTACCTCTGGGAGGGAGGCGTTTAGGATTTCCTGACTTCCCAGAATACTTCTTTTCCCTGAGTCTTATCCCTGAGATGCCTCTGGCTCTGTGCTCAGACTCCCCTTCTCCATCATCAAAACTGCCCAGTTCTATCAATGGAAAAGACCTAATAAAGTAATTTACAAGATGCCCTTGACTTCCTGTATGTAACTTCCTATAATAACCAATACCCGGTTTAAGTTACTATCCTTTTCAGGAATACTTTTATTTTACCAGTGGACATTTCTAAAGGAAAGGAACGCTAATCGTAGAGTTTTCAGGCAGTTTGTCATGGTAGGGGATCTGGGCTTTTGTCTTTGCATTCTGACCAACTCAATCCGGGACCTGATGCAAATGTCACTTACTATCTAAAATGATTCTATAATATCTGTCCTGTCTCTTTCCTGGTTCTTTCTGGAGCATGTCACACAATCCTGTATCTCAGCCTTTTATTCAACCCATTCACAAGACCAACTCTATTTAAGAACCTAAATACTCCTAGGATGTGACACTTTTTAATGCATCATTACCCCTTTCCAGGCATCATGTTCTGTTCCTTTATTCTATGTGGGCAGCTTGACCTTAAGTACCATAGTTACCACAGGTTTTGTTCTCTTTTCTGAGCAGTGGCCATGGTGGCCACTCTACAATGTCATTGGCCACTGTGAGGAAACACTGGTCTTTCTGCTGATAGTCATTAGCTGTGACTCAGTGCCCCAAGTCTCATCTCAACAAGGTCTGGGGCATTTCTACCCCCTACCCTGCCAAAGAATCAAGGATTTTGTACGACAAAAAATAGTGATTTGTTGAAAAAGGAAAAAAAAAATAAAAAGTTGACATAGCAGAGAAACTTTGATTATTTAAATGGAAGATTAGAGGAATAAATTTTTCCACAAATGTGTGATAATAGTTTTATAGACTTGGAAGAAAGATCAGTGTACTCTTAGCACATTTTTCTGTATAATAAATCCTGTCCTTTTGAATAGAATGTAATCTAATACATTAGAAAAAGGTCCTGAGGCTTTTATTTTAAAGGCAGTGATATTGCTACAGACAAAGTAATTATAACCATTAACTCCTCAAAATGTCAGTAGAAGCTTTGGCATCAAAATCCCAGAGGAATCCCAGATTGCCTAACCAGTTTTAACATTTTACCAATTGCATTCTTGGAGGAAAAATAAAGTACTTAAGAGAGAAGGTACTCAGAAGTCTATTTAATGCAAAAAGTCACAATAATTCAAACTTATTTTCAAAAATAAATTCTTATATTGCTTTGGGGCTTTGTCTTTAGAGTATGTTTTATACATTTTGCAAGCAATTAATGTAACCCCTGAACTTTAGGAGCGAACCACCATTAGGGCTTATTATTGAAAATATCACTTTGTATTAACAATCTTTTGTCACAAAGATTACTCCATTAGCAAAATAAAGCAAATATATTATGAACAAAAACTGAAACTTTCTTTAATAGAAAATAACTGTAACTTGATTATTTGTGTGATTAGTTACACTTCTCTCTGCTTTGTTGTCTTATTTAAATAATGATAAACTCAAATGACAGCAGTGATGAAAGTTGAGGTGGGGCAGAAATTCATTTATTCACTTTATATTTACTAGATATTTAACTAAACATGAAGGTGGATGTAAAGTAGGATTAACAAATCATCACTTTACCTGGGACTTTCCTGGTTTTAGCACTGAAAGTCCTATTTCTGGGACATTCCTTTGTCCCAGGAAAACTGAGATGGCTGGTTACCCTAAATGAAGTAAAAAATGCCTTGTTAAATCCTACTCTCAATAAATCTGGTCTAGGGGGAGATGAGATATGTACTATGAAAAGTTCAATAACAAAGTAATAATTTAAAGTACTGGTAACAACATACTATCACAATTAGTACAAATTATTGTTCTATAAATAAGTGATACAGTTTTTCAGAATATTGAATCTTAGGGAGAAAATTTGAAAATTGAACACATACCTTGTAGTAAAATACTGTTTTCCTCAGAGAAATTGTATCTTCCCCAGAAAACTGGACTTCAAAGAAATTTAGTAATTTGTACAAGGTTGTAGTGTCAGTAAAGTGCTGAGCTAGAATTTGAATTCAGGTCTTTTGATTTTGAAATTCATAGGCTTCTCATTGTCCTAGGAGAACTTGGAGATCACAATCTTGCCCATTTCTTTATAAAAAGAGCAGCTTATTCCTGGACTAGTGGCCTCCACAACACCCCAGAGCACAGCACTGACAGAACTTGGATAAAAACCCACATTTCTTGGCTTATAGTCCAGGGCTGATGACACCATGGAGTGACAGATCACATAGTCTGGAGTGAAGACGTGAGTAAAAGAATAATGCTTGGACTGTGACCGCTTGTTTTTATTTCTCTTCTAAGCCTATTGGTCGGCATCCTCATCTATCTGGTGTATGGCATAAGTGGGTAGAGGTCTGCCCACTTGCTGCACTGGTATTTGGGTATGCCCTGTGGGGTATCTCTGGTTCTAACTCAACATCCTATTTAGAGGTCTGTTTCTGCCTTTAGGTTAGTGTTTGCCAAATGTCAAATCTGTGACATCTTGAATCAGCATCACCTGGGATGTACATGAAAAAAGCTGATTCTTGGACCAAGTATCTACTACATCTCACACATGTGCAGAATAGTGACTGAAGGAGCAATTCACTAACTGACAAGTTTAAGAAATAATCTCTTCACCCAAATTTTACACATTTAATATTAGACTGTGACTTCTTATACTGGCATACTAATTACATTTTATTTGAAACATTTAAGGCTTAATTCTTGTGTTCCAAAAGTTCTCTCAATGTTGACTGATTTTAAGCTTCCCCCAAATATTGGTTCAAACACTTGGCCATTCAGTCCAATGCAGTGCAATTATGGAAGCTTAAAGAATCTGAAACTGTGAGCCCTAGTCCTCTCAGGCATTAAACATAACTCTTGGGGGAAAAAGAAATAAAGGCCACTTAACAAAGTCACCAAGCATACCACTGCTTGAATGCTGTTGGAAAGGTGACAGAAAGGCACTGAAGAAGTTTTGATCAGACATGTGATTCTTGAGACTTCTGAGAGGTTCATTACTTTTATTATTTGCATTTATTTGTAGAAAGTATACATCAGCTCAGATAGTCTTTGCAAATCCTTATGATATAAGTGGATGTTAGGAAAGAATAGTGTGCATAAAAGAGGCCACTGCTTTAGTTTCTGAGCATATGTATGTTGGGTCCAAAGGGCTGCTGCTTCTGGGCTAAGGCAATTATCAGAAGGAGAAGGGGGAGGAAGCTCAAGCCACGAAGCCCACACTTTATTGCCTTTCCTCAGAAATAGTGATGTCCACAGAAGTTCCCTAACTTTCTCAGTTCACACCATCCTTAGAGTCTCAGTAATTTATTCACAGGGCACATAGGCCAAAACAAATACCTAACAGTTCCATTTATTAAGTTGTTAGGTCTAAATAATCTACTAAGAATTTATATTCTAACAACTGAATAGCATCTCGACCTAGGAGTCACATTGGACACTATAACCCTCATTTCTTATTTTACATTGATTTTCAGGAAGTACTTGCTTTTTCTCATAACAACAAAATATGATGTCATCAAAAGGAATGTAGCAATCTAATGATGAAACTGAACTATCTCAAGCTAGTAATTCACATGGAGTTCAACAGATGTCACAGAGATTCCCCTGAAGATTTTAAATATGCCATGGCACGGGTGTAAATGTACTGTGGTACCCTGGGATATCTTTGGCACACAGTTGTGAACCACTGGGAGGTCTACAAGGAAATATTTATGACATCCATTGGGCCACGGTCATGATTTCAGTTTTGATGTAGTCCAGTTCTGTTCTCTGCCTTAGAGACTATCCTTCTGTCCTCAATCAGAAAGTATACATTTTTTAATGATCTTAAGAGAGTGTATGTTGGGTTTGTGCAATTCATCAATGCTTGCCCAATGGTAAGCTCTCAAAAGGTGGTAACTGCCATTATCATCACCATTCTTTGACAACATAAGCACAGAAGCATACAAACTCTTCATGTCTTGACTGTATATACCTTATCATGTACAGAGTGTCTTTTTTTCATTTTTAATTTTTGATGTTTGTTTATTTTTGAGAGAGAAGGAGAGAGAGAGGGAGAGAGAGAGAGAATCTCAAGCAAGATCCACACTGTCAGTGCAGAGCCGGATGTAGGGCTTGATCTCACTAAATTGTGAAATCATTACCCCAGCTGAAATTGAGTCAGATACTTAACTGACTAAACCACCTGGATGCCCAGTACAGAGGTTCTTTTTGTTTGTTTGTTTATTCCCCCATAGTTAAGAAAAATGTTTCAATAGGGACTGGGGAATGTAGAAAATACAGTTGAGAGGGATTGTCTGAAGGTGAAAAGGTGTCCAGGTTCATCTCCACTTGGTGATGCACATTTCAGCAGGCATCACTGGCCCTTTTCATCATCCCTTTCTCCTGACTCCCTGGCTCTGTCAGGGGAAGTTATACAAATACGAAGTCATGTGCAGATCTACAAAGACGGGTGGCAGGAGGCAGATACGGTGGGCATTGCGTGGGGCAGGGGCAGGAAATCAGTAGTAAAAAAAATACAATATATCAAACAGAACACTGATGAAATTGCAATGCCAAGATTTAGAGGGCTTTGGGGATAAAGATTTAAAACAGTATTTCAAATGTTTATTTATTTTTGAGAGAGAGAGACAGAGAGAAAGACAGAACATGAGCAGGGGAGGGGCAGAGAGAGAGGGAGACAGAATCTGAAGCAGGCTCCAGGCTCTGAGCTGTCAGCACGGAGCCCAAAGCAGGGCTCAAACTCATGAACTGTGAGATCATGACTGGAGCCAAAGTCAGTCGCCTAATCAACTGAGCCAGCTGATCTACTTCTGAGAGTGAAGACTTGTCTAAATCATGATATTTTTGGAACTCACTAGACCTGACTATCTTTAGATAACATTACATTTTCTAGCCTCCTTTACAGGTAGAAGTAGTCATGTGACTAACCTCTAGTCAATGGAATGTGAGTAGAACAGGCTGTAAATAATTCCCATATACACTTCTCCATAATCTTTTTCCAAGCATGCTTCCCCAAGCATGATAGATAGAAGAACCACAGAAACATTGAGAGTACTATACTGGGGATGACAGAGCCATAGGATAGAAGGAGTCTTAGTGACTGAATCACACCTTGTAGATGTTTTATTCAGGGAGAAAGAAAGGTTGATTTTAAGGAATTTGCTCACACAGTGGTAGAAGCTATCAAGTCCAAAATCTGTAGGGTAGGTAGGCAGGCTGGAGACCGAGGGAAGAGTGGATGTTGTAGTTCAAATCCAAAGGCAGTCTGTTGGCAGAATTCCCTATTCCTTGGGGACATCAGGACTTAAACTACTTTGATGAGGCTCACATTATGGAGGGTAAATCTGCTTTACTCAAAGTCTACTAATTTAAATGTTAATCTCATCTAAGAAATACTTTCACAGCAAGAATCACAGTAGAGTTTGACCAAATATCTGGGAATTATAGCCCAGTCAAGCTGACATAAAATTAACCTTCACTGAGGACACTAACCTGTTGATTAGGAACAGCTCTTTTAAAGCATAGGTTAGGAGCAACAGTTTCTGTAGCATTTGAGCCATTATACTCACACTTGTTAACAGTAGTTAGCATTACTTTAACTAATAGAATATAAAATATCTACCAGTTACTTTTGGTAATTCCAATTTATTTATTTGAAAATGCTTTCACTTTTGTACTGGCTTCCTGATGGGGAGGGCTAGGAAAGGGGAACTTTTATAAATCTAATAAATAACAATGATGATGATTATTGTATCCTGTCCTAGGAATGTATTAAACATCTCAGGGTGGCATTATCTGCAGTGGGTCACCCATAAGCACAAAGAGGCAATCTGTTACTAATTGGTAGTCTAGTGGTTCAAGGAAGTTAATGCATCTTCTCAAGTGATTTGCTCCCATAGAGTAATAGATTTACTGGCATTCCATGCCTGATTTTTGTGAAGCCCTTGGTGCTAATCAGAATAAATGTGCTAAACTGATCTTTACTAAACTGCCAATGACATTTTACATGCCCTTCTTATAGATGGAAGTTCCTTAAATTCAGTAATTTAGAGCATGTTTTACAGTGGACAAAAACATTTATTTTTCTTTTTTTTTCAGGTTTTTTCTTCTTTTTTTTATGAAATTTATTGACAAATTGGTTTCCATACAACACCCAGTGCTCATCCCAAAAGGTGCCCTCCTCAATACCCATCACCCACCCTCTCCTCCCTCCCACCCCCCATCAATCCTCAGTTTGTTCTCAGTTTTAACAGTCTCTTATGCTTTGGCTCTCTCCCATTCTAACCTCTTTTTTTTTTCCTTCCCCTCCCCCATGGGTTCCTGTTAAGTTTCTCAGGATCCACATAAGAGTGAAACCATATGGTATCTGTCTTTCTCTGTATGGCTTATTTCACTTAGCATCACACTCTCCAGTTCCATCCACGTTGCTACAAAAGGCCATATTTCATTTTTTCTCATTGCCACGTAATATTCCATTGTGTATATAAACCACAACTTCTTTATCCATTCATCAGTTGATGGACATTTAGGCTCTTTCCATAATTTGGCTATTGTTGAGAGTGCTGCTATGAACATTGGGGTACAAGTGGCCCTATGCATCAGTACTCCTGTATCCCTTGGATAAATTCCTAGCAGTGCTATTGCTGGGTCATAGGGTAGGTCTATTTTTAATTTTCTGAGGAAACTCCACACTGCTTTCCAGAGCGGCTGCACCAATTTCCATTCCCACCAACAGTGCAAGAGGGTTCCCGTTTCTCCACATCCTCGCCAGCATCTATAGTCTCCTGATTTGTTCATTGTGGCCACTCTGACTGGCGTGAGGTGATACCTGAGTGTGGTTTTGATTTGTATTTCCCTGATAAGGAGCGACGCTGAACATCTTTTCATGTGCCTGTTGGCCATCCGGATGTCTTCTTTAGAGAAGTGTCTATTCATGTTTTCTGCCCATTTCTTCACTGGGTTATTTGTTTTCCGGGTGTGGAGTTTGGTGAGCTCTTTATAGATTTTGGATACTAGCCCTTTGTCCGATATGTCATTTGCAAATATCTTTTCCCATTCCGTTGGTTGCCTTTTAGTTTTCTTGGTTGTTTCCTTTGCTGTGCAGAAGCTTTGTATCTTCATAAGGTCCCAGTAATTCACTTTTGCTTTTAATTCCCTTGCCTTTGGGGATGTGTCGAGTAAGACATTGCTACGGCTGAGGTCAGAGAGGTCTTTTCCTGCTTTCTCCTCTAAGGTTTTGATGGTTTTCTGTCTCACATTTAGGTCCTTTATCCATTTCGAGTTTATTTTTGTGAATGGTGTGACAAAGTGGTCTAGTTTCAACCTTCTGCATGTTGCTGTCCAGTTCTCCCAGCACCATTTGTTAAAGAGGCTGTCTTTTTTCCATTGGATGTTCTTTCCTGCTTTGTCAAAGATGAGTTGGCCATACGTTTGTGGGTCTAGTTCTGGGGTTTCTATTCTATTCCATTGGTCTATGTGTCTGTTTTTGTGCCAATACCATGCTGTCTTGATGATGACAGCTTTGTAGTAGAGGCTAAAGTCTGGGATTGTGATGCCTCCTGCTTTGGTCTTCTTCTTCAAAATTACTTTGGCTATTCAGGGCCTTTTGTGGTTCCATATGAATTTTAGGATTGCTTGTTCTAGTTTCGAGAAGAATGCTGGTGCAATTTTGATTGGGATTGCATTGAATGTGTAGATAGCTTTGGGTAGTATTGACATTTTGACAATATTTATTTTTCCAATCCATGAGCAGGGAATGTCTTTCCATTTCTTTAAATCTTCTTCAGTTACCTTCATAAGCTTTCTATAGTTTTCAGCATACAGATCCTTTACATCTTTGGTTATATTTATTCCTAGGTATTTTATGCTTCTTGGTGCAATTGTGAATGGGATCAGTTTCTTTATTTGTCTTTCTGTTGCTTCATTGTTAGTGTATAAGAATGCAACTGACTTCTGTACATTGATTTTGTATCCTGCAACTTTGCTGAATTCCTGTATCAGTTCTAGCAGACTTTTGGTGGAGTCTATCAGATTTTCCATGTATAATATCATGTCATCTGCAAAAAGCGAAAGCTTGACTTCATCTTTGCCAATGTTGATGCCTTTGATTTCCTTTTGTTGTCTGATTGCTGATGCTAGAACTTCCAACACTATGTTAAACAGCAGTGGTGAGAGTGGGCATCCTTGTGTTCCTGATCTCAGGGAAAAAGCTCTCAGTTTTTCCCCATGCAGGATGATGTTAGCTATGGGCCTTTCATAAATGGCTTTTATGATCTTTAAGTATGTTCCTTCTATCCCGACGTTCTCAAGGCTTTTTATTAAGAAAGGGTGCTGGATTTTGTCGAAGGCCTTTTCTGCATCGATTGACAGGATCATATGGTTCTTCTCTTTTTTTTTTGTTAATGTGATGTATCACGTTGATTGATTTGCGAATGTTGAACCAGCCCTGCATCCCAGGAATGAATCCCACTTGATCATGGTGAATAATTCTTTTTATATGCCGTTGAATTCGGTTTGCTAGTATCTTATTGAGAATTTTTGCATCCATATTCATCAGGGATATTGGCCTGTAGTTCTCTTTTTTTACTGGGTCTCTGTCTGGTATAGGAATCAAAGTAATACTGGCTTCATAGAATGAGTCTGGGAGTTTTCCTTCCCTTTCTATTTCTTGGAATAGCTTGAGAAGGATAGGTATTATCTCTGCTTTAAACGTCTGGTAGAACTCCCCTGGGAAGCCATCTGGTCCTGGACTCTTATTTGTTGGGAGATTTTTGATAACCGATTCAATTTCTTCGCTGGTTATGGGTCTGTTCAAGCTTTCTATTTCCTCCTGATTGAGTTTTGGAAGAGTGTGGGTGTTCAGGAATTTTTCCATTTCTTCCAGGTTGTCCAATTTGTTGGCATATAATTTTTCATAGTATTCCCTGATAATTGTTTGTATCTCTGAGGGATTGGTTGTAATAATTCCATTTTCATTCATGATTTTACCTATTTGGGTCATCTCCCTTTTCTTTTTGAGAAGCCTGGCTAGAGGTTTGTCAATTTTGTTTATTTTTTCAAAACACCAACTCTTGGTTTCGTTGATCTGCTCTACAGTTTTTTTAATTTTTTTTTTCAACGTTTATTTATTTTTGGGACAGAGAGAGACAGAACATGAACGGGGGAGGGGCAGAGAGAGAGGGAGACACAGAATCGGAAACAGGCTCCAGGCTCTGAGCCATCAGCCCAGAGCCTGACGCGGGGCTCAAACTCACGGACCGTGAGATCGTGACCTGGCTGAAGTCGGACGCTTAACCGACTGTGCCACCCAGGCGCCCCTCTACAGTTTTTTTTAGATTCTATATTGTTTATTTCTGCTCTGATCTTTATTATTTCTCTTCTTCTGCTGGGTTTAGGCTGCCTTTGCTGTTCTGCTTCTGTTTCCTTTAGGTGTGCTGTTAGATGTTGTATTTGGGATTTTTCTTGTTTCTGGAGATAGGCCTGGATTGCAATGTATTTTCCGCTCAGGACTGCCTTGGCTGCGTCCCAAAGCGTTTGGATTGTTGTATTTTCATTTTCGTTTGTTTCCATATATTTTTTAATTTCTTCTCTAATTGCCTGGTTGACCCACTCATTCGTTAGTAGGGTGTTCTTTAACCTCCATGCTTTTGGAGGTTTTCCAGACTTTTTTCTGTGGTTGATTTCAAGCTTCATAGCGTTGTGGTCTGAAAGTATGCATGGTATAATTTCAATTCTTGTAAACTTATGAAGGGCTGTTTTGTGACCCAGTATATGATCTATCTTGGAGAATGTTCCATGTGCACTCGAGAAGAAAGTATATTCTGTTGCTTTGGGATGCAGAGTTCTAAATATATCTGTCAAGTCCATCTGATCCAATGTCTCATTCAGGGCCCTTGTTTCTTTATTGACCGTGTGCCTAGATGATCTATCCATTTCTGTAAGTGGGGTGTTAAAGTCCCCTGCAATTACCACATTCTTATCGATAAGGTTGCTTATGTTTATGAGTAATTGTTTTATATATTTGGGGGCTCCGGTATTCGGTGCATAGACATTTATAATTGTTAGCTCTTCCTGATGGATAGACCCTGTAACTATTATATAATGTCCTTCTTCATCTCTTGTTACAGCCTTTAATTTAAAGTCCAGTTTGTCTGATATAAGTATGGCTACTCCAGCTTTCTTTTGGCTTCCAGTCGCATGATAAATAGTTCTCCATCCCCTCACTCTCAATCTAAAGGTGTCCTCAGGTCTAAAATGAGTCTCTTGTAGACAGCAAATAGATGGGTCTTGTTTTTTTATCCATTCTGATACCCTATGTCTTTTGGTTGGCGCATTTAATCCATTTACATTCAGTGTTATTATAGAAAGATATGGGTTTAGAGTCATTGTGATGTCTGTATGTTTTATGCTTGTAGTGATGTCTCTGGGACTTTGTCTCACAGGGTCCCCCTTAGGATCTCTTGTAGGGCTGGTATAGTGGTGACAAATTCCTTCAGTTTTTGTTTGTTTGGGAAGACCTTTATCTCTCCGTCTATTCTAAATGACAGACTTGGTGGATAAAGGACTCTTGGCTGCATATTTTTTCTGTCTAGCACCCTGAAAACCTCGTGCCAATTCTTTCTGGCCTGCCAAGTTTCAAAAGAGAGATCAGTCACGAGTCTTATAGGTCTCCCTTTATATGTGAGGGCACGTTTACCCCTTGCTGCTTTCAGAATTTTCTCTTTATCCTAGTATTTTGCCAGTTCCACTATGATATGTCGTGCAGAAGATCGATTCAAGTTACGTCTGAAGGGAGTTCTCTGTGCCTCTTGGATTTCAATGCTTTTTTCCTTCCCCAGTTCAGGGAAGTTCTCAGCTATGATTTCTTCAAGTACCCCTTCAGCACCTTTCCCTCTCTCTTCCTCCTCTGGGATACCAATTATGCGTATATTATTTCTTTTTAGTGTATCACTTAGTTCTCTAATTTTCCCCTCATACTCCTGGATTTTTTTATCTCTCTTTTTCTCAGCTTCCTCTTTTTCCATAACTTTATCTTCTAGTTCACCTATTCTCTCCTCTGCCTCTTCAAGCCGAGCTGTGGTGGTTTCCATTTTGTTATGCATTTCGTTTAAAGCGTTTTTCAGCTCCTCGTGACTGTTCCTTAGTCCCTTGATCTCTGTAGCAAGAGATTCTCTGCTGTCCTGTATACTGTTTTCAAGCCCAGCGATTAATTTTATGACTATTATTCTAAATTCACTTTCTGTTATATTATTTAAATCCTTTTTGATCAGCTCATTAGCTGTTGTTATTTCCTGGAGATTCTTCTGAGGGGAATTCTTCCGCTTGGTCATTTTGGATAGTCCCTGACATGGTGAGGACCTGCAGGGCACTTCCCCTGTGCTGTGGTGTATAACTGGCGTTGGTGGGCGGGGCCGCAGTCAGACCTGATGTCTGCCCCCAGCCCACCGCTGGTGCCACAGTCAGACTGGTGTGTGCCTTCTCTTCCCTTCTCCTAGGGGCGGGATTCACTGTGGGGTGGTGTGGCTCGTCTGGGCTACTTGCACACTGCCAGGCTTGTGATGCTGGGGATCTGGTGTATTAGCTGGGGTGGGTAGGCAAGGTGCACGGGGGCAGGAGGGGCAGGCTTAGATCGCTTCTCCTTAGGTGATCCACTTCAGGAGGGGCCCTGTGGCAGCGGGAGGGAGTCAGATCCGCTGCCGGAGGTTTGGCTCTGCAGAAGCGCAGAGTTGGGTGTTTGTGCGGAGCGAGCAAGTTCCCTGGCAGGAACTGGTTCTCTTTGGGATTTGGGCTGGGGGATGGGCGGGGGAGATGGCGCTGGCAAGCGCCTTTGTTCCCCACCAAACCGAGCTCTGTTGTCAGGGGGCTCAGCAGCTCTCCCTCCCTTTGTCCTACAGCCTTCCCGCTTTCCGAGCAGAGCTGTTAACTTTTGACCTCCCAGATGCTAAGTCGCGCTTGTTGTGGGAACACAGTCCGTCAGGCCCCTCTGCTTTTGCAAGCCAGACTCGGGGGCTCTGCTTGGCCGGCGAGCTGCCCCTCCGCCCCGGCTCCCTCCCGCCAGTCCGTGGAGTGCGCACCGCCTCGCCGCCCTTCCTACCCTCTTCCGTGGGCCTCTCGTCTGCGTTTGGCTCCGGCGACTCCGTTCTGCTAATCCTCTGGCGGTTTTCTGGGTTATTTATGCAGTTGTAGATGGAATCTAAGTGATCAGCAGGACGTGCGGTGAGCCCAGCGTCCTCCTAAGCCGCCATCTTGCCTCAACATTTATTTTTCTGATGTGAGCTACTGTGAAGGGTAGTATTTTCCACAGGAGGGTGATGAGATACATAACAAAAAGTCAGTGACTAAATGGTTCATTATTTAAAGAGAAATGAGGAGACATAACAGAAAGGATAAGAGCTAAGATGGGTACCATATTTACAAGATTGTGATGTTTTCTATCATCTGGTTTGTGCAGGGCTAAGATGATAATACTGAGGTTTTATATCATTTAAATTAAGTTGTCAACTCAACTCCATAGACACAGGCTTCCTCTGAACAATTCAATGTGCTGTTTAGATTGTCCAGAGATTTCCATAATGACATGGTAACCACTACTTGCCAGCCACTGATTTTGTGTAAACATACTAATCCTGAAAAAAATTCCTTTTTTTCTCTCTCAGTCTGTTGGGTCAGGTGTGACTGCTGAGCCTGAATGTTACATGGGTCTCATAAGTGGTAATATAGAAACTAAAGACAGTTGGAGATGGAGACTGCTTTCCTGGTTGGAAAATCACTTAAATAACAGGTTGATTCAAAGGATCTGTTTTCTGGTATCAGTGGAAGCACAAGTGGAAAAACCAATTTCACATTCCTTTCTAGCCAAAAAAAGACAATAGACAAAGCACTGTGGTCAAAACTCATGATTTACTAAACATAATTCTTTTTCCAAATTGTTAACCTCAAAAATGGGGGTTGTGATGAAGTGTGTGGTTCTCAGTGTGACTCCTGGAGCAACAGTACCACCATCACCTGGGAACTGATTAGAGAAGTAAATTATTGGGTCTCACACTGGAACTATTACTCAGAAACTTTAGGGATCTAGGAGTGGGGCCCAAAAAGCCTTCCAGAGAATTCTGGTGCAGCCTCAAGTGTGAACCAGATTTTGCACTTAGATGAATCTGGGCTAGAAAGTAGCTCCATCATTTAACATGTGTGTGATTTTGAGCAAGTTACTCCCTATCCCCACTCCTTTTTTATCTTTTGTATATTATTTTAAAAGTTTACTGTGCATGGAGGCTTCTGGGGAAGATGGTGGAATAGGAGGGCCCTAAGCTCACTTCATTCCACAGACACAACTAGTTAACACTCACATCAGTGTCAATAACCCAGAAAATGATGTGAAGCCTGGCAGAATAAACTCCACAACTAAATGTAGAGAAGAAGCCACACCAAAGAAGATAGGAAGGGCAGAGACATGGTCTAGAACTAAACAGAATCTCTGGACTGTCTGTGGGAGGGAGGGACATCACAGGCATAGAGAGGCAAGAGAAAGAGACCCCTCCACCAGACAGTCCACATGGGGAAAGCAAATCCCTATAACATTTGGCTTTGAAAATCTGAGGGGCCGAATTTCATGAGTTCTTATAACCAGTGGGACTTAAAACCTGGAATTAAAAAAAATCAGTGGACACAATTAAAATCAGAGGAAAGGGGAGGAGCCAAGATGGTGGAACAGTATGGAAGTTTTTTGTGTGTCTCCCACCCATGAAATACAGCCAGACCAACTCCATCCTGTACACCTAGAAAACTGACCTGAGGATTAATACAACAATCTGCACAACCTGAACCACAGAACTCAGCAGGTACACCTCACAGAGAGGTGAAATGGGAGAGAGAGAAGCTGCTGAGCACAGGGAGCCGCTTTTGTGTGCAGAGAGAGGACAGAGACGGGGACAGGGTAGAAGACAAGAAAAGCACCCTCCCAAAAAAAAAAACAAACTGGAGAGAAAGTGGAAAAGTGGAAACAGCCACAGGGACTGAACTAAAAAGGGAAAAAGGAGAAAGGAAAGGGTTTAAATTCCATTAAGACTATAAACAGGGAGAACACAGAGTCCAAAACTCCACAATGCATTGCCTGGAGGAGCTCTGGTGGGAAGGGTGAATCCCCAGGAGAAGAGTGGAGTCCGGGATCTTTAGGCCACACAGGGGAAGTGGTTCCCCTTCTGGGAGGACACCTGGTAGAGGCTGTGTGGGTCCCACAAAGGCAAGGCTCCAGAGTACCCGGAAGACAGACCACATTCATTGGTGCTGGAACAACGTTGTTAAGGGTGAAGCCTGGTGCCAGATGTGTGCTGTGATTTTCTATAATCCCTGAAATGTTGCTGCTACACTATGTCGCAAACTTTTTCTGGGGCAGGCTGGCACATGGCCACAGTCTCAGGGCATCAGCAGCAGCATGGTCCTGCAAACGTTCCTGGGTATGGCTGGCACGTGGCCCTTGCTCAGTGAGACCCTCTTGCAGAGGGGCAGAACTGGTCAAAACCACAGTCCCTCAGAAGTAAGGGGTCTGGAAAAACAGCTGCATCTGAGACAAGACTCAGAAGGGAGGTGCTGCCTGGGGCTTGGTCACGGACTGTGTAAAAGCGGGGAGTGGACGGAAGCTGAAGACAAAGGACGGGTGCATGATTGCTGATCCAGGAGAACAGAGTTCCGAAATTAGAGACTGGGTAGCTGGATGACACCATTTTCACCGCTCCCGTGTATGTTCATAGGCACCTACAAGCGCCACAACAATCCACCCCAGTAAGCTAAGCAGCACCATCTAGTAGAGAATGGAGTTGTTACACTAAGCCCTGCCCAAGTGGGCCAACCTCACTCTTCAGGAACACAAGTCTCTCTGCCTGCTTAGTTTATGGACTATAAAGAGCTTCATAGTTTGACTTCTAGGGGAAAACAAAGTAATTTCAGCAGTATTTCAGTCTGTTTGCCAATCCATCTATTCAATTTGTTTTCTTTTTCTTTTTTCTTTTTTTTATTTTCATTTCTTTTCTTTTTCTTGAATACAGAAAGAGAAAAAATTCATTTTTATTTTCAATTTTTATTAAAAATATTTTCTTTTTTCGACTATATTTTATACTTTTGTGTAAATTTTTTTCAAATTCTATTTTAGTTCCATCATTTCATTTTAGTCTACTTCAGTGTATTAACTTTTTCAAATTTTCAAATGATTTCCTTTTTCTTCTTCTTTCCCCTTTTTTCTCTAATCTGTCAAGCCTCTTTCAACACCCAGACCAAAACACACCTAGTATGTAGCATCATTTATTCGATTTGTGTGTGTGTGTGTTTGCTTTTAACTTTTAAAATTTTTGTAATTTTATTTTTTTAACCTCATTAATTCTGTTTCTCCATTCAAAATGACAGAACTAAGGAATTCATCCCAAAAGAAAGAGTGCTAAGAAATGGCATCTGGGGACTTAGCCAACACAGATGCAAGCAAGATGTCTGAACCAGAATTTAGAATCATGATAATAAGAATACTAGCTGGAGTCAAAAAAAGATTAGAATCCCTTTCTGCAGAGATAAAAGAAGTAAAAGCTAGTCGGGATGAAATAAAAAATGCTATAACTGAGCTGCAATCTTGAATGGATACCACAGCAGCAAGGATGCATGAGGCAGAACAGAGAATCAGTGATATAGAGGAAAAACTTATGGAGAATAATGAAGCAGACAAAAAGAGGGAGATGAAAGCAAAAGAGCACGATTTAAGAATTAGAGAAATCAGTGAAATTAAAAAGGAACAACATCAGAATCATAGGGGTCCCAGAAGAGGAAGAGAGAGAAATAGGGGTCAAAGGGTTGCATGAGCAAATCATAGTGGAAAACTTTCTGAACCTGGGGAAAGACACAGACATCAAAATCCAGGAAGCACAGAGGAGCCCCATTAGATTCAACAAAAACCAACCATCAACAAGGCACATCATAGTTGAATTCACAAAATACTCAGGCAAGGAGAGAATCATGAAAGCAGCAAGGGAAAAAAAGTCCCTAACTTACAAGGGAAGACAGATCAGGTTTGCAGCAGACCTATCCCCAGAAACTTGGCAGGTCAGAAAGGAATGGCAGGATAAATTCAATATGCTGAATCAGAAAAGTGTGCAGCCAAGAATTCTTTATCCAGCAAGGCTGTCTGTCATTCAAAATTGAAGAAGAGATAAAAAGTTTCCTAGACAAACAAAAATTAAAGGAGTTTGTGGCTACTAAACCAGACCTGCAAGAAATTTTAAAGGGGAATCTCTGAGGGGAGAAAAGGTGAAAAAACAAACAAACAAATAAATAAGGATCAAAAGCAACAAACGATTAGAAAGGACCAGAGAACACCACCAGAAACTGCAACTCTACAAACAACATAATGGCAATAAATTCATACCTTTCAGTACTCACTCTAAACATTAATGGACTAAATGCTCCAATCAAAAGACATAGGGTAGCAGAATGGATGAGAAAACAAGATCCACTTATATGCTGTTTAGAAGAGACCCACTTTAGACCTAAAGACACCTTTAGATTGAAAGTAAGGGAATGGAGAACCATGTATCATGCTAATGGTCAACAGGAGAAACCTGGAGTAGCCATACTTATATCAGACAATCTAGACTTTAAAATAAAGACTGTATCAAGAAATGAAGAAGGGGTAACAAAGGTAACAAATACTTGGAGACTAAAGAACATCCTACTGAAGAATGAAGAGGCTAAGAAGTTAAAGAGGAAATCAATAAGTTCATGGAAGCCAATGAAAATGATACCTCAACCGCAAACCTCTGGGATGCAGGAAAGGCAGTCATAAGAGGAAAGTATAGAGCAATCCAGGCCTTCCTAAAGAAGGAAGAAAGACCTCAGATACACAACCTAACCTTATGCTTTAAAGAGCTGGAAAAAGAACAGCAAATAAAACCCCAAACCAATAGAAGACAGGAAATAATAAATATTAGAGCAGAAATTAATGCTATCAAAACCAAAAAAACCCACCCCAAACAGAATAGATCAATGAAACCAGAAGCTGGTTCTCTGAGAAAATTAACAAAAATTTTAAACCCCTAGCCGGTTTGATCAAAAAGAAAAAGGAAAGGACCCAAAAAAAGTAAAATCAAGAATGAAAGACAAGAGATCACAACCAACACAGAAGAAATAAAACAATAATAAGAGAACATTATGAGCAATTATAGGCCAATAAAATGGGCAATCTGGAAGAAATGGACAAATTCCTAGAAACATAAATACTACCAAAACTGAAACAGGAAGAAATAGAAAATTTGAAAAGACCCATAACCAGTAAGGAAATCGAATTAGTAATCAAAAGCCTGCCAAAAAACAAGAGTCCAGGGCCAGATGGCTTTCCAGGGTAATTCTACCAAACATTTGAGGAAGAGCTAACACCTATTCTCTTGAAGATGTTCCAAAAAATAGAAATGGATGGAAAACTTCCAAACTCTTTCTATGAAGCCAGCATTACCTTGATTCCAAAAGCAGACACAGACCCCACTAAAAAGGAGAACTTTAGACCAATTTCCCTGATTAACATGGATGCAATAATACCCAACAATATATTAGCCAACTGGATCCAACAATACAATAAAAAATTATCTACCACGACCAAGTGGGATTTATACTTGGGATGCAGAGCTGGTTCAATATCCACAAAACAATTAACGTGATTCATCACATCAATAAAAGAAAGGACAAGAACCATATGATCCTCTCAATAGATGCAGAGAAAGCATTTGACAAAATATAGCATCCTTTTTTGATAAAAACCCTCAAGAAAGTCGGGCTAGAAGGATCATACCTCGAGATCATAAAAGCCATATGTGAAAGACCCAATGCTAATATCATCCTCAATGGGGAAAAACTGAGAGCTTTCCCCCTAAGGTCAGGAAGAAGACAAGGATGTCCACTCTCACCACTGTTATTCAACATAGTATTGGAAGTCTTAGCCTCTGCAATCAGACAACACAAAGAAATAAAAGGCATCCAAATCGTGCAGAAAGAGGTCAAATTTTTACTCCTTGCAGATGACATAATACTGTATATGGAATACCCAAAGTACTCCACCAAAAAGCTTCTATAACTGATTCATGAATTCAGCAAAGTTTCAGGATATAAAATCAACGCACAGAAATCGGTTGCATTCCTATACACCACCAATGAAGCGACAGAAAGAGAAATCAAGGAATTGATTCCATTTACAGTTTCACCAAAAACCATAAAATACCTAGGAATAAATATAACCAAAGAGGTGAAAAATCTATACACTGAAAACTATAGGAAGCTTATGAAAGACATTGAAGAAGAAGACACATAAAAAATGGAAAAAGATTCCATGCTCCTGGATAGGAAGAACATATATTGTTAAAGTGTCAATAGTCCCCAAAGAAATCTACCTATTCAATGCAATCCCTATAAAAATAACACCAGCATTCTTCACAGAACTAGAACAGAATAATCCTAAAATTTGTATGGAACCAGAAAAGACCCTGAATAGCCAAAGCAATCTTGAAAAAGAAAACCAAAGCAGGAGGCATCACAATCCAGGACTTGAGGCTATACTACAAAGCAGTAGTCATCAAGACAATATGGTACTGGCACAAAAACAGACACTCAGATCAATGGAACAGAATAGAGAACCCAGAAATGGACCCACAAACGTATGGGCAACTAATCTTTGACAAAGCAGGAAAGAATATCCAATGGAATAAAGACAGTCTCTTCAGTAAGTGGTGCTGGGAAAACTGGACAGTGACATGCAAAAGAATCAACCTGGACCACTTTCTTACACCATACACAAAAATAAACTCAAAATGGATGAAAGACCTAAATGTAAGACAGGAAGCTGTCAAAATCCTCAAGAAGAAAGCAGGAAAAAACCTCTTTGATCTTGGCCGCATCAACTTCTTCCTCAACACATCTCCAGAGGCAAGGGAAACAAAAGCAAAAGTGAACTATTGGGACCTCATCAAAATAAAAAGGTTCTGCACAGCGAAGGAAACAATCAGCAAAACTAAAAGGCAACTGACAGAATGGTAGAAGATGTTTGCAAACAACATATCAGATAAAGGGTTAGTATCCAAAATCTATAAAGAACTTATAAACTCAACATCCAAAAAACAAATAATCCAGTGAAGAAATGGGCAAAAGACATGAACAGACACTTCTCTGAAGAAGACATCCAGATGGCCAACTGACACATGAAAAAATGCTCAACATCACTCATCATAAGGGAAATACAAATCAAAACCACAATGGGATACCACCTTACACCTGTCAGAATGGCTAACATGAACAGCTCAGGCAACAACAGATGTTGGTGAGGGTGTGGAGAAAGAAGATCTCTTGTGCACTGCTGCTGGGAATGCAAGCTGGTGCAGCCACTCTGGAAAACAGTATGGAGGTTCCTTAAAAAATTAAAAATAGAACTCCCCTACGACCCAGCAATCACACTACTAGGTATTTATCCAAGGGATACAGGTGTGCTGTTTCAAAGGGGCACATACACCCCAATGTTTATAGCAGCAGTACCAACAATAGCCAATGTATGGAAAGAGCCCAAATGTCCATCAATGCATGAATGGACAAAGAAGATGTGGTGTATATATATAAATATAAATATATATATATATATATATATATACATACATATATATATGTATATGTATATACATATATATACATATATGTATATATACATACATACATATATGTATATATACATACATACAATGGAGTATTAGCTAGCAAACAGAATGAACACATGGCCACCTGTAGGGTTCACTACCTTACTTGTTAGAACTGCAGCCCCCACCCCTGTGCCATGCTTTGGTGGATCCACCCTCTCCAAAATGCTCTTAGCCAGAGCCCATATAGGGAAGCGCTGCAGGACTGGCAGTGTGAAAGCAGCCCCTACAGTGGCCAGTGTCATTCCAATGTGACTTCTGCTGTGGGAGAAAGGGACAGATAACCACACACAGAAGTCAGACAGAGACCTAGCAATGGGCTGGAGGCAAACAACTGGTTTGACTGCAGGCCCTGCGCACCAATGAAAGCTTCTCAGGGGACTACACAGGGAAAGTACCCTACAGTTTAGTGCTACTGCATCCAAACTTGGTAAACACCTGGTATGACTAAACTAAAACCCAAATTATCCTCAGACTGGCCCACTAAAACCACAGGGACCAAACACTGCCCACAATGGGCAAAGAGAGCCATTACAGATGACTAGACTGAAGGAAAAAGTAGCTCAGAAGTAAGGTGCCTGCATCACACTTAGGAGACATCCCCTGAAGCACCAGGTTCTGGTGAACAGTGGACACTGCACTGCAAGGCACTGTAGGACCTCTTCTTCATAAGGCCATTACTTTCAAGAGCAGGAGATGTAGGTGTCTTTCCTAACACACAGAAATAGACAGAGTTAGACAAAATGAGGAGACAGAGAAATATATGACAAACGAAAGAACAGGACAAAATCACAGCAAGAGACCTAAGTAAAATGGAGATAAATGATTGCCTGAGAGAGAATTTAAAGTAATGGTCACAAAGATACTCACTGGACTTGAGAAAAGAGTGGAGGACCTCAGTGGGACCCTTAACAATGAGGTTAAGAAAAAGAACCAATCAGAGATGAAGAACCAATGAAAAACACACAATTTTTAATGAAATTAAAAACACACCGGATGGAATAAATAGACTAGATGAAGGAAAAGAATGAATCAGTGACCTAGAGGACAGAGTGATGGAAAGTAATATAACTGAGCAGATGAGGGAAAAAATGCAAAATGAGAACAGATTTAGGAAACTGAGCAACACCATAAGTGTGCTAACATTTGCATTATAGGGATCCTAGAAGGGGAAGAGAGACAAAGGGGGGCAGAAAATTTATTATCGAAGAAATAATAGCTGAAAACTTCCTGAATTTGAGGAATGAAACAGAAATCCAGATCCAGGAGGCACAGAAAGCCCCCAACAAAATCAACCCAAGGAAGTCCACACCAAAACACATGGTAATTAAAATGGCAAAGAGTAGTGATGAAGAGAGAATTTTAAAAGCAGTAAAAGAGGTGTACCCGGGGGTGGGGCATTCAGTTAAGGATCTGATTCTTGGATTGGCTCAGGTCATGATCTTGCAGTTCATGAGTTCAAGCCCCATGTTGGGCTAAATGCAGACAGTATAGGGTCTGCTTGGGATTCTCTCTCTGTCTCTCCCCTACTCTCTACCAAAAATAAAATAAACTAAAAATAACCCAGCAAAATAAAAGAAGACAGGTATATACTAGGGAAGCTTCACAAGGCTATCAGCTGCTTTTTTAGCAGAAACTTGGCAGACTAGAAGGGAATGGTATCAAAGATTCAAAATGTTGAAACGAAAAAACCTGCAGCCAAGAATACTCTATCCAGCAAGGCTATCATTTAGAATAGAAGGAGAGATAAAGAGTTTCCCAGTCAAACAAAAGTGAAAGGAATTAATGGCCACTAAACCAGCCCTACAAGAAATGTTAAAGGGAACTCTTTGAATGCAAAGGAAAGACCATAAGAAAGAGTAAGGAAAGTAGGAAGCACAAAAGCAGTGAAAATAAGTATATCTATAAAAAACAGTCAAATGACTCACAAAATAAAAGGATGTAAATATGACACTATATACCTAAAATGTGGGAGGACAGAAGTAAATAATGGATTCAAACTTCAGGGACCATCAACTTAATATAGACTGTTATATGTAGAAGATGTTATATACAAACTCAGCGGTAACCACAAATCAAAAATCAGTAATAGATATTGAAAAAATAAATAGAAAGGAATTCATATATACCACTAAGGAAAGCCAACTAACTGTGAGAGAAGAGAGCAAGGGAAGGATGGAACAGAGAAGAACTACAAAAACAACCGTAAAACAAGTAACAAGATGGCAATTGATACATACCTTTCAATAATTCCTTTGAATGTAAAAGGATGTAACTCTTCAATAAAAAGACAAGAGTGATCAACAAATAAAGATCAAGATCTATATGCTGCCTACAAGAGACTCATTTGAGACCTAAAGATACATGCAGATTAAAAGTGAGAGAATGGAGAAATATTTATCATGCAAATGGACATGAAAAGAAAGCTGGAGTAGCAATACTTACATTGGGCAAAGTGACTTTAAAACAAAGGCTGTAACAAGAGACAAAGAAGGACATTACATAATCATTCAGGGAACAATACAACAAGAAGATATAACAATTGTCATTATATATGCACCCAACATGAAACACTCAAATACATAAAGCAATTAACAGCAATCATAAAAGAAATAATCAATGGTAATAATAATAATAGAGGACTTTAATACTCCACTTACATTGATATATAGATTGTCCAAACAGAAAATCAACAGAGAAACAGTGGCTGTGAATGACACATTTGACCAGAAGGATTTAACAGATATATTCTGAACATTCCATCCTAAAACAGCAGAATACACATTCTTTTTAAGTACATATGTAACACTATCCAGAATAGATCATATATTAGGTCAAACAACAAGTCTCAACAAATTCAAAAAGATCTAAGTCATACCATGCATCTTTTCTGACCACAATGCTATAAAACTAGAAATCAACCACAAGAAAAAACCTGGAAAGAACACAAAAACAACCTTAACCTACACCTAAAGGAGCTAAAAAAAAAGAACAAACAAAACCCCAAACCAGCAGAAGGAAGGAAATAATAGATTAGTGTAGAAATAAATGATAGAGAAATTAAAGAAACAATGTAACAGATCAATGAAACCTGGAGCTGATTCCTTGAAAATATCCACAAAATTGATAAATTTTTAGCCAGATCCATCAAAAAAGGGAGTACTCAAATAAACAAAATCACAAATAAAGAAGATAAATAACAAGGAACACCATAGATATTTGAAGGATTATAAGATTATATTATGAAAAATTATATGCCAAGAAACTGGACAACGTAGAGGAAATGGATGAATTTCTAGAAACATATAACTTCCCAAAACTCAATCAGGAAGAAATAAAAAAAATTCAACAGACAAATTACCAGCAATGAAATTGAATCAGTAATCAAGAAACCCCCAACAAACAAAAGTCCAAGACCACATGGCTTCACAGTTGAATTCTACCAAGCATTTAAGGAAGAGTTATTTCTCTCAAATTATTCTAAGAAATAGAAGAGGAAGGAAAACTTCCACATTTATTCTATGAGGCGAGCATTACCCTAATACCAAAATCAGATAAAGACACTACAAAAAAGATAACTATAGGCCAATATCTCTCATGAATATAGTTGCAAAAATCCTCAACAAAATATTAGCAAGCCAAATCTAACAATACGTTAAATAAATAATTCACCATGACCAAGTGGGGTTTATTCCCAGGATGCAAGGGCTCAATATTTGCAAAGCAATCAGAGTGATACATCACATCAACAAGAGAAAGGGTAAAAATCATAGAATCATTTCAACAGATGCAAAAAAAGCATTTGACAAAATACAACATCCATTCCTGGTAAAAACCGTCAATAAAATAGGTCAAAAGGAAACATAACTCACCATAATAAAGGTCATATATGAAGAACCCACTGATAACATCATACCCAAGGGTGAAATGCTGAGAAATTGCCCTCTAAGGTCAGGAACATGACAAGGATATCTACTCTCACTTTTATTTGACGTAGTACTGGAAATCCTAGCCACAGCAATCAGACAACAAAGAAGACTAAAAGGCATCCAAATTGGTAAGGAAGAAGTAAAACTTTCATTATTTGCAGATGACATGATATCATATGTAGAAAACCCTAAAAATTAACCCCCAAATTACTAGAACTGATAAATGAATTTATTAAGGTCATAGAACACAAAATCAATGTACAGAAGCCTGTTGTACTTCTATACATTAATAATGAAGTAGCAGAAAGGGAAATGAAGAAAGCAGTCCCATTTACAATTGCACCAAAAATAATAGAGTACCTAGGAATAAACTTAACCAAGCAGATGAAAGACCTGTGCTTTGAAAACTATAAATCACTGATAACAGAAATTGAAGAGCTGGAGGTACTACAAATCCAGATTTCAAGTTATACTACAAAGCTATAGTAATCAAAACAGAATGGCACTGGCACAAAATAGACATATAGATCAATGGAACAGAATAGAAAGCCTGAAAACAAACCCACAATTATATGTTCAACTAATCTTCAACAAAAAAAGAAAGAATATCCAATAGGAAAAATGAAATCTCTTCAACAAATGGTGTTGGGAAAACTGGACAGCAACATGCCAAAGAATTAAATTTGATCATTTTCTCATAGCATACACAAAAATAAACTCAAAATTGATTAAAGACCTAAATGTGAGACCTGAAATCATCAAAATTCTAGAAGAGAGCACAGGCAGTAACCTCTTTGACATCGGCCTTAACAACATTTTTCTACATATGTCTCTTGAGCCAAAGAAAACAAAAGCAAAAATAATTAGGACTACATCAAAATAAAAAAGCTTCTGTGCAGTGAAGGAAACAATCAAGAAAATGAGAAGACAAACTACTGAATGGGAGAAGATATTTGCAAATGACATATCTAATAAAGGGTTAGTATCCAAAACATAAAGAACAGATACAACTCAACACAAAAACCCCCTGGGGCGCCTGGGTGGTGCAGTCGGTTAAGCGTCCGACTTCAGCCAGGTCACGATCTTGCAGTCGGTGAGTTCGAGCCCCGCGTCAGGCTCTGGGCTGATGGCTCAGAGCCTGGAGCCTGTTTCCGATTCTGTGTCTCCCTCTCTCTCTGCCCCTCCCCCGTTCATGCTCTGTCTCTCTCTGTCCCAAAAATAAATAAACGTTGAAAAAAAAAAAAAAGAAAAACCCCAAATAATCCAATTAAAAGTAGGCAGAAGATATGAACAGACATTTCTCCAAAGAAGACATAGAGATGACCAAAAGACACAAGATGCTCAAGATCACTTGTCATCATGGAAGTGCAAATAAACACCACTCTGAGATGTCACTTTACACCTTTCAGAATGGTTTAAAACAAAAACTCAAGAAACAACAAGTGTTGGTAAGAATGTGGAGAAAAAAGAACCCTTGTGCACTATTGGTGGGAATGCAAACTGGTGCAACCACTGTGGAAAACAGTATGGGTGTTCCTCAAAAAGTTAAAAATAAAAATACCCTAGGGGAGCCTGGGCAACTCGGTTGAGCATCCAACTCTTGATTTCAGCTCAGGTTATGATGCCTGGGTCATAGGATAAAGCCCCACATTGGGCTCTGAGCTGAGTGAGGAGGTGCTTAAGATTCTCTCTCTCTCCCTCTGCCCTCCTTTTCTGCTCACACATGTTCTTTCTTCCTCTCTAAAAAAATAAATAAATAAAATAGAACTGTCCTAGGATCCAGTAATCACACTACTGGGCATTTACCCAAAAGAACACAAAAACACTAATTCAAAAGGATATATGCACCCGTGTGTCCACTGTAGCACTATATTGTAGCATTATTTACAATAGTTGAGTTATGGAAGAAGTTCAAATGTCCATCGCTAGATGAATGGATAAAGAAGAAGTGGTATATATATACAATGGAATATTATTCAGCTATTAAAAAAAGAATGATATCTTGCCATTTGCAACAACATGGATGGAACTATAGAGAATAATACTAAGCAATAAGTCAGACAGAGAAAGACAAATACCATATCATTTCACTCATATGTGGAATTTAAGAAACAAAACAAATGAACAAAGAAAACAAAAGAGATACAAACAAAGAAACAGACTCTTAAATAGCAACTTCCAGAGGGGAGGTTGGTGAAGTGATGGGTGAGATAGGTGATGGGGATTAAAGAGTACACTTACCATGATGAGCACTGAGTATTACATAGAATTGTTGAATCACTATATTGTACACCTGGAAATATTATACACACACACAAATATAAATATAGAAGTAATTAGGTCATCCAAAAAAATTAACTGTGCATGGTAAAAATTAAACCACACAAAAGTTCTAAAAATGCAAAATAAGTTTCCCTTCCCCCAGCTCCTCTCCTCAGAAGTAAATACTAAACCAATTCCTTTTTAAACATGTTTCTCTGGTATTCAATAGTATTATTTTAGATAATAAAAGTAATTGTATTCCATAACTTATTAGCTTTACATACATTCTGTTAATGTCCCACTCTGAAAAATGAGCAATTTGCCTAACACCACCTGATATCACATGACTTTGTTATATCACTGTTTTCACATAATAGGGGTTTATGTGATTTCATTTTGTAACTTTAATCGTCTTTGACTTTGTCTTTAATTACAAAATATAAACCAAACAAAATAGAACTTGCACTATTAGATTTATGTAAATTCATGTAAATATTATTCACTACAGGAGATTCCTTCTATAGAAATATCCATGTCACCACACTTGAGAGAGGATTTTAGAAGCATCAAATTATAGTGCTTCTTTCAGATCATAGTCAACTGTCATTGTTTCTTCTATCTCAGGCTTTCATGTATAACATTACTTTTTTTTTATAATAACTTTTGTAAGGCGCTTTTCATACAGATGTGTAGGTGGCAAGTTATCTGCATTTTTGCATATCTGAAGATGTATTTTATTCTTATACTTGTAGTATGGCTAAGCATAAATGATAAGTTCCTAATCACTCCCCCCGCCAAAGTTTTAAAAGCATCATTCCACTGTTTCTCAAAGTTATTTTAATTTCTTTTATCCCTGGAGTTCTGAAATTATGTTAATTCACCTCTCTCACCATGGTTCCTGTTGCCCAATTCCTCTCCCACAGATAACTGTTACTTCTGTCATATGTATTCTTCCAGAGTTATTTTAGGAATACACTACTCTTGGAGGAGAGCATCAATAAGATGTGACCACCAGTTGACTCCAGAGCTGGAGCTGGCCAACTGGAGGCTCCCCAACCCTCCCCTGTCCTTGCATTCCCCACTCCTAAGCTGCTCCAACGATACAACCTTGATACAGAAATGTGGTATTGAGGGTATTGGGGCAAGGTAATTGAATGAACCCAGCGAAGGCCTCTATATAAACGTAAGATTCTGGCAGGCCCATGTGGAAATCTACTTGTCTTGCAGCACCTAAGAAAAGGCTGTAAATAAGTTTGCTTGTTTATTAAATCTGCCACCTACCAATCTGCAGTGGCCTGCCTCTTTCTTTGGTCTCTTCTTGCACTCCATACATGGATGCCAGGTTCGCATTATACCTGAGAAGCTCCCAAGGTTGTGAACCAACAACTACACCATACATATGTGCTAGTAAATAATATCTTCTAGGGGCGCCTGGGTGGCTCAGTAAGTTAAGCATCTGACTTTGGCTCAGGTCATGATCTCATGGCCTGTGGGTTCGAGCACCGTGACGAGCTCTGTGCTGACAGCTTGGAGCCTGGAGCCTGCTTCAGATCCTGTGTCTCCCTCTCTCTGCCCCTCCCCTGTTCATGCTCTGTCTCTCTCTGTCTCAAACATAAATAAATGTTAAAAAATAATACCTTTTATATTCTTTTAGTCTTCTTTTTTATTTTTTACAAATGGTAGTGTATTATTTTCTTATTTAACATTATATCATGACTATCTTTCCAGATCATTACCTGAAAGACTTCCACATTTTTGACAAATGTCAAAACATTTTTTTTGTATGGATAGGCCTTATTTAACCAGCGCCTCTTTGAACATTTTGGGTGTTTACAATCTGTTGTCATCACAAACAACGCCATGATGAATAAGCATATGCAAATGTCTGTAGGATAAATTGCCAAAAGTCATGCTGTTGGTTCAGGAGAAATGTAAATTTGTTATTTTGATAAATATTGCCAGTTTACCTCCATGAAAGTTTACCAATTCATATTCTCAGCAGCAACATATGAAAGAACTTTTTTCCTCTCAGTCCAACAGAGCATGTTATTAAACTTTTCATTGTCACCAATATCATAGAACTACTGTATATCAGCATAATTTTGCTTTATTTTTCTTTATTATGAGTGCAGTTGAGCCCTTAAAATGAGTTTAAGAACCATTTGCATTTTCTGTTGAACTGTATGTTCATAGTCTTTCCCACTTTTCTATTGGGTTCTTGGTCTGATCTTAATTTATAGGAACGTTTTACATGTTAGGGAAATTAGCACCTTATGGTATGAATTGCAAATATTTTTCTAAGTTCATGTTTGTCTTTTGGCTTTAGGTTACAGATTTTTCTCAGTATTTTCCTTTATGGCTTCAGCATTTTTAATCTTTAAGGCCATCCCCCAAGATTTGAAAGTATTCTTCCATTTATTTTCAGTTTTATTTAATTTTAAAATAAAAATATCTTTTCAAGTTGGAATTTACCTTGGTATAAAATGTTGGGTATGGATCAAATTTTTAGTTTTTGTTTTCATTTTTTTAATGTTTATTTTTTGAGAGAGAGCGAGAGAGCATGGGTGAGCTGGAGGAGGGGCAGAGAGAGGGAGACAGAGGATCTGAAGCAGGCTCCAGGCTCTGTGCTGACAACAGAGAGCCCAATGTAGGGCTCAAACTGAGGAACTGTGAGATCATGACCTGAGCCAAAGTTGGATGTTTAACCGACTGAGCCACACAGGCACCCCTAAAGTTTTAGTTTTTAGATGGCAACCCAGTTGTTTAATTAAAATTCAGAATAATCCATGTCTTCGCCATGGTTATAAACTATCACTTTTATAAGAAATACATTTTTGGGGGACCTGGGTGGCTCTGTCGATTAAATGGCTGACTCTGTGCTCACAGTGCAGAGCCTGCTTCAAATACTCTGTCTCCCTCTTTCTGCTTCTCTCTCTCAAAAATAAATGTTAAAAAATTAAAAAAATACATTTTCATATCTAGTTAGATTACTTATAATTTCTATTGATTTTTAAAATTGTTTTATCTTTATAATATTTAATGTCTGGTAGTGTTAGCTCCTTCTTATTTGTGTCTATTTTCTGAGTTTTTATATATAATCTTGCCCTATTTTTTCCAATGAAATTTAGAATCTTCTTATGAGTTGCAAATAAAATTTTTGTTATTATTCTTAATGAGATTACATTACTTAGGGAGAGTTGACATTTTTATTACAACAAACCTACTAGTCATGAAATACGGTTTGTCTTTACATTTCTCACACTTCCTTCCACACTTCCGCTGGCATTTGAAAATGTCCCATTACATCTCCTGTTATGTTTGTTCCTAGGTACTCTGCATGTATGTATGACTAATGTAAATTGATATATTTTCCTCTGTTTCTTCTGATTGCTTGTGATTTATAATTGTGATTATTTGTGTACATTTTTATACCCAGCTACATTATTGCATTCTATTATTTATGAATGTTTTTCAGTTAGTTCTCTTATATTTCACAAGTAAATCCTGATATCAGCTGTAAATATAGCATTAACCGTTTGGCAAATTTTTCATCTTTAACTTTCTTATCTATTTTTTTTTTTTACTTCCAGTGCCTCCAGAGCAATGGTAAATAAGAGCAGACACACTTGTTTTGTTTGTGACTCAAATGGCAATCTTTCTATTGTTCTCTATGTATGAGATATATATGTTTAATCATGTTAAGAGATTTACCATTTATTCCTATTATTAAGAGTCTTTTAAAATTTCTTGGTAAAATTATGGAGAATAGATGGTGGTAGTGGCTGCACAAAGACGTGAAAGCACATATGCCATTGGCTTGTACACTTAAAAATGGTTAAAATGGTATAGTTTATGTTATTTACAATTTGACACAATAAAAAATTAGCCAGGAAAAATGAATCTTTTAAAAAAATATTTATTTATTTATTTATTTATTTATTTATTTTAATTTTTAAAATTTACATCCAATTTAGTTAGCATAAGGTGCAACAATGATTTCAGGGGTAGATTCCTTGATTCCCCCTACCCATTTAGCCCATACCCCCTCCCACAACCCCTCCAGTAACCTCCTGTTTGTTCTCCATATTTAAGAATCTCTTATGTTTTGTCCCCCTCCCTGTTTTTATATTATTTTTGCTTCCTTTCCCTTGTGTTCATCTGTTTTGTGTCTTACAGTCTTATGTGAGTAAAGTCATATGATTTTTGTCTTTCCCTGACTAATTTTGCTTAGCATAATACCCTCTAGTTCCTTCCACATAGTTGCAAATGGCAAGATTTCATTCTTTTTGATTGCTAAGTAATACTCAACTGTATATATGTACCACATCTTCTTTATCCATTCATCCATCAATGGACATCTGGGCTCTTTCCATTCTTTGGCTATTGTTGATAGTGCTGGTATAAACATAGGGGTGCATGTGCCCCTTTGAAACAGCATACCTGTATCCCTTGGATAAATACCTAATAGTGCAATTGCTGGATCGTAGGGGAGTTCTATTTTTAATTTTTTGAGAAACCTCCATACTTTTTTCCAGAGTGGCTGCACTAGTTTGCATTCCCAGCAGCAGTTTACAAGAGATCCCCTTTCTCTTCATCCTCGCCAACATCTGTTTTTGCCTGAGTTGTTAATGTTAGCCATTCTGACAGGTGTAAGGTGGTATCCCATTGTGGTTTTGATTTGTATTTCCCTGATGATGAGTGATGTTGAGCATTTTTTCATGTGTTGGTTGGCCATCTGGAAGTCTTCCTTGGAGAAATGTCTATTCATGTCTTTTGCCCATTTCTTCACTGGGTTATTTGTTTTTTGGGTGTTGAGTTTGCTAAGTTCTTTATAGATTTTGAATATTAACCATTTATCTGATATGTTGTTTGCAAATTTCTTCTCCCATTCTGTTGGTTGCCTTTTAGTTTTGTTGATTTTTTCCTTCGCTGTGCAGAAGTTTTTATTCTGATGAGGTCCCAATAGTTCACTGGAAACAATAAATCTTGATGGAGGTTGAATTTTACCAAATGTGTCTACGCAGATGATAAAATGACTTTTTTCCATATTCCTTTAGTAAGACGCAATACAGCATTGTGGAGAAGTACACAGGCTCTGAACCACCTTGCTGATGTTCAAATTCCAGCTCTGCTGCTCTCTTGGGGAAGTCACTTAGGCTCTGTGTGTCTCTGTTTTGTTCTCTTTAAATCATGATAGTAATAGTGCCTACCTTCTAAAGTTTCCACTGAGGATGAAATAAATTGATGTATGGAGAGCAGTTAGAATAATACCTAGCACATAGTAAGTATTACATGAGTTAATATGGTGGATTATTTTAACATATTTTTCATATCCTAGGTATAAACCCCCAATTATCAATAGAGAATTGTCCTTCTGGATTCCATATACTAATATTTCACTTAGAATTTACCATCATAAATCATATGTGAGGTGGGGTTCTAGTTTTCTCTTTTTGTGTAATCTTTGTTGGGTTTTGATATCTATGTTTGGCTTTGTTTATAAAAAGAATATGGGAAATTTCCTTGTTTTCTATCTAGTGGGATATTTAAATAGCACTTGAATGGTCTGTTCTTTAGGTCTTTATTCCTCTGTAACATCAACTAAGTCTAGTGCTTAGTTGACAGATTTAAAATTTTTTCTACTTAGATTTTTCTATAACTTCTGTGGTCAGTGTGGGGGAAATTATATTACCTTAGAAATCCATTCCTTACATCTGGTTTTCACATGTACTTGTGGACACTGGTCAGGTGGCTTGGTCTGTAAGGAACCCTCCCACTTGCCAAATGAGGGAGGATTTACCTGAGCAGTGAAAGGATTTAGTTACCTCCCTTCTGGGAACTCATGCCTTGATTGGTTTTATTGTCTGTTTTGGGGAATCTGGATTTTACCCATACTCCATTTTGCTTTTTTTCTTTTTAGAGTTTTTTAATGATTATTTATTTTTGAGAACGAGAGAGAGAGAGAGACAGAGACAGAGAAACAGAAAGACAGAGAGACAGAGAGCCAGCAGGGGAGGGGCAGAGAGAGAGGGAGACACAGAATCCAAAGCAGGCTCCAGGCTCTGAGGTGTCAGCACAGGGCCCGATGCGGGGCTCGAACTCAAGAAATGCAAAATCATGACCTGAGCCAAAGGCAGACGCTTAACCTACTGAACTATCCAGGCACTCCCATTTTGCTTTTTTTCTTAGGTCCCCATACCTAAACCAGGAGTTGTGGCAGACAAGGGATCCCTTTCTTTAGATTTCAGTTCTGAGCGTTTTCTGGGTGCCAGAAGTCTCTGATGTCTCTTCCCTTTGGTACTGTCACTGACTAGCTATGTTCATTCTTCCAGGCCCATGCCTAATCTTTGCAGGTGCTCCCTTTAGGTTTGAGTTCTTCTGGATCACCTTTGCAAAGAGTTGCTCCTTCTGCTGATATTTTGGTCTATGGCTCCCTCTGCTCAGTCTTCTCCATTGGCCTAGTTCTAACTCATTTTATTTTTCCAATATTTTCTCAAAGTTTCTGGTTTATTCTTGGTTTCTTTTCTTGTTTATATCATAGCTTTGCCTTTATCCTTGAAAAAAAATTCCTTTTCCTGTGATCTTCAGGATAACAAGCCATAATAATTATAGCTAACACATAATATGCTGCTTACCCCTAGCACTCTTAGCCTTCTAAGTGCTTTCACATATTAACTAATTTAATCCTCACAAAACTGAAGACGAAACTATTAGTATCCCTATATAGTATCTTCAAGATGGAATTAGTAATATATACTTCCTAGGTACACTGTGGGAATAAAATGTTTCACACAGCACTTTGCACACATAGCACTCCCTAAAATTTAGCCCTTATACTATGAGATTTGGCTTTGACTTACAGTCACTCTAGACTTAGAATTCTTAGGCTCTTTTATCACCCTCCTATTGAACGGAGTTTTTTTTCATTGAAATGTAAGTATTCAATCTCTTGAAAAGCATTTTCAGGGGCGCCTGGGTGGCGCAGTCGGTTAAGCGTCCGACTTCAGCCAGGTCACGATCTCGCGGTCCGTGAGTTCGAGCCCCGCGTCGGGCTCTGGGCTGATGGCTCGGAGCCTGGAGCCCTGGAGCCTGTTTCCAATTCTGTGTCTCCCTCTCTCTCTGCCCCTCCCCCGTTCATGCTCTGTCTCTCTCTGTCCCAAATAAATAAATAAACGTTGAAAAAAAAAAATTAAAAAAAAAAAAAAAAAAAAAAAAGAAAAGCATTTTCATTAATATCATGTGATCACAAGCATCATCCCTCAATTTTCCCACCCTCGTGGGTATTAAGGCTATATTTAGCTACAACTTTCTCACTCTGCCAGAATGCATATACATATTTCCTTATTTAATTTTAGTATTTTACATTTCTGTGTGTTATTATTAAGTTTTGTCTCCGTGATTTTTTTTCTTTCCAAAATTTAATGAGGTAACTTCTTCAAGATAAAGTAGCTCATGCTGTTAGATTTTAACATGCAGTGAGAAAAGCACTGAGATCCTTTTTGGTGTCTGAAAATGTGCCCATTTCACTGACAGACCCTTTCCTTATTGGAGAAAATTATACAGGCTATATGACTGTTTTCTTAATTTATGTCTAGGGCACCCAAGGAGATAGGAGACAATTTGGATAAACTAAAGTGATATTTCCAGTATTCTTGCTGCTTGCCTATGCCAAAATGTGAGTGCTACCCTCTATTCAGACTCTATAGAACTGTTAGGGAATGAAAAAAAGGGTACATATTGCTCTTGTCCAGCTAGGATCATTTTGGGGCCAGTGTCCCAGGCAGTGATTCTCAACCCTACCTGCACATCAGAATCACCCAGGAGTTAAAAAAATTCTGATGTCCAAAGCCCCAGATCAATTAAATCTGGATTGGACTTCAGGCATCAGTACTTTTTTGTAGCTCTCAGGTGACTCTACTATGTGGTGAAGGTTGAGAATAACTGCTCTAACTCCTTTTGTTCTGTCCAATTACTTTGACATTAAGATGCTACAAGAAATTATTAGCATTGATGACTAATAGGTGGGAAAAATCAATCTGCAAATCCTCTGAAGAATTATTGCTAGGTACCCACCTGCTAAGGACAGAGGAATAGGTAATGATATCTCTTCTAGATGACTTCTAGTTGGAGGACAATCTGGCAGTTTTAAAAATCTTAATTTTAAGGTAATTCACAGGGCAAATGAATTAGCAGTAATTTGAGGTGGGGGGAGAATAATTTTTTTTATTTCAATATGTCATTTTCTAACCTTCTCAATACATGTTTGCTTCATATTATTTCAGCTGCCTTGACCTTACTTCTTGTTTGGTGTGGCTTACTCCAGGCCTCTTTTCTTGTATCAGGGAAGTGGGAGCCTGCTGACAAATCTGGCACCGGATGTCTCTTATTCTTTAAGATCTGCCTTCTAGGTTCTGTGCTTCTAGGTTTATCTGCCAGCACAATTCTTGCAGATCTCCAAAATCTTGAGAAAATCCCATGTGAGTCATATCATTCAGGATGAGAGCTCATATACAACAAGGGCCAATATTTGTGGTTCACTGTAAAAGTTAATGCTTTCTGAATGTCACATGTTTTGAGATAAACCATATTACTTTTCAGATGTAATTATTTTGTTTCTAAATACTTCTCTTTTTTGAGATATAATTGACATATAACATTGTGTAAGTTTAGGGTATACAACATATTGATTTGATACATTTGTATATTGCATTATAATTATTACCATAGCTTTGGTTAACACTTCTATCATGTCAAATAACTACTATTTCTTTTTTGTGAAAAGAACATTTAGTCTCAGCAGTTTTGAACCCATCACTTCTAGTTAGTGATGTCAAATCTAGATTACTACCAGTCTCTATGCAATCATCTATGAAGTTGGCAGGGTGATTGGCTCAAATGAAAATCTGCCTCTATTGGTTTTCCATTCTGTGCTTAAATTGAACGCTTTAACAGATCACCTCTGGTGGTGTCCATGTATTTTATTGATTGATTGATTGATTGTATGCTTCAAGTTTTCATTTAAATTGTAGTTAGTTAATATATAGTGCAATATTTACTAATATATTGTGTAATATATAGTTTCAGAAGTAGAATTTAATGATTCATCACTTAACTATAACACTCAGTACTCAGCACAAGTGCCCTCCTTAATACCCATCAGCCATTTAGCTCATCCCCCCAACCCATCTTCCCTCCATAAATCCTCAGCTTGATCTCAATAGTTAAGAGTCTCTCTTATAGTTTTCCTCCCTCTCTTTTTTTCTTTCCCCTATGTTCATTTGTTTGTTTATTTAATTCCACATATGAGTGAAATCATGTGGTATTTGTCTTTCTCTAACTGACTTATTTCACTTAGCATAATACACCCCACCCATGTCATTGCAAATGACAATATTTCATTCTTTTCTATGGCTGAGTAATATTCCACTCTATGTATATACCACATCTTCTTTTGTTATTAATATAATTTATTGCCAAACTGGTTTCCATACAATACCCAGTGCTCATCCCAACAAGTACCCTCCTCCTTGCCCATCACCCACTTTCCCCTCTCCCCAACACCCCATCTACCCTTAGTTTGTTTTCAGTCCTTAAGAGTCTCTTATGGTTTGCCTCCCTCCCTCTCTGTAACTTTTTCCCCCCTTCCCCTCCCCTATTAAGGGGTCTTCTATTAAGTTTCTCAAGATCCACTTATGAGTGAAAACATATGGTATCTGTCTTTCTCTGACTGGTTTATTTCACTTAGCATAATACCCTCCAGTTCCATCCACATTGCTGCAAATGGCCAGATTTCATTCTTTCTCATTGCCAAGTAGTATTCCGTTGTATATATAGGCTACATCTTCTTTATCCCTTCATCAGTCGATGGACATTTGGGCTCTCTCCATAATTTGGCTGTTGTTGACAATGCTTCTATGAACATCAGGGTGCATGTATCCCTTTGAATTAGTGTATTTGTATTCTTTGTGTAAATACCTAGTAGTGCAATTGCTGGATCATAGGGTAGTTCTATTTTTAACTTTTTGAGGAACCTCCATATTGTATCCCAGAGTGGCTGCACCAGTATGCATTCCTACCAACAGTGTAAGAGAGTCCCCCTTTTTCTAAATCCTCTCCAACATATGTTTTTTCCTGTATTGTTAATTTTAGTCGTGCTGAAAGATGTGAGGTAGCATCAGAATTTTATTACAGAACTGAAACAAATAATCCTAAAATTGGCATGGAACCACAAAATACCCCAAATAATCAAGGCAATCTTGAAAATGAAAAGCAAAGCTGGAGGCATCACAATTCTGGAGTTCAAGTATAATACAAAGTTGTAGTCATCAAGACAGTATGGTACTGCCACAAAAATAGACACATAGATCAATGGGATAGAATAGAAAACCAAGAAATGAATTCACAAGTATATGGTCAATTAATCTTTCACAAAGCAAGAAAGGATATCCAATGGAAAAAAAGACAGTCTCTTCAACAAATGGTGTTGGGAAAACTGGACAGCACCATGTAAAATAATGAAGATGGACCATCTGTTACACCATACACAAAAATAAATTCAAAATTAACAAAAGATCTAAATGTGAGACCTGAAACAATCAAAATCCCACAGAACATAGGCAGGATTTGACATTAGCTGTAGCACCTTCCTACTATATATGTCTCCTGAGGCTAGGGAAACAATAGCAAAAATAAACAATTGGGACTTCATGAAGATAAAAAGCTTCTGCACAGTGAAGGAAATCAACAAAACTAAAAGGCAACCATTGGCAGAGGAGAAGATATTTGCAAATGACATATCTGCTAAAAGGTTAGTATCCAAAATCTATAAAGAACTTATCAAACTCAACACCCAAAAAACAAATAATCCAGTGAAGAAATGGGCAGAATACATGAAGAGACATTTTTCCAAAGAAGACATACAGATGGCTAACAGACACATTAAAAGATGTTAAACATCACTCATCACCAGGGAAATACAAATCAAAAATACAATGAGATGTACATGTATTTTTAACATATCTCTCAAGGCCCTATGTTTTCTCCCTTTGTCTACACTTTTACCCTCACTTCTTCCCACTCCTTACTTTGCACTTCATGTTGGGATCTTAGGATAGTTTAACTTGCTTGGCCTTTCCTTTGTCCTTTCTGTCTGCAGCGCCTTTTCCTGGCAAACTCCTAGTTTTTCAGATTCACCCAGGCATTACTACCACTCTATTTCCAACCCAGACTCAGTGCCTGTTACATGAGGGTATTTAATAAATATAGAGAATAATACATTTAATATCAACTTACAAACCTTGGTATATAACAGGGAAGGCCACAAAGGTGACTATTTTAAGTTGGGTTCCCCAGAAGCAGAGTCTGAGACAAGAATTCATGTGACAATGATTTAGTAGGACATGTTTCTAGAAAAAACCAACAGGGAAGTGGGAACAGGAAGAAAAGGAGATCAAGCAACTGTATGGTATCAATGTTCCACAGAAAAAGTTCTGGAAATAGTACATAGGTCACACTTCAGCATTGTCCAGTCAACTTCAAGTCCAAAAGGTCTTGAGTATTTGTCTTCTCTACAAATTAGGCTTAGATAAGGGGCTAGGAAGGGAAGAAGTAAATACTCAGGCACTTTGGGCTTTTCATGCACACAGGCAAACCAGATTCTGACAGCCAGAGGGCAGCCAACCAACAAAGATACAGGTGTTGACTGTTGGGAGGGAAAGCACGCCTACCAGGAGCAGGTGTGCATGAAAATGGTATGGGCACAGCACTGTCAACATGTGCTATAATGATTATGGTCTAAATCTAGACATGGAAAATGTCCTCAAGAATTCTATATCATTCAGACCATCCAGAGATCACTCCTAGACCACTTTTGCAAAACCAAACGGCCCTGCCTCAACCTGGAGCAGAAAGAGTAGAAGGGATGAGGCCAAGGTTCAGTGAAGGCATACTGAATATGGGAAAGTTATCACATTGCCCTAAGTTATGAAACCAGGCCCCTTAATTTGAGGTCATGGGATCACAAAAGTTCCCAAGATGACTAAGCTTAAGTTTTAAGGCAAAGAAGTCACCTGCTTTCCTAAAGAATAAAAATCTCTAGCTTAAAGCAAGCAGAACATGTGGCATAAATAATCTCCATTAGGAAGCCCTCAGGTATATGAAAATCTCATACTTTCACTTGATGTGGTCACTTTCACTTCATAAGGTGTAGGAATCACCTGGTCATCATGTTAAGATGCAGATTCTGATTCAGCAGGTATGGGCTGGGGCTTGAGATTCTGCATTTCTACACACTCCCAGGTGGTACTGATATTGCTGGTCCAAAGACCACACTGGAAGTAGCAAGGTCCTGGGGCACACTTAAAAGTGAAAATATAACACAACAAAACAAACAGAAAAAGAATCTAAATATGTGATTTGATGTTTAGAAAGAAAGGAATACAAAGGAGGTTATTACTACCTTTTCTTTTAGCTTTATTCAATGTTACAGGGACTGCTGATCTTGTTTCCTGGAAGAAGGACTTTAAGAAAAAATGTTCTCACAGACACAAGGGAAGATGGCAGTGAAAGGACCCTAAGCTCATCTCATCTCATGGATACAACTAAATAACACTCACATCAGTGTAAATAACCCAGAAAATGACCCAAAGCCTGGCAGAACAAACTCTCCACAGCTAAATGTAGAGAAGAGGCTTCATCAAAGAGTGTAGGAAGGGTGGAGACAAGGTCAGAGGCTAAACAGACCCACAGGACTGTCTTTAGGATGGAAGAATGCCACCGGCACAGACAGTGGAGACAAACAGACTCTTGGAGCAAGGAACCCTCAAGGAGAAGATGAATCCCCATAATATTTGGCTTTGAAAAACAGGGGACTCAATTTCACAAGTTCTTACAAGCAAGACTAAAAACCTGGAATTTTAAAAATCAGCAGGCTTGGTTCTAGGAGAGCCAGGAGAGCAAGAGGGAACTGAGTCCCCACTCTTAAACAGATAGCACATAGAACAGCCATAGAGATACAGCATAGAAGCAGAAGTTGGGAAAGAGCCTGAGGTATGCACGAGGGAGATTTGTTTACTATTCTCATAGTGTGTGCTGGAAGGGCAGGGATTATTAGGAGAATTCTGGAGGAACAAAGGAGCTGGCTGGAGCCATTTCCCTCTCCCACCCCTCGGCCTAAACACATGGCCACCTGCAGGAACCACTGTGGCATTAAATATTACTACCTAACTTGCTAACAGCATACCCCACGCACATGTTCTCCTGAGGACACACATCCTCCAGTCAGCCCTCCACTCCAGGCTTCTTCCCATAGCAGACCTGTACAAACCTTGATAACACTGCATCCCACCACCACATGCCTCTGAAGATATTCCCCTCCAATAGGCTCTTGGCCAGAGCCCATCCAAAGTGATGCCAAAAATGTGGAAGTATGCAAGCAGCCTCTAAAGGAGCCAGCACCACGTCAAAATGACTGCTGGCCCAGGGAAAGAGAAAGACGACGACACACACCAGTAAGACTGCAACCCAAGCAGTGGGCTGGGGGAAGACAGCTGGTCTGACTGTATTCCCACCCACCAACAAAAGCTTCTCAATGTATAAAAAAGGGAAAGCACTCTGAGGTTTGGTGCTACTCTATCTCCAGCAAATTCCTGGTTTGACTCAACTCAAGCCCAAGGCACTCCAGACTGACCCCTAACAATGCAGAGACAAAACCCTGCCCACAACAGGCAAAGAGAGTCAATGCAGATGACTGGACTGCGGAAAAATGTGGCTCAGCCAGAATGGTAGGGTGCATGCAACACACATAGGAGACACCCCTGAAGCACTAGATTCTGGCAAACAGGAGACATGCACTGCAGGGCACTACAGGACCTCTTCTTCATAAGGCTGCTACTTCCAACAGCAGGATATGTAGCCGGCTTTCCTAACACAGAGAAACAGACACAGAGAGTTAGACAAAATGAGGAAACAGAGGGATATGTCCCAAATGAAAGAACAGGACAAAATCATGGCACAAGAGCTAAATGATATTGTGATAAATAATATGCCTAATAGAACATTTAAAGTAATGGTCATAAAAGTACTTACTGGATTTGAGAAAAGAGTGGTGGACCTCAGTGAGGCCCTCGACAAAGACTCAGAAAGCATAAAAAAGAACTAATCCATGATAAAGAGCTCGATAAATGAAATTAAAATTACACTAGAGGAAATGAAGAGTAGAATAAAGGGTGCAGAAGAATGGATCAGTGATCTGGAGGACAGAATAAAGGAAAGCAATCAAGCTGAACAGATGAGCAACTAAAAGTAATACAAAATGAAAATAGACTTAGAAAACTCAGCATCACTAAGAAGCATAATAATATTCACATTACAGGGATCCTAGAAGAAGAGAAACAAAAGGAGGCAGAAAGCATATTTGAAGAACAAATAGCTGAAACATAAATCCAGACCCAGGAGGCACAGAGAGTTCCCAACAAAATTAACCCAAGGAGGTCCACATAGTATGGTCCAAGACACATAGTAATTAAAATGGTAAAAAGTAGTTATAAAGAGAGAATTTTAAAAGCATCAAAAGAAAAGAAAATAGTTATATACAAGGAAAACCCCATAAGGCTATCAGCTGATCTTTCTACAGAAACTTTGTAGGCTAGAAGGGAGTGGCATGATAAAGTCAAAGTGCTGAAAGGAAAAAAACCTGCAGCTAAGAATACTCTATCCAGCCAGGCTATCATTCAGAACATAAGGAGAGATAAAGAGTTTCCCAGACAAACACAAGTTAAAGGAATTCACAATTGCTAAACCAGCCTTATAAAAAAATGTTAAAGGGGACTCGTTGAGTGGAAAGGAAAGACCACACAAAGGAGTAATAAAAGTAGAAAGCACAAAAGCAGTAAAAAAAAAAGTATATTTGTAAAAATTAGTCAAGGGATTCATAAAATAAAAGGATGTAAAGTATGACACCATATACCTAAAACGTGGGGCTGGGGAGAGCACAGAAAGGGTTCAAATTTCAGTGACCATCAATTTAATGTGGACTGCTATATGCAGAGGATGTTATATACAAACTCAGTGGTAATCACAAACCAAACACTAATAATAGGTATGCAAAAACTAGAGGTGCCTGGATGGCTCAGTTGGTTAAATGTCTGACTCTTGATTTTGGCTCAGGTTGTGATCTCACGGTTGGTAAAATCAAGGCCCACATCCAGCTCTGCACTGATAGTGCAGAGCCTGCTTGGGATTCTCTTCTCTCCCTCTCTCTCTGCCCCTCTCCTGCTCATGCTCTCTCCGTTTTTCTCAAAATAAATAAATAAACATTAAAAAAAGAGATATGCCATACAAAGGGCTAGTATCCAAAATCTATAAAGAACTCACTAAACTCCACAACCGAAAAACAAGTAATCCAGTGAAGAAATGGGCAGAATACATGAATAGACACTTCTCTAAAGAACACATCCAGATGGCCAACAGGCACATGAATAGATGCTCAACATCACTCCTCATCAGGGAAATACAAATCAAAACCCCACTGAGATACCATGTCACGCCAGTCAGAGTGGCTAAAATGAACAAATCAGGAGACTGTAGATTCTGGAGAGGATGTGGAGAAATGGGAACCCTCTTTCACTGCTGGTAGGAATGCAAACTGGTACAGCCGCTCTGGAAAACAGTGTGGAGGTTCCTCAAAAAATTAAAAATAGATCTACCCTATGACCCAGCAATAGCACTGCTAGGAATTTACCCAAGGGATACAAGAGTGCTGATGCATAGTGGCACTTGTACCCCAATGTTTATAGCAGCACTTTCAACAATAGCCAAATTATGGAAAGAGCCTAAATGTCCATCAACTGATGAATGGATAAAGAAGTTGTGGTTTATATACACAATGGAATACTATGTGGCAATGAGAAAGAATGAAATCTGGCCATTTGTAGCAACGTGGATGGAACTGGAGAGTGTTATGGTAAGTGAAATAAATCATACAGAGAAAGATAGATACCATATGTTTTCACTCTTATGTGGATCCTGAGAAACTTAACAGAAGACCTGGGGGAGGGGAAGGAAAAAAAATTAGAGGGGGAGACAGCCAAACCATAAGAGACTCTTAAAAACTGAAAATAAACTGAGGGTTGATGGGGGGTGGGAGGGAAGGGGGGGTGGGTGATGGGCATTGAGGAGGGCATCTGTTGGGATTAGCACTGGGTGTTGTATGGAAACCAATTTGACAATAAATTTCATATTTAAAAAAAGAGATATGCAAAACATAAATTGAAAGGAATCTGAATATACCACTAAATAAAGCTAACTAACTGTGAGAGAAGAGAACAAGGGAAGCATGGAACAGAGAAGAACTACAAAAACAACCACAAAACAAGTAACAAAATGGCAATAAATACACAATTATCCATAATTACTTTTAATGTAAATGGATGAAATGCTCCAATCAAAAGACACAGGGTGATGAATGGATAAAAAAACAAAATCCATCTACATCTTGCTTACAAGAGACTCATTTCAGATCTAAAGCCACATGCAGAGTGAAAGTG